>NW_027210701.1:0-1464462 GCF_029030835.1 Brachyistius frenatus
TTATTGTTTATTTTGGTACATAGTGTTTATTCATTTACCCATGTTGTCTTTAGCCTTTTCCTCATGTGTTTGTCATACTGTTTTGTATCTGTGCTGTTTGTGTCACTGTGTGGACTGTGCTGACAGGTCATCATTGTAAATGAGAATTGGTTCTCAATTGATTTTACCTGGTTAAATAAAGGTCATATATATATATATATATAAAAGCAGCAGAAAAAGCTAATCAGGGAGCCTTTAGTACAAAAGTACAATTTTCAAGGTCAAAACGATTCAATTTTGTGATTTAACTTAAATAAACAAATAAAGCTGTCAAAACACTATCAGTCAAATTTTGGGAATTTCAGGACAATAAAAAGAGCTTTCTGAGCTACTATTTTGGATCTGATTGTTTTAGATTTGAAATTTTTGGAAAGCTACTCAGACAAGCACCTCAGTAGGAACATTGTTCATTTACAGAAACCATTTTTTTTTTTTTTTCAACTTTTAAGTGTCTCACGGTTGCTTTTTGTTGAATTTTCTCGAATCTCCGGCTCCTATTTGGAGTCCTGTTGCAAAACCTGGCTCAGTTTTCTTTTGGGGGGGGGGAACTGCCAAAGGACTCATCTACATTTTAAAAACTAACTGTTGGAGTGGAGAAAGAAGCCTGCATCGAAAGGATCTTCGAGTGTTGCATTATGTATGCCTGGTGTAAAGGTGTGAGGCCCCGCACACCTCAGGCCGGGTAATCGTCTTGCTCGCACAAAGGTGGCAGCCTGATTGTGAATAGTGTAGATCAGGGGTGTCAAACATACGGCCCGCGGGCCAGATCCGGCCCGCCAGGGGGTCCAGCTCGGCCCGCCGGCTGACTTTGCCAAGTGTGAAAATTACAGAAAGACATGCATTGCATTTCTATGAGAATATGGAGGTTTATGAGTACAAACGTTTTGTGATTTTTTTTTTTTTTTTAATCAATCCAGTAATTGCTTCAGAAACAGCGTAAATGCGACGTCTGCTCCGGAGGGAGAAGCTGCTGCTCGCTTTGTGACCCGTTAAATCTGCAGAGGAGAGCCCAGGCAGTTAAACAGTGGGCTGATGTCTGAGTTTTTGCTCTTTATGTTTCTAGTTTATTGTAGAAAGACCTTTAAAATAGGGTTTATCATCCAAAAACCTTCACCAATGATTTAAACATAGAGAAATATTGTCATTATGTATGCGTTATTATGCTATGATTTTACTGGTCTGGCCCACTTGAGATGAAAGTGGGCAGTATGTGGCCCCCTTAACTAAAGTGAGTTTGACACCACTGGTGTAGACCTATTGATGAGATCGTGTAAAGCTCACTGCAACAAAACGCAGAATTTTAAGTTTGTCTCTCACTCAGCCGTGTTGCTTTCCCGTGGCAGTACTGCGCGTGTTTGATCCTCAGTATCCTGCCGACTCTTACTTTTGTCGCACAAAACAACAAAAACACACTAGTTTCAGCAGGAAACTGTTGGCTGTGCATTAGTCTGTGGAATGCAAACAGGGGCTTTCTCTCTCTTTCCCACAGCCACATGGCTTCTGTCCGATTTCAAACTTTGGTGCAGCGCCAGCAGGGAGGGAGTTTGTCCTTTTATGACCTCCCCTCCGTCAGACCGGTCACGTGTTTGCAGCACGTGGAAGCTGCGATTTGGTTTCTCCTCCTGCGACAGGACTGTTACGCTCATGTCAGGACACGTCAGGCTGCCTCCATACAGAGGAATGTGTGCGTGTGCGTAAAGG
Source organism: Brachyistius frenatus (assembly GCF_029030835.1). Classification (NCBI taxonomy): domain Eukaryota; kingdom Metazoa; phylum Chordata; class Actinopteri; family Embiotocidae; genus Brachyistius; species Brachyistius frenatus. The sequence goes on from NW_027210701.1 coordinate 1,741, forward strand.
CATGTGCTGCAGCAGAGAGGCCACTCCCAAGGTCAGCCAGAGAGGGAACATTTGAAAGAACTAGGAACTGCTCCGTGTGCTGCAAAAAAAAAATAAAAAAAATAAAACCTGCTTCGCCACCACGTTGAACAGAAAACCAACTCTTAGAAGTTTGCTTTGACTGAATCCTGCAGCAAGTTTACTCATTTATCTGAACAACTTTTTGTAAAGTCTGAGAGCATTTGAACTCTAGACATGTAAGATTATATTCTGTATGTATTGTTAAGGTCAGAAACTAGAGGAAGAGCCGCTTCATGGTGACAAAAGTTCTTATTTAAAAAAATTAAAAAAATTTTTTTTTAAAAAAGGTCCAAACTGGTCGATTTGGTCAACCAACAGGAGACGAGACACAAACTATCTACATTTTTGGTGTTTGTGCTCTTAAAAAATAAAAAAAAATAATAATAATAATTGTTTTATTGAAAATAATATTAAAACGAACAAAAAACAACTAATTGTTTTAGCTCTAATTAAAAATATATGCTTCGAGGCCAACAAAACTACTCAAATGAGCATTAAATTGATGACACTAAGAGGTGTTGGATGCTACAGAATGTTAATGTACACATGCAGAGAAGGCCGAGAGTTGCATTAAAGTCTTCATGCTATGGAGCTTTTTATTTTTTTTTTTGTGATTTTTATACAGACACTGAAAATAGCAGGAAGAAACTGCAGCGCACTGGCGCACTAACACAGCCCTGGGTTTACTCTGCATGTCAAAATAACACCTTAAATGAATCTACTTTTTGCTCCTGGCAGGAAGGAAAAATCAAAATAATCCAGCAAGTAGTTAGTGGATATCAAACCTCAGCATTTTGGGTAAAAAAAAAAAAAAAAAGGAAAAAACTATAAAGCCTGCTCACTTTTCTTTGACCAGAAACTACATTAAGGAATTATAATTTTGCAAAGTTATGACATTTAACTTGATGCCCAGTCAAGAATACTTTCACAGAAAAAGAAGAGGCTACCGTTCATCCCATTTGAATGCACATTGGATCTTTATTTCAGCAGCTCATCCACGAGCCTGTACCAAAATACTGAAAGCACCCTTCTCATTATAAACCAGCATCATTAGCTCTGCAGAGGGTTAAGACATTTTTATGTAGTCAAAGTGAAACAAAAAGGTGTTTGTCTTGGATCAAAACAAAAAAATTAAAAAAAAATCTTCTCACACCTGCTGACCTGCAGCATCAGAAAAATCTCACTGCGAAGTTAACAGGTAGCTTTTGTTTGCTTTGGTTTGTTCTGACTGAGACAAAAAAAAAAAGAAGACAGTACTGCAACTGATCAGGAAGGAGGGATGGGGGGGGGAGCATTCATCTTTTATAAGTTGTCATTTCAATATCCAATTTTTCCCTTTTGGGGATGCCTAGAGAAAGGCATTCATTCAACAAATCAATGTCCAAACAGACATCAAAACAACTAAAAAAAAATTAATAAAAAAAAAAAAGATATCAAAAGCAGTATCTAAAAAAGAAAAGCACCTCACCATTTCAAGGTATTTAAATTAAGTGCTCAAAAACGGTGGGAGAAATTCAAAACAAAAACCAAACATCCAGTGAGGAGACTGAAAGACAAACTTCAGACTTGGCAGTGTGGTTCAGTCATATTATTGCAATCTGGCAGTGATTTGTGCTGCTAATGCCAGAACATTTATTTAAAGAAAAAAAAAAAAAAAGGTCAAACAGGCAGTAGGTCCAAGTGGTTTTAAAAAAGACAAATCACCTTAGAATCTGTTCAATGCACCTCCGCGACTACTTCAAGCCGACGGTTCATCATTTCACGTCTTTCCCTCTTTCAATTTGCATAAATAACTAACTTTGCTATAGAAAATCTATCTGGGATGTCACAAAATCCCGGGTTTTTTTTGTTTTTTTTTGTTGGCGCAGTCGCAAAAGGTATTTCCTGGGTGGTGAGGCGAGGTCGCAGGCTCCGGGAGGAGGTCATACTGAGTCTGTTGGTGGAGAGGCAGTGTGGTGTTTTTTTTTTTTTTAGAGGCAGTTAGGGAGGAAGAGGAGGCGCTCACAGCTTCAGCCGGCTGTACATCTCTCTCTTGCTGCGCTCCCCGGCCCAGGTGCGACTCCTGAGGCGAAACTTCCTCAGGTCTTCCTTGAAGTCCTCGTGGTGCATCGGCCGGTAGGACTGAGGGTCACATTGTACCTGCGCGGCAGGATGAGGAGACCAGTTTAGAGCACTGAACAGACATCAGCACTTACATTTAGTCCATTACTCTGCGGTACAACAGCTCAACGAGTGTCAATAACCTCGCGACAAACATCTCGACTCGAAGTCAACACGGTGGTTTTTCTGGAGTTGAAGGTTCAAAAAGTTAGTAAGTGGACCTTAAACTAAGTTTATTCTACCAATTGTACTCCGTGTAATGTTTGACTAAGATGTTGTATTGACGATAAACTTTTGTCCGAAAATCTAAATACATAAAGCCTCATCTGTCAATCAAACTCCGTGCAAACAGAATCTGTAACTAAGCAGGACAGAGGGACGGTCGGTCAATAGCTTGTGAGCTCAATGCTGCAAAGTTACCATCACAAACTACTGTTAGATTTAAACAATGTGTCGCAGTATTTCAGCGACCGGTGAGTGCTTTTAAATAACAATCTTTAGAAGTAGCTTTTCCACATTATGGCTGCAAAAATGGGAACTTTGTCTTAATTGGTAGCTCTTTCAGTGACTCAGATGGTCCTTCTCTTCACAAATCTTCCCTGTTTGAAGGCTAATAAATGTAAATCCAGATAAATTGAATTCGGTGACAATGAAAACTCCCTGATCTTTACTTTCCCCTTTTGGTTTTTACATTTTGAATTTGTATTTCTTTTTTTTATCCTTTTCTAAATGTCATTTATTCCAAGTACTAATATTCAAGCTGGAGAGAAGATTTGTTTTCTGCTTTACTTTAATTCTATTTTGTTTAACTGTCCATAAAACATATACACACAGCTGTAAATATAGAAACAAAGTTGGACAAATTTTGAATTTGACTGTATAATCTGCTGAAACGAATCAAAAGTTAAAAAGAAACAACAACAACAAAACAAAACAACCAACAGCTACTGACTGGACTTCGTGGCAGGAATAATTTGTGAACGACAACGCTTTCTTCAAACCTCAGCCGGTACACAAAGCAGCATTACAAGTGAGATCTAAAGTAAAATCCCACCTGAAACAGAGGGAAGAAGTCTTTGTAGCCGCCCTTCAGGATGTACAGCTCGGGGTAGTGGAGATTGGGGTACTCGTTCACGGCGCGGTCTCGCTCCCTGACGAAGCGGCACATCCGGGGGCCGCGCTCCGACGAGAACTCGCAGTGGAAGATGATGACGACTCGCTTGTCCGGGCAGAACGGGATGATGGGGGTGCTGAAGAGGAAACCCTCCACCTGCTCTTCCTGGTGCAGGTTCAGAGCTCCCTGACACAACAAAAGATCCCAAAAGTTTACTACTGGTGAACTTCAATCAAACTTCAGTACTTTTCGGAGACTTCTGCACACTGCCAAATGATACTTCGACACGAAACTGAATATTGAATATTTGAGGTTGGTTTTTTTTGTGTGCTTTTTTTACATTGTAAATAGCTGCCTCACCTTGATGTGCCCTCCTTCAAACTCATACGGGTAGCGGCAGTCAATGACGATGACTCGCTCGACTAGATTATCAAACTTCCCGGTCAGAGCTGCCACCATCTGAAGAGCACGAAGAACGGGTTTTATTGTGAAAATGTGACGGGAAACAATAAAAGAAACGTTGTACTGGCTGAGAATTTTGACAAATCATGAGGAGACGCAGCCAACGAAGAGTGTGGGCTCACCATTTCTGAGGTAATGTACTTGAGGTCTTGGTGTTTTCCCTCCACTGTGGGCAGAACGAAAGGCTAAAAGACAAAAAAAAAAAAAAAAAGGACATTGGATTGGAGAATTTGTTTCATTTAAGCTACAAGTGGAGAGAGAAAAAAAAAATAATAAAAAAAAAAAAAAAACAGTTGAAGAGTCTTTTCTCACCTTGGTGAAATCTCCTATTAGCTCGGTAGAAGTGTCCTCACTGTCCAGCAGCTTCTCGATTTCGGTCTGACAGAAGGATTTGGACCTCTGGAGCAGCAAGCAGCTCTGAAGGGAGACGAAGCAGATTTAAGGAGGCGGTCGAGGAGAAAATGAGGTGATTTAAGACGGCCTGTAAAGCCGGGGACAAAAGCCAGTGAGCCTCGGCGGGTGTTTCAGAGGACATTTCTTCACTTCCAGTTACTTCTAGGCTGGTTTCACTTCCAGTTACTTCCAGGCTGGTTTTTATCTTCTGCTTAAATCACGTTCTGCATTTTAAAAGGCGATCAAATGATATCCAGCATCACACCAAAAATGCCCTCCAAGAAGTGACTGGTTTAAGAAAGATCTTAACGGACTACTGACGAAAACAAGATCGTTTTTAGCTTGTGACTTGGAGCTAATCAGTTCTGACAAGATTACCTCACATCTGCACACAGTAAGAAAAATGCACCAGCTTTATTTGGTCTAAATCAAAACAGAGGATGCCAACAATGCTGCCGTTCATTAAACTAATCACGTCAAGTGACGACAAATATAATAGCCGTCATTCCGGGCAGCGGGGACTCACCATTCTCGGGGACTCTGGGTTTTGTTCCAGGGTGGTGACCTGAGTTCCCGCCAGGCTACGTCGTCTCTTTACCCTAGCCGGCGTGTTTTCGTCTCCGGGGCAGTCGGGACGCTTCGCGGAGGGGCGGGTCACCGGGCTGGTCATGGAGGACGAGCGGAACAGACTACGAGGTCGGCACCGGATCACCGGCTGACGAGAGAGAAGAGAATTTGCATTAGATTTTAGCACGAATATCGGAATAAGCCGGATACTTTACTGCTGATCTGGCAGATTGTTATTGCTGCTAAAGTCTCACTGCTCTGATTCCCCAGTGAGCAAACTTACCGAGTCTTCTCTTGTCGTGCTGGACACCAGCGGAGCAGTGAGCAGGCTGGCCATCCCCATCGGCATACTGGAGTCGTTCTGTACAAGAAAAGAGGTTGTGGTCAGACAAATATTCAATAACAGTGGAGGATTACTTTCTAACAATCAGTAGGAAATAAAGACGAGGGACAAAAGAACTTCTAAAGATAGGGGAATGATTTCAGCTGCTGTTGGGAGACAATTGTGACCCATTTTTGATGCTTGACAATCTTCAGTAAAATGTGCTTGATGCTCGATCGTCTCTGCCACGACAGGGCTTCACCTCCATGTTGTCGTCGAGCACTTCTAAAAAGCCGTCGTCCTCTTTGTCGTGCAGAGACGAGGTGACGGAGGACCGTCTCAGAAACTCGGGGCTGGAGTCGTAAAAGTCGAGCTGCTGGATGGCAGAGGGCGAAGAGATCTGTACAAAACGGGGACAAGCATTCAAATACACTGGTAATCACTGGGTCAGCATCTTTGCAGAACCGGGCCAGGATTTTGTGAGCGAACACGGACATGTCCCCGTACCATAAGTGCTGGAGCGGAGCTGGGCCGGCGGGCGAAGGCGTCCTTCTTCTGTCCGCTGTGGAAGGAGTGTATGCGACACCGAGACGCCGGCTTGTTTGGTTTCTTGAATTCAAAGCCCTCCTAAAAATAAAAAATTAAAATTAAAAAAAAAGATTTCAAAAAGTAAATCAAGACTGCATTTTTTGAGAGCACCTTCCAAACTTTAACTCTACTCATCTGTTGCTGAGCTACAATGTTTCTGCAGATTTTCATCAAACATAAAATTATGCGAGAAATTTGATTTTTCTTTTTTTTTTTTTTACCTGTTTTTTTCTGAACTAGTCTACATTTAAAGTCCTAATACTGACAGTACTATTATTCTAATTAAACAAAATTTAAACCCAAATGATGCAGTGCCATGGTAACATAAGCTGTCTAACAACGATCCATTTAAGAATGCACTTCCTAAACACTTTGTTGTTGTTGTTGTTGTTGTCGTCTGCCCCACTGACCTCTGGCATGTTCTCCTTGTTTTCGTGTTGAGACGTGGAGCAGCCGGTTATTTGGGAAGGCGCTTGGCCGAATATTCCGTAGCGGTGCGAGACTGCTTCCTGTCCTTTCAGAGATGGACTGAAACCTAGGAGCTGGAGCTGAAGGGAGGAGGGCAAGAGAAGAACTAGTTAGCATGGGCTCAGTGGTGGTTAACAAGCTGCTATGAGGGGTGGATTCACACTGGAGGATGTTTTGAACTCATTAGATATAAAAATCTGCCCTGGAGGTTCCCCCCCCCCCCCCGGTTTTTGTTTTTTTTGGAAACTTTATCATGAGGCTTCTTGCACAGTCCCCCGTTCCAATGTGTGTTGTATGATCTTGTAATTTCCAACTGCTCTGGAGGAAACTTTTGAGATAAAATTGGAGTGGAATGGATACTTGACTTCTTGCAGCATCTGTTCGCACTGAACATCTGCCACAAATCAAACCAATTACTATGAAGCATGCAGGGCCGTGAACATAAACAGTACAAAGCTACTTACTGGCAAAGAGTTGATTCTTCGAATTGGCATCCTCCTATAATCAGAGAAGAGGTCAAAACTGCAGTCAGTACAAATCAAATTAACAGGCAGATCGTTTCAAGAATAAACGACTCCCAAGACAGCAATACTGTTCAAATGAGAGATCAAACAACAGGTAATGACTTCATGTTATTGACTTTACAGCAACTTACTCGTTAACTCTGCTTGATTGTTGAATGGCTTTTTCAAATCTGTAACAGAAAACAGACAAAAACATTGTAAGAATTACAATTCATTTCAAGGCGGTGTTGTGCATTTAAAAAAAAAAAGTAACATAAAATATGCTAAGAAAAGAAGTTGGAAGCCCTCGACTGGCAGCCGAAACCACTGCACACTCATAAACTACAAACACAAAGACTCTGCAGCTCTATTGAGAAACCAGGAGGAACGGTTGGACTTGAGGAAGTCGGGTGAATGCGCAGAGGCGAGAGGTGGTCTTTGCATTGGAGTAATGCCCACCTGTATGCTAAACAAGTGGAGTCCAGAGCTCGGAGTGGAGCTCGGAGGGGGGGTGGGGGGGGGGGGGCAGGAGAAGGGATGCAGAGATCAGCTAATCTACCATATGCCTGCTGGAGCCAACGCTGCCAAGCCCCCTTTCTGCAAGGGCTCTTTGTTTGTTGGGGGGGGGGGAGCGTGTCCCATTCAATGCAGACCACGAGAAGGGAGGGAGGTTGTTCTCTGAGGGTGCCCTCATTTCAACTGCCCTGAGGCAGAGTAAAGTCCAGCCTATTGAAATAACACTGCATAGGAAGAGTGTGCCAAAACCCCAGAGGGGGTGGGCTATCATTAAACCCGAGAGCAGGACAGGACACCCCCCCCCCCGCCCCCTCCAAAAAACAACAACCTGGAAAGACTCCTAGCAACCAAACAGCTGCAAGAGGAGGTGAATGAGGTCCCGAGCACCAAATGCTGCTGTAAAGGAACTCATCATCAGATGGCGGCAGATGTCTGCAGAGACTCACCCAACTGAGAATTAAGAAAAGAGGCCACCCAAGATTAGGCAGCTGAGGATATGCTGTCAAACTGGTCCTGATAACAATGCTGAGCACAACTGCTGCAGCAAGTTTCATCAAGACCAGCATTCAGGTTTCCAACAGAATTGTTCTTGTGTGGACAGAAATTCATGCAAAAGATTTTTTTTTTTTCATTCTTATCCACCGTGTCCTAAATGTTGTGGATCATTTCCCACTCTAAAATGACCAATACAAGAGTCAAGATGACTCCAATATCCCAGACTACCATTTTTTTCCTTCACAAAGAAAGTTAAGCTCACATGCCTTAACTGCTAATCTCCTTAGTTTAAAAAAAAGAAGAAAAAAAAAAAAGAGTGAAGCTAGCATCTTAAAGGCAAGGGTAGAAACAATAATCCTGCAGATGAGAAACAGTGCTTGGCTCAGCTGAACCCAAGTGCAGGGTGGTGGTGTGTGGAGGCCGAGGGGTAAAGCAGAGGGGGCACCGCTCTCTCACGAGTTGATTGATTACAATAGACAAGAGGAGGACAGTGCAACTTACGCATCGTCCACTTCGACAGCATCCATGGGGCTGGGGGAATCCATGCAGAGGCCTGAAAGAAGGGATTTGAGTCACAAATCTATACAGAGCATCAGGTTGGTGCAACACAGACGTAAACTGGCACCAAACACCAGCTGAATGATTACCAGTGTATTTGAAGTGTTTTTACATTTGTCTTTGTACATTTGTGTTTGATTTTACACTGTAGATAAGTTAAAAAAAAATTTAAAAAAAAAAGAGTGGTGTGTGTGAATATAGAGCAGCAAATAATTGTTTTCCATTTTTAACATGCCAGAAAATAGTGAAAAATTCCTTTTACAATTCCCTGAACCCCAAGGTTAGGTCTGCAAAGTGTTTGATTTGTACAACTAAAACTTCAAAATCCAAATATATTTAGTCAACCATCACATAAGACAAAGAAAAGTAATAAAATAAAATAAAAAAAGGAAGAAATTTCCCCTCGGGGATTAATAAAGTAACTAACCTAACCTAAATTCACACAATTCAGCAGCTGGGAACAAAGTAGCTACTGTCATTTTTGCTTATTAAAATGATCTGTTATTAAACTATTATTTAAAAGCAGCAGCACTAAAAATAAATAAAAATAAAAGCATGTATTTTATGACCACATCTAAAGTTAAAGGCATGTCTAAGGAATCGGATGGATACATGGATATTAGGCCCTCTGGCATTCATTCTGATAGCATCAATTAGCATAGACAATAGCTTTAAGGAGGGCTCACCAGCATCAGATGAGACGTCAGAACCAAAGGAGGGAACCTTCTCCAGGGGTGCACGCTTTCTCCTTTTCGGAGTATCACACTGGCTGTGTGGGGGTGAAAAAAAAGAGGGAAAACAATAAAATAATGAAGCCACTAATCCATATGCTACTACATGCCACATAAGAACAGGAATACGTCAATGGGGTTTGTTCATTGCCTGTAAATATAATAGCTGCAGTAGGTACAAGAAATAACACAAAGTTGAATAAAAGTACCTTCCGAGTACTGCCAAGTTGTTCAGGTCCAGAGCCAAGTTGGTGACAGGAGACAGCACAGCCGAGGGTTCAGGGGAGAACAGGTTCCTGGAATGCGAGGTCTTTGTGCTCAGCTCGGGCAGAGTGAGCGAGGAAAGCTCGGGGATCCCATCGGGCCTGCGCTTCAAAACGTTGTTAACGGAGCCAGTGTTGCTAAAAACGGACTCCATGTTTATGCTGTTGTCCAATCCGGATAAATCCTGCGGACGATGTTGCTATGTGGTCGATTTAGTTTGAATTTTGGGTCGGAGAATGCCAACCAGCAAGACGGTCCAAAACTTCGAGCTAATCCGGAAGCTAACCAGCAAGCTAGCAGCAATTTAAGATAACATTTCCAAATTTACGACCCGAAACACCGGTTGGAAGTGATTCGGGGGTTCCGTGAGGAGAAAAACTTTGATTCGGTCTTGCTAAACTACTAAAGCCACATAGTTATTGTTTGTGTTAGAGAGTCGCAGCACAATGTACTCCCTCTCTGACAGCCCCGGATTTCTAAAGCAGAGGCTGAAGCTGCTCGTATTTATGTTCAAAATAGAAGCGCAGAAGCGGCAACATTTCAGCCAATCAGCACCATTGTTACATCCAGCTGGCCAATCAGAGCGCTGAACGAATGTCCCCTGTTGTTCTCTCACCGGATGGGGAGAAGAAGGAGGATATGACACAGTCCTTTAAAATGTTCATCTTCTGGTATATCTTTTGTTCTCAAACTCAAATTTTACCTTCTACTACACGTAACACATTCTGACAAACCTGCCTTTAGGATATTTGTTTGTGTGAAATGTGTAGAGATTTGTAGAGTAAAATTCATGTGGTTTAAAAAGTACAGTCAATGGTGGAGGAAGTATAAAACATTAGTATTACAAGTGTTACTGAAGTAAGAGTACAGAAATATTATCTGGTGGTAATTAGCTGGTAGAGGCAGATTTTTTTTTTAACTATTTAGATGGCATTTTGTTAAATGTAGTACAGTTTGTTTGTAAAATAACCTGAATTCTGTAAAGTAACTAGTAACTATAGGTGTCAATTAAGAGAAAAGTACATTATTGTCCCTTGAAATGCTGTGAAGTTGAAGTGTAAAGTGGCATAAACTGAAAGGTACATTAGATAATGTACAGCACTTGAGTAAATGTACTTAGTTATATTCCACCACTCCATAAAACTTACAGCAGATATTTAAATAACAAGCAAGAACAAATCATAAATCCTCTATGATCTACAGCTTTGTCCTCTCAGAGAATCTCTTCCTTGAAAAATTGTGGTGAAGCACATGGTGGCCTGATTGTGTGCTTGCCTAATGGCAGCCCAGCTCATACACCTCCCACACAAAATGGCTCAAACAAAAGACATGTTCCCCACTCATGTTGCTTTTGGTGAATATTTACTGAAGAAAACATCTCCTTTCTGCTGTCCTCCTGGGACACAAACACTTTTCTTATTTTGCTTTCTGAAATCATGTTCAATTCATGAATGTGAGAAGCAGTATGGACCTGGAGAGTATTAGTATGAGTTTGTGTGAAAGTTTGCAAGTTTTCAAGTGGTCCTATTTTATATTTTCCAGCATGGAACAACACTTCTCTGTATGTAAAAAAAAATTGCAACAATAAGATTCAGAAAAGTTTAAATAGAATCAAAACAATCTCATGCACATGTTTGTATTCAGTACATTTCAAACTGCTCCTTGTGATCTAGCAGAATTTGAGGGTGTATTTTAATTTGAAATCCTTTGATTTAAAGCACATACTAAGAGGGAATCTTATAAACCTCATGGGTTTTAAATGGTTTACTTTTGCTGTATTTGTGAAATAGTTTAGTAGAAGTTATGTGGTTCTTTCTTTTAGTTGTTGTTGGATTACAAATTTAGAGACGGAGGATGAAGCTATGGTTTCTGTCCGTAACTAACAGACACATACCTGGCTGTAACTAGTTCAACCAGACCAGTGAAGCTGTCCAACTGACAAAACCAGGCACGTGTTACCAGTAAAAACACATCAGTATTCGGCCGGAGGTTTGTGGGAGGCTTTTGTTTGTATTTCTGCAAGTTTTTCTCAAGTCTCTGTTCGATTTATTTTCCAATTATTTTACCATAAGTTCAAGTTTTATGATGTTCACTTCCAATCTGTATTTACAATGCAGTTAGTTCAGAGTCTGATACCTTATTAAGTAGGCAGCACCCATTTCAATACAACAATACTGTAGTATTTGAACTAGAAGCATGGTTTTCTAGCAAACCTTTGACTGTAAGCAAAGCGGGTGTGCTGACTTTCGGTTTGAAGAAGAAGCACTGTCCACTGAAACAACCCTGGTTCAGGTAAAGTATGCGAGTGATTGGCAGCACAGATGTAAATTAAGTTTAATCAACATCCCTGGAGAGGTACAGGAGCACGTTGACTGCAGGCTCCACAACCCACATCTGAAAAGAAGAGACAAAAGGGAGGAGAGGGAACCTGCACAGCTCACACTGACACACACAAACACACAAATAATAAGGGCAAAATAAAGGAGTCAGAATCTGCTGAAGAAAAAGCGTGATAAAAAGCAAGAAGTTACACAAAATTCATACCTGTACACTCAAGTTTTTTTTTATTTGCTTTTAGAATAGTGCAGCTTCCTTTCATATTCAGGAAAAATAACTTCACTTCAGTTCGTCATTTCTTTGTGTGCTAGTTGTTACATTAAATAGGTGAGTTCAAAGTTTGACCGATTACAAGACTTTGTTACTTTTACAGGATAAACTGTAAAAGGCTAAACTGTAGAAGCAACAGCGTTCACAAAAGTTTGAAAGGTGATGTTGTTGTAAAGCTTTTGGGCCTCAACTCTTAAGAACATACAAGTTTCTGCTGTGTAAGAACAAGTTATTGCACACTTGATTGTATTCTTTTGTGTGTTAAAAGTAGTCTTTGATTGTCATTGACTTCTGTAGAAATCAGAAGTCAGATTCTTCTCTGTAGGCAGCCGTCTGTTTGTGTTTCACTCTGTAATTAGGACACTCATAAAGGATCCCTCCCTGCCAAACAATCTGCACTGTTTTCAATTCCCCCATTTACAGCTGGGTTTAGCAGTGTAACTACAAGGCAGGGAGACCTTTTACACCCAAACTAGTGGCCTTTTATATTGTTCTGGGTGAAGCTCAGCTGGTTCTTAAGGTGGTCTTTGTGAAAGACATTTGAATTTCACTGCAGAAGCAGCAAGTTTTTTTTTTTTAAAGTCTTACATTTCACAAATCACATCATAAAAGGGACATGAAATCAGATGCTTGCTCTGGTTTTAGTCTTGTGTTGTCTCAGTGGAGTTTTTTTTTAAATTTTTTATACACTTTATTGATGGTCGATGAGCGGTGGATTGGACACTCATGGGAACATTTGTATTTCTCTTATTTGGAAATGCGTTGTTGCAGCAGCATTAACATTAACGCTGGTTCAAACAGGTCATTGGCACTGCAGTCACAGAGCACTCAGACCGTCGCGTTGACAGTGGAGGCAGTTTACTTCTGATGACACCACACTTGGGCTGATTTACATCATAGCAAAAATGTCTCTGCAGCAGAGTGTAATGATATGTTTTTACTCTGTGACACCTTCACAGCTACAGTAGCTCGAGCCGTGTTACTTTGGGAGAGTTTAACATTTCATTGCAGACCCAACTAAGTCCAAAATCACACTTGCTCCTTCACACATGGTTAAATGGTAAATGGTCTGTATTTGTATAGCGCTTCATCACCTTTCAGTCTCAAGGTGCTTTAACATGGTTTTCTCATTCATGAGACAGATCACCATGCAGTGTGCTGCCATCAGGAGCACATTCACACACTGATGGTACACCATTGGGAGCAATTTAAGGCTCATTGTCTTGCTAAGGACACTTAGGCATGTGGACAGGAAGAGTTGGGGATTGAACCACCAACCTTCCAATTAGTGTGCAACCCACTCTACCATCTGAGCAACAGTTCCCCATCATTGGGTTATTTTCCCACTGCTGTCCAACTTTTGTGGAGCCACGCTGTTCACAAAATAAAAGCACAAACAAAACCATGACTGTTTCACACAACAATCAAAGATTCACCTGTAAACAAAGGATTAATTTAAGACCTCTGTATCTCATAATCTTGATAAAGGGAAAACCAATAATAACATTGAAATATTGAACTAAGAATCTGAGTAGTTTCATAATAAAGTTAACACTGTAGTACTATGGCAAGACTATGAATGATGCTGAGTTATTTGACTGCTTTTAATATATTTTATATTTCGCTTTATTATAATACAATAATTCGACTTTTGGGGAAATATACTCTTTTGCTTTCTTCCTGGGAGTTGAATAAGAAGAGTTAGTGTGTGTGTGTGTGTGTGTGTGTGTGTGTGTGTGTGTGTGTGTGTGTGTGTGTGTGTGTGTGTGTGTGTGTGTGTGTGTGTGTGTGTGTGTGTGTGTGTGTGTGTGTGTGTGTGTGTGTGTGTGTTAGGAAAGTTATACTGATCGGTTTAGTTCAATCTTATAAAGATCAGAAGCAGAGATAATAACAGCTTGCCAGGCGCTGTCCAAATACAATACCTTTAGATTTTATTCACGAAAACGTTCTATCTTGTTTGTGGATTTAAGCGCCAGCAGCGACTTCACAAGCTCAACATAAGGGGTTTAAAGTTCTAATTTTGTACAAAAGTTTAAAAAAAAAAAAAAAAAAAAACAGAGAGACGCAGGTTACCTATTTCCCCATGCCCCCAGTCTTTATGCTAAGCTAAGCTAACCAACTGTTGGCTCTGGCTTCAAATGTGCAGCACAGACATGAGAATGGTATCCATTTTCTTATCTAATTCTCAGCAAGAAAGTTAATAAGTGCATTTCTCAAAATGTCAAGCAGCAATTCCTTAAACTACAATATAAAAGAGCCTAAAATACATTTAATGGTTGATAGTTTTGCAGAATTTTCTTATCACAGGATTTCTGGTTTCCCACCAGCAGATTTTCAGATAAGAGGTTTGTCAAGACAAGAAAACTTTGTTGCCAAAACACTGTGTTTCTCTTCAGGACAGTAACCCAAAGGACTCTATAATGTTCCACTGCATCAACTGTTATATTATCAGCCTCTTTTTTTTTTAAACTTATTTTGTTTGAAAGTTCTGATTTGAGATATAAGTCTATAAAAAAAACATTCATAAAATCAGCATGCAGATGCACAAAAGTGGATATTACAACAGATTGATATAAAACAAAGATATGGAGAAATATATGGATGATTTGGAATGTTGTCTTGCACAAAACCACACCACACCATATTCAGGTTAACTCAAACTTATTTGGTCATTTTTACAGTAATGTGATTCTTTAACTACCAGCTGATGACATCCTGCTGTAATCACAACCCTGCACAACATGAATCTGCTGTCTATCCTCTCAGTCCTCCACTTTGCTCAAGAATGAGGGGTGTGTGCATGGAGAAGTTCAGTCAGCCACTGCTTCCCCCATCCGCCTCCCTGGTGTCTGTCCATGCCATTGTTCCCTGTCATTGTCTCCACTAGTGTCAATGCAGCCTCTTTCTTGGAGTAGGTCAAACCCTAGTCTACAACTACCAACCTACCCCCTCACACATACACACACACACACACACACACACACACACACACACACACACACACACACACACACACACACACACACACACACACACACACACACACACACACACACACACACACACACACACACACACACACACACACACACACACACACACACACACACACACACACAGGCTCAGGTCAAGGAGGAAGGAGTAAACATCTGCTCATGGAGAGGAGGCCAACAGATGGAGAGAGAGAGGGAGAGAGAGCTCCAGCCTCTGGCCAGCAATTCTGGAGGGAAAGACAGACAAAAGACAAGGAAGGGTTGAAGAAGGGAGGCTGCAGTGGCTGTGTGAGGGGGTTCATCTAAGGAAGGAGGAGGTGAAGGTTTATAGAGTGAAGTGACACGTCCTGACAAGCCACTGAATGTATTTTAGTATGATGCAGAGAGGAAAGGAGACCATGGGAAGTTAAAATTCTTTGAGCAACATTTTGTGCATGAAAGTATCTCTAAGAGAAGTTCCTGATTATTATTAGTTTAAAATGTGAAGGAAATGCACCTTTTTCTTGTATGGTGCCATGTGCTGAAACAATTTCCTGGCCTAGTCTTTTCTTTTATAATGAAAGCACTAAAATAGAGCAATTTAAACAATTGAAAAGCACAACAAACAGATATTAGAAAATGCACAAATTGATGCAAATAAAAGGGCAAAAGAATAAAATCGTATAAGCTAAACCTGAAAATCATCATAGAAATATAGAAACAAATAAATTGTTTCAAGTCCTGTGTCTTTTTCAGGCAAATCTGTGAATTTGGGCTCCATAAATAAAACAGATTAGACTTGACTTATATTTACTAAATGACCCAGATATCTACTATTAAAACTATCTCTGAAGTCACATTTAACTCATATCTAGTGTGTGTGTGTGTGTGTGTGGGGGGGGGGGTTGCAAATGATTTAACCTCTCCTTGTGTAGAGGTCTCTCCGCCCACAGAACTGGGCTGTAAATTTGCAAATGTTTGGTGCATTTGAGTAGAGCAGCTTGTTAAGTGTCTGTCTGTTGATTCGGGTTTCAAGCTGAGAGAAGATTACAAAAAAAATTAAAAAACACCCTCAGTGGGAATTTGTGTGTGAATACATTCGGCTGTTTAAAGCCTTTAATTGGCTGATCTTCATCTATGCAGCTCGCTGAGGACTCAGAGAACTTGTAAACTTCATTTTTATCTTTATATTCCTCTGTATGTACATTTTCTACTCTTTCTGGTTACGAACTAAATTGTATTTTATCTTACTTGTCTGCAATAACAGGAAAGTTTAGTTTAATCTCCAAAAATCTTTTGAGGCTTTAAGTGAAAATGTTTTGGTAAAGTTCAGGGAAAGTTATTGAACTGAATCTTGTCACAGTTGTCCTGATTTTGATATAAAAAATTGCCCTGGTGAAACTGTTTTTCTGTCTTGGTGTGACAAAGAACACCTTCAATACCTTTAATATTCCTGTTGGATCAGGATAAAGTTTTACTTCAAAAAACATAGAACAAATGCAGAAATGTTTCCCTTTTGCTCTGAAGGCAAATTTAAACTCACACGTTACTTAAACATATTTCATATTTTGATTGACATTTGCTCTAAAGGGATGCAGTTAATTTCTAATTAAGTACTTGGTTTAAGTACATACTGTCATAAAACAACCTTCACATACCAAACATGCCCAAACAAACGCACATCCAACATAAACATGGACACTTAGAAGTACATACTACAAAATCAAACCGAAAACAAAGAATTATATATAAAATTGAAGCATGATGCAGGATAAAAACACTCAAAGTTCAAATGACGTATTTCTGCTGTGCCTCCGACTCTGAATAGTTTTCAGTTTGTCACACCTTCCTGCTTTTCTTATGATAAATTGATTAACTTATAAAAGAGTGACATCCTGTCCAGAAAACAAACCTCCGCCCTCGTGGCAGTGAGACGGCCCCTTTCTTTGACTGCTAATGAGAGCAATGGGCACGTGTGTGTGTGTGTGTGAATGTGTGTGAATGTGTTAAAGTGTGTGTGTGTGTGTGTGTGTGTGTGTGTGTGTGTGTGTGTGTGTGTGTGTGTGTGTGTGTGTGTGTGTGTGTGTGTGTGTGTGTGTGTGTGTGTGTGTGTGTTGAATATTGCATTGAAAGCAGTTGGCAGCAGTTGGGTAGCCCATCTGTCAGAGGCCATGCTGAGGCCTCATTTCTACAGGATCAGACAGAGTTATTAATCGTGGATGAGGTCAGGGATTAAAAGTTAATAAGTTCCACTAGTATCAGAGGTGACGTTATTAAATGTGCATAAACTCAACAATTAGCAGCTCTGCACTGCAATGTCTCAGATGATTGATCCCTTATTAATACTGGATTAATTGGCTTTAATGTCACTCATCTTTGCAAGAGTTTAACATCCTGTTCAGGGGACGTTCAGGGTCCCCTGAAGGTATCAGTCCTGCAGTCATTTATTCACACGCTTAAGGGCTCCAACATTCAATAAAATACTATAATACCTCTGATATAGTAATTGTTCATTAAATTTTCATACTATTCAAAAGGTGGTTTGCCGGGTTAATGCATGGAGTCATTGTCAGTATGTAAACATGTGAGCCATGCAAAATAAAAGTAACTTGTGCAATTTTCATATCATAAACATACAAAGAAGGAAAAATTAGCCAAACATTTTGCAGATCTAAAACAAAGGTTATTCTTTTGTGATTAATGATTTTCCTTCAGCGTAATCCTCCGACGATTTATTATAAGTGATGTAGGTTCTGTAGGTTCTATAATCTACGTGTTTCAGCGTGACAGCAGTAACATCAATGTGATGCAAATAGTTAATTTATAATATGGTGCCACCTGCTGGCAATCTGTTGAACTGCAACATAGGTAAATCCAAAAAATGTGACTACAACAAACTTTGTGTCACTACAAAAATGGCGGATGCCTGAGTATCGTGTGTGTTTGTGTGTGTGTGTCTTAAAAAAAGGTGAAAACCCAAATCTCAAAGACGGTTCACAAACTATGCAGATGATCATTGAAGGTTACGCTTTGAGGACAGAAACTGGTCTATCTTATGTACTTATTGTTTCAGGAAACAAAAACAAATTGTGAAAAAATACAGATGACAAAATACTGAATACAAAAACAGAGACACCTTTGCTGCTTGCTACAAGTTGGTTTATAAAAGAAATGCTATTTGTTTATATCTGTCAGAAACAAAAACTGGAGGCATTTCTGATACACAAATACAAGAGGGTGTTTTAATGTCGTTTTTTGTCTAATGACCACTTGGGTGCAGTGTTGGGACTGCTTTGAGAATTCACACCTGTTTGCCCTTTTTCTCCCTCATTTTACAGGTATCTAAACACATAATTAGGAATCCCCACATTACAAAATTAATCTAAAAAATTTTTTTAAATCACATTGATTGCATGTTATGTATTTTGTCATGAACAATATAGGTAGGCTACATAAAAAGATCACTAAATAAAGTCAAATTGATGTAATTACTGCATTTCAGGTTGAAATTGGCCAAATAAGGAGAGCCAATAGACAGCTCCACATTTTTTATCTGTCAAAACTGTGAGATAGATTAAAAAAAAATAAAGTAAAAATGTCAAAAATAATCATCTGAAAGAAATTGGCACATTTTCAACATATGTTGAAGTGAAAGATGAAGAGACATCCTTGACACTCTCTATAAGGCTTTTTTTTTACAGCAGACATTTTAGACATGTCATATCCATATCAATTTATAACATTAATGATCATTAATAATTACCGCATTCTTCCAGTAGATGTCACCAGATGTTTGTCAGATCTGGGCTCTACCTGTCAGGCTGTGTGGTCTTGTTTGAAGTGTTCAGTCTGCTCTTGTAAAAACACAAAATTAGCCATTGTGTCCCTGACTCTTTACATGAGTTAAAAGAACAGGGAAGTGAGATGTAAAGTGCCTTTAGGTGGGCTGTCTGCACTAATTATTGCACTCAGTCCATCGTGGCTCACAGACTCAGAACATCTGTCTTTGTTTGCGGTTTCTCCAGGGAGACGGACGCTTTGATCTGCAGTGTGAGGTTCTGATTGTCCTCTGCTCGGCTCACAGTTACACCGACACACACAAAAGGCTACAACCAAGGTTGGACGACTGTAAACCTCCTCCATCGCTAAAACACAGACCTCTAAAGCAACGCAGCACAAAACTAGACAGCCGAACACTGGACTATCTTACATTTAAGCAGGGAGTTTTTGCATTAAATTAACTTGAAGGTGTCATCCAAAGAAAATTCAAACACAGAGGATGCTTTAATGCAAGGAGACAGGAGCTAAACAAACTCAATAAATAAAAGATATAGGTTCAAGTCTTAACAGCCTGGGTCTTTATAGGAAGTTTGTTTTATCATACGGAGCACGTTGCATACAGTACAGGGCTCCAGACAGACAGTCTTATACTTTCTAGTAACTTGTTCCCACATGAGTGACGTTTGTTGCATCTGCTGGGAATTTATAATGATGACAAACACTTCTATTCTGCATACCAGGATATGACTGATACCTGTAGGTCCGTGAATGCAACCCTGTCACCTAAAAGAATGGCACCATCACATTCCCTCTCTTTTATCGTGCTATAAGACAGAAGAGATGTTTGCAGCTGCAGAGTCACCACCAGGACTTTAACCACCACCTGCAGCTGACGTCTCTACAAGTGTCTTCAACATGAAATCGTAGCATGACGTCAGTACGGTCAAACCACAGCACATACGTGGCTCAGTTTGAGCCTCATGATTCTGTAATGTGTTAAACATATGACACATTTTAAGGTAATTTGGTACAGTTTGAAGATAATCTGCACAGTTTTGATATATGAAAGCAACACATCTCCAATTTGGTGTTTTTTGTATTTTTTAGATAAACAGAAGTAATAAGTGACTTTTTAAAGGTCAAATTGTCATCCTTCTTCATATGCAATCCCTTTCAAACATCTGTTCTCTCGTATGCATCAAATGCATCATCACAAAGTTGAAACTTATACTAACTGATGAAAAGTCTTAGAGGTGGAAGAGGAGCCAAAACAAGAGAAGGAAGAGTATCAACAGTTTCCATGCAAAGTGGAAATGTTTGTTTCTAAATAAAAATTCAGTTTACATGATTATCCTTCGCGCAAGAAACTCTGTTATCGGTCCATTTTGTGACCTCTGACATCTATTAAATCTCCATCACCAGCCAGACAGACGCTAACAGGAGCAGTCAGGTTAAATATGCAGGTTTGTCATGATTTTCCTATAAAAGGCCTGCGGAGCTGCGTGTGGGGGGTCGAGGAAGTGTGGCAGTAATATAAGCAAACAGAGAATGTGAAGGGAGGAAATGGCCTGTCCTTCTAATCACAGCCCCGGAGCAGCAGAGCATTCAGGTTGGAGCGCCGGGGTGCTCGGCTGCTCTCCGTCTCCTTTCACTGCAGCCAGAGCCCTGCGAGCCACCAGCGCTTTATGGACAAGATCTGACACCCACAGGAAGTGTAAACACAGGTCAAGTGTTAAAGTCCAACCCGCCAATTCTCACCTCCATTAAAGAGAGAGAGGGGAGGGGGGAGGGTGGTGTCCATGGAGCCCTCACAGCACCTGGGAAGGGAGAAGAGAAAGGAGACCCTCTTTAAAACACGGCAATGACTGGTTTCTTAAAGAAGCTTTTCAATACCAGTGAAGATGTAAAATGTCTGAATGACACTTAGATTTTATGAATTTATCGATGGACTGGTGGAAAATATATCTGGACTGCACAGGTCAAATCAAATAAAGTTATCTACTGTGTCAAAAGAAACTTTCTACAAAAGTAATTCATGAAATTCTCTGGAGTTACCAGCTGACCTTTGACCTTCGTTTCTGATAATATATAACTGAAAACAACAATATATGCATAACAAACTCCTGCTTAAGCTTCCTTTGTCTTAAAGATAGTTATGCATGAGCACAGCAAAGAAATGAAAATAAATAAAAGGGTCATAAATAAGAAAAATTAGAGGAACTTTGAATAACTGGCAAACTCATAAAGTTGCAACCCACTGAAGGATGGATACTGGTCTTGATGATTTAAAGGAATAGTTTAACATTTGCTGAGAAAATTGTTAGCCTAACTCAGTCAGAAAACAAATAAATGTGTGATATAGCCTTGGTAAAAACAGAAATGCAATGTTGAGATTAAGCTTAACTAACAGGCTGTTAGCTCTGGCTTCACATTTACTCCACAATAATTATCATTATTTGACCCTGTGTGCAGAAGGGTTGAATGTTGCCTATTCTGACCTAAATACAGAACTTTACATACACCTAAATTCCTTTCTGTAAATCTGCAATTATTACTAGCACCTGACATGGAAGACGGCATTAGTCTGAACACACAAATCTGGCAACATCTGTCTTGAAAATGCAACAAGATGCAATGCTTTGATTACTAGGGTTAGCATGTTAACGAGGTTCGGCTAATGGGAATGTCATCAGTTCTGCAGACATTTCTTTGTAAACTAAAGAAAGGGAAGTCAGATGTCAGAATTCATCACCAAAATGTCATGGCAAATCCTCCAAAAGTTGTTCAAAAAAGAATCCACAAAAAAACCCCAAATACAAACGGCCATCTCGTTGTGTCACTTAAAAAAAAAAGTCAGGGGATCATTAGGATTCAATGCCCAGAGATCGAAAATACATCAAGTAGTGCTTGATGAAGGATTGCAGGGATTCCCGTCTGCTCCAATGCACTACCCAGGGCGGGAACCAACAGATTTAGCCTGAAACTTAATCCCTCATTAAATTGGCAATGAGGTGGATGAGTATTAATGCAAATGGATGGAGGACTTTGTGAGCCTAAATGGCCACTATTAGCCCAGAGGAGCACAACTCCTACAACAGTAGGACTAGTAGGAGAAGCATTTCACAGCTCCACTGGTGTCGATGCTAATGCTCCGCTGGAGCTGCAATGAGTGTGGGCCCTCCCTACCGCCACACATGGAAATGGAAAACACTCCATCTGCATGCAAAGGAGGCAAAAGAGGCAGAATGAGTTAGCTCTTTTCACATTCGAAGCAAAAATTTTTTTTTTTACTTTTACTGCTACTTCTGTGCCTCTTTAGCTGTTTTATTTTTAAGATGAGGTCCTACAGAGCAAAATACAAATATTTAATTCTCAAGTTTTGGCCCAGTGATATAAAATCCCAGAAGAGTCCAAAATAAAAAAGACACCAGGCTTCTTCCAGTGCTAACTCCTTTAAAGATTTCTAAAGGATTATGCTAAATACACTGTTAACACAACTTCAAAAGCAGAATATCAAAGTGTTACTGTTGAAATGATCAATAATCAAAGACCTGAGTCTGAACCCGGACCTGCCCTCAGTGACTGGAAACCTGCTCTGACAAGACTTGGACTTGTCCCAACATATTAACACAATTTATAGGATGTATTGAAATGACATACTGTTTTCTCTTTTATATTTGTGATCTAAAAACATCATTATGAACAGATATATTTAATATATATTCGTATGAGAGTGTAAATAAATGTCTAAGGACTTCTGTACGTATAGTGAATGTATATTGTATGTATAGTTCATTTCCAGACATGTTTTCAGATTGTTTTCTTCGCCTAATGTTGCCGGACGGTTAAAGCAGAAGGGACAAAACGATCGAGACATTATCCAAGTGATTCAATGAAAATAAAACCTCTGTAATTTGTTTTCTCGCTAATTTGAAAACTAAAACTCACTTCTTCTTTTTTTTTGTCTGATCTAGTCATGAATCAATCCGTGTGAGGCTATTTAAACAAATATAACTAATATAAATGAATTTTTATGCTTTTTCTTAGTTACATATAATTTTAACATGCATTTTTTTAATCATGTTTAAAACATTGGAAATTGAACATTAGATTGTTAAATAAATTTTAGAGGCCTTAACAGATAAAATTGTCAAGTATTCATACTTTTTTGATCAAAATTGGTACATAAATGATGCAACAGCAAACGAACAATCAAAAATGGGCAATAAAATGAAATAAAAATAGAAATTATGCCTGTTGAATCTAATAGGGGTTGGGTAAATGCACTGAACAAATCAACCACAGGATGTGCCAGAATTGTCTTTAATAAAACAAAGATAAAACAAAAATAATTGTTTTTGGGGCCAAGGAAGAACGATTAAAAGTCAACGCTCAGCTTCAATCAGTGATGTTAAAAACCACAAACCGAGCCAGAAATCTAGGTGTAGTCATGGTTTCAGACCTCAATCTGAACAGCCATATTAAGACAATTACAAAATCAGCCTGAAGTCAATCAGAACACTGCAGCTGATTCAGAACGCTGCAGCTCGAGTCTTCACTAAGTCCAAGAAACTGGATCACATCACTCCAGTTCTGAGGTCTTTACACTGGCTTCCTGTCCAACAAAGAATCTACTTTAAAATTCTGCTGTTGGTTTATAAAGTACTGAATGGTTTAGGGCCAAAATACATTTCTGATCTGCTGCGACCTTATGAACCATCCCGACCCCTCAGGTCGTCTGGGACGGGTCTCCTTTCTGTTCCCAGAGTTAGAACTAAACATGAAGAAGCAGCGTTCAGTTTTTCTGCTCCACATACAGTGGTGTGAAAAAGTGTTTGCCCCCTTCCTGATTTCTTATTTTTTTGCATGTCTGTCACACTTAAATGTTTCAGATCATCAAACAAATTTAAATATTAGTCAAAGATAACACAAGTAAACACAAAATGCAGTTTTTAAATGAAGGTTTTTATTATTAAGGGAGAAAAACAATCCAAACCCACATGGCCCTGTGTGAAAAAGTGTTTGTTTCTTTTTCACACCACTGTATCTGGAATAAACTCCCAGAAAACTGCAGGTCTACTGAGACTCTCAGCTGCTTCAAATCAAGATTGAAGACTTTTCTGTTTGCTGCTGCCTTCAATTGAACCAGATTCAAGGATGTTGATCAATTTCCTGTATTTCTGCATTTTACTACTATATTTTATTTCTTAAACTGCTCTGCAACCTTTATTCTATTTTTAGCTTGTTTAATGTTTTAATGACTGTTTTTAATGTTTCAATCAATGTTCTTAATTGTTTTTAAATTTCCTTTTCTTTTGCCTGATGTTTTGATGCTTTTAATGGTTTTATGTGAAGCACCTTGTTGTTAAAATATGCTATACAAATAAACTTACCTTGCCTTGCCTAATAAAGTTCAGGTGCTGTTGTGAAATTTCTCTTTTAGCAGACACATTTCTCTTTCTTTTAAACCTTAGGTCCAATTTCATGTTTTATATTTTGTTATTATATTTAATCTCAACATTTATGGACACAAAACTCTAAGTTTTGATTTAAAAAGACAGCACATTAATCACAAATCTATACCTTTTTAACTGAAATATTAAAAGCTGACTCGATACTTTCTGACACTTTTAATACACTTAAAAGTGTCAGAAAGTATCGAGTCAGCCGGTATGTCCATTTTGTGTGATTCTTTTTCAACCCAGGCTGGAAACCACAGATTGATCCACACTACAGCTGGCTGTACAGATGTGAAAACATCTGAGATATAAGTGCAATAAGTGCAGATTTAAAAATAAATATATCCATCATTAGTTCTTCAAGTCTCATTAGAATAATGTGACCAAACCAGAGATTAAAAGCTGTGGTGACAGAAGAAGTTGAACAAGAGGAGTTAGGACAACACAGGTAGTTTCTCCTGGCCGGACCTCGACCTTCTTTTTCTCAAGAAATCAAAGACAAATAACTGGAAAATCTCTTAAAAACTTCATAACATGTGTTTCACCTCTTAACTTAAAGTGCCATTAGGCTCCTACTGCTGCTGCATAAAGTCCCCACTACACATATACAGCAGTGCTTGATTTGTTTTGGAGCCAGAGTGCCTGCCCGTTGGACTCCCATTCATAGTCAGGGTGAGGTCCAAAGTCCCACCAGGTTCCTGTAAAGGTCCTGTAATGAGGCCTCGGCCCTGCAGCAGCTCGTTCCGGATCGTTCTGTAAATGGCTTCATAAATTCATTAGTGATGGATGTGCGTGGACAAGAAAGGCTCAGATAACAGTGCCTGTTAAATGTGTCGGGCTGGTGACAACAGAATTCCCTTTCACCTCAGTAATAATAATGATGACAGTGTTTCTTCATGCTTTTGTCTCGTTCAATCGTATAAACAGAGGTGTGACGCAGCAGAGTTTCTCTTCACAGCCGCAGCTCTCACTTCTCTGTCATAACTTCTGAGATGGAGGAATATCTGGAGCATCTATTGTTTGGAAATCAGGACTTTAATCTTTAAAATTACTCGACAACAAACTGACTCCTTGTTTAATTAAATCTCATAGAAAGAGGAGAATAGAGACAAAGTTAAACCAGAAAAAGGGCTTCATCCTTACATTAATATCATAGACTTACTGGAAAACATTTACTGTATGTGATCACATATTGAATTCATAAGTTTACTTTCCATCTAGAAGTCGGCTATGATTACACAAGCGCTGTGTTAAGTTTAAGTTAACTTAAATGTAATTTTAAAATGTTCTGCTACTTTTTCCTTCATGTCAAAAGGAAACATTGTATTTTCTGCTTCACAAAATGTATCTTAAAGTTACTTTACACACTAAAATCTTTTTTCAAAGTCTATAGAATATAATACATGGTGCTATATAAAAGTATACAAAGTGGTAAGAATCAGCTGAAACTCATCCATGTGTAACATTAGTATGCTGCTCGCATGTTCAGGCAGTATCAACATGATATTTTTGAAATTTTAGGCACATTTCTCTTTTTATACTTCTTACTAAAATCAAATATTTAAGCGTTTTGTCATAGTTTAGTGTTGCAATTTCTACTTAAATGATAATTTTTTTTAAATAAGTGCCTGTTTGTATGCTTGATAGTTGCAATTACAGGACATAAAATAGCATCCGTCAGAGCAGCTAAAAGTTGTGGCAACTATAACATTGGATATGAGGAATTGGGAATGGTTAGGTTAGGTTAGGTAGTTACTTTATTAATCCCCGAGGGGAATTTTTTTTCGCTACAGCAGCATACAGAAGCAATAAGATAATAATAGAATAATAGAAAAGCAAAAAATTTAATGTAAAATGTAAAATATATCATTTATGAAGAACATCTGAAAATATTTGTTTCTGTTTATACACATTATATCATTAACAACTCATTTCACGAGGTATTAGTTTGACATATTTTAGTATATTAACATAATTTTATCGTTTTGCCACACTTTGTTGTTTAAAGTCTCCATTGGATGTTTGAAAAACATAAATATTTTAATCTTTTGACAATAATGCTCGATTCATTGGGGTACAACAATTAATAACTGACAGAAAATGAGCCACTGCATTCAAGCTTAAGAATTGAGTGACTTCTCAGTCTGATGAGTTTCAAGCTGCTGGTGAGAGCCTCATTTAGGACGGATGGCCTACAGAGCTATTAGAGAGCAGCCCTCAGCTTTCTTTCTCCTCTCAGCCCATGACTATGAAAAGAGGACTCTCTGAGACAAAGGTCTGTGTATTCCATGTCTGGCTCCAATACACAAACAAAGGTTTCAACTGAGTTAATTTTTAATCAATTGTTTAGCCAATAAAATACCCAGAAAATACAAAAATATCCATCACAGCTTTGCAGAGCTCAAGGTGATGCCTTTAAAGGCCTTGATTTATCTGACCAGAAATCAAGGATATTTTATTTACTGAAGGAAAACTAGCAAATATTCACAAACTTTA
The DNA here is from genome assembly GCF_029030835.1 of Brachyistius frenatus. Classification (NCBI taxonomy): domain Eukaryota; kingdom Metazoa; phylum Chordata; class Actinopteri; family Embiotocidae; genus Brachyistius; species Brachyistius frenatus. The sequence continues at coordinate 28,196 of NW_027210701.1, forward strand.
AACAGTTGACTGTTGATGCAGTTGTAGCTTAATTTTCTATCTATTTATTAATGGTATCAGTCTGATAAAAAGAAGAAAGAAAGAAAAGTGGATAACATAACCTAATTCCAATAGTTTTGGGCAATCTTCTAAAACCCTTTTTTCATATAATTAAACCTTATTAAATAAATGCATTTTGAAGTGGATTCGGTTGAGACACATCTAAAATTGATTATCGAACTTTCACTTTTTCCTATTTCTGGTCTAAACACGAGTTAAACGACGTGTCAGGACGGAGATGCTCCACAGTGCACCGGTTATAGGGGTGGGTGGTCCGGTCGTATAGAGCCATCACAAGAAGAAGCATCCTTATTGTTCAAGCTGACCCGAGAAAGTCTGTGTTTGCCCTCTTCATTAGACATTCTAGTGTCAGCTGAGGAGGATAAATAAAACGTGCGGAGGTCAAAGGGAAGGAGCACTTCGCTGCGCTGTTTAAATGTGTTTTAACAGTTACTTAAGGCTCGGAAGAAGCTCTCTGTCACTTTCAAATGATGGAAATGAGCCGGGAAAGTTTGCAGAGCTGGCAACAATTCAAGTTGAAAGAGAGGCTGTCTTTGTCCTCCGGTGGTGTAAGAAAGCAAATCACCTCCTTTAAAGGAGCCGCAGAGCCTCGTCGTCAAACCTCTGTGGAAATATGTTTGGTCTCTTTTTAAAGTACAACACATATGTACAAACTCTAAGAAGTCGCATTATACTTATTTTGATTTAATTCACCAAACATAAAAACTTGCACTCAGATTTAAGGCTTTAGAGCAACTTGTTCTCTTTAAGGAACCAAACAAAGCCTTTTTTTTTTTTTTGGAACGACAGTCAAAGGGTGGGATGTATCAACCATGTGGATTAACGCAGTGATTCAGATTAGCAGAGTTGCAGTTTGACAAAACCAGCAGCACCACGCTGTCGCCACACCTAACCCGCCGAATTTGACGCCCCCATTATGCAGGGCAGTTATTCTATTTTAGGAGCCACGCCGCTGCTGCTAAAAGACACACTCTGGGAACAGAGGGCATTCATTTTATACAGGAAAAAGATTAGAGGATGTTTACATTTAGAGGTGGTTCTTGATTTGCAACAGCTTGCGAAAAACACGTTTCTGAGCCTTGAAAGTTCCTAAATTTGTAGATGACAAAGAGCGTTTGGAAACTATAAACCAAAACAGAAGATTCTCTGTAAATTGCGCACCTTAAAGTCGATCTCCAATTGTGTAGGGACTTGTTACACTTCTTAAAGCATCTGTCGGCCAGCCAGGACTTAAAAGGCTCCAAATAAGATGATTTAGTAACATCAAGGCCTTCCCAGCGGTAATGATTACATTTGGACTTAAGATCCATGCAAGAATTTGTAGCCCAGTAAATCCCTGCCCCCCCAGCACTCTTCAAAAGCCTTGTCATTCAAAGGGTTAGGATGTTTGACAATCCCAGCTTGTATTACTCCACCAATTAATTGGTTACGTTGTCGGGATGTTCGTCTCTCTCATCTGCTACTTAGAAAAACAAAGGGTCGACGGGGGGCTGTTGACACCTCCGTGTGGTGCTGGAGTATAAATGGGGCCTCTCCGCGGAGGAGCAGCACTCATCTTCCTGCTACACCTGGAGCAACAACTTTTTTTTTTTATCAGCAGAGACCTTCAAGATCTAATTTAAAAAATATCTGGAAGAATGCAGGTGCCGAACAAACCAACGGGAGCTTATGGATACTCCATGCGTAATTACGCACCAGCATCTTTGTACCCGCACTACCAGGGCGGGCAGTGCGCGTCGACTACGAAGGTTCCCAGTGGGAAATCTTTCACTATCGAGGCTTTGCTCGCCAAACCGGAGGAAACAACCAGAGATCACAGGAGTCCGTCTCAGTGCAGAGTGAAATACCAACCAGCAGCTCCGGTTCTGCCTTTCACTGGACACGCAGGCTTACCGATGGCACCGGCACCGTACTTCTACTCTCCAAACGTGCTGCACTCAGCGATCCACACGCAACCTGGATATTCTGTCTACTGCTGCCCGCCCTTCACCTACCAGTCATCGTGTCGTGTAGGATTTTACGCACAGGGTAAATTCAAGAACAAGATTCTTTTAAATGTGAAAAACGAAGCCATATTTGTGTGGCAGTGTGATTAAATGTTCCATCTCTTCTTTTCCTTCCTTTTTTTTTTTTTTTTTTTTTAAGCTCCGATGTCCAAAGTCAACGCAGGGCTGCACTCATTCAAAACTAAAGGAGGGAAGTCAAAACGGATGCGCACGAGCTTCACCAGCGAGCAGCTGTCCCGGCTGGAGAAGGAGTTCGTGCGGCAGCAGTACATGGTGGGATCAGAGAGGTTCCTCCTGGCGTCTGCGCTGCAGCTCACAGAAGCCCAGGTAAGAAATGATCAGCACTGAAAGATCAGAACTCAGCGTTTACCCACAATATATTTATGCTCATGCCTTAAACACACCCGTTTCCAACATGAATTTTACTTTTCTCTCTCCAGATCAAAGTCTGGTTCCAGAACCGACGCATCAAGTGGCGCAAACAGAGTCTGGAGCAGCAGCAGGCCAAACTGGCCAAACTGGGCCTGGCTGTTCTACCGAAAAGTCCTGGATCTCAGGGCCACGGAGATGAAGGCGACGAGAATGAGGAGTTCTCCGACTCAGATGTTGATATTGACGTGTCTGATCACTGTTAACACCAAAGGACTCCTGAAACTTCTGTACATAAACAGCTGAGAAAGGAGAATCTGTCTCCCCAACTACTATATTTAATAAGATTTATAGTTATATATTTAATTTTCTACATTTTATTGCTCTTTCATGAGTTCAGTTCATGTTCTAGTTTTTGTATATTTGAATGAAATATTCAGAAATATATTTTATGACATCAATTGCAACCCTGTCCTGTTTATTTGTTTTATATTCTAGCCATGTGTGAGAAAGATTTCAGATGTTAAAGGTGATATAAGGCAAATGTAGAAAATCTGCATTTATTATTTCCACTGTTCCGCTAGTTGAGGCAACACATAACTTACTCTAAAATAAGAGCAGTTCTGATGTTTTATTTGGGGCTTTTCTGAGAGCGCTGAAGTTGACGGGGCTCAGGTGGAAATCTTGTACTAATCTGGATTTTGAATAATTTAATGGCAGGTTTGGGTTTATTTTACTGTCAATGAAACTGGGTCACATCCTCACAGTTCTGATGAAGCAAAATTTGTTTTAAACTCATAATAAACTACACCTTACGAGAGCCTTAAGAATTTTTTTACTTCAATTTAAGAGAAATCTTTTTAAGATTTAAAGGTTTAAATCAACCTTTTCAAGAAAACCAGATATAAACAGAAATTTAAATGGATTTTAAAAGGAGATGGGAACCTGAAAAATTATGAGATTCTGCTCACCAATTTGCTCTTGATAAATGGAAATAAAACGCACCTGATGTGAATAATCACATTACTTTTTTAGGAAACTCCTCTTTAACACATCGTATCATCCCTCTGCCCTCCTGACCTCTCCCTTATTGTTCCTCTCCTCTGCCTCAGCGGATGATGGAGACATTTCCTCCCAGGTTTCATCCAACATAAAGTCTGGGACTGACTTGGGTTCCCCTCTGATTTAAGCTAAGCAAATAAATAAGCAGCTCAGGGATTAGCTGGGATATCTGTAACCCGGGGTGGTGGGGGTCAATCTGTCTCAGGGCCATGGAGCTAGGTCTCACTGGTTAATCTGTTTAAACGGTCACTACGCCTGTTCTCACTGCTTCTCAGAGGATGGGGCTCCAACATGCCCTCCCACCGCTGGCAGGTGGCCCGGCTTGACTCTATAGAAACCGTCCCTCTGACATCTCTCCTTTTCAGGTGGAAAGGGACCCATGCTGTCCACTGAAGCCTGCCTGGCAGACATTAGGAATGAAACAGGAGAGAGGACAGCAGACAGGATTGGGATGTTTGAGTCCATCAGAGCAGCTAATTGGGGTGGTTGAAAATCTTGTTGCTGAGAGAGAAAATTGCCAGGAAGGGAATCGTGAGAGAAAAAGATGGTTTATCTTTTGATTTTCAGTCTCATGGAGATTTTCCAGGCTGTTATAAATCAACTGACCCGCTAAATCAAGAAGCAGCTACTTTTACAACTGACTGGACGGAGAATAATACATAATCGAGAGGGCAACAACTCCAGAAAACAGTTGAATAATAAAACCATTGAGCTATTGTCCGGCTGAAAATGTAAGGATTAAGAACAAACCTCTTATCAACGGCTCAGTCTTGGTTTTTGTGGACACAAAAAGTGATCAACATACTTTTTACTTACCAGAGAGATGAAAAGCAAGCTGATGTCTGCACCAGCTGAGGTGCCGTGAGGAGGAACAGTGAGGAGGTGCAGTGAGGAGGAACAGTGAGGAGGTGCAGTGAGGAGGAACAGTGCAGAGGTGCAGCAGAGGATCAGTGTGGAGGTGCAGTGGGGAGGAGAGGACAGCTGTAACAGTATCAAAGAGAGAAGTTTAATAAACAGTAAAAGCACTGATCTCCTCCTGATTACTGCTGCAGTGCCGCTGGAGGAGCAGAATTCGTGTAAAAACCCCAGAGAGCCGTTTCTGATGTGATCAGAACTCCCTCCCCCTTCCCCTCCTCTTCCTCCCCCTCCTCCTCCTCCTCCTCCTCCTCCTCCTCCTCCTCCTCCTCTTCTTTCTCCACAGCCCAACGTAATCCCATTGAGGGACAGAAAGAAGCAGCCAGAGGCCTGGGAAAACTCAGAGAGTCATGGGGGGTGAGGGGTTTTGGTGGAGGGGGGGGGGGGGGTCAGGGGGCTCATCGTCTCAATTAGCACAGGGAACCTTAACGGTTGGAAACACGCCAACGCTGGCTGTGATTCTTAAGACTCTCTGAACTGGAACTTCTTATGAAAGGAAACTGTGACATCTTCATTTGTCTCCTGACTCGCTGCTCAGCTCCTCTTAAGGTTTATATTTTAACACTTTCTTTATCCTGGTCGCAGATACATTTCTGTTAATCCAAACTATCTAGTCATAAAATACAGTGTCTTTCCAGTTTTTCTAGATCTAAAACAATTCATCAGGTTTAAAATGAATCCCAGTTTGATACCTCAAATAAGAGAAAAGACCAACTTTGCTGGTTTCAGGCTCTCAAATGTGAAGATTTATTTTTACTTAATTGGAGCTGGGAAGAAAATTTTGATTTGAAGGACACCGGGAAATTGTAATAACATTTTAAAAATCTGTAGATTCAGCTGTAATATTTTCAGTGATGACATTTCACATTGTGTCTAAACTGCTGCAAATGTGGCCAGAACTTTCTGATCTTAAGAGACTTCTGGTAAAATAAAGACACAATAAATCCAGTAAAATCTGCAAATTCCTAAACATCAGTCATCCACCAACACTGACAAGAGGATTTAAATAGATAGTGTTTGTTTGCCAGAGGTTCATTGAAAACAAGCAGACAGCTACCTCCTAATCTACCTATTAAAAACTGAAACTCACCACCTACTGATGCGTAATGCCCTCGCACATTCTACCAACACTAGTTGCCAGGCAAAAGTTTGTTGTTTATGGATTTTCTAAATGAAACACTTTTTAGTGTCACTCTTTGGGGTTTATTATTATTATTACATTAATAGATCCTACTTGAGAATTATTTGTGGTAATGTTGAACTATGTTTCTATTTTTTGCCAATGAGGGCTGACATTTTCTTTAGACTTCATCAGTTCACATTAATTATCTTTTTATTTCTGTAGCGTCCCTAAAAACCCTCCTCCCTGTCTATTTTATTTCCCACCGTTAATTTAAACCCTGTCGGTCATATGACTGTTAGACAGATTGTAATGCGGCTCCGAGGAGGTGTGAAAGTTCTCATGGAGAGCAATAAGCTGCAGCTCCAATTGGGAGAGTGCACTTCACTTGACCAACGTGCGTTTTAGGGCAGACGATTGTAAAAAAAAAACAACAAAAAAAACAAAGACACTTTGCATTTTATTTGCAGAGCTGAGGGCATCTCCACTCCATCTAATAGTCATTAGCTTTCATTACAAGCGTTTGAAGTCGTAGCCGCTCTTTGTCTCGTGGTGAAAGGGCCGCATTCGAGACGCACAATGACTTCAGACACGGGCACGGACAAGAGGAGCTCTCCTCCAGTGAAGTGGTCATACTGATGCCCGGAGAACAGGGGCTTTCTTTCTCAGGAAATGCCACTTCCTGTTGACGTCATGCAGCAGAGAGAGAGAAGATCAAACAGAAAGCAATAGTTCCTTCCCAAAAGAAATGCGCAATTTATCCAAAATGCCTTTTACGCACAACACCATCCAACAGGAAAATCTTCAAATATCGAAAAATGATGGATCATACCTTTATCATATTCTGGCTAGAAATTTATTCATGATTTTATCTCCTAAAAATGACTTCAAATTTCATTTAAGCACGCTTATAATAATTTACATTTTATCCAAAATGTTTGGAACAATTTCAGACAAACAAAACTTAATATCTATACGTTTTTCTGACTATAAACATGTATTTTCTCTCCGGACCCTGTTAAAAGTGGGGTGTTTGTTTATGCTGACGGGGGGAGCCGGTTGGAGGAGCAGGTGCAGATAAACGAACCCATTTCTCACGCGGGTGGCACAAACGCAGCCACGTGCTACTTTTCCCATCTCGTTATAATGGGGTGAAATTTTCCAAGCATTTAAGTAGAATAGATTAGCTGAACACACAACGCTAATGCGAAACAAAATGGCCAATTAACTTATTAATTAAGTGGGAGTGCGGGTCAGATGTAGTTTGATAAATGAAAGTTAATTTGGATTACCTGCTTTATGGAGGTCAACATATTGTGATGACCTTTATATACTAGAAATACTCTATTTGCTATATTTTCCTGAACTAAGAACTATCCATCTTTACCTCAGACACAGCCGAGGCTTTTCATGGAGCTGCAACCACTGAGGTCACAGCTGCCCTTTGACCTCTGCAGGACATTTTAAATCTTTTCAACATGCTGTGCCTCACTTCCACCACTGGATGGCAACGTTGGCACAGAAGAAGATACTTTACAGTGACAAAGTGGAGTAATTTCTGAGGACTGGTGAGAGGTTTTCTCTCAGGTGAAAGGACATCAACTAAACAAATTTAAAGGGATTTACTAAAATCTCACGTTGCAGTTATTTTTACTGTCAAAAATATTTTTTATCAGAGTACAATCTCTTAAAGTGAGTTGGAAAAACAAAGTGAGCTTTTGCACTGTTGAAGGTCATTAAAGGGCTCCCATGCTTCAACTGTTTTTACTCATTATGAACAGAACTTTGTTAATACAATAATTAATAACGTTTGATCCCACAGTGTTTATTTTGGGGGATTAAATGAGTCAAAAATCAGTTGAGAAGCTGCAGTTCCCATTATTAGAGCACATGTTCAAATATTATTATAAAATTATTATTTTCTTCACTAAATATTATGTATAAAAATCTATTATCAAGAGGACTGTTCAGTCAGATGCCACTGGAGGGCAGCACCTGTCTTACGTTGTGTCACCAACAGTGGCCTCCATTTTGGATCAGTTTCCTGAGACGCCAAAACAATCTGGAGACATTTGAAACTGACCAATAACTGGAATTGTATACTTGAATAATAATCTTAATTGTTATTGTTATTATTATTGTGTGGTTGAACAACTGTTTGATTGAAGCTAAAGTGTTTATCAATCCCTGTTAAAAATTCTTACACCGCTAGATGGACTCAGATTAGTTATTTAGAAGAGTTTTAGCATTTTTAAAAATCATTAGAAGACAAAAATAAGCAGAAATTGAATATTTTCATCACTTCATAAACAGCCTGTATCCTCTAATTGATTATGTTTTGTTATATTTATTTTAATAAAAAACACAGGACTCCCTCAAAAGCAGTATTTATAAGGGGGTTGAAATTAAATTAGTTTTAAATTGTTCCAACAGTTACAGTCATGTGGACAGATGTAAACACGTCACATAACAATCATGTTTTTTTTGTTTTTTTTAATTTAGTGTGCCAAAATCTGTGCGAAGCAAACCTGTTTTTATAACAATTGTGGATTAATTCTTTCCTTTTTAAAAAAAAAACAAAAAACAAACAGACGGTTTAAGTCTTAATATGTTCTCACTGCATAATTTAGATTTTTTTTTTTTATAGCCATCTCTGACTCCACTGTGGGAGCTCTACAATAAAAAGGGTTGGGTGCCCAACTAATACATTTTCATCTTTTTTTCTTTTGCCTATTAGCAAAACACTTCCACCTCATACTCTCCTCACACTGGACAATATGAACCAGAACATACTGCATATTTGAGCTCTTTTACTGGAGTGTTTTAGAATTTAATGAAAATTATGGTCCCAGCTCGTTACTAATTATCACGAATGTATGAAAAGTCCCTAAAATGATTTCAGCAATGTCAAACTAATCCATAGGACTCTTACTGTAAACTATTTCCAGTGGAGTTGAAGAGGTCAGATGTGAGTCTGTGTCCTCCAGAGCCTCTGGGGGGAAAAATCAACAACAGCTACGGAACAACGGTGGATTGCTTTACTTTGTTTTGGTTAAAGCGGAGCGGTTTGATCATCTATTAACCAGCAGCGATCAGGGTCAGCGCGTAAAGGCCTGCAGGGTTTCATCATTAAACTCAGCAGCTCGGTCAGCCCTGCAGTTCCTGCTGCTGAGGGATGGTTTAAATATAAAATCTGCCTCAGAAAGAGTGCTGACCGAGTCCTGAAATATTTCACCACCACAAAGGCGTCTGATTAGAGTCTGATTACAGCCCACAGGGTCACCACGACTGGGTTGTAATGAGACCTAATAGTAAAATATTATCTTAAAAAGACTGTGAAGATTTAATGTTTCAAAATAACTCCACAGATCTATATTAATCTATTATTTCTTCACAATGCTTTTATTCTTACCAACAGTTAATAAACAGCCTGGATGAAACGGTCCAGACTCCAGTTGACAGTAGTTTTTATGACTCATGAAACAGGAAATACTTCCACGGAAACTGGAGAATTAATGAATCAGAGCCACCCAGAAAGTACACATTTATCTGTCCATAATTTGTTTAATAAAAATTAAAACTTCAGGGGGAAATACGAAGATTTTTGGAGACCAACTTTCCCAGAACCTCCTTTGATGTCTTTAACTCTAAACACCTAATCAACAACTTGTTTTACCTCATAATTTCCATCGGTAATGATTTTCTAATGCAACCTTTACGCAAACGAGCGCATTAAGAGGAGAATTATTAACCTGGTTAGCGCATAGAGAAACCTGCGCAAAGACCTCTAATAACCAACAAACTACCGGCTGCTTTTCTCCTGCTGCTCAACTGATCTCACAGAGGACAAACTGGGCGTCAATTTACTCAAAATGTGCACGAGTCAAAGCATTTTAAAGCCTAATTTGGTCCATTTTCCAACAAGATGTGGTCAAAATCCTGCAGACTTCTTTATTAACAAATTAAATACTGGCTCAATTTGTGAGAAGGAACTTTTTGGATCCTATTTTGGCGATAAAAACTAATCTTTTGAAAAGTAATCTGCACGTTGAGACTAACGATGATTTTATTGGGTCACTGAACACCACTTTGAAAATGTTTGTTTAACGGAATTTTCCATATTAAACAAAATAGGTGCCGGCCTACAAACTACTACTCGTGATTGTAATGGTAATAAAAACTATTATTATTGATGTACTGTTAAAAATTATTCTACAACTATGATTATTATGTTATTAACCAAAACGAGTGGAACAACAAGTAAAAAACATTTAAATGCATATGAAAGGAAATAAACATAAAAATTAAATTATTTTTTAAAAAAAAAAGAAGCTAAAAGCTAAACTTGAGAGGTGAAACTGTGCACTCTGGCGAGAGAAGAAAATATATGCTGAAATAATAAAGACAAATCAAGCAGAAAGAAAAATGAATTGATCTTTACGCACAACTTGGTATTTCGATGAATATTTCCAGTAAATGAACGAGCTCTTTACTGTTTTCAAAGCCCCGTGACGGTTTAATGGTTGTATAATGAAGGTGAAAAGTTAAAGAAGAAAGTTAAAGAATTGAAACAAGTGCGTTAAAGAGATCCCTATGACTCTCCTTTAATTTCTCGACAACCAGGCTCCAAACATTGACACCAGAGAATTCCTGAACCAACTGAATGCGCTCAGAAACCAGTGGACCCCCCCCCCCCCCCCCCCCCCCCCAGCGCCCCCTCCCCCCTTCCCCTCTCAGCCCGGCCGACTGTTTCCTTAAAGAAAAAACAGATATTAAGGCTGAACGCAACACAATGAGCCATTAATTGGCGCGCACATGTTTTCACAGCGTGCCTCTGTAACTAAGCTGCGCGGTCTCGTGTGATCTGTGAAGCAGGTACTTGAGGAGACCTATTGGCAGGTGCTGTGGTCCAATCAGCTCCCTCTCCCTACGCAGCGTCGGGCCACATGGAAGCTCAGAGGCGCTTTGCTTTGGTGAGCACTTGTGCACAGATTCCTTCCGAGCGCGCACGGACAATTTGCAGCACTGTTGAGTTTTGTAGCAGCATCTTCATAAAGCAAGCTTGTGCAGGCTATTGGCGCACCCCCCCCCCCCCCTCCCCACCACCCCGCAACCATGCATCTCTGAGAGGGGGTTATCTTCTGCAGCAGGAGGAAGTAACACGACTGACCACTTTCTATTTTTTGCTGTTGGTTTTTTCTTTCTACCGAGATGATGTTTTCCTCTGCAGGCAAGCGCTGCTTCACGATAGAGTCTCTGGTCGCCAAAGAGAACCCTCTAACAGCCGAGGAGCCCATCCGCCCCACGGCTCTGAGTTATTCCAACCCGACCACGGATGCCTTAATGAACAGTTACCAGGTTCCGCCGGCCCGGTCCCTCTACCAGAGCCCGGACCTAGTGTTCCCGGAGACGGTGAACCACCCGTCTCTCACCGTGGCTCCGCACCAGCTCGGAGGATCCCACCTACAGCACCCGCACTTCTTCGGGACACAGCACCGAGACCCGCTCAACTTCTACCCCTGGGTCCTACGGAACCGCTTCTTTGGACACAGATTTCAAGGTAGGTGGAGCGGTGCAAATGCAAAATAATAAAACGAATCTGTGCAACAATTTTAAAGTCCACAATTAGGTCATAAATACCTGGATACTCAGCCTGAATTAAAGCAAAATGTAGACTTATCTGCAGTTTAGATGGTGCCAAAATTCACAAGATTTATGTGTCTTTTATAAGAAGTGGTGGTTCAATCTTTGCTTTTCATATTTTCATGAGGTTTAAGATTCTTGAACAGGACTTTTGAACAAGATATGACTCCCCACAATGAGAAATATTTCCTGGTAGAAAAATAAACTGCAGCCACAGATAACATGAAGCCAGTTTCCGGCAGGCTGCTCTCCTGCTTCCACTCTCATTCGCCCTTCAGCGACTCTCAGAAAGCCTCAGCAGGAGCAGATAAGCACTGAGGCGGATTCCCCCCCCCCCCTCCATACAACTCGCCTTAGGTTAGACTACAGTTTGTTCATTTAATTACAATAAAATCTTGCACAACAGTCAGACTATGGAGGCGAAATAGATCAAATCTGTGATAATAACTGAAGTGTGAATAGAAATCAGAATAAAATGCAGCAGCAGTGGATTTAAATAGAGCCTGCAGTGATTTTGAACAGAAAATGTGTTTTTATAATAAAGACAGAAATATGCAAATCATTAAACTGCTACTTAATCAGAACAATAAACTAATAGTTATTATAGATATAGAGGCTATAATTAATTATTATCCCACAATAACGAGGTGGATTTTGTTGTAGACTTTCTTACAAAATGCAAAAAGACAAGTACAAAAAGAAAAGCTGGAGTACAGGAATATAAATATTAAATATAATAAATATATAGAAGAAAAATTTCCAAATAAACACAATCAATCAATAATATTCCAACCTCTCTGCAGCGCAGCGTGCAACAACCCTCCGAAATATTTTAGCACAAAATAAACCATCAATCTCCACAACAGCTTCACCTTTTAAACCTTCCCCACACAACAGTGTGAAATATATCAGAATTAAAATTAACCAGTTGTCCGTTAATTTGCAGTAAAAGATAAAAAAATGCACACATCCTCAAACGCTTTATGTTTTAAGTACTCCAGTCAAATATGCTAATTGATCAATTATCCCACGACTGAATATTGTATATAATTTCTCATTTATTTACGCGTAATTATCAGTTCATTTTGCACCATCGCTTTAACATTTCTTTAAAATGTGTCTTTTTAAATGGTTGTTTATGATTTAATTCGCTTGCGTTCTTTGTAATTGTAAAGTGAAAAAGATGCACGTGCAAAAGATGCAAAAGAAGTCGTTTTATGTTTGGTCAGAATATTTGGCATTTTTCCTTGAAAGAGTTTTAAAACTGACACTCATAATATTAGTCAAAAACGCTCATTAGTGGAGTTTTTAAATCAGGCTTTGTGTTACATAAATAAAAAATGTACTGGCCTATTAAGAGGCATAATTCTGCAAATATTAAATTTCTGGTAAATTATTACTATTATTTACAACTATATTAGCCTATATTATATATAATAATAATAATAATAAATCTTTTCCATACAGCCCTTTAATGTCCGGGGTGTTGTATTCATCTTACCTTTGCCGTTTTCAGGTAACGACGTGTCCCAGGACAGCCTCCTCCTCCACGGTCCGTTCGCCAGGAAACCCAAACGCATCCGGACGGCCTTCTCTCCGTCGCAGCTGCTCCGGCTGGAAAGAGCCTTCGAGAAGAACCACTATGTGGTCGGAGCGGAGAGGAAGCAGCTGGCGAGCAGCCTGAGTTTATCCGAAACACAGGTGAGTGACACTGTGACGGGGATATCTGCCGGTTTTAATCATTTTATCATAACACCTCCGGTCTCCATCAAACATGGTTCATTCTCACAATTAAAAAAAAAAAACTAAAATATTTGAACGCCTGAATAATCAGATTAACAGCTGTGGCAATGAAAATACTAATAAAAAATATATTTAAAAAAAAAAGGAAATTTAAACATTATTTTATAATATTTTTTGTACGTTTTGAAAACCCAAATATACATTTTCTGAACTATAGGTTAGTTTATCTAAATATTACATAAATATATTGTTATATTGCTGAATAGTATCAACTAAAATGTTAATAATTAGAGAAATTTTGCATTTATATATAAAATCTTTAGGTTTTTAAAAAAAAATATCATATTGAAGCTATTAAACCTCCAGTTTGCAGCAGTCTTGCATGTCCTACAATAAAACAGAGTAAATATTATTGATGTTTAAGTTTAATGAGTCCACACCATCTGGGTGTCCATTAGGCCTAATAGGGAATATAAAGAGATTTTCCTGAGTCAGTGAAATGAATAAATGCTGCTGTATGTTTCCTGCCAGTCAATAGGAGGTTCTCAATTGAATTTTACAAATTATAAAGACAGTAAAGTGAATGTTATTATTAACACACAAAGTTTATTTAGTAACAAAAACTTAAGTCAATCAGCTGGATGTTAACACCACAAAGAGTTTATTGATCCCTGTAGGAACATTAGGACTGGCTTTACTATAAAAAAAAAAATGATCCTCATCAGGTGAACTAGTGATTTAAAAAAAAAAGGGGGGGGATAGGGGGGAGGGAAGAGGAGGGGAGGTCAGAAAAACCAAAATATAATGCTGCTAAATGATCTAACACTTTAGCGAGGTTGAGTTTTGCTCTTTAAAACAACAACAACAACAACAACAACAGTACAACCATGCAGCTCTGGGAACATGTGCAGTTTAATGAGGATCAAGGAGAGTTTGTAGTTTTACATGAAAACAGTTTTCATAAAGTAGAATCAGCCTGAAGCCCAAAAAAAAGAAAAAAGAAGAGGAAACTAATGAGTTCAGGTGCTGCTATTTAAAAAAAATGAAACCAAATCAGCACAGCTCATATTACTGACATATTACTGACTGCATCTGGCTGCAGGAAGTCTTGTAGCTTGGTGATGTTTCCCAGACATTAACAGAGAGGTTTCAGCCTTTGTTACTAAAGATTTAGGTACTAAATTCAAGAGAAAAAGGATTACATTTTCACAACTGATGAGCTGCAACAAGACTGCATTTATAATTTGCATCAAAATGAATTAAAACTATGTTTCAATTATCCCCCCCCCAAAAAATGTGTTTAATTTTCAGATGTACAGATTAATAAGTAAATAGTCTGAATGCATGATTAATATCATCGTGGATCACAGCTGCATTAATAACAACACTGTTGAAATGCAGCCATTATTCATCTTTAAGAATGTCTGTTTACACTGAGGTCTCAGACTGAGCTGTTTTTCTTGTTTTCCTCCTTACAGGTGAAGGTGTGGTTCCAGAACCGGAGGACCAAGTACAAGCGTCAGAAGCTGGAGGAGGAGGGACCTGACAGCCAGCAGAAGAAGAAGGGGAACCACCACATCAACAGATGGCGCATCGCCACCAAGCAGGCCAGCAATGAGGACATCGACGTCACCTCAGAGGACTAAAAGCAAACAATGCTGCTGCCCCCTTCACCCCCCCCCTCTCCTCCCTCCAACCCCCAAACCAGAGGACCAACACTATTTATTATGTAATATTATTAAGTATAATTAGACGCAGTAGAGGAAGACTCCAGGACTGAATATGTGATCATCTTTTCATCGAGGTGCTGCACTGGAGAAAGCATCTTATTTATCAGCACCCATCCTGAAGGACTGTGGAAGAGAAAGATCCTTCCACCATTTAATGATCTTTGGTCTTCGAATCCAAAGATGAAGAGAAACAACGTCAACCTCCGCCATTGTGTTTTTTTTTTTTTTAAACTGTACATAGGACAGTGATAAAGACTGTTTTTTTTTTTTTTTTTCCAAAGAGGCTATTTGTTTCATTAAAGCTGTTTTGTTTTTTTCAACCACCTGCTTAGGTCATTAACACCTCGCCACTCGCTCCGCCCACTCAGCCACATGTGCGCCATCTTTAATTTAAAAACAAAAAACAGAGGTGTCGATGCACACTTTGAGTCGAGGAACACGCTGGTGACCGGCCAGAGGAACAAAACGGGAATCAATTCATCGCTTTGCTTTATTTATTTATTTTTTTTTAATTCAGTGACTTGAGAGCCAATCAGAAGAAAAAGTTCACAGCTTTGTGCTCCTTTTTTTTTTTTTTGCCACATTCGTCAGATGATGTCTCCATTTATTGACTGTCTGCAGATCTCATTAAGCGCTGTGTTGCATAAGACATAAATAAATAAAAAAAAACAACAACATACTTTTCAAGCAGAACATGTAATAAAAAAAAAAAGATGTTTTAGAAATAAAAGCAAAAATCATTTCTCGGACGGGAATTTTTTGTGTGCGCGCGCGCGCGCGTTTCAGCCCGGCTGCAGAGTCTGCAGGTTTTTTTTTTTTTTTATTCCAGCCGTGTATTACAGTGGCAGGTTTCACTCATTAGTTCTTGCTCTCCCACTAAAGGTGCATGTGCAAATCAGTGTGAAACATGCTGCGCTGGTGTTTGATTGGAATGAAATCTTGCAGACACGAGGGCCTCTGTGGCACAGGAAGTGGAGACGTGGATTTAGCATTTTTAGGTTATTTTCTGAAGACGGAAAAACAACCTTCGCCCCAAAATGTAGGCGGAATTATGGCAGTATAAATATGCTGCGAACTCCCTGGGGAAGGTTCTTTTGGTTGGGAATCACCGCTTCTCACTGATGTGTCAGGAATGTTGCAGGACAGCTGCGCAGGTGTCAGGTGTGTTACCTGTCGACTGGTATTCCCTCTGAATTGTAGCAGAAAGGGAACACAGAAAATCATTCCCAACCAGAGGGTGCAAAAAAAAAAAAAAAAAAAAAAAGAAAAGAGGGAAAGTAGTGACTATTGTGCAGCGGTTCTTTCACGGAGCGCCTCCTCAGTAATTACCTGTCAAAAGAAACGGAAGGAATCTGTGCCTAATGACCCCGAGGATTCAGAGATGAGGCCTGACGTCTGACCCCGACGTCGTGTTTTGAAAGCGAGGAGACGGAGGAGAAGAGACGGGAAGATGTCGGAGTGAAACGCACGGGAACGGTCTCGGCTCTTCACAACAAAAAAAAAAAAGAAGGTGCACAATGTGTCGAGACATCTGGAGGTGCAAAAGGGGGCCAACAAGCCTTGTTTTGAGTTGGAGGACATCTTATCCTCCCTGCAGGTGCAAATAAGACGATAAAAGGTATTCAGAGTTCCTTATTATCTAAATAAACACCAGTAAATGTGAGTTGTAACCCCTCTTTAACATCGCAGGTGGGTTCGAGGCCGATCACACCTCGGTTCGGTGAAAGGTCAGCACAATTAATACCAGCTGCACCTCTTAGTTGTCTGTTAGGAAAACAATTAAAAAGGGGGAAAATCAAGCTCGTCTCCCTGAACGCTGCGTCTCCCGTCGCCTGAGTCAGCAGAGAGGAGAGTTCAGGACGCGAGCAGGACACCACCGTGAAAAACAAAAGTATGTCTCCGGAGGAGCGGGGAGCTGCGGGGGGGAGGGGGAGGGGGGGGGGAGGGGCTGGTACGTCCCTGTTGCTGCAGCGAGGCGTCAGGAAACTACTGGTTTAATTATTAGATTACTTGTTTTCTGTGGGATGAGCTAATAATACAGATTCCATGTTTTAATACAGAGTGCAGTCAGTTGAGTTAAAGCAGCAGCAAACATGAAACTAATCTCACACACACACACACACACAAAAAAAGTCTGCGCACGATTACTGATATTAAAACCTCGAATACATTTGGCAACTAAAGTTCAGAGCCCTAGACATCCTACAACTTTTGTTTTCCGAAAAATGTAAAGTAATATAACACTTTGAAATCCCTCAGTTATATACACATAAGATTAGACATAAAATCATTTTAAAAATGCTAAAATGACCTAATTAAAACTGGAATTTGTCAGTAAAGCTAAATTCATTATGAATTCATATTTAAATGATATAAAATGTTACAACAGAAGATAGAAGCGCACATCTTCAATTATAGATCCAGCACTATAAAAATTAAACATAAATCAGCTGTGAGATGTATTTGCTGAACTGCAGTGTTTTATGAATGGCGTGTTGTTTTTATTTGTGCTCTAACTCACATCCTGCATCACTCCCACTGATTCTGCATGTGGCTTCTTGTCGGATTACGCTGTATTACAAGCCTACAGTGCTGCGTTCCCACAGCAACCGTGCAAACACACTAATCACACAGATCCAGAGAAATGATAATACTTTAAAGACAGAAGGTTTATATGGATAGAAATACAAACAAAAATACATTTTGAAATATGATAACACCCTGGCTATAAAACCAATATAATACCAACGAATAAAAAAATACTTCACATTAAGACTTAAAAATATCCCCTTTGGAATTTAAAGGGAAACAACTTAAATGTGTATTTATTTACTTACTTTTTTGTTACAAAAATCACAATTTTTGGACAGTAAAAAAATTTCTCAGAAATTTTCCTGTTGAAATGAATTAATCAGCATGGTTTCATGATCTACTTTTGTGGTTAAGAGACAGAATCATACTTTAACTACAGGAATTTTAAGCAGAAACTGATCCGTTTGAAATTTGAATACAGATGACTGTTTTAATGGGATAGCTTTATTAAAGTAAAAGATTTGATTTATAAACTCTTTAACTACAACAGACAGTAAATCAGGATTCTCTTGATTATCTACTGTCACGTCATTATTCGCATTTTTAAGCAAATGAACAATCTCAACGTAGTTTTAAGCTTCTCTCTCAGGCTTTTTTGTGTCTGTGCCTTTAAAACTCATTGATATCAATGATCCCCTCTTCTGATTGGCTGATTCTTTTCTGAGTGACACACGCCAGGTCAATCACAGGTTGTTGTTTTTTGGTCTTGTAGGTTGCTAGCTCCCCGACAGGATGACCACTCACTGTTTTCTGACACATAAATGTTTGGACAGAGGGCCCCGCTGAAGGCCGATGTGGACATGTGACATGATCTTGAGTTTGTGATGTCACAAACTGATGGAAATACAAACGGCTCGTCCATACTGAATATTAATTTCTCCGTGCAGTGAGCGTTTAGACTCTTTCACAGCTTTATGATCCAAAAACATCCAAAAGTTAGGCTTTATACAAAATGGGACCTTTAAGACCTCAAAAAATTCAAAATCTTTCACACAGCTCATAGACAGGTAACCTATGGCCAATGTAAGGTTGCAGGGAGACGTCATATTCACAGGTGAAAAGAAAAATAGGTTGGGAACCTCTGCATTAAATTAAGTATTTACAGACCATAATCATTCAAACATCCTACTCGTATTTAAATCCACCTACCTTTCCTCGTGTTTATTTAAATTAATATCTAGTTAATTTCTTGTTCATTGTAAAAAAAATTAAAAAAAAACTTCTTTTTTTTTAAAAGGGCGGGAAAGAATAAACTACAAGAAGCTAACCGAGCTAACCCGGCTGTTTCTCCCTCCGCTGGTTGCTTCAGCTCCTTGTTGTGTGATAATACTTTAAGGTGCTGTCCTGTCACTGTTCCGTCATATTTAACAATCAATTAATGTCTTTGTTAACTGTTAACGTATGTTGAATTCCCCCTCCGAGTGCTGCGGCCAAAATTTACCAAAATTCATTCGTCTGGCAGCTTCAAGCGTTTCTTTGAGCCTCGACGAGCGGCGCCCGGGCGTCGTCGTCACGGAGATCACTCACAGTCCTTTATTGTATGTCACAATCTTACTATCCGTTGCCATGGCGATCTCCGGCTCGAGCTGATCCACGCCGATCTGCGAGAATCAAAGCAGAACAAAAAGGTCAAGAGTGTGAATGGAGATATTTGGCACAAGCTGTCACGTAACAACTTTACATGTGCGTCTATATATCTCCGATATGAGCTGCTACGTACAAGATTTTGAAGAGTTGTATTTGTAAGTAAATATTTCTTAAAGGCTTTGAATGTTCGTTATTTAACGTTAATGTGCAAAAGGATCCAATTTGGCAGATTAAAGTGTAATTTGAGGTTTTGCATCTCCTAATATTTGAACCTGAGACAGATGGCAGCCGGAGTCTGAATCCTAATCAGACGTCTCGGTAGGTGTGAAGTGTAAAAGTGGGACAAATTGAGTAGGCGGGGGGGCCGTCAGAGAAGCAGGGCATTCATGTTGCTTTTTTTTTTCCTCAGATCATTTTTTTTTTTTTTTTTCCATTCGCGAAAGTGCAAAAAGGACTCGTGCGAGAAAAACAGGCCCCTCGGTGGAGCAGCTTTTCACAGGACTGTTGGCGGCACATATGTCTGAAGTTTTTGCCATATGGCTGTCGGAGCTATTTCCAGTGGTAATTAAATCCTAAACATTTTGGAGCCAGAGCCGCTTGGCTCGTGTCAGCGAGTCATTTGGCAGAAACGAGACAAAGACGGAGAGAAAAACAAGAATCACGCCGAGAGGAATGACACACTGAGGACAACGAGGCTAAAGTTAGATCTCAGCCTGGACGGCAGCGGTGGCGCTGAATAGAGGCAGGCAGATCACAACAGAGCAGGTTGAGTCTCAGAGGGCTACGCCTCATTAGGAGAGAGCTCCTGCACAGCCTGATGGGAAACGCTGAGGAGGTCAGGTGACCGACATCAGTCACTGAACCCGAGTCACGGCACATCTGAGATATTCAATACGGTCGGGATTTAAAGGAACAAAACATTAATGCACTTTGAGACACATCTTTTACAACACAGACGAGTATTTGCTCTGTTAAATCATCTTTTATCTGACTGCAGAGACATTTGATATCATGTATTGATGGCGCAACTTCAAACCAGCTCACAAACTGGTTTATATTTGGGCTTTAGTGTGAGGCAGCTCTTTCAAAAAGAGAAATGCTCGCTATTATATCAGAAATAAACAATAAAAACTGTTCCTGTAAATCCCAGTTTAAAACTCCTCAGCACTCATTTTTGGGATGAAGTACCTGCGACATCTGAGGGAAGAGGCTGATGGCGAGCGGCAGGGCGAGGCCGAAGGCTGCGAGACACACCAGACTGTGGACGGGCAGGACGAGTCTCCGCTGTCTCTGCAGGAGAGGGAGCCTGGGGGACAACAGGGCACAGAGAGGACAACAGTTAGTTTAAATAAAGTTATACAAACATAAGAGGAGAGGTTAAGTGTCATTGAAGCCGCATCGTCCACAAACTTAAAAGGTAAACGGTAGATTCAGACTTCTCAATCACAGTATGGGTGAATGTTGGGGGGCTGCATGTAGAGAATAGTCCTTTCAATGCATTTATGTGTATTAAGTGGATTTGAAATACAGTAATATCAAAGCAACCAGTCAGAAAAGCAACATTAGGTGATAAAAAGCAGGACTTCCTCCACTGCTTCTTTGCATGACTTCACTTTGCAAACATTAAAAAGACTTTATATCACAGGAACATGACGCACGATCCCTAATGTCTTAACTGGTCAGAAAGAAAGTATTTATTTATGAGGTGAATTCTACTTTTCATGTGGATCATTTGTGAACAAATCAAAGTTTTTATTAGAGATGATTTGAATCCCTCATATTTAGCTCAAATAACGACACAAAACTACAAACTTCTCATAAAATGCACTTTTGCAAAACTTTAAATTAAAGACCATGAATTGATTTCACTGTTCGAATCAGTTCTAAAGTCTTTTGAAGCCATTTAAAACTATTAAATTCCTGTTTCAATCTTTGTTTTTACTTTACTTCACTTATGAAGTGTTCAATCCTTCAGCAATAAACTGGAACTGTTGCAATCAGAAACAAAAGTTGTATGTTCTCTGCCTAAATAAAACGGTCTTTTTAAGGACGTCTAATAAATCTATCCAGAGTTCTATTTTCTCATATTCCTCGTCTCTCTTCCGCTCGCTGCCCTCCGTACCGTAATCCCTTCTTCAGTGTGTGGGACAGCGAACTCAGCAGGAGCCTGAGAACGAGCCGCTCCATCTCTCCTCCACCAGCGACGCCTCTCCCCCTAACGAGGAGAGCTACTGCCTAATGAGGGAGCTCATTAACACATATGGCTGCCATGGTTTAATTAGGCTACACACACACACACACACACACACACACACACACACACACACACACACACACACACACACACACACACACACACACACACACACACACCTCAGAGGAGTGCATTTTAAAAGAGAAAAGTAGTGGTGAGGGGACGACGGTTCGGCCGCACATGTACGTTTAAAAACCTCTGAATCAGGTGAACAACTTGATATGATCCAAAAGTCAGCGAGTCGGTTTCATGAGATAATGTCTGCAATAATGAACCTGGCGAGTGGCCACGTGGAAGCGGAGGTCTCACGCAGGTTAAATTGTTATCACGAGCCAACTGATCATTAGAAGATCCCTCCCGACTCCTGCGATGTCGAACGCCGATAAAACAATCTGCTACTGAATTATAATGGAAACAAACACATTCATGATCAACAGTTCTTCTGCTGACGAGGAATTTTTCTGAGCAAACAGAAGATAAAAGTATTATTTTTTCACATTTTGTTCAGTTATTTTCTCGTCCTATGAAACCTGCTGTTCTGTATATACAAAGGCTTTTGAATGGGAACAATTAAACTGGAAGCAAGGCTTGTGATTTCTATGTTAAATTAATGTGAGAAAGGTGGCGGGAGAGGAGTGATCATTAAAATGCAACAAGGTTTTTAAAAAATAAATAAATCAGGAGCCGTTTCTTTGTCAGCGGTGGAAAAGCTGTTGTTAATAGTGCACACTGCAGTTGTTCTAGAAATTCATTCTTTAGCATTTACAGCACATTTCTTGCAGAAATTATCGTTTGATAAGTCAAATGTTTTTTGGGAGCTCTCAAACACAAAGAGGAACAAAATGCCCTTCAAATGGAAACAAGACTCCAAGCAGAAAGCGTCAATGAGAAACTTTTTTTTCTTAGGAAACCACCTCTATATGAAGCCTAAAGTGCATACAGAGCAGTCCTCGTTTTTGGTAACTTTTGGTAAGGCTACTTTGGCCTCGAGTGTGTAATTTGATTGACATTCCAAAAATTATGCTATCAAATTTCCAGAAAACACACTATTTACGCAGATTGATGTAGATTAAGACACACAAAAATAATTCAGGTCTGCAGCCTGTCACATCTACCGAAGCACACGGGCGACACAGAAGCCTCGATCTGTTCTCAGCGGTGTCATCCATCAGCGAGGGGCCGCCAGGGACCCGTCCCTGTGCCCCCTGTTCTCGCTCCATTGAGAGCCAGTGAAGGCGAGCTGAGCACTCAACACACACACACACACACACACACACACACACACACACACACACACACACACACACACACACACACACACACACACACACACACACACACACACACACACACACACACACACACACACACACACACACACACACACACAGGAATCCCAAACACACCTGGGCAGGTTGAGCTGACCCCGCCTCCACGGCCGCATTCCTCGCCAGAGAGCACGAGGCCATCAATCACAGGATGTCCATATAAACGCATCATTAAGACTTCATTATGGTCTCATCAGACGGCTCTGAATCTCAGTGGTGGAGAGGGTTCACTGGACTCTGTGGATTTATTAAACGACACCGGCTGAGGAGTGGAGCTCAGTTTTATCATTCACACATTAACGGTCATTCATTGAATAAGGAGACAGCTGCAGGCTTCAATAATTCTAACTAACTAGAACACCAAAAGCTTTCACCACATACGTTACAGCCATTACAGCAATAATTACCTTCTTCTAAAAAAGCTAGTTTAAAACAGACTGATACAAACAGTAATTCAGTCCATATTGAGTTAACAGAAATCAGTTTTTTGCTGTTGCAAACACTCTCGCAGTTTAATGCTCATCTTTTCTCTCGAGGAAGATGGCCGTCCTCCTGAGTTTGGATCAGTCAAAGGTTTCTTCCTATTAAAACGGGAGTTATTCCTCCCCAACTGTTGCCAGGTGCTGCTCAATCGTTGGGTTTCTCTCTATAATACTTAAAGGTATATGCTACAACTACTACCACTACTACTATTATGGAAAATCCCCTTAAAAATATAAATAAATAAAATCAACAAGGGACACGGACAAACAAAAAGCACAACTTACACAAACTTCATTAGCAGAAAGTTCTTGGGATTCAGTTTTAAAGAGTGAGGAAGATGATGGTCTCCTTGTTGAACCGTTTACTTTGCAAGAAGAAAAGTTATCGAAGTTGATGAAGCTCTTTTTTGGGATGTTTTGTTGTAGTTTACTAGACAAAGTCCACTGTTTCTATTTTGTCTCTGTGATTTACAGAACCCATTTAAAAAGAGATTTCACCAAATCACGCTAAACAAAAAACTAAAATAATGAATTTCTACACCGATTATTTGCTTTCTGTTAAATTACTGTTTCTCATTCATTTTGCTTCAACATCTTCTTGGCTGATTAAAATGAAGAGTTTTCTTACTTTTCCAGTGTAGCCATGATCAAAGGAGGAAGCACCAGGATGGGCATGGGCAGGACCACTCTGGTCAGAGCCGTCTCCAGAAGTGCCTGTCAGAAAAAAATAAATCATAAAATGACAATGTAAAAAAAATAAAATGAAATAAAAAGCATTTGCTTTCCTTTTGTCAGGGTAGAAATCCTTCATGTGTGAACTCAACACATTCAAAGTCTAAACTGAGACGATACAGATATCACAGTGGTTATTGATCAATAACAATAAACCAGAAGGATATATTAACTTCAGAAGTTAATTTTTCAGAAGTAAAGTACGTACATGCCTCGCAGCCACTCTGGACGTCCCCACCACGTTGCCGTCGCCGTCGAGCACGCTGATGCCCTCCGACAGCTCCGAGTGCCTCATGAGCACCACGTTGCAGACGTTCGCACTCGCTGGGAAAAAGGCGAGAATGTTTTAAAGCAGGTGCAACTCCAGGTGTGATCAGAAAATAAATACTTTGAGACGCCAACAAGGCGGCTGGTCCACCACTTTGGTCAGGTCAGACTGAAATACTCTGACTTTAATAGTCCGAGCTTGACATAAAAACATATTCCATAGATTTCCATTATATTTGCAACACACGTGCTCCTCAGGATGAACTATAATCTTTTAAAGAAACAAAGACACAGAATTTTCCCTCTGAACGACAATACCTGTTTACTTTCCATTCCTGTAATGAAATGTAAATGGAGTGAATCACTGCCATGTCATAAATGTCAAACTTTAGACACAAACGAGAGTCGAATCATCTACAAACTGAGACGTCTGGTCGGTCGACAAACAGCGGTGTTGTTCGTCTCTGATTTATTCACGAGAGCCAAAATGAACACAAATGTATGTTAATATAGATGAAGCTTTCTTCTTGACTCTAATAGGAATAAGAAAAACTAATTTTAGAGAGTTTAGTGGAGGCGCCCTGAGCCTTTTTAATTTAAGACAACAGCGTTCAGAGTTATCTCTGTGGGGGCCGCGGGGCTGCCGGCTCGCTTCATGAGGGGAATTCAATTGACTGAGCAAATAGCTCTTTTTACCTATAAGGGATTTAAAAAATTTTTTTTTTATCCAGACCAATTAATAAAAAGGGGACAGATAGAAGGATTCTGGAAAGGAAAACAAAAAAATACAGCGAAAAGATACAATTCTCAAAAACCTGTTTATAATTACATTAATAATGGGGTAAAAGGAATTATACACCAAACAACTGCTGAATCTGCACAACTAAATACTGAAATATCTGGCTGTAATTTGTAATTATTTAAAATAATTGTATTTTAATTGTCATCTAGTCCACACATGGAAATGCATCCAAGAATTTGTCACGCAATTAATTCCTAAATACTGCAAATAACGTCAAATATTTTCAAAAGACAAATAAATTAAATTGAACCCACGACTTTCCCGCCAGCACGGCTTCCCCTCCAGCTAGTCTTCATAAACTAATTGAATGACAGGCCGCCGCTTGATTAGGTTATTACAAATAAATCTGGCCTTGAGTAAGCAAACAAAATCAAACGGGTGAAAATTACAACAGCACTTTGCCTTCGCTCGCTTCAATTAAGCGCTTTAATTAACTTTTATATGGGCCCCACCAAAAAACAACAGCAACAACAATGAACAAACAGAAAGCAGGTAAATGAGGCCTTGACATAGACCCCACTTTAGGGGTAATTATCCAATTTGTTTGCAGCAGCAGAGTTCTAACGAGCAGCCAATTACCAGGCAAAGGCTGCGCTGTAGAAACCTGTTGATTTAATTAGAAGAACCACTATGGTAAGGAGGGGGGGGGGGGGCAAACAATTTAATTATGAGCCAGTAGCCCGGGGCATTCTGGGACACGGGTCTATACCCCTGGGTGTGATTGTGTTTGGGGAGAGAGTGGCATGAAAATCAGCTTTGTGGCTCCACACACGTCTCCGAGCGGGAGGGTGAAATAAAATTTAAAAAAAATCACAGAGTTGTGGTTGGCTTTTGTTCAGACCATTATTATGATCACAGAACAGTTGGTAAAGGGTAGACTTTACATCTATTAACACGAAGGATACGAATAATTATTTTTTTTGGATAATTATTGTGAAGATAATGATGGAAAAAAACAATTATTTTGTGAATTTCCCTGTTTTCTTTCTAATAAGCCACACATTTTTTTTAAAAATTAAAATTACATATAAAACAAAATTAGGTCAACCTTAGTCTGCTTGAGTAAGTTAGTTTAAGACTATGACAAATCTATGATGTGAACCTAATTAGTTTAAAATGTATTTATTATAATAGCAGAGAAGGGGGTCTTAATCCTCTGTCCGTCCCGTGAAGAGTTTCCCGGAGCCTTTGTGAACTCACCCACTGCTGGGAAGGGGATGAACCTCTGCACCAGCAGCCTGCTGGTTGGGCTGAAGAGGCTCGCTTTCCGGATTAACACGTTCAACCCGACCTGAAGGTAAAGCACACGAAACGATCAGACAGTTCCCGTTATTAAAAAGCAGAAAAGCTCCAAAACCAGAAATGGTTACAGAAACGGGATGTTTGGGAGGAAAGTGACTGAAATTCAGGTTCACTGTGTGTAAACAAGCTGAATGATTGAACTTTTCTGGTTTTAAAACACACAACAAGGCTGCATTCATGTGCTCAGATAACACAACGCCGACGCCACTTCTGCCTGGAGCTCTCCCGAGCCCGGCGGGGGGTTGTCACCAGACTGGACCTTTAATTGGAGAGCTCGCGGCCCCCCTCCCGGCCTGTCGGTCCGCCCTCCAGACACCCCGCGACTTTTTTTTTTTTTTTTAATATTGCGCTCGCTGCCATTGTCAGGCCTGAGGGCACCAACCGGATGAGCACCCAGCAGGACCAGTAATTGGCTCGGTTTGAGCTCCTCGTCCACGCTGACGGTTGTGTCAGCCAGGTGTGTGAACGTGTGTCATACTCTTTTGACACGAGTCTTTGAGGTAAAAGAAAAAAGACAAAAAACAGGTTGAGCTGCTACTAAACAGTTTAAACTGCTCATCAAAAGCATTCAAAATATTTGACATCGCACTTGAAAAAGTAAAAAAAAAAAAAAAAAAAAAAAGGTTGAAGATATTTTATGTTGGTTTAAGAAGGTAACTGGAGGAACCTTTAGCTTAAACAACAGAGCAAATAAAACAATTTAATTTCAGATTTTACAATTTAACATTGCAAAATGAGGAGAAAAACATCCACTTCCAATGCGGAGATATTTTGACATATCAGTGAGTGACTCGGTTGTCCCTGCGTGATGACATCATATCTTCATGTAGCAGAAGTATGACTAGAACTCACAGCGATTGACACGGCGCTGGTCACCGCTCCGACGTATCCCTGCAGGAATTTGGAAGCTGCAGCCGGCTGAAGTGAGAACAAAAAAAATATATAAACAAAGAGAGATTAACGATGTAAAAGCAGTTGAGCTGAGCGACGTGTTGACGTGCAGCCGTCCCTCTGATCCCGGTACTGTACCTTGGAGGCGTTGCGGTTGCAGTAGTTGACGCAGGCATTGTGACTTTGATTCAACCACTGGAACAAAAGAGGAGAAAGTCAGAGAAGTCTCAGTCTGTGATTACAGGTGCTCAGGTGTACTAGCGTTTATCTCGCAGCCTTCTACAGCAAAGGAAAACATTGGAAGCTCTGGGAAAAATTAGTAAGTAAACCACGAGTTTATCATCATTGCAGATTTTAGGCACGGAAACGAGTTCATGATTTAAACGATGTCAGACTTTTGTCTCGCACTAGGACTATTCCTATGAATTTCTTTACATTAAAACCAGATTTTCACAGCTGATTACGCTCAAATATAAGAGTAAAATCGCTAATTTTCCATATAAATAACACTCGACACACGACTTTTAAGTAGATGTTAGTATACTGCTGTATCAATGTTCGTCAGCTGTGTGCTCCTTGCTTTGCATCATCTTCAGCGTGCAAAAATGTGGCTATTGACGTCACTTTGGCCTCTGCCGTCTCGTGTCTCACATGTTTAAATGAATAATTTCATTGGTTTTGCAACATCTTAGCAGGACAGCAGTTTGTTATTGGCAAGAAAAAACTGTGACAGTCACAGAAATGTTAATTAATGCATGTTGTCTTTTCAATTTCTGTTAATTAATTTATAAAGTGATAATACCTGCCAGAAGATAGTTGACACCAGCGTTTGATGTGGGAGGAGGAGACCAACAACCTGGACAGAGACAAAAATAACAACTCTTTACGATGAATTAACTTCATTTTAGAATAATACGATGACTGGGTTTGGATTATTAAAATATAAGTCAGGAAATCTTACCACTGGTGTACCAAACGGGATAAAACCTGTTGAAAGAGAGTCAGTATTATCACTAAGTTATCCTGCTGCCGGATTTATTTCTATTTTCTCATTTTCTAACTTTTTAATAGTGTTTTCCTTCCAAATAACTTCATATTCATTCATCAAAACACATCTCCTGATTCCTGTATCTCTGACATTGACAGTATGTTGGTCCTAACAGTTTAATCTCTGCCCCCCCCACACACACACACACACACACTTCCTCCCTCCCTCGTCCTTTGACACTTCAAAGTCACCTCACAGAAAAGGTGCTTTTGAAACTGGACCAAAATACGAGTGTCTGCCTCTTTAGAAGAACCTGGAGCTCTTCTGTCACCGTAGGGGAGAGGTCTTAATCAGCGCCCAGCTGAGTGTGACCTTTTTTGAAGGCCCGAGACAACCTGAAGAGTCCCGCAGAGCCGTGACAGTTCCCAGGGTGAACGAAGCCTCCATGTTGGACCATAACAAGCCCCCACACACACCCCCTTACCCTCCCCCCCCAACCCCCCCGAGGCTCCCACACCGAGCTACCGTACCTGACATCCGAAAGGGCATGAGGATCTTCTCCCCTGTGTCAGGATGGATGATGGCCTGTAATGAGAGGAATGATTAGAATCACATGATAATGAGCGCAGTTTTATTTGTGCACATCAATTAGGAAGAGGGTTTTTGTTCGAGATTAAAAACTGAGGGAAAGTTTATGTAAAGTGGATTTATTGGAATTCAAAATCACATTAAATATATTGAAACGACCAAGAAATAAACAGAAGTGCATAAAGCTAATGGTTGAGACGAAAAGTAATAAAACACACTCTTGCAGGTTAGCCGTTCTTTATTTTTGCTATTCAAAATGATGGCATGTCCAAAAAAACAATAAACTGACTTTCTTAGAAAAGTAAGATACTCTATCTCACTACAAGACACGGATATCATCAATTATATCGGAGTATTTTTGAAGATCCCGCACTCACAGTAGGTAATCTGAAGCGTAGCCTAGCATAAATTAGCTTCGTACGATTCATAGCTGAAGTGGTTCTTTAAAATGTTAAACTGCAGATAAACAAGATATTTTTTTGTATTTCTGTTTCGACTGTATTTGTGTTAATGCTAAATTATATTCAGCATGGTGACATTAAATAATGCTAATAATAATAATATGAATAATAAGTTGTATTTAGTCAAGTCAAACATGCCAGATTTATAAAAGTGAGTGCTGCTGTGGGAGTTCCACATTTCTGTAAATTATTTTCTGCAGCTGCAGTTCAGCGGCCGTCAGCCGTCTTTCCAAACTGGCACTCGCAGCTCATTATCAGAGGAGCTAAAAAAAAAAAAAACACTCGGATGATTCACTTCACTAATTTAAATCTCCTTAGGTAACGGTTGAACGCTGCGTTTTCATGCTTTCTGTCCACTCTGGTGTATATTTGTTGTGTAAACAGGCGAGTGATGATATGAAGTGCAACGACTGGTGTCAGTTTGCATTTCACTGACACCGTGTCACAACAGTCACACGATAAAGATCACAGTGTGTGTGTGTGTGTGTGTGTGTGTGTGTGTGTCAGTGATTGAGAGGAAGAGGAAATAATGAGAACCGAGAAATCTCACCTGCTTTATTTTCTGAGCTCGCCAAAGCTGCAGAAAAACAAAATCAGAAAAACTTTTATTTTCAGTTTAAAATAAAATGTGAAATAAAGACTTTCATCCCTCTGTGGAGCAGCCACACACACACACACACACACACACACACACACACACACACACACACACAACGTGTGTGTGTGTGTGTGTGTGTGTGTGTGTGTGTGTGTGTGTGTGTGTGTGTGTGTGTGTGTGTGTGTGTGTTCACCTGAGCGTCCGTCACTCCTGCAGGCAGAGTTCCCTGTTTGAAACGCTGGAGCAGCTCGACACACTCCTGCAGCCGTTTCTGGTGACAGAAGATTTTTTTTTTTTTTTTTTTTTTTTTAAAGTCAGTAAACTAAACCTGGCCGGCGGGTTTCCCCGAGGATTCTGGGTACTTTTCTCCTCCGCCGCTCGGCTCGATAATTGTGTTTCACTAAAACTTTCACGCTGCTTTTTCAGTTGACAAATGAGTTTCCTAAAAAGGTAATGAGCAGCTTTCTGCGGCGTGATCGTTGTCTAATGCCGAGCAAAATACAAGGTCATGTGGACCAATTTGCTCTAATGAGCTTGCCATCTGCGTGTGTGTTAGATGTGCACTTTTCACTGTGTGACCATCCCTGTTCTCGTCAATGGGGGCAAGTTGAGGCTCAGCCTGGCCCAGCAAGGTGCAAGGTGTGTGTATGAGTGCGTGTATGCATGTGTGCAGTTCCCCCCCCCTCCCCCCTTTCCTCGCAGCTGTCCACACCTCATCACATCCCAGGAGCTACTGCCTCCATTACTGTCACCAAACAGCCCTCTAACAGCTTCATTAGAGCTCCGGCGGCTGCACGAGCGGAATCATCACAATACGGTGGAAACGTTTCGACGAGCAGAGCCTCAAAGGGCTCGGATTTGTTCGTGGGAGCTGAGAATCTCGAAATATGTTCATAACTTAGTCGCGTTAAATGATGACATAAACAAGGTGGGACACTGTAAAAAGTCAAAATCAGAGCCTTTTTTTTTTTTTTTTAATCTTCCCTCTTCAGTAAATTTTTCTCAGAATCCCACAACCGACAAATACATAAATCAATAAGTTTGCGTACCTCTGTCACGAAGAGCGTTCTGGGGTCAATCACATCCAGGAAGTGACGGAACCGACCGGAAAACTTGTTCTAAGAGAAGAAGGAGACATGTACATTAATAATACAAAAAAAAAGTCCATTAAAACATTAACTTTATTCTTTTTTATTTGAGTAAACATCATTTTAGACACATCTCGTGACAGTCCAACTTTCCACCCACTCTACAGGTGAAATAAATCAAACGTGGGAGGAAAAATACAGCTGTTTTGGTTTTTTTTAAAGCAGAGAGTCGGTGAGGATCCAGATGTCACCCGGTAAACAGCTCGCCAGCTGTTCCACCACACCAGGTGGAGCCTCCTTATTGGTGCCGCCGAGTAACTGTTTCCTATCTGCATCTTTTAGGGACCCCAGAGCGACTGCAATTAATTCCTCTAATGACTGTTCCAGAAATACATCTCCATCAGTTATTCTTACCGAGCAGAAGGAAGAATTTAGGAAACATAAAAATACACCGCGCAGGCTTGAAGCCGCCCATCCCTCCCCTGATTTCAGTTTAATTACAATAACTGCTAATTTGGATGAAAATCTGGTCTCAGACTTGCTGCTGCGCCTCGTGACTTCCTGAACATATGGATGGTTGGGGGAAACATGGGGTTGGGAGGGGGGGGGTTTAAAATCTGTTAAATGCAATTATTCACCAGTGAGACTCCAGTCTGAGCTGACGCTGGTAAGAAGAGGAAGGAATCACAATCAGCATTATTGGCCAGGTATGTAACACATACAAGGAATTTGACTCCGGTTTTAATTTCAGCTCTCAGTGTGCAAAAAAAACAGACAGATAAAACATAAATAGACGTATATACAGCCAAGAAAGAAAGAAAGAAAGAAATATACACATATATACACACATAAAACAATGGTGCAATTGCACCTAGTGCAAATGATGCTGATGGATCACTGAATTTGGATATTGATCATAACTTCTTAAATTGGTCAATCTAAGAATAAAAGAAACTTCAAATGTATCCAAACAGTTCTTGCTTTAACTGATGCAGCTGATATTTATTTTATGCAAATGTACTTATTACGGGGTATTTTATTAGAGGGGTACTGATGCATTTTCAAGTTGGGGAACACAATAGGCTGATTAAAAGATGATTGGTCAAACCCAAAGCAAGTCATTTTGACTTTAAATTTAGGGTTAAGATCGTCTATCTATTATTTAATTCCTGAGTCCATGCTTTGCACCATCAGTTTGTAATGTAGGTTTACTGTTAAAACATCCCTTCTGAGAGTAAAAATCTATATGGGGTTATTCGTTTTAGACATTTTTCGGATTAATAAAGTAAATTGTATTGCTCATATTCTCTCACATTCAAGGAACGGCTAATCTTTCAGTTTATCGTAAAAATTCTAATTTAACTTGGAGATTTTCACTGGACAGGAAGTGGTTGAAATACTGTAATGTTAAAAGTAAAGCTTGTGAGACAAACGCAGTGGAGTAAAAAGCACAAGATTTACCTCTAAAGTTTAGAGAAGAAGTATAAAGCTGCATAAAATGGAATATACTTAAGTAAAGGATAAATACCTCAAAGTACAGTAAATGTACTCCGTTATATTCCACCAATGGACACTTTATTAGTTGCACCTAACTAAAAAAAATAATGCTTTATCTTCAGTAGAAACTCGGCATTTTGTAGGCCTGATGCTGTCTGCTCATGTTAATGAAAGTAATAGTTCGCGCCTCCTGCTGCTGACAACTCGACTAACAAACAAACAGTAAACCTACCTTAAAAACGTGCGTTTTATTACTGGGAGTCTGTGCAGAAACGCAGTGTCACGTAAGTGAGTCTCCAGCTGCCTGCTGTTTGTGTTGCGCGTATGAAGTTGAGTTTGTGTTGCAGACTTTGGTCGAATAAAGAATAAAAGTACCTGGTCGAAGCGGGACGCGCCGAACCGGAAGTTCGGATATTCAGACATGCTGCTGCACACGGACACAGACGGACACAAACTAACACCTCTCTGCTCCTTCAGGAAGTTTAAAACGCTTCTCCACAAACAAATGCAGCTGCTGGGCTTTTCGCGGTCACAGTCAGCTGTTCCTGCCTGGCCGGGTTGCATTCTGGGTAATGTAGTATTTCCGGGGCTGAGCAGCTCCGACAAAGCTGCGGTTCGAAATGTCGTAAACGGGGACTGTATTTCCCATGATGCCGTGCTCTGTTTTCATTGTATTAAATGGGAAGTTAATGGTGAATCAGGTGCATCAGTTTTGGAGACCAAGCAGCTGGTTACTGCACTGAAGGATTAGTTCATGGAGGTTAATGTAGCCCTCTAGTGGTGATTCAGATTAAAGTCAACAAGATAGGAATATGCAACACAGCAGAATAAATAAACCTCTAAGCTTCCGCTGGGGACTTTAAAGCCATACTCTCTCTATTGTTCAATAAAGGGGGTATTTACATATGATTAAAAACTTACAGTGCACCAGGTGGGACGTTTATAGAATGATCCCAGTATTTTTAGATTATTTTTCAAACATTACACATGCCATAAAATACAGTATGCAGTATTTCTGCAGCAGATTATCAGTCCTGAGTGTGTGAAACAGCATTTAGACCTTCATGGTGGGAAGTAAAACTGACAGGAAACTATTTTTAACAATTAAATAGAATAAATAACACAGGAAAAATCTAATTTTTGGTTAATATTACAGGTGGTCAGACTCATGACCTCAGTAACCTGGAAAAAGCCCTGTTTGTGAAATCGTTAAGAGTCTACTAAGGAGATTTAAGATCCATCTATATTAAGATATTTCATCAGGACAATGCACCATATATTTTCTCTAAAATCACAACATCCCAGTTTGTTGGGATTTCTTGACTAAAGAACTAATAAAGACACTGAAAAAAGCTGTGATCGCAGCATCTGTGAGCTCTATCACTGTCAGAAGATTCACTCAGTAAATACTGGGTTTAACGTTACTGCTATGGGTGCATATATCTGTTTTGATAACAACATAGGTTGTTTTTTAATATTAATAAATGCCTATGAGACTAGCATTAAAAGGAGCAAAACTGTCTCATGTTAAAAGTAATTTTTTTGAAATGTATTAATGGGATTTTGGGGGATAAAGTTTGTTGCAGTTCAGACAGAAATCCAAGAAATTGGTAAATATTCAATACAATTTGAATAATTTACAAGCATACATGGTAATAAAAAACAAGTTGAATATTTTCAAAAGTAAAATTAACAATAAAGCTTATTTTAAAAAGCATATTCACAGTCAAGTTTCTAAAAACAGTTTCTTTAATTGTAAGTATGGACTTCAGAAAGTGCCACTTAATATTCTGCATGTTTGCTCCATTTGTTTTTGAGTTTAAGTTGTTGGTTTGGTTTTCTATGTGAATGTTTAGGTTATATTGCTTTTTTTATTTGGTTTGTGAGTTTTTGATTTTTGGTTGGGTACTAGACCAAGTCGTTTTTTAAGATAATTCCATAAAAGTATAGTTGATTGTTACAGCGCCACCGTTAGGTCATTTAGTGTCATTTTTTTGTGCCCGACTAGTGGGAGCAATTTGCAACCTATATGCCAAACCTGGTGAGTTTTCACCGTATGGGTTTTGCTGCAAAAACACTTTTAGCAGAGAAAAATAAGCAGAAGCAGAATAATAATAACTGGAACAAAGACAAGAGGGTTCGGTGCAGCTACGCTGCTCGGACCCCTAATAATATATTTAGTTTGATCCCTACCAGAATGTTTTGTATAAAAAAAACACAAGTTAATAAAGTTCTAATTCTACCAAGTTGGTGCTGAATGCAAAGAATAATTGAATTATCACAAGGAGCCTTTTGTAAAAACACATCACAGAGAAAGAATTACAACCAAACATACGGTGAGCAAGAAACACAAAATATTCTTTATTAAATATACAAAAATTTGTGAAACAGAATTGCATCACGGATTGTAAACTTTCCAATCTTACACACTACCTTAAGCACATTCCACCAGCTACACGATCGAGGACAAAATACAGTCAGTTCAAATAAAAACTCTGTAAAATGGAAGACATGAAGGAGGATGTTTGTTCTCGCACCGCGTTGAGTGCCGAGTCACTTTTATGATGTCTCTACAGTCAGCTATGCACTGGATATTGCGTTGTAGAACCGAGACGACGGGATGGGTTTTCGGATGCTGCTGCTAATCGTCGCCGTGGTGGTCGAACGTAGGACGAGTGCTTAAATCACAGAGCGATTAGAAAGTGCAGTACGGTGTAAAGTAGATCTAACTATACCGATATCAGACAGACGGGTACAGTAGAGTTTTCTTCTGACGAGTTAAGTAGTGCAAGGACATCCACGAATGCTGTTAAAA
The DNA here is from genome assembly GCF_029030835.1 of Brachyistius frenatus. Lineage (NCBI taxonomy): Eukaryota > Metazoa > Chordata > Actinopteri > Embiotocidae > Brachyistius > Brachyistius frenatus. Next base: position 63,116 of record NW_027210701.1, read on the forward strand.
GTGGCATCATATCAGAATACTTTATGGTGTGTCGATCGGCTCCACAGATTAAAAGCGGCAAGGCTTCGTGTTTTTTTTTTTTTTGGCATTTCACAGAAAATCACTGTTACTACTCATTTTCTATTGGTATGCATACAATGTATTTTTGTGCAGTGACTTAAACAATATTATAATAAAGCATCAGGGGAATAAACAAAACAAAAACTCTCAGCGAACAGATGGCTTTTTTTTTCTTCAAAACCTGCCCCGACAAGTAAAAACGAAGTGCTAGATTCTTAACAAACGTCAAAACGAAAACTAAAAATAAGGCAGCATTTGGCATTTCAACACGGCATATATGCTGTAAAACGCGGTATATATCCCTTTGTAACACCTGAAAGCGGTAGCAGTACGCGTGCTCGAGCAGAAGCAGATGTGACACGCGGAGTGCCGAGGGAGGGGAAGTCAAGTGGCGGCATGTCGCAGGCATCTTTCTCGACGCCGTGGAGTTGATAACGCGCGCGCGGGAAGGCAGAAGCATGAGATCAGAGATGCTGCGATGGCTCGTCTCGATACTGACTGGATATTTGAGTGATGCTGTCTTCACCTGATAACGCCGCGACCCACACGAGAATCAGTTAGCTTATGTGGCTGAGCATTATGGGTAATTTCAAGACATGCCCATAGGAAGACGAAAAAGAAGGAAAAAAAAAAAAAAAGAAGGGAAGAGGAGAGCAGAAGATAAACAGCACTCGTCGTGCGCTGAAAATAAAAAACCATTCGCTTGCTGGCTAAGAACACTTTTGAACATTCATGAGCTACAATCAGTTCCCAGGAACGTGCTGAACACTCATGCCGCTCGTTTGGTTTGTAAAGTCAAGAACTAGTCAGAGCACTCTGTATCTATCAGGGAACATTTGAAGGGTGTCAATCCAGAACAGCATAGAGACCAAAGAAAAAACATCCTAGAAAGTCAGACAGAAGGAATCCAACCAGTGGTTTCACACATTCTGCTCATCGACCAGGATTTGTGTTTACATTTAAGGAATTTCTGACAATTTTCTAAAACATACTTAAATATTGTAGATTGATTTATTGCCTTTCAGATAGTTTCTGGGTCATCTCAGTCGAGCTTAAACTTGCAGAGATTTGAAAACTTTTAAATCTATCGAGGTGAATATTTTTGTAGCCTTTGCTATTATGTAGGGATGTGCTAGCATAGCATGTGCTACAGTAGTTGTAGGCAGGGCTTCTTTTTTGAGGGTGCTTTAAAAGCCAAAAGTGAAATGAAAATCTATTGCTTTCCAGACTCTCAAATTTAAGTATTTGTGCCTTTTCTTTGTTATATATAGTAACTTAAATATCTTTGAGTTTTGAACTGGTAGCTAGACAAATAAGAGATTGAAGGAAACTTAACATTTTGACTTTTTTCTCAACTAATCCATTAATCAAAAACTACAAAATTAAACAGTTTTTACTCTCAACTGCATTTCTAAGACATAAAAAAGGCATTCAAGTTTTTTGTTGGGATGGATTCTTGTCTTTGAGAAGACTTCACTAAAATCAAAGTAAACCTATGGCTTCCTTGAAAGAGTGATATCCTCTAAAACCTGACGGTACGCTGTAAAAATGGCCAATGAATTTGTATTTAAAGGATTAAAACATTTGGATACACACCGTTCTGGATTGAAACCATACAATTTTCTCTCTCTCTCTTGTGATTCAGTGATATTAGTGAGAGGTGAGGTGAAAAGGAAGAATCAATGTTTCTACAATCAGGATCCCAAAATGGAAGCATCTGGGCTGTGAACCCACCACCTTGGCTTTGTGAACCTGAAAACAACCTGAGGACGCGCTACATTCAAAAGAAAAACCACTCGGACGAAACCTTTCAGACCAGGACGTGTGTCAGTCCACTAATGCATGCCGGCTGGAAAAACGACGCCTCAACATCTCTCAGTGCCGAAATATTTGTATCAAAAAGGACAGCATAGCAGTGAAAAGACTAAAGAGCTGTTGTGGAGGTGAACTGCGAACCCCTTTCCCCCCCTCCCCTACGTTTGTCACTTGAACTTGGAGCGCACTTGCAGGAGGGTGGGCTTCTGTTCCATGATGCGCACCAGCAGCGTGTCGATGTAGTCCTCCAGATCTTTGACCTGCGGCTTCAGCCTCCTGAGCTCCAGCTCGCGCTTGCTCAGCAACAGTTTCTGACGCTCAAACTCCGCCTTCTGCCTGTTAAGCTCCGCCTCCCGGTGCACCAGCAGGGCAACCAGCTCGCTGTGGGTCAGGTGGTAGTACGAGCCGGCGCCTTCTGTCGCAGACTGGAGACAAGACGGAGAGGCAGGAAAAGAAAGCAAATTACAAATCTTTTCATTCACTTCCTGTTGATGCAAAGCTATAATTTAGAACGGTGAAAGGAAATGAACTGTATCGAGGTTTAATAAATATTTAGGGCTGCAGCTAATAATGATTTTCAGAATCAATTTAACTCGCGTAGTTGTTTGTTTCACAAGTAAACAAAAACATGAAACTGTCATTTCTCTTTCATTACTTGCAGATATAACAAAATCCACTGCATGAAATCAAACCTCACTATAATCCAATAAATGACATTTAAAAAAAAAAGTATTATAAAGGTATGTTTCTTTAAAAAAAATAAAAATTAAATGTTAATGTTAGCAAATAAGTATTTTTATATTACTTTTTCTTCTCTTATTGCTTCCCTTACATATAAATTCACTGGTAAATCCAAGTTATCTCCATTATCGTGTATTCTTAAATCAACAATCAGCTACTGTGTGTGTGAAGAGAAACTGAGGTTGACATATGAAGTGTATAAATGTCATATAAATCTAAACACAAGCCGTGATCATTAGACAGAAAAATGCACTCACATAGTGACTGTCGTTTGCAGTATTATTCTGGTTCTGTACCTTCTTCCTGTCAGTCTCCTGCTCCGTGAGCTGGCTGCTCCTCCCCGGGTGGATGGTGGACTTGAACTTCTCCAGGCCGGTGGCCAGCACTGACCGCTTCTCCTCAGCCAGCATGGCAGTGGTCAGGGGCTTCACTGGGTGGGGGCTGCACGGAGGGACAACAAAGGACAAACACAGCACAGACAGTCAGGTAGACAGAGGACTGTCTGGCCCTCTGAAGGTTCCCAGTTAACAAAGCTTCAACAATGTACACGTTGGCTGTTTCTTTATAGGAAAATTTAACTAAAAAAAACAACTTAATTCAATTCAAAGATTTTTTTGATCTTCTGTCTTAATTTGAAAATCACCACATGCAAAGAGGGGGAAGTGGGTGATTTTCAGAGTAAAGCGTTGGGATGATAGTTTTATGAATGTTTTAATATCTAAGAGTAGCTTTTTTTCCCCAGGGCTTTCAACCATATTTCATGGTCTTCTTCAACAAGCAGAACCTGCCCAGGAACGTCAAATCTCTATATAACCACCTGTAAATGTAGTAAATTCATGAAACCTGAAGAAGCCTGAGATGTGGTCAAAAGCTCTGAAAAACCTTAAACAACCTAAATAACCTTAAATTTTAAATATTCTATCAAAGACTCAAATTCACAATATTAACATGGAACTTCTAAGCTTAAATATTAAAATAAATCTAGTGTTACTGTCTTATTAGCATCCATATGTATTATTAAAATACATTTAAATAAAAGCTGAGTACCACCTACAGTTATCCACCAAACTACAAGCATTTTTTGCTGCTATTAATTTGGCTCAAACTCAAATTTTATTCCTTTTCTTAAGAGGTTTAACATGGACAAACAGAAGATGATTAATGGGATAAAAAGAAAAATATTTCCTTCTTTCTGGTGAATTCCTAGATTCTTTCACTTTATGCCTGAACATCCTTCAAATGAAACAATATTAGAGGAAATAAATAAACAAAACAAAAAAATCAAGAATTTTTACTTCAGGCATTAAAAAAAGTTTAAAAAAATTTAGCACTGAGCTTTTATTCTGAAAATGACGCACAACACAACCAAAATTTACTCTGAAAACTTAAGCAAATATTTTTTTTATGTTTTAATCTTACACGGGCAAAACGATGCCACTGTCCTATTGTTTCATTTAACCAATTTTCCTGCAAGCCAGGAAGCTAACAAACAAAGCAGTTCTCTATTCAGGTCAGCTTGAGGGATCTTCCGAAATGACAACTCTTGTGTAGTCTAATTTCCTATGTCAGTGACCTACATTTCAAAGAAAATCTTCTGAGACTTACTGGCACTCACAAAGCAAAAATCTTCCTCACATATATCTTTCTTTAGCCCTGGTATTGTAGGTTTAATCACAATTTGAACACAATAGACCCCTAAGTTGACACCAGACATTAAAAGAACCATTTAAAATCCCAGTAATGCTTCACTTTAGAGCTCAAGATCAAAGGAGGTTAGACCGGTGTGAGGTGTTGAAGGAAACACTGGTGAAAATTGAAATTATCCCAAAAACTGAGAGACTTATCTGCATGCACTGGTGCAATCAAACATGTAGAAATTGTGTTAAGTGTGTTATTACCCGGAGGTGAAAAGGAAATGCAATGCGTGACAAAACAACACTTTTTTTTTTTTTTTTTGGGCTCACAAGAAAAAAAAAAAGAAAAAAAAAAAGGTTTCTGGTTGAGGTTTTGGCAAATGAGTGTGGCTGTGTGTGAACACTGGCTGGCCCTGTGGGGTGTGTGTGTGTGTGTGTGTGTGTGTGTGTGTGTGTGTGTGTGTGTGTGTGTGCTGGTAGGGAGGAGGTGTGTGGTAGGAATCAGGGCAAAATAATAACTGCTAATTGGCCTGAGGCTTTGTTTCTTCTCCTGTCACCACAGCTAGAACACACACAGACACCTGCACAAGAGTCCCGTTAACACCAGTGTACATGTATGTGTGTATGCGTGCATACGTGCGTACGTGTGTGTGTGTGTGTGTGTGTGTGTGTGTGTGTGTGTGTGTGTGTGTGTGTCTGAACAACAGAGAAGGTCACGTCACACCCCCCCTCCCGTCCCAGAGTCGGCACAGAAGAAAAGCAGGCGGAAGCGGAGCGGCAGAAGGAGACCGAAGAGACGACAGGATAGAAATTTCTGGAAGCAGAAGGTGCTTCCTCTTCACCTTTTCACTGAGCGTGTGCAGCCTCACCTGTTCTGCAGATTGGCTGCCGCCTGCTGCTGCTGCTGCTGCTGCTGCTCTGTCTCCTGGAGCATTGGCACTGGTGCTGCGCCGGTTGGCAAACTCGCCAAAGCGTTGGCAAGGGAAGGGAGGATATAGAGAGCTACAGGGGAGCTACTACGGTCAGGACTTAGAGAAGGAGCAAAGGAAATCAGAGTGGGAAAGTGGGGACCCGGCTGAGCCAAGGAGGACTCAAGCATCACGCCTGGATCGCTCCCAAAAGAGGGCAGCAGGAGTTCGTCAAAGGCCGGCGCCAGAGCTCCCTCGGACTGGGAGCGATGTAGCGTAGCAGTTTGTACCTGAGGGCATTCCGCCAACCCGTCAGCTGAGACGACTTGCTGGGTTTCCACACCTCCTTCGTTGAGCCTCTTTGGATTACAGCTCGTGTGAGAGTCTGTCGCTGCTGCAGGGAAGACTTGTGAGCCATCTCCCGTTGGGAAGCTTAGCTCAAGAGTTACCGGCTTGTCCTGGGCCCTGCGGAGGGATTCTTGTCCGTTAGATGTCCTGGATGCATTTGGGGAATCTACCAGGCCCACAGTAGCACCAGTTGTTGTTTTAATCTCCCCACACAGCGTTGAGTTAGCGGAGTAAAGCGTCTCGTTTGGTTCGGAAACGCTCCAGCATTTGGAGAACTGGTGAGACTCGCAAGTTTGGTAGTCTTGCGAGTCGGGGCTGACATACAAACTTTGGAGGAAGCTGCTTGAACTCCGATCGGATGTGTCCAAGCATAACAAAGTGTCGTCAAAGTCTCGGCTAGGACTGCTCCCAATGTGACTGATGTTGTGGAAATCTCCAAAAACATTAGCATCCTGCTCTCCTAAACCGGCGCTTCCAAATGACGTATCAGACAAATGCTGCTCGGCACCGGGGGAGGAGGTTGTGATGTGTAATGATAGTGGTGTGGAGGAGCGTTCAGCATCTGCACTGGCAGGAATCTGCACATCTGGATCATTTTTAGCAGACGTATTAGTGAAATCCTTTGAAAAATCCTTTGAAAAATCCAGTAATCTATCGACGCTTTCTTCTCGACTTTCATTGAAGGTCGATTTCGGTTGTAGCTCGAAAAAGTTCGGCAAAAAGTTGGGGTACACAACATCAGAAATGTTTAGTGTCTGAGTATTTATACCTTCAGTTCCTGTCTTATCTGTAGGGATCACGGGTTGTGGATGTGTCAGCACTGGAGATCTTGGTGCTAAAGAACCAATCAACTCCTTTTCATTGTCACTAACCCCATGTTGAATAACAGTTCGCTGGGATGCATCGATTAAAGACAGATCATCTGACATGTCGGATTCTGAGGGCTTTTTTGTTTTCACCACAGATGAGTCAGAGGAATTCTCGAAGCCGAGGATGTTGCTTTCAGCTTCCTCGGATGAGGACGCTGAGAATTTGTCAGAATGAGATGAAATACAGGAGAGGAAATCATCCTCCGCCAAACTTCCGAGACCCGAAGAGCTCGGATCCGGAGAGCCGCTGTTGAGATGTGTAGATGAGATGTAACGTAAGGTTTGATGCATATTAGTGTCGGTTAGATCGTTATTAGCACTGGTGTCTTGTTTAGTATCAGTGCAAGCAGAGTTAGAGGGAGTGTGTTCTGGGATCGTTTCAAGGAATTTGGAGAAAGTGTCGAGGTGATGCAGGTTAGTGTTGGTCCCTTGACCGGTGACTTTATGTGCTTCGAATAAAAAATCTGTACAAGATCGTGCATTTGTGCTTTGATCAGCTTCCGTTACGGGTAGTAAAGCTCCTTTATTATTGCCGTGTTCCAGTTGATGGTCGCTGGGTGGGTTTTGCAGTGTTTTGCAATCTGTGGCGAGATCCTCAGGAGACTGTAGCCTGCCAGCTGCAAACGCTTCGAAAGACTCGTCCCACTCTGAGTCCGGTTCCCTGACAGACATAAACGGGTTGGACAACTTCTTGAGTAGAGGTTTCTTCCCGTCTGTGGGAGTTGGAGGAAGAGGTCTTTTCCCAAGTTTGGCTTTCAGGTCTTCTGTGGTCAGGTTGTCATTGGTCGGGTTAGGGTTACCGGGCTGCGGAAAGAGTTGAGCAATGGGAGGCCGGGAACTGGAAAGATAGGGCAGAGGAGGCAGCGAAGGTTTGAGGTGCTGAGGGGTTAGCGTGTCTTCGTAGAAAGGGTTGTGCTGGAGGACAGAGAAGAAAGGGTTGCAGGGGGATATGGGAGGCGGTGTGCTCTGTGAGGGGCAGAAGGGGTTAGTGTGGTGCAGGGGAGAGCCCAAAGAGGAGGGATCTACGGGGGGACCCGAGGGGTGGCGGGTAGGTGGGAGAGGTGGTGGGTGGGGGTCAGTGCTGGGCTCTAGTTTAGGTGAGACCACCAGGCTGTGAAAGGAAGGGCACACAGTCCTCTTCGTTAGTTAGGATCGTTCACACAGATTCGTTAAAGCCTGGTGCTAGACAGCAGATTTATCGGCTGAAAACCGCTTACCGCTGCCACGAAGCACGGGTTTGAGAACCGAAAGAGTGAACCAAAACAATCAAACTGCAGCCCGTAACACCAAAACAATGAGCTAAAAGACTCAAAAGTGTACAAAAGGTATAGCTGACAGCGGAGTCTGTATAAATATAAAAATCAAATTATAAAAATCGCGATTAGTGCAGAATTAAAGATAGTGTGAGAATTTGTGAATTTTAGACATTGGCGCCCTCCTGTGGTGGCAAAAGCACAGAGCAACAGAAATGCACACAAAAATCCCCCCACAGATCAACAAATAAACTTTAAGGGTTATATATTTTTCTGCAAACTAAAAGTTATTGTCAGAGTAAATGGACTTTGTGTTTTACAACCACATTAAAGGTCCACAATTTGTGGTTTTAAGTGTAATTGCTAAGCAAACAAATTCTATCAAAAATTGCAATTTAATTGTTGAAATTAATGATGTATGTTTTAATGTCTTCCAAAACACTATTTATCTAAGAAGATCTGCGTCTGTCTCTTCTGTGTTTTCACCGGCCCGTTGTGTAATATTCTGCGGGAAAAGTTGAGGCAGCTGCATGCAGTCGGTGCCAACTTCGCCGCATCTAAAAGCATATGGGTGTGTAGGCTGTGAAAATGTATAGTTCCAGAGCTGGCACAGAGACACTGTGTGTACTATGATCCAGAACAGCTGACCTCGCTTCAGTCAGCAGGTGCTTATCAGTCCAATATTTTCTTTATGCTCACTGTGTGAAAATACTACGACGCCGGCTTCTTCTGTTTTTTTTTTTTTTAAGATCAGTAAATTGATAGAAAAGTGAAAATTAAAAGTAGTTGTTTGATCTTTGTAGACCTGAATTAAAAAATAAATTATATATAAGGTGCACAGGAGGAAGTACAGTCCAGCCTCTGAAATGAATTACCCACTTAACTGTGTGCTTGTGTTAGAAGTGGAAATAAAATTAGATGAGGTTTACTTCCCTGCCTACTCCCTGCCCACACAACCCCCCCCCCCCCCCCGCACACACACACACACACGCACACACACTCACAAGAGAACAATGATTTTTCCAGCTCACATCATCATCTTTCCATGAAACTGACATTACTACTGAACCATATCAGAGCCAGCACAAAGCTTCGGCTGGATACAAGTTAATTCCAACGGAGCGGCTTCCCATCCTCCATCTGCATTGCAGATACCTGCTGTAACCAGAGACTGAGACCAGGAGGGACGCGTACGGAGCTGGAAGCACCCTCTAGCTGTGATGCTGCTCCACAGGACGTAAACAACTACTCGGAAATTTGACTCCTAAGTGGCTCAATTTTGGAACACAGTAAATATTAATGTTATCAAACTAAATGGCTCCACGGGCGACATTATCCTGTAAAGCAGTATTTCACTGTCTGTCTGTAAGTAGTTAAATGCTAGAGCCAGGAGGTGATTAGCTTAGCATTAAGACTAGAAACTGTCAGTCTGGTTCTGTCAGACGTGCAAAAATATACCAACTTGTTCAATATGAACCTAAACAGACATGTAAGAAAGATAGTTTATGGTTTTAGAGGCAAATAGGTGTTTAGATTATTTCTTAGGGAGCCAACACAGTGGCTTCCTTGAGGCTTGTTGTCACAGTGAGGTTGCCAGGTTTGGTAGTAACTTCATGTGTGCAGGGACCTGGATGAAAACCTGGATGTATCTGGCAACCTGCACTACACTACATATGCTGCACAGAAATACAGGGCAAATGGATAAATTATTGCGCATCCCAAAAAATGGTAAAGGAAAAGAATAGCACGGCTCGCTCTAAAATTTCAAACTCTTTTTTTAAATGGTCTTTGCCTTTGCTCATATAGTCAGCTCCATGTTCAGGATAAAGCAGGTATAAAACTGGAATGGATGGAAAGAAAATGGCTGCTTTACCCTGTTATTTTGCAGGGCTTTTTCCACAACACCTACTATAACATTTTGATTATGATCATGAAAATTTTTAAATAAAAACACACTGATAAAGATTTACCTAAAGGTAACACTACATCTCTTTTTTTAGTGAGCTAGTCTGTTAAGTCTGGGTCATTTTTCTCCATCAGGTAAAATCCAAAACAGTTTCTATAAATCTATGAATAAAAACACCCCACAAAAACCTTGCTGCAAAAGCATCAACCTACACTTTAAAAGTAATCTTTCATGCCCCCTTTTTTCACCAAAATAAAACCAAAGTGTCCAGATTTGATGTAATTAGACACCTCGGTCATGACTAATGATGCAGGGAATCTAAACAGCGCAGGTTCGTGCTCATGTTAGCGACTTCTTCAAATTGCATTCACACTGAAATGATAATTGAATCATCTTTTTGATGTTGTAACAAACGAACCTGTCAGTGTGTGACTGCCGCTCTCTGTTTGTGATCACAGTGCGAGTCTCACCTGGGTTTGCTGTGCGACTCCTTTGATCCGAACCACCCCTTGTATTTCTCCTCGGAGGCGGCAGTCTGTTCGGACTCATCCTTGGACCGACTCTGACCTTTCCCAGCAGACTCGCTCCTCCCGTGGGAGAGCAAGTTCCTCCTCGGTTTCTTCCCCTGGATGTCCGATTCCGCCGCGGAGGCAGAGGACAGCGAGGCAGCTTGTGGCGGAGCAGCCCGTCCCAACTGCTCCTCTTCCTCACTCAGCATCGGGCCGCTTTTCTCCAGGGCCGCGGCGATGGCAGCTTTCTCCTCTTCGCCGGGCTTGTCAAAAGACCAGCGGCGCCCGTCTCCCACGAGGCCCCTGGGGAGCTCTGCATCGGGTCGGAGGTTCTGCAGTGACACGGAGAGAGGCAGAGACTTCTGCAACAGTCCCAGGCCTAAAGAACCTGCAGGTGTCCCTGAGCCTGGGTCCGGAGGCTGGACCTGGTACGAATGGCTTCCGTTAACACAAACAGTCGGCTGAGGCACTGCGATGGTGATCTCACCGGCCTCGTCACCGAACTCGCAGGTGAGAGAGGACGACTTGGGCGACGTGTTTGCTGTGTGCTCTGCAAGAACGAGGCAAAGAGAGGAGGAAATGAAAGGATGTCAGAAGGGAGAGTTTAAACACACAGACATTGGAGGGAAAAACATAACGCAGGCAATCAGTGAGTTAATGAAATTAAATTAACAGGCAGTTTAATCAGGTGACAGAAGCTGGTGATGGCTTTGACTGACAGTTTTTCACAATGGGACGAATCAAGAGTCTCTGGCAGACATGAGCAGAAAAAGAAATGAATTAAATTACCTCTCAGTATTATAAGAGCTGTTGCTCTGCAGTTTGTAGTACAGCATCTCCTCCACACTGTTCTCTAATTAGCCAATTTAAAAATGTAAACAGCACTTTCCCCATGCACGATTTTCACTTCATGATTCTTTGCGGGCTCATTAACACTTTGTTTTTTGTTCAAATGACTTTACTTTAAAAGAGTAAATGTACATTATTGCAGCTGATTGTGGCACCATAGCATCCCACTGAAGTTGTGTTTTTTTTCCTTTTGCATTTTATGAAAATAAAGTCATATCATTTCCATAAAATCGTCCAGGATCTCACTCTCTGCCAGATTTTGGTGCAATTTTACTCAATGTTTTTCAGATTTAAGAACAGATATGAATATTTTCTAACAATATAATTACATGGGAACATTATTCACAGCAATATTGAATTAAAAAAACTGATTTAATGAGAGTTTTCCTCTTTTTCAGTCTTCCAATATACAGGGTACGTGTTTATTAGACATCATCCTCTCATGATGGGCTTTTCAAGAAATAGTTGAGTTAGCTTAGTTTAGAACAAAGACTGGAAACAGGGGGAAACAGCTAGCCTGGCTTTGTTTTAATAGCAATAAAATCCATCTACCAGCAGCTCTAAAGATGACTTATTAACCCATTAGATATTCTTGAATCTTGTCAAGAGTAAAAAACACAATTTGGGTTGTTTTCCACCAATTTGTATAAAAACTTCTAAAATGAGTAACATCTGATATAATTTTGAACTGTAGTGGGTTCAAATTAGCATGTTTTCACAATTTTATGACATTATTGGATTAATTATTAATTGATTTATAAAAAGTAAAAAAAAATCATTGCGTGGTAATGAGCTGTTGTAAAAGAGTGCAGGGTTGTTGACATGAACCCGTGTGTGTGTGCATCCACTAGGAATTCTGTGAATCTGAAATCTACTATTTGGAATAAAGGTGCAGTGCAGTAATCTTTGGTGTCCTCCTCACCTGGACTGTTGTCTGCCGTCAGGTTGCTGCTGTTACTGGGGGAGTTGGAGAGGTCGGAGACCACCACACTGATACCGGCGGTGGGACTGAGGCTCCCTCCCCTTGATGATGACTCGCTGCTCTCCGAGCCCAGAGACGTGCTGGAGCGAGTGTCGGAGGATTTCCGCAACTTCCCCCTCAAGAAGAAGGTCCTCATCTTGCTCCGCCGGGCCTCGCCCCCCTCATCGTCTTCATAGTCCTCCTCCCCGCCTCCGTCGCTCGGCAGTCTTTGGCGCATCCGGTACAGAGAGCCGTATCCGCTTGGCAGGACAGCCGAGGAGGAGTCATCTTCGCTGGACCTCCTCTTCCCCTTTATGCGCTCCTTCAGCTTGGTGAAGGTGGAGGCGCTCTTGTCCTTCATGACCAGGTCGTACATGCTGGCCGTCAGGTTGTTCCGGGTGAACTGGACGGTCACTTGGATTTCTCCCCGCTCCTTCTCCTTCTTTCCCGTCTTAGAGTTGAGCCGGTACCACCTGCAGCAGAAAGGAGGATATTCACATCAGGTTCACAGACACAATGTTTAATCATTTAGTCGGCTCATAGAAGATTCATGAACAACAATTCTGTGAAATTATTCATTTTTAAAGTTCTTTATCAAGCAAGAAAGCTTAACAATTGCATGTTCCAGTCTCTCAAATGTAAGAATTTATAGTTTCTCTCTTCTTCATGTAAATATAAATCAAAGTTGCAGCTTTAGGCTCTGTGATGAGCATTTCTCGTACTTTTTTTTTAGACATGTAATTTAATCAATTAATCAAATACGGCAACAGAGCAACCGTTTCATTGGTAATCAAAATAATAACTAGTTGGCAACTAAACTGGGCTTCTGTTCTTGTCCTGAAAAGATTTGTTGAGTGTGAGGAGCTATTTTGTGCGTCTCTGGTTTCTAATGTAAAAGCAGACAAAGTTTGATGACTCATAATCTGAAATAATAACAGCTGCATGAGAAAAAACTAATTTATTTGATTAAAAGTAAAAAGGTAAAGGCCAGTGTTCATAAAAACCTCGCTGTAAAATGTGCATAATGTCAAGAAACTTCCAATCACTGATCTGAAATCCTGTTACAGGTGTGAAGAAAACAAAATCTGCAGGTTAAATAAATCCACTTATAAATTTTTATAAATTTCAGGATGAATTCAACAACTATGAGACCGTTTTTTGTACTCAAATTGAACAAAAAAAAGCATTTTGAATTCATTGTGATTCACGTCTCTGCCGGACTTCTTCACCATGGCAACCATAGCTAAGGCTTCTAGGTACTGCAGTTAATAGCCGTGATCACTATAAAAAAAAATTACTGACAGGAAAAAATTTTAATGCAAAAAAAACCCCAGCAGTGTCCCCTCCAAATTATGAAACAGTGTACTGACACATAAAAGCTTTTACTGGATGATAATAATAACTGAAGAAGAGTGTAAAGTCTTATTTTGAAAACACTGTCATCAAATAATTCAGCAATAATTTGAATTTGAATCTGAAAAACAACTAAAATCAGTGCAACACAGAACATTTAAAAAAAAAAGCAAAATATGAAAATATAGAAATATATGTCTATTTTCATCAGCAGCGTTTTGCGGGTAAAATGTATGTAAAATCTTTGTGTATACAGGTAGTGTCGCTTTAATAAATAAGTGCAGGAATATATGCATCTTTCTGTGTTATGCATATTGTAATAGATAGATAGATAGATAGATAGATAGATAGATAGATAGATAGATAGATAGATAGATAGATAGATAGATAGATAGATAGATAGATAGATAGATAGATAGATAGATAGATAGATAGATAGATAGATAACTTCATTCATCTCTCAAAGTGAAATCTTTACGTTACAGCAGCATATAAAGGGTAAAGCAATAAAAATGACAAATGAAAAACAGCTGTGTAGAAATTGCTGTATCCTATAGACACATGAATGAGTGTATTGTTGACGAATGGGGCTAATCTGTCCTCAGACAGAGTAAGAGTGTATTTCTGTGTCTGCGTCCTACTACCACCACACAACTGTGTGTTACCAGACATCCCACAATGCCTCAGGGAGGCCTCTTTTTTTTTCTTTCTTTTTTTTAATCATTACGGACCCGGTGAACAAGAACAATGAAGTAAAACAATGGTCAGCTCTGATTTAACTCTGAGTGACCTCCATGAAGATGACTGAAAACAAGTCCGCTCAACTTTTACTGGACGAGCGAAGAGATGCAGTTCTTAGAAACGCCGTGCCAACTAGTTTACCGCACAGTGATGTGGGAAGGTCTCATCTGCTCTGTTGTGACCATTTTTTTCTTTTTTAAAAGACGATATGACTGACAAAAATTCCCCGGGTTGACACGCGTTTCTGCTGCCAGTGGGGAAGAAAAAAACAGGCCTGAAACCAACCTCCTTTTAGATATTTCACTTCCTGTGCTGCAAGGCTATTTTCACCCTGCACCTCGACCACACTGCCTGTTTGTTCGTATGTGTGCATTGTGAGTCTGAGTGACACAACCCTGCCCAAACTTCATAGTCTTGATCATTTTCTGACAGTTCAATTTTGCAGAATAGCCAAACTTGACATTCCAGGATTAGTTGATGGCGCCTTACGGAGCAGCTTTATGGAAATATTATGTAATTCTATGCATGAAGACCAATTTATATATAATCTAAGACACATGGACAACCTAAATGACCACAAATATAAGAGTCAGTGTCATTAAATTATGCGCAAATTCACAAATGTTTACTGAAAATACATTAAAATTAAAATGTTGCACTGTGGCTTTGACGAAATTAAGTGTAATTACATGCAATTTGATGATGTGGTTGTGAAACTCAAAAAGCTTCATGAACAACAACAGTGTCCGATTGTGCTGTTGTGTCAACAAGAAAACCTGAATGTCATTATCTGGAAACTCAAAAGTTACAAGAACAGAGGCCTGAACGTCAAAGATGGAACACGAAAGAAAACAGAGCCTAAAAAACCCCCAAAACTCTGATGTAGGTGAGATCTGAGAAATCAACCTCACACATCAGTTGTCTTAGAAACTAAACAGCTTTTTATATTTCCCCCCACGAGATCCCGTCCTTTTGTTCTGTAAACCAACAGAGTGACTGTGCAGAAACACTGCAAGGCAGGAAATTATGTTGCAATGCATGCACAGTCCAAAAATACAATGTAAAATTAAAACTGTAAATAAAACTATCACATATCAATAATACACTAAATAATGATATTTTTTTTATAAATTTCTCACGAAATATTACAGGTTTTCCATTTATCCTCCACTGTTTTTTCACCAGATCTGAAAACAGTTTAACTAGTTACTACAGAGGAAGACGACATGCCTGATGAAATAAAACTGCCTTAAAGTCATCGAAAGCTACTTCTTCCAGCCCCTGTTTGGTTCAAACTATCCAGCTGAGGAAAATAAAGAGCATAGCTCCACCGCTCTAGCACAAAAACAGGCGTAATTGTAGGCTGCAGAGAAAGAAAGAAAGAAACAACACAAGTCGTATAATTCACAGCACACGGGCTGTTATGTAATTGCCATCGTCCCCTGAAAACACGGTAACACCCGAGAAGACAGCCGGTGGAAAACGGCAAACAAACTTCCTGCCAGTATGACTCAAAAGATCATAATTATTAACGAGGAGGTGGAGGAATGCTGGGCCTTTTTATAGCTCCACAAACAACAAACAATACATCTCGTGTGAATAGACAACAATGGAAATGTGCCACATGAGCTTGTTATTTTCATTAAGGGAGGAGTGGCACTCCCATGAAGCAAGTGCATAATTTATGTTTGTGTATATGCATAAAAATCAATTTGACAGATGAATTTTTTTTTCTCTCTCTCCCTAAAATTGTACGTCCCTCGAACGTCTGTTAGGTGTGGACTCGAGTTTCACGTCGATGCTCCAACAGTAGTATCAGTCCTCCTCCTGACACGTCAACCAACTCCCTGTAGCCAAGGTGGGGTTCACATTCCAACACAAGAGCTGGGAGCTACGTCAGGGTTTTTCTACTGCACAACTACGAGCAAAAAAACTACGACCATCATCACACCACTGACAAGTGGTCTTAAATCTCCCATTCAGCCTCTATTTTGTGTTTTTTTGGGAACATAAAAAAAGCAAAAACTTTATTATTATTATTTGCATTTATATTGTTAGACTTTGGGTTTTTAATTGACTAACTTCACAAGGTGGCGCTTCATATATAAATATTCAGAGAAAAAAAAAGACTTTTGCTGACTAAAATAAATGTTTTCAAAGACAATGCACAGAAGTTAAAGGCCTATTTACGTCCGTGCACCTGCGCTTGTGGGTCGCGCGATGCATGAATAAGCCTGACAACAACAAATGTGGCTGTAAGTTAACAGACAAGAGGCCCTAAATACAGAAAGTGCAGCACAGACAAAAGTACAGCAGCCTGTGTTCTGGAGCCCACATGCTCAGGCAGAGAACAGTCTGTTATCGAAGAGGACCTACTTTCCCAAAAGCACCATCCCACACAGAAACTGTAGTTCGGCCAGGCTGCCCTGCTGAAGCATTTCAGGCTATAAACAGCCAATAAAAAAAAAGCGCTTATGAAGACTTCCAGCACCACAACTATCTCCAAAACCAAAATATTCTGCCTCCTGTTTTTTTAGGAATTTGTGGGAGTCGGCACAGATTTTGCTGTTGTCCATAAACAGTCCCATTCCAGAGCTGCAGAGCATAACTGCGTATCTGCTTCCTCATCTTGCAAAAACAGGAAATCTCAACACTCCACCCAATCTCCCCATCTCCTCATCTCATCTCCTCATCTCCTCATCTCCTCCCGCCCCATCTCCCTGTCTCCCCGATCCACCGAGGTGCAGTCAGGAAAGTGTTCTCTTCCTGAAGCAGACTTCATCTTACAAAACGTATGTCAATCCCTAGAAACCAAGAACAGGGCTGAAACTACAACACAAGTAGGCTATCGGCCTGTATTATCCGGCGTGTAGTCGGGCTTTGTGGAGCTCGGTGGTATCAGGGTCAGACTAAAGAGTGAAATGAAACTAGTACCAATTTAACAGCAACATTTTATTCATCAAATATGTTTGTTGAGGTGCAATCACTCTGACTTGCACTCGTGTTTTATCTACCAGAGGAGTCAGAAGCTTTCAGAGATTCTCGGGGTGCAGGCTAACAGCTCGACAAGGCTGTGCTACATGCTCACAATCACTATGCTAACTTAATAAAAAAAAATACACCATGTTTGCTATCTTAGTTTAGCGTGTTACCATGCTAATAAGTAGTACCTAAGCGGCTACCAGCAGTGACGTCACCCGTTGGTTTGTGAACGTTATGAAGCCTCCAGTTCAGATTTTGTCCGGCGCCATCTTGCTAGCTCGGAGCAGTTTGGAGCAGGAAGTGACCATATTTGGTCGAGCTGGGGGGAGGAGCGAGCGGTGGATCTGACTGATCTGATTGGAAACCTGACGATACTACGTGCCGCCCACCGATCTCTGTGACCTGACTGCACCACAGGCCTGTCAATCAAACAGACACGCCCCCAAAAACTCAACTTTGTGAGACTTATTTTCGAATTAATGAGGGATTATTTTCAGATGGAGCGCCAGAAAATGAATAAGAAGGAGCGACTTTAGCTAACAACAGCAGGTTTTTGGTTGTAAACCAGTGTTTACCATCGCAACACCCTGCCTCACTGAGCTTTAACAAATAATAGAGCAGACAAGGTTTTCATCAACCTACAAACCTGCATTTTTCTGTTAATATTTTTCATGAATTTAGGTCAGGATCGAGCCATCTGCAGGAATATGACACCTCCATTTATAATTTGTCACAGAAAGCTTTGTCTGGTCAACTATTTATCCAACTGGGCAAAAACGATTCAGCAGAAATGTCACCATGGAGGTCCAACTAAAGCTGAAAAGGGTAGAACAGGGTGCAAAAACTACAATCAACGGTAGCACACCAGCGCCTTGGTGTGTCAGGCACACTAAATAAGATGCAAAGTGTTTCTGCTTCATTTGAATTACCAAGTGGCCACATCCCATTACATTGTCTTCAATGAATTAGGCCAGCAAACGCTCCAGGAGCCCTGTGGGTAATGGTGGTAAATGTGGCCTGGATTCCTGCCTCACCAGCACAACGCAGCGGACCCCGACCACATTCCACATCTGGATGTGATGAGCCTCTATAACCTCACCACCAAACTTCCCCTCGTCATGCATTTCACACAGCCGAGCGTCGTGCTTACAGCCACGCAGGCCGAGGCACATGTCGGGGATCGGCACCAGCGAGGCAGTAAATAAACTGGGAAACGGCTGCTTGCTGTGGAAAATAAGTCAGTTAATTCAGGAGTCGAAGGAAAAAGAGAATGTTTCACAGACCAGATGTGTGTGTGTGTGGGGGGGGGAGAGGGGAGCAGCTTTAAACAAGGTGTTGATGAAGTTTACAACACAACACATGCTGATAGTCCCTTAAATAAATTAGAGAAAACCAAATAACAGATGGGTGTTTTTTTGTGTGTTTTTTTTAACTCAGATTAATGACAGATGTATTTCTCGAATATTTCAGAATAAAAGAAGAAAAAAAAACAAACATGTGGAGATCACCTGTCATAATAAAATCCTGCTAACTACTGATATGCTGTTGAAAAGCCCCTGAAACAGGACGGAGTAATCTACAACTCGTAGATTACAAAGCTGGTGCTGCAGATAAAAAAAAAAACATCCCGAGAACACAGGTGCCGTTTTCTGTTTGCTGAGGGAGGCTGCAACAAATAATACAATTTAATCAGCGTTCATGTGATTTCTATTGTGGACCGGGCTGCGATTTTACAAGAGGTTCAAGAACAATTTGTGCAGAGTACATTTCACTTCGTGTTCATACGTTTTAGCCAGAAAAGTAGAAACATTTTGGTTCTGTCTTTCAAAAAAAATAAAAAAATAAAAAATAAACGCCTCGTCCGCAGAGAAACGCACGCCGCCCGTATTCGGCAACTGTGCCGTTTGAATTTCCGTAAGGGCGAGTGTCACTCAAAAAAAGAGTCAGCCAATCAAAAGGAAGGCTCATTGATATGAGTGTCTTAAAGGTACAGACACAAAGCAGCCGGTTGTTGGCAGACAGGAGATGTAAAACTATACTGACATGGGTTTTGGTACTTAATACCACAAACGTATCTTCTTATAGACGTCAGAGATTGCAAAGAAAGCACCAGTAAAGTGCAAAATTAGGGACCTTTTAAGTTTCATTGAAAAATAAACAGAGACATTATGATTAAAAGTGCAAACTGCTGGATATTTTACGTTGTAAGAAATTTGTGAGCACCGTCCTGCTTTTGCTAATTTTGGCAAGTAGCTGGCAGGACTCCACAGCTGGAGCTTTAGCATGCTGGCTAGTTAGACAGCTAAGGGTTGCTCCGAGTACAAACAGGAACAAAAACAAGGCGGCTGCTGTGTCACAGTGACCTACATTTGGAAACAAATCTAACACTTCTAGAAATTCTGGTCTGCTAAAAAACACACTTTACATGTGCTTTAACAACAACAACAACAACAACAACAACAACAACAATCATCTGTATGTGCCCTCTCCTCTTTTCACAATGAAGCCAGATGGGATGATGGGAGATTTGTGACCCAACAACGCTGCTTCCTCGCTGATTTAAGAGTACAACCCAGTACAAACCAGTTTAATGTGGGCCGCTTAATCCGAGCCGTCTCCACAGGAACCCGTCGAGCTACATTGGTCGAGGATGACTCGTCAGGTCACGGCGTTACGCAACCTATAATGTCCATTTGACTATATTCTCTCCGGGCTGCAGCTCCTGAAAGTCGGTCGGCTCTTAGCAGAGGATTTTTCTGGATGTACATCACACACACACACACACACACACACACACACACACACACACACACACACACACACACACACACACACACACACACACACACACACACACACACACACACACACACACACTCTCTCTCTCTACCTCACTCAGCAGATGGTTCAGTTCTCAGGCCTGAAACATGAAACATTGTTCACAGGTTACAGATAGCCAACAGAGACTCGGAAATAAATGTGATGGAAGTAAAATACCAAATCTAAATCATAATATTCCCGCAAGAATCCCTGACATGCAGAAATGAACCATCTGAAAATTAAAACGATCCTCCTGGGAAGAAACTTGATTATGAAGGAAAACCGTGCACGACACATTTGGTGTTCAGCAAAAAGCATCGCAGAATCAATTTAGTGTTTCTGCGTGTGCTGATCTAGGGGGTGTTTTTTTTTTTTGTAGCTTCCTCCTGACACTCTGAAGGGGAATTCACTCGACGCCCACCTTTCCAGTAATCTGCTCGACACCGGTAATCCAGCGTGCAAAAACATCACGGTCGCCGTTTTTAAAGGGCAGCTGCTGCTCCAGCTTCGTTTGATGGAGAAATCGCTTGATGAGATCAGATATGTTGGGACATGTTTCCAATCACGCATGCATGCGGTGGTTTTATTATACAGTAATATGCGAACATAAACTGGACCCTTGAATATTCTTACAACTGGAATTTGCAGTGTTTCTCCACTCTACCGATTTGGCGTTCTTCATTTTCATTGCCGGTTCATTAGGGCCCGAGCACCGAATAAACCAGCCTGATTGAAAGCCTTGTTGTTGTTTCTTTTACAGTTTCCCTGATGTACGAGTTCAAAAATCAGCCCAAAACCTCACAATTATTTCAAGTTCGAAGCATGTAAAAACCAGAAGAAGCAGCAAATTCTCACATTTGAGAAGACGGGCCTGCAAATATTTGTTGTTTATTTGTCGACAGACTCCTTCTTGGCTATGAAGTCCCAAATAAAAGACAGCTAAGCCCCAAGTTAAGTCCGAGTCTGAACTCAGTTTCAGGTCCTCAGCAAGTTGTCTGCACCCAAATTTAAAGCCATTTTAAATATTTAAACAGTTAGTATTGTAAATCTTCCACAAGCTAGCATTTGATTTTGACAGCTAACCATCTACTTTGACGACAGTTAACTATTGCTGGCAGATATTTCTACTTGTAACTCGCTAACCACACGCGTTTTTCACGTTCAATTCAATTCAATTCAATTTTATTTATATAGCGCCAAATCACAACACAGGTTATTTCATGGCACTTAACACATTAAAGTCCTTACAGTGGAACTTTACAACATTAAACAGAGAAACCCAACAATACGACAATTCCCACATAAACTAGGAGGGGGGGGGACCCTCCTCTTTAAGGGAGAAACACCTCGAGCAGAGGGAAGGAAAAACTCCCTCTTAACTGGAAGAAACCTCCGGCAGAACCAGGCTCAGAGGCGGGCGGCCATGTTGCTGGCCGATTTGTTTTAAAAGAATTTTGAACATGTCTGCACTTGTGCTAAAAGACAGCGGCTAACGTGTTAGCATCCTCTCCAGTGAATGAACAAAATAAGAAGAAGAAAAAAGGATCTGACTTTAGGATTTTTCAGGATAAACATTGTGTTTGGCAAAAGTGACGGAACTCAGCGAACGCTGTTGGCATTTACAGAGGGTTAACTTTAAAGTCTATGGAGCAGATTAGAGCCACTAATTCAGTTGTTTTTTGTTTTTTTTAACATAACCTCTCAAAGCAAAAGATTTGTGCTACAAGATAGTAAGTGAACGGTTGCGTCTCACATTAAAGCAAATAAACAGATGGTTTAATTCATTCCCAACACTTCTGCTGTTGTGTTTCCGGTTTTGAGAACGACTATTAAAAGTCCTCCAAGGTCGGAAGGCTTTCAGGTCAAAGTCACATTTCTTTTCTCCAGATTCACGACTCGAGTCGAGTGTGCAGAATTAAACCAAAATTCGTCCAGATTTCAAACTCATCCATTTTTTCTACCGACTGTGACGAGAACATGCTGATTTAGAAGTGCAGTTTGTGGAAAATGATGAATCCTGGAGAGAATAAAAAACGCCTGATGTACAGAAGAAAAGGGGACAGAAATATATGAGCAGCAGCTATACATCACTGTGAAGGCTCTATCTGCTCTAAAGAGCTTTATAAATATTAGAATTTGTGAAGTGAAGGAGTCTTGGCAGAGCTCTGGCCCACACCTATAACCTCTGCAAGAATAATTGCATCACTACTTTCACAGAGAAACGCAACCAAGTTAATTTCTCCATGTTCTGACAGGAAAGATTTCATGCTAATCTGTCTGTAAAGGGAGTTTTATAGTTGCAGAGTGATTTTAAAACTCTTTGTTTTTCTTTCCGCCACCTCACCAGAGCATCTTATTCTTTCTGCATGTTTTTATCATCAGAATTTAGTGCCAACATTTAGATTTTAGATTTTATCACCATGAAAATGAAGCTCGAGTTCAACAAAACAAAAACTTTAACAGTCTATTATTATTCTATCAAGATACACACAAGATATATGAATCACATAACTTTACTTTAAGGGTGTTGCCACAACAAACTAAAAAGAAAATAAACCGTAACGCTGAAAACCTTTTATTTTATGTGATTTTTTTAATATCAAAGTTTAAAAAAAAAAAAGAAGGTGATATTCAACTAAAGGTTCCATTTTCCCCCCCAAAAAATTCAAGTATGAAAAAATTAAATATCTGCTGTGGCTGCGATTCAAACCTCAACACTTGACTTGCATCATTGCAATGAAAATATATTCGCAAAGTTACATTCAAAATCATCAAACTGTCGACAAAACAATCTCCTCTTAAGGTCCAGTTCCATATTGGTGTTTGGCGCTCAAAGATGAAGCTTTAAGCTCAAATTCAATATTCTATGTTCAACTTTTAAACACTGTAGAACTAAGCTTTCTGTTTTTAATAACAGTTTAATTTGAATTGTCAATGTACACAACACATTTGTAAAATAATACATGATATGAGAAAAGATAATCTATTGAAATTGTTCCATTATTAGCTATATTACTTGGCGTATATTAACTGATATGAAATGTGAATTTAATTAGTAATTCATTTAATGCTATATAAATGCTCAAATTTAGGCAAAGTTCTCATGCAGCTGTTATTTTAAAGTCACTGAAGTGGAAACTTTGTGTAAAACACATTAATATGGACCAAACTAATGCATTAAAGCACCACTATTTACCTTTAAAAGAGGAAACAGAATATAAATTATCTTACAAAACAAAAAGTCCACATTCTCAGAGATTTTGTTGTCCATTATAGTCAGAGCCTTATAGCAGCGGCTAATGTTAGCAACCTTTAAACAGAACTTTCTGACTCAGGAATAGAGGAGGGATCTGACTCAGGAATGATCCTGAGTCAGTTCCCTCCTCTATTTCTGTTTCTAGTTTCATCTTTGACAATTGTCCTATAATTTCCATAGGTTTGTTATTTGCTCCAACACATTTCTTAACTAATCCAGAAGGCTGTTAAAATGCTTGAATAATCTAAACTATTATAAAGTCTATTAATCGTCAATCAAAATGTAGAAATTATGGCTGCAGACATGTTAATCTTTGAGGGATAAGACAAGTCAAATTCAAAAAAATGTTTACCACTAAAAATAAACCCCAGCAAATACAGTATTAGTTTCTTTTCAAACCATGGTATGTATTTCTGACCGATTATTCAAGATTCATATCATCAGAAAGAAAGAAAACGGTTGGGGCTGAGAGAAAGTATGATATGGATAAATGTTGGTGTTGGTGACTTATCTAGTCATATTTCATTCTTCGTCTCCTGCATGGAGACGCACAAAAGAAATGTGGTCCACTTTCTGAAAGGACGTTCCAATTCCAACCCAGGATGTTTAATATTTCCCTGAACAGGTTGACACACATGAGGAGACGTGTTCCTATTGAGCAACCCTCCTTCACTGAATACCACATGGACACTCTGAATGTACCAAAACACCAAACTGCAGACACAGCAACATCTCAGGCGGGCTCTAACCTTCAAGTGTCTAGCACCCAACAGGGCCGACGGTAGGAGACTGGTTCCACTTTCATCTCATATTCAAGGGAGTGAAAGAAAGCACAGGCAGGTCGGCTGCTAGTCTAGTGATAGAAGTATCAACCAGCTTCAGACAACACTGAAAATACATCTCATCTGAGCTCCAGTGGCAGCATCATATACCAGCTCTGGTTAAAACTAAACAGATAAATACATATTCCAGGTCCTGGTTGCAGCATTGACATCTAAAAAAAACAAAAAAAAACACCAACAACCATAAACGAAGCTGCAATGGTTTTATCTATTTCAACCAAAATTGGTCTTTTTTTCACCATTAATTTGGTGACGGCCTTAAAAAAGGGGATGGGAGAAAGTAAACAAACTAAATATTTGAGCTCTCCAGAACATCGGGTTCTCCTGTCAGTCTCTCTTCTTTGCAGACTTTTCATTTAGCACAAATCAACAGTCAACACAAGGGAGAAATAAATAATAGAAGAGTCCCGTTCCTTTGCAGGCAGTAGCCTCAAATACCCATGATGCACTGCTGCCATGAGAAACATTTAAGCTAACTTTTTGTTTTTAAAGGCAATCGCTATTTAACCAACACCTGAATGCAAGAAGTCCGGGGGGGCGGGCGGCTCTGCAGGGGATGTTGAAAGGCATTATGGGAAGTGTACGACATCACAAAAGACTAATAAGGTTCATATTGAAGAGAAAATGTGTGCACTCAAACCATTAAACACATCCTCCACCGGAAAAAAAATATCAGATATGATCATATATAGAACTTCCCATCATCATTTCATAATCTAGTGGGTGGACTTGTGTATAACAACATGTTATGCTAAAAATACCTTGAAGCTTTGGGATCATGAAACTGTTAATCCCTGGATTTGGGACAGCCACATTAATCCTCCTCATGCTCGATGTCATGCCTCAGCTAGTGGGGAACAACATTTTTTTAAGAGCCCACAACAAGCATGTAATGTAAACAGAGTATGTGTGTGTGTGTGTGTGTGTGTGTGTATATCTTTGGTGGGAGGAGGGGGGGGGGCCCTCCAGCCTCGGTGATGCTTGGAGTTAGTTTGGTGTCGCTGTGGGAGGAGGGAGGGTGTGTCTGCAGGGCCCTAATGCAGCACCACAGATCTGACAGCTGTGTTTCTGTTTCACAACAAACTGAAATAGAACAAAAGCAGCCTGGAGAGGACAGAAACACCCCGATGGGTTCAGTGAACATAGGAGTGCACATGAAGCACACACACACGCAGCTTTTGGTCATAGTGTGCAGCCTGCTCTGCATGCTAAACACAAACACACACACACAACTTACATGTTTTTCACGCATCTGGTCTCGTGAAAGACTTTATCCAGCTGGATCACCGCCTGTCCGAGGAACACGTCCAGCCCAATGAGCGCCCGGTGCATCGCCGTCAGGACGAGCTCGTTGGCCCCGGCCGGGTATCCGCTCCGCCCGCCGCTCTCCAGCACGCCGGGGTGCACCTCGAACGAGCACTCCTCCCTCCACTCCGGCTCGGTGGTCTTCTCCGCCACGCAGGTCGAGTATTTCTCCTTCCCCAGCTGAATGATGGTGTACACGTCGCTGGTGCCGTGCTTGCCCTTGCCCCGCAAGCCCCTGCCTCTCAGCACCGTCACCTGGACGTGTGTCGGTAACCATTTCTGGTCCTCCTCCACGGTTAGCGAGGACATCTCCTCCCCCCCCCTCCACACAGACCGACCGACCTGCCGCGCTCAACAAGACGAGGCAACCGGGGAGAGGTGGTGGTGGTGGTGTCCGCCGCTTCCTCCCTGCGCTGGGCGTGCACAGTCACATCAGCTCCGGGTCGGCGGGCGGTGCCGCATTATGGCCGTCTGTCGTCTCTGCAAAGTTGCCGTGGTTGCCGCTTGTTTAGTGCCCTGGCTGCTCCTGCGTGTCGGCAGTGTGCTCTGCGGCAGCGGCGGCAGCAGCGGCGTCCGTTCCCGCACGGCGCGTCCCTGCCTCTCTCCCCCTGCCGTACGGGCCTGTCTGTGGGCAGCGACGTCACGCCTCCGTCCTCCTTCTTCTGCAGGACGAGGAAGTTCAGCGCCGACTCAACACATGGCTGCATGAACGGAGAACGAACACACGGCGGAGCCGGATAGTGCAGGGCGTGATGCTGGCTGTTATTCAGCCGAATCGACTCCAACTCCTCCCGGATAAACTTAACTCATTGTGTCCACGCCCCGTCCGGATGAAGGCCTCTGTGCTACAAGCTACAAATAGATGTCTTTGTTGACGCCACATGGAAGCAAAATGAGGTTTTAAGTCCTTTCAATGTAATTATAGTTGGCCTGAGTAACTCTCGGATAGTTCATTCAAACTTATTTAAGATCTGACACAAGGCTGCAACTAATATTTATTTTATTTATTGGTTTATCAGCTTGTTTTTGATCAATCAAACAATTTATTGGTTGTTAAAACTTAAGAAAACTGTAAAATATAATTTTCAGATATCTTCTTTTGTCTGAACAATCATTTGAAATCTCCAAACCTTCCATTTATTTTACTATTAAAACAAAACTGCAGTAAATCTTCACTTTTGTGAAGCTGAAACCAAGAAATTGTTGGTATTTTTGATTACAAATTGTTCAAAATAGTTGCAGTTTGATTTATTTCATTTTTATTGGCCAGAAGCAAGTTTATTGGGAAGCCATTTTGTTAAGTGCATCACTCTTGGTACTTTCCAAAGGTCTGGTTGAAGAAGCTTTCTCCCAGCAAGCTCTGTTCTTAACTTCAGAAAGCTTTAAACTTCAAACCATAATCTTTTCCTAACTATAAGCATTCTTGTTCTCGTGTTCTTTGGTGGCTAAACATAAGGTGCCTGGTGCATCAATATGAGACATGAACAGCTTATGTCAGTATTTGAAGCCCTGCCAATGTTGGCAGAGCCACGCAGGTGAACACGACCATCATCAACGAGCGCTGCTCATCTGACCGTGACTTACTAGCTTTAAAATGCTGGTTTTCTGTTGTTTTTGTCACAGCAGTGTACATCCCACCAGATGCTAATGCTAATGTAGCACTCAGCTATAAATAAACAACAGAATATGTTTGAAGGCTTCCTAATCATTGCTGGAGATTTTAATTCATGTTAAAACTATAGAGACGGTGTCTCCTCTGACATCACCGAAGGACACGGAGCCTTTGCCACATCTGGGACAACGATCGCCTGTTGTTTTTTCTATACCCAGCTTAGAGGACCAGCATAAAAAAAAACAGGAAGCCACTACCAGAAGTATTAAAGCGTGACCTGGAGGGACATTTTTCTTTTCAGCTGCGAAATGTAGAGAAATACACCTCAACAATACTCTTCCACATCAGAACCTGTGTTGAAAATGTCCCTATAAACAGAAAACCATC
Source organism: Brachyistius frenatus (assembly GCF_029030835.1). Lineage (NCBI taxonomy): Eukaryota > Metazoa > Chordata > Actinopteri > Embiotocidae > Brachyistius > Brachyistius frenatus. The sequence goes on from NW_027210701.1 coordinate 90,267, forward strand.
CTACCGAGGGACCCCAGCGGGGCCCTCAGATCTGGTGACAGACACAGTGCCAGTAAATCTGTCTTTCTTTTGTCTTGTGCATGCCAGCAGTCTTCTCATTCTTCCTCCATGTTTGGTTTTCTCCCCCCTTCACCACTGAGACCCCGTTTGCCTCCAGCTGTCACTGTGGAGAAGAATCTGCTCCCAGTCGACTCGCCCGCTTCAGTCTGTCTGAACTGACATGACCCGCAGCGGGAAAAAAAGGCCTTGCGTGGCCCAGAGTGTGTGTGAAGATACGTCTGCCTGAGAGTGACTGATGGGACGACTGGAACAGCGGATGCTGCTCCTGGCGCTGGTGATGCAGAGCTGAACTGTGCACATGTCAGAAAATGGATAAGTGGAGACAACAGACGGATACTTTAATCCTCCCAACAGGGAAATTTAAAATCTGGATCAAAAGGCAGAAAAATTTAATATAAAACCAATAAAAAGTCAATTATGGGCCAAAAAAAACAATAAAGGCTTACCAAAGAAAAATCAACCAATCCATAAATAAACACAGGAGAGCGGTCCGAAAGCTGAAAGACACCCAAGATTAGTGTCACCTGTTCAGTACCTGACCACGTGTCACCGTCCTCCCTTATGGCGCTGAGACTCAGTATGCTATGGACCAGTGTCTAGATTCGTAAGGGAGAGGTTGTAAGAAGATAACAGACACAATAATCAACTGGAGCCGTAGGGTTACGTTCAACCGCAATGTGATCAACTTTAACAAACAATAAAACATTAAACTATTTACACTCACATTCTAGGTTTCAACATATGCAACACTTAGTGTATTCAAAGTAACAACTGCTTAGCAGCTCGAAAACATAATACTCATGAACTCTGTTATCAATATCACAGGTGGTGAAAGAAAATTGTCTCTTTAGTGCAAACAGTTTAGAGTTCTTTGGATCCAAACGTTTAAGATGATGCCGTGTTGAGGTCGTAACAGTTTTTTAGTCAGATAGGTCCAGTCAAGTCAGTTTAGTTCAAAGAGAGCTCTTTGGTTCGACAAAAAAATAGTCCGAGATGTCGGGCTTTGACTGTCCTATCACACTGGTGCACTCGGATGAAGGGATGAAGGAATGAAGGAATGAAGGAATTAAGGAATGAAGGAACTAAGGGATGGAGGAACGGACGGTGTCCTCCGTGGAACAACAGGTGATCGTGGTCCAACTCCTCAGGGTTGAAGGTGGCTCGCCATCTCCTTCGTCAAGGAGAATCCAAATCCAAAATCTACAGGGTTTTCCAGGTAACTCAAAAACCTAGCCAAGACGCTGCCAAACGAGGTTAACTCCTGGCACACCAGTGCTTGGACAACTCCCGTCTCTTCGCAGAAACTCTCTCAAAAGCTCGACTTATTGTTCACACAGTTTTTGCTATCCTGTGTTTAGCTGAAGAATTTCCCCGTCTCGAGCCGCGCTCGTCTGTTCACGCCGTCTTCATTTCTCTGCACTCAGACTCCTACCTGGAGGGGTGGGACTTATCCTCCTCCTCCAATCACAAACCTGCATTGCCTGATATAGCCAATGAGAACTACGTCTGAACGAAGTGGCTATGATTGACACTGTGTTTAGCAAATAGACAACAACAAAGGAAACATACGACAGCCCACGCAGCTTTACTACTGGGTGTGTGAACGTTTGTAATGATTAGCGTGTGTATTCTGGAGTAATGGCCACCAATGTTATTTTTGTGAGGCCACTGTGACCTTTGACCTTTCACCACCAAAATCTAACCAGTTTATGCTTGAATCCAAGTGAACGTTTGTGCCAATTTGGAAGAGATTTCCTCAAAACGTTCCTGAGATATCGCGTTCAAAAGAACGGGATGGACAACCTGTTAATACTGCTAGTAGAAACTTAGCTAAGTTTAGCTTAGCTTAGCTTATCTTATGTTAGCTTAGTTTAGCTTGGCTTATTTTAGCAGAGACCGCAAGAAACAGCTAGCCTGGCTCGATCTGATGGTAAAAAAAAAATCCACCTGCCAGCTCCTCTAAAGTTCAGCTGTTAACTTGTCATATCTCATTTGATTGATCAGCACAAACACTGAAGTGTTAAAGCGATAATTTGCAGATTTATTGGCAGTTTTTTGTGGGAGACTTTGCCAGGAAACCAGCAGACTCCAGGAATCAACGGGAGTTAGCTTCATAAAATAAAAAGCGTAAATAAAAAATTCTCCACTGGAAAGCAAATATCTTTAGAAGGTCAAACTTTTGCCTTTAAAGTTCCACATATATAGAATCTGAACTAGATTCCAGTATTTTGCTCTTTATTACTAGAAGGAACTGCAAAACAAACTGACACTTATTCACGTGAGCGACATTAAAGCTCTACTTAATGATATATATAAATAATATTTACCAGTGTTTTTCTCAGTGAATGCATGCATGATCAGACACAGCGCAGCTCCACACACAGACTCTTACGTCTCTGTTGACATGTGCGATGCTCAAAAGCACACCAGCCTCTAACCTTTTGTTCTCCTGCCGCCGACTCATGAAATATGACTTTATGTGCCAATTTGTGTCGTCAGGAAAAACTTCCTTCTTTCTTTGAGGGGATTTTCTTTGGTGGTATTTTGACAGAAGCACTTGAGATTTTCCACTCAGGTAAAGACCGAGTAAACAGACCAGCTCTGAAGTGGTAACCACGGAGATGGAGGTGGCGAGGGACACTTAACAAATCTGTGAATCCATGAAATTTAAAGGGGAAGGAGACGCTGAAAATGTGGGTATCTTCTGCGTAATGTTTTCCTCCTCCGGCCAACATATCTCCAACCCTCTGCCCTCTTTAATCATCAAAACATCCTTAAAAAAATCCTGACTCTGACTTAATGTGTGAATAAAACCATGAACAGTTTAATATTTGGTGGTCTAATATTAACAATGTTTTGACCTCCACACACTCAGTTCATCACCACCTGTAAAAAAAAAAAAAAAATCAATTTGTCCATTGTGGTAGCATTATTTCAGATACCAGGGAGGTGTCCATAGTATTTCATGTGAAGTTAATAGTGATGGCCGTAATGATGTTTGGGAATAAATTAGTTTTGAGGAAATAAGGAATGTGAGAAAAAAAACAACCAAAAAACCATGAAACGTGGAGTGAAAACAAAGTAATTTTGGAAGATGCAGCAGAAATATTTTAGCGATGCCAAGTTGGAGTTTTGGCTGTAAGAAGATGTGATTTTGGCAGACACGGAGCAGGTTTGGTTGGTGGAAGTCCAGATATCTGTTTACGCACAGTGAGGGCAACAGGCCGGAATCAAACTGCATCAAACAGCATCAGCAAATAAATGTTAATGATGTTTTTTACGATGAAAGAGGTTTTCTGTCAAGGATGATCCATCTGAAAGAGTTTAAAGTCCAACTGGTCTGTAGCTGAACTAATGTCATAACTTCAGAAATAAAACGAATGTGGAAAAACATTTGACCTCACTGTGACTTCAATTACATCAGTAAAACCCTTCATGCAAATTAAAACGTGGTGGATGTGCAGGAGCGGCTGGCACGCTTTGCATGAGTTGTGAGGCCTCGCTGAGAGTTTTGATTGACATTTGGAAATCTGATAAAAGCTCAAGAGTTTTATTTGCTTCTTCATCTGTTGAATTCTCGAGGTGTTTACGTTTATTCAAGTATTCACATTAACCAGTTCAGGTTACTATATTCATTGTACAGCTGTAGTTACTGTAAAATATGAAGCACTGTTATGCATCAAACCATGAAACAATATATAAATTAGGAATCCGTAATAATAATCCAATAATATGGCGCACAGGGAAAACATTTCTGTTTGTTGAGTCCTTATTTTTGATTCTTTAAGTCCATTTTTCTAATCTAACATACATATTTCACTATTCTACATTCTAAATGCAGAAATTTTTCTTAAAATGCATTTTTATATTAAGATTTTACTACTTTTTCATAATGGAAGTAAACCTTTGGAGACAGTGAGTTTGAGTTATCAGGTCGGAGTGGAAGCCTACAGCTCCCTCTGTTGGGCTTCACTGGAAGTTCGGCGGTCAGTGTGAGCATCACCTGACAACAAGTCATCTGAGAGGCTACAAGTAAAGACTCAAATGCACAAAGGAGGAAACTGCAGACGATCATTAGGAAACAGGAAGTTGTGTAACATTGTGTAATTTTAACAGATAATATCTGATGAAACTCTCTGGTTGAGGTTTGAAGTATGATGTGTGTCCTTACATCTTCCATCCAGAGTTTATCTTGTTGTCAATCTGAGGGAAATCAATTATCTGGATCATGTGCAGGAGCATGTCAGACATGGCCCTCAAACAATAGGATCAATAACTGTGGAACATAAATTTAAAAGGATATCAAAACCCCCTGCAGTACTATATTTTGGTGAAAAGCACCAGTGTTAGTTTGCTAGTTCATTAACCCATTAAAAAATGCTCTTCCCTTCCTCCACTCAAAAATATTTTTTGCTTTATTGAGACTTTACTTTCATGTTTGACCCTTAGTGTGCAGAATGATGTTGAAGCCGATGAATTTATAAACAGAAAAAAAACATTTTTAAGGAGAAAACAAGTCCAGAAATAAATTATTATTTAAAATGAGTCTTAAAACATGTTTGGATGGAGTATTTAATTACTTTTCTAATCAAAAAATATATTAATTGTACATAAAATGTCAAAGAATGGCCATCACATGGTCTATATAAAAAATATATACATATATTTACAATGATATAAAACAGAATAAAATTCTTGAGAAGCTGAAAACTAGAGAATATTTTGATTTATCACAATTTTTCTCAATTAATTTGTTGCTTTCTGAACATCTGACCTACACCCACTGATTAAATTGACTTTCTCCATTAATATTGTTTTCATCAACTTCTGTTTCAAAGTTGAAAATGAACTGTTAAACTTGATTTTTAACACGGCATGGTCTAAAAGTCATTAACATGTGTAATGTCATAACAACTGGACAAACTCCATCTGCAGAAAGCTCCAGAACAGCCACTAAATGGAGTGGAAACTTGTTTTCCTCCATTATTTCTTATTTTAAGAGTGCCAACTTGCCTTTTATTTCTTCATGTAACTCAGACCAGTATGAGGTTTCCTTGACGTCCACTAATCACCCGAGAGACAAAACCTGTCTGAGATCCACGAGGGACTCTAACAGGCTCTAAACGAGGGGCTGAAATGTTTAGCACTATTTTTTGATAAAGTAATCTGTCTAATTAAGATGTTATCCTTGCCAATCACAAAAGACGGCAGAAGAGATTTATACAGAAAGCCCCACGAAGAGATCAACTGGGAGCTTAGGGCCTCATCAAAGAGAGAGATTCCTCATCTATTCTGGGAGCCGAGCTGTCAATCATTCCCTCATCAGGTCCTCAGATTCATATCACATCCTGACACCGACAGCTGTTACATAACCGCAGCTAATCCGCCTGGAAGATGCTGTGATTGACCGCACACACACATATATAAACACACACTCTGGTGGACAATAAGAGCCAGCAGCTGCCACACACACACACACACACACACACACACACACTTTCCATGGAGCCAAGAGAAACAGACAGACGAGGCCTGAGATGGATCCAGTTCAAGCAGCGCAGTGCAAATGGTCTACTTAGAGTTTAAAGTGAGTAATTAGAAACCTAATCAGGGCTCATTTTGTCACCCCCTGATGAACGTAATGAAATGCTCCTGTCCCCGTATACAGGACTCACGCCGACCCAGACTGATAGGGCCTCGGAGCAGCTGTGGCTGCCTGTAAAAATGCACCACACATCATGAATATGTTCAGGCAGTTCATTAAAAAGACGCATGAAAAGGAAGGATGTCTTCAGGTTTAAACGTGAGTGTTGCAGCACAGCTGCAGGTCTGCTGCAACCACCACATCGAGATTCAGGACTCTTTCTGTTTGCTGCTGTCTCTCATTCAACCAAGTTGGAGGATCTTGATTCATTTCTTGCACTATTTCACCTTGTGTTTGTCTCATTTATTTACTCTTTAATCTCAGTTTTTTTTTTTTTATGGTTTTCAAATTTCTTTTTATGGTGCGTTTCTTTTGCTTGATGTTTTGATCATTTTAATGTTTTAGTTCCTTTCCTTGCCTTTAAACTTTACGACTGCCTGTCTTTAAGGCAGCAGGTGGTTTATTGACAGCACAAACTAAAATGATCCTAGTTAGTACTGCTGATTTTGAATTATTTCATGATACAGAGCAGTAAAATAAAACATAGTTGAAGGAATGTGGTAGCAAAATGCTACAGAGATGAAAAAACCTACAAATTATATAAAACTAATATGTTGTTACTTTGTTTTTTAGGGATAATACAGAGGAGGCAATGCAGCTGATGTCCTGTAAATGTATATATATAAATATGTATATACAACAAATTCAGGATAAAAGAAGAGAAATAGCAATACCTAACTAATGCTAATTAAGTGTAAACATTTGATAGATCTTTATAGCACTGACACACAGCTGGATAAGTTATATTAACTTGTAAATTGTGCGTGATGAGCATATGATATTTAAAACCGAAAAAAAATTCACATCTATCAGTGCCATGCATACCCTGAGCGGGTTTCCCCAGTTTGGGTCAGAGGACGATATCAAGATTTTTATATTAAATTCTTTCCAGATGTTGATCTGGTCTCTTTTGGTCAAATGTTTTTTCATTATTTTCAAGTGAGAGTTAAATTTTAAACAAACATACTTTGTCATTTAAAGGCTTCCTGGAAGCAAACAGATTGAAACACAAAACAAAAACAGCATAAAGCAGCCATAATTTATATATTTTTTGCCCACTATGTCTCTGTTCTCTATCATGTTTATATTTCCCCTCAGTTTTACATCACTTTTTGTCTTTGCTTTTATCATCTAAACTATTTTCAACCAGACAACGGATATATGAAATTCCCAATTTACCCAGTTTTTAAATAAATAAAGTAACAAATCATTTGCAATATTCACTTTCTAAATAAATGTAAGAGGAGGGAAAATTCATTGCCAAAAAAAGAGATAAAAATGAACAATTATAGGAGAAAAATCTTGTGTCACGTGTTTTAACAATTAAACAAAGTATAAATGAAAGAGTTTGGTTGAAATAGCAAATAAACTGATTGCATGAGACATTTTGTCATATTCGGTTATACATTTTTCTAAAGTGATGTAAATCACATGTTTCTCTTGTGCATTAAATAGAATTCTGATTTTTCAAACTGTACATGAACTCATCTCGTGTCGCGCCGCTCCAGGACGTTTTGACCACGAACGCATCGCGGCACTTGTGGCGAACAGCCGGCGGAGAGCGGCGTGTTTTTCTTTGCGGGCTCCATAATAAGGTGTTGGTTTACCAGCTCCGGGGATGTGGGCTCTGCCTTTGTAGCGCTAACCGGTGACTTAGTGGTCTTTGTCCGATTTATATTTTAATTATCTGCTAAACTGCGGCCGAGGGCCATGTGGGAAAGAGCTGAGGACTGACCTCAGCAGCTGTCAATCATCTAGCAAGGAAGGAGGAGGAGGTCAGGGGCAGCAGACAGTATTAATACAGCTAACATCTGGGGGTGCATAAACATATTAATCAGTAATAAATCAGCATGACTTGGTCTTTTAAATTAAAATAGGCTGCAGCAAACAACATTTTTTTACTTGAACTTTTCCTCAAACAAATACCGATGCAAACAGCTCCACGTGAACATGAGCTGGTCATCTATATTTAATGTCAAGAAACAATCAGTTCAATCTATATAACTTTGTATCTGACGCCATCTGTTGGTGAAAACCATCCACACTAAAAGACACAGGATGCAGGAACATTTTCTCACCCCTAAAGGCTATTTGGAGAAATTCAAGAAGATACACCTTTAAAAAAATGTTGATATTTATGTTTTTCTTGCTTTATATTGGTTTTGTAAAGCTTTGCCAAAATGGCTGGCGTTTGAACTTTATTTAGGATGCAGTTTCTTAAAGAAAAAAAAAAAAAAAGAAAAAAAAAAGCAGCTACTATCGAAATATTCAACTTTAAACAAAAAAAATTGAATATATTTCAAATGTAGCTCCTTTTATGACAGATTTTCATTCAGATACAGAGATATACAGATGAATATTTGAAGTAAATGTGCATTTGTTATATTTTTTTTCCCATATTTGCATTTCTAATGTGCAAATAATCACAAAAAACTAAGACATCATAGTAATTTATGAAGAAAAGATACTGTGCAGTGGTTTACTCATTTAATATCTGTCTTTTTACTGTTACTTGATACTTTCCTTCCTACAAAAACCGTGTCAGTGGCAGCAAGCAGATGAGGGGAAAACAAAGAGGAGCAGCAGAAATGGAAATGTCAGCCTGCAGCTCAGAGGAAGCCCTCTCTGCTGCCGTCTGCTCGTCTGTGCTGAATATTAAGTGTCGGCCCTGTGATTTGTCCTTGCGTTTGTCCTCCTCTGATACTTCCTCTCTGGGCGTCACATCCCCCATGAAGAGGCTAATCTGCTCCCAGCAGGGGGGAGGAGGGGTCCACCCAATGAAGGGCCCAGAGAGAAAAACACTCAGACATACAAGCTATTGTCCACGAGTCAATACAGGCCGGTCGCCCTCCGACATCAGCAGCTCCCCAGACCCCAAAACATATAGGAGTAGGAGATATAGAGTCCTCTCACAGAGATACGAAGACATGTTTAGACTCATATCTAAGATAACAATAGTGTCTGGTGCTGAATTTCTCATGGAAAATGTGTAGTTTTATCAATATATGTTGTCTTATAGATGAAAAAAAAAATGCAGCAAAGACAATGAAACTCTTCATATGTCAAAAATAAACTGCAATAACTACATTGGAAACCTTGCCAGGTGCAGAGGAATGTCTTCATTGTTCATTTTAGTTCAGTTTCTAGTTAAGTTTTTATGTTTTGATTATTGTATTTCTTATATTTGATCAAAAACAACGTCAAATCATATTTACAGTGAATGATAACGAGACAGAAAAAACGCCAGTGTAGTTTTATACGCATAGATTCTTATTTTTTATGTTGTAATTCAAAATATTATGAGAATTTAATGCAAGATTTGTTTACAAATATAAAAATATATCAATTCTCTCCAGACTGGAGAAGAAAAATTACAGTGACTGCTGATAGTGTATTTTCAGGTCACTTCTTTCTCAGTGCATTTGTATTTCTGTAATAACCTGATAGTCAGATCATATTAAATAACAGGAGGTTACACGTTGGGAGATTTCAGATCCCAGCTACAGACGCTGTTGTTTCACATAAAATTTGAGATAAAAGTCTGTCTTTAAAGAGGTAAAACAACAAGTTTCTCTACAGTTAACCGCCTCAGTTGAATTAAATTCAATGCAGTCACATAAAAGCTGTGACTTTGTGGACAGAGAGCAACATAATCTGTATGTAAAGGGATATATTGACATTCATTTTACACCTTTTTTGCCCAAAACTGAATGCAACAAGTAATTGTTTGATCTGTAAGAAAACGGCATGAAAGAAATGGAAGTCAAATCTTGTTTTCTGCACATATGCAGGCTCTATTTTGGTTTATTTTTGAAGTTTTGGACTCATTGTGTGTATTGTGTCGTTAAAAAAAAGGACACATTTATGAGATTTCCAGTTTGTCTTTTAGTCTAAAAAAAAAACCTCTAGAAATTGTTTGTGACACAAACTGACATCCAACGAAGGCTTTGTGAGCCAAAACACACCAAATCTTCTTTTCCAAACAGGTGAATCTGGTCACTAAAGAAGATGGAGTTATAAAACCGGACAGAAAAAGAGACTAGACGCAGCAGCCTCCCTGCAGCCCTTCAGAGACTGAACTAATACAGTGGAACAAAAGAGAGAAGCAGATCTGTAGTGGAGCTTTTGATGTCCCCGGGGAACACAGGAATCATGTAAGCCCCCTGTAATTTACTGTTTGGGGTTGCCTGGGAAGGGTTAATTCCCATGAGGACCTTCTCCTGGTGTTTTTATAAAGTCAGGATTTGTAAAGCTGCTCTCGTTGACCCCCCGCGGGTCACGAGGGCAGAGGAGCAGCGTGACCCTCCTCGAGACTCGATATGAGTGTGTGTGCGCCTGGAGAGAGGGGATGAGCTCTGAAACACGACACGGTCAGGGACTCTTTTGGGAACATTTAAAGGAACAATCAGTGACATTTTAAGTGTTTTTAACAGCTCTAACGCAGAATAAATTCATCTTGCAGCCATGAAAAGTGTTTTTGTCTGAAACACATTTTATAAATGGACTTTCTTGGGGGAAAAAATATCTATAGAAAGCAATCAAATTTACTTTTTAGCAGCAGTAAACGGATAAAGCAAAAAGCACCACCAACAGAGACTTTATGAATCCCTTAATCCCAAAATTCAGTCAGTAACAGCCAAACTGTGAAGCCAAAATCAATCATCTGGCCTTAATGGATAAGAGAAACTTAAAATTTTGGCAGCTTGAGTTCAGCTGTGAACAAAAATTGTAACATCTACCAGTGACAGATCAACATCACTCATTTGGGAGTCCGATATTCACTCTCTTTTAGCTCAATTTTTGGTCTCCACCAGCTCTCTAAGTCTGTAAGTACAGAAGTGGGGGGATTTTAGAGCTGTATATTCAAAAATCGCTGGCTGAAGTGGCCAAAACAAATGCTGCGAGAGCGGTGAGAGTGAACCAAAACATGAAAGTTGTAATTCGGACAACTAAACTAATACTAAACCAAATAAAGTAAAGCTTCGTACTGCTTCTATTCCTAAAAAAAACAGCAAAAACTGGACCTTTGGCTTGGCTGAGGCTGTCAAGCAACAAATGTTATTCTCCGAATTGAAAAGCCATCATCAGCATCAGATAAAGAATCTACATCAAAACCTTCAGTTATGTTGCTTCCTGTAGATAAACCCTACTCATCTTCCCATGAGCCTCCAGGAAAGGCCCGTGCACTCGAGCTCACCCTTCCTCCGTCCCTCTGCTCGACTTCGAGGGCGTCCAGACGTGTCCGAGGAGTCCCGGCGGTCAACTCTCTGACTGCAGCAGCGGCACAAAAAGGAAGGTCAGGATTACTTTGGACTGTTTGCTCCGCGGCGCCCTCGGTGACCTTCAACCTGCCCTCCAAACCGACACACCGACCGCCGCTATTGATGCCGTCCTGAAGCACAACAATGACAGAACAAGGTCAGGTCCCTCTTTATGTCCACCGGGGGAGAGCGATGATCTCGTCCTTTCATCGCCGATAAAGAGAGAAGTTCATCTGTGACATTAGCATCAGCAAACAGCAGCATTTGGTCACATTAATCCGAATCTGTCGCACTTCACACAATAAATGATAACTTTAAGTTGTGTGGTTTGTTTGTGAGTGAAAAGTCTTGGAAATGGAGTTAATGCACCGTGGAAACAATAAATAACAGCCTTCAAGATTCTTTGCAATGTGCAGTAACAGGAAACACTCCTGGGTTATTTCAGGATTCAGTACATTCTTAATAGAAATCACTATAGAACCGTAAAGCTGAATCAACTCCTCTTTAAAAAGAGTTTCAACTATTTTCTGCAGGACTGTTGTATCAGACGGCATTAAGTTTGGTTAGTTGTATTTAATAAAATTCATTTCTTACAGCTGTCATGTCTCTTCTTGGCTTTTATGCAAAGTTATTTCTCAAAGGTTCATTCATTTCTATGTTTTACAACTTCTTTTCAAACACCACTATCTCCCATTTATATTCAGACAAATCTCTGAACACTCAGTTCTGTTGCTTCAAACAAATTCAAACTGTTTCTATGAACACTGTTTCCACCGGAGGAGTCCAACTAAAACCAAATAAAAACATGGGCTGGACGTTGAGATGTGACATAAGCTCTGTTTACCACCTGATAAAACAATATGGCAGATAAACCTAAATCCTAAAGTCCTGCTTGCTCACAAACATCCCTTTTTTTCCCCATTTCACTGGCAAATAACTACAAGAATGTGGCACAATATGTGCAGGTATAGCACGTTATTTATTTTCCCATTAGTCCAGAATTAATTACAGAAGCTATAACCAAGGCTTTAATAGTTTAATCATGCATGTAAAGCTCGTTCACCAACATTATCTGATTGGTTTTAATTGATTGTGAAGTATTTGTAATCCCTGGCCTGCAGAGCAGTTAATTGTCTTTTAATTGCTGCACCTGTAGCTCAACTCGTGTTAATTCCATTTGTTTGTTCTACGACTGTTTTTTTAGTGAGATGGTTTTCCACATGCTTGTGCAATTATGGCACTATTAGAAAATGTACAGATGTGTGGTGTTTTTTGTTTTGTTTTTTAAGTTAAAATGTGGTTTGTTTGTAAGTGCGGGATGCAGTCGGCGTCTTCATGCTGCTGATATGGTGTGTGCGGGCGGAGCAGACATAAACAGCTCCAATCTGCTCATGAGATGGACTCTAATCTGAATTTCAGCAGTGGCCAGTGTCAAAGCCAAAGGCGTTTGTCGGTTTGCATTCATTGACAGGATCTCGGAGGTTATTTGTCAACACGACTCGCACCGCTGCGGTAATCTCCCCTCCTCGCCTGTATAGACTGATTGATAATTGATCCCTGTTCAAACAGTCTCTCTTTGGGCCACAGTTGCCTTTGAATGCCAAACGAGTCATTCGGCCTCATCTCCTCACAGCGGCCTAATCCCGTAAACGAATGGGAATGAGTGTCGTCCTCTGCTGATGTCAACCTCTCACTCTGCCATTTATCTCAAGATTGTTTACTGATGAGGCCCCTCGCGACGATCGGGGTCCCTCAGCGAGGCCTCGCGACAAGAAAACACAATAACACACACACACACAATAACACACACAGTAACAGCTGCAGGTGATAACTGAGTCGTTTGGTTTCAGGACTCTCTCACACACACACACGTGATCTGTGAAACCTCTGAGCCTGAAATCTAAACCTGTAATCTAAACCTTTGTGTCACAGTTGACAAGAAAAGGTTTAATTCCTTAAGGTAAGGTTTTAATATTCATTTGCAGGCATTCATGATCCACTGAGAATAAAAACTCACCGAGTTTTACCGCAGCCTGGTGCCAACATCTTCTTCTTCTCCCTTTTGTTGTTTAATGGCGGTTGGCAAGGTGCATTGCCGCCACCTACCGGGGGTAGTGATGCATTGCTACCAGGCGCAGGTAAAGATAACAGTCGCAAATACTGTTTTTTTTTTGTTTTTTTTAATCTTTTAATTACCGGTCAAAAAAGTCACGAGGCTACAGACCCGCTACAGCTCTGCGTGTTAGCGGCTAACATAAGCATTTAGCATCTATCTCAGAGCCGCTGCAGTTCATCATTTAATCATTTAGCTACTTTCAGCTGATTGTTTCGGTTGTGCAAGCTACAGTTTCCATTCACTCTCACATCTCTGAGCGCTCAGATGCAGGCAGCTGTTTTCAACACAAACAACAACATCAAAACAAAACTAATAAACAAAATAGGTACCGACTCAACAGCAAACACCAGGGAGACAAAGTTAGCAACCGGCATAGAGGAGGCTGAGCCCGAAAAACCAAGGAGAGTAAATGCTGGACATCCACCTGTCAGGTGACCATGTAGGAACACACCTTCCAATGCATGCAGCTTTAAAGGTGATAACATGAATAAAAGCAGGTTTAAAGGTCCAAAAACAATCAGCGAGAGCTACAGGAGAAAATAAAATAATACAGGAAAATGTTGTTATAACTAATATTACATGTACACTTACACACTGCAGAGGACTTATGGTAATGTTTCCCTGCGTGTTCAACTTCTCCGCTACCTTCACAGTGAAGAGGCTAGGTCAGTCAGTGATCAGCCCGAGCCCAGAGCAACACAATTTTATTTGTGAGGCATGACACGGGGGAAATGACATTTAACTTGTTATTATTTCCCGGAAAAGATTAATGATAAATTGTCCATTATTTTTCCTTAAAAGTGAAAGATAAGGTCCGCAGCGCTTCGCCCTAAAGCCAGAGTGCCACTACTATGCAAAATGACAGCCAATTATCGGGGCCTAGTTTGGGATAATGACTTTACAATGAATCTTTTGATTGAAATGTAACTGGCTCGGCCTCGGGCAAAGTGCAAAAAAAAAGGAAAAAATAATTTTAAAAAAAAGTTACAGAAACAATGAGCACTATACGACTGTGTGCCGAGGTCTCTCTGCCGCTCCCGCTCTCCACTCATCTTTAGAAATAGCTATAGGAGAAAGGCAGAGATATGCATATATTGATGAAAAAATTATTAAGTCGCAGAGCGCTTGCAGCAAACATAAATTAGCATATTCAGGGTAAATATGCAGACTATTTACGATAATAAGACCGGATTATTCAATTCAATGAATGTTAAATAGATGAGGAAATGGCATGTGTCTTATCTAGTCAAAGCTTCCATTCATTTTAATCGCTTCCCAATTGAACTCTTCATTTTATTCTCTCCGAGTTATTGTTCCCATTCCAGCCAGCGATGGCACCTATGGGTCCGGGGAGATTTCCGCCGGTCACGTGGTTTAAGTGGCATTCACCTTATTCTCGGCGGGAAATGGAGAAAGTCGACGTCACCCCGAGGCCAGCATCATGATAAGCCCCTTTTCATTATGCACAGGGGCCGATGGAGAACAAGATTAGCAGGGCCTTGTGTGCATAAAGGCAAGAACATACAAGTCATCTAGATTAAATAAAAACTGTTTTTTTGTGTGTGTTTTTTTTCAACAGCATAGGTCCATAAACGAAACGCATTTGGTTTCTTATTGTGTGCATTTAAACTTGAAGGTGTTTGTGGGTGTTTGTGTGATAGTTTAGACATGCATGTCCTGCACGCCGACCGCTGCAGCTGCAGGCTTCTCTTCTCCTTCACCAGATTCCTAAAACATCATGAAATGACACATTTGGCCAAATTATTAATCAGCCTGCATGTGGAACAGATTGAGTACTGGCCTTTTCAGCTCTTTACATGGAGACATGGAGTCCTTTGATGCCATAAATATACAGTTTTTATGGTCAGTCTTTAAAAATCCCCCATATGTGGATTCCCCAAATCCACCATATGGTTCGCGTCAAAATCGATATCAGTAATTTCCTAAAGCAGCTGAAAACAGTTTTCAGCTAATGTCCCTGAAACAAGAGTAAATATTGCATTTTTCAGCTGTAAATGAAAACACATTTGGTGCTACTTTGGCAGCAAGATCGTTTATGTGGGATTGAGTCGAATTAAACTACAGAACTGATGAGCATTTGGGCAAAAAAAAAAAAAAAAAAAATGGAGCCCTGACACAAAACAATGACGTATATGTATATGCACATACATTGCTTGCTAATAGAGTTAAATTATCTGTGATTTTTGTCACAGGAGGGCAGGAACCAGAACCCAAACGCAGATAAAACAAACAGATTTTAGGTAGCTTACTGATAAAAATTTTAAAAAAAGAAAAAGAAGAGAAGCTTACCAGCAGGAATGGAGAGAAACAGGAGAGCAGGTGAATATTCAGAGCAGCTGATTGGGTAACTGAGAGAAGGCCAGGTGGATGTGGAAGACAGGTGACTGTGACTGAGGCCCTCTGGTGGGGAGGAGGGGTGATACATTAAATACAAAAACAGGACTCAGGACAGTTTTTGGACAGTATCCTTAAAGAAAGCATATTTACTACAAACCATGTCAGCTTTATATTTTGGTACAACTGTGTTTTTTTTTATACCGTTAGGGAGCCGTTGTTCTCCACTTATTTGACCACATTTGAAACTGACAAGAAGCGGTAAAATCTCGATCAGGGCAGCTGAAAATAAACCTGAAGATATTAATAACATTAGTGTTATTTAGAGAATCAAATCAGAGGGAAGCATAAATATATATCTTTGTATTTTAACATCTACCTATTAATTAAAAAAAAAAAAAAAAAATAAAATTTCACTCAGGAGTTCAATCAGATGTTTAATTTAATAAACTTAATTTTTCTGTTTTTTTTTAATTCAAGCAAATCTTACACTGTTATATCTATTTCATTTAAGACAAACAGACAGATAGATTAAATTAAAGCTCTCCATCTGGTGCCTCAAAAGCTGATCAGATCATTAGCACAAACTATCATCTGCTGCCACCTAGTGTTGATTGCAGGTACTGATCATTTCATGAGTAGAAAAAAAAAATAGTTTTCCTAAAATTAGCAAAGATGATCAGCAGATCAACCCATACCTCATCTATGGAAATACATTATTTTACCTTGTCATGTGTTAGGAATAAAGAATTCAGTCCAGCAACGTATCAAACTTGTTTATTTTTTTTAAAATCACTGGTGAGGGGAAAATGTTTTTGCTTCCTCCATCACATGGTGGCACTCTTCTATCACTTTTACCTCTGGTCACATGTTTGTCAGTATTCAGTAAACCTCACTGCCCTCTCAGGATTCACTGAACTGAATTTTTCTTCATGAACATGACGTGCTGAAACAGGAAAGAGACACACACAAAGTCTTGGAAGCATCTAAAATATAATATTATCTGAATCATTCCTGTTTCCTACAACTGGAACCAGGTGACGTACTATAACCAAGGATCACTTGTCTACTTGCATACTTTTCAAATCGGATTAGTGAACAATGAAAAAGTAAAACAAAAATAAACGATATCGACAATAAAAACAAAGAAATAGGAAACATCGCTAACATGAGAATCCAACAATCAAATCAAAAGCCAGTAAAGCTGTCTGGTACCATCGACCTCTCCTGGAAACACAATTCCAACAGTTGATTTAAAAAAAATAAACAAAAAAAATAAATTAATACAATTTTTTTTTTTTTTTTTGTCAAATAACCTGAAGAAAGCTACACAGCAATACCACAAGACAGACAATCATATGGCCAAATATGTTTTTAAAAGTAAAAAAAAAAAACTCCAAATGAACAAAACTTATTTAATTTGATGAACTGTGATGAAATTCAGAACTCATGCATGGGTTTTTTTTGTCTGTTTTTCATCAACAAATAACCTTTCAAAACATGAATAAAATGCTTTACATGCGAAATTTGAATGTGCAAAGTCACCATACTTGTTAATATTTTCCTCTAAAATGAAGCATAGAGGTATAAAGTAGTCACGAGAGTACACAGAATTTAAGTGAATGTAGTATTATTGCAGCTGCGGTTGGCGCTGTTTTTTTTAAGCTGATTGGTCATGACAGCAGACAGCAGGAGGTCCCAGCAGGAGGCAGCACGGAACCAACTTGAACCATCACAAAACAATACATCTTTTAAAAGCAGGTAACTACGGTCAACTACCAACATCCCCATGTACACAGTCTACCTGCTAATGGCATGTTTCCAGACAGTCACCTGAATGCGTGTCGGCTTTTTGTGTGTTTATCATTAAAGAGGAGAAAAAGGAAAGCCACCCACCACACACACACACACACACACACACACACACACACACACACACACACACACACAAAAAGCCTGACATTAATTATTTGCTGTTTTGCAGGCGGGAGTCTGCCCTTTTGCTAAAGGGAGTCATTTATCCCTTCGCATGATGCCAGAATCAAATGAACAATAATGAAGCTTCCCGCAGCTCGTCACAAAGCTCAGACGGGAAACCCGTTTGGAAGAGGTGCAGCTCGGAGACGATCTGACGCAGCCTCTGCAAGTCAAGTGGGTTTTCATCCGCAGGTTGTCGTGGTAACTGCCCGTTTTGCCACCTATAGGAGCGACTTGACGGCATCAGTCGCTTTTGATGGAACTTGAAAGGAGCCCGTTTTTTTTGTTGTTTTTTTTTTAAAATGTAAAATGAGGTCGCAACATTAAACGATGAACTGCTGACCGCTTCTCCACTTCTGAGCAATAACATGAGAGCCGGCGCCGTCACCTGGGGAGACCCTTCATCTCTAATGACACAAACCTGCATCTGTTTTCTTTCATACTGTAAAAGCTTTTTCTGCATTTGGGACGGACGTTTGTCACGGAAAGTTTAGACATCCCTGTGGCCCAAAAACTACTTCATCTTTGTTTCTCCTCTGAAATATCTCCAAAGGGGACATTACTCCGGGTTTTTGTTCATGTACCCCTCCCTCCTCCCTCCTCCTCTCCATCTTTCATTTTTTACTGTTATTCTGTCCTTCTCCGGCTCTGTAAAAAGCCTCGGGGACGTAAATGTGACAGATCTGAGTCTCACACAATACTGATTCAGTCTGTGGATGCAGAGAGAGAGAGAGAGAGAGAGAGAGAGAGAGAAAAAAAGGAAGCTGTGATTGTGGGGCATTTTCTCGAGAAACAACGCAGACCAGCTGAAATGCCCATGAGATTAAGTACCAGACGTTATGTGAAGGTACATGTGTATATATATATTTTTTTTAAAAAGGAGTCTTTTACTGGCAAGACCACACTTTTGTTCCAGGATGATGTCCTGAAATAGCACACAGTGGAAAATTACTGCACATTTCAAAGGATAATATTGATCCTGATTGGAAAAATAACACTTCACAACGATGTCTTGATTACATTTTAATAAAAAAAATTCTTTGAAACACAGATTAATAAAGCATACTAAGAGTTGACAGGCTCGCTCGCAGCTCTGAGACCAGATTCAGGCACAACCACTTTGAGCTAAATGTCAACCCACTAATGGCCCCCAGTGATCATGCTAATGCTGAAGTTTAGGGGTTGAACGGTTAGCATGTTCACCGCCTGAGTTTGAAGTTTAGAAACTGATGGGAATGAAAAGTCACAGCGTCACTAAAGTCGTCAGGATTCATCCTCAGGAAACCATGAATTCCCGATGATAATGTGAAGGCTGATTAAAGTGATCCCGAGGGGCGGCAGGAATGTCTGAGCAAAATGTCAAGGAAGTCCCATCCAATTGATATGATGATTTTACCCAGAAAAATAAATGTCAACTTGCTGTTGGCAAAAGAGGAAAAGTCAGAAGATGACAATAGTCTTCAGGATTCATCCTCTGGTGACCGGGCAGGTCTGTGCAAAAAAAATTGTGGCAGTCTGTTAAGCAGACCAATATTTTCAGAGGGTGAGTGAAGGGACTGACTTGCTCTGGGTCTGAAAAATGAGGCCTTAAGCTGCAATATCACCAAGTACCACTAGAGGTCGGCTCCAAAAAGCCTCTGGCTCCATAGACTCCCATTCAACTTCTCTCATCAAATACAAAGTCAATAAAATGTGTCCGGCAGTTATCTCGGTGTTGTTAGCTAAAGTCACTCCTTCTTATGGGTTTTCTGGAGGTCCATCTGAAAATAATCTCTTCATTAATTAGAAAATAAACCTCAAAAAGGCATGTTTTTGGGGAGCGTGTCTGTTTGATTGACAAGTCTGTGGTGCAGTCAGGTTACAGCTATCGGTGGGCGGGACGTAGTATCGTCAGGTTTCCAATCAGATCAGTCAAATCCACCACTTGCTCCTCCCCCAGCTCATCCAAATATGGTCACTTCCTGCTCCAAACCGCTCCCAACTAGCAAGATGGTGATGGACAAAATACAAACTGGAGGCTTCATAATGGACGTTTGATACGATTGATCGCACGATTTTATTACAGAGATTGAAAGATGTTACAACGATCAAAGGAACTGCATTAGACTGGTTCAAATCGTACTTATCAGATAGATTTCAGTTTGTTCATATCAACAACAAGTCTTGTTTGTCTACAAGTTAGTTATGGAGTTCCACAAGGCTCAGTGTTAGACCAAATACTTTTCACTGTGTACATGCTTTCATTAGGAGATATCATCAGGAAGCACTGCATACACTTCTATTGTTATGCAGATGACACTCAGCTATATCTTTCTATAAAACCAGACCAAACAAATCAGTTAGTAAAACTTGAAGAATGTCTGAAAGACATAAAGGCCTGGATGACCAAAAACTTCCTGTTTCTCAATTCAGACAAAACAGAAGTTATTGTACTTGGTCCTAAACACCTCAGAAACTCTTTCTGTAATCACTTAGTTACTCTGGATGACATCGTTTTGACCTCCAGCACCACTGTGAGGAACCTTGGAGTCATATTTGATGAGGATTTGTCCTTTAGACACCATATAAAGCAAGTTTCCAGAACTGCCTTCTTTCATCTACGTAATATTAATAAAATCAGGAAAATCCTCGAATTGAATTGAACGGGTGACGTCACGGCTGGTTGCCGCTTGGTCCAAATATCTCAACAACCGTTGGATATATTGCCACGAAATTCAATGTCCCCAGAGTATGAAGCCTCCTCTCTTTGGTGATTCTCTGACTTCTCCTTTAGAGCCACCAGCCGGTCGGTTTTTTGGGGGTTTAGTAAGATAGCTTTAGCATGCTAACACGCTAAGCCAAAGTGCTGACCACGGTAAACAATTGATCTGCGAAACTTTAGTCGTGTTGTTTTCAGGTAACATTTCATTTATTCCTGCATGTTTTCTGTCTTGTATTGAAAATATGTTGCAGGTCTTGTCACTTGGGCGCCTTCTCAAAAATAGACAGTGATGTAAAGAAATGCCGATTTCGCTCGTGAAATCAGCTGAAACCTGTTTGTATTCTTTGGCCTTGCGCAGTCCACAACATCTCAGTTATCCCTGATTACAGCCCGCCGTGAGGGCAGCACCTCTGCTTGTGCGTTCATATCAGCCCTCTGAATACCACCGCAGCCTTTTCTCCCCCAGCAATCGCACCGTCGTAACTACTCATCCATTACATGTGGGACTCCAGGGTCGCTTTAAAGCCTCTCTAACCGTCCGCATCTCACACCACTTCGTGACTCCTCACATCTTCCTAACCCCACACTGTGTTGGCAGCGCCGGTCTCCTAGCAACCAGCCCTCTTAGAGGAGGTGACAGCATTTGAGTGGGAACCATCCGGATGCTCTTCGAGTCAAGTAAACACACCTCGCTCTGTGGAGCAGCCTGGTTCGTGCACTTGTGTATCAGGGTCATCCTACTATAGCTATTCGTGATGCGGCTAATATTTTTTTAGCTCATTTCAATTCATTCATTTATATTAATATCGGTTAGAATTAGGGTTTCTTCTTCAATTTATGATGTACTAAGTAAAGGAAATGTGTGACATTTTTATCTATTTAAATTACAATTTCTTTTCACTCAAAGTAATTAAGTTTTAAAGTTTTAGTTTAGAAGAAGATGGATGGATGGATGGATTAAAACATAAACAAAGATGTTTTTTTTTAAAGGATTCCTAAAACTGGGTTGTTTTAAAAATGTTGTAAAAAATAAACTTGTCAATATCTTTTCAAATAGCTTCAAATCTACCGGCCAATACATCCTCCTGGTTGATTATCAGTCTACAAGTTCTACTTATTAAATGCCTTATAACTGATCCGTGATGCAAATCAGTCTTTTTACCAGTGAACCATTAGCGTGCAAAAGAAAAATAAAAGAAAGAGAAAATCGTAGCAACAAAATGTTCTCGATACAACTGGGAATTTAGTCACTAAACAAAACAATCCCTTAAAATGAGGCTTTGACATTAGAATGCAGCCAAATATTACAAGGTAATAATGGTAAAACATGGTGTAAATATAACAAAGGGAAAGAAGAGTCGCAACAGATGTCACAACTACCACAGTATGTTTAGGCATTACTAATTTAAAGCTAACATTATGAGCTACTGGTCACACCAGACCAAGCAAAACTCCCAACTGTTTTCGAGTGAGTTTTCTTGCTGGAGGTCAGCAGCATTTCATAAGAAATCCGAAGCACTGCGTTGCTTTAACTTTACTTTAATATATATTCCATTGTTTTATATGAACAAAATATACAACTAAAGGCTTGCATTTGGCCCCAAAAAGAAGAAAGTTTAGCCCCAAATCTTCTCCCATCTTTGAAAGGGTTTTCCTGTCAGTGTGCAAATTAAGCGAAATATGACGCATTAATCCAGCTAACGGACCCTGACTAAACATTAAAGGTGGATTTGATACATTAAGACATGATTGTGGCATTTTTCAGTTTTCTAAATATGTTGTCTCTTTCAAAAGACGTGACAGTAGTGCAAGAATTCCATTCAATTTCTTTGTCGTCGAGTCCAATAAAAGTCACAGCCGGTTTTACAATGTTTTTACAGGCTGATGTCCACAAAAAGTCCACTAACTTGATATTCTGACATGTTTCTGACACTCGGCAGTTCCCTGCGAGGCTGTGGATGTAAATCACATCACGCTGCGCTCACATTTGGGCTACAGCCTGGAGCCACGCTGCTGAAGTGACGTGAGTGGTTCCCGATGCTAAATGGCAGCACTTGAAATAGTCTACCTGACAGCCTGCCCATCCACTCACTCGCTGATGCGATCACTCGCAGCGTTTCAGCACTACGGCGCGCTGGACAGCTCCTCGGCCTCTTTCATGTCCAGGATTTGAACTGAAAGTTGTTTTTGTTTTTTTATATTTGTTGACTGCATTTTCGTTCCACTTTAAGGAGCTTTAAAGTCATAGAGGGAGAGATGGATATTAATAGACCAGCAAATGTCTCCTTTTTTGATTTCGTTGGAGGAGTTCAACTTCTCCAGGGGGAGGACACCAGGACAGCCATTCCCGTCATCCTGATCGGGATCTGTGTGTCCGGAGCAGTTGGGAATTTGCTCGTTTTGCTGATTTTCATCCGTGACTTCAGAAACGGAAGGGGCTCCGAGGTGAAGGCGCTCCTCGCCTCTGTGGCCTCCACGGACTTGCTGATCTTGTTGCTGTGCGCCCCCGTGCGCGCCGTCACCTACTACAAGCAGACCTGGACCCTAGGAAGTTTTGTGTGCAGCACCACGGACTGGTTCCAGCACTCCTGTGTGATTGCAAAAACTTTAATCCTGGCAGCCACCACCAGAGCCAAACACACGTTGGTCCCCAACACCGCCATGGGGCCCCTCCACAACCCGACGTGGATCCACGGAGCCCTGGCGTTCATTTGGATAGTCTCCATGATGTTTCCCATCCCTCAGATGCTCTTCGCCTCTTTGGTGCCGCGTGGCCGCGACACTATCTGCGTCTCCGAGATGCCAATGTGCGCGTCTGACTTCATGAGGTTGTTCTACAAGATTTACCCAACAGCAATCTTCGTGGTGCCGGTGATCTTCACGCTCGCCTACTACACCAAAACGCTGCACACCGCGGTGAACCACGCGCCCAGCCCGCATCACCAGAGCAAGGTCATCCTGGTTCTACTGTGTCTGAGCGGCGCCCTGGGGCTAATGCTGCTGCCGGAGTGGGGGACGTTCACCTGGATCAGACTCGGGTTCAACCAGCCTCCTGTGGGTTTGATGATCTTCGCGCAAGTCGTCCTTTACGCATGCAGCTCCCTGTCACCGGTCATCCTGATGACCATGTACGACGACGTGCGCCGGGGACTGATCTCCATCTGGCTCATCGCAACCTGCAGAAGCACAAAGCAAGTCCCGCGGAAACCATGTCCCAAAACGGAGGGGAACGACGCGGAGGTCGCGGCGAACGCCGTCGCCAACGCCGTGTCCAGCGCCGTGTCCCAGGAGCAGGAGAATACCTTCCCAGATGTGGAGCACTTCTGGACAGGGCGCAGGAATACGCACGTGGAAGAGGCGCAGGATCCGGTTCCGTGGGAGAGAGAGGAGAAGATGTTGTAGTGAAGTTTTGTTTTTGTTTTTTTTTAGCAGAAGAGTGTAGCTGGTTCTCGGCTGGTTTCTAGTTCGCTGACCCTCGTTGAAAGGCTCTAGTGGCCTGTTTGCTGTCGTGAGCTTGATTAGATGTAAAATGAACTCTATCATGTTTTTGATGTTACATTTGTCTTCTCTTTTCACAGTTAAGTAGGACTTTATTATAGCAGAGGAGATTTGTACAAATAAAAAGCCAATATGTAAATATTCAGGACACTTAAGTTGTGATTGTGTAAGTGATTCATGACATGTATATTAAATCATTCTCAAATATGGACCGATGCGCTTGTGTGTTGTTTTTTTTTAAAAATTATTATTAAATCACTCAGCCTACCTTAATCAGGGATAAAATACAAACCAACCATCAAATCTCTCCATTTAATTCAGAAGGTTCAGAAATGACATGCACATTTCTCCATATTAAATTCACAACTAATCCAGCTGCATAATTTAGGTCAAATCAATAATGATATTTGGGTAAAAGCTGCAAGCTGGGAGCTTTACTCAGTTTTAACCTGTTTATACATCATAATTAATTTGTTGATTACATCATATAGCCTATTAATAATCCATCTAAAGTTGGAAATAATTGAGGAGTAAAAAGGACAATATTTCCATCTGAACTGTAGAAGTTTAGCAGCTGAAAATGGAAATTCTCCACTAAAGTATCTCAAAATTCTTTTCTTTTTAGGTGGTACCCGAGTAAATACAGTTACTTTTTACCCCTTTGGTTCCAATAAGTACATAAATAGCGTTAATAAAAGGTTTTAAACAGAGTGTGTAGGCGTAAACGGAAATATAAGGATCTGTTTATAGTGTGTTACGACCCATTTATAAGAGGTTTATTCGCTGTTAATGCTTAAAGGCCACCTAGAGCAAACATATATCCTGCACTTATACAAATATCTTTATGTCTACGTGTAAATATATTCTTACTATCATTATTATATTCAATAGACAATAAAAGATAAGGTCATGCATTTGATTGGTTTAAGATGTTAAGATACAGTGAAAGTCATGTACAAGTTTTTGAGTCATTAACAAAGCCTGTACTCCAGAAAACCAGTTGATTTAGTGAAATAATTTCATTTTATTGTGCCATAGAAATGTTTACTTTTAAAACAGTAAAAAAAAAAAAAAAGAAGACAAATCAGGCCTTTTTAAAATACCTAAAGAAATGTATTTCTTGGCCCATTAACAGAATCTGATGTAGCTCCAGTCAGATGGTGACCAACCCACAGTCCAAGCCTTCCAGCGCTGCAGAAAATACAGCAGCTTTCAGTCGCCCGTGTGTTTACCAGTAAAGCAGCGGCCGCCTGCGGCTTCAACGCCCCGGCAGATTTGACATTTTAGTCTGCTGGTGTGAAAAAGAAAGGTTACAGGTCGAAGAGAAAAAAAAAAAAAAAAAAGAAAGAGAAAAAGCTCTTCAGCGTGATTATGCTCCTGCACATAATTTATTCATTGACAACAGACCGCGTCTCAAAATCACCTGCGGTCACTTTCAAACTATTATTTACTGTATTGGAGGGTTTTCCATCAGAGGAGGAAACGACGCTGCAGAACAGACCGAACTTTCAGCCAATCATGAAGTCCCTTTAATAGACGAACATGTCAAGTTTCTTTTTTTTCTTCACTTCTATATTAACTAAAGATAGAGACACAATCCTGCTTACAACAGTGTCCTTTCAGGGACACATTGTGCTCCATGTTGACAGCATGTTTTTACAAATTGCTCTTTTTTTATTTTTTTATTTCTGGCAACGTTTCTCAGTTGTGGAGGAAGTATTCAATCACTTTAATAATACAAGTGGAGGGGAAGTATTACGTTGCATAAAATGGAAATACTCAAGTAAAGTACACGTACCTTAAATTTGTATTTGAGTATAGTATGAGTAAATGTACTGATAGTAAAATATGTGATAAATAATCTGTGCTTTTGAAATGAAAGCATTTTCTCCTTTTTCCCTATTTTATCTTATCGTAAATACAACATTTCATTGGACAAAAACATCTCATTTGCACTTTTAACATTTTGTAGACTCAATTAGTATTTGTGTTAGCATAGTTACATTTCACCACTGCGTGAATGTATAAGTAGCATCTTGCTGTTGCTGCAGTATTTGGGAAGTTTCAGCTGTTTAGATGAGATAATTCATCTCAAAAGTAACTTCAACTACAGTAGCCATCACGAACTGTACAGTGAGTACATGTAGTAAAGTCAAATCTGCAATATTCTCTTTTGAAATATAATAAAGCAAAACCACATCAAATCCATAAAATTTGTGAAGAGAATAAAATACAAATAGAACAATAAATCACGGATTTAGCTCACGAAGAGCACCGGACTCACATTTAGCTAATCAGCTGTTTAACTCATGCTTCCGTCTTTCACAGCTGAATGATGCCATCCATCACGCTTTATGTTTTCACAGGTTTGTTAAGAGGGATCAGCTTTCCACCAGAGCATCTTCTGCACCAACTGCACAACCATTCACTTCTGCAGTCGATCGAAATCCCCGCGGAGATCCCACCCGTGACCCTGCTGCTGCTAATGCACGTCTGAGCCTTTCAGGATCCACATCACGAGCATCATCACCTCTGAGCACTCAGCAGAGGATCAGGGCCGAGGCCATTTCCCCTCACCCCGCTCGCTCTCGCTGAAAAATACAGCCGAGCATGAATTACATTACATGACATTACATTGAGCTGACGCTTTTATCCAAATCGACTTACAATATGTGAATTCAACCATGAGGGTACAAAACCCAGAACAACAAGAATCCAGAAAGTACAATTTTCGTCAAAAAAGCTAAACTACAAAGTGCTACAAGTAAGTGCCATTTAAGTGCTCATTTTTTTTTTTTTTTTTTCCAATTCAAGGTATAGTCGAATGAGGTGTGTTTTTAGTTTGCAGCGGAAGATGTAGACTTTCTGCTGTCCTGCTGTCATTGGGGAGCTGAATGAAAAGAAGCAGCTCCAACTATCTCGTGGCCGACAGCCCTGATGCTCGCGTCTAAGAAGCAATGATGATTTTGTAATGCTGCGCAATGCAGCGACAATACACTCTGCCAACACACAATGCTGGTTTTATCGAGATGCCTCCGGGGGATAAAGTCTATAAAATCCCATCTCTGCATCGGAGAAAGAGAAGAGTCGACCGCACAGACTCGGATCACATAAATTTTTTTTTTAAAAAGCATCCGCGTGGCCGCTCATGAGAATCCTGCACGTCTCCGGTCCATCTCAGGCCGCTGTGGTTTTATAGCTAAAGGGCTCTGAAAAGAGTCCAGTCCTGCTCTTTTATCGAGATGTACATGGTGGGTTTTTTTTCGCCCCGCTCAGCCGTGATGGATCGGCAAAGCGGCCTCGGGCGGTCGCTGTGGCTTTAATCGGGCCGTTCTCTGCCTCCTGCTTCCTTCTCCTCCTCGGGAAGGGTTCGCACGACAACATGTGAAAGGTTTGAGTGAAATAGGACGCGCTAAGAGGTTGTTTTTTTTTTTTTTTAGCTGCATGGAGAGACACATGGAAGACATTCACTCCATAAAGACGATTTCGTGTCCTTAATATTGTTTTTCCAGATTTTTGAGCTGCTAATTTTGTTGCTGCATTTTATTTGATCTGGTTTAGTGTCAGCATGAGTCGATGATGTGATTCAGCCAGTTTTTTAGATGTTAAATTTTTAACAAGACATTTATCTTTTGTAGTTACCCATCTACTTAAGGTCAAAGGTGAGTTTCACCGACCTACAAACAAACAAACACTCTGGTTTTCTTCTCTCCACGCAACCATAAACACAACTCAACTTATTTCTTCTTCCTCTTGTCTTCTGTCTCTCCTCTGAAAGACAAAATCCTCTGGCTGCGGCCTGGCTTTTTATTTTTATTTCCACTTCACTTGTTCAAAATGAAAAGATGGACCCTGTGGCCGCACAGACAAACAGCAAAGCGCCAGCTACTGAGAAATGTGCTGAAGCAGATGTCAGACTCGCAGCATCAACATAGTCTGACGCAGTGAAGAATTCATAACAAGAATCTCTCAGAAATCACTTGAATATGATGATAATAATTAAATTCATTACCGTGTCATTCAAAAATAATATTTTTAGTCCAAACAGGCTTGTAAGAAGAAACCAACATGACTTCCAAATAAATAAACCAAACTGACATCTTCTGGGGGCTTTAAAAGCAAAGTCAACTTATAACCATTCAAATTAAACAACCCAGCGCAGCAAAACATTTCTGCATTTTGAACAGAAATTTGATTAAATATTAATATTAGTTCATCATACGGGCAGCAGAAAAGGGGCCGTTTTCAGCTGTGCTTTGACTTCTCGAGAGGTTCGATGATACTTAAGGTTAATGGACACAACAGTGCTTGTTTTAATTCTATACTTACACTTTTTAAAAAAAAATCTTTTAAAAGGATTTCTTTTAATTGTTTTTCTTTAAATCTACCAAGTAACTTGTTAATTGCGTTGATGCTACAGAATAAATGATTGTATGTTCATGACAAAGCTTCCTCAAAAACAGAATGAAGCTCTGATGCCCACTAGGATTTGTGCAATTTACTCCAAAACCAAACCTTCTCATTCATTTCCGACTTATTAACCAAACAGTTCCACAGTTTTTGTTTTGGTCTATTTTCGCAATTATTTATCCAGAAATCCGACTAATTTCTCCCTGAACAG
Source organism: Brachyistius frenatus (assembly GCF_029030835.1). Taxonomy (NCBI): domain Eukaryota; kingdom Metazoa; phylum Chordata; class Actinopteri; family Embiotocidae; genus Brachyistius; species Brachyistius frenatus. Next base: position 118,560 of record NW_027210701.1, read on the forward strand.
CCAAAGAGGAGTAAACTTTTAAACACCTAAAGAACAGCTTGCAGCTCAGCTCTGTAATTCCTTGATTCCCAACAACCTCGAAGCATAATTTAACTTTGGGGAAACGCATGCATCATAAAGTAGTGAAGTAAAATGCCACTTTACCATACGTATCAAATAATAGGGTAAAAGGACTCCACACATCTTTATGGCGCTTCATACAGCGACTTTCAGCTCATTGTGAAGCATCCTTCATTATTCTGGCACCCTGGTTGCCACATCCCCAGCATATCACCCCCCCCCCCCCTCCAAAAAAAAAAAGGAACAGTTATTACAAGTTGTAAAAAAAAAAAACAAAAAAATATGTGGCCTCTGAGCTCCCGCTGGGAAAATGACATCCATGTCTCCAGACTGGACACAAAGTCCTTCGAGAGCCGAAGAAGAAATTAAACAACTGTTTGTCTGGGCGGTGTATTCCCCGAGAACACAAAACTAATCTTCAGGTGTGAAATTGAAAAAATGGAAAAAGTCCCCCTTTAAAAATAAAATAATCATACACTCAACGTGTGAGTGTACACACAGGAGAACAGCAATTACTACACTTCCTGTACTTGTTATTTAATAAGGAAGAGGATACAGACATAAACTGCTGGTAATGAAGGGTAGCTGGTGATAGTTCATACATTTTAATAACATGGAGGCACAAGTGTCTCCCTCTTTTTATCCAGTTAAGAAATGTGTGTAAAACAATGTGAAGCTACAAACAGTTTTGTAACGTAAACCGAATCTTATAAAAAACAATGCAATAAAATATTAAGTAATTATAAACACATTAACAAGATAAAGAGCATCTAATCATGAAAAACCTTTGCTGCAATGCACCCAAACATCTTTAATCCATGTTTTCTGCAAATTATTGAGCCAACACCCTGCCCGGTGCTGTTGGGACTATCCTTCCCATAATCCTCCAGTAATTCTGATAACTGGGATCCTGTTCATGTTGTTAACATGTGGATTAAATACGACTATTGTCACACAGACGGTTCTCACCTTTACACAGATCACTGCTCATTTTAATCAGGAGGGAAATCCTGGTTAGAATGTGCTACTATACACTGTCCTGTTTGTGAGTACGTAAATGGCGCCACCTTCTGGCTTAAATGAGTATATACCCAGATTTAACTTGCTTTGCTGGTGCTATAAAACTGTGTTTTACTCCTCAAGTACAACTAATGTTGTGATCATCCAGCAGATCTTGGGGAACATACACTGTATGACTCCTTAATTCATCGATTCAGGAAAAAAAAAATTAACAAATAGAAAAACAAACACACAAAGTTAAATTAAATTCCAAGGATAAAAATGGTAAAAAGGATCAAAACGGTTTGAATTTTAACTGCATATTAAGTATAATTAAAAACGGCAAGCAGTGATATGCGGGCCCTCGCATGCTGGGAGCCAGCGGGTCTGGGGTGGTCCAAACCTGTCGGCATTAGTTTAACGATTAGCAGGTTCAACCCGAACATCACTGCTTGCAGTTTTAATTCTCGTTCCTTATTCTTCTTGAAAATAAATGGCCTTTTTGGTGGCTTTAACGAACTCGAAAAGTCATGAAAGTTGGTGCCTGGCTTATGTGCAAAGTTTCAGGGGGTTTGGTGCATCCCTGGACCTTAAACATCAACTTCCTGTGACACGGCGAAACATCAAACTTTGCCAGCATCGCCCTGGCGACTTGCGAAACCACTCAAATACGTCATTTTTCGCCATGAGTGACGCGTGTGCCAACTTTCACGAGTTTTTGAGCATGTTAAAGCCGCCCAAAATGGCGACTACTGTGTCAGGATAAGAAAGCGGAATAATAATAATAATAATAATAATAATAATAATAAAAAACACCTTGAATAACAATAGGGCTTTCACACCATTCGGTGCTCGGGCCCTAATAATGGCAACACTACTGCCCTTATTACAAATTCATTTTACAGTACAATGACTAAACTGTACTGCACTTACAATAATAGTTTTACTGTAATCTAGTTTCACAATATTTGAAACTATTCGGCACGGGTAGTAAAGTAATGCATAATGTATATATTTACAACATGGGCCTAGTTTCACTACGATAAAACCAAAACAAGCACGGGTGCTACTTTAAACCCAACAGGTGATCCATTCTCAGATGCTGCAGCAGCAATTGAAAAGATTTATTCTCTGGTTTAAACACGGGAATAAGAGAAGCAATCAGCTTTCCTACACTGCAGAAGACAAGCGAGGACTGAAATGCAGTGTGAAATGTGCAGGTGTGTGTCGTTTGTGTGTGAACAACTCACCTGCCTCCACAGGTGACCGTCGTCTCCTCTCACTCGCCGCCGGGTCGGCCGGTAAACTCCGTCGTTGTCGTTCATGTCTTTAAAACCGTGAATATTTACATGTGGTGGTGGTGGGTGAAAACAAAACTCCTTTTACTGTCTCGTAGTTTGGCGTCTTGTGATTTCACCTTTAGGTTTTCGCGCGTTCTCTCAAACTACTTCTTCTTCTTCTTCTTCTTCTTTTTCTTCTTCCGCCTCCTCCTCCTCCTCTTCTTCTTCTAGGGTTTTTCGGTGATTGACAGGCCAACTTCAAGACGCATTACCGCCACCTACTGGACAAAAGGGTAGAGCAGACAGCAAACAAAAAAAATAGAATGAAAAAAGAAAAGAAATCTTTTAATTAAACCTGTCTCATTAACAAACTCAATCACATGCTTAAATTATAATAATAATAAAAAAATATGTATAGCTCTTTTCAAGATAATCTCAAAAACACTTTACAGGTTTAAATGATCAAAACAACACAATAAAAGTATAAATAACACAACATTAGTCAGAGTGAACCTTAAGTTTTCTGCCTTCAGGGCTGAAATACATTTTTTCTTTCATTATTATATTTATGGCAGTCTATAACACATGCTGAACTGATTCTGGCTGATCACAATGGGCACACACTATATACACAGTAATCTCTATGACCTGTCCGTGTAAAGATCTGTTCCTGGCCATCATTTTTACTGTGCTGATTTGTTTATGCATTTTATACATAATGGCCACCGGGGGTCACAATGGCTGAAGTCTACTTGGCCCTATGGGGCCAGAGACACCTGCCAGTCCACCTTCAGTAAATCCAATTTAGACACAACCTCCGCTCTTCCAATCCTGTCTACACAATCTTCCAATCTGGGGGATTGAAAAAGCATTAGCCTTAGTCTCCTCATTCACGTTTCTGTTGCCAAACAATGTCTCCATGTGCTGTCTGCTTTCTGGACAAAGACTGCTCGAGTACTTTATTCAGTTTGTCCTCAATCCTGAGCCAGCTCTGACTATAAGTTTTTATCAGAAAGTAAAGTTTTAAGACTGATTTTATAAGTGGAGAAAGTATATGCCTCTTGAACCCAAACTGAGAGGCGCTTCGAAAGTAGAGGGGCCTGAAAACTAAAAGCACTGCCTTCCATTTTACTTTTGGAAACTCTAGAAATCACAAGTGTGCACTCTGAGAGCGAAGCACTCTGTTAGGATGACATGGTACTATGAGGTCTTTAAGATTTGGTGGAGCTCGGTCAGGGGGCCGATGAAGAGGCGATAACATGGGAGAAACATGCTCTCCCTAGCTGCCTGTATGGATTATGAGTGAGGGCTTGCAAATATGAAAATAAATAAATAAATATTGAAATGCAAAAGCAGTTGCTTATAGTTGTTGTGCACAGATTAGTCATGATTAAATGTGGATTACTACAGATGAAATCTGTGCTGCTATATAGACATACAAATAATAAAGCAAATTTACAAATATCAGCAGTGGTGGGTGAGTAAACACAAAACCACCCAATAATATGTGAAGTAATTAAAAGCAGCTCCACCTTGACCATTTCTAACATTTAAATAGACTTTACACACAAGTCAGTCACAGATGAATGTGCCCAATGAGTATGCAAAATAGTTAAGTCTACTTTACTTCACCAATTACAACTATACTGCTATATTTATAGCAATGTGTCAGTTATCATTGTCCAATAATATGTTTTAATTGTAGTTATAACATTCACATGGGTAATTTTACTGCACGATAAGGTTAATTTAGTTTTGATAAATATATTTCAATATATTTTGCTGAATAAAATGTTATGTTAATGCAGGATTTTTGCTCAGCATTGCTACTTTTACTTTAAGGATCATTGTACCTGCTTGAATGCTCCTTGATTGCCTCCAGAAGAATAACAGATGTCTTTACATTAAATAAATAAACAAAATGGTCATGTATTTTCTCTGACATGCACATCCCCTCCCCTCTCTCTCCCTCTCTGTCCATGTGAACGGATTAGGATCAGGGATTAGAGACAGATGTAAACCAGAAATCGAGATCCAATCTAATTCTTCTGCCATCCCATCGCAGCAGAGGAAAAGATCACGTTTGGGGTCAAGATTAAGCAAGCCCCGCCTACACCACGTCCGCTAAATCGTCCCTATTGGACGACACTTTGATTGACGGCGCTGCTGACCAATCGGAGTAGAGAACGGGGGGGGAATCTCTGCGCAGATGTGTGTGAAGGAGACAGTGTAGGTTTTGTGAGAGCAAGAATAGCACTTCAGAGGGAGGCACGAAGTCCCGGGGCTCTAAAACACGAAAGGTGAGGGCTAGATTTAGTGTCAGTACGACATGTGAACCTGAATCAAGCCTGTAATTACACAGAATGATGTTTCAATTGAGTATTTCAGCTCTAATGTCGCCGCCGTTTACTGACATTTGCTAGCTTCTGTCGCACGAGTCAATTTACTTGTGCGCAACTTTTAACTGCTATTTATCGCAGCATATTTCTATAATTTACAGGCCGGTATGTATCTCTTTCGTCCTTGTTGTGTTTGAGCACACTTTTTAAATGATCCCCCAACCTTCCTAGCCTGTTTTTTTTTATTATTTTTTTAAAGGGCATAAGGCATAAAGGGTCGTTTTAACGGTTTATCTCAATCATTTACAAGCTATCGACCTTGTTTGTGTAGGTGTAACCTTTTAAATGTTCCCCTGCCTTCTTTGTCAATTGTTTCACTTTAAAAAAAAAGGACTGAAAAGTGTTTCTTTTTTCCTATACGTCAGCCTTTGTTTGCTCGAAAGCGGGCTTGATCAGGTATTTCCACCTGGATGTTTAGATAGCTTTACTTTCACTTCATTTTGACCCTTTTGTCTCGTCCTATAAGATGTCTGAGACTGAGATAAGAGTCAGACGTGAAAACCTAGCCGTGAGATTTTACTCAAACAGATCTGTTATGCATGAAATGCGACCCTGAGTCTTGGAAAGCCGAGGAGACTGGCAAGGAAAAGGGCCGTGGTAACGTGCCAGTTTAGAGGTCATTCATTTGGGTCAGCTCTGCATAATTCAGTCAAGGTGCCTTTTTCCTGTGCCCTTCTCACACCGCCCTCCTTGTCCTTGTTAATCTGCAATCTGTCATCATTTAGAGGAAAATAATGTACACTCACAAACTTTTTCACTTTGCTCGTTAAGTCTCTGGCAGTGTGTGTGTGTGTGTGTGTGTGTGTGTGTGTGTGTGTGTGTGTGTGAGAGAGTGAGTGTGAGTGTGTCAGGTCAATTAAGGCGTCTCTGGGTAATAATACAAAGACTTTGCTCTTTAGTTCCCTCTTCTCTTCCACATTTTACACTAAACTTTAACGTGACGCTTTATTTGATGTTGCAGAATATCCTGTGAAACTTTCCCTCCCTCTGACTGAACCTGAAGACAGATTACTTAAACTGGCTGTTTAGGTATAAACAAAAGGAAGAGCTTAATGTGTATTGAATACATAAAAGTGTGACCGAGCTTCCTATTTCACCCCGAACGTATGGGTGTTTTTTTTTAGGATCGAGACATTTGAAACTTTCCTGCTGCACATTTTGTAATTGAGATATAAGACCGGACTGAGGATGTGATTAATCAGTGACTAGTCGGGCCTGTTCACCTTCTTCTCTCTCCAGACAGCTGCAACCTTGAAAAGCAGAAGTGTATTCCTCCCTTTGAAAAAAAGAAAAATAGTTGTGGCAATGCAGAGATTAAAAATTGATTTACATTTCAACTGAAGGGAAAGCAAAATATTTCCTGTTCCCACAACTGCAGGCTGGCTGATTTTCAGTTTCACTTTTGGTTCCACTGAATGAAAATACCCCCACTGTCTCAGTGATTGTTACAGATCAGATATCATCTGTGTGCCTTTTAGGTACTTTCACCTCACACATGACGGGAATTCAGATTATTCAATGGGAATGTGGCCAATTGAGGCATTTACTTAAATGTTGGAGGAATATGAGAGACACCTGACATCAGTATTGAGAGTTCTGTCTTGTTCTCTGTCTTAATTTATCAGATGTCGTACGCCAGTGACAAACTGTACAACGGATACCTGCGGGTGAAGATGCCAGTCATTGTCACCAGAGTGAAACCGAGAGACATAATGATGTATCTTCCCTGCCTGACTGCTCACGACAGGGTAGGTTTCATTTGGTAGGAGAACGTGGAAATAAGTCTGGGAATAACATAAATCATCAGCAATCATAGTTTATACCTGAATTCCAGTGTAGGTACTTTGAAAATACATTCTCTCATATCTCACTTATGTCGCCTTAAAACAAAGAAATAAAAGGGATAAACTGGTCCAAAACTCTTTATTTACATCAGGAACTGTGTAATAAAAGAACAAGTGAGCAATATTAAAGATATGATGATTTTTCAGGACTTTTTAATTCTCACACATGTCATGCGTAGCCTGAATAAGGACCATAAATGACTTGGTTATTCATTACACTGTTCTCACTATAAAACATAGATAAAGTTGTTGTCGTGCTGCAGTCTGCCTGATTATTATTCCCATGATCACACAGGAAGCATTTCCATATCCTTTGCTGAACAATTAAGTTTATAATCACTGATGGCATTTTGAAGAAAGAAGAAATGTCTTCCTCCTCTGATTGCTGATTGTGTGTCTTTCCTGTACTTTTTTTTAAATTTTTTTTTATAAAACCAAATTTTAGGAAGAGATCGAGGCTAAGACGGAGACCCGTGGGAGTTTTAACGGCATGACGCTTCTCCTGGAGTGTCTGAAAAGACGAGAAAACTGGCCGGACCAGTTCATCGAAGCGCTCGAGGCCTGTGAGCACAGGGCTCTCGCGGCCGAGGTTCGAGCAGAATACAACGCACTGAAACGCGGCAACAGTAAGTCAGCACATACATTTACCTCCTTAGTACAGTGTCGAATTTCATGTGTCGTACGTGAAACATCTTCCGCTTTGTGCAGAACATCACTCGGATTGAATGTGTAGAAACTGGAGCTGCAGTCAAGTGCAACATTTTTTTAAATGTTTGCATTACGTTGTTTGCAGAAATGTTTACGCAGCAGTTTATTGTTTGGCTTGGACCTGAGTGCAGTGTCCAAGGTGCATAAATTATAATCTTTCTTCACGCATGCATTGACAGTTCTCAGGCAAGCAAGTGAGCCGTGCCCACTGTAAGCTGATTGTCTCCTTGTTGTCTGACCTTGAGAGAAAACTCACGACTCTGCGCAGGCAGGAAAATGTGTGGGAGAGCCGTGTTGACATCAGTAACTCGGCATGAAGCTCCAAATTCCTTATAATTAATAGACTATAGATATACTTTATGTCTTCTTTTGCTTTGTACTCGAGGGAGGATTTTCACACGCAAGAATGTAGCACTAGCTGTGTGTTAGGGACTCCAGTTAAAAAGTTAATAATAAATGAATTTCTGTGTATTTTCAGTGTGAGCAAGTCCTTCAGGATTTCACAGGGCTTTAGGCAAATGTGGTCATAACAGATCTAAATATCAATACTGTTTGCTTTGTCCCAGATTCCACCCCCAGCTCCCCACCGACGACTGTCATCACAGCACACGTCCATCCAGCACCACCTGCCAGTCATCTGTCCGGTCCAGAGAGCGGTGCTGACAGTGCTGCTGCTGCTGCTGCTCCGCCAGCTGAAGCTCCTCCAGCTCCTCCAGAGCCGGCTCCTCAGGCCCCACCGCCTCTGGAGACCCCCGAAAGCAAACCTCCCAAAGCTGTCTCCTCTCCAGAGCCGGTCCCCGAGCCTCCACAGTCCACTCAGGTTGAAGTGCCATCTCCTCCATCAACACCTCCTCCTTCCCCGGAGACCCCACACCTTCTGTGGGCTACCGCCGCCGACCCGCAACCACAGAAACAGACCAATCCTCACCAAGAGCCGGAGGAAAACTCAGAATCAGACACCCAGGATGTCCCCGTTGATGCTGGACCGATCCCGGATCAGGTGAGCTCAGGAGACGACGAGGTGTCAGTCGACCCCGCCCCCCCTCCACACCGTCCAGTCGAACAATGTGAGACCGAAGCTCCGCCCTGCACAGACACAGCAACAGTCACCTCGGAGAGCACGTCGCCAAGGAGTCCTCCTCCAAGCGCGGTGGACTCGGATGTGTCCTCATTCCCCACTATGATTCCAGTGAAGCCTCCAGTCCAGGACACCATGTCTCCAGTGGACAAAGTCGCCACTGCTGTCCAGCAGCCAGAGGTGACCTCAGAGCCTCCTGCTACGCAGGTGAATATACACATTAATCATAACAAATCAAAAGATGATGTATTTTGGCACTCAAACCTGCATCAGGCTAAATGTATTCATTCATGAATTTTACCTGATGAGGACTGAGATGCCATTAGTAGACAACAAGTGACCGACAGTGTTAAAGATCTTTTTTGCTGCTATTTTGCCAATAAAACTTTCTGGTAAACTTCAATAATTATTACCTGTTAAGACTTGAGTGTCTCATTTATTTGATGAGGACAAGCTGTAATTGTTGTTTCCTCCCTTTAAATTTGATTGCATGAACTAACGAGTTGTCATCTATAGAACAACACTGTACCTACGGTGACATCAAAAACATCAATTAATCGTTTTGAAGCACTTTCGGGCACATTATCTCATTAGTTTTAATATTTTTCAGTGTGTTATTTGTTTTCTTGAGCCTGAAGAGATGTGTTGAATGACATCCCGTACTTATAAAGCATCTGCAAAGCAGAGTTTTAAAATGTTTTAAAACCTGCATTGTTTATTTTCATCCTTGTTGCCTGTCAGTCGCTCTTATTTCTGAGCTCCGCTGGCACATTGCTGCATTTCTTGGCACGTAACGACGGCCAGCTGCCGATCACCGGAGGGGTATAAAACCTTTGGCAGGAATGTGTGTCATGTAGCTCCACGCTCGTGCTACAGTATCACCGGGAGCTGCCCCCCCCCCCCCCGCCCCCAACCCACCCACACGAAAACATCGATCTGTAGCGCCACCAGTGGCCAAAGTCTTCTAATGAAACCCAGCCCACACGGAGATATGTAAACTTCTTTCATCAGGATGTGAACTTTATTCACGGGAAACAAAAGCAAAACTTTAAAAAAAACCTAAACCAGCCACCTTCATTTTTGAAAATATTTACTAATATCTGTTGTTAATTTCCCCTGCAGGTTGTTGAAAGCATCCCGCAGACAGAAACTGCAGCTCCACCCCGCCCTGAACCTGCTGCTGCTGCTGCTGCTGCTGCTGCTGATGAGTTGGACACCTCTGTTAATGATGACAACAATCTGTGTCTGAGCAAGCCGGGTCAACTCATCAGCATCCAACCGCAGGACCACGCCAGCCCGACTCTCCCTGCACTTTGCTCTATGGTGGCGCCCTACTCGGGTACCAGCGACCGGCTAGAAATAAGCGTGGCTGCAGCGGACAGCGTGACCTCCGCGTGCTCCGACGTCACCTCCGCCGTCGCGGATACGGTCACGACGCCGCCGTGCCGGGAGAACGGCATCGCTGCCGACCACAACGAACCCGAGGAGAACCAATACGACTCGCCGTGTCAGAGCTTGGACGAGGTGGTGGAGAACGTGGTGCACTTCTCCGAGGAGCCGTCCGCCCTGAACCTGGGCGGCCAAACGTCGCCGTCGCACGGTCTGATCGTCAACGGCGAGGTGGCCAAAGAAACCGCGTTCGCACCACCTCCATCGACCGGTGACGCCGCGTCCAGTGAGAGCGACCCCCCACCTGAGGCTGCGGCCGCTGACGTTTCGCTGCAGAACTCCGGGGAGAAGACGACCGCCGTCGCCCAGTCGGTGAACACAAAGTACCTTCTGACTGCTGCAGGAGTGGGAGCCTGTGCTCTGCTGATGGCGTGGAGGTGGAAGCACTAAAGGGGATTGAACAGCTTTAATGAAAGAGAAGATTAGGCTGTTCAGCTTTTGAAAGAGGATTTTAAGGGGTATGGTGCCTTATTGTAGTCACTGCAGTTGACTGGCGTGAGGCAGCGGTTTAATAATTACCTTCAGTAATAATAGCTGACTCGCCGGACTTTTGATCATGTTATTAATTACCAGTCTGTCGTTAAGTTTCACTCCGTTTCATCTTTTTACTGTTGAATGACGTTGAACAAAAAAAGCAAATCTGATCCTTATTATTATTGTAGTCGGGGAACTTGACAGAACTGGGTCGAGATATCTGGTTATTTATTCGCCTGCTGCAAATGTGTTGTTTTTAAACGTGTGTTGAGGCTGTGTATGAATGATTGTTTGTATGTTCTCTTGTCTGATAAGCAAGATAAGACTGTTGGCTGTCACCCAGTGAGGAGTCGTGTATGGAGGAAAGAAGACCAGCAGCCCACCACACTGTAAATTTACTTTTCCTGTGGATAGTGGGAGATGCGGCTACAAATGCACTGTGTGTATTTATTTGTACATGTATAAACTCTATTTAGTTATCCAATTATGTATTTTAAGAAACACTGATGTGTCAAAAACATGTCAAAGAACTCAGATCATCTTCAGTCAACAAATCAGCCGCTGAAACCTGCTTGATTAAGTTATATATTTTAAAAATGTTCATAGTGTACACCAGTGGCTCTCATGCCTTTTTAAAACAATGGCAATTCTTGATAATATATTTTTTATTTTTTATTTTATGGCATCACCCAGTTTATTTCTGAGCAGGAAAAGATTAGCTAAGTGTTTGTATTTGGTGATTTAAATGATTTCATCTGTTTGGGAATGTAATTGAAAATTGAGTCAGTTTTACTTTACTATTGTAAAACAAGTCCTTAAATGCAACTATGGGTTTGGATAGTTCACTGTATGCTACCTGTCATCTTTGACATTTAATTTGTCAATAGATTTTCTTATTTAAATTGAGCCAAGTTTGACAGTGAGATATTCATTGTAAATAGAATTGGCCATATGGGAAGTGTCCAGTGTTGATTTAGGAGGTTTTTGTACATTTTAAGAGAATATCTGAGCTGCAGAGATGGAGATGAAATGTATTCTTATTAGTGTTGACATGTAAATTGTCTTTCCAGTTAAGTTTTATCTGAAATCGTATGCACTGTCTTTGGCTATGAAATCAGCACACACGTCAATAAACATCAATTCTGTGAAATCATGTCATCATCTTTTTATCTTCAATTTTACTGGAGTTGGGTCTCAGAACATAGGTGACAAATTATTATCAATCGGGCATCATCAAATTTACTGTGAAAAAAAGTATTTTGCATCATTATAATGTGAAAATAAGAAAAAAATTGCCCATTAGAAATTAAGAGCTGAATGCAAATATAATAAAAAATGAAAAGAAGGTTCAAAAAGAAATCATGGTTAATTATAGTGTAAAATACACTGTTATCCTACTCGGATGTTTTTAAATCTGAAGCATGTTTTCTATTACTAATAACTCATTAGTAATAGTTGCAACTCGCAATATGCACAGAAATTCTTAGTAATTCTGTTAGTATTGGAAAGATGATAGCGAGATTTAGCTGCCTTAACTGTATGATCTTTACATATCATGAAGCCAATATTTAATTGTGTACTTATTGTAAAAAAACACATTTGTTGGGGACATTACACATTTTGAAATGAGTGTAATTTAGTCATGTTTGTTTGGGATTAAAAGATGTGCATATTTCACCTTTGCTCTCCAAGCATACATCATTTTTTTTTTAATGTGGTTTAATAGCAAGAAAAAGTGACATCAGCCTCATTCTATACACCGTTTTTATAGCTGGCAGATTCGCCCTCTGATTGGTTCTGGCGTCCTTCAATCACTTGCTGGTCCCGCCCACCTCGATGTTGACAGCGAACATAAAACGGACATGTAGCCGAGCCTTTGGAGACGACCGTTAGCTACTTAGCTAGCTAATTAGCTAGCTCGTTAAGCCTCGGACTTCATTGTCCTCATAAATCATTGACGTTTATTGATTTATCACATCTGAACCTACAGCATGTGTGTAGTTAATTAGTCGTTTCAATGGCGTTCAATGGCCACCAGCGTGACGATGATACTATCGACGAAGACGAAACGCCCTCGAAGCAGCCGCGGTCCAACAAGGAGATGCCCGGTTGCTTCAGAAACGAGCCCGGCGATGAGGCAGCTGCACCCGCAGGAAGATCCGCATCCGACCGGGGGACCTCCAACTCGACGGCGAGGCATCGCAGTGACTCGGTGAAGAAAACGAGGCCGCGTAGGTGTTAACGTCGCTCGCGTGGGCTTAGTGTATTTACTGGGGGGGGGGGGGGTGAAGGACCATTGCATGGACACAAAAATGAAAGGCGTTCCCCACAAGAGGCAGTCGGTGCAAATGCAGAAAGAAAATCCCGCAGTGGTGTGGCATAAATTCATTTTAAAAATAAATTAAAATAGCCACGACATGTACTGGGATGACACCTAAATGTACGATCAGTTCGGCATACTACTCAGTGTAATATCGGCGAGCTGTCGTGGCAGTAAATAGCCACAATCTATTTTGCAACAAGATGGCGTTCGCGGTACACTCTGTACTGTTGCTCCTCGGGATGAAGCTGCTTCACCATAATGTGGGCCAACACTGAGACATCTTCTCCATTAGTCCCCACGGTCACAAAGCATTAACATATTGAAGATATGTGCTTATTATTATTATTATTATTATTATTATTATTATTTCAACAAAATGAAAAAAAAATGGGGGGGGTATGGGGTTCAAAATGTAATTAAACAGCTTTTTTTCGTTTATTATTATCTCACATAATGCAGCATTTCCCTGGTTTGGGATGGACATCGGAGGCACTCTGGTGAAGCTGGTGTACTTTGAGCCCAAAGACATCACAGCAGAGGAGGAGCAGGAGGAGGTGGAGAACCTGAAGAGCATCCGCCGCTACCTGACCTCCAACACCGCCTACGGCAAGACTGGCATCAGGGACGTGCACCTGGAGCTGCAGGACCTGACGCTGTGCGGCCGGACGGGCAACCTGCACTTCATCCGCTTCCCGACGCACGACCTTCCGGCCTTCCTGCAGATGGGCCGCAACAAGCACTTCTCCAGCCTCCACACCACCCTCTGCGCCACCGGAGGGGGGGCGTACAAGTTTGAGTCCGATTTCCGCACGGTGGGTCTTGCAGTTGTGCTTTCTTTGTTTGTCTTCAAAGGCAGTGAAGATACACAAGAAAGGGAAGTGAGACATTTGTGAGGTCATAACATGTTTGCAGCATCCGGTATTGATCCAAAAAACACTTGAACAGTGGGTGAGAAGTCAAAGCAGATTAATTTTCTGCATCATTTTCACAGCTGACCGTGGTAAAACATCAGTTACTGTACTTGGCCTAGTCATGACTATGATTATAACACTAATTTTACCTTGTAAATGTGATAAAAAAAAAATCCTACTAAAAAAGGTAAAAGAAAAAAAATCACATGAATTGTTGTAACTTGTAGTCACAAGAGGATGCAGACACATGATCATTAGTTTTTCTTTTTAGCGAGATCAACTTCTATTGAATTGAAATGATAGTTCCTGTTTTTGTGACCCCTCCCCTTTCTCCCCCTCCTCCCCCAGTTTCCGGCCTCCTGTGTTCTCCCGACTACATCCTGTTGGTAATCGTGAGCGCTCTTTCTTTCTTTCTTTCTTTCTTTCTTTCTTTCTTTCTTTCTTTCTTTCTTTCTTTCTTTCTTTCTTTCTTTTGCTCTCTCTCTCTCTTTCTCGCTCTCCCTCTCTCCCTCTCAAATAAAAGATGGCGGACCTGCAGCTGCACAAGCTGGACGAGCTGGACTGTCTGATCCGGGGGGTGCTGTACATCGACTCGGTGATGTCCAGCGGCCCCTCGGAGTGCTACTACTTCGAGAACCCCACGGACCCGGACCACTGCGTCCAGAGGCCCTACACACTGGAGAACCCTTATCCTCTGCTGCTGGTCAACATAGGGTCCGGGGTCAGTATCCTGGCCGTCTACTCTGAGAACAACTACAAACGAGTGACTGGGACGAGGTAATGACTACTCGGACGACCGAAGCTGGCAGTAGACACGTGTAGATCAGAGTGCAGATGTTATATCTCGTATTTTTTGTCAGTGTTGCTGCTTCCTGCTTGTTTGTGCAAAAACATTTTTTTTCTTACAAAGCAGTTTGGTACATAAGTCAGACTATAAAGACACAACGTTTGACCTTTATTTGAGAGTTTAAAGATGCAGTTTGAAGGTTAGATCATTTTCTTCAGTCTTATTTTAATTAAAATGATGTGCAAAAACAGAGCATGAATAAATAAACATGTATTGTGACACTTGTAAACTAAACACAGGATGATATGAAATGCAGGGATTTGCAATAAGGTGCAGCCAATAAGTTATTGATTACCAAACCACCTCCTTTACCGACTGTTTGCTTGTGATTGCACACAAAATGTTTATTTTGATACGGGTTTAAAGTTTAAACTGTGTCAGTTGATCCGAAGGTTTTCTCGTTATTTTTTAGGTACATTTGTTCTCCTCCTCCACCGGTTTGTTTTCTTGTGTGATTTCTCTGTCTGGTGGCTTCGAAATGGACTCATGAAGGCTCGGTTGTCCTTCAACACAATGACCTTCTGTCTGTATCGCGTACTTAACCGTTCCGAAGTCTTACTTTTGGCTTGAACTCGTCTCTTTACCTGTGATTTCAGACCTTAAATTGGCCCACCTGATGGTTTACCTGTCGTCTTATCTGTGTGTGTCGACAGCCTCGGAGGCGGGACCTTCCTGGGCCTGTGCTGCCTGCTGACTGGCTGCTCTACTTTCGAGGAAGCTCTCGAAATGGCTTCCGAAGGGGAGAGCACCCGTGTGGACAAGCTGGTCCGGGACATCTACGGAGGAAACTTTGAGAGGTTTGGGCTGCCGGGCTGGGCTGTGGCCTCAAGGTGCGGTTTACAGCTGCTTCTGTTCTTCTTCCTGGAGTCCAGCTTTAAATAGAGCTTTAAACCAGAACTGTGTTCAATTTACTTCTGAAAAAAACCCAAGAGCCATTGGTGTTTGAGTTGCAGTTGCAATGCAGCTGACAATATTCAGCCAAATATTGTAATTTACTCAGATTTATTCGGTCCTTTAGAGATGAACTGTATGATGTGCAACGTTGTACCTCAGACAGAGTTAAGTGATCAAAATAAATCCTGTTTTGATTCTGTAGTTTCGGCAACATGATGTCCAAAGAAAAGAGGGAGTCTGTGTCTAAAGAGGACCTGGCCCGGGCGACGCTGGTCACCATCACCAACAACATCGGCTCTATCACCAGAATGTGCGCTGTCAATGAGGTCAGTCACGGCGGGAACCGGGAAGGATGTTTTGTTTGTGTCGTAACGTCCGTCGAACATCTCGAATCTAGACAATGATGCTGCAAAACGGTTTGGGAAGACTTTCTTTAGATAAACCAGTAGAAGGAATTGTTCCCCCTCCATTGTCCCCGCTGTCCGTTTCCTCTTTGCTTTCAGCCTCTTTACGGTGCTGCCTTGTGGCGTCTTGATCAAGCAGCATTGTACAGGGCTATGAAGGCGTAGAGGAGGTCACCTGCCTCGTCCACGAGTCTTATGTCTCCAAAGATGGAGGCGTTCAGCTCACAAGAGTAGAAACAGAATAATAACATCTTATCTGATCCAACAGGAACATGTTCCGGATTTTCATTCCTTAATCAGTGGTTAAATGTTTTTTTTTTTTCCATTTAAAGAACATATTTAAACAGTGCCGGTGAGGGAAAAATGCAATTAGATGATAAAAATGAATATAAACAAAACGCATTAAATGATCCGACGTCATTCTGTCCAATACTGACAGAACAGATCATATTTTAAAAACTTTCAGTGCTTCAATTTTATTTATTTATTTTCACTTTCAAATGTTTTAAAAAAGCTTTTGCAAAAATTCATTTTAAAAGCTGTCTCAACATTTCTGTTTTAAAAAAAAAAACGGATTTCAATGTGTCAAATTTTCATTTTAAAAATCTGATTCGATGTTTAGAAAAGCCTTGTCGATAATTTAAGACTCATCTTTGTGTCTATCAGACGCTGCAGTCTTCAACGTCAATAGTTCTCCTCTGGGTTTCATATCTTAATTGCACACAAGGAGAAGGAACACGCACTCAGAAGAGTTTGGGTATTTTTTTTTTCATTAAAAAAAGACTCAAAACAAACAATTAATGGATTAATTGGACAGAAAACTATTCGGACAATAAACTAATCGTTGCAGCTCTAAATGCTCTTGATATTGTCTAGAAAAAAAATCCCAACTGAAATGTATTTACTGCCTTAAAAGATTTTTCTATTGTGGAAGTAGCCTCTCTTTAACATTTTAAAATATTTCTTATTCCATCCTCGTTCTCTTTCTCGTCTTAAGAACATCGAGCGGGTGGTGTTTGTTGGGAACTTCCTGAGAGTGAACACCCTCTCCATGAAGCTGCTGGCGTATGCCATGGACTACTGGTCCAAAGGCCAGCTGAAGGCGCTCTTCCTTCGGCATGAGGTACGTAACTCCAACCCTCGCTCCCCTTCAGAGACCAGAAATATTGTTCCGTTGACGGTCTCTGTGATTTCTGACTACTTCCTTGTTCTTTGTGGTTGTTTTTAGGGTTACTTTGGCGCGGTTGGAGCCCTGTTAGAGCTTCTGCATCCGTCCTAAACCACCCAACATCCAAAGAACTACTTGTCAATCTGCTGCAAACACCATAAGCACTTTAGACTGTTCACAATCTGCTCCAGGCGCCCGGCCGGGTACTGGTTCGGTTTGGTAGGCGCACATTCAGAAGTCCTGTTCTTAAAAACCAAGCTGGTTTTTAACGTAGTGAAATTAACTTCTGAGATTTTCCACTTATGTTCTGTTGCGGTCGGTGGATTAAAGTCCTGCCTGGAGGTTATTGTGTTCAAGGCATTTAGCAGAAGTGAGCCAGATTTGGTCTGAAACGTCTCAAGGAACTTCACCAGGGTTGCCTGAAATACTTCATCTTCAAACTGACTTCAGGTCTGTATTTATTTACCCTTCAGTGGGTATCAGGTTCTGGGCCAAATATTTAAAAGTACTTTTAACTGTTTAATTTACCAAACTGAAGAACCAGGTGGATGGAAGTATTTGCAAGAAAAACGTCATTCATAATTGTTTGTTGGCAGAGCATGACTTGGTTTTTGTTTTTTCTTGAATATCAGAAAATGGTTCAAAATGCCGCCTTTAACAACAACAAAAAAAGAATCGTCCAAAGACGAATTTTAAAGAGGTTTTGACCAAAATACACACTTAAATTCAGGTGACTATCATGTTATCAACGGTTTAATTTTCTCTTGTAAAAGGAAGAGATTACTTGTATCTTAAAAGTTAATGTGATTCTCCTCTAAAAGTTTCAGCTGCTGAGTTTAGAGTTTATTATCCTGATTGTACTCCTCTCCACCTGATTCTCTTGGTAAAGTTAAAACACTCCAAATCATTTAGGACAATTCTCAATTTTTGGCTTTTGGTTAAGGGTCATTAGTAATTCTTACTAATTGGATTTGAACTGAGAATGATATTTTAAAAATTGCTAAAAAAAACAACATTTCAGCCTTCTACTGTAATGTAGACGTGAACTGTTACAGAACGTTTTATCATCTTTTAAAGTGTTTCTGCCTCCGTGAACGGTAAATATTACTGTTATAATACTGAGATTTCAATACTTTTACAGTTGTCGCTGTATCAGGAAATCTGACCTGAAGCCGCTGCATCCCTCTGCTTTATAAAAAAAAAAAAAAAGTCAGAGCAAGTGACTGGACAGATATTGATAAACGGCCACAGTTAATAAAGGTTATAAATGCGGCATTATATCCGTGCATGTCCTCAGATTTTAGTCAAAAGTGGTTTTAATGCAGAAACGTGATGCATCCCTCCAATGGAGGAGTTAAACCGAGTCAATCTAAACCAGTTCTGTTTATGTTTACTGTGTTCACAATGTATTCCGATCCTGGTGTTTTCAGTTTAGTGTTGGTCTTAGTAAAAGAAAGCTTTAGTTTTTAAGATGGATATAAAAACATTTGACCTCTTTAGCGTCTCATCATTTCTTTTAACACTCATCCGTCCCATTTTAACATCATCTGTTCCGTCATCAGTCCATTGATAGATCGCGGGGACCACAATCAGTTATAAACTACCTGTCTCACTAAATACTAATTGTGCATACAGCGAGTTGATTTTAAATAAAGTGCCTGTCATGTCTCTTTTTTCTTTTTTTTGTATGGTCAGCAACGTGGTTTGAAAAATGAGACAAACTGTATTTCTCAAAGTTTCCTTCTGTTGTCGGCTTGTTCACTGCAAAGAAAACATTGTACTCTGTAACAGTGATGTCACATTTCTTGTTGAATCCCCCTATTAAAGGCAAACTCTTTATATTTTGGTGACTTTTGTAGTGTTTCAATTGGGGAACATGAAAAAAGTTTTATATTTTGAAGATGTTTTCTGGGTTTTAGTGTAGAAATAGTAGTTTTTGCTGGTAAAGTTAAGGCAGTAAGTAAAGTAAAAATGTTTGACATGCTTTCTAGCTGTCAAATATTCTTTACTTTTTGCTGTCCGCCTTAATTTCACCAAAAGATATTGATTTCTTTGAGACAGTCAATTGAAAAAAAAAATGCTATTTATAATTTGTTAAGGTTAAAGTTGAGATTTCTAGTCAAACTTTAGGTGTGCATGAAATAAATTCACATAATATTGTGTCATATAACGTAATTTAAAGCAAACATAAGCTCCATTAATTTCACATTTACAGCCATCTTAAATCAATTTAATTCTTTCCCCACCTGTTTGGAAAAGTGCGATAGTGCTTTATGACCATCATTTGATGTCTGCTACCAGCTGTCTAAATAAACTCTAGGAAGTATTTGCGGGGGCATGTAGGCTGATCAGATCCTGAGGAGGTCGTAGAAGTTGGTTTAACTCCGGCTGTAAATCTCCTGCGCACTCGGTGTGCGCCTCAGCGCGCTCCGTGTGAAATGAGCGCAGTTTCACGATTGTGGTTTTTTTTGTGGGTTTTTTTGGCGCAAGGGCGCCTCTGCCTGTTACGGAACCATTCATGAAAGAGTTAGTGTCTTTCCAGGGAATAAATCCAGCCCCCTCCGGTCCTCCGCTCCTTCCTCCTCCTCCTCCTCCTCGTCCTCGGTGAAGTCTGTACAGCTGGCAATTTGCGGACAATAACGCTGAACGGAGTGATTGGCTGCTGCTCGGCGAACCGCTGGAGACGTTTGATGGAGAGAATGAGCTAGAAGAAGTTCTGGGATATTTAATAATCTTCTGTACTGTTTGGTGGTTCCGTTTATGAACGTCTGGATCATCAGAATTTAAGACCCAGCTCCACCCCCCCCCCTCATTCTCCACTGGAACCGTTATAACCTCCTCATACTGGCATCATAAGGTAAGGCACTTTTGTTAATAATCACTTTTTATTGGCAGAAATAAAGAGGATTTGAGTGTGGAATCGTAATTTATCTTTTAAACTTACATTAATTGCAAGATGTTTGCCGTGTTTCAACAAGGAAAACAAAGAAGCTGCATTTAATAGTCAAATGATTTCCTGTATTACTTTGAAAATCTGGTGCTCTAGAGTGTAAATCATGCTCCATCTGCAGCAGTGTTCTCAATATTCCCGGTGATAAAATATGCTATTTTTCTGGCCAATTTTTGGGGCATGTGGGAGATTATGAAATGTGAGGAATGCTGCAGCAGGAAAGATAAATAATGACTTGGGGGGGGGGGGGAAGAGAATCTGTGAGTTTGCAGGAGCCCTTGGTTTGGTGAGCTGATCTGGATTTGAAGAGCCACCCGCTGGGATTTGTGAAATTGGTGCAAAAATGGCAAATAAGCTGCAGCTATATTTATTATTTAGTCAATATAGATTCAATTGGAGCAATGTTTTGGATGCCAAGGTGTAAAAATGCCATTAGGATGATGAAAATGAAGTAAATCTTCATTAAGTAACCACTTTTATAATCAGTTATTAAACTTGCAGCCCCGGTGGTCAAACAGTCCGTTAAAATGGGTTTTCCAGACTTTAATAGCTAAAAAACAAAGCAAGAAAGATAAATTGTTCCTTCTTAGAAATCACTGCTGTTAATTTGCATCTTTTTTTAACGAATCCAAGATGCACTTTGTCATAATTTCTATGTTCAACCTCCACGTATTTCCATCTTGTGTAACTTTCTTTTTTCTCCGCTCCCTTTTTGTTTTCATTTGTATAACTGGAACCTCTTTCCCCTCCCTCCCTCCCAATCCATCCATCCATCAGTCGTCCCTGTGATACGGCTCCCGTTAACTGTTTTGCGTGTTAAGGTTCAACCGAGTTCCTCTGAGTTGAACAACAGGCTGGAGCCAGGCTGGGAAATCTTCTTCTAGAGCTTTCCCTCCCAGTTTATTTCAGCCCCACAGGAGCACAGCAGTTATCTGGAAGTGATTAGAAAATGAGTGTGTTTTTGGTGGGAGTGTGTGCGTGCAGTGAGTCAGGGGGAAGTAAGAATCTGTGATGGCCAAAAGTGTTTCAGCAGCTCTGAAAAGCCCAGAGCTGTGTGCTGGTTGATTTGAGCCTTTCACGAGATCTGATCCATGAGCACATTGGTATGGAGAGTTTAGATGAGGAAGAGAAACCGCTGGGAGAGAAAAGGAGAGGGTTGGTTCCAGTTAGAGGGAGCACGTTAAGTGTTGGCCTTTGATTAGAGTCAGATTCAGGCCGGGCTCTGCTGCCTGTTATGATGGAGGCTCCTCAGAACAAATCTACAAATCAAGATGTTGTTTTAGACGCTATAATTTATTTAGTTAATGATCAGCTTGTTTGCTGTTTATTTAAAGAAATCACAGACTTCCTTTTTCGTTACTGTGTCTCAAACTTCCTCACAGGATACTTTGACTTAATTCGACCTGGATTTTATTTTCATACTTTTGTGATAACTCAACTCCGACAGCACCAAAGATTAAAACAATAAAAAAGTAAAACGATAAAGATATGTCTTATGATGCAAAGAACTCTGGATCATGGAGCAGAGTGTCCTAGAGGTCAAATAATCCAGCAGGTTATCAACTACTGACACTAAAACCAAAAGTGTGCACATCCACAACGTTGCTAACAATCCCTCTTTGCACAGCTGTTTGTGTCTGAAAAAAACACAGATTGTACAATGGAATCAGGAAGCGCTCTGTAAACTGTGGTGGATGTTTACAACTGAGAGTTAGCGTTAGCCTTACTCTGCCACACATTTTGGATAAACTGTGAACTTGTTTACGACCTTTACTTTGTAATTTTCTCTACATTTTACAAACCAGAATCTGCTGCAGCAGCTGGAAACACCGGGTTTGGAAGCAAGACAACAATAAACCATTGATTCACCACCTGTCATCATGTGATGAAGGTTGGCTGAACAGGTGATAGACATCAGTTTTGTCCTTGTGCATACAACAGAGCCTGCCACAGGATATGTTTGGCCTAACCTCTACAACCAATCTGATTAAGTTGGAAAAATAATTCCAGAAAAAGATCACAGATTCAGATCATTAACACAAAAATGCATCTTCAGACTTCGCGTCTCTGCCTTTAAAAGCTCCTGCTGACTACAGCTCAGTGTAAACGTGTGTGTCCTTCAGACGGTGTAGTCAGTCTCGGACCGTGTTACGGAAACCGTACCTTAAGTTTGCGGTTCCTGTACAAACACCTCACACTACTGTATTTGTGTCTCTGCAGGAACAACCTCCCCACTCGCTTAAAGCTTAAGAAGTTATCAATAGCAGGCCTATGCAGCGTCCTCCCAGAGCTGCACAGAGATGTTGAAAGGAACATTTTAATGGGGAAAATCTGGCTTGTTTTATCAATAAAAAACATTAAGGATTATTAACCCGCAGGAAAAATTTGCTGTCTGTGCAATAAAAACTAAACATGAGCACACACATGGTGAACAATACCAAACAAAAAGCTTTTGAAATTGGACAAATAAGATGTTCATTTCCCATAAACATAAGCATGCATTTAGCCCGATCATGTGGTTGCGGAGGACACCCCCCCCCCCTCCACACACACAAACACACACGTACATATACATCAAGAGTCGACCAGATGGTTCGAATCAAACCGGTGGAGCAACTTTACACTCTTCCATAAATCCTACCTCCACATGCTGAGCATATTTTCCAGCTCCTCTGAGTGATTCAGACAATACGTGAATGTCTTATGTTGTGGATGATGTGCTGAGGAGGATCCACATTGACAGGTGGCTTCAAAATGTAAGTTTCCTGGTGAAATATTACAAAATATTAGAAATATTATGATAGCATGGTGCATTCCTTGTAGAGATAGAGGGGTGTGGAAGTGGGGCGCCACCGGTGTGTGTTTGAGTTGGATTTAAGATAACTTTTGGGAGCATAGAGTTAAAAGGGTCCATTCAGAAATGCCATGTGTGTGTCAGGCAGGACTACCGTTATAGCAGTATAATGTACTACTTCTGATGCATATATTTATTTTAAGATTCAAGATTATTTTTCTGTTGATATTAAACCCAGTTAATGGTATAACTCTGGAGCGATACGGTATCTGGAAGCAAACTGCTGTTGATCAGTGTTGAAACTGTTTCTCTTTTCACTTTGCGCTGGAACTAATTTGAAAAGAAATGGGATTTCTCTTATGAAACACAACACACGCTGACTTTGTTTCGGAGAGTTTGGTCAATCAATACGACTCTTGTGACAGATGAAACTGCTAAAATGACAAGCAAAAGTATTTTTTCGCATGTGTTTCTGGCGCAAACCAGGAAGTCTCATTTACAGTAGGTGTCATTTACTATGTATTTCATGTAAAAACTATCTGAGGGAGTTTTGCATGCAAAAAGATAAAAAGATGATTGTTTAACTCTGTAAAACCATCAGTTTTCTCTTTCAGTTGGTGCTCAGGACTGATAATAACTCTAACTTCTATGTATCTAACTTTGTTTTATAGTCTTCTTATTCAAAGATGTTTCCTGCCACTCGTTTTGACGTTTTCCCTTTTCTTCTTCTGCAGCTGAAATAATGCAGGAGCCGAGACGCAGCCGGCGGCAGCAGTTGGCCTTCGGCCTTCTGTTTGCCTTGTGGTTGCCGGGCTGTTTAAGCCAGACCACGCCGTCCGCCACGGCCTCGCCGGCAGCCACGCCGGCAGTCACGCCGTCCCCGTCCCCGTCCGCCTTGCTCCGGGCCGAGAGGTTAAAGGTCAGACTGGCCGGATACCCTCGAAAGCACAACGAGGGGCGCGTGGAGCTGTTCTACAAGGGAGAGTGGGGAACCATCTGCGACGACGACTTCTCCATCACCAACGCCAACGTGCTGTGCCGCCAGCTGGGCTTCGTCGCAGCCACGGGATGGACCCACAGCGCCAAATATGGCAAAGGCCAAGGTGAGCGGGAGTCCGGCCACGTCCTGGGACTTGGCTTCAGGAAGTGTGAGCTGTCACTAAGGGAGGTTTGAATAATATCGTGAAGATTAAAATTCTGAAATCAGTGTTCCAAACTATTATTTAGAGAGTCTAAAACATTTGAAGTTATAGTCTGCAGTTTCCACCTGTCATGTTCTCCAAATAGGTCCAAAACTAACACTTAATCACTGTCCGTTATTAATGAATATTTTTAGTCTATTATTACAGTTTTAGTGATAAATATGACCAAAACATCTCAACAAATACAGGAAGGGTTGTTTTCCATTCATGGTCCCCAGAGGAGGACTCCTACTGACTGCAGTAACCACAGCCTTTTTGTTTGACATTTTTAATTTTTAATAAAATGTCTCCACAAGTATTGAATAGATTTGTATGTAGTTGTGTACAGATATTACCCAGCTGGTCCCCGATTTTTCAATGAAACACATTTTTAAGTCCAAATTTTGGTTGTCCTGTACTTTGCCTGTAAACAATGTTGAAATATTGCCCAGTCCCTCTGTTTGTGCTGGTTTATGGTCAAATATGTGCAAAATCAGCCTCAGCCGCCTTTTGCACGAACTACCATCAGTTAGCATGATAACATGTCAAACTAAGATAGAGAATATGGTAAATATTATACCTATGGCTGTCACGAGCATGATATTTTAGCTCACGATTACTTTGCATAAAAAAAAATAATAAAAAAAAAAATTGCAATTTAATTGACTTTTTTTTTTAATTTTTGCTGCAAATATGAGGAGTCACCTCCTCTAAGTTTGGCTTTGCAAATAAATCACTGATCTTCATATGGGTTGATTCGCATCAGGATAAAGTCGAGAGGTTAAGAGCTCTGAGATAAACAGTCGGTGGAGCTCATTTTCCATTCATATGGCACTAAACCAACGCAGAAGAAAATAGTTTAACAACAAAAAAGAGCGCCAGCCAGAACTCAAACGGTGGAAAACAACCTAAAAAAAAAAAAACAGGTGACGGAAACATGACAACCACATGGAAACGATGCAAAACGAGGACAATCAGGTGATTATTTATTAAATGTGACGGCTCTACTTATATCTGTGAAACGCTATCGAGTCGATGTCAGCATTTAGCAATCCTTCCAGAGCCACCAGCGTTCATGTTGACTTTTCTTTTTTTTTTACTGATTTATTATAAGTATGATCCTTCACAAATCTTTACGCAAATGTGCCCGGACTGATTGCCGAGTGTGCCGCAGCCTCTCTGACGGTCTGCTGTCCGCGCAGGAAAGATATGGCTGGACAACGTGCAGTGCAGCGGAGGCGAGAAGAGCATCGACCACTGCAAATCTCGCGGCTGGGGCAACAGCGACTGCACTCACGACGAGGACGCCGGCGTCGTGTGCAAAGACGAGCGGATCCCCGGCTTCGTGGACTCGAACGTTATCGACGTAGGTCCCCGAAACGCATTTAAAAGAGAGAGTTTTTAAATACGAGGTTCAGAGCTCATCGAGAAGCTGCTACGAGCTCGTAAACACAGATCATAGACTCTGGTTTAGGTTGAACCCACACGGAGGTCCACCTGTACATAAATAATCCCAATGATAGCCCCGCTGTTGGTGGAATTGAAAAGATACTTGATGAGTATTTGGAGGAAGTAGTTGACTTCCAACACCTTAACTGGGATTGTGTGCTATTTTGCATTCTCCAGTGTGTACTTTAAATTAGTTTTAAACTTTATTCTGAGGACACGCAGTGAGGCGGTATGCTGCATTAACATTTGCACTCTTTGATGTTTGTTTGCTTAACTGAACGGTCCAAGGGGAACAAGGTTAGTCTGGTGACTCTGCAGATCTCCAGACCTCCAGAGAAGAACTGGACGAGGTGTCTCTGTCACATAGAAAAAAGAAGTTTCGTGAGAATAAGTGGGCGGATTTGTTTTGGATACATAACCACTCTTCCTTCTTTCTGTCCAGACTTTAATCTGTGACCACAGCCAGTCTTTTTTTTTTTTTTTCTTCAAAATAAACCACAGCGGAAGTGAGTCGGAGCAAAACTGGCAATCGGAGATGGTCACGTTTACCTCCTATGAGCTGTTAGTGAGACGATTAGAGCTGAAATTACTCTGTTAGAGCAGTGACTCACTGTGCAGTCTGTCATCTTCTGCTCTTTTAAGACTTATGTCACCCAAATGTTGTGATTTTTGGGAAACAAAAACCTCCTTTTATTCCCTAAAAACAGTGATTGATCATCGAATGTCAGTATGAATGATAAATAAATGTTGCCTTGTGAAAAGTTCACTTTTATGTCCTTCATAAACAGATAAAGTAGTTCAATTCTTCCGTCCCTCCAGGCGCAGGTCGTCGAGAACAAAGTGGAAGAGGTGCGGCTCCGGCCCGTTGTTGCCATGACGAAAAAGAAGCTGCCCATCACGGAGGGCATCGTCGAGGTGAGGTACAAAGACGGCTGGGCGCAGATCTGCGACCTGGGATGGACCATCAAAAACACCCACGTGGTCTGCGGCATGCTGGGATTCCCACACGAGAGGAAGGTCAACAAGAACTTCTACAAGTAAGTTGCCGTGACAACCTGACTCTGGCATGGGCTCGTGAGGTTAAAGCTAACTTTAGGGAGTCCTCTGCTGTTTCAGGGATGTCTCATGTGTCCCCTTGATTTATCGCTTCCTGTGAAAGAAGTGTCCATAAGTCACCTTTCAAAACTGCAAGAAGGAAAAATAAAAGATAAATCTGTACTCTCTCATTTTGTGGAAACAAAACTGCAGCTCATCGTCATGGCTACACAAAGGTTATCTTTGATGTTTTAGGAAATTTGTGAGAAGAGAGAAGATTTATGTGATGCTCGCGCAAGTAGCTGGTTGTCTTAATTTAGCATAAAGACTTCTAATCTAATGTTTCTTGGCTCACTGTTTGCCTCGGTTTCCAGTCTTAATGCTAAGATAAGCCAACAGGCTACTGCAAGTAGCTTTATGTTTGACAGAAGCACATCTCCTTAACTTAATTTCTTTAATCAGATAAAAAAAAATAATAATGCAGCCTGCAAACCAT
The DNA here is from genome assembly GCF_029030835.1 of Brachyistius frenatus. NCBI lineage: Eukaryota > Metazoa > Chordata > Actinopteri > Embiotocidae > Brachyistius > Brachyistius frenatus. The sequence continues at coordinate 145,303 of NW_027210701.1, forward strand.
GAGTGCATTAAATCAATATCCTTGAATGTGCAGGGTCTTTTTAATTTCCCCAGTGGGAGTTACTGTGCTCGGGAAACTGGCCTCACTTTGGGCCGTGTTGCTGCAGCCTCTGCGACTTTCCCACGGTTTTATTCTGTGACGCCAAGTGGCAACAACACGTCGACCAAACCATAAGCAAGACCTCTCAGTCTTTGTTCGGCAGAGAGTTGACATTACGGCGGCGGGTGTTTACTGTGGTCGTGAGAGGGAATGTGTGCAGACTTCCTCCATCGTCTGCAGCAAAGCGGCTGTGACCGAAGTGTTCATGCGAGGGTCCGATTTTTGTGTTCTTCTGGGTCAGACTTTTTCCACCGAGAGACAGAAAGGTCATGTTTGTGTGTGTGTGTGTGTGTGTGTGTGTGTGTGTGTGTGTGTGTGTGTGTGTGTGCGCGCGCGCGCGCGCGTCACGTATTGCATCCTCGCAGTCGCTGTTCATTGCTTTGCAGATGAAGTTGAAGAGTGATGAGGATTAACTGCCTGCAGAAATTAAAGGTCCAATCCAGTTTGTGTTTTTGCTCTATTTTTTTTTTTTTTTTTTTTTTTTTTACATCTTAGATAAAACAGCTCGCGGCAGAAAATAACAAACAACGCACTTCATTTTTGATTTGTTGTTTGTGAAATTAAGTTTTGAAATTGAATTCATTCAAAGACAGTTTGGGCTTCAAAGTCTTGAGATTGTGATAAAAACCTGAGTGGTCAAATCAGTTTGTGTATATAAAAAAAAAAAAAATGCACATTTAACAGTCAGTATTCAAACTTATTCTCGGTTTTTCTTTATAAATCACAAACTATTCTATGAAAAATACTCCACATTGAAGAGAGCTGCTGTGGTGGATGAGCTCGGGGGCTTCGCCGATGTTGCCTCAGACCTCCACCTTCTTTTCCCCCGTCGCTCCCTCCAGTGTGACTCCACACATTCTTGTCTGCGCTCCACTCGAGGCCGTTTTAATCCTCCGACAGATGGTTCACAGTCGTCCGAGGGGAAGTGTGTGTTTTCTCTCAGGCGTGTGTGAAGGCCGAGGGAGTTAAAACGGGGGTGAAAGCAACCTGCTCGCTGTACAGAAACCGGCTGATTGTTCTTTGTGCTCAGTCCCTCCGTCAGCTAAACTCAAGTTAACAAACAGCTAACATCCAGTTAACATCTAACATTTGGCCAAGCAAAAAACTAATTAGCTAATTTCACCAAAAAACAGCTAAACAAACAGCTAAACTGAAGTTAACAAAAAAAATAACACGAACAACCCTCAGACGTCTCAAAACGTCACGATAAGAATTATCCTTGAATTTGACTGTTTTCACGTCAAAAAATTGGTCAGACTTCTAATCAACCTCAGATGGATGGCGTATTGATGAAGTGCTGATCTCTGATTGGTCGAGCTGCTCTGTGACTGTGACGTACATCGCTGACCTGAAGTCTGTAACTTGATATAATGGAAACCTGTGGAATGTCAAAAATGTTATTCACCCTCCAGTACCGTGTGTGTGTGCGTGTGTGTGTGTGTGTGTGTGTGTGCGTGTGCGTGTGCGTGTGTGTGCGTGGAGAGGCAGTCAGTCGAAGTGTGTGTTTGCATGTATAGTTTCTCTGCTCCGTGTGAATGAATCCGTCCGTCTCACTGTTGCAGACGTCTGAACAAGCGAGCGGCCGAGAAGCTCTCCAGGCCGAAGGTTAATGTTTCGGCCGGTGGAAGGTACTCTGTCGCAGGGAAAACCCACCGTCCACCTCCGTCTGCTCGCTGTAGCGTCGACAGTGGGTTTCCCGTTAGTGTAGGAGGACACCTAGTTGAGCGTTTCCCCTCTCTTTAATATCATATCTTCATGATATTTCATTTTATCCTACTGTGTGGAGGCTTACTCTTCTTCTTCTTTGTCCCTTTTTTAAAAAAATTTATAACATGACTCACTGGCACAGATTGAGACCACATCACTGAAATTTATTTTTTTGTAGTTTAATGTACAATGATTTTTGTGTGATTTCATTTGACAAATGAACACTTAACATCCTAAATAATTGTTTACTAAACACCTAATAAACTTTTTGATGGGACAGATGTTGTCAATCTGTGCCATGTCAGATGGATTAGCCCTCTTAATCTAACACTAACTGATGAAAATCCTGTTCCTCATTTTGGCATGCTTTTTGGTGGAGGTCAGTAACTCTGGGTTCTTCACACTGAAAAATAATCACTGACGCGAGTCCATACGACATGAAGCGATCTGCATCTGTTAGAACCTGCAAATAATCCGCCGAGTCTGTTTGAGCGTGCTCAGAGTCCCGGGCGGGCGTAGCCTGCCACGTTGGACTCCAAGCATCAGGAAGTCAGTCCAGTTATGTTTCTGTGTTTGACAGTTATAAGGCACCAAGAAGGCGCTTTAAAGAGATGAAAACAAATAATTAATCAGCAAAAATTCAATAGTCTTTGATTGTGGTGTGAAAACACTGACAAAAATAGCACCTTAAATGACAACGCTGGTGTTGTCTATGTGTTTATTATTGTTATTAAATCCTATAGAAAGATCATAAACAACAAAGCAGTCACGAGTCCTTTTAGTTCCCGCTGAAGATGTAAATCTACGGAAAACTGGTCACGAATATAAAGTTTCATTTAAATAAAAGTGTCACTGTAATCTTTAGCGCACTTAACATAAACTGGAGCTACTTTTAAATTGATAATGACTATTTTCAACTGCAGATTAATACATATTTGGTAGATTTGTGAGTATTTACAGCAACGAGATGGTGAATATGTAACTTAAAAGAAACTACAGTGTATGTTTATTACAATGAATTGAATAGATCGATTTGTTTTTAATAGTTTTTGGACTCAAGAACAATATTTAATGTTTATGGGATTTGGTGACAATAAGAAAAGTGACAGATGAAACTCATCCTATTAAAATTGGTTTACATTAGCCTGAAGGACAGTTTGGTTTAATACAACCAGAACACTGAAAAAGAAAGACTTCTATTTGAATCTTTTTTCCAGTTTGAACAACATATTAAAAATTTGCAGATTCTAACTGATTCAGGTTTTGACCAGAGTCAAGTTTTAACTCTTATTTTGAGACAGTTGAAGAACCCGCCAACACGAAGCGTGTGCGATCTTTTATACGATCATCACGCTTTAGTTATTCGACCTCCTGGGAACGGAAACATCTACACGTCATGTACGTCCTATCCAAACATGAAGCAGTGTCATACAAAGAACAGATAACCAGAATATCATAAACTTGTTACTAACTACATGTCAGTGACTGTGCTTTACATGTGGCACGCTAGGTGGCCAAAAATATTATGGACAGTGCAGCCATGACATCACCAAATTAACTAAAAAAAAAAAAAAAAAAAGTGTGTCCACATACTTTTGGCCATTTGTGTCGGTGTCGGTTAAAAACATCAAAATAACTCCTTAATATCTACATCTCCATGAATGTTTCTGTCATATTTGTGTTTTTAGATGAAGGATGTGTCTGGTTCAACTAATCTGGGACTTTTGTACAATAAACTGGTATTTTAAAGTATAAGAACCTTTAAGTAAAGTGTTTTGTGTTGAAAAACAGCATCTGTGGATAAAGATGTGTTGAATGTGCCACATCCTTCGGAACAGTGTAACTACATCTTTAACATAATTGTGCATAGTGTAACTTTTGTCGCTGTGATTATTCACTTTGTCGCTTTGTTTTTTTTTTAATTCTTCCTCCTGTCTGTGCAGTCTAACCCGTGTTTACCTTGCAGGCAGACATCCAAAGCTAAAGCTAACTCTAAGTCTAAACAGAGCAGCCCTGGCAAAAGGTAATCTGAGGATAAACAAGCCTGTGGGTAAATTTAAAGCCGTCTCAAAACGACCTACACACATGCTGATGCTTCCACAAAACACACTTTCATTTCAGCTGATGCGGATTAGCCCCAAAAAAATGTTGGATGTTGGAAGCTACATCCAACTTCTGTAGTGGGACCAGCTGCCCTCGAGAGGGGACAAAAACTATGAAGCAAAACACCCACAAATGTTTAAATATTCAATTCATGTCCTTATATACATTTTCTACGTATGAGCACATTTATTTTCAAGAAAAACGAAAGAAATGGTTCGAATATTTGGGAAATTTTCGTACTCACGGCCTTGAAATCACGTTTTCATAATCTTGATAGGTGTGCATAACAATGACATGAGCCTGTGTTCAGTTTGGTTCATTCATGTGGTCGTATGTTTAGAAATATGCTCATGTATTCCTTAAAAGCTGAACGTCAGGGCCTTTAATTTTCTCTGTGTACCCACAGCTGAATCTTTCCTCCCTCACCACACTCCTTCCACGTTTCTCTGCTGCCTCCAGGTTGTATTTGGAGCGTCAGAAGAGCTACTTCCACATCCACTCTGTGGCCTGCTCGGGCACCGAGGTCCACCTGGCCGCCTGCCCTCTGGAGTTCAGCAAGCCCAACGGCACGTCGTCCTGCGCGGGCGGCTCGGCGGCCGTCATCAGCTGCATGCCGGGACCGCTGTTCATGCAAAACAGCGGCTTGAAGAAGAAACTTAAAATCTCGGTAAAGAAAGTTGTGGACTAAATGAAATGTGCAACATTTACAAACAGTGTGATTGTGCCTGCCAGGTGGGTCAGATGTTCTTGATGTGTGCCTGTAGAGCAACGTGAGGCTGAAGGGAGGAGCCCGGCTGGGCGAGGGCCGGGTCGAGGTGCTGAAGGACAACGAGTGGGGGACGGTGTGTGACGACCGCTGGAACCTGCAGTCGGCCAGCGTCGTCTGCAGGGAGCTCGGCTTCGGCAGCGCCAAGGAGGCTCTCACCGGCGCCCGCATGGGACAAGGTGGGGAACAACGGGATGAAGGGTGACCGGAAAAAAAATTGTCAAGTCATAAAAAAAATAAATAAATAAAAAAAAAAAAAGCAAATCCGTATAAACAAAGGAGCACATTTAAATGGTGATGAGGATTTCATTTGCACAGGTTGCTCATCCAAGAGGTTTAAAATAAGGTTTTGATTTCTAACAACTTTACAGTACGCCTCATTTGTCGACTAATTTGTTGGTCAAAATTAGGCAGCAGGCTATTTAATGCAGTATGCATTTTGAGAGGAGAAAAATAACAACTTTTTTTTTGCTTTGTGTATTCAGAAAAAAATGTTGAAAGGAAGTAATCAACCCACTGTTTAAGAGGAGGCCTTTGCAATATTCAGCCCACATAGGATTTTTGCAAGGCTTGAAAAGCATTATTTTGTCCTGAGTGAGTTCTCCAGCCTGTATTCAACAGGCATCTAAAAGTTCCCCTTGTTATCATAAGAATGTTTCCAGTTTAGCTAAACTCTCAAAAAAAAAAAATCGGATTTCTCGTTTCACCCATAGAGATCTGACTCAATCAATCAATGATGTAATCTCTGCAGAAATGTTGGGAGATTTACTTTTTTTGAATCAAAATTGAAGGTCTGTGAGACCCCCTCAAAGAATAACTCAATAGAAATAAAAAAAAATACTCGAACCTGGAAAATATGAACTGTTATATTTGCAATAATCCACATTTTCTAGCTTGAAAATCCCTATTTAATATAACAGAACGAATAAATCCCTCCAAACCGTCACCTGAGGCAGGAAACGTTAATAACCGTCTCTTCAATCCACCACCTCTCTAATCTGTCGGGTGAAGAGATGACCCGACAATCTTCTCCCAACGTTCCTGCAGCTATCTCTCGTTTGGAGCTTTTTAATAAGAAAAGGAATGCTGAGCATGAAGAAGAGAAATCTAAAGAATGAGAGATACTTTACGGTGCTCTCTCTGATCAAGTTACAACAATTAGAGCCTCATCTCTAAGTCTTCTTCCCAATTGCAAGTCACATTCCTACATTCCTGACATGAACTCTCTCTGCACATTTTAATGCAGGATCACAGAGGACATGGATGTTGTAGTTTAAAGTTGTTTCCTGAAAGAGTCATAATTTGTGTGATTATGAACTATTTTCATTTATAACTTGTAACTAGTGGAGATTAATTACTAAAAAAGACAAAGTATTATATGTGCATGACATATTTTCTGGCGCCTTTACTGATTTATATGTATTTTTTTAAAGGTAAGACTATTTTTGTGAGGGCCTAATCACTTCCTCTCCTAAACAAATGTCTGATTAAGTCCTTGGTGATTTTCCCCGGCAGCATGCAGGTGTGTTCAGTTTGTGGGTGATCTGCTCTGAGATTCCACCGAAAGGAAGAAACAAGCAGTCTTTTAAAGGGGTCTTCTCGGAAATGCTGGGCGGAGACGTCTGCTCTCGTGTTTGCACAAGAGGTGGGGTCGGGGGGGTCGGGGTGGACTGTGTCAGCGTACCTGCTCTGTGCTCAGACTGATGTCAGACCACCACCTGTCGAAGAAAAATTTCCAGAGCGTCACCGAAGCTGCTGAAGGAATTCCTTTCAGTGGAATTGCATAAGAGGAACTCCTCGCGGTGCGACGGCACGTAGAGATGCAGTGGGAGTTTGCAGAGGGAATGTAAAGCAGGGCGTTTATGTGTCTGTGTGTCTGCGTCTCTGAGCAGGAATGGGTCCGATCTACATGAACGAGGTGAAGTGCCTCGGCCAGGAGAAGTCCGTCTGGAGCTGCCCCTTTAAGAACATCACGTCAGAGGACTGCCAGCACATGGAGGACGCCGCCGTCCGCTGCAACGTGCCCTACATGGGCCTCGAGACCTCGGTCAGACCTGAACCTCCTCACTAACTAACATGCTTCCTTTTTTACACAAGTGCAAGAAATTTGATCCATATTCTTTTGAAAAATGACATCAGATTATATCAGTTTATGATTATGAAGAATGGGAAAGTTGTTTTTTTTAATGTGTATCTTCTGTTTCTGCATCAGTAACTCGCCTCTTTAACCGTCTCTTCTGTCTGCGCAGTAATGTGAGATTTTACAGATTGCAGTAACAGAAAGGTTGTAGAGAAATCTCACATCTGTCGTCAACCAATAATTCCTCTTCACTGATGTCACAAAAAAAGATATTTGACCTTTTCCTGAGCTTGAAGTTTAATATTTCTTGAATTGGTTTAATTGTTCAAATCCAATTATTTTTGCTTAAAAAAATATGTTTAAAAATGTAATCATTTTTGTTGTACTCATGAAAACGAAATGTTTGCGAGTGCTTTTTTTCTGACAGCAGTGATTTTGCTTTAATACTCCCCCCATGTCTCCTGTAGATACACACAGACGCCGGGGTTGAAAACGCAAAAAAAGTATCAAATCAAAGTTAAAGTTGATTAAATCTGATCATCAGCAGTTGAGTCTTTTATCGAACCCGGCTCCTGTGTGTCTGCGCTCTGCTTCCTGCCTCCTAACCTCGCCGTCTCACACAGATCCAGATCACAGGAGGCCGGACCCGCTACGAGGGCCGCTTGGAGGTCTTGAGCTTGGACTCTAACGGGACCCAGAGGTGGGGTCTGATCTGTGGGGAGAGCTGGAGCGCCAGGGAGGCCACGGTGGCCTGCAGGCAGCTGGGCCTGGGCTACGCTAACCAGGGCCTGCAAGTAGGTTATTAACACGAGCCGGGACGAGTTCCCGCAGCTGAGCGAACGGTTTCCTGTTAGTGTGTATAGGACATATGCAAATATAATGGACTGTCATTTACAACCAGTGGCCTCTGCAGCAGAAGCATGGTTGGTATTTTCCAAAAATTCTGGAAAGCAGTGATTTCTTTTGGAAACAGAACTTTTTCTGCACTGGCAGATTTTCATGTTGGAAAGCTGCGTCACCAGCGTAGCTACGCCGTTACCACGGCAACCCATGCAGATAGGTTGTTGTTGACGTCCGGACACACCAATTCTCATTGTTCCTAAAGATCTGATCTGAGAAACAAATCTGATTCACCTCTGAACTAAGCTGAAGTCACAGTCATGTTGTTGAACCATTTTGTTTTGGCGACACATTATCTGCAATTTTCCCCCATTTACATCCCGAAAATCTGACAAATGATCCATAAAACCTCTCACTTCTGTTAAATCACGTTTCCTATTGTCGCATCATCGTCTGATATAAGTGGAACCCACCGTCTGCAGCTCAGGTCGTGTTTCCTCAGAAGGTTTTAAAGAGGTTTGGAAGCTGCTCGTGATCTTTTCACTCTGCTTTTATTTGTCTCAGACAGCCGTAGGTCACCAGCTCCGTAAACTTCAGACGTGATTTAAATCCTCTAGCTGGTTGTCTGTTTCTGAGGATGCTGAATCCAGCTTCTCTGGCAGCCAGCGACGGGAGTGTGTTCACTGTCACGTAGGGAGTGTTACGGACATTTACGTACAAATATGTTCAAATATAAACCATTTTTAGTCTTTAGTCACACATTTGTTGCAGATTTTACGAAGACTTATTCGTTAAAATGAAGCTCCAAAGCTATCTGAACATATATGCATTAATATATGACAGTAAATTATGATTTCCATATGCAGTAGATGCTTCTTTCTCTACATAGAAGAGCCACATGCTGCGCAGTTCTCTTCAGACCAAAACAGGCTCACATGAAGTTTCTAATCAAACTCAAAACCACTCACCACCGCAGCCAAGCGATGACCTCATCTGGAAACCACGTCGGCGCTCTGCTCTCCCAGAAAAGACTAACCAAACCTCAGCTTCAGCAGCTCGTTTTCCCTCCGCCGCCTCAGGACTCTGTGTGTGTGTGTGTGTGTGTGTGTGTGTGTGTGTGTGTGTGTGTGTGTGTGTGTGTGTGTGTGTGTGTGTGTGTGTGTGTGTGTGTGTGTGTGTGCGTGTGCGTGCGTGTGTATGCGTGCGCGTGTGAAATTGCCGGTAGTTTTAGCTCAGACGGTTCAGAGACAGGACAGGAAGTGTGTCCCCTCACTGACTCCCAGCAGGACGTCTCTGCAGATCCGGATCGTGGCCGGCCGCAACAGTTATGAGGGCCGGGTGGAGGTTCGGGTGGGGTCCAAGTGGGGCACAGTGTGCAGCACAGGCTGGACCACGAAGGAAGCCATGGTGGTGTGCAGGCAGCTAGGGCTCGGCTACTCCATGCATGCCATCACTGTGAGTAGGACCGGAGACTTGAAACGAAGAGATATTTATTCATGCATCTAGAGCAGAAAAAAAAACATTAAAAATAGGTAAATACAGAGTCACTGACATATTAATTCATGATGAAATCAACATTGCAAGCAAGGGAAACTCCATTTTCAGTAAAACAAATAAGCCTAGTTTTGAATAAAAAAAAAAATCTTATGGGTTTAATTTGTCGCTTTAAATTATGGAGTCACAGAGTCATAAATCAAAATGTATTTACACCTTTTGTCTGCAGAGACTGAAGGAACAGAGAAGCCACATGGAAGTGTATAAAAGCATATACACTGTCTTAATGAAACAACTTCCCCAAAACATAATTTAAAGACAGCAAATTACACAAATATTTCAAAATAAATCTACAAAAAACTACTTTTAAATAACATTTAAAGGGACAAAACGAGACTGAAAGTGTGACAAACAGCTTAAAATGATTCATGAAATGATTTGATTTTTGGATGCAAACTGCACACAAAACAACACATCATCACATGCACATTCATTTTAATCCCTGCTCATTATTGATGCTTTAAACTGTGGTGAGTATCAAGGCAAGTTAATCTGTATAGCACATTTCAACAACAAGGCATCTCAAAGAGCGTTACATAAAAACATTAAAAACATCAAGCGAAAGACATGCACCATAAAAAGCGATGAAAAGCATTAAAAAAAAGAAACAAAAACAAGCTAAAAGAGATATATATATATACGCATATATGAAATGAAAGGTTAAAAGTTACAGTGCAAGAAATTAATCAGGGTCCTCAAATTTAGTTCAATGAAAAGCAGCAAACAAAAGTTTTCAAGCTTTTAAAGCAGGAAAACTGTGCAAAGTTACATCTCTTTGTGACAAAATTATGACATTATTTTATGGATTTGTTAATTGTTCTTTTACAGGATTGTAAAAGTTTATGAGATCTGTCACTTTCAAACATTAGTGAATGTTTTCCAAAGAGAAGATGTAGCATTTTATTTGTATCTTTTAATATTTGGAAAAAAAACCAATTTCAATGCAAGATAAAAAACATAGAATAAAGCCAGAGGTTCAGCAGATATTCAGTCGGAAGTGTTTGACTGGTTTATAGTGGCTTTGAGTTTCGAAGCTCTACAGTAAGAAGGATGGTTATTAAATCACGCTGGGGATGAGAAAAGTTATCGTCCCCCAGCTGTCCTAAACTCAGCGTTACACCGCGTCCTCAGCCTGCAGACAAACATGAGTCATGAACATCTGTTTCTCTGAACTCTGATTATTTCCGGATTCATGCACCGTGCTCCTCTGTTTGTCGCCTTCTAAGGAAACGTGGTACTGGGACAGCAGCAACGTGACGGAGATGGTGATGAGCGGCGTGAAGTGCATGGGCAGCGAGATGTCTCTGAGTCAGTGTCAGCGCCACAAAAGCGTCAGCTGCCAGAAGGCGGCGGCCAAGTTCGCCGCGGGGGTCATCTGCTCGGAGAGTGAGTGACAGCGGCGGGAAGGAAGAGAGCGCTTTACTGCTGCGGCTCCATTTCTCCTAAATGTCACATTATTGCTGCAACAACAGGGAGGTGAACTTCAAAATGAAACTCGACAAGCCGCGATAAAATCAGCTAACATGTCCAGCGTCAACGCATTCATTTTGTTCGTAATGTTTTTGACATGTCACTGTAATATTTCAACTTTTGTAATTATCTAATCACCGCCCTTCATCCACCTGCAGCTCCAGTTGCACCTCTGCTGTGTGAGCTATAAACTTCATTAAAGTGCTTTTCCATATTCCTCCAAAATGTAGAAAAAACATATCAATATAATATGATTACGCAACAGGGCCACTAAGTCATAAAGTTTTTATTACATCATCAAAAATGTTAGATTTCTTCCAAAGCAAAACTCTCCAGTTTATGCAATAATGTGTTGACAGGTCCTCAACTGAGTTCTATTATAGCTTGAGCTCCTTTTATCGCATTTTCCACCTTTTTGGAGAGAAATATGAGATATTATAACATGATTTTTTTTTCTGCACATTATTACATAAAAAAGAGAGGTTTAATTTGTGACACATGGATGGAAAAATAATATCAAGTATGAATTTAAATCCACTTGTTTTTTCTGTCCAGTCTGTCTTCTATAAGACTTCAATACAAATGTATACAGTACTTATACTTGAAAGGAAAGTATTTCTGATCGACACCGCAGAGAGAATTTAAAGAATCCAATCTAGTCTTCATCCTTCTTCTTCTTCTTCCTGTGCGTCCAGCGGCCTCCGACCTGGTCCTGAACGCCCCTATGGTCCAGCAGACCGTCTACATAGAGGACCGTCCTCTTCACATGCTCTACTGCGCCGCCGAGGAGGACTGCCTGTCCAAATCCGCCGCCAATGCCAACTGGCCGTACGGACACCGGCGTCTGCTGCGCTTCTCCTCTCAGATCCACAACATCGGCCGGGCGGACTTCAAGCCGAAGGCCGGACGCCACTCTTGGGTCTGGCACGCCTGCCACGGGTAACATCGTCTTTTATTATGAAGCCAGGTCTCCTTAGAATAACATAATTTACCAGGTTGAAGTCTAATCTCACCTGTTCTGTCCATTTAAGGTTAAAAAGTCTCATAAAACTCAGAAACATAACTTTGTTTTGGTGTTGATGCCATTTGCAATTGCATTTTAAATTGAGGAATTTATGAATTTTGGAACGCTTTTAACAACCACATCTTTATTTCTTTCCACATTTTTTTTACAGCCACTACCACAGCATGGACATTTTCACCCACTACGACCTGCTGAACGCCAACGGTACCAAAGTGGCAGAAGGACACAAAGCCAGCTTCTGTCTGGAGGACACAGACTGTCAGGAGGGTCAGTCGGACGCTTCTCATCAATCTCCGTTTCTTTTCTTCTGTCTTTGTTGTTCTTTCATAAGTTTCCAACCGAGTCCATCTTTTTTTTTAATTTGTGACACTCAGGCATCTCTAAACGGTACGAGTGCGCCAACTTCGGCGACCAGGGCATCACGGTGGGCTGCTGGGATTTGTACCGACACGACATCGACTGCCAGTGGATCGACATCACCGACGTCAACCCTGGAAACTATATCCTGCAGGTGACAACCTCACAAAGTCTTCGCCAAACTCAACACGTGTAATAAAATATCACCAAAGAGCCGAAAAATGCATCAACGCGTGACTGGATTGAAAAATCAGCAGCGGCTTGTTTCGGCGTCTTAACTGTCAGACAGAATTGACGTCTCGGGTTCGTGAGTCTGACCCGACATCACACACAACTGAGTGTGATCCACTGCTCCGTAGAGTGTACATGTGATACATGAAAAAGAAAAACGTGTTTAAAAATGTAAACAAAAAGACAGCTCACATTTGATCGCCACCGTTTTTAAGTGTTCCTCTTTTTCCTTCCTTATTTTTCCTTATTCTTAATGTTTTCCATGGGAGTTACAAATTCTACATTTTTGATTTACCACTCTCCATTTTGACTCCCCTGCTGGAAAAAGAAAATTCTGCAACAGTGCAGGAATACACGTGAATCATCTTCATTGCAGCCGTGATGAATCAGGCTTGAAGGACAAATTCTAGGAGAATTTTCTGCCCCTTCAATCAGATGTTTCTTAACGGGTCAGTTTAGAGCAGCCACTCATCAGGTCTGATTATTTTTGTGTCCTTGTACCCTCGTTGATATATTTTGTGGAAAGCTGAAAGCCTTCAGCTGATCTAACTGCAACAACAACAACAACAAACGAGACGCTTCTTTTTCCACCTCTTCAGATCGTCATCAACCCGAATCAAGAGGTGGCCGAGAGCGACTTCACCAACAACGCCATGAAATGCAACTGCAAATACGACGGACACCGGATCTGGCTGCACAACTGTCACATCGGTGAGCAGCCAGAAACACCAGAACGACAGCAGCTTTGTCATTTCACGCTGCTTCATCCGCTGTTTGTTTTTATTCCTCTGCAGGTGACGCGTTCAGCGAGGAGGCAGAGAGGCGGTTCGAGAAATACCCCGGACAGCTGAACAACAAGATCTCCTAATGAACAACCAACCTCACAACAGTGTGGCGAGGTGGGGGAGGAGGGGAGATAAACACACACCTCACTGGTTCACAAACAAAGACACACAAACCCTCGTTTTCAGGTGCTGAAACGGATCCCACCGATTTGTAGTCAAGGAAGAAACCAACGGTTTTTATTTTATTTGTCCTCTGGTGAATGTTTTGTATGTGTTGACTTATTATACTTGAATATTCAAGTGCTGATGTTGTGGTTTGTTTCTCTACATTTTTCATTACAAAGTCTGTGTGTGACACATGTACAGCCTTCTGTTGAATGTTTTATTATTATTTTTTTTATAACCAGATTTATTTTTCTTGGAGCGAACAGGTTCAAAACTACCTGAAAGTTTTTAAATGCATCTGGAAAACCTGCAGTGTTTCTCTGAATCTTCGAGGTCTGCTTCATCTTTCTGCTGTCTTATATAAAATGATCAAGTCCCAACACGCCTGCCTCCACGGTTACGATATTTTGTGAATGTATTTATTCCCAAATATGAAGGTGCTCAAGGAAAAAAACACTCCTTCATTTGCAACGCTGTAAATTCAAAGTGTTTTCAAGGCGTCTGCAGCCACCCAGCTTCTTGAATTTGATCTTTTAGGGGTCGAGGCGTCGACTTTCCTGGATAAAGACAAGACAACTACCGTTAAGATTTGCTGCATTTATGCTGATGTGATCACACCGGCTGCACCAAATAAAACCGAGAGGAGCGGTGATTGTTCCGCATCTGCGAGGACGTCACTTTCTGCAGAAAATCTGGAACAAATTAAATCAAATCAAACATTAAAGACAGAAAACACCTGGCTTTTCATCCTGCAGGTGAATTCTTGCCCACCTGCTTCTGCTGTGTTGTAAGTAAACTCTTTGAGTCACGCTTGGTCGAATTAAAAAAAAAGGTAATTGATGCGGCCAGCTGTTTGCTGCTGAGCTGAGAGTTGATCTCCATCCAACAGATAATCTCAGTCTTCACTGCACACGGTCGGACAATCCCATTAACCTCATTTAGCGATCACATTAACCGTGTGCACCGCATTACAGCAGCTCCGCGAACGCAGTGGTAAGATGCGCCGCGACCAAAACCACCAAAATATATCAGCTACTTAATCAGATTTTGCTTCATCACCCTACATTGTTTAAATGCACCATGAATATGTTTAAATTATTGATAACTTTGTTTATAAAATGTCAGAAAATAGAGAAAAAATGCTCATAAAAGTTTCCTAAATTCAAGATTTCTGGTATCTTGTTTGTCCAACATTAAATAGGTTGTTGTGATGCAAAAAAAGAGGGAAAAGTTTGTCATTTCTGCTTAAAAAGGAGAATTAAATATCAAATTAGCTGGTTTTAATTAACCAATCATATTGGCTGTAAACTGTAATCAGAATTAAATCAAAATGTGTATTTCCTCATAATTTTCTACATTCTACTCATGTTGTAATGTAGTTCAAATGTCTTGCGTTACTGTCGCCCTCTTCTAGTTTTTAAGCCGCTGCAGGTTTCCTCAGATTCTCGTGAGCTCTTCGCCTCAGAGTCATCATCATCATCCTCCTCCCGTCAACCTTCACGCCTGGCCTGAGAGAAGAGGATTACACGGTTCAACAGCACGTTGACATGCATGAGCAGGTTAATACTCATCTGACAGTAAACACACAGACACACACAAAGCCGGGAGAGCTTTGCAGGGCGCCACCTGCAGGGCTGCAGCTCCACGTGCAGGGACACCCACAGGTTCTTATTTGAACTCGCACACAAAAGATCTTCATACGATGCAACTTGTAATCTGTTCATATTAATTTACTTTACACATCATGAGTGACACCAGAGATGATCAAAGCAACACGTTGGGCTGAAATACAATAATGAAAGAACATAAAGCAGAAAAATAAAAGCCAGGTCCGGACGAGGAAACTCTCATCACGTCTCAAAACATTGCTGAGTTTACAGGAAAGGTCGACCTTCCTCTGATGAGTGTTTTTCAGCGTTCTCGTTCGGACGGAGATCCTCTTCCAGAGTGAGTTCGACCACAACAGAATAATGTTTGCATGTCATCCGTTTTTTTGTTTATCTTCAGTTCAGTCAGCCGTTTCACTGCAGCACCGTCTGTTTGACAACTCTTCCTTCTTTATCGATGGCAAAGTTGTAATTCTTTGGGTTGTCCAGCGCCTCCTCGATCCGCTGGTCCAAGTTCTCCAGGGTGATGAAGTTCTTCACGTCCTCCTGTGAGAAGATGAAGGCAAACGACAACGTGAGGAAAAGATCAAATCAGTGTTTTTTTGGTTTTTTGTTTCAACCACAAACTAAAACCTGCAAACTTTATGATACCGACTTTCTGAAATTCTGGCTAGAAAATAAGAATTTAAAGTTTCCAAGATGGAAAAAGTTTCGTTAAAATTCAGACCTGCAGCTGCAAAATCTCCTTCTCTCTTTCTTTGATGAATTCTTGCTGCTCTTGTTCGCGCTGAACGGCAGCTTCGACCTTCATGCGCTGAGCCTCCTCCTCCTCCTTCTGGATCCTCACGATTCTGAGAGATACAGGATCATAAGATAAAAGACACACAAAAAAAGAAATGCATCGACTATTCTCTCCATATTGTTTAAATGAGGCCGAGATTCTTCGTCGCCATTTCCTTCTCACCTGGTTTTGAGCAGGCGGAGGTTCTCCTGGTCGTTCCAGGCCATCAGGGCGCGATGCTCCTCCGCATCGTGCCTCGCCCTCTCCGCCGCCTGCGAGCCCGTCTCCTCCTCGTACTTCTTCCGCAGCACCTCCTCCTTAAACTCCAGACTGACAAATGCACAGGAAACGGAATATTTCAGCCACACTGAATATTCACGAAACGGTTGTTATTGCGTTTAACAGAAACTGGTCAGACTTTCACATGTTACATACAAGGAGGATTTTCTGTGGTGCAAAGTCTCTTTTAAACTTCAAATCATGCACACAACTCTTGACACCATGATGTACAAATCAGTTAAATACATTTTATCTTAAGAACTAGTTTTTGCTTTCGGGGGCTGCAACTATGATCGTTTCTTTTAATTTTATGTTTTTTTTTTTAAAGGCAAAACATTTACACTTATGGGGCACCTATTGTCTCTTAATGACGTGTATGGCATTTTAAAAAGAGACCAAGCAGTCACAGGTCATTTAAAAGTTAAATTAACTGATAGTTTTGACCATTTATTTCATTTTCTGTCGACTGGCTGAGTGATTAATCGATTATTTATGCTCCAGCTTGCAAAACACCAGACACTTTTATACAAATTAAAACGTACTTATTGTTATTTAACCGTTTTCCCCAGCCTTAATCAAAAATACAATCATTTTAAATAGTTGAAACTATAAGATATACATCTGAATGACATCTTAACGGGTTTGAAAGTTTACGTTTTTTTGCGGATTGTTTGCATGGGGACAGATTTAAGCAGGAGCACCGTTTTTTACTGGAACACCAGGCGACCTGTAAACCGCTCGAGACGTCTCTTTAGACGCGACCGGTGACTTGAACGTACCGGAGCGCCCTGACGATGAGCTTGTACTCCGCGTATCTCTCCTTGAGGACCACCATCTCCACCGCGTCGATGGGCGGAGGCATTTTAATTCGCCCTTCTTTGGACTTGGCCACCGGGTCGGTGCGGGACTTTCGGCCGCGGACAGCCTCCACGAGCACGGCGCTCCTGGGCGCGAGGAGCCGGGTCGCCCGCACGCTCCTCCCGCCGATTACCTGGAACATGTCGGCGTCGAAAGGTGGCTACGACGTGCTCTTTCTCGGTCGCTGGGTTTTTTTGTTTTCTTTAAAAGCAACTGGGTTTGAACCCTGTTGTGTGAGTTAACATTGAGACAGAAACGTTATCGACGTAAGACGGCGGCCATGTTGGTGTCCTTTGACCGGCGGAAGTGATTCGCAAAGGAAGACTTTCACAGACTTTACTGCCATCTGCAGGTTAGCACAATTGTTTGCAGCTGTGCTCGTTATTTGTGTTAAAAGCAGAATTCTCATCGTCTTCGACTCTCGTATTGTTAAAATCTAACGCTAACATTCAATCACAAAAGCAACATATGATGAGCTAATTGGGTACGAAAGAAGCTAACGCCTAATGCTAGCTACATATTTCAGCCGTCTCGTCACAGAAATGTGAAGTAAAGTGGGTGAACTTTGTCGTTTTAAAATCTGGAGCAGTCAGGTATGACAGAAGTGCAGCTCAACATTGAACAGACATTCACAAATGTTTTGTCATGTGTTTAGTGTACATGTCAGCATGTCCAGATATTTTTGGCACCAACAGAACCGCTATAAATGTGATGATGTGAGTTCACAAGAGTCTAACTGGGATGGAGAAAATACAACAATAACTTCCTCCGGTAAAATTAGTTATTTATCAAACAGAAGTCAAATTACATCTATTTAAAAAACGTGTTTTTCTCCACAGCCTCTGTCCCCAGACACACCTGAGACTGCACTGATCTGAATACATTTAAACCACAACTGATAATCCGCCTTTTAAAAACTGCTTTTAATGTTTGATTCGTGTTGTTTTTACTGTTATCAGCAGATTTTAATGTGATTACTGTGCGATTCATACTTTTATTGTGTTGTTTTGATCATTTTAACCTGTAAAGTGTCCTGAAAAGTGCTATAGAAAATAAAATGCATTATTATTAACCATCAGTAAACAGTGGTCTTTTTGGAGACTTGATTTCAGGTCTGTCTTTCCAAGAAAAGCACAGGTGAAACTAATAAACCTTAATGGTGGTTCAGCTCTATTTAAAGCATTGTGCAGAATACCAGAGCCCTGAAACATACAAAACTAAACATGATGCATGTTATTAGTGTCTGGGGTTTTTCTTTTTTTGCACTCATAATGTGCTGATTTTTGTATATCTATATGGTTTGTGTTTGTCTTCAGGGTTTCACGGGATGCCTGTTGTCAGCCCGGTGACTGATGACTCTGCTGAGGCCATCTATCAACATGTTACAGCTTCAGCCACCTTGCCAGGAGCATGGAATTATGGGAAATGGTGCAGTGCTGCTGCTGCTGTATGCCGGCCCTTCTCACACTGAGCTGTAAGTACAAAGAAACTTCAGCAGGACGTGACGTGAAAGGATAAAGTGTTTACAGTAAAACTCAAAGAATCATTAACAGAAACCGGTCATACTTTTACGCGTTGAATAAAGTCTCTTTTAAACTTTAAATCATGCACACAACACCATGATGTACGAATCGGTGAATGAAATATTATCTTTACAGCTAGTTTTTGCATTCAGGGCTGCAATTATGATCATTTCTTTTAATTTTATGTTTTTTAAGGCAAAACATTTACACTTATGGGGTACCTTAATGATGTGTATGACGTTTTAAAAAGAGACCATGCAGTCATAGGTCATTTAAAAGCTAAATTATCTGATTGTTTTGGTATAAAACATTTCAGGAAGTGGTCAAAATGCTTACAATATTTTTCCAGAGGCCTAGTTTAATTATATAAATTGACTAAATGTTTACAGTAAAACTCAAAAGAATCCACTTGGTCACTACAGCCACAAACAGAAGTTATAGTTTCCTTTTCCTTCCCTCAATATTAATAATTACCACAATTATTCCTATTTTAATTCTAAATAAATCTAATTTCCTCTCCATATTTATTACAGACAGGCTAATAGTGATATAATCTAACAAAAAAAAACACAGATATTATCTGTCAATTCCAGAAGTCCAGTTCACATGGAGGACTTCGTGTCGGGTTTCAGAAGTTTATTTCATAATAAAATGATTTTTCTGTCTTCTTGCATGTAAATATTTCTTCCCTCTTAGTTTAATTGTAATTTGCTCCAAGGTGTGAATTTTCCCTGTTGTTTTTTTCCAGTCGTGGATTCATGAACAAGATTTGGGTAACCATAATTTAGTTATACGTCAGAGCAGAAATCCCTACAGTTTGAGTTCAATCAATGAGATATCAATTTCTGTCTCCAATTTTACCATCAATAAATTATGTTTAGCTTCATAAAAATTCTTACCAGAGTAAAATCCCACACAGTAAGTACTTCTGAAATTAGAGCTTTGCCTCTTGAACAAACAAATATTAATAATTAACTTGTGCTTGAGGCTAAAATGCAGCTGGAGTGGATGTCTGTGTTTTTTCTGTGGATGTATGTTGTGCAATTTTGCTGTGCATGTGGACGTGTGCATATTTGGATTATCTACACCTGCTTACACCTCAATAAAATATGTATTCAGTCATGTCGTACTAAAGCCTGTCAGCGCGAGGCTGTTAACATGTCAAATGAAAACACAGAATCTGAAGCATGTTGCAGGTCAGTTATTTGTTTATTCAGCTTGTTGCCGGCTGTTATAGGTGCACCAAGCGTAACGGTGCAGACGTATAAGCTTCACAGATGTAAAGCACCATTTAGATCTCGGATCAGCAGACGAACAACAAGGAGCTCCTGCGGTTATCTTTCGGTTTCACGGTTTAGCTTCGAATGAACTCACAGAACAGAAGGACTCCAGTGCCGATAGGCCGAGAGACACGCTGCATGATTATAAGGAGAAACCAGTAACGATTAATCTTCCCCAGCATTTACGTACCCAGAAGGTTTTCGTGCAAGAAAATACTTTTTTTTTTCTTTTTTTTTTAAATTTATTTGAAATTTAAACAACCAAACAGCCGAGTGGGAAGACGCAGATTCACTCCGGTTTTCAAACCAAAGCTCGCAGCTTCTGGGTGGCTGTAAATGCAGAGGAAGACCAACTAAAAAGGACGAAAATGGCTCTCTAACGTAAAAAAAAGAAAGTTTTAAGGTTACTGGTTCACTGACTACTGAACCAGGGGAGCCGGACGTTGCGTGACTGATTGGTAGAGTTCCAGCTCAGAAAACACTGCTGCTTTCTTGCGCCATGTCAAACACAGATAAAAATCCAAGCATTGCAAGATGAAGGGAATTTTTTTTTTTTTTTTTTTTTTTTAAGTGTGTGTGTGTCCTCCTTTACAAACACTTGGTCAAATGTTTGCACAACGAGGGTTCATCGGGGAAGCCGGATGGTCGCCTCTGATGCTTGGACCTTTAACGTGTATGAACGACAGGGAGGAACTCGACCAAAACAACGCTGCTGTCCGACTGTAGCTGTGTAACTAATGCAGTGCAGCCACTCTGCGTTTTTACGGTTCGCCATCTTCTTGATGTGCGGTGTCAGAACGTGTGTAGAAGAAGGGGGACTTCTGGTGGACCTCTTGTTTAGCACAAGGGCGCTGCTGTCTTGAGGACGATGAGCTTTTGGTTTGCAGGTTCGTTTTTTAGGGAGGAGTTAAGAATTTTTTTTTGGGGGGGGGGAGAGAGGAGATGAGGGAGGGGGGGGGTTAAAGGAGGGATGTTCAGAGGAGATGAAGGGCGATGAAGAATTCAGGTTTTTTTTTTTGCCGGGCTGGTGGCATTTAGATTTTAATTCAGAGCAGGAAAGGAGGGATAAGCCAGCCGAATCTCTTCCCCCTCCAAAAGTTTCCTGAGAAGAAAAAAAGGAAAACCGATTGAGCTTGAGATTTATTTCTTTGCATGTGTATTTAACAGAAGTGTGAAAAAAACAATTTAAATAGAACAAAAATGACATCGATTGTTGGTGTGCGTGAACAGATAACGTCAGAGTCTCACCTGTACGCTGCTATTTCGATGTCCAGGGCCATCTTCACATTGAGAAGGTCTTGGTACTCTCGCAGGTAGCGCGCCATCTCCTGCTTGGCTTCAGTGATGTCCTGCTCCAGGTCACTTATCCGAATCTATAAATACCCCCCCAAAAAACAGCCGTTCATTCTCAAATATCAGTGGGAAATTATTGGTAAATGAATATAAACAGGCGTTGAAAGCCCTGGAGTTTTTTTGTGCAGCTCTGATGAGCTCTCTCAGTTTATCCTGACGGTAACCTTGCAGAGTTTCACCTCTGCTGTGAGCCTGCTATTATTTCCTGCTGAGCGCTACTGCATGGGGAGGGGGAGGGGTGAGGGGGTGAGGGAGGAGGGGGTGGGGGTGTAGCTGCTGCAAAGAACATCTTTACATGTCATCTTGCATAAAAAAGAAACACTAAAGTCCCTCTTTTTGCTTTTCTACCTCCTGAGTGGTTTTCTTTATCCTGAGCGGGACCTTTTTCGATCTGGCCTCTTTTCCTTCTCGCTCTAAAAATGAGCATAAGAAGACGACTGCTTCTCTGAAACTAGGATGTACTCTGGAATAAAAGGCAGACCAGGAGTTGCATATCTGCACACATTCTCCCAGGCAGACCGGGACCCATTTATCCCCCATTCACCTGATACTTTGTCACCTCCTTCGCCTGCGTCTCCTCCAGATCCTCCAGTTGCTTATTCAGGGATTCGACGACGTTCCGGAGAGCCTCGATCTCCGAGGAGCGGGACTGCAGCAGCCTCCGGTATTCCATGGTCTCCTCCCGGATGGCGTGCACGGCCTCGTTGTTTTTGCTGGCCATCTCCGCCACGCTCGCGAACTTGCTCTGGTACCAGTCCTCGGCGGCCTGCATGTTCTTGTTGGCCAGCCGCTCGTACTGCGCCCGGATGTCTCGCAGGGCGGTGGAGAGGTCGGGCCGGGAGACCTCCACGTCCACGCTGATGTTGGCCACCTGCATCTGGGCCTGCAGCTCCGCCTGCTCCTCCGCAAAGACCTTCTTCAAGAACACCATCTCGTCGCACAGAGAGACCACCGTGGCCTCCGCATCGCAGTTGTAGACCACGGCCCTATTCGCCTCCTCTCTGGTCCTCTGCAGCGCCTCCTCAGCATGCATCCGCCGCCTCGCTTCCTCCTCGTAGCGCTCCTTCAGCTGCTCGTACACGTCTCGCAGGTAGTCCTTCTCCGCCTCCATCCGCATCTTCTCCCCGTTCTCTGAGTCGATCATGGCCCTCAAACCCCGCGCCTCCCCCTCGTAGACCGCCTGCAGGCGGGACGGGTTGTTCTGCCGCCTCCTGAGCGCGTCCAGCTCGGCCAGCAGGGCTCGGTTCTGCAGCTCCAGGTGCCTCACCTTGTCGATGTAGGTGGCGAAGCGGTCGTTCAGGTCCACGAGCTGTGCCCTCTCCTGCGAGCGCAGGCCCACCAGCTCTGTGTTGAGGGAGCTGGCCTGAGCCAGGTCCATCCTCTGAGACCCGTCGGGCAGGGAAGCGGAGCCCATCCTCAGGATCTTCTTCCCGGACGGAGGAGCTCGGGAGGACGAGTAGAGAGAGGAAGACATGGAGGATTTGGTGGTGGTTCGGGAGACTTTGCAGCTGTCCCAAGGGCGCCGGTAGGAGAAGTAGGTATCGTAGCTCATGATGGATTTTTTGTTGTGGATTTTTTGGGTTTGTTTAAGAAAAGGAGATGTATGTTTCAGTTTCAGAAGTTTTTTTTTTTTTTTATGTCCCCCTTGTTCTGCACACCATCGGTGAGGATGAGTGAGCGTTTTGCACTGCACCAGTTCGGTGATGCTGCAGATCCCCTGCTTTTATAGAGACAGGCTGCACCCCCCACCCCTTCCTCCTCCTCCTCCTCCTCCTCTTCCAGCACAGAGAAACATCACTGCTGTCAGCATCCGCCGGGCCAATAGCAGCCTGCTGCAGTGAGGAGAGAGGAGGTTGGTTTTCAGACTCCCTCTCAGCTGAGGCAGGCAAAGGACGTGTGGTAGAGCAGATTTTCATTTCGCCTGCCTCCAAAATGGCTTTGAAATAAATGAATCTCAGTAATCCATTCACTTCTGAAGGCATATTTTACTCCAGTCTGTCCCCTCAACTAAGAAACACACACACACACACACGCATGCACGCACACACACACACACACACACACACACACACAAACTTAATTTTAGAAAGAAAAACCTCACGACAATGACTTGAAACAGACCCAGTCAGAGAAAATCAATACGTAGTGCACAGAGAGAAATGTGAGGGGGCACTAAAGGTTTTAATGCTCCGGGAGGCAATAAATTCATCTGAATGATGTGACAGATGATTGAACATTTTCCTGCAAACTGAACACTAAACAGACGACTTGTTCAACTTGTTGAGATACTTTTTAAATACCTCACTTTTCCTCTTTAGATTCTCTTCATCGTCGTTTGTGTCGCTTTAAATTTCTTTTACGAAGCCCTTCCATTGTGTTCCAGAATATTTTTAGACCCGACTGCTTGATCTTATTAGATTGCAAATCGATGAGTTACTGATGTTCTCCGGCTGTCCTGATTCCTGACTCTCTCTCTCTCTGTGTGTGTGTGTGTGTGTGTGTGTGTGTGTGTGTGTGTGTGTGTGTGTGTGTGTGTGTGTGTGTGTGTGTGTGTGTGTGTGTGTGTGTGTGTGTGTGTGTGTGTGTGTGTGTGTGTGTGTGTGTGTGTGACACCACAGAAGTGGAAAGTGCGATCTGTATCTGCTGACACACAGAAACCATCCAGAGATGAGTCAGTGTCGATCGTCCTCAGCATTTGATGTAAAGGAGGCGTCAAGGCAATCAAGTCAAAGGTTGTGAGTAAGGACATACAGATAGACTGATGGTCCTATAAGCCAACATTTGTACTCTTAGAGCGCACTTTGTAACCCCTGAAATTCATCTGCACATCAAAAAACAGACAAATTCAAGAGAAAACGGTAGTTTATTTGTAAATGTGGTTCCAAAGGATTTACCCAAACTACTCCCACAAGCTGCTGAAATGTTTATTTAGGAACGAGATCTGTTCTGACTCTGAGAATCTCCACAGGACAGCAAACTTACCACCCCGGAAAAATATGCAAAATAACCTTAAAACATTTGGGGAATGGAACTCCACCCTTAATTCAGTTAACGGAGTTTTGGAGAAGACTCTCAGGAAGATAAAACTCTTATGTAACTCTCAGTGCACCTACTTCTGCCAGGATTTTCAACATTTTCAAGACTCAGCTGTTTTTTTAAAGGAAAAAAAAAAAAAAGGCATCTGATCGGAGGAGAGCAGTTATAATTAATGCCAATAGGTGGCGCCATTCAGTCAGATTGTGTCCTCCATCGCTGAGGTTTTTCTTCACGAGTAGAAATGTTAACACCATGCAAACCAAAAATGTGACTTTTTTTTTTTTTTTTTGCATTTATGATATAATTGAATGGTTTGTGACATTATTATTTGGTGTTGCAGTTCTTCGTAGTTGCCAATAGAGGTCGGTGAAGCTCATTCATACCTATTTTATGTAACCCTGACAAAATTCTTATGCAGGGAGAGGCAGTGCAGTGCAGTAGACTTTTATTCCGCGTTTTGATTTAAAAAGAGAACTAATTGCTAACGTGCAAACATGCAGGACTTTGAGCTAGAAGACCCCTGAGTGGTTTATAATTTCTGGCCCTGTGTAGGAAAGTTGTTCACCAGTTCCTGAAAAGTTTTACACGACAAGACAAGTCCAGTAGTTTGAAGTACGTTTCTAATCATCGATCTTCTCTCACATGGAAAAATCATTACAAATATTGTGATTAATTTATCCACTCTGCTCCAGTAGATGAGATTTATTAAGTGACCTTGTGCTTGTCTGTTTAGGGGAGTTTTTTTTTTTTAAATAGATTTTGGTCGTTGGTGTTGTCATTGTCTTTAAACACTGGGTGGCGCCTTTGCATCGCTTTTCAGTTTGACTCCAGGCTGTTTCAGATGTGTGAAAATGTTTTGTTTACTCATGTTTAACAAAATATTCTCAACTCAAAATGACATTAGATCTGTTATTATGCAATCTGCTGCGGGCATTACCCTCAGCTAAAATCAGTGATGGATTATAGTATTAAAAGTCAGTTTTAGTCTCATTTAGTCAAAGAAGAAATGCAAATTACATGTTTATTCAGAGTTCATTTACAGTGAATATATTTCCCAGTGGTACATAAGGTAAAAATAAGTACATAAAACATTTCTATTGACAGATAAAGACTTTGGAATGTCAGGCTTTTCATCGCTAAAATCGTTTTTACATTTACAAGAATTGCAGGTGCACATTTAAAAATAAAAACCCTCAAACTCATGACAGAAACAAAGGAGCGACTTGTATGAACTGCATGTCGGATCTACCTTTCACTGTTTTACATTCAGCTGAAACGTGTAAAATGTTTTTCCCACATAAAAATCACATGAAGAATAGAAGACATCCAACATATAAACAATACAGAAATTTACCGTTAGGCTAGGTTTCAATACAAAAGTGTATTCCTTTGGTAGAAAACATTTTATCTCAGGGAAAAAAAAACATGTGCTGGATATAAAGATCTTGCATCTTTGCATGGCCTGGTCAGACTTCTTACATCCCTGCTGGGCCTGAATGGTACTAAACATTCACCTCAGGAGTGCTGCATATTCATTTATGTTGGTATGTCATGAAGCCGGAGCAGCCCGCTGACATGCACAGGCCTTTTTCTGATTACAGCATGAAGGTGGTCATTCACAGGTCGATCTGTACAGTACTTTGGTTCATTTTTTTTTTATCACCAAGAGTCCTCGGAGTGCTGGAGAGGAGGAGGAAGGGGGAGGGGGGAGGATATTGCGCGCAATGCGTCCACGTGTAAACTACTGTATGTGCCCATAGAGTTACACACAAAAAACATTACAAATGAAGCAGTGACCAAAAGAAATCAATAGAAATCTTATTTTTCTTCCAATCGTGCTCTCCAGACTTGTCTTGTGCATGAAATGGGAGCAAAATTACTGCCATACACTCTGGTAATTTCAGACAGTGCAACTCAATTTTTTATTTTTCTCCTCCCTTAGAAGATTTTCAGCCTTTTCCCCACCACTCTGCCTCCCTTTGCCTGCACTCTCTGGCTCGGCTGATCTTTAGAGAGCGGGCAGTACTTGATGGTGTGCGCGTTGTCGCCGTTGGCGCTGCAGAGGGGGCAGGTGTACGCCCGGAGGATGGGGCACAGCACTCTGCCGTCCGCGGTCTTCAGGATGTGGGTGCCGTAAACTTCCTCCGGCGCGCCGTTATTCCGACAGAAGACGCACACTTTGGGCTCCGGCTTGCCCCTCTGAGTCTGTTTCCGTCTTCGGTCCATGGAGAGCAGGTCGAGGCCGGCGAAGCTCCCCCTGTAGGAGGGCGAATCTCTGTCTGCTGCCAGCTGCGAGTCGCCAGCGAGGTGCTCGTACGGCCTGAGGAGCGAGATGCGCTCCTTGAGGTCGTAGAAGGAGATCGGCGGGGAGCCCGGGGCCGCGCAGCAGCAGTCCGAGTGTCCGTCGCCGTCCCTGCCGTGCCCAATTACGCAGGAGCAAACCGGGGAGTCGTCCTCCAGCCCCAGAGTCGCTTTCAGAGACTCTGTGATAGAGTTGGGGCTGCAGGACGAGCTGTTGATCTTATTTTGGGCGACAAGTGTGGACAGACCGAGGTAGTCATTCCAAAAATTGAAGGTGTAGTCGTACGGAGACCGCGCGTCCAGGTATCCGCGGTCCAAGAAATCCATCCTGTCAGAGCTGCAGAGTTTAGTTTCCACAGAAGTGAGTAGTCTGTGTGTCTGTCAGCATGGGTAGAGCCTGTGGAGGGGTTTCTTCTCTCGCCTCTTGCTGGGTCTAGTTTGCAGAGCGTTCAGTTGGTAGCGCGCTGATAAATTCCCCGGAATAAAACGTGGGGGCGTGGCTTGGTTCGAGTTGATTCTCTATGTGGCCCCAGAGGAGGGACCACAGAGCAGAGCCGGGACTCACTGAGCTGGGAAAATCATTTCCCCTCCCATATTATGACTATTAGGCCTGAAAACCTGATCTCTTTGTTACAAGAACGTCTATCGAGTTGGTTGGAAGAGACTGCTGTTATTTTTCTCATCACAGTTATTTTTTGTTGTTCTATTGTCTTTGCCTTTTGTCGTTTTTTTTGGCCATTTTTACATTTAAGAAAAAGCCTGGAAAGTCAAGCATGATAACAACTGTGAGCCTCTTGAATTTATAGTCAGGATGTAACAGGTGCTTCCTGGTTTTTAGAAGTGTCTGGTTACTCTTGTGTAACCCTCATGATTACCATCATCTGGGTTATTTTCACCGCCACAGAAAACGTGTGTGAGAAACGGGAAGTTCCCCTTTTAAAGATCTGTGCATGGCTGCAGCACACAATAGTGACAGAAGGCCGATGTTCTCCATCTGCAGTCTACTGCACTTTTGATGATGTTAGACAATGAAGAAACATGTGCTGCCCGGTGTTTACATATCATTATGGATCTCATGCGGAATAGAAAATTATATTATCATTATTCCTCATTTATAAAAATGCATCCATTCTTTTAAAGAACTTTAGTTATCCGGAGATATTTTGGCTTTGTGCTTATTATTTTGCTTCTCTTCTTGTGTTTGCTTATTTCTTGTGAATTTGGATCTAAAAAGGTCACAATGGGCCACAACTCTGCTTTGTTTTAGGGGTTTTTAAACCAGTAAAGGTTTACAGTCACTGGCCGACAAGCGATGAGTCGTAAAGAATGTGTCATGTTAGACTTTGTCCCACATATCTTGCAAAGGAATCACATTATAAATGGATCTTGTAGCCAGTGTGAAGAGGATGAGTGATTACAGGAACCAAAAACTGGACATAAAACTACATGGGATTGATTTAAAGAGGTGAACTTACCCTTTTAAGCTGAATGTTTTTTCATCCTAAAAGTCTATGAAGTTAGTATTTTCCAATGCTTTACAACTTTAAATAAAAGAAAATCATTGTCTGAGAGCACCACCCTCTGAAACTAATAGCACATTGACGGTCGATATCTAAAGCATCGTGTGTTGCCGTTCCTCCCTGCACCGATGAACCGGTCGTTCCACGTGAAACTGCACCTGTTCTGCTTCCCTTGAGTCCCCGGCTTTGTGCTCACAACCAGCCCTCCTCTCCTCCATTGTCTCGCGCTCTACAGCGGCCCGTTTAACTTCATTAATATGCATTAAAACGGAGTGTGCCGCATCTGTGTGTGTGTGTGTGTGTGTCAGTCAAAGCCCACTAAAACTGGGTTCACAAAAAAAAAAAAAGGAGCTTGATAACTGACCTGACGGCCGGGACAATGAGTACGTTACTATTTTTGTCAGACACTCAAGTGAAATATTCAGGACAGGACAGCTGAGACAAAAGTCATTTGCATGTCTTATGCTTTAAAAATTGGAGCTCTGATCAATTTGCTTTCCATTGTGGGGTTTTTCACTGATGAAATAATTCAATATCAGCTGACTGCAGACTTAGTGCGAGCCTCTGGATATATTTTTGGGATTCAGTTATATGGAAATGTACATAAATACTTAATCAGCTTTCTTGAAGAAATTGTA
Organism: Brachyistius frenatus; assembly: GCF_029030835.1. Taxonomy (NCBI): domain Eukaryota; kingdom Metazoa; phylum Chordata; class Actinopteri; family Embiotocidae; genus Brachyistius; species Brachyistius frenatus. The sequence continues at coordinate 173,660 of NW_027210701.1, forward strand.
ATTTCTTGATTCCTGTTGTTCTGGGTTTTGTACCCTCACGGTTGAAATGCACTTCTTGTAAGTCGCTTTGGATAAACGCGTCAGCTAAATGAAATGTAATGTAATGTAATGTAATCATAGTTCTGGATTCAGTGTTGTTTTTAATCACAACTTATAGATGTGTTTGTTTCCAGTTTATGCTCTGAAATGAGACCTGTATCTGCTGTCACATAGGGATGAATCTGACTTGAAATCATGCAAAACAAACTGTGTATGTCCATAAATTTGCATGACTCCATAAATCCAGGTCTGGATTCTTTTGAAGAGATAATACATTTTCTGCTGCCATAAAAGTTTCCAGCGAGCCTAGATGGCACAAAAGCATGAAGAAAATCATGTTAGCGAGACAGTTTTCTTGTATGTGAGAATAAATTATCATCAGAATACACCACATGGTCCGTTTTCAAGGTCACCTCCAGCTCCGCGTGCACAAAGGAAATCATGAGAGAGCATTTAAAAGATGAATGGCTGCCATATCACAATAGATAAATTGCATGGGGGCCAATATGACATGTGGCTGTGCTGCTTCGGGGAGGCCTTTTGTTATTCTTAATGCAAAACATGTTTGGCAGCAACAAAGACAGTATTGATAATGAATATGAAATACATACAATTTTAGATTAATTCAGAGTCTCAGCACAATGATTTCTGGCATGAAATTACAGGAGCCAGAGAAAGTTTATTTTCTGAAGAGCACCTTTAAAAACACAGATGGCAAAACCTGGTATACGTAAAGAAAATCACATTTAAAATACAGAAAAAACAGTTGATGAAGGATGAATGGACAGAAATAATACATGTCGTGTGCTGTTTTAGTGCGATGCAGCAATAAATCAACCCAAATTTGATAGAGGAAACAAAAGTGCTGAAGAGAAAGTTAATCATTCAAAGCCAAGTTGTTAATTTAGATTTTAAGGAGGCCAAAGTTTGTGCATCTAATGGATCATATGTGGAAGTTGTCTTGACCTGAGTGCAACAGCTAAAGTAGCCAACAGCTCCCCAAAGAAGACAGAAATTATATTCTTCAAACAGCAGTCTAAAGCTACGAAGTAAAAGACTGTTAAAGTCTTTGTGAAGCCTAATTTTAAGAACAAGAGTCCCTGTTGTTGTTGTTGAAATTCACGTGTCCATCGTTTTGTTGTCTCGTGCTCCTTTAACATGAGATTTAGATTCCACTTCGATGTCAGATTTCAAGGTGAAAAACTCCTATTTCATGCGCATACAAAACAAAACATAAATGACAAAACAGTTTCTTGCTAATAGCTGCATGTTCGCTTTTTTGTGTGTCTTTTGTGCTGAGTACAGCAGTTTGCCCACAGAGTCCGACGGACAGTTAAATTCAGGCAACAGATTTTCTATATTTCACCAAAACAACTATTTCTCTTTGTGTTTACCAAGTACAATATATAAACACTTTGCTTTAGTTGCTGCAGGATTGATATCGTAGTGAGCAACCAAAAGAAAGGTTTTGCAACAGTTCTGAACGACTTTCAAGTGTTCTTAATTATGCTGATAAAAAAAATTGTGATTCAGGCAACATTACATTTTTCCTAAATTAATATGCTGCTGCCAATCAGTAGAAGGCTCTGAATGTAATTTGTGTGGAGACTTTTATCCACCATAGACATGAAATAAGCCGAAATGAAACTGTTCATTTTCATTTCAGGCACTTAAAAAAGAACGCACGATAAGCTTAAACTGTTTCCCGGCCAGTATAACAATCACTAATCACGACTTCCATTGTAGCCAAACAGCAGCAACAAATCTTGCTTTGTTCACACGAAACGTGGCCATTGTTTGACTTTGTTTACTCCTATCTGGACTCCACACTGGCTCCTACAGAGCATTGAGACGGGGGTTTTTCTTTTCTTTCTTTTTTTTTTTTTTTTTTTCAGCTTTTAGTAAATGCAGTGAGCGGCGTCCAAAGGGTTAAAAAACACCTCCATGTATAAATAAGGTTTGAGAGTGTGATGATCGCACCCAGAGGCCTCCTCGGCGGCTCTGTCTGCCGAGCAGCCGAGGCTGAGATGGGCAGGCTCTGCTCCCCCATTCATCACTGTCAGGTTGAATAGAAAATTAACAAATCCCTTAATTAAAAGACCTCTCTGGTGTGTGTGCGCGCGTGTGTGCGTGTAGCACGTGCCAGCTGCACCGCTTCATTGTGTGCAAGCTACAACGGCCTGGCACAAGAGACACGCACACACACAAACAACACTCCAGTCCATACAAACACACACACACACACACACACACACACACACACACACACACACACACACACACACACACACACACACACACACACACACACACACACACACACAACAAACACACAAACACCCACTGCTCCTATAGACCCCTGCCATTCCTGCTGCTGCTGCATTAATTGCTTGAGCTGCATAATGCGGTCCGGCCGGAGCCCCGGTTCTCTCTGGATCGTCCCCAGACGCAGAGCTGGGTGGGGATTCGGTCGGGGCTTTGATCCCTGACCTCTGCCTCCTCTCTGGGGAATATAAGGCTGCATCCCTAACGGCCGTCCATCTGCACACACACACACACACACACACACACACACACCCACCCACCCAGACCCTTTTGCTTCTAGAGTTAACCCAACCCCAGACGCGTGTCACTGTCACCAGCGGTAACAGGGAATGCTAAACAAGCCAAGGTCAACTGGAAATTAGGGGGTGTCTTCTGGCCTGTCAAGTGCTTTGTCACGACCACCAGCTCGCTGAGTGCGACCTGCTATTACTTCCCCCTAAAACTCCGCCCCCTCCGTGTACCAGCAGCTCGACATTCATGTATTCACACATACACTTAATTTCCTCTTAAGAAGGTGGAGGCGGGAGGAATGAAAGAAATGCATCAATATCCAAAGAAACTGAGATTTTGTTTTGGACATTTACACCCTTTAAAAAGCTTCATTCCCGCAACTGAGAGCTGAAGAACTTGAATCAATGAATCGATTGGACAACTATAATGTCTATTAAACAATAGTTTAACAAAAACTGCGAATATAGAGAATATTCGCAGATCCAGCTTTTCCTTTGTGGAGTTTAGTTGTGTTTTCTGTCCATTTTATCTACTTGATATCCTTGTTTAGTGAATATTTTTGGAGGTTTGTATCGTTGCAAGCATCATCTTCAGTTCTTGGAAATAGTGATGAGCATTTTTCAAAATTTTCTGCCCAAATAATGAATTGATAAATCACGAAAATAATCAACAAGTCTGTAAGGTCTGTCGTCTCTTGATTAATACTGTGATAATTCCTAATTACAAGGACTCCCCCCTCTGTAACTACTTCTTTTTTCTTTTTTTTACTGTTAAACTACTTTTCAGAACATTTTTTTAGCAGGTGTGTTCTGCAAGAGCTACAGTTAAATGAATCTACTAATTATTATGTTTGTTTGCTTTGTAAAAATGTTTGTTTGGTCACAAATCACAGCTTATTTAACCCCATCGTGATGTCTTCAATTGGTTTTGTCTGATTAGTTGTCCAAAAGTCAAAGATGTTCAGTTAGCCATCAAACTTTGGAAAAACAAGGAGCAGCAAATCCTCACATTGGAAGAGTTAAAACCATCAAATGTGCAGCTTTTTTGCTTGAGAAGGACTTAAATCTAAACAAAAGTACTTGCTGGTTTAAAAAGACGTGTTAAAAAAGGGGCTACAAACTCTCTCCTGAAGCAAGTCGTTGAAGCTAAACTTGTCGCCACAAGGAGAGTCGAGATGGAGGAGGACGAGGCAGGTTTGTGGGCCCACGGATCAGAAACTTGTTTAACTCGCCCAAATCTGTAGAGATTAGAGCGGGAAGTAGTCAAAGGGTTTGGAGTGTATCGGTACAATGGTGCTGAGAGGATTAGAGGTGGATTCACTGAGCCCCTGCGATGCCCTTCATCTCTGGGGGTCCGCAGCCGGAGCACCTTTGTTGGGTTAACTAACGGCACTTCCCATGAACGCAGTGAGCAGACCAATCCCTTTTTAATGATGCAGGGAAAATTCCATTGGCCCTGATTACCACAATGCTTTTCGAGAGCCGCCATTGTCCCACACACCATGTTCGAGCTTTTAAACTGTGCAGCCAGGCGAGCGGGCGGCAACGGCGTTTGAAGTCTGCTCGCAGTGCTTCATCCTGGTGGAAACAACCTGTTCCAAAACAATGCTGATGAGTGCATCTATTTTATGGTTGCAGAGTAATGCTAACAGTAGCACTGTCGGGGCTTTAATTGCCGCCGTGACCACCGGTGCCGAAAATATATGCAGTGGCTTAATGGGCTGTGACATACTGTAGCACTGTGATGTGTATATGAGGGGTTTAGTACAAGCATGCTCACCGTCCCCAGGTGGGATCCTGCGGGAGCTGATCTGCAGAGAGATAGTTGTTCTGCACGGTTGACCTTCACCTCACTGGTCAAAGCTAAACAGCAAACTTCAATAAAAGGGAAGGAACCGCTCAGAAATGTTCTTTTCATCTCAAACACAGGTGTAAGAGTACAAACGTGTCAATACTGCTCTCAGAAAGATTAGATGTCGCTTGTTTGTCAAATTTGGAATTTCCCCCATTTGTTTATGACCAAATGCAAAACTATTAACGTAGCACCGTTGTGTCTAAGAACAGTATGAGTGTTAGCAAATATTAGCACGCTAACACCTAAATAATTTTAATAAGTAAATAAAAGAGTGTTTGTAATCTGGTGATATTTATCAATAAAGGTATTGTTTCAAGTTCAAATCTGCTCATCCCTGTAAGAACTCCGACTGACCCTAACGTAGAAACACTCTGTTTGCTCTGTACTGGAATCCTTTGGTTACTGTAGACTTATTTATGGTCTACCGCTAATAAGCAGTAAACTTCTACCCCATACACGTCAGATCTCCGAGGCAGATGTCTCTTGGCTGGAATTAGCTCATGCTCTGCTGTCTGCTGTGATCTTTCAGCAATGCAGCTGCTGTCATGTCCACGTTCTCTCTCTCATCTCGCTTTCAATTTCCTGAAACTGAATTACAGAGAAACGGGACACTTTGGGGGAACAGATTTGGGTTCATCTGGGTTTGTGGCTCGCATGTCTGGATGAACATCTCATCCTCAGTTTGAACTTGTACTGAGACTGTGTAGGGACCCTTGCCACAGCTTTGTTTGTTTGTGTGGCCTGATGGAGGCGAAAATGAGGGTGTTGTTCTTGGTTTGAGGCCAAACAAAGAGACACAGATATTTTTTTTTTTTTTTTTACATATTTTCATTGTTTATAAATCCAGTTGTGGAAGTTGTTGCAATGTTAAAAAAAAAATACAATACAGAATAACAAGCAGGGAAATCGATTTTACCCCCAAGTGTAGTAAATATGATTAAGTAATTTTTAAGAAGTTAACTAAATCAATTTTATTGAACTGTAATGTTTCTTTTTCATCTTTTTGCTTTTCTTACTGATCCTGTTTATTGAACATTGTGAGGCCCATGCCCTAATTCTTAGGAACTGATGTCAAATCCTGATATTTATTGCTGGAGGTTTAAATCACTGGAACATTTTCTGGTGCTGAAAACAGAAAATGAGAAATTGTACTATAATTAGTTTAGGACTAGTTTGACTTACTGAGTACACTCGTTTGCTAAATATAAAGATACAGCTTTGCAGAAAAACTAGAAAGGAAGGAACGTCTAACGAGCCACAAAAATAACAAATCTTTAGTTCATCTTTAGTTTTTAGTCTCTTAACTCACCTGACTCTGGCTGAGTCAAACGTCTTGCTGTATCTGTTCTAAAAGTCGCCATGAATCATTTGCTGCCATTAGTTGACCCACTATCCCATCTGCAGCACACACACACACAGACCAGCGGACCCATGTGCAGATGAGCACAGGCCTGGCGGTGGAATGGTCGATACCACACAGGACCACAGATGGGTCCCTGCACAGTGGAGCCGGTGGCTGGCGCCGTGGCCTGGGCGCTGGCCAGATGGGCCACCCTGAGTGAGGCTCAGCCTGTCGGGGCCCAAACAGGCTGATCTTATTACCCCGGGCCAAGACTGGAGTCTGGTTCCACAAAACACACATGCATGCATCACCGGGGGGAATCGACATTATCATGCCTGACTGTCACAGGCTGGATGCACCCTGCTGTCCGTGTGCGCTCACCTGAATGGTCTGTCATATGTCTTCATTGCTGGAAAAATGGGATTCCATTTTGGTTTCCTGTGTTTTGATTACAAAAAACTGCATTCTGATCTCAGGAAATCCTGCGAACCTGCTTCATACAACACTGGATATTTATAGCTGAGTCTTTGAAGACTCATCCTGAGATCCTCTTTTGCTCTGCAACTTGCAATGACCCCTTATTTAATGTTGTTTTTGGATGTGTGTGCTGCTTCCCCGCTGTATGTTTTCTGTGAGGAACCTGACTCTAGTTGGCTGTTGACCATCACTGGCCAATATTCAATATTTCATAAACATCAAAATAATATATTTGGAAGCTCGTAGTCGAGTCTACTGTTATTTCCACCCTAAACATTTAAAATAATGTACACACTGGTTGGTGCAGTCAGAATTTCAACCACTTTCTTTTTATTTGACTCTAAAGTAGCTTCTTAAATCAGCTTCTGGTTGTCTTGACATCCCCAAATATGGATATTTGCTGCTGAATGTGAGCCCGGGTGGTAGTGAGACCATACTCAGTATGCCCTGCAAAACCCTGGATGAATAAATGTTTAAAAAGTTGGGGTTTTTTTCCACATTAAAGGTCTAACAGCAGGGCTACATTCCTGTCAATGTGGAGCTTCGGGGGCAACAAGAATGTGATCGTCCATATGGAGTCCTATCTGATTTCACCTAATGGCTGAACTCCATGTGCAGGTCATGTGTTGGTATTTTCTGTTGTCTGCATCATCTGTTGTGGTGTTTTTAGACATGCTAGCAGCGTAGTCCAAGGGATATCGATGTCCGGCTGAAATACATGAAGTATCTCGGCAACTATTTCATGGATTGCCATGAAGTTTTGTACAAACATTTGCAATTCCCAGATACTGACAGCAAATTGGATGGAAGGCCATGAAATGTTTGTAGAGATGTCCTTGGTGTTATTCTCAGAAACATACACGCTAAATGTTTTACATTTGTGATTCTCGTGCCCGGTATCCCGGCATTGGCGCCACCATGACGTTTACATTTGTACAACACAGTTTCCAAAAAAGTCTGGACTCTGTGTAAAATGTAGACAAAAACGGAATGCAATGATTTGCAAATCATATAAACCCATATTTTAATTGGAAATAAACCAAAGACTACAAATGTATTGGAAATCCCTGCATTGGCTCATGAACACTTCTGAAAACCATCAGAATTTGGAAATTATTTCTGTAAATCATGGACGCCGTGTTCTCCAGGCTAAAGAGGAGAGGGACCATCCAGATTGTTATCAGAGCACAGTTCCAAAAAATGAATCGTTATAACTTTTAGTGCCATTATCAGGTAAAAAAACCAACAAGTCTGATATTTGATTTATGGCCAAAATAACTACAGAACAGATGATTTTCCCTTCATGCTCAGTGGTACTTTCAATAAAGAAGTGCAATTACCGAAAATGGCGGCTTTCCTGTATGTCGTCTCGGTTGTGGAATGAAGAAAAAAAAAAATCTTCTTTAGTGTGACAAAGTAGTGTAAAATATGTTTTCATCTGCTCAACTAAGTGAGGCAGTGGCGACTTGGGTTGTAATTAGAGTGTATGAAAGCTTGACTGGGCCAATTTAGGATGAAAAATGTGAGCAGCTGTAATCAATGTTATACTTTGCACATGCCAAATCAGCTGTATTGTGTTGTCATTCACTCCAACTGTTAATTTTCCAGCTCCAAACGATGTTTTCTGCATTAATAATGATGGGCTTATATCTGTGCAGCGGAGCTTAATGTTGCATGCTGCCGAAAAGAAATGGATTTCCATTGCCCTAGTGTCATTCACGGCAATATAACCCATCCTGGTTTTTGTCCTCAAACTGACAGCACTGAAACGGGATGAATGAGAAGCCTCCCCCAAGGTCAAGGTCACGGTTTCGGGCTGATTTGGGCTCTGAGACCCTTCTCATTGTCGGAGACTGTTTTCATTTGAAATTCACTCAAAATAAAGTCAGGTTTTGATTGGCAGCGCTGGCGCGGGGGCATGTGGGGGTTGAAATATTCACGGGGGCAGAGCAAGATGGATGGATAGGTTTTCTTACTGCACATTGATTTCCACATTTGGGTGATTACGTTTATTATTTGGCCCCCCAGGCTACATTAGCATGTGATTATCCTGGGTATCCCACGGAGAGGAGAATATTTAACTTTTGAGAACAAAAGGAGAATCACCTGAGTCTCTTCTCTTGGATGCACGAGGAGAAACAACATGGAGGCGTTCGGCCTGGCTGCTTTGGCCCGGGACCGTGTTTAGCTCGGTGGTTCCTCTCAGTCTGCCTCCTTTCTCCGTGTCCCCCTTTTTCTTTCCATCCCCTAGCAAACATTTCTTCCCGACTCCTTTGTTTGCCAAGATCCGGGTTGCCATGGCTACCAACTGGCGCTTTACGAGCACCTCATCCCTCATCTAAATATTCCTAGTTATCTATGGTAATGAAATGCACACACCATTATCTGGCTTAATGAAACACACTCTATTGTCTATCATTAGAAGGAGGAGGCTTTATTTCTCAGCAGTCTTGTGTTGCCGTGGCTGCGATAACAACTACTGGAGGGTGTGAGGCTCTTCTGGGGCTCTGCTGTGTTGTGCAGCCTCGGACGATAAAGAAACAATGTCCAGTTGCTGTGAGCAGCTCACTGTATGTGCTACAGTGGCTGTTTTGATTGCAGTAATTGGCCTATCCGTGCTGTCTTCGCCTCGTAATGGACCCAGAGTGTTTTTTTGCTTCCAAACTAATGTGGCCTATTGAAAAAAAAAAAAAAAAAAAAAAAAAGACAGATTATGACAATAAAATCTTTTTGGCACGGCCGCAGCACAACAGGCTGCAGAAGAAGCAGAAATAGAACATCATTATCTAACAGTATCTGAATCCAAAATCTTTGCCTCTATTGTGTTTCTGTGTGTGTGTGTGTGTGTGTGAGTGTGAGAGGAAGAAAAAAGGCAGATCAGCACCAAACCATAGAGCACTACTTATCTCTGCTGTAGTTTTCCACGGTCTCTGAAATCCCTTTGAAATACCAGCAGCATCATAAAACAGATATACCGTAAAAATGTGCATCTGATATCGCTTGTTTCCCCCTCCTCAGTGATAAAAAGTGTGTACTTTTTTTTTTTTTTTGTGAGAGCGCATCTGTGTGAGCGTGCCGGTGTCTATTTCCAATTCAGGCCGGGGTAATATCTGCAGATTGCGTGGTTAAGTCACTCTGCATTTCATGAGCCGGTCCTGTCACTAACAGTTATCTCCTCGCTGCTCTCCGCGGAGTTGTCTAGGTGAAATGATTCTCCGAAGCGCTGAATAATGCATGAAATTACGTAATGCAAATGGAGGCTTTATTTCCCCTGCCTCTCGCAGACACCGGGGCCCGAGAACAGCAGAAGAGAAACAGTGGGAGTCCCCAGAGTGAAGGAACTACACCGTGGAACGGAAAGGTCAACAATAAAATTGTTTAAAAAAAAATAAAAACACACACACAAAAAAAAAAATAACCCCGAGGCTTCTCCTCACATGCGGCTTCATCAACCAGGAGTTGGGATGTTATTGCACGCCGCACGGCAGAATTGCAGAGCGGAGCGGGACCTCATTCACAGGGCTATCATGGGAGGCTTATTGTGTAGAGGCAGTGAAATATTCATTAAGCAACAGCCTGGCTGGTTTCCACGCTGCCTGCCTGTAAACAGAAACCCAATCAAATATAAATAATATCAGGCGAGGAGAGTGCTGTTGCATTTGATCAGATCAAGACATGTCACTTGTCTTATGTGCACCAAATTAAGGCTACACTAAACTGTTGTCAAGTTCCTGCTTCAACAAGTCGATGAGCCTCCCCTCCCCATCTCCCCCCCCCCCCACCCCTGTCCCTCCACCCTCTCTGTGTGTAGTGGGTAGACCTGAATGGCATTAATTGCCCCCTAAGATGACGGGCAGATGAAAGTGAGGTGGTGGTTTGCTATGGGACATGGGGGCCGCTCACAAAGAGAGGCTGAGGATGGCTGGCAGGTCTCACCAACTTCAAAAGCAGATAAAGGGCCTTTTTTACACAAAAGATTCCGGGTTTTTTTTTTTTTTTTTTTTTTTTTTTTTTTTGCTTAATCTTCAGATTCTAGGGTTTATTCGTGCCAGCCTCCTCGCCTTTTGTCCACTTTGTGTCAGGTTTTAACGCCAGAGGATTAAATTGCTGTTGCGGAAATCATTGTTTGTGTTTTCTTCCGACCCGCTGCCTTCCCATTGTCCCGTGACATAATCGACCGCTCTCTAACAATGTAAAAGGTTCATCTCTCTCCTTTGGTGAGAAATGAACAGCGGATGGATCTGGTCACCTTGTTTGTCTGAGGAATCACTGGCACAATGTGTTGTTTTGTTTAGATAGAGTGCTCTTAACTCTTTAAGTAGCTTTGTAAAATAAAGAAAAACGAGGACGAGGAGGTCTTACTTAGAGAACAGAGAGCATAAAACACTAAGCTTCTATTGAAAAAACAAAACAAAAGTGAGGTTGTTTTTCTTTTCTCTGCAAACAAAAGAGGTCGAGAATTAGAGAGAGAACGGTCCAGAGGTAAATATCAGACACATGTCGGACCGGGAGATGGAGCTTTTACACACACACACACACACACACACACACACACACACACACACACACACACACACACACACACACACACACACACACACACACACACACACACACACACACACACACACACACACACACACACAAAAGAAAACCTTGCAAATAAAAGACAACATGGTGATGCAGCTTCCTCTTGTTTGTTCTCCCTCAATCAGGTCCTGCAGAGCGTCCGCGTGGACCTTCACCTGCAGCCCAGATTCCTGTCATTCTCCACTGAAGGTATTGGTCTCCAGCCGTCACAGCCAGCCCTCCATCTGCCCATGAATAGGACCAGTCACATTTCTGATAGCATTTAATGAAAAATCCACCCGGGCTTTGGAGGGGAGAGGAAGGGGGAGGGGTTGGAGTGTGTGTGTGTGTGTGTGTGTGTGTGTGTGTGTGTGTGTGTGTGTGTGTGTGTGTGTGTGTGTGTGTGTGTGTGTGTGTGTGTGTGTGTGTGTGTGTGTGTGTGTGTGTGTGTGTGTGTGTGTGTTGGAGAGGAGTGCTCAACAAAGAGTGCCTTTCACTGGAGTGGAAAGCCTAGATTGCTCCCTCTCGCTCCCCGCTCCCTCCTCGTTCTCTCATTTTGTATTTTTTTTTATTCAACATCAAAAATGTGCCAAATGACTGGGAAGGAACCCCCAGAGGTTTTGTGTGTGTGTGTGTGTGTGTGTGTGTGTGTGTGTGTGTGTGTGTGTGTGTGTGTGTGTGTGTGTGTGTGTGTGTGTGTGTGTGTGTGTGTGTGTGTGTGTGTGTGTGTGTGTGTGTGTAAAGTGTCACACAAAGGGACAGGTGTCTTGCAGTTTAAGGTGGCAGCAGTGACGAGGACACAAAGGTAAAGGCAAACAATCGGTGAGGCCTCATCGAGAAAGGTCGTTCTCTAAATTTGTTCTTCTTGAACTGAGCTGCATCACATCAGTTAATCATTAATCTAAGAAACATAAATTAAGAAAGTGTATTATTCTAAAAACGTTAAACTTTAAGGGACAAAGTTGGTGTAATCTTTATTTTTTCTAATGGACAAATCACGCAAAAAGATGTTTCCTGCCTTCTAAGCCCTGAAGTCCATTTGTTACTTGTTTATTTTAAAAAGAAAAGGTTAAATAATTTCCTCAAATAGAAGTACAGTAATTCTTTTAGAACAACAGCGTAGCTCTGGCACAGAGGAATAAGATATGTGAGGCTTTGCTGTCACTTTGTATGAGCAGTTCACAGTTGGTTTTGTTTTGTTTGTTTTTATGGGATTTGTTGACAATAATTTCAGCCTGGGAAGAACATAAAATACTGCTGAAAGATCTGTTTTAAAGTTTCAGTTTTAGACATAGACTGAATAAAAGTGGACGTAGCTTCAGGGTCTGAAAAATGAGGCCGATGCAGAAGTGCCTTAAGCTGCAATACCACAGAGTGCCACTAGAGGTCAGCTCCAAAAAGCCTCCGGCTCCATAGACTCCCATTCAACTTCTCTCATAGAATACGAAGTCAATACATTTTTTCCACTAGTTATCTCGGTGTAGTTACCTAAAGTCGCTCCTTCTTATGAGTTTTCTGGCGGTCCATCTGAAAATAATCTGTCATTAATTAGAAAATAAGCCTCAAAAAGCAGTCTTTTTTGGGGTTCGTCCATTTGATTGACAGGCCTGTGGTGCAGTCAGGTTACAGCTATCGGTGGGCGAGACGTAGTATCGTCAGGTTTCCAATCAGATCGGTCAGATCCACCGCTCGCTACTCCTCCAGCTCGTCCAAATATGGTCACTTCCTGCTCCAAACCGCTCCGAACTAGCAAGATGGTGACGGACAAAATCTGAACTCGAGGCTTCATAATGCCCGTTCACAAACCAACAAGTGACGTCACTGCTGGTTGCCGCTTGGTCTGAACCGAGTTTCAATTCATCAAATAGTGGTGGAGACATTACAATCAAAGCCACAGCCTCATAGTAGCACTGAAAGTCACCAGAAGCAGCAGAATACATCATGAATTAATGGATTCATTGTTTTCCAGTCAACTAATTGAGTCATACATGTATTGTTGCGTATAAACATTTCATCTACCACAGCCCTCCAAGTTTTCAGAGACAGCCGTAAACGTCGGGTGATGAAATCATCTGCACGTCCTCCTGCTGCAGGAAGCCGAGGTACAGATGGCCTCTTTCTGCTTGTTGTTCCTGAAAATCCTCCCTCTTATAATCTGTCCATTAATCACAATCATAAACAGCAGGTGATCAGTGGGCTCCAGTAACCGTGCAACAGTGACAGCTGGATAGAGTAAATGTTCAGAGGGGGCCGGAGAGGCGGAGCTGGGATGTTTACTTGTTTGTGGAGGGGAGGCTGCTGCAAATCTTTACTGGACACAATTACCAAAACTCTTGCGATTTGGTTACAAAGACCAAAAAGGCTTCAACTGGGGTGCAACGTTCCAGGCAGAGGCGGGTAAACAACCGTGTGAAGGGGGTAGATTTGTCCCTGCACAGGAGCCACAGAGGAGCCCGCGGTCCTCGTGCACGTCTGAATGATGATTAACTGTAATTACCTAAGCAGTACCTGGCCTGCATGCCAGGAGGCAGCTCAAGATTAATGGGGCTCTGCTGAAAACGGAACAAAAGCTCACATTTCTGAGGTAATGAATCGCTCTGGTACGAAGGCGTCTTCACATGGTGCGCCTGCGCCCCCGGGGAGGTTCATTACAACGGGAGCAATAGATGGATCCTCTGCAGCATTTTCAAACAGGCGAAGGGAGGAAGTCTTAAATCGTCCCAGACATCCTGGTTGCTGCGCAAGCTCCACAACCAGAAGAGAGATAAACAGTCTCCTCACTGCTTCTTAAACGGGAGGTAAACATTACACAGCAAACCACCTCGTTTGCCTCGCCTCACTTCTACAAGGTGTTGCAGCAGTAAATCTCAGCGGGGTGCAAACTGCTGAGGATGAACGCAACTTGATTGATGCCTTAGAGGAGAGATCGTCAGGGAATTACCAATTCATAAACACCAATCTTTGTTCATAAAAGACTTAAACCGAGCTGACGCCTCTCAGCATTATCTGTATTTAAGGAAGCAGGTTTCATTTGTACAGGATGCAGTTTCGTGAAAGCCTGGAGGGCAAACTTTTATTACAAGTGTCTCCCGTTATAAATCAGCGTCCGAGGAATAACCCGCACATTAATGGTGGCTTCATGTTGCTCTGTGTTGAACAGGATAATCTATGGTTTTTCTTCAGAAAAATGAATGGCACAAAACGGAAGATGTCTGAAAGAGCTCCGTGTGAGATTCAGCTCTGAGTTTTGCAGGATTGAGAGCCGGTGATGTATTGAAGTAGGCATCAATTATTGGAAGTCAAACTCCTTGAGGCAACAATGAGAGGATTTACAGGCCGTGACATTTTTCATGCCCTTGAACATGTTACCTCCAGATATGTAGGTCGATAGCAGGGTGAAATACAGCCAGACTGGAGGTTTAAATGATTACACACAAGCCACATATTTCTCCCCCCATTAAGTCGTGTAAATACTTGAAGGAAAATGCAAGTCGAGGCATGCCCGGCTTTACATCAGGCTGTGAGCGGCGGTGCCTCAAAAACCCAAAGGCCTTCTTTGTTTACAAGCCTCTAATCATGTTAATGACACTTTGCTGCCTCCTTTGCGGCCATTTCTCAATCGATCACATTGACAAAGATCAAAATAAAGTGACAACGCTCAGAATTTGTGCCCTCGCACGTCCGAAGGAGATGAAAGAGATGTGAGAGTCAACCTTTAAACTGCCATTTATCAGGAGAGACAACAAAGAGAGACAGTGCCATTATCCTCCCTGTCAGGCTGCAGTCTCAGTGAGAACATAAACGTACAGAAAAAACCTGCACACTTGAATAATTTATTTAGACAAACGAAATAGAAATGTACATTATGGATGCATTTTTATTGAACAAATATATAATCTCTACATTACTGCTGACAGTTGTTTAAAGGATGTTGTGTTTTAGATTTGTTAAATGATTTTAAAGGAAAACTCTGCCGATGTTTTATATTTTTCATATTTTGTATTGCCAACAAACCCCATGAAATGACCAAAAAACAACAAGTATTGTCTTGTGTCTTTGTGCCATAGAGCTCCATTGTTGTCTGAGCACTATTTAGATGGTGTTGTCCTCATACTTGCTGCTGCTGTATGTTTACTTCTTTTTCACAAGCTGCTCCAGGAAATTCCTGTGTTTTACATAAAATTATAATATACCTAGAAATACCGCCAAACACTTAAGTTGTAGTTTACATGCATATCTGTCCAACTCCGTATAGATATTGAACTCAGTGTGACCTTGACCTTTGACCTCCAAAATCTAGTCAGTTCATTGTTGAGCCAAAGTGAACATTTGTGTTAAATTTGAACAAATTCCCTCAAGTTGATTTTTGAAAATTTGCGTTCACTGGCATGGGTTAATATGAGGTGACAGTGACCTTAACCTTTGACCTTTAAACACCAAAATCTTATCAGGTCATCAGTGGCACGGAGTGAATGTTTTTGCCAACTTTGAACCAATTCCCTCTAGGCGTTCTTGATATATTGCATTCACAAGAACGGGATGGACGGACAACACAAAAACATAATGCCTAGAAATGTAGATATCTAATCGGAAATGATGGTCTTTTAAATATGGCTGGTGATGAAGTAAGTCAATGCTAAAAGGTTGTGAATTAGCATAAAAATAAAGGTTTAAATACTGATATTGTCCTTTGAATGATCCATCAAATTATCTCGTTGTTAAAACTTATTCATTTTTACATGAATTAGTAGAATTAGTATGAACGAGCGAGGACTTTTCAGTGGGTTTTTCTTTCTGTAGGTGTTGAACAGCAGATAATCAGCCAGGAGTTTGTCAAGAGGAGACAAAAGACTTTTCTCCTGCTCATTTCTCGGCAATAAATACTCCACACGCAGGAATGACGGTGTAGACAAAAGACTAGACGTTAATTTATCTTCTCTATATGACCCTGATGCAAATGAGGAAAATGAAAGCAAGCAATCAATTCCCTAATTGGGTTTGCGCTATTTTAACTTGTTAAGGGGGCCTCTGTCTAGATTAAAGGAAAGGTCAATTTCTCATTGTGACAGTTACTGTATTCATTTCACAGTGCAACAAAGGAATCCGCCAAAGGATTGGAAAGAGACTGCAGTGAACCGATGCCTCACTACGGAGGGAGTCGACCATCCCGACGTCTCGTTGATCTCAGGTATCACACTCAGTACACTGTCACACAGTAGTTGAATTAAAGCATTTTACGTGTCACTTAAATTATCGCTAATTTTTGCATTTTTATATAAGATTTATTCATAGTTTTTCTACCACCAACAAAGCTTTTATATTCACAAATTAAAAGTTTTCTTCTATCGTTTCAAATTTCAGAATATCACTAATGAAGGAGGGGCACAGGTGCCGCTTTAAAACCCCCCAAAACATGTCTGACTCTTGGCAAGTATAAACAAGTCCTACACCTCCCAAAAAGTATTTCCCCTTAAAAGTAAACTGCTACTGCAGTACGTACTAAAAGTAAAAAGAAGTAAGAACGCAGCCCATATTTGGACGAGCTGGGGAGGAGCGAGGGGTCGATCTGACTCGATCTGATTGGAAAGCCGAGGACACTATGCCCCGCCCTCTGACTGCACCACAGTCCTGTCAATCAAACAGACACGCCCCCAGAAACATGTTTTTTTTTTTTTTTTTTTAGACCCTAATCTCTAATTAATGATGGGATTATTTTCAATGGAACTCCGGAAAACGAATAAGGAGCGACTTCAGCTAACAACACTGGATTTTTTTTTTTTACAGCCAACCTCTACTGGCCCTCGGTGGTATTGCAGTTTGAGGCACTTCCTCATGGCCTCACTTTTCAGACTGAGAATCTATGTCCATTTTTATTTACAGTCTAAGGTATAAAAAAAAAAAAAACTGATTTTAATTAAAATGTTGATCAAACCTGATTGGTTTAAAGTTGAATTTCTGTGCAACAGTGACAGCAGCACAGACAAAAAGGAAAAACTTCTTCTGTGAATTAACTTGTGCATCATGCAGAACCAACACCACTGGTAATAAGACGCTGACTGCGAAAATAGTTTGTTGCCAGTGGCTTCAAACTGCAACAATTTGTTGTAAATAATTCATGGTGGAGGACAAAAAAGACTCAGACTTTGGCATGCTGCTCCAAAAAAACCACACACTCATAATGTTTGTAGTATCATTCCTTTAAAGAGGACAAGCAAACAGCAGGGAGGGAACGAGGTTCGAGCCGAGGCCTGCAGAGCTGCAGCCGAGGCAAATCAAGACTGTTGATATACGGCATGATTCAGCGACTCCCTCATGTCACATCAATAGTTTATTTAGCAGCCGAGAGAGAAAAACACAGAATTAGAATAAAAATTTGATTATGTATCCGTGCGCTAAAGCAATACACTCAATTACTGCAACTCCTTCGACGGAGGAGGATTTTTGCTGCATAGCCATATATCAAAAAGCAAAGAGTGGGAGAGCGACATGTCGTGGCTGCTGCTTCACTTCTGTTACTATGTTCCCTGTTTTTCTTGTTGGGAGGGAGAGAAATCTGTTAAAAGCTCCACAGACCACGCAGTCCTTTTACAAGATGCACCTAATCTTCCTGCTGTTTGCTTTCGTTAAGTCAGGGGATTGGCTTTGTCCGGGCCTCAGAGTGGCAGGACGCTGATTCCAGCCGGTTTGTGAAAACCTAACCTCTTATCAGCCTTTATCTGCATTAGAACAGGTTTGTTGCGCGGACGAATAAGATTAAATATAGACCCCTTTATGCGAGTTGTTAATGTATCAACCGCATGTCAAAGTGCTGCCTGGGGGTTCAAGCAGAGTTCATGTTATTAGTATTACAGAACTTTCATGCTCTCAGATCTCACACAGATCAGAGGGGCTTTGTGAGGTATGCCACCATCAGCCAATTAATGCCCACGAGTGCAGCTGCTCCGCTTGGAAGGTCGAGACTAAACACTTCTCACAGCCAACTTTTTTTTTTTTTTTTTTTTTTGCCAACCTCATTTTTTTAGGTAATTATTCAGCTCTTTAGGAAGGTTTTGTAATTCACACCCGAAACATTGTGTAACAGGCATCACAAAAGTGACCTTGAACTGCTTGTGTCAAATAACAAACATGCCGGACCCCGGAGAGGGAGAGGGATCGGCGCAAATCCCACACACATTAACGGGGAGGAGAGGCGGCCTGGGAGACTGGAGAGAGGCTTTTCAGGCTTATAGGAACCTCTCGTTATATAACATCTCAAGGACAATGGTTAGTTTGCAGGCATTTAACTGGCACTCTACAAGTTACTCTGGTCAAAGACGAGTTTGGAGGGACACACAGCTGGTGACTTTTTGGTGTCATGGCGTCCTCTGAACTCGGCGATCTCCCAAATCTACATGCTGACGCTTGAATTACGGCGCCAAGAAATCATGCTTTGACTTTTATTATTCTTTGTAGTGAGTAATATTCAGGCCCCTCTATACTCTTTATTGCTGTGTACTTGTGTACTAACACCACAGACTGTATGTAAAAGTGTTCGTAGCTTCCCGGTCTGAAAAATTAGGTCGATGCTGAAGTACTAATACCAGATACCACCGAGTGCCACGAAAGGTCGGCTCCAAAAAGCCTCCGGCTCCATAGACTCCTATTCAACTTCCCTCATAAAATTCTCAGTCAATAAAATTTCTCCACCAGTTATCTCTGTGTTGTTAGCAAACGTCACTCCTTCTTATTAGTTTTCTGGCGCTCCATCTGAATTTGGTCAATAATTAGAAAATAAGCTTCAAAAAGCTGTATTTTCCGGTGTTCGTCTGTTTGATTGACAGGCCTGTAACCTGACTGCACCGGTGCAGTCAGGTTACAGGCCTGTCAGTGTGTCATCTGGAACACAGCATGTGTCTAAAACACTTGAGTTGAGGCTTTAAGTCACAGCCACAAACAACACTGAAACAGATTCCCCAGCTGGCTGGACATTACAACACTTTAATGTTCATAATAAAACCAAACCTTTGCAAAACAAACCCCAATGCGCCCCCTGCAGGATGATTGAAGCAAGACCGATTCAAAATCAAAACATGGCACTTTAAATGTGAAACACCCACTGCTGTATCACAGCCTTTAAAAATGAAAACAGATAGTTTGCAGCCCTAAATTTGAGGGATAAATAAAACACTGCCCCCCAGTGGTGGATTTTACATCCAACAGCATAATCTGTTAAAACTACTTTTAAAGTAAAAATATTCAAACGAACGCAATCGCAAATAATCCCTGACAAAATACTACTGCTACGGAATGATCAAAGCTCAACGCCTGTTTTGAATGCAGCTTTAAAGGCACATCATATATTATTACTCTCTAATACAGCAGTGAAAAGTAGTTTGGTGTCTCCTTTGTATTCAAACAGCAGCAGTACACAAAATGTAAAATCAAAACACACCTTTTCTCTTTTTTTTTTGGTGATAAATCTTCACAACAACCAAAACCCCCCCAAAAAAGCAGATTGCGTGAGGGTCACTGTCAAATCTCAGAGGAGACGCCGCATGCTCGTCGGTTTGATTTTCATTTCTGATTCCCCGCGTGCCACACACATCCCAGTCGACTGGTGAACTTGTCCCTGTCGATGTTCTTGTGCTCCGGGACGTGTTTGAAGGTGCAGTCCTGCCTCGTGCAGCCCGACGTCCTCCAGAAGAAACACTCCTTCTTGTGTGTACTACATCAGGAAAAACAAAAGAGTGAATTCCAGGGGTGTATGTCCACGTTTAAGGCGGGTAAAGCTTTAAAGGAAACATTGGATTTGCCTTTTTTCTTTGTTAAAATCAAGAACAGGCCTTGTGAGTGTTAAATGAACCTGCAAAAACATCCTTAAAGTTGTAAAACAATAAAATATAAATGACAATATGACAACGACCATCTTTTTTTTTTTTTTTTTAAATAGTTTTAATAGGTCAAAACTAAACCTTAAATTAAACAGCATGTTCTTACCCAGGAAGTAGATAGGGGTCAGTGGCGGCCGATTTGGACGCACCGAGTCCGGTGTGGATTTTATAGGGATAACGCACCGTCAGAGGAGCTCCCTCTACCACCATCCCCTGAAGAACAAACAAACAAACATCACATCAGTTCATTATCGTCAATAGATGCACCAGATGTTGTAAAACTCTGCATCAGACCTGAAAATCTCCGTCATCTTTTAGCTACTTATTTTCTGTCCTGTTCCTTTTCATTACAGATAAATTGGACCTTTATTTCTTTGAATAGTCGATCCATCATTTGGCTGAGAAAATGTTTTAGAAAATGGCCGTTAGTTTACCAAAATATGAGGTGATATCAGCTTCAGTAGCACGTGAACAAAATAAAATGTCTCTAACTTCCTGCTCTACTCTGATAACTCTACAACCTGCAAACACTTCAATACAAACAAGCTCAATTATTTTCTGCTTTACTTTTTAACTTTGCACTTATTGCAGGGATGTTTTAAATTCAATTTAGTAGTGCATTTGTTTGTTTTCTACATTGTGTTTAAGTTCATGACCTTTATTTTGCGGTTGCAACTCGATATTAACATAAACAAGCCTTTTATTGAGTTCCTTCCACTTCCTAAAAGCAGATTATTTCACAACAGGATGACATTGTAATAAGCGGCGTGACGAAGGTTACTTGCGCTGCTCGAACAGTCGTGTGTTTGCTCGAGTTCGGCCCATCCGCTAAATAGCTGAACACGCATTATATAAACATCCCTGAAAGTAAGCAGATTCTTACATTAATGCACTGGATGGCTTTTTCACAGTCTTCTTTTCTTGTGTAGTTGACGAAGGCACATTGATGCTCCAGCAGCATCTTGATGCTGTAGACCGTCCCGACTCTGACACCAAGAGGGGAGAAAATATTAGTACATGAGCCGAGGCTGTATATTATATGTCGATAGGGACGCTTCCATCTGACTGAAAATTACTGGCAACTATTTTGATAATTCGTTTCAGCAAAGACGCCCAAAAAAAATCTGCAGTTTCAAGCTTCTCAAGTGTGACATTTGGAGGCTTTTATTTGTCATACATGAAAACAAACTGAATATCTTTAAATTTGGAAATTACTTCTCAGACAAAACGAGACATCTGAAGACATTGGAAATGACAACAGACATTTTCTTTCTGACCATTTTTCTGACAAAGCAAACAACCAATTAAATCAGTGGTGAAAATAAAACTTTAGATGAGGAGGAGCCACGATTGTGAGACTACCTGCTGAAGAGCTCGTGGATTTTTACATAAGTCATCGCGGGGGCCAACGATCCGATCCAAACGGGGAAAAGTTGCCTTTAAATTAAACAGCAGAAATAAAAATGAACAACCTACATTTAAAATTCTGTTGCATTCTGGGTACAAGTAGACAAATGACCTTTTTAAAACTCTAAAAACAAAACTCACCCCGCCTCCTTTTAACACTAACAACACATAAAAACATATAAACCGTGTATTTTAAGTGACATATGAATGGAATTGATTAGACTTGACTTTGTTTGCATGTCTACTCTGTTTCTGCAGAACATTCTGATGGTACGGTGAAGTTGACCTTTGACCTTGTAGGATATAAAATGCCATCGCAGAAATTTGTGCAAAGTTTTGTCATAATTAGCGCTTGAATTATTGAGTTGTCGCCACAAATGTGATGCCTCAGTGACCTTTGACCTCTAAATGCTAATCATCGTTGACCTCGCGGGTGAACATGAATGAGAGCTTACGGTTTGACGGAGTTCCTGTAGCGAGGCGTCGGCGACTGCGATTTGGATCTGCTTTGGCCCGAAGCGTCGGCCTCTTTGATCTGCCGTGTTCGAGAGCGGCTCGACTGCAGGACGATCCATCCTCCCTCGTCGTCGTCGTCGTAGTCTTCATCATTTTCCTGCAGCAGCAGTTGGTCGGCGTTGTCCCAGCTGGCGCCGGCATCTGAAGACAGCGAAGCTGCTCAAACACCCGGGAGCAAACTGTCATCTTCACAACTTTGGAGAGTCACTTTGGGACTTTTACCTCGAGGACTCGGATCGGCGTCGCCAGCGAACAAAGCTTCCACTGCTTCCTCTAACGTGGCGTGAGTTTTCAAAGCCTCCGAGCTCTGTGGCCACGAGAAGCCCATTTCCTGAAATGAAGGTGCAAAGGCGAGCTCTGAAAGCGGCATTACGGTGAGGAGCTTCTACTGCTTCTCCTCAGCTGCTCTGGTGACTGACGGTCTTTTTGCATTTCCTTTTTTTTTTTTTTTTAGTTTTGCCTTGTAAACGGCTGAATAGCAGCTTTCTCCTACCATGAGGTGCAACGTCTGCGCTCGTTTCAGCTCCTGCGCCGCTTCGGCGCTCGTACTGTCCAGCTTCAGCACCTCCTTATAGATCAGGGAGGCTTCGTAGTATCTCTGGACGGGAAGTAAAAGAGGAACCAGGAAGTCGGGATTTAAAGTCTGAGACCAAGTGGAAAAATGAAAAACTAATTCAAAGAATTTAAAGCGGCTGAGTTTAGGCAGTAAATGGAGGAGCAGGGATTCACCTTGAGGCCGCAGAGAGCTTTGCCTTTCCTAAATAAACCTTTGATCCAGTTTGGTTCCAGGGAGAGAGCGAGGTCGGCATCCCGCAGAGCGTTTTCATACTGCTGCAGTCGTTCATAACAGAGAGACCGATTTCCAAACAACCTGAAACGCAGATTAAACTCAATTTAATGGCACTAACAGTAACTGCTGCTGCTGTTTTGTTTTGTAATGAAGTCCATCTTCTTACTTTAGTTCCTTCGGGTTGTATTTAATGGCGTCTGTAAAACACGTCACCGCCATCTCAAACTGACCAGCGGCAGCTAAACGATTTCCCGTAGCTGGAAAAAAAAACAAAAGACGAGGGACAGTTGAGCCTGTTTCAGTCAAATTAAATTATTAATGGAAAATATATTAATGGAAAATTGAACTCACCGGCGAGCTCTATGCTTCTATTTGCAAATTCCTCTGCAGCGGGATCCTTTGTTTTCTGTTCAAATTTGAGTTTTAATTAGTGAGTGAAGCACAAGGAGAAATACAGGAAACAGAACATTTACATAAAGGTTTCTGTCAAACACCAAACTTGGATTATTTTAAGATTTAAGAAGCACAGATTATTTTGGATTTGATTATAACTAAAACGTAAGATTTCTGTTGATAAAATGAGGTTTTTGTGTTTTTCTAAGTTAATGTTATCACCTGCTGTGACTCTTTTTCTTTACTAGTTTCCTTTCTGTCTTCCTTTTTCTTTGGGACTTCGGGCTCCTCCTCTTCTTCCTCCTCATCTTCCTCCTCCTCCTTTACCTCCTCCTCCTCCTCCGGCTGCTGAACTTCACGTGATTTACTTTTCTCTCTTCTTTCTTTTGCAGGCTGCTTTTTACCCGTCGCCTCGGGCAACGGTTCGGCTGAAGCAGCGTACAAATTACTTAAATCAAAATCCTGTGGTGGAGAAAACAAGAGGCTTGTTTCAGGATAATTACCTGCAAGTTGAGGCTGTAAAAAGATGTTGGCATTCATAAAATTACAATGAAATATAGACACTGTTACATCTATACACGACTTAACACAGGTTTGTTTATGAATCATTCTTAGCCTGATTTATGAGTCTGATTTTTAACATTTGACTCCTAAGAAAATGGAAAAGATTGATTATTCTTGTATTTATTAAAGATAAAGTCTTCTAAAATCCCCGCTGTAAATATTTCAACACAAAGAAACAAGAATTTTTAACCTGTCAAAAGTTTCTGTATACAGATTAGCACAGAATCAACTCGGCGATACCTTATTTGCATATTTATATTATTGCCTCAAATACAAACAAAACAAACAGAAATGTAAAAATCCCCACAAACCTTTTCCTCTTTCTTATTCATCTCCACGACTTTGTTTTCTTTAGTATCTCTGCTGCGTTCGTCACATCCGGCTGCCTCAGCTGCATTTTGAGATTCACCAGATTTATTTGCGTCTGCTTTACTATTAATCACAATGTTTTCTTCCTGTTTTTCGGAGGAGTCTGACGTGCCTCGTTCTTTCTCCTGAAATAATAAAGAAGGCGTTACAAGTGATGAGCATCGATTTTATCTCCAAACTGTAACAAATTGCACGTAAACGAAAATTCACAGTGAAATTAGACTTGCAGGTAAAATGTCTTTAACTGCGTTCTCCTTCTCTAATCGCTTCTTCTCTTTTTTACGCTGCAACAAACCAAAACAAAAAATATTGTTATAGCACACTGTCCAAATATAAAAGCACACGCATCATTTTAAGAAGTTGACATAATTCTGACCATTTTTTTACGCTTGTTCTTCTTAGTTTTCTCTTTACGTCGTTCCTTTTCTATCAAGTCTTTTCCAATTTTATCAGCTTCCTGGAATATAAAAAAAACAACATTCATTCACAATCTGAGAACGTACACGCGGTGATTTCCTTCATGTAAAATCTCTTAAATGTTTTTTAAGTATTAACTTAAAATTTATTCTCCACAAAGTACCCGAGTGACTCGGAAAGGATCAATAATGCAGTGAACTGATTTGTTTAATTTCCAGACAAGTGAAACTCAAGTGTTACCTCATCAGTGAGCTGTTTTATTTGTGGGTGTGGTTCTAAAGGTCTCTTCGCTGCACTGTATGGATAACAATCATCATCATCATCATCATAGTCATCATCATCATCATAGTCGTCGTCGTCATCTGAATAAACGAGGTGGTCCCCTAAGGCGCTTAAAAAATTTAAATCTGCAAAGATATGAGAACAAACAGAGACGGTTAGATTCACCGGTTTATAGCTGCTGCAGATAAAACAACAAAAAAGGATTAAGAAGATGATTCGGGAACTGAACAAGAAGGCGGGAAATTCGCATCAACTTTGAAATGTTCTGCAACGTACCCATAAAGCTCGGCCTTAACATGTCCAGGAAAGAGCGTCCATTTATGTAATCTACCATTGATTCCTGCAGAGGAGCAGAGAATCAGAGGCATCCATCAGTTATGGACAATCCTCAGGGAATTATACAGCAGCTAGTTCGAGAGTTTATTATTTGTTTTTAATCAAAACTTCACTAATTTCTTCTTCACAGATGGTTTGATTACTCTGTAATAATAAAGTGAAAACTCTCGACAGCTCCATTTATAGAAGAGGAGTGTGAGGCGTTTAGAAAGTTACGTTAAGTGACCTTTGAGTTGGCGTTAAGCAGTTTATCAGTATAAAAGTGTAGATAAAGTAATGCTGAGACCTTATATAGACTCTCATAATGTAAATTAACTGTTGACTAGTGACATTTGTGAGGCTGCAACTGCCAACTATTTTCATTATTGATTAGTCTGTTGATTATTTTCATAATCTGTTTGTTTTATAAAATGGTAAACAAACTTTGACCAATGTTCTTCTTTCTTTCTTTTTTTTTTTTCTATCTCCTGTTGACACAAATGACCTGCATTCATATCTGGGCTCATGTCACTATAATCAAGTTTTTGTATGTCGTGAAATGTACTTTAAAACCTGCATCACAGCACATGCTGTGACCTTTAATCTGACTGTTTTATTGTAGCATTAGCGTTATAACTGTTGTCACGACCTGCTGAGCCTCAGCAGTAAAACACTGTTGAATCATACTCACACGTGAGCGCATCAGTCTCGAGTTTTCGCGGATTCTTGACACCGGAGCGCCACCTGTCCGACGTACACAAACGATGACGTCAACTCACAGAAACCTAGAATGACTTTCTTTTGTCGCAGCATGACGTAGCAAACTGGTAAACTACCGAGGTCAAGTTCTCAGTAAATGAAACTCACCGAAGAAGGTTTCATTTTAACACACCACAGTCACTGCTTTTGTCTCACCTTTAACGACGTCTCTGTTTGACGACATGGTGTCCACTTTCTTTGTTCTGTCTTTTACATGCGACTTTCCTTTAGGCAAATTCAAGAACGCTGTGAGGCGACTATTTTGCTTCCTTTCCGCGTTTTGGATCGTGTTGACTGTGGAGCGTCTTCTTCCGATTCCTCCTCCTCTTTCTTCTTCTCTGGTGTTTCGGTTAGTGTTGCATTTACTGCCATCTTCCGGGGTTGGTTCATCTAATCAGTCCAGAAACCTGTCAAAACCATGTCCTTTTGTTTGTCAAATAAATCTGCAGCTCATCATGTTGTAATCTGGTTATTACACTTTTCTATTTCCTCCTGTATTTTTCCACCCCTACTTTTATTTTTATTGCATGTAAATGTATTCATTGGATCTATTATTTATCTATTTATACATGTTATGTCTGTTTTACTACTTGGTATATTCCTTTTAAGGTATTTTATTATTTTATTTAGCTTTTAAAAAAAAAGTTTTTGTGTGAAACAGGGCAAAAGCAAACGTTTGTCTTGGTTTGAGCGAGATGACAAAAACTACAGAGCTTCAACTCTTATTTCTAAGACACGGGACCACGTGTTTCTGCACGTCACCTGCTATACAGAGAAACTGAACAGTACTATTACTGCACTATTCCAAGAGACACAATAATACACTAACATGTGCAAATATCGGGTGAAATTGTACAGCGAGTACAGAAATGTTAAAGGATAGACGGGCTTTTCGTCTCATCTCATCTCGCGCGATTCCAACGGGATTTTCTTGCATTTCCTGGCAACGCTCCTTAGATACAAAGTGGAGCAGGCGCGCGCACTGTGGCGGATTTATATCAACAACGGCAACATGGAACCTCCACAGGTAAGTTTGATAACTTCACCGTAGTTCCTGATGAGGAAATCATCTTTCGGTGGGCCTTCGGTACGCTTTTACGCGATTCTCACTCCGCAGAAATCGGTGTAAAGTTTACCCCGCGCTGATTGTTGTCAGTAGCTAACTAGCTAAATGCTAACCGCTTTGCTCGTTAGCTACTAACGCTTAACGTTTCATCCTGTGACGTCACTCTGAGACAAGCAATTGCGGTTCTGTTGTTAATGATGACTGCGGTCAAGTTCACGTATGTGGGTTAAATGGATCGTAGTCATGTGCCTCCCACCGAGCTAACAACAACCTGTTGCTTCGGTCTGTCGGTTACGAGTCACTAACCGGAGCTCCGAAGCGGGAACAAACGGCACCAACGGCAGCAAAAACAACTCCTGGTCTGTTCAAAAAGAAATACGCTAAATATACGACAAAACAGCTACAGACTGCTGCAAATACAGTTAACTTGCATTTAATCCTTGAATACCACGCATAGGAAGCCAGGTCAGTTTTATTTATGATCTGTAAGGATCTTCACAGTCTGCACGGTCAGTTCCTCCATTTAAATAAGGAGGGACTGTTGTAAAACTTAGAAAAACAAACTGTAGAGGAGGTGATAAGTAAAAAAAAATAAAAAATAAACATGGTTCTTAAACAGAAACGCAATAGATGTTGTGTGTACAGAATAGACCAGGATTGCTTACAGTAATCAAAATAAATACTTTTAAATGGATAGATAAACAGATAATTTATTAGTCAATGCAAAACAATCACAGTTACTTTGATTATTGAACAGTAGACTTTTTTTTGTTGTTTTTCACTGCACTGAGAACAGGTGGGATTAATGATGGTTCCCCAAATAAGCATAGAAAGTAAAGTGGGTTTTAGATTGATGGTCAGACAAAACAAGACAACTGCAGGCAACACCATTGAATTAAGGCAAAATCGTTTGCAGGCTTCTCTGACATTTTATCGACAAATAAATAATTAAAATAAAAATAAATAAATAAATTAAAAAATTTCCCCTCGGGGATTAATAAAGTATATACCTACCTACCTACCTACCTAATCAAATAATTGGAATAATATCCCACGGAGTAATTTCTAATGAAAATAATTGTGAGTTGCAATCCTCGATATTAATAAGTTTTTAGATATAACATGCAAGGGTCACATCATGTGCATGTAAACACACTTGACAACGGAGGTGCCTCCTGTTTTTGACATAGAGAAGACTCAATTTTGGCAGCTGGCAGGAATCACTTCCTGTGTTGATCCACGTCACCGAGGTGCTGGAGAAGTTTCTTACTGAAGGTGATCTGCTGTTTGACCATCAGTTTGTGGAGGGGTGAGAGACATTTTCCAGGATGGATAACAGTTTGTGTAGCAGGTCACAGAGTTGTTCTTTTTAGCCTCCAGAGGAAAAAAAAAATGTTTTTTTTTTGGGCACTAGTGGATAATAACGGTGAGTTCATATGTTTGGGTCCACAGAGGGGACAGGCATCTCCACAGTTGCTAGCAGCTGTGAGTCAGTCTGTTGTACAAACACCCACAAACCAAGCGGGAGACCAAAGTCATCGCAGTACCGGGCTGGAAAGAGACAGCTGGAAGCTTCAGCAGTTGGGGGGGCACTCTTTACAGCTACGTACGTACATAGAATAAAACGATGGCACTCACTTCCCCTCTTTTTCTCTTTTTTTCATCATAATGTTGCATATGAACAAAAGGAGGTAGTAGTGGTACAAATGACTCATTTAACATCTGTGATTTTACTGTTTTCATGTGGAAAGCAGACTGAAGTATAGTTATATTTTAGTGTCATGATAATAAGAAGCTGCCAGGCTGTATTATGTTTTTCGACTCTGCACGTCGTTTGTAATTTGCATTCCTGCCCCGGGTTCACGTGGATAACAGCCAGTATTTTGTGTCTCGTCAGAGTTGCAGGACAGCGGTCTGTCTCCAGCTTTAAGCCTGCTGCCTGTGAACTCTGGAGGGGAGCACAACTTCACCGAATATTCTTTATTCCAACAAAGTGACACAGAATTTGCCCCTTTAAGGTAAGAAAAAAAAAAAATCCCTTTTAAATTGTTTATTCTGTGGATTAGTTTTCCACAACATGTCGTGATAGGTAGATGATCATTGATTTTTTTTATTTTTTTTAAAGGGCGTACCCTGATGATTCCATGGCGTCGGGGAGGTTTCGCTTTCCGCTCCAGGATCACACCACCCGTGTCTCTGAGCGCGGCTCTCTGTCGCAGCATCCTTTGGTCCAGCCAACCATCGTTTCGGAAGAAGCAGCGAGCAGCTGCTGCTCTCTCTCTCAACACAGTTTATCACCTGGAATCCTTCATCCCCCGATGACCGTCACCGCTGAGGACAGACGGGGGCTTCGATCCCCAGACGAGACGGGTGACAGCAAGAAGCCCGAAGAGACACTGAAGAACCAGCCGGTAGGAGAAGCTGGTGAAGATGAGACCTTCTTCCTCAGGAAGGATGTTTCTGCCCGGCGTCTCTTGGAGCTCCTGCAGAAAGACGTCGGCATGCCCAGCAGCAGCAGTGCCGTCTCCTCTGCCTCTGACCCGTCTGTGAAGAGCACTGTGTCTTTTACAGACGAGTTTAAAAGCTCTAAAGTCCGCGACCTGGCCCCCGGCCGCAGCGCGGCTCGACGAGAAGGTGCTCCAGCTGGAGCTGAGGCGCAACAGCCCGACGGAGTTTCAAACCGAGCGCTGCCGTCGGAGGTGCGCAACGTCACGTCGGGCTCACGCAGCACGCAGCCGGACGAGAGCAGCGAACAGTTACAAAGAGAGCTGCTGTCTGAAGCAGAGAGACGAGGCGGCTGTGAAGACGGAGCCGCAAACAGACGGGGGAAAAGTCCAACACCACCCGGCCAGTCTCTCGCAAAGATGTCCGGAGGCAAGCCGAGCGCCACCAGAACTCATCCGTGGACGGGACCGTTCTCAGCAGGAGTTGAACGGGTTCACGGAGAGCAAGAGCTCTGGTCCTCGGGGAACCAAACGGGGATTGATGGGTCCTACCTGGGATTTCTTCCACAGTCCCAGTCCACTCCGGGAGTTTTAAATCCGCCACCAAAATCCAGCGTCCAGGTTAAACTGGGGCGACTTTCAGCCATCGAGTCTCATCAGGAGAGCTCGTACCAGTCAAGCACAGAGATCTCTCCCCCGCAGCCAGCCGGAGCTGACGAGCAGCGCCGAGAGGACGCCGCCTCCGCAGAAGTCCAGTCTCTCCCAAGTCTCAACTACATGCAGAAAGTGGACGCTTGGAGGGCAAACCAGACTTCAGGGAAGACTTCGCTGTTCGACAGCCTGGCGCTGCAGGGATTCTTCGGCGTCTCTCCCAAAACGAAAGCTTTCGATGCCGTGTCTGACACCCTGAATCGCATCCTCAGTCAGCAGGCCGTCGGCCACGGTGTCAGGCAGAGCTCCTCCGCGGCTCCCTCCGGCTCTTCGTCTCCAAGACGCGGGGAGGCGGCGGGCAGCGCTCCCAGTGACAAGGACCAGACCGGGTCTGCAGCACCGGCCTCCCCCTCGCCCCTCGGCAGGTCTCAGTCCCACTCGTCTCTGAGCACCGTGGTCACGTCGGTGCACAGAGATCAGCAGACGGACAACCCTCCAGAGAAAGAGAAGAGTCAGGAGGACGCTCATCATCCTCATCATCCTCATCATCCAGGCACCGCAGCTCAACCCTCGCATCCCACGAGCCTCGGTCACTTCAGCGACGTGTCACCCGATCGAGATGTCACACTTTCGAGTTCCCAGGATAGCTACGGTGGAGTTAAAGTAGGAACCTCCATCGGAGCGTCGTCTGTTCTCAGCCTGGAGCTCGATAATTATGTCCCCAACTGGACCTCAAAACTATCGACACCGCCACCTCTTCAAAAGCCGAGAGACCTCAACATTGACGAACGAATTCCGGTGATTGAAAACTGAAAATCTTCACGATCAGCACAGGATCTCTAAAATGCTTCAGTTACCGCGTGTGGATGATGCCATTTGTTCTGTATTTGTTCTTCTTGCAGTTGTATCTCCATAACCTCGGCATAGACCAGTCTCCCTCCACCATCTTAACTCCGTTTGCACCCAGAGGGCCAATCAGAGAGCCGGAATTCTCCCCCACTGATCTGTGTACAATTAAAGGATCTACCGGGACGCCGACCAAGAGCACGCAACCCTCCGGAGGTAGCGA
Source organism: Brachyistius frenatus (assembly GCF_029030835.1). Classification (NCBI taxonomy): domain Eukaryota; kingdom Metazoa; phylum Chordata; class Actinopteri; family Embiotocidae; genus Brachyistius; species Brachyistius frenatus. The sequence goes on from NW_027210701.1 coordinate 204,409, forward strand.
ACCTTTGGAAACATACGAACATAAACAAGCTGCAGCACGTGTGTTTTTATTTATTTATTTAGTCCTTATAAAAGAATATAAAGTCAAAGTAAACAAAAAGTATTTTGGTATATTCATGTTGCATCACAATTTTAATATTCTGAATGTATACTCTTTTTTTTTATCAACTTTTAATTGGTGAAAGTGTGTTTATTAAACGTGTTCTGATGTATTATCAGGAGGAAGTCCTCATAAAGGGGAGTTTTCCACGTGCAGCATCCTGTCGGTGGACTCCGCTACATCCATCCCGTTCAGCCTGGACAGTCTTGGTCCAGCTGTCTCGGTCTCTGTCCTGGTCCGAGCCAGGAGGACTTCTGCTCCGTCGGATACGGGACCGGTCCACGGTGAACGCGGACCGGCGTCCTTCTCCGAGCCTGAAGAGGACTCTTATTCCTCCGTAGTGCGACCGAGGCAGCGACAGCAGGACGGCAGTTCGACCACCAGCCGGGATATGGACCCGCTGGGAGACACTTCTGACGTCTCGTTGGGTGTTAAGACGAGAAGCGGGGACAGAAACGCGGAGTCGCTTCTCCAAACCAGCTCCAGTGTGGATCCGAGCGCAGAAGATTCTTTTGTCAGCTCGAAGGACTTGTTGGAGATCCGCAGATTTCTCTCTCCTGCAGAGGACGTGGTCTCCGCCGGGTCTTCAGCAGCGTCCTCCGCCTCCCCTGCAGCGCAGCGTCCTCTCTCTGATGAAGACATATTCCTGTCGCTGAAGAAGAAGACCGGCACGCTGCGGGACTCCTCGATCTCCCCGTCCTCCGCAGCCGAGGACACCGGGACTCGGCCCTCGCCGCTGTGGACCGGGTCCTCGTCCGACTCCGCGCTGACCTCCGAGAGGTCACAGCAGATCTCTGTTGGCCGGGAGACCTCGTCGTGGCAACCTGATTATCCGTCCACGCAGGCTCTTTTCACCGCACCCGCACCTCCCACCGTTACACACGACGTACCGCAGGATGGAGGCGTCTTTAGCGGTGCAGGGGCGTCCCTCGTCCTCTCCGAGTCCGTCCGGCGGACTGAGCCCGAGGGCTGCAGCGCCGCACCTCCCGACAAAGTCCCGACGCAGCCGCCGCTCGTCCGGTCTCTTCCGGCTGCGAGCGCACAACAGCAGCTCAGCTCTACTCCCGCAGACACGCCGGGGGTCCCAGAGGAGGAAGAGGAGACGACACCCGGAGGTCCCGTCCAGATCTCCTCCGTCTCTCCCGTCCTCGAGGACTCTGACCAGGGAGGGATGAGCGACGGCAGCAGCGACGGCTCGCTGGCGGTCCGAGTGGCCAAGTTACTGCAGAGCGAGTCTCCGGCCACCGTGGTGTCCAGCACACCCAGCGTCACGGACCACGAGGAGAGCAAGGCCAGAGGTAACCTCCTCTTCATCCTTTATCAATTAAATGAAAGCAAAACTCCAGATAAAGTTCACCTGCTTGGCAGACGACAGGCGGTCTGCAGAACATCTTCACAATGCTGAGTTGGCAGCGGCTTTAGGTTGAACTTACCCCGAATATCAGCTTATTGTTCATAGCGCTGACAATGGAATTTAATAGAGACACATTTTTGCGTGTGTGTGTGTGTTTGTGTGTGTGTGTGTGTGTGTGTGTGTGTGTGTGTGTGTGTGTGTGTGTGTGTGTGTGTGTGTGTGTGTGTGTGTGTGTGTGTGTGTGTGTGTGTGTGTGTTCACTATAAATGTGTGGGTTAAATGCAAAGGTCAAATTCTAATATGTTCCTGTGTGTAAAAACACAATATATGTAAAATATGGCCAATAAAAGGATCCGATTTTTTTTTTTAAAACCAAAAAAAACCGTGTCTTGATGTTGCAGAGTGGATTAAGATGAAGATATCCGGACAGCAGTGTGAACCTCTGGAGTTGGACAAAGAAGATCGAAGACGAATTGAAGAAATCAAGAGAGAGCTGCTGTTAAAACACCCTTTAACGGTAATCCTGTCATTTCACCTCACGTAGCAGGAAACCTGTAATTATAGAAGCTGTACTTGTTTTGTCACGCGTTGGATTATGTAAAGATTTAAAAATATACATTTGTCATTTTGATGTCTGCTTCCCGTCACTGGACTCCGCAGGTCTCAAGTTTAAGGTAACCGGAGTGTTTCAGGCATGGCGTTGACAACAGATGCAACATTTACCTGCAGTGCAAAAAAAAACAAAAAGAAAGTCAGAACTGACAGAACAACAAACTGTCCTTCCTCCTCCTCTTCCTCTTCCTCCTCCTCTTCCTCTTCCTCTTCCTCCAGAGTCAAGGCAGCACAGACACAGAGAGCAGCGCAGCGTCCAGTTTTAAAGTCCAGAGGGAGAACGGTCGTCCTCGGTCCGTGGAGGTGTTCAGCGCCCTCGGTGCCGCCGCCGACCAGCCGACTCAGCGGCCGCAGGGCGTCGGTACGCGCCCCCCCGACGCCCCCACGCGCACGCAGAACGCCCCTCGCTCCCATCTGGAGGCTCAGGTGTGTGAGATCGCTGCCAGAGAAGGAGTAACCCTCCCTACAAGCAACCAACGGGCTTTCACCTCCATCACCATCGCCACCCGCCGGCGCTGCGCCCCCCCGTCGCCTCCCGCCTCTCCCCTCAGCCCCGCCCCCACCCCCGACCCCGCCCCCCTCCACCTGACCGAGCTCTCCACGGCAGCAGCCGACCGGCAGCTTCCTGTCAACGCTGAGGAGAAGGAGAAGGAGGAGGAGGAGGAGGATGGAGTCACTTTAGAAATGACGACATCAGCGCCAGGGAGTCAGAAGAGGGAGTATACCGTGGGCGGGCGGTTTGAAGACTCTCCTCCGTCCTCGGGGGGGTCGACGAGAGACGCCGTGACTCTCGGCTCCGTCTCCGGCGACGGTCGCGGAGCGGCGTCCACCGTCCGGTCCCCTGCCGGGACCGGCCACGTCTCGCGCGTCCGTCTCAACCTGTCCCCCAAAGCCACCGGCCGCGCCTTCGCCGCCCACGCTAACGAGTTCGTGGCCCTGAGACGCCGCCAGCCCGCCGCCAGCAGCCCAGACGAAGGCGTCGGCTTGTCCAGTCCGCCGGAGTGGAGCGACGCCAGAGAGGCGACGAGGCGGCCGGCGCCCGAAAGAGCCGACGCCCTCGCGGCGTTCAAAACCGTCGGAGCGCCGGGGAGGACGAACGCCGCGACGGCTCGACGCAGGCCGCAAACATCCCAGAGGCCGTTTACCGCCGAGACGCCGGGTAGGTTTCACAGATCAGATAACATTCCTAATAACGGCTTCTATTTCTTTTAGCGCGTGTCAATGAAAGGATGTGGTGTCCCTTCGCTCCTCCTCTTCCTCCCCGTCCTCCTCCTCCTTCTCTTCCTCCTCCTCCTCCTCCTCCTCCTCCGACAGCGGTTCCCATCCTGCTGCCTTACAAACCTCGCGGCAGCGACGAGCTCTTCTACGTTCCTCAGATGGAAGCGGACGTTTCCTCGGCCGACGGCGCGATGGAGAGCTCCCACCCCGGTACGCGCCGCTCTCACGTTAAAGCTTCGATATGCCACGCGGCCCGCACCTCCGCGGGCCGACTTCATTCCACGCTCGCGGTATTCATATTCATATTCATATTCATATTATTCATATTCACATCGACGCTTTTTGATGAAAAGACGCGGGGGAAGTGAATTCACGCGCGTTGCACGTCCTCCCTCGTCCTCCCTCTTCATTTCCTCTTCTGCTGCATCCTGCAGAAAAATGATGTTAAATTTTAAAAGGCAAAAAAAAACACCCACATTTTGCGTCCTATTTTTATATATTTTATTATTATTTATTTGCTTTTTTTTTTTGTAAAACAGCATCAAATAAGGAAATATAGAACACTGTATGAAACTGAGGGATGGACGTAAAGCAAGAGCCGTTAAAATAAATATTTCGATCATAAATTGTGGCTCGTGTGACGAAACATAAAATCCGATTTAAGAATATTTTAATTCAAAATGCGCCGTCTGCCACGAAGACAGTGAGAACCAAACGGAAGTAAAAACCGAGTTCGTGGTGGAAACGCGCGGCGCCGACGTGTTTTAACGGTACTCTTGAGATTTCTGCGGAAAAATGTCTCGAAACTTGCCAAAAACTTGAGTTGTGCTTTTCTCTGTGAAATAACTCGTCTTCAAAACGAACTGTAGAAGTGAATGAATGAATTGAACGGTTTGACTGACGGAGGTGGAGGCTCTGCTCCCCCTCCGGAGGGGGAGGCTCTGCTCCCCCTCCGGAGGTGGAGGCTCTGCTCCCCCTCCGGAGGTGGAGGCTCTGCTCCCCCTCCGGAGGGGAGCAGCTGGTCCTTTGTAAGGTACACCAGGCCAGCACATGAACTATTCATGTTCAGGGGCTGAGAGGAACAAAAGGACCGAGAGAGACGAGGGGACTGAACGTCTTCTGCTCATCGCAGGCAGAGGATATTTTACTCGCTTTTCCTGTCGCGTTAATTTATCTCTGAAATAAAACAGGAAGTCGTTTTTATTTTTTTGTATTTTATTATTTTTTTTGTATTATTATTATTATATACTTTATTAATCGTTTTTCGCCACAGCAGCATTCATACAGGAGCAATAATAGAAACAATAGAATAAAATAATAATAGAATAGAATAATATAATAGAAAAGCAATAAAATAAAAAATACGAGGTAACAAAACCTGTGTTGAACTCCGACCAGGCTCGGACGACGCCGTGCCGCCTCGCTTCAGCAGCGAGGTCCTCGGGCACCAGGACCCGGGTCTGGACCGCGGCGTCTCCATCAGGCACACCGAGGGCGTCTACAGCAAGAGGCTGAAAACGGGCAGCTTCAACACGCAGCAGCCCGGAAACGGAGGTGAGACGAGCCGAGTCGGCACTCTCACCACTTCTCTCCCGGGACATCAAGTCATTGCCTTTTATTGTGTTAAATGTTTTCACCTGTCTTAAGATAATAATAATAATAATAATAATAATAATAATAATACAGTCCATGTAGAGAGAAATAAAACTACCGAAGAGGGAAGAAATCTGAAAGCATTCGCACTGATTATTTTGTGTTTTGTAGTTGTATCGAGGACAAACTTGAGTTTTGTCTGGAATGAACAAACGATGATAAATAGTGCTCCCACCGGGTGATGGAAGAAAAAAGTCTTTCATTCAATTCAATTCCACTGATTTTGTGTTGAGTTTAATAACACCTTGTCGCGCGGTCTCAATGCGCTTCGCAGACAAAGAAAAACAGCATCAATAAATACAAACATCAAAGGAAACAAATTCGAGAAGGAGAACGTAAACAAACACAAACGAAGCCCGAGACGTTTCCGCTCGCGTCGTTTCCGTTCATTTATTCTCGTTAAGCTTTTAACGAAGTGGTCGTGTGACGAAAGACCAACGTTATATTATTAGATAAAAAATTAAAAAAAATAAAAAAAGAATGCTCCTTTTATATTTTGATACATTAAGTTATTATTTTTGATTTAGAAATGTTTCATTGTGGATTTTCTGTCTGGAAAACAACTTGATGCGTCGTCGTTGTTCTGGTTAATTGAAACGTGTACTTTTGTTTGCAGTATTTCATTCTTCTGTATTTGTGTGTAATAATTGATGATGCATCGTTTGTCTCGTCTAAACTGAGGTCTTAATGTGTGTTTTGTTATCTTCTAATAAATTCCTCCGCGGCGGCAGATAGAAGCCGAACTCCAGATCCGTCTGCCTTCACCACAGTTCCTCCACGGGGCGACCAGCGGGTCTTGAAGAGGGACCAGGGGACCAGCCCGGTCCAGTTCCTCCAACCGGAACCGAGACCACAGAGGTTTCTGCCAGCTCGTGTGGAAATGGAGGACGTCCCTCGGCCGAGGAGGGACCCGGACCTCCGTCGGCCGGCCTCCCGGCAGAGCGGCCGAACTCTGGACCAGCTGTGGCAGACGTTCTGTGACCAGCTGGTCGCCGAGGAGGCGCGTCCCACCAGAGAGGCGACGCTGCTGGAGCGACTGGAGCGGCTGTCCCATCTCATTCACGGCACGAGAGCTGCTGATGTGTCCCGAGTACGGGAGGAGGAAGACGATCCCCCAGAGGGGACGGCAGGGACGGGGAGGAGATGGGAGGCGACACCGAGGAGGAAGGAGCAGGAGGAGGTGAGGAGGAGGAGAGAGGAGGTGAGGAGGAGGAGTGAGGAGGTGACGCTGAGGAGGAAGGAGTGGGAGGAGGTGAGGAGGAGAGAGGAGGTGACACTGAGGAGGAAGGAGTGGGAGGAGGTGAGGAGGAGTGAGGAGGTGAAGGAGAGTTTAGGAGGTGAAGTCAGGGGAGGAAGAAACGAAACGAAAGCCGCGGAGGACGACCGCCGCGCCTCCTCTTCCTCTTCCTCCTGTTTCCCCCGCAGCTCCTCCCACAGCCAGCGCCTGCGTCCCGCCGGCCGAGACGAGTCCGAGACCCTGTCCACCGTGTCCGGCTCCGTGTCCACCGTGGACACGGCCCGGCTGATCCGGGCCTTCGGCGCCCACAGAGTCCAGAAACTGAAAAGCACCTCCGGCCTCGGTAAACTGTACAGAACCATCCAGCAGCAGAAAGAAGGGCGGAGCAGAGACCCTCCAAACACCGTCACCCCGTCGCAGACCCCCGGCACCGACCCATCCGTACGTACATCTGCATTTTAACGCCCTCATTCCTCCTCAACTTAAAAAGTTCTTCACTACTTTTGGAAGTTTATTTGTCTCTCTTTACCGGCAAAGACACGAACACATCAGCTGATCTTAAACGCGGTTTAACTTTTGATGGAAACTGAATTTGTGTTCAGGTGGATTCCGCCGCGTCGACCAGCACCTACGGCGTCCCGTCGGGCCGCGGCTCCTCCGGCGAGGCTGTGAAACTGGTCAACAAAAGCGTCCAGGCGGGTCAGTGCAGCAGAACCGGGAACACGTTGTGACGTGCTGCCGACTTTCTATTGGCCGTCGCTCCTCAAGTGTTCCAGCACGCGGGAGGAAAACATTTCATTTCTTTATTCTTTATTTCTTTCAGTTCAGCAACCTGAAAGTGGACGTTTTTATTGTAAAGTTGAAGTGATTTCTTTTTTTTTTTTTTTTTTTTTTAAATCAGGTGACCTGGAGATTGTTCGTAACGGGACTCGACGACACACCAGAGATGTTGGAACCACTTTCCCTTCGCCCGGTGAAGCCAGAGCTTTAAGGCGGACCTCATCTTCTTCGTCTAGTGTGGCAGGAGGAGGAGGAGGAGTTCTAAAGCAGAGAAAGAGCAAGAGGAGCCCGTCGAAGCCGTATCCTCCGGGTATGTCGGTTATACTCTTGTAAAGTCTCAGTTTTATGCTGACTCTGCGTTTTTGTTTTAATGGTGAACTTATTCTTTATTACCAGAATAAAACCAAACGCTCGAATGATTCTGCTGGTGTTTATCTCTGCGGTCTCTTCCAGGTGTTTCGTGGTTCATCTGCGCTGACGGCCCGAGGTCGGAGGCGAGGAAGGAGAACCGGCCCGAGGAGTCTTCGTCGCCCGCCCGGATGCCGAGCAGCGCCTGGTTCCAGCCGCACAGCGGAACCGGGCCGTGGAGGGAACCGCTCGGACAGAGACCGGTCCACGGGGACCGAAACGCACAAAGCGGGTTTATTCACCCCGTTGAACCGGATCCAGACCCCGGACCCAAACGGACCTCCTCCGGTCTGGTACGCGTCTCCCTCCAGGTCAGCAGAATCAAATCATCCTCGCGTCTTTTTAAGAGAAAGTATTGTCACGAAAAGGTTCACTTGAATACGTTTATTCATAAAAGTGAATGGAGCCCTTTTTTTTTTTTTGTTGTTGTTGGTAAAAATCAACCCCCTCCCTCCCCCCTCGCTCGCTGTCCCACAGGAGGCGCTGGAGACGCGTCGTCCAGAGTTCATCTCCCGGTCCAGGCAGAGGACGAAGCTTCTGGCTCTGCAGGCGGAGGAGAGGAAGCTGCAGGTCGACGTCGCGGAGGAGAGGGAGGAGAGGGAGGAGCTGTTCAGGCGGCCGGGGGGGCCGGGGGGGCCCGCAGGTAACGCAGGTAACGCACACATCTTTCTTCGCGCTGACGCGAACACCTCTCCGGGGGTTTCAGCGGCCGCCGGAAGTTAGTCGGAGAGACCGACGTTCGGCTTTGAGAAGGAGCCGCGTCCCGCTGACGGAGAGTCGCTGCTCACGGATTGTAAATCCTGCGTCGTGTCGGCGGGAGCGATCGCCTCAGGGAGTCTCTTCTCTTCTCTTCCCTGTGTGTGAAGGAACCGCGACGCTCAGGAGGGCTGTTCCCAGGAAGGAGATGATCCAGAGGTCCAAACAGTACGTTTCTACGAGCGCTTCTTCATTTCGCTCTGTAAATAAATAAATATTAATATATATATATACACGACATGTCCGTAGTATGACCCGAAATTCCACGTAGAAAGTCCCAGGCGGGGATCGAACCACGGACCTTTAGACTCTTGACACGACAACGCTGACAACTGCACCGTCGTGTTGCCTGCTGTGACCTGAACGGAAGTCGTACTTCTGGCATGTCGCCCGAAATGTGGAAAAATGGCATCTGGTCCCAAACGAGCAGAAAATGTCAAAGTGTAACGTGATCTGAAACATGATGAAAAATGTGAGCGTGTGCAGTACGTCATCCTCAACGTCTCCCTCGTCTCCTCCAGGATCTACGAGAACCTCCCGGAGGTGAAGAGGCGGCGAGAGGAGGAGCGACGGAGAGCCGAGTATCGATCGTACCGACTGAACGCGCGACTCTTCAACAAGGTACCACAAACCCAATCCGTCCGTCCGTCCGTCCGTCTTTGACCTTTTGACCCCCGGCGGCGGAGACAGAAGCGAATGAACTGTTCGGTGTCTTCCAGAGAATCACCGACCGCGTCCTGGGCAGGAGATCGGCGTGGAGCTGATTCAACACGGCGGGAACCTTTCAACTGCAGATACAATCAGGGAACTTCAACACAGAACAAAACCAGCTTTTTTCACCAAAAGTTAACTTGTATTTATTTTCGCCAGTTTTTTGTTTTGTTTTATTTTATTTTATTTTTTAAAGATCATGTTGAAAAGTCGAGTTGTTCTGACGTCGTAGCGTCTCTTTGACTTCACCGCGCAGGTGAGAAATTGTAGTTTAAAATGTGTTTTTTTTAACGTTTGAATAAACCAGATTTCGTTGGAAGACAGTGAAGGACGACGAAGGTCTCCTGGCTTTAATGTCTTTATTGATCGGTACATGGTTGTGCGAGAGAGCGGGGAGTCACACGGGGGAGGAAGGAGGAAAGAGGAAGGAGGAAAGAGAGAGGAAAGAGGAAGGAGGAAGGAGAGACAAGCTGCAGAGTCAGAACGTCGGCTGCTCGCACATAAATAACAACAAATAAATAAACGTCTGCGTTTCCCTCTTCGACTGCGGATGCCCCGTCAAATTCAACGAAATGAACCTTTCAAGTTACGACGGCGGCGCGTAAAACAGAAACGGTCTTAACGGGTTAACGCGTCGGCGCGGAGTCATAAATTCTACTGAGCCGTGGCGAAGAGAAACAAAAGATTCTTTGGCAAAGATGCAAAGTTCCGCTTTAATCATGGTTCGGTGGAAACAAACGTAAAATAAGGCAGGCGAGCGATCTTCAGCGCGAGGCTCTCTGCGGGTTTAAGGCTCGGGACGAAGTCTACGGGAATCTCGGCGGAACGCAGGCGACACGGTCCTTCCCGGATGTTCGCTCACATCGCCGACACGTTTACACGCGACCGGCCTGTAAAAGTACACAGTTACGACTTTACAACACGCGTGTAATAAATACTAAATAATTTAAAACTCTGACTAAAGTGCAGTCAGGCTCATTAAATACTTCTTCTTTTTTTTTTTCTTTTTTTCCCCTCCCACGGTAAATCCACCGAAGCGCGTCACGTTTTCTTTTTCCGCGTGCGAAGCGTCTTCGCGGAAATGAAAGTTAAATCCGAAGTGAAAACAACGTGCAGGATTTTGTTCTTGACATTTGTTACATGTGCAAAACAGAAAGAAAGTGTCTTTGATCAAACCACAGTAAAACGGCCAAAACCGGACAAACCCATTATTGTTGCTTCTTCTTTCCCTTTTAGACAGTTGTAAAAAAAAAAAAAAAACACAAAAAAAACCCCACGGAGAACAGCACAGCGACACCTGACGAAAGATGTAAAAACGCGCGGTCGGCATTTTTCACATCCTGTTCCAAGACGCGCGGAAGAAGCAGCGTTAACTGCACCTGGCAAAACTGCCGATTAATTTCATTAGATATTCACTCGTGATAAATGTAATCATTAATCTCCCTGATTATTTTCTCATTTTTTGAAAAACAAAAACAAAAAAAGTCTGAAAATCATGTTTAAACTAGTTTAAATTCAATTTTCTAATTTCACATCTTTAGAATTCACCTTTTTTTTTTCTCAGCGTCAATCTAAAACCTAAAGGTATTTAGATAAATAACAAAAGCAGTAAATCCTCACATTGAAGAAAAGAAAAAAAAAAGCGCTTAAATCAGAAAAGGATTGGCAGTCTTCAGAATGTTACACAAACAACGATCAAAATGGTTGCCGATAAATTTCCGAGACGAGTGCAAAAGACCCGAAAGTCTCCGGCGATGCGGTGAAGAGAACCTCCGGCGGGCCGTGACGTCGCCGGGTGCGATTTTAGAATACCTTCGGGTCGGTTTCGTGGAGACGACGATGACGATGACGACGGAGACGGAGACGGAGACGTCGGTGCAGCAGGCGGGTGGCGCTCAGGTCCGCAGCAGACTGTGAACTCTCTGCAGCTGAGACTGCGACAGGACGAGGCGGTGGACCTGCTCCTGACCGCGGAGACACGGGACCGTGACCCGTCCCACCAGCACCGTGTCGCCCCGCTTCTCCTCCTTCGCCTGCACACAAAACCACAAATGTGGAGTCTCATCAGCGGCGGAGGATTCAGAGCGGGAAGTCAAAATGTGGTTGTTGTTTTTTTAATTCACGTGCGACGGATCAAGAAGGAATCTGGACTGATCGCTGATCGGAACGTTTCCAATCAATACAAACACACCAGAAGGAGGGAAAACATTGATCGGTTCGCGTGGTTCAAATTGGGCGAATCTAATTATACGATTTGATAATAATGTAAAAAATATAAAATATCTTGATGGTTTAAAAAAAAAAAGAAAACAAGACTTTTATTGTCAGGTTTATACGATTTTACTACTTGGTGACCAAATTTACGTTTGTAAAGCTCCAAATGTTCACAGACGTACTGAACTTGGTGTTACATCACAATCAAAAATAGATTCGGATTCAGGCACAAGAAATTTTTAATCGCTTAGATGAAACCGTCGCAGTAACGAATGAGCTTCATTTCTCACCCGGTTTGATTTTTACCGATCTAAAAAAAGGCCAAAACGGATCAAATATTCAGAATGATTTCGGTAAATTTCTCACGGCGACAAAAAAAAAAACAAAAAAAAAAACCCGGATAAGACGTCTCATTTCTTTCCGTCGCGATCGAAGAGTCCCGAGCTTCGACGTTCGAGAGTCTCCCGACGCCTCCTCACCTTCACGAACGAGGTGCAGGGGAACGTGGCGAAGTCCGACGACACTCGAGCTCCGGGCTGATGGTTGACGACGTGCTCGGCCACCTCGCCCTGACACAAACACAAACAAACACAAACAAAAACAAACACAAACACAAACACGGGGAAAACACGTGGAAATCAGTAAAGCCTTCAAACGTCGTGTCGAGTTTGCGTCTGCGAGGTTTTGGAAGTGTTCGGGTTTCGTACCTTCAGTCGGTCCAGAGTGTCTCTCAGCGACTGCAGTCTGGCGGTCTGTTCCAGCAGCTGAGCACCGGGGGTCACTGTCGGACGCAAACAACGTTTAACGGGGCCTCGTTCGCCTCTTCCCGACGTAGTTTAGCGTCGTCAAACGCTTCGTAAATCGCCCGTTGAGAAGATGTTCAGGGGCTCGGCTGAATCTACCCGTCGGTTGTTTTTAGAAGCGAAAAGCCGCGGTTCAACTTTTCTATTAATCTAGAAAATAACAAAACGACCTGAACTATAAAATGTTATTTGAAAATTCAACAAAAAACCAAACGAAAAACAGGCTTTCGTTTTAGGATTTTGGATGAACTAATCCTTTATTTACATCAAAACACAAAACAAAAAGCGTAAAAGTAGAACTTCGGGCACTAAAAGTCGATCCTTGCCTCGCGAACGTATTTCTGGCGCTTTTGAATTACCTGGAGATTTCCCGGTGACGTCCACCACCTTGACGTTGGCGCTCATGTGCAGCAGAGTCTCCAGCAGCTGGTCCGTCTTCCTGTAGAGGGCGCTGGAGAGCACTTCGGGACGTCCTCCGTCCCGGGAGGGGAGCTTGGTCACGTGGAGAGGGGGCAGGGCGGCGAGCTGAGCGCGCACCTTCTCCGCCTGCGGGGACGACAACGGCGTCAAAACGCATCGAGTCACCGCCGACCGCGATTGGTGAGAAATATCCGAAGTCGTCACGACGGAGGAGAAATCGGCGCCGAGTAACTCCGCGTGAGCTTCGGGCTCCAGAGTACGAAGCGGTCGGTTTGTCGGACGGAGAGTTCGCTCACCTTCAGCCGGTTGTTCTCGTTCTTCAGGTGCTTGATGCAGAGTCTTTGAGCCTCGATCTGCTGAGTCAGCAGAGGCGAGTCGATCACCTGAACGCCCGAAGCGGAGCCGACCGCGGTCATCATGTTGGCTGCGGGTGAGAACAGAACAGACACAGCTGATGAACACCGGAGGGGATCCGAAGATTTATTTACTTTTGATACTTCTGCTGTAAAAAAACAACAACAAAAAAAACATCATTTAAATTAAAAAAAATCTGTGTTTAATGAATGTTGACGTGAAGCTTGTAACTGACTCACTGAGCACATTTGACTTCATATTAAAACCATGCAAAGAGGAGATGATGTGCATGCAGAAAAATGCAGATTCGTGAGATCAATATCTCGTAAGTGAATATAAAATACACGTAAATCCTTTCCAGTCTCTACGGTTTAATAACGGGGTTTCTGCAGGGTTTTGGATTTTAAACTTTTAAACGTTGACACCACACAAATTTGGGGGAAAATATAAAAGTATGATGATAGGAAACCAGCAGCATCATATGCCTGTATTTATTTTTTTACCATTATACAAACAAAAATTCAAAATGATTTGATTGAATTCACACAACGTGGATAAAAAGAAAAATAACTGCTGGATGGATTAAAGACTTAGAAGGGACCTTTTTTTTTTTTTTTTTAAAAAACAGCAATAACTGTGTTTCCTACTCTCATATACAAAAACTATAATTATAACTAACACTAATATTTATTAATTCAGTAAATTAAGGCTTTTAAACAGCCTCTAAAGTGTTTTTAAAGCCCCGCAGACATCCTGAATAAAACAAACATGCACAATTCAAACGTTTCATTTTTAAGCTGAGTCGGCATGCAGCATCACGAGCAGCTCGATACCTTTTTGCTCTTCTGCAGAATAATATTAAGGAGAGATTAAAGGAAAGTTACACAGAGGAAAGAGTGGTTGGTTGTAGTTTTGTAGTTTCTTCACCGTTTAGTGGATGATGTATATAACGACGTAGTTTCTTCACTGTTTAGTGGATGATGTATATAATGACGTAGTTTCTTCACTGTTTAGTGGATGATGTATATAATGACGTAGTTTCTTCACCGTTTAGTGGATGATGTATATAACGACGTAGTTTCTTCACTGTTTAGTGGATGATGTATATAATGACGTAGTTTCTTCACTGTTTAGTGGATGATGTGTATAGCGATGTAGTTTCTTCACTGTTTAGTGGATGATGTATATAATGACGTAGTTTCTTCACTGTTTAGTGGATGATGTATATAGCGACGTAGTTTCTTCACTGTTTAGTGGATGATGTGTATAGCGACGTAGTTTCTTCACTGTTTAGTGGATGATGTATATAATGACGTAGTTTCTTCACTGTTTAGTGGATGATGTATATAATGACGTAGTTTCTTCACTGTTTAGTGGATGATGTATATAATGACGTAGTTTCTTCACTGTTTAGTGGATGATGTATATAACGACGTAGTTTCTTCACTGTTTAGTGGATGATGTATATAATGACGTAGTTTCTTCACTGTTTAGTGGATGATGTATATAATGACGTAGTTTTCCCTCCACTCACCTCCTGCCAGTCCCGTGACGATGGAGGCGATTCCCGACGGTCCGCTTCCTCTCAGCCCGTCGATGGTCATCTTCGATTGGCTGTTGATCCGCTGCTTCAGCTCCGCCTTCTCCGACTCCAGCTGGTCGATGTCGGCCTGCAGGGCGTCCATCGTCTCCTCGAACTCCCTGCAGAGAGGAGAAAGACGGCGTCACGCGGCTGCAGGTCGGCGACCGCCCGAGACGTCGGAGCCGCAAGCGCGACGTCGCTCGTACTTCTCCTTCTTCTTCAGGAGCGTCTGAGCCTCGTCCAGCCGGGTCTGGATCTTCTCCACGCGCTCGTCTGCGTCTTTGGACGAACTGTCCAGCTTCTTCTCCAGCAGACTGAGACGGACGTTGGCCTCGCTCAGCTCCTCGCCCTGACAACACAAAGCCAGGTGAGACACGGTACGACACGGTGTCTCCCAATATTTGACGTGAAATCTAATCTTTCCGACCGATGACTCGGCAGTTCCGTGTTGACTGTGTTTTTATTTCCTGTGAATCTGTGTTTTTCTACCTTGATCTTCAGAGACTTCTTTAGCTCCTTGATGACCGTCTCTCTGTCCTCCAGCTTCATGCCGAGACCTTCTGCGTCTGTGATTTCTGCTCGCAGGGCGGCGGCGCGCACGTCCACCGGAGGAGGATTCTGGGAGGCGACAAACCATCGAAACGTGAGAATAATATTCTGCATCCATCAGGTGACGTCGCGGTGAGAGTTCGGAGAGTCGAACCCAGCGAGTACCTTGTGCTGAGGCTTGTCTGAGTCGTACTCGCCCTCCTGCATGGCGGTCGCCATCTTGTTCATGGTTGCTATGACGATGCTGCAGGACTGTCGCAGACACTCGTAGGGGTTGGCGCCCTGCGATCCGTAGATCTGAGAGGATGATAGTTTGGATGTCAACAATGCTGTCGACTCTGACTTTATTTGTCACTCGGGGGTCAATTTCAATCAACAAAACTACAAAACAACAATCCAGAAATACAAGTTTAGAAAACTTTAAGTACACAAGGATCTATAATAATATTATAATATCTATCCAGTCTGACTGTAGAGGGTCAAACAGGTGATAAACAGAGCACAGGTCAAAGGTACAAATCTAAACACAAAGAAAAGCAACAGTTTCCCGCACTGCGGCTCCTCATCTTTATAACAGCGCACAGATTATGTATTTTGGCTTCATGTAATTGACGATTTATATTTATTATTAACATATTTATAGGTACAGAAATACTTTTTAGGGGAAGTTTTAGAGTTTATATAAATTATTGGAGCACAAAACGTTCTCTTCCTCCTGATAAAACTACAGATAAATAAACTCAAATTAAAAACACTTCATGCTCCTCGCGTCCAGATTTTTCTCGGTGTACAGCACTCTTGAGATATTTTCTGCACGTCAG
Organism: Brachyistius frenatus; assembly: GCF_029030835.1. Classification (NCBI taxonomy): domain Eukaryota; kingdom Metazoa; phylum Chordata; class Actinopteri; family Embiotocidae; genus Brachyistius; species Brachyistius frenatus. Next base: position 219,980 of record NW_027210701.1, read on the forward strand.
ACCTGTTTTTTATTTGGCAGAATTTAAGAAAGCAAATCTGCCGTTATAAAGAAAATTGTCCGATAACATTTTGTAAAAATTTGTGATCAAGCCACTGCCTCGAAAAGGCTTCGGATCTTGTTTTTTGCCGGTCAGGTTTCAAAGTTCCAGACAAACCGAAGTTGAAATGTACGTACCTGTTCTCCAGCCTTGAACGCCACGTCCTCCAGTTTGACGGCCGACAGTCCCTCCTGTTCACCGAGAGGCGACATCATCTGCGCTCCGGCCGCCGCCACTTCCTGCAGCACGGCCACCACCCAGGTCAGGTGCTTCCTGCAGTCTGAGAGCGTGTCGGACACCTGCAGGCGAAAAAAAAAAAAAAACAGTCCAAAATCAGCGCGTCGTCCGCACGAGGGAACAAAACAGAAACATTTTAAAGCTTTGACTGCCGCGGCTACCGGTGGCCCGAAGTTGAGCGCCGACGGGATGCCGGGCGCGTCGGTTCCGGGCATCCTGCGCCGGATCTTCTTGCAGAACTGCCTGATGTCGCTGCAGGACGTCTCCAGGTCCTTCAGCAGCACGGCCAGGTCGGCCTTCTCCTGACCGGCGTGAATGAACGCGCGCAGGCGGCCCACCTCCACCGCCATGCAGTCCAAGGCACTCTGGGTAAACTGCACACCGACGCGGTGAAAATGTTAATAACACGCAAAAAAGTGAGGGACGCACAACAGTTCTCCACAAATCCAGAGTCTTCACAGACTGGAGATGAGATGTTGGTTACTCACTCGGATGTGGTCGGCCAGCTGCATGGTGCAGTCCTCGTTCTGATCGGCCAGGTGGATGCTGTACAGGTGCTGCAGAGGGACAAATGTCCCCAACAGTGAGGACGAGTCATTTTCTAAATAACCAAGTGTCTGTACTTCCTGTGTTTGATACAGCTGAATATTTTCTGCGCGTACGTCACGAGAAGTCGCTGCGTTTATACAGAAAACGTTAAAAAAAAAAAAAAAAAAAACATGTCCGTTGTGGACTTTAATTAATCATGTGATGTCATATGTGTGCGTCTTGTCTTATATGTGTGAGCACCTGATAGTACTTGATGGCCTTGGTGAGCGGCTCCACGTTGACCGTCTCGTCCAGCTGGTCTTTGTGCAGCAGGTCGATGAGGAAGTCCAGAGATCGTTCGTGGACGCTCATCTCCGGGTACAGAGAGCCGATCTTCTTGTAGACCTCCACGCTGCACTGAGCCAGAGCCCTGACACACAAACACACGTTCAAATTTGTTGAACGTGTATATTTCTATGTAAAAGAGAAAATCGTCTGAATTCATTCTCTAAGGTGTTCTCCGATGATGAACAGACGCACTGTTCGTATTTGTGCAGCGTCGCCTGCAGCAGACTGAGCGAGTAGACGAGGCCGCCGGCGAAGCTCAGCTGCTCTCCGACGGCTCCCTTCAGGCCGGTTCGCTCCATACAGTTCTCATTCAGGTCGAACTTCTCCTGCGCCTGTTTGCTGATCAGCTCGGCCTGAAGACACACAAACACAAACAGGTGGTTAAACCTCACATAGAGAAAAGGCTCTTCTTCCTTTCCGTTAATCCGTATCCCAGCTGTCTTAAAGCTTAAAAAAAAAAAAAAAAAACATTCTTCTCCTTGATGACTGATTGCTGTTTTTTTGTGCTTTTTTTTTCTGCAATAGTCCTGCAGTTTTCAGGTTGAGTAAGAGGGCAAAGGTCATGAGGAAGTACTGTCTCCTATGCTGCAACATGGATACATTTCCTTTGCAACAACAGCAGAAAACTTTTCCCGCATTACATCTCAAACCCAAAACAGAACATGTATTCGCAGAACTATAAACAGACAGGTTAGATGCTGATTATTGATTGATATTGATTGTTTTGACACAGGAATAACATGCAGACTTTAATGCCTACTTTGACAGCGGTGTGAGTTGTTGGCGTCAGAGCTTCACCGTGTATTTTGCAGACAGGAATTAAAACCGGCTACAACCCAGATCCCTCATTAAAAATGTGATTTCAAGTACACAATGTGGTGTTTACCTTGCAGATGAGTCTGGGGATGAGCAGCAGCACCAGGATGCAGTCGTGGTCTCCGCCGTGACGGAGGAAGGACTCAGGCATGAAGGAGGTCAGCAGAGAGACGTGTCTGTTGGCCTGACCCACCTCCATCTTCCTCAGCTCCATCTCAATGGCCTGGAAACAAACACACACACACACACACACAAACACACCATCAAACAGGACACAGACCGTTAGAGATCACAAATCATTTACAGAGTTGAAAATTTAAATTAAAAGTTGAACTGTAATTTTAAATCTCGAACCCCTAAAGAAAACCCAGAGATACTGACTCTCATTTGTATGTTATCACCCACTGAGAGCTACTTCTTATTCAGACCAGAAGGTGGTTAGTGTTTCTGACCTTGGCGTAGGCCTTCGTCTCTGCAAACTTAATCTTGAAGTCGAACATCTCCGCCGGCGCCTGCTGCTGCAGCTCTGCTGAGGCTTCCTGCTGGCTGGTCAGCTCTCTGTTCACCTCCTGGAGGAACCACAGAGGGAGAATCAGGATCCTCATATGGACAGAAACATGTGCTAAATATGCTACAACACTTCCTCTGTGCGTACCTGCAGGTGAGCTGTGAGCTCGCGGTACTTCTTGATGGTCTGCTGGTAGTCGGCGACCGTCTCCTGTGCGGCTTCGACCCGTTTCTCGGACTCTCGGACTCTCGCTGCGCCGAGATCCAGCATCTCTCTCAGCTCCAGCTCTGTCTCTCTGGCGTTCTCCTGCAGCTCGTCGTTCATCTCATTGATGGATTCCTGCAGGACGGAGAGGACAGTCAGGAGGCAGGCTCAGTCCAGGACTGCAAAGGTTACAGTTAAGATGATATTTTAATTGCGTGATTGCTCAGGTTTCCTGTTTTCTGTGTGCTTAATGTTTCTCATGCATTAAAACAACTGAAAATAACCTTTTCATATTTCTGATTTGGGATTTCCTCACTGCACCTCTGATTTCTGTTTATTAAATATGAGTTTTTGCAGCAGGCATGACTTTATGTGTCAGTCAGTGGAACGACGGCATCTTTCAGCTCAATTCATCTTCTGCAATTTGTTGTCAATGCTAAAAACACAACATACATAATCACAAGAAGGTTTCCCAAAAGTGATTTTGATTTGTCTGTATCAAACATTACAGTGAAGTGAAACGCGGTCGGATTAGTTTCCTCTGCAGGGTCATTTGTTCTGATGGAGTTTAGAGGTCAACGAAGGAGGAATTCAATCCAGCAAAAGCTGCAGTGATAACAAACACCAGAGGGCACTAAATGTACATTAACGCCCCACATCAGGATGAAATGAGTCAGCAAACAGTTTCACTTCAATGTCTTCTGACCTCAGTCTTTAAAAACATGCAGGAGGAAATCAAGTTGTGAGAAATATATTTATCTCCAGCTTGAGGAATTTTCTCTCACCAGGTCGGTGACGGTCTCTCTCAGCTCCCTGACTTTCTCCTCCAGGTCCAGGTTCCTCTCCGTCAGAGTCTCCACCATCTCCTCCGCCCCCAGGGCTGCATCCACCTGTAACAAGAGCACGTCATCGTCATCGCCATCGCCATCATCGGAAACCCGTGAATCGCCTCTAACTTCCTCTGCAGCGTCTACCGAGAGGTCCGAACGTCTGACCTGCTCTTTCAGCTCGTCGACGGTCCTCTCCGCCACCGTCATCTCCTCCTGCAGCTTCTCTTTCTGGCCCCTCAGAGTGTCCAACTCCACGTTCTTCTTCTCCATCTGCTTCTGCAACTTCACGTGTTCCTGTTTCTCCGACGCAGACAGGTCGCGCATCCTGACACGCGGCAGGAGTGGATCATTAGAGGTACAGGATGCATGCACCAAAACACACAGATCCAGTGTTGGTACACGGTGCACATTCAGGGCGCGTCCAAATCCATTTTAGAGAGTTAACGGCACATAATCGCAGAGTAAGGTGGATGGTTTGAAGGGATTAGACTTAGTTTTTTTTTGTATTTTAGAGAATAACTTGACATTAACAAATCAGAGTGTCATCTCCCTTTAAAAGCCGTTTGCTATTATAACAGTGGAGTTGCCAAGTAAAAGAAAAAAATTCTCCTCTGCAGAAGAAACTGATCTGTTTATGCACAGATTTATTCGATAGATGGACAACATAATAATCTTTCATACTTTTTTAAAATGATGCTTTTGTCGTCTTTATTTTTAGTCTTTTGCATGTTTGTGTGCTGCTCCCTATGTCTGTGCATATTACTGTCTTAATAATGCGCCATTAAAATAACAATAAAATCCTGCAGCATTGATTTAGGACCAGGTTTTTGTTTGTCAATCACTTTTAATTGCTTCAAGATAGAAATCCGCCAACAATGCAGCTGACAATGGTTCATTTTAACACACTCATGGGTGCTCACAAGTACTTTTGCTATTTAAATGGATACTTGGTGGGAAAATGGTAACTGTGTCGGTACGAAAATAGCAAAACCATTCGAGTTGTGTTCTGCGCTGCTTTGTGCCAGATGTAAGATCGAGGTCTTAATAGTTTAGAGCACATGTTATCGGGCTGTGATGTTCTGGTTCAGCTGGTGCTGGCTCTCTTTATTTACAGTCATTATTTCAGATTAATAAAGCTTTTCATGATCAACAAACCTACCTGACCAGAGCCTCCTTCAGCCGGCCGTTCTGCTCTTCCAGCTGTTTCACATGATAACTGGAGGCGGCGCCATCTGAACCTGAAGGAAACCAAAAAAAAAAAAACACAACTGAGATTTACAGTAAAAGAAAAAAGAAAAACACCCAGAATAACTTTAAATTTCAATTTTTGTCACCAAACGAAGCTTCTCTGCTCTGCATGACGTCGACCCGCCTCATACTCCACAATCATCTCACACACACTCACCCTCCCACTTTGATGGTTGATTTAAGCTGCCCAAATTTCCCATCTGTCTCATTCACCTGTGAATGACTGCCAAACTCTTAACTATGTTCAAAACATTAAAACTATGAGTTATCTGCTGATGCTGCTGCAAGAAAAAAGTCGGATATCTCTCTAAACACACAGCGACTTTAGTTTCCCGGTCACATTATGCTCGGCACCTTTCTCCTCGATTTCGTGCTTCAGGATCTCCAGGTCCATGGTGAGCTCGTCCACCTTCTCTTTGAGGGAGTCCACCTCCAACTGCAGAGACTCCGCCCTCTCCTCGGCCATCTCCTTATCCAGCGTCGCCATCTCGATGGCGTCCGCCGTGTCCGACATCTCCTCCATGTAATGCTCTTTCGCCTCCAGAGCTTCTTTGGACTCCTGCAACACGACAAGTCATCTGATTAACACAGTATTATAATTACTCACTTTTTAAAGTTATATCCTCATTGAAAGGCAGTGATATACTGTATGTCTTTATAATTATCAGTAAATATATATATTTATTTTTCCTTTCACTTTATAATTTCTGCACAAAACTGTAAATTTATTACTCAAAGTTAAAGTTTCTGACAACTCTTTACTATTTAAATCCTCAGTATCTGTCTTTAATGTTGGATATCTATGACTTAATAATCAACAATCATTATTAAAGTGGGACTCAAGAAAAGTTTAACAGTCATCGGGTCAGTTAATCTGCTCCATACAGACAATTTAGGGGTAGTTTTTATCAGATATGATTGACAGGGACCCAACCTGTCTTTTCTGAATTCTGATTAGTCCACAGGAGAAAGTGGGATCGCCTGCTTTGGACCATTAAGAAAAACAAATGCCTTTGTACAAACATACAGTTTTTATGTTATCTTTATATGCCCAGAGCCATAAGTCCTGTCCTGCTATTATTCCATTTTTAGACATAAAACTGTGTTTGTGCTTGATTTGCATCATCTTGTTTCCGCAGACATTTTGTGGATATAATATCAGATCATCAAGCAGCCTCCAGCGCTCCCTCCGCCCGTGCTCTCCTTACCCTCTTGGCCTCTTTGAGTTGCTTCTGCAGCTCGGCCTGCTGCTCCTGCATCTTGTTCTTCCACTCCTGCAGCTGCTCCAGCTGGATCTTGTGCTTCTCCAGCTCCTTCAGTTTGGCCTTGTCCTCCGTCCGCTTCATCTTCAGCGTCTCCAGCTTCTCCTCCAGGTCCTTCACCTGAGCTCGGAGCGCCTCCTCCTCCTGAGGGACGGAGGGTCGGTGATGAGGAAAAGGTAAGATTGAAGAAGCATCAGCTGACGCAACAGATGGAAATAATCACACAAAATAAAAAAAAAAAAAAAAAAAAGCACTCACACAAAAGGAGGCTTCAACCTGCTCCATTACTACAGCTTTTCATCTTTAATGTTTCTTGGATTGTTTCATGTCATAATTTCTCTTTTTTTCTTCGTCAGTGAATAATGGATCAGGTTTAAAGCCGTCTCTCTCTGAGGTGGCAGCACTTTCATGTCTTTATGTGTGGGAAAGATTTAATTTAAGTTACGAGATCTTATTTCAATCCTGCAGTAAGTGTGCACAATCAGAGCCGCCTCGCACAATTAAAGGCGTCAGACCTCCGACGGCTCGTTAAAGTGTTAGTGAGAGAAAAACATCACTTCAACAAGTGCAGAAACATCACACCACACCGCTGCACCTGTGTTTCCATGGTGACGTCCCCCTGAAGGCAAAACACAGGAATGAGACCGAGCGTCCCCACTTTAAAACTCAACACCAGACTGCAGCTGACTATTACTGAATGTTAAAGTCATCATCTCGGACATTTCAATACAAACTGATGTCAGATTCCGCCTGCATCCACGGTTACACATTCACAGATAATTAGGCTTTAAAATTAAATTAATTTTTTTAGCACTGAAATAAGTGGTTAACTTAAAAGTATTTATTCTTAAAAATCAGACAACATGTGGTTATTTCATTTCAGTTTATATACTAACTAACAATGTTATAAGAAAACAATCTTTACAGCTACGCAGACGACACCAGGTTTCCTATGTGTGCCTCTTCAGGGGATTTAAGTCCTATAAACAGTTCTGTTAAAGGTGTTTTTGCACGATTGATAAGTTTGATTAAGGGAAAAATCTTCTGTCCCCCTTGTGTTGCGTCATAGTTCCCTTCAGGCCTGCAGCTCTGCTCCTCCCTCATTTACCGACCGGTTCGATGACATCGACACAAACTGACAGTCATGCCAGAAACGTGTATATTTAGAGGAGTAATAGCAAAAAGATGTCACATCAGATTTCCCTCCCGCACTTCTCAAACAGCGAGTCCCCTCAGGCTGCTTTCATCCGGCTGGCACGTTAACCGCTGTCTAAAAACACCATCATGTGTCGTTCTTCTATTCCTGATTTCATGCATGTAATCATGGGTAACACCTTTATTAATGCAGGCGTGAGTCACCGACATCAGATCTTGTGTTGTGACACGCAGCTGCAGCGTGAACCGTTTCATACTGACCTTGCTGGGGACCGGGGCCGGAGGGTTCCCGGGGGAGTGGAGGGTGGGGATGACCGGAGCGGCCAGCGGGGTCTGGGCCGGTGTGCTGGGCTCGCTGCTGCTCATTTCCCCGGCGGAGGCCGAAGCCGAGCCCGACGCCGCCCCCTTCCCTCCGGTGCCGGCAGGTCGGCTGGGCTGCTGCGAGAAAAAAAAGATCCACGAAAACGTTACAAGAAAAGCAGCAATAAATGTGGATGAAAGGACTTACAAAGATCCCACGGGGTGCAAATCACTGCTGGATGAGGTGAAGGAGAACAACATGGAGGTCCCTCTGAAAGACGACTGCATTTGCTCTCCTTTTTTTAGATCTGTACGACTTTAATCACATTCAATTTAACTTTTTTTATTAAATGGTTTGTTTCTCTTAAGAAGCAGAAGGATTTTCTAAAACACAAAAAAATTGGAAATGCATGCTTTACATGTAATCATTATGATGTTTACATTCACAACACATGACCAGGATTTAATACAAATCTGCTCATAACCAGGACACTGACGTTCCTGAAGATAGAGCGATTTATATTAACTTCTTTCATAAAGTAACCGGCTGTTTGTTAGTTTTATGTTTGTTTACCAACTTCTTTTGTGCACTTTTCCAAAACTACTCGCTCTCCAGTGGACGTCCATGATGACCCCTGACCTGATTTAAATCAGATGATGAATAAAAATATAAATGAGAAAGGAATCAAATGCTGAAACTACTCTAGAGATGATTTTATCAAATAAAAGAGAGAACTGTAGAAAAACATCAATGGGAACTTTAAACCTGTGTCGCGGAAAGAAAAGAAAATTAAGAGAAAGTCTTGTTATTCCTTTTGTGAAAAATAAAATGGATTAGAAATAATGTACACAGAGGCATTAATAATGTGTACTGATGGGAAGTGGAGGCCCTGACGACGTTGAGGACTGGGCTCACCTTGGGCCTTCTGGCCGTGGTCTGAGGAACGGAGGGAGGAGATAAAGAGGAAGCAGGAGAAGGTCAAAGGTCAGCCAGAGAGGAGAGGAGGGAAACAAACAGGCAAGGTTAGTGATTCAAGGCAGAGTTCATATTAAACGGAAAATCACAGGCAAAAGGACAAAATGGGTGAATGAAGCTGATTTTAAACTGTCCTGGAAAATCTGCGACCTATAAAACTCTTTTCTTAGACTAAAAGACTTCCTCCTCCTCTTCCTCCATTATCATGCTACATCTCCACAGATCTCTGCTCTCGTCCACCCAACGTGGACACGGTGACTGGTACCGCTGCTCAATGAGCGCTTTGTCTTGGAGCAGCTTCGTCTGAGCCCGGTTCTTTTGTGCTGCGTTCTCACTGCAGACGGCGGCGGGATAATAGCCCGTTATCCTGATACATCGCGTGTCCTCCGACCTGCCGGGGCAGCAGGCATGATGAGAGGATTCATACTGAGGCACGCACACAGAAACTTCATGTGGAGGCTGAACAGTAGATCTGGACTTCACGGGCTTCTGCATGCCGAGACTTTTTTTTTTTTTTTAATTTTTTTTACAGATTTTAGGCTCATTAAACCTTCCAAAGTCAAACTGTATTAAGTTTATATTCAACTTTGTAATCTAAAAATGATCACCGTGCTGTCTGCACGACACTGAAATAATCCATTCCTCTATAAATGGTTTTTGCATTTTAAAGTTTATTCCTGACCTTTAAACTTATATTGGGGGCTGCGACTAACAATTATATTATTGATAAATTTTCAGCCTATTTTTTTCTTATTTCTATTCTATTAGTTTAAAATAACTTGTTCAAACTCTTGTTTTGTCTAATTAGCACTCCAAAACCAAAAGATATTAAATTTACACTGATTTAAAACTAAAAAAAAATTGTATATATTCCACAAATGCAACTAAAATTATTTCCATTTTGTCTTGCATTTTGCATCATATTAATATTCCAATTATTTCCTAGACAGTATCCTGGATAGAGGGGTGTAACTAATGGGGGTAGCGCTAATTAAAGGGAAAAAAAAAATCTAAATATAATTCTTAAAAATCGTCTTCATTTAAACCCATAAATATGTATTCATCATTCATTTACTGATGGAAACTTTCTTCCATACACGTAAATCTCCCTGAAGACATAATAAAAATTGTTCCACAGTCAGAACGCAACTCAGCATTTAAAATGATTCAATTAGAAATATAGCAATGATCTACTGTCTCTGGTTTACGTGTGACTAGTAGCAAATTACACTCGTTCTTTCCAGGAAACTATCGGGGATGTTACCAGGAAATTCTGAGGCATTCAGGGAAAATTTAAAAAAAAACATGACCTGAATATCAATAAACATAATTTTTCAGATCATAATTGAAAAGCAGCAGAGCAAATTACATTCAATGATAATTATTGCAGTGTTTATTTCTTTTCTCTGCAAGATAATCAAGCTCAACAGAAGACAGATGAGCCCAGGTCTCTGCAGACTCTTCTACCACCTTTCGCTCTCCACCCTCTGCACGCTGACTCCCTCTCTGCCTCGGCGTGGGCACGGCCGCCTCTCCGCCTGGTTATCGTGCCTTATTGGATTAGAGCTGGACCATTCAGCAGAAATTAGCCCGAGCTAACAGCTGTACCAAATAAGAGCTGACAGCCCTCTTAAGCCTCCGTGCTGTGCTGTAAATACCAGAACAAGCTGTGCTCAGATCACATCAGCCTGTTGGCAACATCTGCAAGCAGGAGGGAAATTCTTCGACTGGCATGAAATAAAAGAAGCAACTGAACTGCAGACACACGTGTAAAATAATTCTGCAGAAAAAAAAAACACCACCAACAGAGAGAGAAAAATGAACTCAATGAACCATAAAGAGCTGCAGGTACACTTCTACTAAATGTCACCAGAGAGGAGAACATTTTTTTTTTTTTTTTTTTTAAATGAGGAAACTTGTAAGCATGACCTCTGCCAGCAAAACAAAAGGATGATGACAACAACAACAACAACAACAAGGTCCCGACAGATAAAGAGGATCAGAGGGAGTTCTGTACCTTCCGGGGTGCAGGAGTCTGTCTCATCATATTTGCAAGAGAGGAAGACACACACACACAACGCAGTCACCGAGAAATACACACACACACACACACACACACACAGAAGAAGGCGATAAAACAGGCAAAGATCCACAGAGGCCGGGTTCAGGACAGAAAGACGGACAGCTGAAGCTGAACAGTCAGGCCGGGAAGCTGCAGTGATGCAAATGGCCGCGGCGATTTATTCCCAGGCTCCCCCTCCCTCTCTCCCTGCCTCCCTCCCTGCCTCCCTCCGTCCTTCCCTTCCTCCCGCTATCGTCCTCCTTTATGTCCTCTTTCTCCGCTTCTCTCATAATCCATTAGCCGGAGCGCTCACTGCCTCCCTTTTTCGCTTTTGGCTCCGATTAGGACTCTGACATGTCGCCGCCGCGAGCCTCCGACCTGCTGCTGCTGCACAGGAGACGCTTCACCTCCCCTAACCTCCCTCATCTCCCCCCCGCCCTTCGTCTCATTTCCCCCCTTCTTCTCGCTCAGCTTATTGTGACTTGTCAGCCCAGCCAATGCCGCGCTCCGGCATTACATCACTGGTTGCCCGGCTCCCTCCTCCCTCCCTCCCTGCTGCTCTCCCACTCATCCCCACCTCTACCAGAGAAAGGGAGGGAGAGAGGGAGGGGAGCGAGGGAGCGAGGGGGGCGAGACAGTGTGTATGTGAAGCAGAGATAGGGGACAGACAGGGCAGGAAAGAGAGGACGTGAGACGGAGGAGGGCGGGGCCGTTAACGGAGATGAGAGGGGAAAATGAACAGCGATGCTGATGCAGCCTCTCCTGTCTCCTAGCAACGTTGGCAGATCCTCCAACGGGCTCATTAAAACGAGGCTGACAGAAACAAAAGGGGGACCGACACCTGATCCACTTTATGAAGTATTCAGTAATATTTCAATTTCAGTCTTTAAAGGATGAAACTGGAGAGAGTCTACAGTTTCTGACGACCCTCCGTTATGTCTGAAACTCCGTCCAAGCGATGATGCTCACTTCACTTAGAGGTCAGCTGGGTGATGAGCTCACGAGCTTCCTTTTAGTCCCCCGTTGTTCACACAGCTATTTCTATTCCTGTCATAGTTTGTGTGGACAGCCAAGTGCAGCATGAGGAATGCCTTTCAGAAAACACCGTTTAAGATGTGCACAGTTATTTCATATTTACACGACCTCTGTGTGTCGGCAGGATATTTATCACATTTGTCATTTGGTTACTTTCGAACCCTTTGGGGCACATTGGCTTCTACTAATGTTGTACATCTTTAACAAGAATATAGGTCAAAATGTGGGACGTGCTTGGACCACTAAGTAAATACTAGACGGCTTTTAATTTAAAATGGCTTTTAATTTGAAACCGATACAGGAAGTCATGTAAATCTGCATATTGTTATCTCTCAGTCAATGACAAAGATTTGCATTTATAGGGATGACCTCACTGCTGCTTTACAGCCAAAAATGAGTCACAAATATACTTTTATTTTACTAAAAATAGGTCACATGTTTTTGTAAAACATCGGGGAACTATAGGTTTTTTGTAAACATTTTAAAATGGGAGTAAAAAGTGCACTTTTTTATTTTAGTGGAATTTGTGAACACAAACAGGGACAATTATAATTTATATGATGTTATATCAACAAAACTTTTCAAATGCTAACCAAGAAACTGTTAATGAAATAAACAGACACCTATTTTGGCTAAACACCTGACAACTTAAGATCTTTTAAATCCAATATGGCCGTTCACCTCCTGCTCGTTGATTTGCGGTTTGGCCACAAAAGTAGAATATAATCATCTTAATAATCAGACAGAGCTGAAATATTATTTCACGTTATTATTCCTATATTTTACTTCTGGACAAAAAATCTGTAAAGTAGGTGGAAATTCTGAGTTTCTGAAAGAAGGTAACTCCGGAAAAATCTCAGAGGGGTGACAAATTAAAGGAGAACTCGATATAATTTAGAAATTAAGACTTGAGCTTCATTCTGAAGTTTTTAGGAGTAAAAAGCGATCTATTAGGTGTAGTTCACAATTTAAAAAAGAGCCATTTGCTATCATAATATCTTCCTCGGTTGCACTAATCTCTGTCTCTCCCAGCTCAACAGGAAGAGCGAGGCTTGTAAGAGGATTAATCGGATGAGGATGCACTGATTAGCCGCGAGCTTTAAAACCCGAAATACTTCACGTCGTGGACAGAAAACACGGCGTGCAGTCATACGGAGACGACCGTGATGAAACTCGGTGACGTTATACTACACAGGCGGCGTTTTGTTTCAGTGTAATGGTGAGTATTAAGAAATTTTAGATTTACTCGAGGAAGGGGGAGATTAAAACTTCAGCTGAACTGGAGGCTGCTGAAGCAGAAAGGAAAACAGTTTATGTATCCATTACAGAGCAGCTGAGGGAAATCTGTGCTCTTCAAATATTAAACACGACTCTCTCTAAGAGTAAGTGCTGCTCTGAGGGTGATGGAGGCAGAGAGGATGATGGGATGGGACGTATCAGGTTCCTGCCTTCCCAGCACTCGCGGGGAGGATCGCTGCCTCCGAGGTCAACGCCATGCCGCTTAAGCGGGACAAAAAGGGGATGAGATTACTGGCCAGGAAGCGTTCAGGACGCGTCAGCCGTTTGTTGTGGCAAAATGTGAGAAAGACTGTAAAGCTCAGGTGCAGAGCTGAGGCGTCAGACTGCAGACAGCAGGGCAAAAAAAAAAAAAATCAGAGTAAAAAGTAATTTAAAAAAGGATTACTTTACGTTTTGTCCCCCTCATATTCATCATATTTATCTTCCCTACAAGTCTGAAACTGTTTTAAAAATCTAAGTCAGTGAGTTACTCTGAAAACTGTCTCAAAGTGGTGACATCTTACTGTCTGTCCACGTTAGAGGACACTAATAAACTCTTGAAAGATTTCATAATGATCCGATTTATTACATTATTTCAACATGTATTGTTCATTTATATTGATTTATTTCGGGTCGAACATTTCTATGGAAAAAGACGCAGCTGTTCTTTAAAGCTTCAGGGAAGATGACATTTTTTTTAGTCCTGTTTTTTTTTTTTTACTTTCTCCTTCCTTAATATTTCATTTATTTAATTTCCAGCGGAATAGTTCTGTATTATCTTTTTCCGTGTTATTCTGAAACCTCAATTAAATCCAGACTCGAAGTTTAAAACCTCTTGGTTAAAAGTCCCCTCCTGATGTAGAGAGCCGAGGAGGCGGCGCGGCGCAGCACACCAGACGGTAAAGTGGACCCAAGCTGACAGGAAGTCGATACTTTGCAGGTCTGTGCAGGCGGGAGGCCGGCTCATTTCACCTCGGTCACATTCTGACATTTTCTAGACGGCGCAAGCAGAGGAACGCCCGCACAGATGAGTCAGCAGAGGACGACTGTTAAAGAGCACCGGACTGTCGGGTGGAACCCCCCCCCTCCCGGGAGATACAACACACTATACCAGAAGGGTTTTCTTTATATGTCATTCAAAAGGTGCAAAAGTTTTAGGCTCTTTGGATTCTTATCCATCACGATAAAGATCTAATTCACGAACCCGAGTGAGAACCATCTCCAGCGACAACAGGAACGTCCTGCAGTCGGTCTGGATCACATGAGGATACTGAAGAACTGCTGCAACAAACTTTGAGAATCGGTTCTGTTTACAATATGAGGTTTTTCTATGTGCTGCACTTTGCATGAATTACATTTTTTCTTGAACTATTAATGGAAATAGCAAACAAAGAAGAAAGTGATTCAGGTAGACTGTGAAATTGGCGAATCTGTTAAAATATTGGATTCTTCAAAATGATATATATATTTTTTTATATTTAAAACTTAACAACTAATTTTTTTTGTATAAAAAGTAATATGAATCCTGTGTAAACACAAAAGGTGATAAATCGTCACATGTTCAGAAGGAGGAACTAACCAGTGTTTTGCATTTGACTTTAACAGATGTGACATTGCAGACACAGTAAGCGGCACCGGACAGGGCTAAAAAAAAAAAAAAAAAAATGAAGCTTCACGTGTCCCTCCAGAAAAACATCGACACGGCTTCTGTAGCTAAATATGACACGAGGCGCTGAGAGGCAGATTCACACAAAAACTTGCAACAGCATTTCCTGCTTTCACGCCAAGAAATAACGAGTTTTCTCCTGAGTTTTGATATTAAAATCTGAGTATAACCTGCTGAGATGAAGAAGCCTTTTCTTTGTTTCAACATGCACAAAGCTGACGAAAAGATGAACCGGAGTGGACAGACCAGATGATGGCGATTTGACAGGACGCAGGTGACGATGAAGGACCCGAGCATCATCTTCCTCTCCGCCAGATTTCATTCATTCAAACAGTACAAACAGACCGGGAGGGGCGGCAGGAATCATGGGTAAATGAAGGGTGAGGCTCTGTTGCCATGCAGCAGCGAGGCCATTCAGAGCCACGGTTACCACGGTTACTACAGTCATCTTCATCATCCCCACCATAACATTACCACTGTACCGAGGTTAGAGAAACATGCAGCACCTTTTTGGGCTTCACTCCTCGCTGCATGTTCGAAGGGAAGGAAGGAAGGAAGGAAGGAAGGAAGGAAGGAAGGAAGGAAGGAAGGAAGGAAGGAAGGAAGGAAGGAAGGAACGGAGGGGGTGAGGGTGAAGGTTAAAGGTCAAGAGTGTGTCATGCTCAGGTGAAGGGCGCTTCAGTGATTCGGTGCTCTCCGGGGCGGTGGAGCTTTATTTCACTCACACTCTCATGTGGTTAATTTTCTCTCAGGTTGCATATTAAAAAAAAAATCCACTGAATATGTGTTAACTTGATTTTTTTTTTTTTGAGTAAATAAAATGTAATCTGTAGATGCCTCTAAATATCACTTTATATTTATATAATTTATATGAATGTTTTTCCATTTATTTCTCATTAAATTCTGCTAAAAATAATATTATTTACACTATTTATTTGGCTTTTTTCCATAGCTAAAACAACACAAAACATATACCATAAGCTCTTATACATAAAATATATTAATCACATCTGTACAGTGACTAATTGTGTCTGTCCGTTTACTATTTATATTACAGCTGCCGGTGATCAGGTCAAAATAAAGGTCATATATAAATTCCTTGTAAATGCAGACAAAACCTATTTCTTTAAGTTTAATGTCTTCTTGGCCAGTTTTCTCCTGATAAAAGATTTAAAAACTTAAAAATCCAAAAGGGGCTGATTGGGTGTGGATAATTCACACAAATAAACATAAAATAAAATAAACACAAAATAAACTGTGACTTGCATAATTCTTCTGCTGTCTCATCTATTTTCAGGACATTATGACTCTCTTTCACTCCTAATCCCTGCTGGTGATCATCAGATAAATTAGAGCATTAAATATAAATTATTGCATTTTCTGTAATTTTTCTGCAACTTTAATCTAAGTTCAAATAAAATATACAGACCCTTTGCACCATACAGCTGTAATACAGTGTTTCATGTAATAGTATTTATGAGTAAACAGCGCCCTCTGTTGGACATTAGAGAAAACGTGACGCACTTGATTTAAGAAGCTCTGATATGATTTAGCACAACTTGGTAAACTCACCATTTTCAGGGATGACTTAATGCTCTTTAAAATAAATAATATTTAGATTACTGAAGTGGAAACATTTACAGATGTAAAAACTTTATATTCACAACTTTTTTTTAAATATTTTGGGATTAAATGCAAAAATACATTAAAAAAGCAGGAAAAAGCAACATAAGCTTTTGACAGTTATGTGTGTGTATTATTTTACATTTTTATCCTGTAAATAAAAAAAAAATGGTTTCACTTTCATTTTCAGTGTTTCATTAGTTTCACAGACAAAAATGTCAGATAACAGTAGATATTTTCAGTAACCACGCCGCAGTCACTTTTCTGCATTAACACAACCTGTGAAAACGGCACATTTTGCCGGTTGAAGTGAACATTGACTTCAGTGTGTCTATCCGTATGTGCAGGTGTGAACATCTATCCAGGTGTGTGCTGCCACACCTGCAGCAAGGTATTAACTCACCAGTTTAGTGGACTTGGGCGTCTCCAGGATCTCTGAAGACATAAAAAGACAAACAAATAAAGACGCACGTTCTCCAACTACAGTCAGCGTCATATACGAGGTGAAAAGTCCATCAGCAGATCCTGCTGCTAACAGGATGAAGTCAGTACGGTTTATTGTCCTTTCACCAGATGGTCAACGCGGGACAGACGGCTGTGGAAACCAAACAATGTCCCCGTAGTGACATGTGTACTGAAGCTTATTTAAATTGTAGCCACTGTGCCATACTGTAGAGTGGGTTAGCAGGTGACGCTGCCTTGCTCAAGGACATATTTCCAGTCATATTTCGCTGTAAAATTATGGGCAAAGCAAGGAAACAAACCGTAGAGGCTCCATAGATGCTGAAATAATCAAGATTATGTGCCGCACAGCTGAATTTATATCTTGAATTTAAGAGCACAAAATGTGCGACTTGCTGATACTAAATAAAATAAAACGCACACTGATTTTTATGCCTGAAATGTGTGCACATTTTATGTCGATTTCTGCTGGTTGTCACATATCACTGCATGTTTAAACATCTCTAGGGCTCTGAAAGGTCAAAATCAACAAGTTAAAGCACCTGCTGAATACTGAGGACGTGTGTGTGTGTGTGTGTGTGTGTGTGTGTGTGTGTGTGTGTGTGTGTGTGTGTGTGTGTGTGTGTGTGTGTGTGTGTGTGTGTGTGTGTGTGTGTGTGTGTGTGTGTGTGTTCACCTCGTTTGGGGACCCTCCCAGTGCTGGGTTCAGGCGTCTCTGGAGACGTTGTGTCGGCTCCATCGTCTACCAGCTGGATCTGAGACGGAGAGACAGACAGAGAGGGACAGAGACAGTCACTCATCTCTTCCAAAAACACAACAAAAAAAATGATATTATTATTAATTGGTGCAGAACTTTTGTCTCCCCCTTCTGCCAGTCAGAGGAACTACAAAAACACTCAAGCTCTGCTGGAGCCTGCGTCATCGCTTCCGTTGCAGCAGTAAAATGATGGATAAATTGTGGATAAATTACTGGTTTCACTCAGGAAGTTAACTCTGCCTATCGGTCATGCTTAGTATGCATTTACCCGTCAGCAAATCTCTGCAAATCTGGCAGAGACGGGTTTAATCAGCGATGTGTGAACCTGTTCAGCAAGTCTCACATTATAACATTAAATCAATAAAACCTTTTTATAAAAGTAAATTCTCCAGTAAACTGATGAGTCTCCCTTTCATTTGTATTTTGTTTATATCATTATCTGCTTATGTAAGTGGTTCTTGCATGAAGCCTACTGTATCTACAGTACACTCTGTGTTTACTGTTTTTACATGATTCATTCAACTAAAACTCACCGATGTGTGAATTTGTCAGCAGCTTTGGGGCAAAACTGAGTGTTAAAGGTCAAAAAAGTAAAACAAAAACCAAAATGCAGATTTCAAAATGACCCAAATATTTCACGGTGTTTACATGTTTTGTTGCTGTTGTGTCTTCTATGGTCTCCTGCAGGTGATCTGTGGCCCCGGTAACAGGCGGGGACACACTGCAGGGACAAATAGAGCTGTTTCTGATGAAAAAAATAACCAAGCAGCCTGAAGCGATAGAGAACGAGGCACCGCGCAGACAGCAGAGGAAAAACATCAACCCCCACACGAACACGCTGCGTCAAATAAAACAAAAACTCTAACACGAGAAGGTGAGACGGCAGCGAGACGGAGGTGGTGTGGAGACCGGACATCGAACAATTCCTCTACTCGCCTGTGACTGTCTCACGAAAATCCCACGATTCTCCTCGCAGGTGAAGTAGCGCTTGCCCTGCACCGTGCCGTCGTTCTTGCCCTTGGCCTCGTCCAGGATGACGCCCACCCATTTCCCGGAGGCGAAGAGCGTGTTGCCGATGTAGGCCACCGTGCCACGCTGCCCCTTCCCGATCACCTCCACCAGCGAGCCCACCTTGACGGGCCGCCCGCCCCCGTCGGAGCTCATCCTGCTGCTGCCGCTGCTGGTGGTCTGAGTGGGACGAGGAAAGAAAACAACAACACACACACACACACAGAGAGAGAGAGAGAGAGAGAGAGAGAGAGAGAGAGAGGAGGAGCGTCAACACACACGCTCAGGTTCAAATCACAGTGGTTGAATTTAACATAGATGGGGATGTCTTACATTTACTAGAAACATGTTTAGTTTCAGCTCATTTAACAAATATACTATAATGGAAAATAAAATTGTATGTAGTGGAGATAAAACTTTGAGTTAATCGATACGTCTGGGTGCTCCAGTCTGAGGATCTTGTTTTCATGTTTATAAAAATGGAAACTGAATTTATTTGTAGGTTTTGGACTGTTGGTTAGAGAAAAACAACAGAGGACACTTCCTCCTCCAGTACTACTAGTATTTAGTATAACCTGAACAATTAACAATAAAAATAAGTTTTTAATCTCTTAGATGGCTGAGTTTAAAATGGCCTACAAAGAACGCTTAATGGAGATTAAGATTAGGACATTTCCCCTACAAGAGAACTTTTAGTTGTATTCTGCTGTTAATATCTAAACCACATGCTCCAGCTTTTTAAGACACACTTCATTTACAGTTTCAATTTCAATCATCACGCATCTTTAAAGCATTTCGACCCTGACATGTTTTGTGCAGGACGTAATCTACTGATGAGGCTGTTTCTACATCGTTTTTAAACATATCTTTGTCATGCCTTTTATTCAGTGTTCTCCAAAAGTATTCAACAGAGTGGTGATATTAATGTCTTAATGTCTTTGCTACTTTGCTGTAAAAGCAACCTGCTGCACTCCGTTTGTGGGCAGGTTTCATTCCCAAGATGTTTGTACACTATTTACACACTATTTTCATATAAACAGTGATATAAAAGGTAAAAGCAGGTCTCCACTTTGTCTTTAAACTCAAATTCAAACTAAAATGGACTAAAGTATAACAGAAAATTGCTTAAGTAACGTTAAAGGTGCATTTTGTGACATCATGCACCAGAATAAAAAAACCTACAAAAACATCTCATTACATGAAAATAACAGGCTAGGGAGGTCAGGTGACATCACGTAGGTATTTAGTGGACATTTGCAACAGAAGGTGCTTTTCGGAGGACCACATCAGGACAAAGACAGAAAGACAATTCAAAGGACGTTTCATTTCGACCCACTGAGGCGTACGGGACCACACAAACTCTCTAAATGCCAAAGCTTCAACAGCTCTGCTCTTTCTTTCTCTTCAAGGAGTCACATTTTTGTTAATAAAAAACAACCTCCATGGCAACAATCACCTGAGATTTCATAACGCACCTCTGATGTTTGGAGAAGCTAACAAACTTACTTGAGCTGCAGTATTTTATGATAAAATAATCCTGTATAACCCAATTTACAGTGCGATGTCCTAGAAGTGATGGTGACTCAGCAGAACAGCACAGAGAGCAGCAGATATTATTACTCTGAGGGAACATGCGCGCACACACACACACACACACACACACACACACACACACACACACACACACACACACACACACACTAGATATGAATTAAATGTGACATCGGTTAGATGACATAGAAACACAAAGTAAAACAGGCGATCAGCAGCATGAAGGCTGTTTGAGAGACGACACTCGATCCTCATCTGTTCCTTTCGCTGCAGCTTTTTGTCCTTCGAGCTGGAACTACTTTTAATGATGACTGCTAAACTTGCTGACTGACTATTGCATTAATGCATTAAAGCTCAAGGATGAAGTGTTTCCATCGGCGATATTAAGTTTGGGTGTGTCACAGGGGTGAGGAAGGATAATAAAACTGATCGAGCAATGCATAAAACTCTCTAATATCAAGGAAAAACTTTGACTAATGACAAATTCCTTGAATTCATTGGATGTTTGAGGCCGTTATTGATAATAGTAGTTGCAATTTTTTTTTTTTTTTTTTTTTAAATCATATCCAATTATTTTGGGATATAAATACATTTAAAAAAAAAAAAGCAAACATGTATGATGAAGACTCCTCAAATTCTTTGTTTTACTTAAATTTATAATTATTTTTCAGTGGTAAAATAAACTTGTCAGCACTCTCTGGTGAACTCTGAACCCTCAAACATAACAACTTCTTGTTTTTCCCTGGCCAACATATACACACACCAATATATAGCCAATATCAAATAAAAAGGACATTTTAGCACATCTCTACTGTCTTCCCAGACAAACAGTCACAAGGGCAGCGATTCAGTCCGGACATAATCTCCAAGAAAAACGACGCTCACATTGCCAGTAGTTTGTCATCAAGAAAATACCTAATTAATTATGCAGATTTATGCGCACAAATATAATTGGATTATCTACTCCATTTTGGGGTGCCTGTGCTGCAAGTATGAAGTTTTGTTCTGGCCAGTTGTTTCATTAATAAGCAACATTATTTTATATTCCAACATGTCTTTGCATACTACATGGTATAAAATGTCCATTTCTCATAATATGATGGATTAATATGCTGTCGTGCCGTTGTGTGAATGTAAGGTTTCCATCATGTAAAGTCCTTGAATTATAGTATTTATGCAGACATAAAAGTAATATTTGTTAAACCGCATAGCTGCAGGTCTTAAACAGTCAGCTGTCCTTATTATCCAACATTAGGGATTTAAACAAGAGAAAAAGTGTACGTTGGAATGCAGTTAAATAAAGAGCGTTTTGTTTCAATGCTCTCTGTTGTAAAATCACACTAAGAATTTGAAGGATTATGAAGCTATGGCTTCTGAAAAATCCCAGAAACCTGACTACACCACAGGCATGTTAATGACACCGGGCGAGCCCCCTGAACACAGCTCTGTTTGAGGCTGAAAATCTAATCAACGCTGGAATTATTCTCAGAAGGAGCACCAGGACTCTGATCAGGAGGGAATTTAGCTAACGACACCATCATGACTCGTGGAAAACATTTACTGACTTTGTATTTCAGGAGAGAAGTTGAATGGGAGTTGATTGGAGACAGACGGTTTTTGGAGCCGGCCCCTAGTGGCCCTCAGTGGTATTGCACTTCAAGGCACTTCTGCACTGGCTTCACTTTCATATTTGGACACTACGTCTATTTTGATGTACTCCAAGAGGCATTTTGAATGATTTTAAGACACTGAACTGACCTTACTGGTCAAAACAGAGACTGTATATACAGGAAAAAGCAGGCAAATTATAGGGAGGGTGGAAATGGTGACGTGTATATTTTCAGTTTAGTGTCACTGGAATTATTTTGTTTTCTGATCACTTATCAGTCATTCTTATGTCTCAAATATAAATATCAATTTTACTATCAAAAAGAGAATCAACATGAGCAATTAATGCTGCTTCCAAAGTTTCTACGTCACATTTTTTGTCTTTTAAAGGCCATTTTTAATTTCCTCTTAATATCTTATTCTTTCTTACACTTTGAACCGCCTTGTTTTTAAATATAAATGTAGTTTAAATTTTTTATACATTTCCATGCCTCCGTAAAGCACTTTGAGTTGACGTGTGTCTGAATGGTGCTGTATAAATAACATCACAGTGGGAGCTTTTATTCTATTTAAAGCCATTAAATCTCTTCAGAATCGTAACAGAAGCAGGAATTTATGTAGCTTTGGGGCAATTACATGCTTCAAAAGCACCTGTCAACAATCTGCAATTGATTGGGGGGTTTTGCACTTCCTGCCTTATTTAAAGTAGCATAATAAAAAACGGAAGTGTTTTGAATGGGTTGCCAGGTAATCTCCAGCTGACAGTCTGTAACGGTGTGTTGTTCAGTCATTGCCCCGACCTGTTTGCCATGTGCTGGAGGACCCGAGTAGAGCGCATTGAATTATTTAGTGACACTCTACTCTTACAACACACGCAAAGCTCACAATGACTACATTACTGTAATATAAATTTTAAAAACAGTCCTACAGCCTCATTAATGTTTTGCTTTGTTTTCCAGAAAAGTAATCAACAGAAAATCTCTCATATTGATGTTTTAAGTGGGTTAATTATAAACTATGCAATCTGAGGACTATTCACGATGACGATCTGAACAAAGAGTAGCCGAAAAAAGCCGAACTGTAAGATCAAGCACTGATGTCATCGCTCCCGGTGACAGAAAAACTGCCTGACTCGGAGACGGATGACTAACAGGAAGTCTTCTGGGGTCTGAGGGTTTGTGAGTCTACGGCGTCTTGCTGATAACAAAAAGACGATCACCTGACATTCATCAAACATCTCAGAGTTTACAGTCGAGTCATAGTGGAGGTCTGAACTCTAACATCACATCAGCCACGTTGAGCCCGGAGGGGCATCTGAGGCGAACAAAGAGGCGACAATTGAGACAGAGGAATGCGGCGCTGAAATGGATTAGAAACCCTTCTATTGAAAATGGACCAGGACGAGATGAGAGAGTGAAACAAATCAAACAGACGTAATAGAAACAATGGCGCACTGATCAGGACTAACTTGAAACACCACAGTCTGGGATGTACACACACTTCGTACACACTCACCCGGGTGTACGTGTTCCTCCTGGTGTGTGACATGTTCCCTGGTCGCTCCCCCAAAAACCTCCCGTCTTGACTGAAGCAGCGTGTTATTGGGGAGATCGCGAGCCAGACAGAAGGGGGTCGAGGAGAGGGGGTTCGGTGATGCTGCCGGAGCGTCTCCCTCTTCCTCTCTGTCTCCTCACAGAATCAAACCATCCCTCCGCTGATCAACACCAGCCTGAGCTCTCAAAACTCCCCCGAGCTTCCCCTTTGCTCGAAAGGCTGCGGGAGGCTCCCGGCTCTATCGGGAAGTTTCTGACGGCGCCGATCCGGCCCGCTGATGAATGGACCAGAGGCAAAACAGCAGAGCAAAGAAAGGGGGGGGGGATAAAACAGCCAGGCTCGGTCTGCTGTGAGCGCATCAGCTGAGCGGCAGCACTCTGTGCTAGTGTCTGCCCTGGCTCCTGGAGGAGGGAGGGTGGTTTAGGCCCAGACACAAGTGCTGGGTCCTAAAGCCTGCATACGTAGCCTCTCAGGAGTCTCTCAGAATAGACAGCTATCATTCCCAGGCATGTCATCCGAATCGGGGATGATGCAGAGGTTGTTTTTTAGTTTTAGATTTCAAGCACTTTCAGGCCATGATAGGATTGATGAGTCCGTCGACAAAAACAGCGAAGAAATCCTTTAAAAGAAGCTGGATTTACACGTAAACTCTGCTCTCTCTCTGCACTGCAGTCTTTGTCAGATTACTGTCAAATTTCTGTAAAAAAGCGTTCCTCCTGGTCGTGAGAGCGCCGGCAGGGAAAAAACTAATTTGTTTAAATCTAGAAACACAGGCGGTAAGCATTTTTCATCCAGAGGGAGGTGAACCAGTTCAACTCAATCTGACGCCGTTTCATTGTGGCTGAACACAAAAGGCCCAGGTGATGCTCTGTAATGCAGCACACTGTAAGCAAAAGCCAGCCGATTCCATTCGGGCCGGGCCTGATGCTTGTGGCCCATCACACAGCGAGGATTAACTCCTCTTTTATCAGCTAACTGCATGGCTGGAGCCTTTTAGCTCTCAGTCCTCTGTATTTCTGTGTGGTCATCTTTTTGCTGCAGGGGTTTCTGCGTTAAAGCTTTCAGCTCGGAGGCTCATAAGAGATGTTGGAAGAGCAAAACAAAGGAAACCCAGCTTTCAGAGGGGAGGGAGGGGTTCCCAGTGTCAAATAATGCCTCACTTTAGCAAGCAAGCAGTGGGCCGGGACAAGCAGTCGCACATCTGTAGGCTTAATATTAGCCTAAAAATACAGTATGGTGAATTTGTAGCTTTAGAGGTCGACTAAAAATCCTAATATTTTCTGTTAAAACTAATATATAAAGTGAGATTTTAATGCGTGGGAGAGTTATGCAGAGTTGGGGAGGTTTGGGGACACCAAACAAACCTCTGCAGTCTCTTTGCAGCCTTTTATGCAAATGACGAAGGCAAAAAAAAAACACCAAAAAAAGGGGGAGGGGGGTGCTGGGGCTCTGTGGTAAGAAAGGGAAGAGAAGGGAGCCCTTATCTCTCACAAAGGAAATAAGATCAGCAGCAGGAAGCCTAAATCAAAGCTCTTCCTCCTCACAGAAGATGAAGAACACGGCAGAGAAGTCCGTCTGCTGCTGTGAGCCGGTTCAGGCCAGCGAGCAGGAAGGCTGCAGGAACAGAGGTGACACTTGGGGATTTTAAGGAGGAACGTTACGACCGCTGCACTCAGACTGTCTGCCGGGTCCAGGAGGAACAGATCGACGTCACTGGACGAGGTAAGGACAAGGACAAGCACGACTACGTCCTGAAAGCTGCCGTTAATTGGGACCATGTAGCAGAAGTGCGATGGCAATTTTGCCTGCATAGGTACGGTATGGTGGACTGAGGGGGAAACTGCTGTGTCAGGAGTCATCAAGGTATCATTACTATGGAAAAAGGCTGCAGGTAACTATTAATTTAAACAGCAAATAATCTTGTTTAATCTGATTGTGTCTTCTATTTAAGTAAGTGAGTCCTAATTTGTTCATTTCATGTCAAACTATAGATAAATGCTGAATGTAAGCTTCCTAACTGGTGACTTAATCTCTAAGTAAATCAAAAACAAAACACTTTGCATCACCGTTACGTCAGAAAACATTTGTTTTTTTACTTGATATATGCTTTAAAACTGCACTCACTTCCTTTCCAGTTGCCTGACTAACAGTTTAAAGGTCAATTTATTTTCTTCATGAGGATACTTCAGTGATGAAGGTCATTTGATCCAGATTAAACTCAGACAAAACAAGTTAAATGAAAACATTACTCTGGGATTTAAGGACATTTTTTGCACATTTCTTCTCTTTCATCAACAACAGATTGGTTAAACGTGGGCTTCTGCTGCGCTGCTTGCATATTAATGGTTTTCAGGCCGGGTCTCTTCACTATGCAATGCAAGAAAAGTAGGTCATCTGTAGAAAATGTGGGCAGAGCCTGAACCTTAACATTAAAATCAACATAAAGCAGAACGAAAACGTCTTTACAAGGTTAAAATTAAAATATCTATAGTTTTAAAGGTGTCATGGAAATCCTAAATCTGTATTTTGGTGCCATCTAGTGTGTTAAAACCTATTGAACACTGACATCCACCTGTCTCAGTGACCATAATAATGAGGAATATTATAGTAATTTAATAAATATAACAAGCAACGACGCTAATTATCAAAATGAATCAAAAATAACGCACCTTTTCTTTGTAATATTTCTGGTGGGAATCATAACAAATCACAGCATGGGTGTGGCTGCAGCCTGGCATGACAGATTAACCAAATTGGATGAGAAATGAAGAAACACAATCTGGTTTGTAAATTAATTAAACAGCGAATAAAACTCAGTCATCCCATTAGGTTTAAATATCCGGGGGGTCCACGCGGCCCCTATAATCCCCGACCAAAGCTCATTAAACATTTATAATAGTCCTCACATCATAATTAATCGTTTTAATGTGAAAACACTGTAATACTTAATGCTTTAACAGGTTTAAAAATCTCGTTTTTAACGCTGATATTTGGTGCTGTCAACTGTCGAGAGACACTCCCTGACCAGCTGCTAGCATCAGTACCTGTTAGCCTCGATTAGCCTTCTCAATTAAAAATCTTACCGTCGGCTTAATTTGAACAAAAAACACACGTAAATACTACAAGACAGGTGTGTTTATGTGTTTGGAATTAAAAAAAAGCCCGCCGTACAGAGGACAAATGAGCGCTGAGGTTTACCTGGTTGTGTCAAAAATCCGGCTAACGGCTCCGCTTCGCCCCCGACAGGCTACTTCCATCCACGGAGGTCTGGCCGGACACATCCGCCCTGAGGTGGCCGAGCTGCTGCCTGACACTAACCGAGCAGGCCGGTGAAATCCTCGGTGTTTACATAAATTCACCAGTATATTGTTTTTTTTTGTAAACAGCTGACGAGGTTTAAACATACAAAACATGTCCTGTAAAATAATTTTTTTGTTAAAACATGAATTTTATATTTTTCTTTAAAGAGTCAAATTGAATACATAAAGGTTAATTCCTTATATTCTTAAATAGCCATATGAAGCAGTAAATTATGTCAAAAAATTCTACAGGAAAAACTCAATCCAGGAAGTAAGGAGGATAAATCAGCAAGGAAATGTAGAGAAGTAAACAAATAAACATGGAAAAAAAAAAATCTAAAAACAAAAACCTTTCAATAAAAATGACATTTAACTGGACCACATTTGTTTCCTGTAAGTTTGTGTTGGTGTCTATTGACTGTTTCACACTTTCATAATATTTTCTTTGCATTTAGTCATTTTAATTACAAGCCTGAGTGAGTTTCACCTTTCCACCGAGCAGCAAGACAAATGTAACCTCGGGGCAAATTCAAAGAAAACAACCTGACAAAGGCACAAGTGAACATCAGTTTGTGTCACAGGCTTTTACAGTGCAGCATCAAACAATGCAAAACAAACCCCCAGAGCAACATCTATGTTTGGCCCCAAAACATCTGCTTTGGCCCGCCGCTCTGGAGTCACAACCTTTTCTCTGGCCCTCATGAAGAAAGAACCTGTTCTCTCTGTGCGGCTGGAAAAATAGTGACACAACCAGATGCAAGAGTATTTTTAGACAAAACGGGAAAGTAGAGTGTTCAGGTGCAAATCAAGTATGTCCAAATGTGAAGTTCTCATGCTGGAAAACTTCACTGTATTTACAGTCAGTACCTGGGAAGCACCAATGCGGAGTACTAATCTGATCCTACTGCTTTCTTTTTCCCCACATTAAACCAGACTTAACTCACTGGGATTATTCTGATGTAGAATAACATGACTCTAGGGATGTCTGTGGTAGTAAAGCCTGAACTAACAGACTGGAGTTCCCCTTTAATGCCGGGCTCAGTCTACACGAATACGGCCTGATTTTGACTGGATTTAGTCATCTTTCCAGAGTCTGAGCCAAATTAGAACGACTCTGTAACTATGAGCAACGATTGGTCCAGGTCGTACTTGTAGTGTTTTTAGTCTCCTGACAAAAACATGGCGAGAATTTATGGCACTTTGATTTAATCTGACAGAGACGTCATGAAACACAAATATCTCGTGTAGTCTGATCCCGGCAATAATAAGGTCAATGAAGTGGCCTCGACTAAAATCAGTGCATTCTGCAAAGATGAGAATGAATACTACAAAGATTCTTGCTGCTTATGAGTTACAATGTTTAAATTTATTTAGTAGCATGTAAAATTTTAATCCTTTACAAAATTAGATAACCAGGTGAATTTCAAGACGCTCAATCAACAAACAAATCTGACTTTTTCTAAACTAATATTGTGTGTAATCAGCTAACTTAGAAAAAAAAAGGTTTGTTGAGGAAACAATAAAAACAGAACAATATTGAACGATCAACCTGTCCTGTGTGTGTTTATAATGGAGACAAACATGCCTGAACCTCCTGTTGGGTAAACAGCTCCCGATGTGGGCGCTGTCGCCCGACCTGTTCCGAGTGTTTCCCTGCTGAACTCCATGCTGGGAAAACACAAGCGAAGAAACTAGATAAATAGATGTTACTTTCACCCTGAAATGTTAAACAGCGTTTGCGCCAGTTTCAGTCCGTTTTCCGGTCTCGCTGTAAATCCAGTCTGTACTCAAACAGCGTGAAGTTCATGACTTTGGCGACGACCTCGGGGACGAGAAACTCTCTCATCTTCTCGTAGCCCATGTGCTCGTACAGCTTCTGAGCATCGGTCTGCACCACAGAGGTGTACAGGACGACGGCAGCGTAACCCCTCTCGCGGGTAAAGTCAGCGACCGTCCGACACAGAGCCTTGGCAATGCCCATCCCGCGGTAACTGCGCCGCACCGACATGCGTTTCAGCTCCAAGCACCCGGGCACTCTCTCAGCGGGGAGACAAGACACCGTGCCGACCACCCGGCCGTCGCTCTCAGCCACCCAGAAGCACGAGTCCTTCTGCTGCAGGTAGGTGTCGCCGATGTTGCTGAGGTCCTTCCTGAGGGAGTAGTCGATGTACCTGTTGAACATGTACACGACCACCTGCCGGGCTCCGGCCAGGAGGAGGGTGACGGCCAGGATGGGCAGCAGGAAGGACTTGGAGCTGGCCATGAGGGCGCAGAACATGCACATGAGCACCATCTGCGTGGGCGGCTGCTTCAGCATGTGCATGAAGGACGAAGGCACGTGCTCGCTCATCCCCAGGGTGAAAAGCTCCTTCACGACCTCGGCGTCATCATCCTGGTACTTCCGGATCTGAATGTTGGCCATGACTCAGCTCTGCAACACATAATGATCTGTTAGTGAGCTGCAGCTTGTCCATGTATTACTAAAGAGCAGCCACTTTTAGATAATCAGTGTCATTATTGATTAGCAACTCACGATCACAATATGAACCATTTACAAGAATATTCTCTATTTGAGCTATGATCAATTTACTACTTTTAGGTTTTAGTGTGGCCTAAACATGTGATAACATCTTTATCAACTTTTCTTTACACAACCTGATAAACAATGTAAAAAATCAACTATCTTGTTGATCTCTGAAGGCAACATGCCCCAAAAGATATAATCTCAATATTTCAGGATATTTCTCCAATTTCTAAAAAAAATTTATATGATTAATTTCAAGACAAACAATTGCAGCAAAATAAGTGTTCTAGTTTTGAATCCGTCTTAAATTTTCAAAAAAGAAGTTTTATTCTAATCTACTGTTATCGTGTGTACTGCATTTCCCTGCTGTGTGATTAATAAATTATTCTCTTTTCTCAGTAGCTTATCCAAAATAAAAAAAAAACAATATCTAGTGTAATATCACGATAAAATAAAATATCGACATACCAGCCAGTCCTAACACGGTTATCACAAGACGTAAGACAATCAAGTGTATCGATCTTAAACTACGGTGACAGATTCGAAACACGTATTGGATTTCTTGTCATTGATCATCTGATACCAAAATATCTGCAGTGAGACGACACCATCACAGTCATCGATCAGGTGCTGGCTTCTGCTGCGGATTTATACAAATAGAAGACAGAACTTCGGCCTCTTGTTGGATTGATGATAAACCAGTTTCTCCTGTGATCACAATGACCCGCAAACGTTGCTCAACGCACGTGAGAGTCCGTTTAAACGGGTTTCACGGAAAAAAGGCAAAGTTAGTATTAAAAACCTCCTGACCTACCTGAGCACACAATCATTAAACATTTAACATATTTCCAGGTGATAAACTTTGCGTGTCCTTTAACAAAAAAAATGCGGACAAACAATCCAGATTAGCTAACAGCAGCTAGCTTCATTGCTAGCCTTATGAAACA
This sequence comes from Brachyistius frenatus, assembly GCF_029030835.1. Taxonomy (NCBI): domain Eukaryota; kingdom Metazoa; phylum Chordata; class Actinopteri; family Embiotocidae; genus Brachyistius; species Brachyistius frenatus. The sequence goes on from NW_027210701.1 coordinate 249,805, forward strand.
GCCGAGGTTTGGACTTCAGCCGGCTCAGAGATTCTCTGGCGGGATAAATAAACGCGTAAATGAGCACGACTTACTTGTTTTATGTCAATGCTTGAGAGCGAAGTCTTTTAAAAAAAAGTTCCCTGAAGTCAAAATCCGCTCATTTTGTTTGTCTCTTAAATACTTTCCCAGCTTGAAAATGATGCATTCATGGACCTTCGGATTCAAAAGTGTAGGTACTCCCATATTGGTGTTAATAATATGGAGGGTTAGTCATCTCCTGCCGCTGCCATTCTACCTCCAACTTTGAAAGACGTTTGTTCTCACCAAGTTCAAGATATCATAACTGGCGGATATTACAAATATATCCGTTTGTATACCGGGGAAAACCCTCTAATTACAGGTTGTACGAATGGCCCTGAATGCAGCATGTATCACTTCCTGTTTAATGGTGATTGGCTGCCATTTTCTCACCAATCACAAACAGTGTTGCCAATTATTATGTAGAGTAAAGTTTTAAATAGTGATAAGCACTATATCACAAATTTCCAGTGGTTGAATTTGAGGTACTTTACTTCCATGTTTCTATTTTCTGCTGCTTTTTACTAAACTATAAACGTATATTTTACTTTGCTATATCTATCTGCTTTCTTTAGGTGCATTGCAGATTTAGATTTACATAAAAATTGCTTGAATTAACCTGAATCTTCTTTATTTTACTGTTGAAAGTTGCCCAAAGTATAAATAATAGAAATTAGTTCCTCGTAAAAGAGATGTTTGTGCCAAAGATAATCCGTAAATAGGAAGAATAAATTGAAACTAGCACATTTTAATTTCATCTGTATTTACACATGCAATAATAACAGCTCGCGGACTTTGGCACACATTATTGCTCCTGATTCAGAACTAAAAGTTGATTCGCTTCATTTAGCTAAGTAAATAAAATTGAATTTGAATTGAATCGGCCTCAGTGAGGTACAAGAAATGTAAAATATCTCAATATATGAAGACTGAAAAAATAATTTATTGTCTCCTTAAAATAAATCGGACTAGATTTCATACACAGTGATTGTACAGATTTTCCCTTTTTTATGAAGTGAACATTCACTAAATTGAGAGTCCAAAGGTAGAAAAGCATCATTTTGGTTTTGTTTGAACAAAACATTGACTTTACATTCACTTTCCTGCCCAGCTGCAGCAGCTGTGAGCAGAAACAGAAGCAGCTCACTACTATTTCCTCTCTCCAGTTGGAGTCTCAGCCTCTTCTAGCCCAGGTTGATCTCCCCGGCAAACATGGTGATCAGCAATATGATGGCGAACCCGGTGAGCAGCCCCGCGTTCTGGATGAGGAAGAAGATGATCTTGGTGGAAGTTTGCTTCTGTTCCCGTGCGATATTGTCCATCTCTGGGAACTGATATGAGGAGTGAAACAACGCACTGTATTAAATGTGTCAAAACAACCAAAATACTAGGAAGTAATAATATAAAAACAAGAAGTTAAAGGGCTGTTGTTCCTTGTTTTTCCCAAAGCTATAAACCCTTCTCAGCATCAGACTGAAACTGAGTCAAAAATGGGTCAAAATTTCAAGCCTTAACAGAAACAATATTTTAATCATTGTAAAAAATATTCCATGAAAAGACCGAAACCCAAAGCCGGTTATTGTTTTTTCCTTTTCATACACTCCTTCAGTCAAACAATAACTGATGGTTGCAGGTTGTTTTGAAAAACAACTTTCTCCCCACAAAATGGGTATATTTTTCTAGGATATTACCACCTGTGGTGGTGAGAAATTACATCATTTTTGATCTGATTTTAAACGTGCACTTGCTAATTCTTACCACTTGAGGGCAGCACAACATCCAAGCATAACTTCAATCAACTCTTACAGGTCTGTGGAGCTGCTAAATGTTCCACTTCTGTGTATGGTATGCAGTTATCAGAGGTTTTACACTGAAAACAGCCACCTGCAGTTTTGTTTTTGCACAGCCATTTTAAGGCCGTTAGTAGTAAAAAAATAGTTTTATACTGTATTCATAAAGCCATATAAGGACATAATTTCTTTCAAAAATGACTTCGTGTTCAAGGAAAATGCTTGTGGTTCCACTGATCACAAATAACCGGGAGTAATTATAAATGCACACTAAATTAAGACTTGGGTCTGTGGAGTTTAAATATAGACCAAAAAAGTTGCTCCTGTTTTTGTTTTTTTTCTCATGCTATCTGTTGACAAGAAGACATTTCCAGATAATGAAATTCGACTCACCATGTCTGCCAGTGCAATATACAGAAACATTCCTCCTGCGATGGCGAAGATTGCGTTGGGGGCAAAGTTGCTCCCGAGCAGGATGCCGAACACGAGGCCGATGTAACACGACACGGCTGACATCAGGTTGAAGAAAATGGCTTGTGGGATGCTCATGCCTGAATTCAGCAGGATAACAAAGTCACCTGCAGACGAACAAAACACAAGTGTTAAAACATGGCGAAGGCAAAACATTTATTTGTTTTCCGTCTTGGCTGTAAAGTGCATTTTGTGATGTAAAGCGGTTTTCAATGTGCGATTAACAGATTTTTGAAATGATCTTGATTTGACCAACATAATGAAATCTTTGCCTACCCAAAAAAAAACAACTTTTAAGTGTAACTGAAATATTTGAGTTTTTTTTTTTAGCCAAACACAGCTGAGGTTTTTTTTTTTTTTTTTTTTATGTAACATTTTACATCCTCTCTCTTCTCTCCTTGCCATTTCTGTTTTGTCTCTAAAGTTACTGTGAAACGTTTTAAGTTGAAGTCACAGATGCAGCTGTGCAGCATGTTAGTAGATGCTAAAAAAATCTGATTGAGTCTTAATGGGCCTCAGTTTGAATGAAAATATTCATATTTTGTATCAACTTCATTGATGTTTACACATTTGTTTTTGCCACTTTGGAATCTCCACAAAATTTTCAAATGTGATTCGGATGTTTGGAACAGCGTTTGTCAGCACGGCATCACTTTGTGTTGACTCGTGTGGGGGATTGATGAGGTTAAAGGATTTTTCTCCAGCTGTCACTCACCCAGCTCGTGGGGAAACTCCTCGCACACGATGGCGGTGGACGTGCTGAAGCCCGTCAATACCGACACGGTGAACGAAGCGCCGATGGCCAGACCATCGATGAAATTGTGCAGCGCGTCGCTCAGCGTGATCATCCACGCCACCGTCTTGATGTTGCTGATGCGTTGGCCGCGCAGCCAGTGGCACATCATGCCGGACACCTGGGCGTCCTGGGTCGGAGACAGAATGGAGACAGGACGGGTTGAAGACACGCTGCTGCTGCTGGTGTTTGATTTCACCAGAAGATATGCAAACAACGACGTGCACCCAAAAAAGATAACATGTGTCATTCAAGTTCAAATTATCAACAAAATCAAAGACAAAATTTTGCATTTTCTTTTAGCATCCGATCTTTGCTTGTTGCTACATTTTCTTTGTCAATATTACAAAAATAAGAATAAAAGGTTTAGATTTTAAATTAATATCATATACCCTGTGTGGTTAATTTGGACATAGGTGCAGAGGCCGTGATAGATTTCACTTTTAAACATGACTAAGAGTGGACAGTGATGCTTCGAGCTCTGAGGCTGGACTTCAAATCTTCAAGGGAAGCGTTAATATAATTACACTGACACTATTAGCATGCAAACATTACTAATAATCAATAAACACAAGGTGAAGAGGATGATTATAGATTTTGATATTTTTCAATTCTGGGTCTTTATCGGCCCAGCTGCACCGAGTCTGATTAGTTTTGCTGGTAGTCATAAACAATATTAGAGAGAATTTTTGCCTGGATTATGGGGCCAGATTTAGCTGAAGGATCACCGAAGCTGATTAAATCCACAGTGACGGACATGTCACTTCCCCAAACTCGAGGTGGCGCCAGACGGAAGATCACAGAAGTCCGCAGGACATTTAACATCAGTTGGACCAACAGACAAACAGTCCTTGCTGCTGCCAGCAAGACGCCGCTAAAAGCTTTAATCAGCGAAGCGTGCGTCCATCTGGGGTCCTCAAAATGTAACAGATACTAATGGGACATATTTTCTCTGAGTAGAAGCACTGCATTTGCGTGCGAGTGTTGTTAAAAGGAAACGTGAGCGCAGGCGGACACAAACAGGGTTTTGAGTGAAGATATTCTGCGGGGACAAAACGCCCCTTTGACTCGCCGAGAATAAAGACTCCTTTTGTTAGTCAGCGTTTATCATGAAGGGGGGGGGAAGGATCCGAAGGTCCGAGGCCGACGGCTCGATCGCTCCGTCGTCGTCTGTCTGTGTGTGTTTGTTTGGCGTTTTTGATCCTTTCAGGACCAGATTCCTCCATATGACCCACCAGAGGTTAAATATTAACAGCAGGTCTAATCAGTGTCCCTGATAACGGTGCAATAAATGACTCCAGAGGAAAAACTAAATGTTCAAACTTGTAGAAAAAATTAAGTGTGTCCAAACCAAATTATAAAAACAAAACTTTCTTCTTTTTTTTTTGTCAATATTTTGAAATATCTTCGGCTTTTTTCTTTTTTTCGTCACACACACTCTAATAATAATTTATAAACCGTGATTAACTGTGATCGTGGAAAGTGCAGGACAGCAAATCTCTATCAGGTACAGTCGGTGCAGATAAGATTTCAGGGAGGACTCACTGTTTACACTTATCTGCTCATTAGATTAAACAGCGGGCTGAAACCTCGCTGGGTTAGTGTGACATATGTGCACACGGAGCCAATCCGTGCAAGCAGGCAGTAAATCAAAAGCTTCCTGCTCAGTTTTACCTGAGGAGGAGTCGCGTTGGCGTGCGCAGCCTCCGGGATCGCGCTGCTCTTTTCGGTGACGATGGTGGTGATGCTGGTCAGGACTATGGAGTCCTTTTTCTCCAGCAGGTCTCCGTTGTGGAGGTTTTCTGGAGGCGCCTCTGCAGGAGTGAAGTGGCTGTGGCCGTGCTGCCAGGACAGATATGAGAATAGTTAAATAAGCAAAAATGATTAATTTGACCAACCCTTAAAAGTACTTTAACAGTATTTTTTCACACACACAAAAAAAAATCATCCTAAATACCCTTTCAAGTCTCATTACAGCATAAAAAAAAATGTCCACCTGTGCATGTATTCATTCCAAAACTGTAGTAAAGTCTGACTGAATGACACCTTCACACACTAAACCCTCCAGTTCAGACTGGTGTCACTGGGCAGCAACCAACAGAAACACTGTGTGTGCTCCTGGATTAATGTGGAACAAGAGTACGTGTAACAAGACTAATGCTGGCACCAAATTAAATACTAACACTGAAAACACACCTCAACGTTCAAGTACCAGGATGATGAATTCAAAACCATCCAAAAATTTACACTTTTAACCCTCATTGTTTGTCATTGTTGCAATGCAGCAGAAGCTGCAGAACACCTCAATAAAGTGTTGTTTTTTTTTTTTTTACTAAGTACCACCATAATATTACAGAGGACACGAAAACACGGTTATTTCTGGGTAAAATAATTAAAGCAGGCAGATACAGTGGGTACAGAAAGTATTCAGACCCCTTCACATTTTTCACTCTTTGTTTCATAGCAGCCATTTGCTAAAATCAAAAAAGTTCATTTTATTTCTCATTAATGTACACTCAGCACCCCATGTTGACAGAAAAAAACAGAAATGTAGAAATTTGTGCAAATTTATTAAAAAAGAAAAACTGAAATATCACATGGTCATAAGTATTCAGACCCTTTGCTGTGACACTCATATTTAACTTACATGCTGTCCATTTCTTCTGATCCTCCTTGAGATGGTTCTACTCCTTCATTGGAGTCCAGCTGTGTTTAATTAAAATGATTGGACTTGATTAGGAAAGGCACACACCTGTCTATATAAGACCTTACAGCTCACAGTGCATGTCAGAGCAAATGAGAATCATGAGGTCGAAGGAACTGTCCAAGGAGCTCAGAGACAGAATTGTGGCAAGGCACAGATCTGGCCAAGGTTACAAAATAATTTCTGCAGCACTCAAGGTTCCTAAGAGCACAGTGGCCTCCATAATCCTTAAATGGAAGAAGTTTGGGACGACCAGAACTCTTCCTAGACCTGGCCGTCCAGCCAAACTGAGCAATCGTGGGAGAAGAGCCTTGGTGAGAGAGGTAAAGAAGAACCCAAAGATCACTGTGGCTGAGCTCCAGAGATGCAGTAGGGAGATGGGAGAAAGTTCCACAAAGTCAACTATCACTGCAGCCCTCCACCAGTCGGGGCTTTATGGCAGAGTGGCCCGACGGAAGCCTCTCCTCAGTGCAAGACGTATGAAAGCCCGCATAGAGTTTGCCACAAAAACACATGAAGGACTCCCAGACTATGAGAAATAAGATTCTCTGGTCTGATGAGACCAAGATTGAACTTTTTGGCGTTAATTCTAAGCGGTATGTGTGGAGAAAACCAGGCACTGCTCATCACCTGCCCAATACAATCCCAACAGTGAAACAAGACAATGACCCTAAGCACACAGCTAAAATAACAAAGGAGTGGCTTCGGAACAACTCTGTGACCATTCTTGACCGGCCCAGCCAGAGCCCTGACCTAAACCCAATTGAGCATCTCTGGAGAGACCTGAAAATGGCTGTCCACCAACGTTCACCATCCAACCTGACGGAACTGGAGAGGATCTGCAAGGAAGAATGGCAGAGGATCCCCAAATCCAGGTGTGAAAAGCTTGTTGCATCATTCCCAAGAAGACTCATGGCTGTACTAGCTCAAAAGGGTGCTTCTACTCAATACTGAGCAAAGGGTCTGAATACTTATGACCATGTGATATTTCAGTTTTTCTTTTTTAATAAATTTGCACAAATTTCTACATTTCTGTTTTTATCTGTCAAGATGGGGTGCTGAGTGTACATTAATGAGAAATAAAATGAATTTTTTTGATTTTTAGCAAATGGCTGCAATGAAACAAAGAGTGAAAAATTTAAAGGGATCTGAATACTTTCCATACAAACCACTGTATGGGTAATTGCAGGTGATGCATTCAAAGTGTGCGATTCGAGACAACAAAGGTGTAGGGTTTGCTACACAAGTAAGTGTACTAACAAGTCAGAGTACAACATGTGAGTGCACTAATGAAAGTAAACAGTATAAGAGTCTGCAGCTGAATACTAACATAAGCATGCTAACATGCTGATGGTAAAGTATAATGTTTTAACATCTTAGTTTTGCTAGCGTTTGCTAATTAGCTCAAGGCAGCAGAGGCTGATGGGAACATCTTTAGTTCTCCACCTTAACCTGGTTTTTAGGGTTAATCCTCTGGAGACTATGAACCTCTGTACAAAATATAAAATATATCCAATACTTCATCAATATTTCACACTGTGAACTGACAAAACATTACATTTTACATCCCTGTTTTTGATTTAAATTTAGATTTATTGCCACTTTCACGTTATTTCCTCTCAATATAATCCGTTTATTCTATCACATTTTCATTTTACTGAAAGTAAAGTGCCATGTCTATGATAATAAATGTGTCATTAGGGGCCAAATAAGCCTATAAACTCAAGCTATTCAACAGCAAATATCCACCGACTAATAATTGACATAACTCTGCAAGAAACTCACATCATAAACTGACTTGTTATCTTACCTCATGCTCCACCCCCAGAGCCATTTTCAGGATCTTTTCCACGAAGAAGAGGAGGTAAAACCCTCCAAATATTCCGACTGCTTTCATCACATAGTTGTCCGCTTTCGGATCAAAACCCAGAGCCTGTGGATGAACAGCAGAGTGTTACTTCCTGCTCCAGATCTCTGTTTATCTGTGATCATGTCAACGCCATATCTTACAAACCTCCGGTATGAGCTGGAGCACAGCGTTGGAGAAGAGCGTCCCGATGGCCAGGGCAATGAAGTAGGTCAGCACTTTGGGGAAGTAAGGCTTCTTGGTGAAGGGGATGAGCAGGAGGCCGAGCAGAGACGCCAGGTTGATCACAGTGACGGCCAGGAAGCCGTAACCCCACACTGTGAGGGACAAAATGATGGAGGAACATTTACAAGTCTTTCTCTAAATTTTCTTGAAATCTGTCGTGCAAATTAACAAGATAAACTCTGGAAATGCTGCTGTCATGTGAGGCATTCAAAATCACATTCAAATATTATCCCATGAGGAATATAACTGCTTTAAAAAGACATGTTTTATTTTTCTAATGTCATGTTTTAATGTAATTTTGCTCATTAAAGAGCTAATGTATCTCAAGAGGCCTCCCAATTAAATAAAAGTAAATAAAATGCTTTAAGCTTATTGCTGATGAGTATCTGCATCCTTTTTCACGTCATCAAACTTGAATTTTCTGTAAGTTTAAATTTCCGTTTTAATCAAATACAGTCAAGCTGCATTAAAAGATTGTGTTGAAAGCAATAAATCTAACAGCTGTCTTGAAGTTGAATTACTGCAGAAGATTTGAGGTCATTGAGGTCATTCACTGGTCACTGTGTTGGAGAGTCTCTGTGGGTTTTGTTTACCCTGAGTTACATCTTGAAGATGGTACTTCCTCTCAGGCGGTCTAAAAAAATCCTGCATCCTTTACCAAGACTTTGCACACACAAAACCGAAAAAATGAGAAGCTGGGGGCAGCACACAAGGCAACGATAAGAGCTACCTGAAAGGCTTAATTCAGTGCAAAAAAGTCACCTTAACCTCCAGCCAATGTTGGTTTTCTTCCTGTTAAAAAAAGAGTTTTTGGTTCCCGCTGTAGGAGGATTTATTCCTGTTAAAAGTTAGTCTTTCCTTCCTGTCGCTGGAGGTTTTCTTCAGTTTAAATGAAGTTTTCCTTCCAGCTTTCGCTTATTTGGGAATTGTAAAATTGTTGGTTTCCCGTCTGAAGTGCACTGTTCTACATACATTGCTCTTTGTAGCGGCCTCTCATCATCTGCATTTAATCGCAAAAATGAATTACTCAAACTGTCATTAAACTGTTATTCACTCCTAATGATATGTCCCTTTTTTTTAAATACTATTTATTTGCACAAGAGAAATTGTGTTCGGGCCGGCATAGGAACCAGCATGAGTCGTGAACAACAGTCACAGTTGGCTGTAAGTGTGTCAACAGCACCGAGGACGGCTGTGTGTCGGTCAGTGGATTGGAGAGTCAGCCCAGGACAACGTGGACACACACAGGAAACACTGGAAGTCGAATCAGGGTAACATGAGACACTTACAGTTACAACCTACTCATTTCATCGGGTAGAAAACCCTGTCAGCTTTAAAGAGCATCCTCCATCCACAAGATTGTTCAGAGACCAGTGTGTCGGTGTGGACGAAAGCACCGCCAGACCTGATTCAAGGCAACAAACCCCCTTGAACTGCGAATTATTTGAGTTGCGGGGGTCTTGACAAATAAGCCGGCGTTATGGGGACGATGAAGCAACTCACCCATGTAGTCGAGAGGCAGAAGAGCCTTGGCGGTGGTGAAAGGGCAGGAGGGCAGCAGCACCTGGGTCAACACAGCAGGGCAGATTTTCCCCAGATGTCCCACAGTCAGCTGACTGACATTACTGAACCCGAAGTGGGACAAGATCTCTCCTGCGGAGGGACACTGAGGGGCAGAAAGACTTTATTAGACATCTTTTTATTGCTTTTATTTATTTTCTGAAAGACTTTGTATTGCTTCTTTTTATACAACACATGTTTATAAATAAAGTTTTATTATTATTTTTGGTGGTAGGTGATGAAACAGCAACAACAACAAAAAAGATTCAAAAGACAACTATAATGAATTTAAGTGGGGAATACATGTATTACATGACCTATTTCAGGACAGAAATCTTCTATATAACATTTTAAAATGGAAAAACCATGACCATAAATTTGATCAACAATATACAGGTAATAAAACAGTCGTTTAAAGCATTTATTGCTACTATAAAATGTCAAAACAGCAAATATAAAAATTAAATACGTTTATTATGAATTAAAAATGAGACTGAGGTGATTTTTTTTTTCTAGAATAATCCTTGTAAAAATATCCAAATGACTAATAATGATCTTAAAAACACGCATTACATCCTAAACATTTACGTACGTCCTGGTTCTCCAGTGGATTTTGCTCCGTGATTAACTCAGACCTCCTGGCTGAGATTAGCAGCAGTAAATCCTCCAGATTCTCTGTTGTGATGGATTGATTTTCTCCATAATAGTGTAAAATATTCTCCAGAAACGCCTGTCCATCCCGCGCGACAACGTTTACGCTCTGTGCCGTTGTAATAAAAACCAAAACACACGTGATAAAACATCTCGGGTCAAACATTTCTACTGTAAATAGTTAGATATTTTCCTTTGAAAAAAAAAAAAAAAAAAAAATCCGCTACTTCTGCCCTGATGAAAGCATTTTACTCTGCTACCAAAATCACGACGTCCGCGGCGTCTTTACGCAGCGCAGAGTCCCATCCATGGCACTGTCGGAGCACAAGTCGGGTTTTAGTCTTGGAGGGTTTTCTGCGGTCTGATTTTAACTGTTTCGAGGTTCGGCTCTGGTTGGTCTATCAGGAACGTCTGAGGTCGGTCGGGTTCAAAGATCACAGAGGAGAAAAAAAAAAAAACATGGAGGTGACCGACCTCGTGTTCTCACTGTTTCAAAACTTTCTTTTGTGATTGACTTTCTCAATAAGTTTCTCACACACACACACACACACACACACACGCACGCACGCACAGGCACGCGCGCGTACACATGCGCGCGCGCACACACACACACACTTTAGGTATTATTTTGCAGAGAGCATCCGTGTTGCTCAGTTTACAGCTGCGTGTTTGATCAATTATGAAGCAGCTGGAAGTTAAAAAATAAACAAACACGAGTTGTTGTTTTTAAAGGTTTCGGTCGCCCTCTGGTGGCCGCTGGTAGTCAATGCAGGATAAAGGGCCAAGCTCATTGAACACATTAAACTGATTTAAAAAAAATTAAAAAAAAAACATAAGACAATGATTAATGTGGAATATAGATCTGCTTAGTGCATATGAGGGCTCATATGTTGTACGCTAATACAATATAATTTGGGTTGTCTTCCACCTAAAAGTCATGTATATTGATGTATTCTTTGTTGGTTGGTGGAGGTGGGGGTTGTCTTCCTTCGCCCCCTGGAGTCCTCCAGACAGCCATCTGATAATGCCTCAAAGAACAACTGTATGTGACCCCACAGGTTGCAGACCTCCTACTGTGACCTTTTGGTTTGGCCAAGCAGTATCACTCTCATTTACATACACAGCCTTTTGTCTACACCTTAAGATTGGTAGTGATGGTACGACCTATATGTAAGTAATATGATATGATATATATATATATATATATGTGTGTTGTATTGTTGTAAACATATCCTAGCACAGAAGCACAAAATACATACTGACTGTAAGCATTGTAGAACACATTGCTTATGCAGGAACTTATCACATCGGGGTCACAGTAGGGTGCAACTCACTATCAGATCAAAAGGGGGATGTGGTTCAAACGGAGGACAGTGGAAAAGTACTGAGACAAACATACTATGCAAATGTTCCCGCCTCACTGTAGGTAACACCTCTTCCTATAGTATAAGTGTATGTGCCGGAAAGGGGGAAGTCAGACTCCAACAAAGAGACCTCAGGTTGATGTTGGGCTCTCCAAGATGTCTTGTATGCTATGCAGGATATCTTGTAAACTACGCTTAATAAAAATCAACTAAGACCGGTAAATGCCTAAAGACTGCTTCTATCAACGGACTCGGGGAAAACAATTGGGGACAACAATTTGAGATACAACATTAACCAAATATGAAACTTTAATGTCAAAAACAAACCTGTACAAACTGTTCTACTGCATGTGAAACAAAATGATGTCAAGTCTTAGGAGTGTTTGAAAAAAGGAAAGGTCCGGACCAAACAAGGCAGACTAATAATGTCCAGTTCATCTTGTAAGCCTTGATTAAAGCTGTATTGATCTTTATGTTTTTCTGTGAATGATTGTTTCATGTACAGTAAATATTTATTTATTCTTTTGATTTGAATCCAATCTGTTGTCAGGACCTACAAACCTGTGTTTCAGTGTCTCGTGATGATTTCTTCTCAGAAGAACAAGTTCAAACATTCAGAAAGTTGTCGGAAAGTACGAGAATCCTTCAGACATTCAAATATCCTACAAGCGTCAAGGCTGAGACACTTTTTGAAGGACATTTATCAAAACCTGAGCCGGTTCAGCCCTTCTGTTACCTCTGAACTCAACTGGCTGGTCTTGGGTCAGTACACGTCCCTCAAAGATGTGACGGTGAGGGACGCCGACAGCTCGGCGACGCTGGTGGGACGCCACGCGTTGAAGCTCACTGTCCTGTTTTCGGAAACCATCAGGAAGCCATTGGAGCTGAAACAACCGGCGATGTCTCCCACGTCGAGCCACACGAAGGGAGCCACGGAGGCCGAGTGGAGGGTGACGGAGAAGCCAGTCGGATCCTCCTGCACCTTCGCCTGCAGGGAAATACGCAATTAACGGGTCGTGGTCCCAAAACTAATCACCGCATCAGTGGGTTTCTGAGGATCTTAAATAAGGTTTGACTGAATGTTTTGCTGCAGTCACATGAAGAGTTTCTCTGTTTTAGTCTTCTAAACACTTCATAAACTCCCTGATCTTTCTGTGAAACAAATACGATCTACTGACAGTGATGTTGGGGGTCTGCAGCCCCCGAGCTTCTCTGGGTGAGCACAGGAAGTGGTGGTTGGTGGGACCCTGCTGGCTGCCGCCTTCTTCCTCCAGGCGGAAGGTGAGTACGCAGGTGAGACGGGTGCAGTGTCCACATCCTGCCAGCAGGGCGGCGACAGGCTGCTTGTAAATGGCCACTGCGCTGCCTCCAGTCACTGGCTGCAGGTCCGACCTCAGCGTGCAGACCGGATCCAGATCAGTCCAGGAGTACACAGTCAGCTGAGTGACAAAAGAACAGGTGCATCAGAACAGTAGCAGTTAAATATGTTAGCATGAGTTTAAAATTTTGAGTTCAGATGATCTGCAAACCACTAAAGAGACGTTAAAAAGTAAAAGTTTTTTTTTTAAAGAAAATTAATGGAAAGTGTTTTTCAAAATTTATGAAAAAATTTCACATTAAATAGTCTCTCAAACAATTTCTTGAAATTGTTTGAGAGACTGCAAATTTTTTTTGTGAAAACTATGGCCAACAGAAGCTCTGCTGAAAGTATAAAGAAAAAACCTGGTCATTTCCAACCAGCAACGCTCTGCTCCCTCTCCTCTCACAAATTACTCTTTATCAGGTAGATGTTAAAAACTTGACTCGATATTTTTGCTGCAAAAAACTTTCATACAACTCCACAAATTACATAGTAATTTTGCTGAAAGTTGCTGCAAAATCAAAAAGATTTGATCGCAACAATCACACAAAAAAATGCTGATTCAGAGACTCAAACTAATCAGTGCTGCATCTTTATTTTGATTTGCTATATAGTGTTCAGCTAAATTTGATTGCACACATTAGTTTACTCCAAGTTGTGTATAAAATGACGTATGAAGAACGAAGTTCATAAAATATTTTGTTTCCATTACCAGAAATACCCTTACCATTACCCATATTAGCATCTTAAATTGAAATAAATAGAGTATTGTACTTTCAGAAAACAAATTTTTCTTTTATTTTCATGATTTTTTGCACAAAAACCCCAATCATAAAAGCTTAAAAGGAATCACATGCAGAGGAAATGAAAATATATTCATTATACGGCTGTTTTATTCATATTATTATCATATTTATTCAGGTTTTTTTTTATGTACAGCTAACACTTTAGAAAACGTACCACAGCTCTAAGCTTCAGGTCACGACTCAGGTCGGAGACAGCGTAGATGAGCAGCGTGTCGTCGTCCTCGAAGCCGACGGGAAGGACGGCGGCGAAGAAGCTCTGTGCAAAATAATGCAGCATCTTCCACTTCCCACCGAACTCTGAGAGACAACCAGGAAGTGATACGGGATTATTCTGCAACACTCACGTCTAATCCCAGTCAGTGCACAAGAAATGATTTATAGGTTTCCACTACAATGTGTCCGTTTACTCACCAATCGATGACCAGGAAGGCGCCTGCCAGATATCATTGAGCTGCCAGTAGAGGGCGCCCATCGTCTGACCTTTGCCCTCGATAATTTCACTCCGACTCCGCCGATAAAACTCAGTCTGAGCCTTCACACACTGGGCCTGCATCACCTGCATGTTTCACATAACCAGCAATATTTACACGCAGCATGAGATGTGATCCAGAGCAGAGCTGTCATATTATTTCTTTAAATCTCACACAGGTTAAAGGAAGAGTTTGGAAATGTTAACGTCTGCTGACGTCTCTCGTATCTTTACTGTAAATATGAAGCTGCAGTTCGCTGACGATTGTGATGTTTACCCGCGTGATGTTTGTGATGTTTACCCGAGTGATGTTTGTGATGTTTACCCGAGTGATGTTTGTGATGTTTACCCGAGTGATGTTTGTGATGTTTACCCGCGTGATGTTTGTGATGTTTACCCGCGTGATGTTTGTGATGTCTACCCGCGTGATGTTTGTGATGTTTACCTGCGTGATGTAGAGCGTATCAGTAAATCTCTTGAGTGGATCCGTTGAGTTCGGCAGGTTGAAGTGGAGACCGGCCTGCAGCAACATCTGCTGGTTTCCGTCTGCGTGATGTTGACGGTGGAACGTGAAGTTACTGTCGTAGCTCCAGTCTTCTGGAACGGAAACCTGCAGCGTCGTAAAAGCAGGAAAAACATGCATTGAGGTTTAATGTGGCTTAAAGGACACAACATTAGTGTCTGAAATTAAAAAGTAACTACTTAAATCTTCAGATAAAATGAACAGTAAAAATAAGATGTTGATGTACGGTTACCGGCTGCAGAGTGGAGAAGGACGGCCAGGACTGGAAGCCGTACTCGGAGGCGAAGCGCGTCCGAGGGAACGTCCTCCAGTCCCAGCAGTCCAGGGTGTAGCTGTAGAAATGAGTGTCTCCGTAGTGAGGGTCGTAAGGGTTCGCTGCCACCCACCCCTCCTGCTCCGACTCGGCCCCGTTGGTCGGGCTGGAGACGAGGAACGGACGACTGTGGTCCTCCTGGGGGGACGGATTCAGCCTCGTCACATGGGTGCGTCTCCAAGTTTTCAAACACAAATCCCCGTGTTTCTTCTTCTCACCTCTTGCACGATCTTCCGTATGTTGTTCACGTACAGCGTCACATAGTCCTTCACGTACGTTGGCCTCTGGGAAGATGGGATGTCGAACCAGTCTGTTGCCAGAGCAGCCTCGTTCTCATTGTTCCCGCTCCAAATTATTACAGACGGGTGGGACTTCAGGCGCTGAACCTGACGGGTGAAAACGAGACAAAAATCAGGACACCAAAAAAAATTGACACAGCCGCTCTGTAAACGTGTAATCTCACCTGTGTTCACTCACCTGCTGGACGACCTCCTCTCTGACGGTCTGGATGAAGTCGTCCTCGGTGGGGTACATGGCGCAGGCAAACATGAAGTCCTGCCACACCTGAACACACAGGTTCATATAGAAATACAGTCATCTGTGCTGCTATTCTTCAGTAAATTTTATGTATGTTATGACACCTTCTTAATATTTTTTATTTACACTGTTTATTTATTTGTATCAGATCTGAACAAAACTACCAGGTTTCTGTATAAGATCTGGCTGAAAATTTACTGAAGGTGCAGACAAACACATCCAAAATCCAAATTACACGATGAGAACATCATGAAAATATGATTGCTTTTATGATTTCATTGTCTTTTACCTGGTCTTTCTGCTTTTATTGTGTCGTCTAATGAACTCTGTTTTTTAGTTTTTACAGCTTTTTGGTCAAACACTGTTTCTATTGTGCTTCTTAATTAAAGTCCCTCTAGTGGATGAACGTGTGTATTACACATTTTACCAGGTTGGTTTTAGCAGCGTCAACGAATGACTTCAAATATAAAGATCTGAATCCAGTTTTTAGACCCGTGAACCCAAATAGTTCCTGATGCAAAGAGGAGGTTGTTTTCTGGACTTTTATTTTTATGTCTCTTCATGCAGACGATGTTCTCCTCTTTTATAACACATTTAAAAAAAAATTAAAACCTAAAAGGATGAAGCCACTTGACATTGACAAGGTAATAGAAAACGTAAACCATACTTTGTTGTAAAATTTTTACCTCTTTGCTGCATCTGTAAGCAACAACATAAAGAAACGTGGCTGAATTGTGACACTTTTATCTTAATGTTTACACGTGTAGATCAGTAGAGTATCAATTACCATGATCCCCATCTCATCACAGATGTCATAGAATAGGTCCTGTTCGTACACTCCTCCTCCCCAGACCCTGAGGGCGTTCATGTTCGCGTCCACTGCTGACTGCAACAAGTTCCTCAAGCTGCGGGACAAACAGAGAGCAGGTACATGTAGGTTCAGAAGTTCAAAGCTGGATGTAAAAGAATCGAGCAGCTTTTACAAACCAAACTCACACAGCGGGGGTGACTCGGTCCTGGAAGGAGTGCGCCGGGATCCAGTTGGACCCTTTCAGGAAAATCGGTTTCCCATTGATGCGAAAGTAAAAGCTCAAGCCGGGAGATCCAGGAAGCGGCTCCTGGACGAGTTCCACCGAGCGAAAGTACACCTGCAGCAGAGGTAACCGTCAGCACTTCCAATTAAATTCACAGAAACAACTGTATTTTAATCCCAAATGCTCTGACTGCTGCGATTTTAGTTTCAACTGTGACCACCCTAAACAGTAACAGCTCATTTTAACTTGGTGAAAGGGGCATTAAAACATAAACTGACTGAGAAAATCGGTGAAAAAAGGCAAATATGTCTTGAGAATTTGAACTTTGGCACACAGAAATCTTTTTTTATCTTTATTTTATCAGATTTGAACACATAATAAAGGCTGAATCAGGACTTTTAATTGGCTCTTTATAGATTTGGGGTAATTTCAAAAGCATTTCTATCAAATTTATGACATTATCTTGGACAGAAACATCAACATGCAAATTTGCCTTCGACTTTGTGTCTTAAAATTTCCGTCACGTTCAGTTTTTTCTAACTTTGTATTTCCTGAACATGAACAACCTCAAGATTTACCAAAAAGAAAAAAAATAATAATGTCGGTGGATTTTCTCTATTTGAACTCCCTGTTGCAGCCCCA
Source organism: Brachyistius frenatus (assembly GCF_029030835.1). Taxonomy (NCBI): domain Eukaryota; kingdom Metazoa; phylum Chordata; class Actinopteri; family Embiotocidae; genus Brachyistius; species Brachyistius frenatus. The sequence goes on from NW_027210701.1 coordinate 266,974, forward strand.
CATGGTGATTTAAGACACATATTAATGAGGTTTTACACCAAAACATTGGCTGGCAGTGGCCTCTGACCTTAGACTCTGTGCTGAGGACTAAAACTCCATCCTGAAATCCTCTGACAGTGAGGTGGTAAGACGGTTGGTCGCCGTGTCCGCTCGGCCACCACAGCTTCACCCGGCTGCTCTGGAGGAAGAAAAAACTTTTAGCACTGTGAATTTCTTTTTTAACAAACTGCATTTTTTTTTTAAACAACCGGTTTCCGGCACCGTGCTGATGAGTAACGTGAAGCTGTTCTTGTTTTTTCCTGGTTGGAACCGAGTCGGGAAGGTTTGCTCCGAGTCCAGCTCCTGTACGGAGAGCGTCACTCGGCCGTCTGTTGTCTGAACTGCGTCGACGAGAAGCTCCACCCGCACCGTCCACTGGGAGCTGCTGAGATCTGCACAGAAAAAACAAACAGATTATATGAAGCAGATTATTAGTAAAATGGCACAAAAGGAAACAAACACTGTAACTGATTAAATAAAACAATCTAAAGATGCAATTACACCTGAAACAGGACAGATTTGTTCTGTCACTGGGAGGAAACGTCTGCATGAGTTTATTTGTTTACAAGGATATTTCCACAATGTTTTGCTTTCAACTGCTTCAGGAAGTATTGAGAGTTTCACGCTGACTTGAACTTTCCCAGAACTTCCTGGACAACTGTCATGATGGCATGAAAATCCTCTGCTCTGCTTTCTGAAGAAGCAGGATTCAAGGCAACTCTCAGCAGAAACACAAACTGCCTTTTATTTGTCGGCTGGTTGCGTCTTACACAATCGCTCTTATGCAACAGATAAATAATGCAACGCTTTCTATCAGACCAGACGAGTCCTTTAGAAAGTCTCCTTACGCCTGAAAGCCTCGCCTCAGTATCTGCACTGTGGTTTTTTTTTTGCCTGCAGTGGAAGGTTGGAGGTAGAGATGAGGCGTACTGTAGAGAGGAACAGAGGAAACCTGGATGAGCCGCAGAGCATCAAACGCCTCCAGTCCAACTCCTTTCCAGAGTCCCAGCGTGGGGAAGGAAGGACCCCAGTCCCAGCTGAAGGAGCTCTGCTCCTGCAGCAGAACGGAGGACGTGAAGGTCATTTATTCAAATATGAACAGCAGAAATTAACACAGAAAAACAGGCCGAACCAAATATAGTAATCTAAAAACAATGAACACATTTTAAGTCAACCACAAAAGACTGCACTTCAAATAAGAATAGACGGTACGTTCCAACACTAAAGACGTATTGCACAAGCGAGACTATATTTCATAGCTTAAATTTAAAAACCAAATATTGCACAGCCAGTTTATGTATAGCGTGGCATATTGCAAAATCTAAAAATACATTCAACAGTTTCTCTGAGTATCAGAACCTGCGGCTACAATTTCAGATTTATCCTGGTTGAGCTGCAGAAAATATATAGAAAATATCTCAAATCTATTTTAAAAAGGAAAACAGAGAGAGAATGTCTCTGATTTTATTTTGTGGAACGGAGGTGAAACATGGTGGGACACACAGTATTTACCTTTCTGATGAAATTCACGTGACATTCCCCCTTCTGGACGTCCGGAGGACATTCAGGAGGGACTCTGTAGGACGAATGAGCTCTCCGTCTCTCGGTAGCGTAAAGAAGCGGAGACAGCAGAGCCACATTCAGCACGTTGTCTCCGTCCTTCAGCAGGTGTCTCACCGAGAAGTCCTGCACCGTCGCAAACAGAAGACATCTCAGAGAGGAGGAGTCACAGTGGTGACGCGTCGTGAACTGATCGTTTTACACTCAACATACATATCTACGAAACATGTTGTCCGTCTCTCCGACAACGACCCCGTTGAGCGAAACCGATGCAACCGTGTCCACGCCGTCAAAGATGAGACGCACCTGCTGTGTGACCCTGTTAGTGCAGAGAAAACACACCAGTCAGGACACTTAGAAAGACTTAAAAAAACTAAAAAACAATCTGTGTTATTCTACTGACCTCAGCTCGGCCGACACAGTAAATGTGGTCGTGTACGTCCAGTTGTCGAGAGCAATCCAGCGATAGGACGCATCGTTGAACCTGAAATACGGGTCCTAAAAAGACAAGAGAGGACATTTTTAAATGTAATTTCATTCCTCTCTCAGTTTGAAGGCTCTAAAAGGTGATTAAAAGAAAAAGGAAGAAGAAACGAGGTCTATTTGTCCACATTAACCCCCCAAATTGTCTCAAAAGCTAAATCATTTATTTGTGTTTATTTCTATTTAAATGTGTTTCACGTCTTTCTACTCACTGCCAAGAATTTGTTGGACCTAAAACAGCCAAATTAAAATACACACTTTAAAAAAATATGCAAATTAAATTAGTTCTTAAATGTACTTTTAAAAAGTTGTCCAAAGAGTGTTAGAGGCTCTGGTTTTTGTTAGTGGCGGTGACTTGTCAGCGTGTTTGGGTGGAGCATAATATTTAAACATGACACAACAATAAAAATATGTTGTAGTGTGTTTGGGATCGTTGTCATGTTGTAAAAATGTCTCCTCCCAAAAATCTTGAGGCTTTACAATCGTGTAAACAGGAATGAGAAAGAAGTGAGGTGACAGTGACCTTTGACCTCTGACCACCAAAATCTTATCCCATTATTATTATTATTGGCACTCTGTGATTTGTCTGTCAAGTTTGAGGAAATTCCCCCAAGGTGTTCTTGAGATATTGTGTTCACAAAAAGGGGACGGACGCCTGAGAGGGACGTGAGGTCACAGGGACTGTGAACTTTGACCTTCGGCCACCAAACTCGACTCAGCTCATCTTTGGGGTCCAAGTGAATGATTGTGGCACATGAAGAAATTCACCTCAGATGTTCCAGAGACATCATGTTCATGAGAATGGGTCAAAATGGGAGTCAGAGTGACCTTAACCTTTGAGCTTCAAAATCGTATCGTTGGTACCAAGTGAATCTTGTATTGTACTAGGTAATTTTTTTTTATTTTTTTTTTTAGATAACATGATCTGACAACACTAAAACATACGATTTTTGATAATAATTTCTGCAAAATAATAAAATTACTAGTAATTCCTACCAGGATGACTCCCTGCTGCTGCAGAGCGGAGTGAACACAGCCGGGCACCTGCGCAGGCAACGACACGGACCCGTTGGAGTTCAACAGCCTCCATTTGCCGTTCAGACTCAGCAGCTCCTCCGAAGAAACTCCGTAAAACAAACACAACAAAACACAAACAAAACTGTCTACAGGCGGTATCATAGTTGACGGGTTGTTATAAGTGTAAAAAGTCCACGACACCTTCTTCAAAAAAGTACCATCTTGTGGGGGTTTTCTGTTTACCAAACTGTTTTTCCGTCTTTGTCACGTGACTCCCCCGCGGCAATCAGCTGACAGCAGGGCGGAGGTTTTGGCGCGAAAAGGTTCGACCGTTTAATGTTTTATAAGGATTTGTGGTTGAAAGAAACACCTGTCAAAACTTCAATTTAAAAAAAAAAAAAAGTGTTATTTAATAGTTTTTGTATTTAAAATGTAAACAGTAGTAAATATGATAAAAATAATAATAATAATAATTGTCAATTTGAACTTATTTGTCCAAAGAAATTGTGTAGAATCTAACATGTAAACTCCAGGAAGAAATGCTAAATCTTAAATACAAAATTGGCAGATACTTAAAAATGTTGAACAAAAGTTCAGTCTGTTAGCTTAATATTCATAGTAATCAACATGGTCTGACCATAATAAAAATACTATATTTACCTCAGAAGAAAAATATTTATCTTTAAATTTAACATCCAAATACACAACAATTATAAAATTATAATATCCAAAGGCATGTTTGGCCCATTTTCTTGTTCTTTAAAATAATTTATAAATTCATTTTGATAGAAAAACTTCAAATTTGATGTCGTGGCTGAAAATTTACTTTCAAACTTTGATTCAACGCATGCACACAAACACCTTAAATATTCAAACAAGATGCTGACACGTTCTCTTGATTTACAGACCCATAATAAATGGGGGAATAAACGGCTTTAAAACACTTTAGAATTAGTCTATAACATCCAACACAACTTTTATAGTCAGCAGATGGTCACAAGTTCATTTTACAAGAAAAACAAGACTATTATGGTTTAAGTAACTTTATTGAAGGGAAAACTAAAACAAAACAGAGCCACAGGTTGATTATCAACCATTAGCTTTGCATCATTATTTTAGGGCTACAAGAAGACAGTGTTCGAGTGGGCATAAAAACTAACTGCTCATCTACTGGCTTCTAAATAACAAAAAGAGAAAGAAATAGAAAGCCTTTGAGGGGAACCAAATTTTTCCAACTGTTCAGCCTTACAATCCACTTAATTTGCAGAAACATATCAGATATAATAGCCTAACTTTATTAACATGCATAAAATACAACATTGAACTTCTTATATTTTGTTTCCTTAACATTGATATATACTGCTGTGCTTCTCTGTACACACACTTTGATAGTGGAATAAGATACACTTCTTTCCTCAGGTAATAGATTCCTATACTATTGATCAGAAAAACATACCGACATCACACCAGTCCAGGAGACAGAAGCCACTCACCAGTTTCCCGAATCTTTCAGAGAATTTGTATTTTTCATTTCAAATAAAACACAGAAGAATTAGGCCAATTTGAGTATTGTAAATAGAGAAATTATGGGTATGGCAAAACACAGGCTTTGCTATAAATGCTCTTAGGAAGCCAGCCAATGGTGAAGTAAGCATCAACCCCAGAGGATCCAGTCGGTCAACCGGCTGGATCATCGTGGGGCCGATCTGCTGCTGAGCGCCAGGAGACCGGCTGCATCAGATTCAACTCAAGTGTGTGCAGAGCAAAATGACTAACATCACCAATTTGGGGTTGAGAAACTCTTACTGGTGCATGCTCAAAGCAGAGTGTTCACTTTACAGAAACTGGCACGTGTCCTAGAGAGAGAGAGAAAAACACTATCTTCTTATGAGCGCGCAGGTGGAAAAAGGAGGAGGGTGGGGAGGGAGGGAGAGGTAAAATGCTCTGATTAACCCAAAAAAATAAAAATAAAGTGAAAAAGAAAAAACAGAATCCCGGAATTTTACGTTGGAACCAGCAACAACATTTTTCCACCAGCTTTCCGAACGATGCCATCACATTGCGTACTTTTGTGTCCATTCTTTTGCCATTTTGGTGTATCTGAAAATAAAAAACAAAACAAATGTTACTTCACTGATTAAACGCATTTTTTTTTGGTTTTGTTTTTAAATATCATACTTTAACTTGTGCTGGATTTCTGAAAGCACATGCACCGGAAATATAATCTGGGTTGCATCCGAACAGCATGTCTCAGTAGATGCACAACAACACTTTGCATAAGAACTTCCTAATTTTGAAAACACCGCATTATTTCTTTCACAAGTCAGGCAGCGTCTTCACACGCCAACAGCAGATAAGATCACAAACCTCTTCATGCTGGAGTTAGTAGTTCACATGCAAAGAAAACACTGGCTTCGGAATTTGTTGGCCTGAGGATCAAATCGTTGGTTTGTCTGCTATTACAGTCAGAATTAGCAATTATTCTGCTCAAAGCCAGATTATATGAACCCCGTTCAAGGCAAACAGAAACACTGGGTTTTAATGCCTTTTAATACCAAATACCGTCTTGGTGATCCTGATTTATAATAAGAAAAGAGCACAAATGCTAACTATATCAAAGTTCATAAAGAATTTGTCGTTTCACCCCATTTAGGCAAAAATGACCAAAAATTTCTCATAATACGAGTATCGCTTGGTTTCCTCGGCTGTATACAACAGTAAACTAAATACTTTGAGCTTTTCAGTCACCCAATTAATAAAATGACAGCATGACTATTTTAAAAGTTGGAAAATAGATTATTAGTTTTGAAAGGTTCAGAAAACACAATTGTACAAATCATATCAAACAAATATTTACTCAACTGTGAAGGTAAATTAGAAGGACTTGAACATGAAATGTGAACATTAAAGTGTCTGTTTATATTGAAGTAATGGTCAAATGCTTTAAAAGAGTATTTTTAATTGAAGGGTGTCTCACTTTGCATTGGCTCCGTTTCATTTTCCAGGAAGTCATTTATTTCCTGCTCCATTCATTACAATTTCTCATCCTGCTGCATCCTTTTCTCAATATCAACACCAAAATACAAACTGTGATCCCGGCCATGTTTCACACCTCATGTTTACGTTGATCTCCTGAGCAGCAAGTGACTGGTGTTTTCACTTTGTAAAAGACTTGTTTCACACATTCCCGATAAAAAATAGGTGACGGTAAATGATTTGCTGTCCTTTTTTGCCTGAAGTCGCATATTGTTGCATGGTGAAGCAGCCGCCATCACACCGTCCTCGGTGTGTTGAAGAACACCGACACCTGAAGCTTCATAATCCGCTCACGCGGCAACCGTTTGATGCGAGAAAGCCCGGCTCACATCTTCCTCATTGTTCATCTGCCAGGCTTCAGTTTCCAGACATCATGGCTCATGAATGCTGCTCTTCTTTTTTTTTTTGGGCAGCAAACTTGGCGTGTCCTTGAATTAGCCACCAAGAACATTTTTGTTTTCCACAACAGTCCCTGCTGACAATTGCTTCAACCACGCAACAACAACGGTGAGAAATAAAAGGCAACCCATCGCTAGCAGCAACTGATCACCCAGCTCAACTCTCAGCAGGTTGATTTTCCAATTTTACCAAAAGAATTGAAATAAACTTGCACTATCGGTGATGGAAAATAGTCAAGAACAATGCAAGATATGATTTGTACAATGATAAATGTTTGACAAAACTGTTTTTGGGCATGAAAATAACAATCCACCTTTTGTTTTGTTTTCTGCCATTTTAGTGTCGTTTCATGGACCTGAAAACCTGATTGATTTCTACAACTGGATCTTGATTTGTCTCTGGCCTGCATCAGGGACATTTGTCGTAACCCACAAGACAGATTAGTAAACTGCAGTCAACACATCCAACTTCATAGCACCAGCCAAGATGCAGCGCTGGCTCTTGGCCTTACCCTAAAGCATGGCATACTTCGCTGTCCACTCCTGAGCTAGTTTATTGTACCTGACGGAGTGAGACTACGTTACATAATCGACTCCAGGTGAATTTTTTTTTTTTTTTTTATATATAAAAAAAGGTCACTGTTCTTCAGTTTTGGGAGGCAGAATTGATTATTTCACATGTTAAAGAGAATATACTTGTTAAATATATACTTACTTCTGACTATCTGTTTTGTAGATTCGTGCGATCTCTGGCACTAGTGGGTCATCGGGGTTTGGGTCACATAGGAGTGAGCAAATGGAGAGAAGAACTACAAGAAACAGAATATATGAATTTTAAAAATCACTTTCAACTTGAAATGTTTTTAAAAACAGATTATAAAAAAAAGTTTGTTACTTCCGTTTCCCACATTTTGACCCAAGTTACGTAAACCTTGAGGAGTACAGTGAGTGTTTGACGTGTTCTAGATTATCTGATCAAGATGTCTACAAACATTAAAGACAAACCCAAAACAATGCATATCCTTAAACTCACAATAGAGCACACGTAATGGCACAGGTGGTGTTAGCAAAGTTTAAAAAAAACACAAAAGCAGGGTAAACATTAAGGAAAATATATGCAAAATATTTCCGTCCATCATATCGGCTGATGTCCTTTCATGAATATCCGTACCTTTAGAAATAGTAAGTGCAGGAGACCACTGTGATCTGAGAATATCCAGACAGATACTGCCGTTACTGTTAATATTTGGGTGGTAAATTCTTGTTGTAAATGCAACCTGAAGAGGAAAAAAAACAACAACAAGACAAACAGAGGAGAAGTTAGATGAGGCAGATTGTGTCACACGACATATCGCTGTTATGCAATTATAAATTCCTTGACATGAAGCAGTGACGTTTGACGGCTGAGTGTCAATTCCTGGAATGACAGGTATTACCACACGCAGGTTGCCAATCAGATAAAAAAAAAAATAAAAAAAATGCTCTGGGTGCCAAACTGCTGGGTTCAGTGTCATTTAGAAGATTGAGCAAAAACACCATCTATAAATGAAGAGTTGGTTATTTAAATTGTATCTTTGATGTCAGTTTTTAACCTTAATCTATTAACTATACATTTTATTCACAGCAGGACTTCACACTGGTTTACCTTGGGTGGTTTGAAGGGGTAGTCTGTTGGAAAATGAATTGTCAAGAAGAAAACGCCTCCCTGATATGGGCTGTCACTCTGAAAGCAACAATGATTTACATGTTTCTTTATAGTGTCACATTATCAAGTCAAATATTGATCTTTATCTCAGGAATACATAAAAAAAACCCAACAAGGAACCAGGAACACAGAAGCACAACTCAACACCATATTGCTTTTCAAGTGGAAAGAGAGCAATAATTATGTCATAAAACATCTACTTACAGGTCCCATGATTGTGGCTTGCCAGTGAAACACTGCGGAGAACAGAAAGTGAGTGTTACAAAAGTCACAGCAGGTATGTGATCTGACAGGAAATTAACTTTTAAATTGTCTTTGCTGCTTCCCAGAAACACCATTTCTCTTTTTGATTGTTTAAATATGCTCACTGAACCAAAAAAATTTAACCTTGTTCCGTTTTAGTTTTGCATGGAATCGTTTGTTTTCTCATCCTTCAAATGATTACATTATTTTTGAAAACCGAATTTGCTAATATTTTAAATGAACAACTAATCATTTAAATGTTTTTTTGCCTCTCAAATGTAAAGACTTGATGTTTTTATTGTTCATTCATGAGTTATCTAAATGTATAATAATAGCAAATCAGACGATCACAAATGTTGATATCAATGCTAAATCCCATCAGTCAGTGAACCACAAAAATAAAAACTCAAGTTTTAACTCGAGTGACTTAAATTTTAGATTACAATACCTTATTTCAAAACAATTTTTGTCCCCACACCTGTCTGAGTTGCTACTGAGCGCTACATTAACAGGAGGCCTCTGAGCAGCCAGCGTCTACTGATAGCATGCGAGGCGTTTCAGGAGCATCTGGGAAATTGTAGCATCTCGGCAAAATGTGCCCCGAAAGCAGAAGGTAACCTGGGTTTACACTCTCCCCCTCTAAAGTGAATGCAAACCTGAGATTTGTGCTGTAATGTGTAATATTCACATCATCTTTAAATTCAGGGTTATTACTTTAGCCACTATAGGTTCACAATCATTTTTGTTCTACCAATGTTGGGGTTTATTTTTAAAAAGGTAAACAGTGCATTTTTTTTTTTGGAACAAATACTGTAATGTAAAAATGTCCCTTTGAGGGACTATTAAAGTAAGTATCCATCTATCTATCTATGATTATAGTCTAAAATAATGTGAAAAATACATAGTTTTTTGTCAAATGACTACCTATGGCTAGCAGGACACCCAACCCCTCCAGAAACCTAGGGAAAACCCTGACATTGTTATTGCGAAATATTTTTTTAATTTTTTTTAAAGGATTGTATGGAACATTTTTGGACAACACTCAGCCCTACGTCCGGGTCTGGGACACTTACTGTCATCACCCACTGGGCCAGCCGAGCACTGTGCCGGAGGGTCACGAGCCAGGTCATTAAGCTCCTGTAATGAAAAGAGGTTTACAAACAATGACCAATTAGACTCCAGTAATCGTCTGAAACAAAACAATGAGGAGCCACAGATCTGAAATCGACGTGCAGGACTGAGCAGCACTGAACATCCTCAGTATAAATGCCAGCACACAGAGACCGGGGAGGGAGATACCACAACATTATTTCACAACACCCTGCTTGCTGTGTTGTTAACTCTCCTCCAAGTTGGACAGCTCAGGGGCAGAGAGATGGGGGTGGGTGGGGGTGGGTGGGGGACCTTGTTATCATCTCCACGTTCAACAGCAAGATGAGACCCCGAACATAAACTGTATACTATGGCGTCTTGGTATTTTTAGGTGTCCAGCTTATTTTAGAGTGAGTTGGAGGCCACAGCCCCACCCTGGCCTTCACGCAACACGCAATATTGCACAAGTTGATGGATTTCCCTGGAAGAAGATTCTAGTCAACAGCAGAGAAAACACGGTGTCAACACTTCTCTCTCTCACACACACACGGTGTAACTTTATTATAAAGTACATCAGCATCCTTGATGGAACAACTACAACACACCCCACACTGCACAAAGACCGAGAACAAATACGTTTACATACCAAAGACATGCATCATAAAGCCAGCTCCGACCACTGACACAGATCCAGAGAGTGATATGAGTCATGGCTTCTGGGAACACTTCGAGTATCGAAGCCATTATGGAGGTTTAAACGACCAGCTAGCCGCTAACACGCGCGACGTCGACGTGAAAGTCCGGTAAAAGGAATTAAAGCGAGGCCGCCGAGAAAACATACGTTTCTCCGTGTGAAGGTATGAAGAGTTGGGCAATCCGTGCGGCCTCTCGACGCCGTCGAGCCAACCTCGACGAACACACCGAACATGTAGCTGCGAGCGTTAGCACGCTAGCCGAACGGTGTTCAGACCGACCAACCGCGAAGCCGTTGGCGCTAACCGGTGCCAACAGATGAACTATTGTCACTTCACGTCAGTCTGATGATCAAACACCGGACGTGTCGACCCCCTGCGACGTGTTTCACCGCCTTGTTTCGCAGCTTTTGGCATCTTAGAAGTGCGCTAGCTGCATTGTGGGAGGCTAGCGCGGTCGCGCTAACGCCGCTAGCTGGCGTTCACGACGTTTATCTTACCTTGTGGATCCTTTTCAGGGCCATCCTCTCTCGTTGTTCTGCTCTTTAATTCGAAGGTTTTCCGATCCAAGCAATGGGGGGCAACCGTGATATGCCAGGATGATCCTCTCTCCGTTAAATAATTGACGCTGGGTCAACTCGACGGCCTTTTCTTCTCGGGCTAGTGTAGTTAGCTGGCTAGCGAGCTAAAACTACGTATGCGCGTTAAGTTGGTCCCAAACGACAGACGTTACACCGCCCCGCGACAGACTCTCTCCTTCCCCGCAGCGTCCACGTCCCTTTTATTCGATTTTCCGTTTCCCGGTTGAGGGCGAGTGAGTGCGCCAAGTCGACAGGAGCTCCCGTTCTTTTGGTTTCGGTCGACGCCGTTAGCCAACTAGCGGCTGTCTACATGTATTTGAGGCTTTATGGTGTGAAGGCGGCGCAGTTGTCTGCTGAGTGACGGGGCGGATGTGATGGCAGATTGGTTACAAGCCTGCAGAGAGAGAGAGAGAGAGGGAGGGGGGGGGGGAGAAAAACAACAGAAAACAACACGACTAGCCACGACATGTCAGCCTTTAATCACCGAGAGACGAAATAAAAATGTGGACGCTTTTCCCTTTTTTAAATTTCACCATGGCGTTATTAAAGATTTAGCCGCAAGTTCGCTCGAACTTGTCTTCATATTTTGTTGTGCTTTTAATGAGGCCGGGTTACAAAACAGTAAAAGCACCGTTGACCGTGAACTTCTAGGGGATCGTGGTGCTGATAGGCCCTTTTCACAGAAGATATGTTAACATGTACCAGCAAGAAAACTTTCATATTTAAAAAAATATATATATATACATAAATTAAATTTCGCCTATATTAGCTTTTCTTCATTGCCTTCCCATAAAATGAAGAATAGAATCAAAAATTCTTCTCCTGACTTGCTCCCTGGTCCTCTGGTTGCACACAAAAATAAAATGGAGTAAATATTAGTGTTATTTAGAGCAAATGAATCACCTTGAAGGCAACTAATAAGAAACAATTTGATCATCAGCTGATTCCAGCTTTTCAAAGGAAATAATTTCTGCATCTTATTCATCTCGTTCGCTATGAAACTAAATCGGTTGGCCTTCACAAAACAATAAGTAGTAGTTTTGGATCCTTTTCTCCAGTCTTTGCCTTTTACAATCAGAAACATCAATCATTAATGTAAATAAATCTCTGTCTCTGGGAAAATGTAATGCAGAAGCACAATGACTCAGGTGTCTTTTACACTTCAAGCCCTGTATTTGTGCAATATTTCACACTGTAAGTGTAATTAAACACTTGTTTTTTGTGTTTTTTAATTTAGTGTTATATTTGCAACTTTCACGTGCATTTTGTGGCTGCATGTTCTCAAGTAAGTTTAGGTTTAAAAAACTGCACAGCGAACCAGGAGTCATGCAAGATCCCAGCAAAAGGCTGATAGGGAGACTAAATTTCATGAAAAGGTTCGCTGCAGGATTGCAGGTCATGTTTGGTGAAATATGAGACACTGAATTTGACATTTTTCTAACAGAAGACAAAAATAAACATCAGCAAAGACATAAAAAAAGAAAAGAAAAAGGAAATCCTCTGTAAATCACTAACTGTGTGTCATGCGAGGACCAATCATTGATACAACAAATCTTCAGTTCAATAAAAGGACTGTCTTCACTGAAGGCTACAAATGTAATTTAGTGTTTCAACCAGATGTGACACACAATGCCGACCTCGCTGTGCATGAATTTATTAACAGAGACTACAGTAGAAGAAAAAAAAAGAAAAAGTACAAGTTCAGCGTAGTAATTTAATATCCGGAGTACAAAAAGTCGGATTCATGAATAACAAAGAAGATTTTCTTCTTTTGTTTAACATGAAACCTACAAGGACACAAAAAAAAAATTAAAATAATTTAAAGTAAACATTATTATTTGTAACCTGCTAGAGTTCAATATTGATGCAAGATCATTGCTTTTTTTTAGTGACACATGATCTTTTTTATTAATTATAATCTGGCTTTTTATTTTACAATGTCTTTACAGTTGCATGTTTTAGTCTCGTGTTCCAGTCCAGACTCACATTCATGACACTGTCTGGGAAAAGATTTGTTGTTGCTTTTTTTCTATAGGTTCACATATAGAAGGCAAATGTGTTTGGACTCCCTGGTGAGGAGAAATCACCTTTTTACTCCCTTCAAGGCACTGATGCTCGACGGTCAGTCGCTGCCGTCTGTGCTTGTGCAAGAGAAGGCGGCGTCCTCGGAGGAGGAGGAGGAGGAGGAGGACAGCCGGAGGATCTGCGGGTCCGGTTCGGCCTCTCTGAGCCGGTCCGGGTCCGAACATGTTCCATTACCTGTGAGACTCCGAGGATGATCGGTGCAGAGGCAGAGTTCAGATGACGTGATTGGACAGATGTTTCCGCTGAGACAGCGTACGGATTTTTGTCTGTTTTGTTTCCCTCAAAGTTGTTCCATGATTTATGTGTCCCGTCACAGCAGGGATGGAGAGTAACACCGTCTTCAAGTCCTGCTGATTCAGAGTCCGATGGAGACGAAGGCGGAGGTGAGTCCTTGCCGCTCTGCTCACCTCGGTCCGGCACATGGGAGCTGGAAAGGCCCGCCGGAGACACGGGGCTGACAAATCCTACAAAGTCTCCACTGGAGCTGAAGCGAAGCCCTTTAACGGCTTCACTCTGGTCTTTACTTCCTCCCTCCCCGACCCTCCCCTCCTCTAAATCCCCCTCTTTCTCCGCCTCGTCCTCTTCCTCGTCCTCCAAATCCCCCTCTTCCTCCTCCTGCAGCTCAGGAGCTACATTGCCACCCTGCGTCCCCTGAACGCCGCCGTTCTCCAGGTTCTGAGCTCCCTCTTGCGCAGCCGGATCGGGGCCGGTGTCCGTCCGAGGCGGAGCCGCCGGGCCGTCGCCTGCAGCCTGGCTGTGACCCACCGCCGTCGGTCGGACCGTTTGGTGACACATGGGGCAGGTTTCCTGAACGTACAGCCACTTGCGGAGGCAGTTGCCGTGGAAGAAGTGTCCGCAGTAGGTGATCACGGCCGAGCTCATTTCCTGGGAAGAGACGACAACATCTGTGGACTAGCATGTTGTTACACCCTGGAACAAGCCATTTAAAATACTTATAATACTGTTTTATTTAACACTGCATCATATTACTTATACTACTTATACTACACGACATGAGCATGTTACTACTATTATTATTGCAATATCTCGTTTCCTTGTCTATTTCTGTCTTTTTCTTTCATTTCATACTTTATTTTGTCACATTTACTGCATTTGTGCTTCTTATTCATATGTATACCAACAGTATACATTAAATACAGTCATAGCATACAAATATCTGCACAGTACACTTATACTGTTGTCAGTTATTATCTGATTTTAAGGAAAAAAAATATGTTTCTGACCAGCATTGGCGGAACCAAACTGGAAAAACAGCTTTAAAGGTGCATGCAGTGTTGAGCATGAAATATGTCACGTTTGCAGTCTGCACACGGAGCTGAGCAGCGCTACAACTAACGCTTATTTACATTATGGATTAATCTGTCGATTCTTTTCCTGATTAATAGATGAGCTCTTTGACATTAAAAAGGTCAGGAAATGGTGGAAAATGACGACCAAGCGCAGCCGTAAATGTCTCATTTTGTGCACAACCAAAAGATATTCAGTTTATTATCACGAAGGATTAAATGAACCAGAAAATATTCACATCTGAGATTCTGGAATCAGGGATTGGGGATTACTTTTCTGTCGGTCGACTGATGTTTGCAGCTTTTGGCAGCATCACAACATTTTAAACTCCACGTCTCTATTCCTTCTCCTACAACAATATAAAGCTCTTTGTTTTGGATTTCACAGCCGGATCGGGGTCAGCATGGCGTTTCAGTGATCTGGCCGTGACAGCCCGACTGACCTGGAAGCAGATGGAGCAGACGTCGTTGTGTCGCTGCAGCTGCTGAGCCGTGGCTCTGGGGAGGGAGTTGATCTTCTTCGCCGCTTCCTGTCTGAGCAGGAAGCTCCTCCAGCCCGACTGGGCCCGGAGCCACACGTTGAAGTACGAGTGGATGATGATGACGGAGGCGCCCATCCAGCTCCACTCGCCAAACAGCGACTCCCAGGTGCCGTACGCCACCACGCAGAGCGCCACCACGAACTCCAGCACCCGGCTGACGGCGTTCACCCAGTAGATCACCTCATCCAGGCTCTCGATCGGGTCGCTGCGGAACAGCTCCACCATGAAGAGGGAGTAGATCAGCATCGTACCCGTAACCTGGGACAAAATAATCAGCACGGTTTCCTTAGAGGTGCGTCTTTCCTTTGTTTCTTCTGTCTATTCTTCTGTCTATTTCAAAGTGAGTTTGTTTTTCTTTTCTTTTCCAAGTTAAACAGTAGGTCAGTTATTAAATCTCAGGAATTGGTTTCTATGGAGGCTTGAGATGTCGCTGTCACGTTGCATTTCTGTCCCCCCCCTCCAAGCAGAACAAACTGCAATCTTAAATTAAAGTGCTTTTTCGGTTTAAATGATACTGATCTCACGTTTATATATTTGTATTATTATTATTATTATTATGAATAATAAAGAAATATCATAGTTTTTAAAACAAACATATTAATGTCTGGAAATACACATCGTCATCAAACAAGGCAGCTAAGAAGGAGTTTATGTAGCGGAATACTTCTATAATATTTATTTTAAAAGGTTTATAAAGCCAAAATATAAATTAGTAAAACTGGATTCCTTTGATTTTCCAGCCTGCACTTTATCAATCGATTTAAATTGTTTAACTATAGTTTTGATGCAATTTGATTGAATTTTTGTGGTGTAAACATTGTTGACCAATGTCATTTATGTGAATATGGACTCCAGTATTAGTAATAGGAGGGTTACAGAGACCCCAATACAAAATAATACATCATGTTTTTTTTGTAATAAAACATTTTTCTCATTTTAATTATAGAAATGAGATAATATTGGTTAAAAAAAAATGGTACGAAAGATGTAGGGTGCACCACTTGCGTTACAGTGTATTTTTCTGCATGACCACTGGGGGGCAGCAAAGGTGTGAATTTTCAGTATTCTGCACAGCGTCTGTTTTAGTTCAGCCTGTAGATATAGCTTCTTTAAAGATTATTTTGCCTTATCATGACTGTACACATTTCCAACTGGAGTTAACCTCAAAAAGGAGCATGATGGCCAACCAGTAAGCTGCAGGTTCACATGAAGACTTTCAATGAAAAGACATTAAACAAAAAATCTTTTACAGAATTAAATCCCAATAAAACAAGTATTTTTAGGTGTTTTTTGCAACTGAAATTAAACTGAAGTCAAATTAAGTGACAAACAGAAATGCCAGTGATTTAAAGGCATGTACATAAACATGTATTTCAGTTTCTGGTCAATCTGTTGTTTAAAATGTTTTAAAAAAAAGATCACAAAATATTAGCAACTGAATTTTAGCAACTTCAAATCTTTAAACAAGTGTCCTGCAATGAGCCATCCACCTTAATATTTCAAAATACAGACGTGTGGAGTGTCGTCTTTACCTGAAGAGAGGTGAGCATGCAGCTGGACACCAGGATGAGCAGCCAGAAGTCCATGTGGAAGAACTGGGAAATCTTATACGCCATGAACACGGGGAACACCAGCAGAAGGAGACACATGCTGAGGCCGCGGAAATGTTTCCACAAACTCCTGGAAGAAAAGAAGAAACAGAAAACAAATGGAAAACTAAACGACAGGGAAAGACAAGCTTTTATAATAAAAAAAACATTAACTTCACTGTCACCTGTTGCGTGATGCACCGAGAGCTAAGATGACCGGATCCGTTATCTCGATCATGGACTGCAGGGTTGAAGTGATGACGATGAAGAGGATGATGCTGAGGAGGAAGGTGCGCTGCAGTGCCTGCATGTCCAACAGGCCCGTCTGCAGGGCGAGGAGGAGGAGGGTGACGCCCTCAGTCACACCTCTGAGAAGAAGTGCGATGAAGAGTTCAGGTGAAACGGAGTTACAGGTTTGTCTGTATTCAGTCTGTCATTTGCATACATATATATATATATATATATATATATATATATATACACATACATACATACATACATACATATTTATATATATATATATATAAAAAGAAGAACATTTCTAAGTAATTCAACACACAGAGCCAAAAAGAAAACAACGAAATCAACAAGCACACGTGCATAAATTTAAGTTTTTGTAATCGCAGCGTATTAAATGATAACATGTCAATTTATCAAGTAAGAGATATCACTTCGATCTGCAGCTCCGCTCGGTTTCACTGAGCTCTAAAAACAGCCGTATGCGACCTGCTCAGCACCAAACAGCAGACGGACACAGTTAGAGATGAGCTGGTGAACTTTCACGAGAAGGTGGAGACCAAAAACAGAGCTAAGAGAGAGTAACTACTGCGCTTCAATTCGCCAGGTAAAGACAAACAGATGTTTAAATATGCAAATGTCCTGACAAGATACTATTTACAGACAATGGGAAACCACAAAAAAAGCAGAGCAGAGTCGAGCTGAGCCGGTGCCCTCAGAGGAGAAGAGGTTGTAGTAACTTAAAAAGTGCTTCAGAAATAAATCCGTTTTAAACATACAAACTGGCCTGATAAGATCTCACCTGTGCATGACGTTCTCGTTCTGAACTGCTGCATAACCGCCCAGGTAGAACTTGCATAGGTTGAGCAGTCCGAGCGCCAGATAGGACACGACGAAGGTGAGACCCAGGAGGGAGTACGGCGTGGCACAGCATTCGGACACACTGCGGGGGTCAGTGAACGCAGCACGCCAAATTACAAACAGAATACACACAGGAATAGTGTGTATAAAAAACATAATGACACAACACCTTGTGAGCAGGAAGAACAGGATTCCCTGATGGGCTGCCGAGGTGCCGGCGGACATCGTGTCCGAGAAGAGCTGGACGACGAACAGGACGAACCAGAAGACACTGAAGAGCACCGGGACGGCAAACTGGTTCCAGAGAGAGATGCCCACAGCCAGAAGTCTGTACAACTCGATCACCTGGGAGACAGGAAGCAATGAGGAGTCTAAAAACTCTTCTCTGGATTTATATCTTTCAACATTTAGCTGTAATCCAGGGTTACATGCATACTTGTTTTGTTAATATCTAAAACTGTAAGAAAAAACACAAAGCTAAATCAAGCATCGACAAGACCTTCAGACAAACAGGATACACTCTGGAAACGTTTTGTTATGAAATTAGGATTTCAGAATAAGAGTACCTCCAGGTGCAGCAGCCCCGAGTAGGCGGCTCTCGCGAGGCGGTACGGCACGAAGAGATTTGAGAGGAGGAACACGGCAATGCCGGTTCCGGCCAGGCCCATGGAGAACGTGTTGACCGTGAGCAGCGTGGCGGGAGGGGCAGCGCAGAGCCGGGCCAGCAGGGGGAGCATGTGAGCGGAGAACAGCCACACCTTTCTGGTCTTCATCAGGAAGGCACACAGCGTGCTGAGAATAATCTGACCTGGGCGGGAAATAAAATCAGGACTTTAGGAGAGCTTCAGGTCACTTAAAATAAAACACAGTGAGATACAAAGAGAGAAGAAAACTAGAGCCGGCACGATCATGAAAGTTTAGTTGACGATTAACTGTAATACAAATAAATGTGATTATTGTCTTTTTCTGTTATTTTATGACATTATTTTTAGTGAAAAACTGTGTATTAAAGGGTTTTATTTACCCATAAATAACCATATTTATTGTGAAGAATTATAAAATTCAACCTTCACAGAGCTATTTTTAAGAATATGAACCCATGCTTTGTATTTACATGCAGTACTCACTTGTCATCGCAGAGACAAATCTGTTGAAGGCCAAAGAATCAAGGTACACTGCCCCTTCATAACCGTACTGCAGCTCCTCATGAACATAATCCCTGCAAAATAAACAACAACAAAAAAGACTTAATAGTAGTAATAGTAATAGTAGTAATACTATTAGTAATAGTAGTAGTAGTAGTAGTAATAGTAGTAGTAGTAGCAGTAATAGTAGTAGTAGTAGTAGTAGTAATAGTAGTAGTAGCCGCAGTAGTAGTAGTAGCAATAGTAGTAGTAGCAGTAATAGTAACAGTAGTAGTAATGGTAATAGTAACAGTAATAGTAGTAGTAGTAATAGCAATAGTAGCAATAGTAGTAAATAGTAGTAGTAGTAGTAGTAGCAGTAATAGTAGTAGCAGTTGAAGTAGTAGTAATGGTGGTGGTGGTGGTGGTAATGGTGGTGGTAGTAGTAGTAGTAGTAGTGGTAGTAGTAGTAGTAACAGTAGTAGAAGTAGTAGTAATGGTGGTGGTGGTGGTGGTGGTGGTGGTGGTAGTAGTAGTAGTAGTAGTACATTACATTTCATTTCATTTATCTGACGCTTTTATCCAAAGCGACTTACAATAAGTGCATTTCAACCATGAGGGTACAAAACCCAGAACAACAGGAATCAAGAAAATACAATTTCTTCAAGAAAGCCAAACTACAAAGTTCTATCAGTAAGTGCCATTTTAAGCGCTACTAAAGTTCTCTTCAAGGTAAAGTCTGAAGAGGTGTGTTTTTAGTTTGCGGCGGAAGATGTACAGAGTTTCTGCTGTCCTGATGTCATTGGGGAGCTCATTCCACCATTTAGGAGCCAGGACAGCAAACAGTCGTGATTTTGTAGTAGTAGTAATAGTAGTAGTAGTAATGGTAGTAGTAGTAATAATAGCAGTAATAGTAGCAGTCATGGCTCTCACTTGGAAATCTGATG
Source organism: Brachyistius frenatus (assembly GCF_029030835.1). Lineage (NCBI taxonomy): Eukaryota > Metazoa > Chordata > Actinopteri > Embiotocidae > Brachyistius > Brachyistius frenatus. Next base: position 286,512 of record NW_027210701.1, read on the forward strand.
CCCCATGTAGAGGAGGAGGGCAGCGAGGACATGGAGGTAGAGCATCACAATGTATCTCAGTGGCAGAACCAGAACCACCACATTGACCATATGACCTGGAAGACGGAGGAGAGATCACGTTAGGTTTGTAAAAATAATAACGTCCAAATCTTGTCTTTAAATTTGCTGTATTTTGCTATTTTAAATGTCTGTTTGTAATTTTGCCAACGCTCACTTTACTCATCAGGATGACTAAGCTGCCAGACGAGTTCAAACTTAGGCAAAGGTCATGCCTGGGGCTTCATTATCAGTAAAAATATACTGCTGATTTTCATTAATGATTTTGTAAATAAAAATAGTTATTTTTTGGAGCAACAGTCCAGAAATCAAAACATTTCAGTTAACAATTGCATTAATGAGAGAAAAGCTGCAAATCTTCACAAATGACAAGGCAGACGCAGAAAACACTTAAAAAAAACGAAAATAATTCATCAATTATTTGTTTTTAAATCACAGAGAAAAAGGAAAACATGCGTTACACAGAAACAAAACAGAAAAAGTGTTCTTTTCAATATTACTAATACTTTTAACTATACTGAACAACTTTATCTTTAGCTCATGACATTAAAGATACTATAAATCAAAATGCATTTCGTGTTCTGTTCAATTAATCTCACATCAAAGCCTATCTCGGTCATCGATTTACAAAATAATTTTTAGTATTAAAGCCTGTTTTGATTTATCAATCTCTTCTTAAATTTAATCCGCACTATACAAATTACTTCTTTTTATTTTTTGACCAGTGCAAGGCTGCAGGGCCTGACGGCATCAGCCCCAGGGTCCTGAAGACCTGCGCCGTCCAGCTGGCTGAGGTCCTACAACACCTCTTCAACCTGAGCCTGAAGCAGGAGGAAGTCCCGGTGCTGTGGAAGACATCATGCCTGGTTCCAGTCCCTAAGAAGACGACTCCATCTGGCCTCAACGACTACCGACCGGTTGCCCTCACATCTCATGTGATGAAGGTGCTGGAGAGGCTGGACCCACCTCAGGCCGCTGGTGAAATCTTCGCTGGACCCTCTGCAATTTGCGTACCAGCCTCATGTGGGAGTGGACGATGCCATCATCTACCTGCTGCAACGAGCTCAGTCACACCTGGACGGAACCGGGGACTCTGTGAGAATCACTTTCTTTGATTTCTCCAGTGCATTCAACACCATCCAACCACTGCTACTGAGTGAGAAGCTGCGGGTGGTGGGGGTGGACGCGTCCACCATCTCCTGGATCACTGACTACCTGACAGGCAGACCACAGTTTGTCCATCTGGGCAGTGTGCTGTCTGATACGGTGGTCAGTGGTATTGGAGCTCCTCAGGGAACTGTTCTGTCCCCCTTCCTGTTCACCTTATACACCACTGACTTCCAGTACAACTCAGAGTCCTGCCATCTGCAGAAGTTCTCTGAGGACTCTGCAGTGGTCGGATGTATAAGGGATGGACGGGAGGATGAGTACAGGGCAGTAGTGGAGGACTTTGTGGAGTGGGTGGGCAGAAATCACCTCCTTCAGAACGTGGCCAAGACCAGAGAGATGGTGGTCGACTTCAGGAGGAAGACGACGGCTCCACAACCGCTGAGAGTTCTGGGAGAGGAGGTGGACATGGTTGAGGAGTACAAGTACCTCGGTGTCTCCATCGACAACAGACTGACCTGGAAGACCAACATCAACGCTGTCTACAAGAAGGGGATGAGTCGACTCTTTTTCTTGAGGAAACTTCGATCCTTCAATGTGTGCAGCAAGATGTTGGAGATGTTCTACCAGTCTGTTGTGGCCAGTGCATTGTACTTCGCTGTGGTCTGCTGGGGGAGCAGCATTAGAGCCGGTGACACCAACAGACTTAACAAACTGGTTAAGAAGGCCGGCTCCATCATCGGCTACAAACTGGACGCTTGGAAAAGGTGGCGGAGAGGAGGACGCTGAACAAACTATTATCCATATTGGATAATCCTGACCACCCTCTCCACCACCTGCTGCAGGGACAGCAGAGCACTCTCTCCAAAAGATTCCTCCAGCTCCGCTGTCACAAGGACAGATACAGGAGATCAATGCTGCCCACTGCAATAAGACTGTACAATAACTCACCTCTGGCAAAATCCATCACATAACAATAACACTGTTGACTGTGTTTCTTGGTCGTTTATATATATATATAAAAAAAAAATATATATATATATATATACTGTATATACTGTGCATTTTATATATTTTTTTTTTGTTTTACTGTTATTCTATTGCTTTTTATTATTTTATTATTATTTTATTGCTTTCCTGTATGCTGCTGCAGCGAAAAAAAAATTCCCCCTTGGGGATCAATCAAGTAACTACCTAACCTAACCCTAACCTTATTAGAAGATGCACACTTACCTAAATAGTACATGTTCCAGATGACATATTTGTATTTGAAGAGCATGTCTTCATTTTTGGCCTTGAGGTGCTCCGTCAGACCTTCGATGTCACATTTGTACAGCAGGTCCAGCACCAGGATGCTCGGCACCCTGAGGGCAACGTTGGCCAGCTCCTCCAGACGAGGCATCTCGGTTGAAGCCAGCTTTCTTTTCTTTTCTTTTTTTCTGAGCTTGTGTGCTTGTCACATGCTGTTAGCCAACCGTTTCTCTGTGCTGCTCACAGACTCCCAGCTGCTTCACTACTGTTTAGCTCGTCGTCTTGTCATCTGAAAGAGACACAGAAACACATTAGAGGCTGCTGAGGAGCAGGTGCCACCAGGCCGGTATTTAGCCGCAAAGTCCGGCTTTAAAAGGTCTCATTTAACGCCGCGGAAGTGCATTAGGAATGAATCCAATACTTTTTAAGTAGCTAGTGTGTATAAAGTGTCAATGGTTCACTTACTTCGCACAGTGACATCTGTCACAGCCGAGCAGCCATTTGCCAGCTAACGCTAGTAGCTGCTGGTTATTAGCTTCCACAGCGACGAGCCGCATGTTTTTAAAATACTGCGCGCGAAATGTTTTACTTTTCCTGTAACTTCCGCTTCTCCGACATAGTTAGAAACATTCTTCATCGAAAGAATGAAATGAAACGGCTAAAAATGATCGACATGAGGATGAGTAAAGGGACTTTCAATGCAATGTTATGATTCCATTCGCTTGCGTGGCCCCTTTCCTGTGGACACGTCATGGCAAAATGCACCAATCAGGTTCAGGCTTTCTCGATTTCAAAATAAAAGTAAACTCGTGGGCTACTACTGCCACAAAAATCACAACATCTGGTATTCAAATATTCAAGAATAATACGCAATGTTTTAGAAATATGACGCAACTTAAAAACACAAATAAAAATAGTTTAACAAAAAGTAGATCTTTGCATATGTTTTTTTAGGTTAGGAATTAATATATTCCTGGAAATAAATCTAAGATGTAAAAGAAACAAAATGTAATGTATGTTTCTGCCACCAAATCTTGTTTTTATATTCTTCAATCTTTCTCTACTTTTTATTTTTTGTTTACATTAACGGATACTTTCACCTCCTTCAAAGCAAACTATCCGAGAAGCATAATGAACCTGCTCACAGCCCACATCCACGCTGAAGTCACTGACTGGTTTTAAAGGGTCACAAGCAAAAAAGAAAGGGGAGGAAACCAATGGTCAAATACAAATGTGGAGAGTATCTGGAAAAGTTGCATAATTTTACACTTTAGGCAAACATGTTTAGATAAACATTTTCTTTTCATAATTTTCTGTAATTTTTTATTTTAAATGGATGGAAAATAGTAAATGTCAGTAGATTATCAGCAGGAAAGGCTGGAAACATCTAAAATCATGAGAAAATCAAATTTCATGTGTTTATTGCCAGTTTACAGAAGGTTTAAGACCGTTTTCTGATTGATTGTACTGCATGTGCATTCATCCTTCACACCATCATCCATCTGCTGTCAGCAGACTGCTTTCAGTCCCTCAAGCTTGGCTGAAGATCATCCTGTCTATCCAAACAATGGTCATAAAATTAAATTACCAGAGTAAACAAAATAAATCCCACAGTTTCTTGTACATAACCGTCTCTTTTGAGTGATTACATTTGACTCCGAAATTCAGATGAAAGGTGACTTATAGAAAGAAAGGCCATTTCCTGATTGTGTGGGCGACAAATCGTCGTGCTCTCGGCTTTAATCTGCAAGCAAGGAGGAAGCTTATGTTTGATTCTAGAAAGTCAGTAGTTAGTCTCCAAATACTCTTAAACTTCAGATGTGAAGCAGAAATTCTTCATTTTCTTCTCACTGCAGCTCAAAAGATTTCTGTTTTTAAAAATGCAATATATATTTTCCTCCCAAAAACCCTCCTCTTAACAGGATTTCATCTGTTTGCCAAAGACCTGTCCTGTATGACAGCTATAACTTCTGACATAAACAAGCTACATATGTGCATAAAACTAGGTGAGCTGCCTTATGACATATTTATACAGATGTGGTCATGTGCTGTGCTGGATTCATGTCTTCTGTTTCACTGCCTCATCCTGTCAGACTGCACTCAAACTGAATAGTTTTTCTACGGACAGAATAAGTGACATTACACCAGTTTGGAGCAGCAGCTGAAGCAGTGCCACTAAACTTTATGGCAGCGGATGAACTGATTTGTAGAAGAGACTCTGTGCTGAAGATGAGGTCGTTAAAAACCTCTGAAAGAAACGGACAGGACGACGCTGAGCCAAACCTGGAAACACAAACAGAAAGCGGCCTCGCTGTATGGACTGTTTGTGTCAGGGAACAAATCGTATACGGTTTACAGAGTCACTCCTTGTTTGTCTTAATGCCGTCCTGCATCGCACCGTTGCTACGTTTACCAGATGTTGACAGCGAAATGATTCAAAACGGAGTGACCTTCATGACAGAACAACTTCAGTACAGCCCAAACATGTGAGTTTCAGAAAATGAGGTTTGTAATCTCTGTCAAACATGGTGTGTTTGTGCATGTTGTAATAAATCTTTGCTTGTCTCTCCAGCTCCGGAAAATGCAAATGCATCACAAATATTTGAGGACAAACTGGATGTCTGTTATTTAAATGTTTATCATTGTTTCAGCTGCATTGTATGAGTCATTTTATTGGGAAATCTGGAGGTCAGAATTTGGGGAAAAAAATACAACAGGCTGGAAAAACAAAATCTAAAAAAAATTCTCAATGCAATTGTATTGAAATTGTGCAAGGTGAGCAGAATCAAATGGGCTGAAAAGTTTTAGAAAGGAAGAAGAAAATGCAGTTAAATACACTGCCACTGATCAGCACCTTAAACAACCCAGGACAGACAAAAAGACACGTGTCATGCATGTTTTTGTTGTTTTGTTGTTGTTTTGATCACTTTCAGGATGCAGTGCCACATCAGACCATGAAGTCTGTAGGAAGATAAACTTGTTAAAATGCATTAAAATCATATAAAACTTACTAAAACGCATCTCGTTTGAAAGGATATCCTGAGTGGGCTGATATCAGATGAAGCCATCTATAAACTGGGACATTATGACTCTGCTGACACGTCAGTGACATGATGTCCCTGCCAGTCAGAGTATTTACCATCAATTCAAACCAGATTAACCCTAACCCTCAATGTTAGTTTATAATGTTCCCAAAAAGTTGTCTTTTTTTTATTTGACTACGTCTTTTATCAAGTACAGTGCATTAATAACTGAGTGCAGATACAAGGTGTGCTTATTTCTGTGCATATGTCCGTAAGCAGTTGGTATGCAGGCAGTTAAATATTTGGGTCACAAGTCCTTTTTAAATCACATCTTTTTGTAGGAATTGAGCTGCAAATTCCATGGAATTTTTGAAGAGGAGGGAGGGAGGATGAAGGAGGGGAGGTGGGACTGAGGAGGAGGGATGTGGATGGAGGTCTGGCTCTGTCATATCCACATAAACTAACCGGGGATTTTTTTTCTCCCCCCTCCACTCTGCAGCAGCAGGCAAAGAGCGAGATGGAAAAGTCATTGTGCACGTTGGCTGCAGTGATTTTTCTGGGAGGTTTTTCACGCGGAGCCAGAGCGCTGACAAGCAATGCAACGGCTCAGAGTTATTTATCATTCAACTACACGACTGCTGCCGTGAATGTGAAGGGGGCCGAGGCCACGGCTGCTGAGGAGCAGAGCAGAGACGGGGCGACAGAGACAAAGTTATTCACCAGCACTGCTAGAAACAAACAGCCGGACGCCACAGATATCAGCCAGGAAATAAAGAACAAAGAAGAAAAAGGAGATGAGAAACCACAGATGGGTAGGACAAAAAAACTTTTTAACACTTGAATTTACACTTAGTCCAGTCTGACACCATCAGACCTTTTTTAAATTGTCTCTAAAGGCTCTACAAAGAGTCTCGCTGCTCTTAAAACCCCTTTAATGGTGCCTTCTTCAGCTTCGGGCCCCTTAGAGTCTGGGACCGCCACTGAGCTTAATTTAAACTCATGATTAATGTTAAAGACACAGTTAATGAATTAATGATGCTTTCAGGGACACACTGAGCCTTTGATTTACTGCTCAGTAAAATATAAATCGATCTACAGCTCATTGTTGTTCCCAAAGTAAAGGGTTCATAAAGACAAAAGATTTGTAATAAAATGTTAGTTTTTATAATTTGTTACTGTAAGTCTTGTCACATTTAAGTTGGACTGATTGTAAATCACAATCAAAACTTATTTACAAACATGAATTTGTATCGTCTTGACTTGTAAAATGTCAGAAAACCACAAACTATTCAGTAGAAAATAAAGAAAACCAGCAAATATCCATATTAAAAGCAGGAAATAGTGAATGTTTTACATTTTTGCCATAATTAGCCATCAAAATCTTTTATTTTTTAGTTAATTCTCAGATAATCTGTATTTGTTTCAGCTTCAGCAGGAGTAATAAAATGGTGCATCAATTAATAACGTTTTCTTAAATATGTTTTATTTCTATTGTACATTCTTTGATCCATGTGGACAAAGTATTCAAAGTTACAACTAACAATCATTTTTGCAAAAAAAATAGCAAAAATATCCACCAACATTTCCAATTAGGTTGTATGTTCATATTTACTGGAAGAAAAACAGCAAATATTCACTTTTTAAAGCTGGAACTTGAGATTAATTTTGCAGAAATAAATGTGGAAGATCGAAGTGCAAAAGTGAACCAGAGTATTACGTTTTCTGTCAGTTTGAGGATGTTCTAGTGAGAAAATCTCTTCGCCTAAAAGAGAACAAGCAGAGCTGTTTCGAGCTGCCAGTATGAGTTGTGTTTGTGATTCATGGGAATGTTATTGGTTGTTCCCGAAGCCATAAAACATTCTGCAGCTGGAGGCCTCGTCTCTCTGCTCCACTGAACGTTTGACTTCTTCTCTGTTGGCCCTCCAACATGTCTCAAGTTACACTCAAACCCTCCACGGATTCACTTATCTGCAGCTTCCTCACAACAAGCAGAGGAGGAAGAGGAGGAGGAAGAGGAGGAGGTGAAGGCCTCCAAATATTCCCCAGAGCTGACCCAGAATGATTAGGGACATTCCACATAACAACCACTGGCAAATCATTTCACATCAGACGTATGTTTGCTTACTCAGAGAAACCAGAGACAGAGAGTTTAACCCTTCAGGTGCCGGTCGCACAGATGCAGAAACAAAACCAACAGAAAATGTCTCTTTTACTCACAGACTGCCCTCCCCTCGGCCTCGAGTCCCTGCGGGTCGATGACAGCCAGATTCAAGCGTCTTCCTACCAGCGGTCGGGTCTGGGTCCTCACAGAGGGAGGCTGAACATCCAGGTCGGTCTAGTAGTGGATCAGAGGAGTCATTTACCACAATAAACAGTGAACTGATACAAACTGGGATGAAAAGGCCAAACTGAGGTCTTAATCTCTCTAAAGTTTGACTGGCTCCTAAATTATAATTTTAATGCAAAAATGCATACATTTGCAGAAAATTGTTATGAATTATTTCCTGCCCATAATTTCCTGCATATTTCGGAATCTAATTTCCTGTAAAGTCCCCAAACTCGTTTAATCTTTACACGTAAAATGACCACCATCATAAAATCCTTCAAAGACTAAAAGAGTGGTTAAGTAATATTTCTATGTGGTTTTTCTATGGAGAAAGTCTCTTGGAAATGAAATAACATGATCTAACAAATGCCAAACCAGAACTGCTCTCCACTCCTCCTGTTCTGCAGTCTAGAATTTGCAGTCAGAAAGTAATTATCTTACAATCAGGTCAATGCCGAGCTCTTATGCAATGCATGGAGGCCAGACCAGAAGTATAAATTCTGCAGTTGTCAAAGAGACAAAAACTCCTGTGTAACATGTTTTTTTGTTTTTTCAGTCTGGCATTGAGGATGGGGACCTGTACGATGGAGCTTGGTGTGCTGACTTTAAGGACAAGCACCAGTGGCTGGAGGTGGACGCCATCCATCTGACCCGGTTTACTGGAGTCATCCTGCAGGGCAGAAACTCCATCTGGAGGTAAGGTAGTATCAGGGATAAAAACAATTTAAAAAAAAAACTAGTGAAAAAAATAAAAAATAAAAGGGTGTTTACAGCCTGCAGGACAGTTAAAGAAGGCTGTGCAGCATTTGCAGTCTAAATTTAGTCCTTGGTTCCCCGCTGTATTGATCAAAAAGCTAATTAAAACCTGATTTCTCGCCCGTGTGGGCCTGTTATAGCTGGGACTGGGTCGAAACCTACAAAGTTCAGCTGAGTAACGACTCTGTGACCTGGAAGACCTGCATGAACGGGACAAAAGAAGCGGTAAGAACAACCGCCCTGCGTGTGGAGGACTTTGTGCCAAAAGCGACATGTTGAGTGCAAAAACACAACGTTAACACTCACACAGAATAAATGGCACTTCCACCACGGCAAAATGAAACATACAAGCTGAAATACACCTCGATGAATGCTGCAACATGCAGTTAAAGAAATGTAAGGTTTTGTCCAAACTTTCAACTCAACTTTAAGACTTTTTTTTCTATCCGCCATCACATGCCAGTGTGTTGGTTCATTTGTTGGAAAATCTGATGTCTTTCCAGGGAAAAGGAGGTGAAATGAAAATAAATTAGGAGCTACTGCACATGTGCATTTTGGTGTAAATCCAGATGCAGATTAATCAGTCTATGAGGTTCTACTTTCTGTAGGTCCAGAGGTGCATTGAGATATTTAACATGCGTAATGTTTACTCTGTTTCCTATGCAGATATTTTAACATGCAGGAAATACACAGTTGCTTTAATGATTCCTACTATTGTGCATGCTGGTTCACAATCACGGGTTACGTAAAGGAAGTGAGCCATCATTAATTACAAAGTCACAATCTGGGAATCATGAATTTCATTCAGAAAATTTGTGTTAATACAACATATCTGTCAGATTGTGCAGCTTTGCCAGAGACTTATGTTCTCTCTCTTTCGAGTTCTATATATGTAAATGTTTTATTGGGCTCCTGAAATGATCAACCCTATGTGATTGTACAGATATTTGAAGGGAACCAGAATCCAGAGACTCCTGTCCTTGGGGTCCTTCCTGTCCCCACTGTCGCCCGTTTCATCCGCATCAACCCTCAGACCTGGTACTCCAACGGGACCGTCTGCCTCAGGGCCGAGATACTTGGCTGTCGTGTCGACGGTAAGCAGAAATGTGAATGTGTCATGGACCACACTGAAGGAACACCTACTCAGCTGACGTCCTCTGAATAATCAATACAAATAATATCCGATACAAAAGCTGTCCTGTGTGATTGTGGAGAGTACAGATGAACTGCACAGGAAGTGCAGTTCTAAAACCAGTTTAAAACCAGTCTGAAACCAGTCTAAAACTAGTCTAAAACAGTCTTAAAAACAGTTTTAGCTGTGGAAGATCCCCACCCCCTCGCACAGTTCATTGATTGCACCACAGTGCAGACCCTGATCCTCTCAGACCCGCTGGAATAACTCAATAATCTGAGCCTGAATCGACATGATTGGGTCGCGTCTGACGGTTCAGTTTGGGAATTACAAACTTGACTCCTCTCCCCTCACGTTTATGTCCATATTTACTTGTTTATTGAACAAAGTGAGATCCAATCATCACAAGTGGTCACTCAGATGCCTGTTAATGGTCTGGTGATTCATTTGAATGGTTTATTTTCAAAACAGGATGTCCATGGTGACTAATTAGTTTAAAACACATACAAAAATTTGGTGTCTGTGAGTCAACAAAAGGAAACCAAGTTTCTGAAACACTCGTGCTGTTTCTTGATAGATCCAGATGACAGCTACTCCTCAGAGCGGGAACTGGGATCAAAGGACGCTCTGGACTTCAGACACCACAACTACAAGGAGATGAGAAAGGTCAGAGCGTAACTTTTTACTCAGACTCTTAACAGCTTGCAGATTTGCTCATTCTGACTTTTCTTTTTTTAACCCTGAAGCTGATGAAGTCTGTGACCAAGGAGTGTCCGGATATCACCCGCATCTACACCATCGGGAAGAGTTACAATGGCCTCAAACTTTACGTCATGGAGATCTCGGATAACCCCGGCAAGCACGAACTGGGTGAGAGGGATTCAGCTTTTCTCCCGTGAACCTCAAATTCTGGAGCAGAGTTCATCGTGTTCCTCATGTTTCCCTGCAGCTCGGCGGCCCATTTAGACATCCTGCCATGTTTATATAGCCCGCTTTCTGAAGCAGTAGGCCTCTCTTGTATAAACAAATCATAACAGTTTGATTTCTGTGTGATATCGTCTTTAGATGCAGGCCTGCATGCTTGAAAGTGGCCACTCTGCCAAAAAGTTCAAATAAATAACAGCACATCCGGCTTTCTTCTGAGACAAATGGCCTTTCAAAGCTGCTCCACTCCTGAGAGAGGACAATGGGAACAGCTGATATTCATTTGTTTCGTGGGTAAGCTGGTGCCAAGTCCAAGAGGAAGTGTTTTTGAATTTAGATCAAGTTCAGATCTCTGGTCTCTGGTTATATTCGGGAATGTCTGCCGTGAAGTCGGGAAAATTTGTGTGACCGAAACACAGAAAGATTTATCTCAGAAATCTAATGTGTTCCTGGACTCTACGTTGACCCAGACACTGAGTCTCTAAACTGTCCTCTCGGCAGGTGAACCAGAGTTTCGCTACGTGGCCGGGATGCATGGCAACGAGGTTCTGGGTCGAGAGCTGGTCCTGAACCTCATGCAGTACATGTGCCGAGAATACAAGAGGGGAAACCAGCGGATCGTCCAGCTGGTCACCGAGACCCGGATCCACTTCCTGCCCTCCATGAACCCTGACGGATATGAAGTGGCTTACGAGAAGGTGGGCGATGATTTCATTGGTTGATTTCTTCTAGACGCCTTCTTTCTAATCAATGTCTCCTGCAGGGGTCAGAGCTGGCCGGCTGGGCCGAAGGACGGTACACCTTCGAGGGAATCGACCTGAACCACAACTTCCCGGACCTCAACAACATCATGTGGGACGCCCAGGAGACGGCGGGAGACGCATCCAAAGTGTCCAACCACTACATCCCCATCCCGGAGTACTACACCAAAGAAGACGCCATGGTGAGGAAAATCTCAGACTTTGGCACCATCTACTGGTTTTATTGGGCATGACGAATACTCAACAGTCAAATTTCCTGTTTGAAACCAGGAAAATGAAAACAGACTTCACTGTCTGACGAGATTAATATTAGCGGAAAATATTAGCGATTAACATAGAATGCCTTTATCAAAAGACCAAACTCTGCTGTTTTTAATTCATTAGTGCATAAATTTGGGTCGCACTGAAAAGCCGTTTTAGCCGGTGCATTGTGGGAAACTTTCAGAGGAGGGAAATTATGTTTAGTGGCGTGCAAGCCTCGGATCAGGAAATAACTTTGGAGCCATGAAACTGTGGTTTTCTTGAAAGATTGAGTATTGTCACGTGATGTCTGGGAACAGTTACCTTGTTTAAGACAAAAACACACCAATACTCAACTTAATGATATAAAAAGATCAGTAAATCAACAGGTTTTTAGACACATCTAAAATTTTAGCTTTGCTTCTGAAGCAATTAGTAGGAGAATCTTAATCTTTCCACTCAAAAAACTGTATTCTAGTATAATTTTTAAGTACTTCACTTCATCATTTCAAGTTTATGTCCATTTATACTTTGACTTTTCAACTTTTAAAGGGGAATATTGCACCTCCCACTCCACTGCATCAATTTTACAGCTACAGTTTCTTTACAAAAACAGGTTTAGCATTAAAAAAAACATATGCGCTAAAATATTGTGCAAATAGCAAAAGAGGAAAATACATACAGGTTGTTTCTTACAATATTAAATGATCTGACAACCACTCAGATTTACCCTGTGACCATTATAATGGAAGCAAATTGACTAAACTGTATGTAAAGCATTTAAAACTAGTCCTCATCAAGTCATCACAGTTGTAAAATGAATCTGTGTTAATAAGATAAGAGCTGTTAGAAAGACCATTTTTTTTCTGCAGAGTGTAGCTTCTACTTGTAATTTTGACACTTGAAGTATTTCATTTTTCTTATAATACTTCTAAGTGAATGCAGGTCTTATTTGTAATTAAGCACTTTTGCATTAATATATTGGTATTTTTTTACTTGATTCTTCTTTCCACCTGCGCCCAGGTTGCCCCAGAGACGCGTGCCGTCATCAGCTGGATGCAGGACATCCCCTTCGTGCTCAGCGCCAACCTGCACGGCGGAGAGCTGGTCATCACGTACCCCTTCGACTGCACCCGTGACTGGGCCCCGAAGGAAAACACCCCCTCGGTGGACAACGCCTTCTTCCGCTGGCTGGCCACCGTCTACGCCTCCACTAACGTGGTGATGGCCAACCCCGACCGCCGCCACTGCCACTACGAGGACTTCCAGCAACACAACAACATCATCAACGGCGGAGCGTGGCACACCGTCCCCGGCAGTGAGTAGAGCCATCTCAGAGTCAAAGAGAGGATGCTGTCTGTTTATAGTTGATATAAATTAAAAAAAATTAAAAAAAAGCCCCAATGCACAAACACGTTTTAGAAAAACACAAAGGTCTTAATTTAAACTAAAGTCTCTTAAATCCCAATTTAATGATTCAATTCTCCTTCAGTTTGCAAGATTAGAAAATGTGACTAATGACAAAAAAAACTCATTATGGACTTAAATTAAATAATTTCTCCATAATCTTTATTTAATATGCAGTTTTACGATGTTCAGTTTGAGGATTTTGTTGAATAATCTGTCATTTTGTCTCATAAATGCTCATATTTTCAGGGGAATTAACCTGTTTTACTTTTACAGCAGTGGGCATTTTGCAAAGATGATGACTTTCAAAATAAAAGAGCTTTACATTAAAATCAAAGACAAAAGTACAAAAAATAAAATCCAAAGCATAAAAATAGAAAATTAGATTAAATATTTCATCTATTAATAGTATGTTTGTCTCCTGCTTTGTTTAGTTTTTACTGAAAATGGGGGATGCAGACTTGAAATTGTATTTTTCCTCCTGTGCACGGGACTCCAGCAGCAGGCAATTTTTGCATAAATAAAATATCTAAATGAAACAAAATTCCTTGTCTTTATACGTTCACTCTGTGCACGTGTTTCCTACAGGCATGAATGACTTCAGTTACCTGCACACCAACTGCTTCGAGGTGACGGTGGAGCTCTCCTGTGATAAGTTCCCTCACGTCAGCGAGCTTCCCGTTGAGTGGGAGAACAACAAGGAGTCTCTGCTGGTTTACATGGAGCAGGTCAGTCTGTGCAAACAACACGACACACAAGTTGTTACCATCATCATCATCATCATCATCATCATCATCAGCTCAGTGAAGCTCTTCCCTCCTCACTCAGGTTCACAGAGGGATTAAAGGTGTGATCAGAGACAAACTCACCAAACAAGGAGTCGCAGACGCTGTGATCAAAGTGGAGGACCACGAGCACGACATCCGATCAGGTCAGTCACTTTTCTAACTCCACATTAAATTGGCATAAATTGAAGATGACACCAGAATCATCAAATGTGTAAGCATTGCTTTAAATATTTGATTTACATTTTTTTTGTTTAATTTGAGGCTCATGTCTATGCAATAGAGTTCTTAGTTTTGGTTCATGAGCAACTTTTACCACATGTAGACGCTGTTCTCCGCCCACCAGGGGGAACTGCAGGGAGGGGTATTATAGATTTTACTTTATTTTTGTTTTTTTAAGAAAAAAAGGCTGGGAATCACTGCACCTGGCTACCACCTGGCATTCTGGGAAATGTCGGAGGTTGTTAGGGAAAGCAAAAGCGCATTAAAAAGTTATTTAAATGTCATTAACAAGAACTTTTTCTGGTACTTTAACCTGTAAACATTCACACAAACTTTATACTTAAATTAAATCAACCTTTGCTTTTGTCTGTTCCTCACTTTTATCTCCTGCAGCTGCTGACGGGGACTACTGGCGTCTCTTGAACCCAGGCGAGTACAAGGTGGTGGTCTGGGCCGAGGGTTACTTCCCCTCCGTGCGTCGGTGCCACGTCGGCATGGAGCCGCACGCCACCATCTGCGACTTCGCCCTCATCAAAACGCCCATCCAGCGGCTGAAGGAGATCCGGGCCAAAGGGGGGAAGATCCCGCAGGACCTTCAGCTGCGTCTCCGTGCTCTGAGGCTGCGGAAGCTCCGGGCCAGCACCAAGGCCATCAACCAGCGCAGGGAGAGTCAGCGGCTCCAGACCAGGAGGGCTCGGTCCTCTGGAGCCTGGAGGGGATGAGGAGGAGCGGGACGAGGGGCTGGAGAGGCCTCCAGAAGATGATCTGGATTATAGGTTGAAGAAGTCCAACCTGATGAAAACTGCTCTCTGGGAGACAAAACAAAAGCAGAAATCAAATATATGTGGGATACACTATCGTATTTGGGTGTACTAGCCCTTTAAAGCAGATTAACAGTGACAGGCACAACAACTTTTACAAAGAAGACAGATACTTACAGAAAACGTGTTTTAAAAACAAATAGGACACAAAGGTTTGATGCAAATGTTCAAAAAAGTTACACAAACAACTTCTTCAAATGGTGAATTTACTCGTTTTTTTTTCCTTTTTGTACATTAACTGAGGATTTCAGTGTCAGCTGGCCTGATATGTCACATTTTGTTTCTACAACTGTCTGTTTTTTTGTCTTTTGTTCGACAAAGTCCAACAGGACCATGAACTCTCAAATAAATATTTGTTATCAAGTGTTGTAATCTGAATTTAAAGGAGAAAAAAACAGATTGGAGTTTAACCAGAACCACGCTAGTCAAAGTTATGATGTTCTTAGAGATCATGAAATTCATGTTGGATTCATCCTCCGGGGATGATGAAAGCTTTTAGAGAAATGCAACCTGCAATAAGGGGTTGTAAGAAGGTAGAGTGATGCTATAAAGAGCTATAACCTGACACAAATCAACCTGAATGTGATTCTTCTCATTATATACATTCTTTAAAATGTATAATTCACTTTTCAACCAAAATAATTCTCCTCATGTCCTCTTGAAGGGTCCTGATCCCTGGGAACCAGCGGTTTATAGCAGAAATGCCCAAATTCTTTCCTATGAAAGGCCAGAAATAAATGTTTATGTTATATGAAATAATATTTCATTGAAATGTGATATATTTTAGAAAAAATTAACATGCTAAATCTAAAATAAACTGTAAGAATAATGAAAACTTTACTCTTTAATCTGTGTAATTTTATTTTGCAGAAATTATTGTCAAAAACAGTCAATTTGCTCAGTTTTCAAAATGTTCTTTCATCAGTGTGACTGGCAGCTCCAAGTCAGTGATGTAGGACACATTGAGCACAATAGCATCAGCAGGAGAGACAGAGACCATCAGTCTTCGTAGAAAAGACACAGTTTGTAGTAATTAGTTTGGATTTTACAGCACTTCAGAATAGGAATAATCCCAATTCACCCGCATCTTCTTTGCAAATGGGTTTGACTGCCATGTAGTGGTCAACTCTCAGCACTACATGTGTGAAACTGTAGAACACTGACAGATGAAAATAGTGGACCCAAAACACAGAAGAGTCAGCGGTGCAAAAGAAGCTAACCTTTTATTTCTGTGATAGTAAGTACCATTTTTTTGTATCCCTGCCGGGATTACTCGCCACATTTGAGCAACATGTTTTTCATGTCTTGTCTCCCCTTCCTCCAGCTGTGATGGTGCACATGTGACAACAGAACTAACAGGGAACATTCGATTGAAAAAACATCCAGACCAGGACCAAAAAAAAAAAATAAAGTCTAAGGAATGAACCCGGTTTTGCTGAATCAGAAGTGAAAATGACAGATAAGACACTTCTCTCCGGAGAGCTCGTGAGTACAAGTGAAATAAAAGCAGCAGTGAAAATACGGCGTCCCTTAAACATTCAGCTCAGTGCAGTGGAAATCTGTACTTTTAATGCCTGTAACTTTAGAAATGAAATAATTCGAGAAGAAGAAATAAAGTCCTGAGCTGAAGGTGAAACGGACCACGTCTGCAACACACAGAAAAAAAACACATTTTGAGCATTTAACTGAGGTACAAAGTGTTAAAAAAAAAAAAAAAAAAAGCATCCTTTCTTGTTACTTACGGGACCGTGTTGTGAGCTGGGAACTGTGAAACCAAACGACAAATTCATCTTTTACACATTAAACCCAATTCTTTTTTCTGGCAGTGAGTTTACACAATTGATACCACTTAATATGAAGCTACCATTAGCTTAGCATGAAATGGAAACAGCTAGCCTGGCTCTGCCCGACGTTAGCAAAACCCACCGGAAGCTCAGAGACAAACAGGATACTTGTTGCCAGGCAACCAGTACAAATGCCGGGAAAGTTACTGCTCCTAACCAGGAAATAGTCCGGCTCATAAAACAGTAAATTCAAGTTTTTACACTTCGTTTGTATAAATATTTAAAGAAATAAGATTCAATTTGGTTTGTTTGTGGATTATGTGGCAGCAGAACAGAGCCAGGAAAGCTCTTCCCCCTCCTTCTCGTCTTTATGCTAAGCTAAACGGTTGCCATCGTTAAATTTACAGCCAGTCGCTATTCCATCACGGTAGAGGGCGCTGTTGCATCGCTGTTACACTCACAATTTTGATTTTAAAAACTGTACATGCTCAATTCAAACATGTGAAAACCTGTAAATTAAAATAAAAATACTGTCAGATAGGCCTTACCTGTTTCATCTGTTTTCAAGAAACTTCAATGCAACAGCGCCCCCTGTGGCAGCCTCAGAAACATGAACACAGTCTCATGTAAACACTTTAAGAGAACGTGTTTACATGAGACTGTGTTCATTGGCGTGTTTCCTTTACAATTTCTGGCATGAAAATGTATATATATCTTTTTTTTTTCTTTTTTTTTTTTAACTTTTAGTTCTCAGTTTACGACAGTCGAGTCCACATATTTTGGCATCTGACAGCTCAGCACAGAGCCTCACATAAATAAGAAAGGAGAATCTTCATAAAGGCCGGTATGCATAGTAGTATACGGTTCATCTTTTTGTTTACCTAACAGCAAGTTATTTTCTACTCTGTGCTCAGACTGGAGCCAGCTTACATTAAGGTGTGTGCTTACAGCAGCTATACTACACTGGTCGGAAAACACGAGAGCGGACGAGAACAGTGAAAGCGATCGATCAGAGAAGGAAAAAAAAAAGATCATTGACGACACCGTAAAAGTGAGAAACCGCGTGTGGTAAAAACACAGGGGCAAGAAAACGCTTTCAAATGTTTCTTGGCAACAATTTCTTCCTGTAACTGTTAAAGAAACGATGCTGCTGCAGCTACTGCAGCCAAAAACTATCAATAAATTGATGAGAGTATTAACTGATGAATCTCATTCCTCTGTGCCTCAGAGAAGTGCAGCTGTTACTTCCTGCAGCTGAAAACACTCAGTAATGCACCAAAATGTAGATTAATGAGTGTTATTACGCCGCTGGAAGCAGTCCCCGACATATATTTACTCCTGTTTGTTTCTTTTAGGAAATCACTGAGTGACAGGCAGGGAAAGAAAGTCAGAAATTAAGTGTCACAAATACATAATACTACCATCCTTATCATTTTGGGATAAAAATGGTTCTGGAAAATGTCAGAGACTGAGATGCTGACAGCATCTGGGCTCCTTCACACAGCATGAACTTTTCATTCACAGGCGTTAATATGAAAACACATGAAATGGGGAGAGAAATGAGAAGCTATTCTGATGTAACGTGTACCTCAAAGACAACAAAAAGAAAACGTGAAATCAAATCAAACACCGTGCTACAAGTCGTGCCGACGTTAACACACCAATAAAACCGCTAAAAACGACGACGGTGGAAAACAGCGTGGAGATAGAAAACAAAAAAGCGTAGGCAAAGAGGAAAGGCGCTGACAATGAGGTCATTGAAAGTCGGAGGGGTCAAAGTTCAAGATTGTATGAGCAGAGAAGCAGCACCTGTGGGAAAAAGGCATGAGCAGAGCAGCAGAGAGCGGCGGGATGCGCAGCGGAGGGCGTCGAGTCGACAAGTCTCTTTAACGTGTCTGCATCCTTAGTGTTCGTGTCCTGAGACAGCAACATCTGGATGTGCCGAGTCTCCAAAACAAAACCCCAAAAAAAGGTTCCTACAGCTATAGAGACCAAAATGAATCTTTTGTATGAAAAAGAGCAGTTTGTTTCTGACTGATGTCACGTTCCCGCTCTCGATACGACGATCAAGAGCTTCAAGGTTCGGACTCCGAAGCCTCTCGTTATTCTTGTCTTTAACATTTTTTTTGTTCTGTTTTTTTTTTTTTTGCATCTTTTTCTTGATGTCAGAGACTTCAAAGTTTCCATCCAACGAGCCACAGCGGAAGTCTTCTCCCTCTTATTATTTCCATGTCACTGCCCAAACACAGTCCGCCTGCCTCACAGCTGCAGATCGGGGTCTAGAAGTACTTAAATTATCCGTTTTAAACTTTGCTCTGCGTACAGATGATCTGAGAAAAGGCTCAAAATATACAACTGAGTATTTTAAAGTTAACAAAAGCCTACAGGAGTGTTGATGTTTCCGCCATGTTTAAAACAAAAGCTCTCTTCTTTGACGGTTTTGATGCACTAAATGATGATTAGTTAAACAAATCTCTGCATAAACAAGATGACAAGAGTCGTAGAAAATATGTAGTTGTATCAACCAAACTAATCGACAGTTAAATGCCTCTTGCAGATGTTCTGTGCAGGAACCCTCACAAGTACTTCTTTACCCGGGTCTGCGTCGTTCTCTGACAGCGCTGGATGCTAAAACTTGGGCTGGTAAAGCGCCACGCGTCCGCTCAGGCAGCCCGAGGCGAGCTGGCAGTGCGTCGGGGAGAACTTGGTGGTGAGCACCACGTCGCTGTGCGAGTAGATGGAGCGGATCTCCCTGAGGCAGCTGGTCTGGACGGGCAGGCAGTCGGACAACTCGCCGCAGCGCTCGTCGAAAGCCAGCAGGCGGACACCGTAGCCGTAAGGCGAGCAGATGAGCCGGCCGTCCGGGCTGAAGCACAGCTCCTTGATGTAGCCCCGCCCCACGTTGGCCTCCTCGATGTAGTGGGTGAGGCGGAGGGAGCAGCGGGGGGAGACCAGCGGGCGGGTGGGCGCTCCCTCCTGGAACTCGTACACACACGTCCACTGCAGAGGGGGAGGCGGACAGATGTAGTTTAAAGTGTGAATCAGTGACAACAAACGACCATTAGACCATCACGGCCCTCCGACAGAGGTCACGAGCCACGTTTTGAATTCAGATCAACGGAGATGCTCCCGTCCGGACGTGTTTCTCACCTCCTGGTCGTCCATGTTGCTGGAGCAGCGGATCAGCGTGGCCCAGCCCTTCGGGTGAAGCTGCAGGGAGGTGATGCAGTTCCCCCGGTCCCTCTCTCCAGGGATCTCCGGAGTCAAAACCTCCAGGCTGTTCCTGGGAGAAAGGCCTGGACGGAGGAAAGATGTGGGATTACTTTACAGTCTGGGACTTCTGGTGGTTATTCAGTTTCCTACCACGACTGTGTCTCACCTTCTCTGTGAGGGTGGAGCTTGCTGGAGTCGTTCCCCTGGCGAGGAGTACCAGCCGACCTGGACGCTGACGTACCTCCATCTACAGAAAACAGCATTAAAAGTCGATAATCGATTGATCAACCATTTAAGTGAAAAATAATAATGACTAATACCCATCATAATCCCAAAATATCACACTTCAAATGACATCAAATGGATAAAAAAAACAAAAAACATTTTAACCAGCTAAAATATTTATTAAAAATATTTTTGTGAAGTCCTGATCCACCAACCATGCACATGTTTTTTTTTTTTTCAGTTTGGAAGAGCGACTGTGGAGGTCTGACCTGAGCTGAGGGGTGTCCGTCGCGCTCGCAGCATGCGGTAGCTGCCCACCTCGAGGGACTGGGTGAGGTCCAGGTCGTGCAGGATGAGCAGGTACCCTGAGGAAGTGGAGATGAGCATCTTGGAACAGTCGGGCGTCAGACGCATCCTCATCAGGTAGCGAGTGTGGAAGAACTTTTTGTGCGGGCAGCCGTCCTCCGTGAACCTGCAGAGGAGGAAGATGAAGGTTGCGAGCGTTAACGGGCCGGTTCCTGATGTTGTATTGTATCGTTTGATGTAATTATGGTGAAAACGAGAGGCTTCAGAGTAGTTCCTCAGAAAAAAAAAAAAAGGTTTTTAGGCTTGCAAGCACCCCGTTTTCACACCTTAAAAGTTGTAAAGTTCCTGTTTTTATTTGATGGAAGGATGAAGGAGAGTGGCTTGTTGAAAAGTCAGAGGTAAACTGTTTAGAGTTTTATGTGCAGCTGCTACTGGCACAGCTTAACCACAGAATCAGGCTGTTGTTCAAGTGGTAAGTGATGGGATTTAAACATAAAAAGACAAAAATGTATAACTTCCATTGTTAGAAAATAACTCGATGAACAGGAAATTAACTTGGAGCTTAATTAATCATTTGTTGGCATTTAATAATAAAAAAATGACGTGAATTAATTGGGGAAAAAAAGGGATAAATTGACCGTTCTACAATCCTAACAAGGAATACAGTTAATTTATTTTGATCACACTGTCAGCCTAGACATGCAGCAGACAGATTAACACTAAAATATGAATCATATTTACTTTATAAAGCTCGGTGTGCACAATCTAAACCGTGACCAACCTGTTGGTGTCCCACGTGATGACGTTGCCGTCGAAGCCGGACGTGACGAGGAGGCGAGTGTTGGTGTCGTACTCGATGTTCTTCACCCAGCTGGCGTGGCCGTGCAGCGAGCACACCTTCGAATTGAGCTTACGGAGGTCCCACAGCGCGATGGTGGTGTCGTCGGAGCAGGTGGCAAACAAACGATTGTCCAGGAACCTGCAGGGGGGCAGAAACGTCAGATCTTAGTTTCTTTCTGCCTCTAATCTGACAGATAAAGACGTTCACTTTCTCCTTTGGCTTTGTAAAACCTCCTGGTGTGATTCCAGAAGAGAGAAACGCACCTTATGTTGTTGACACAGTCCTCGTGGGCCTCCGTCAGGGTTTTGATGTGTCTGGATGAGATGGGATCGAAGAGCAGGACCTCGGTCTGCTCGCAGGCAACAGTCAGCACCGACCTGAGCGGAGAGCAAACACGAATCAGAGACACACGAGAAGGAAGGAGTTCATCTCTGACACCATTCATTCATTTAAGGTACTGCGTGCTTCAAGACAAGAGATGCAGAAGTAAATAAAAGAGGTTCCTCAGCTGCACAGGAATGTTACTTATAATTATACTCCACTAAATCCATCACTTCGGTGCAAAAGTGACATAAGTTTGATGCTGAGAAAGTTCAGGACCTTAAGATCTACTGCAAGTTTTCCACAACAACACTCGCGGGAAGGATGGCCGTGTTAAGCCCCACAAAACGAACCTGACCCAGACGGCACGGCTTGACCTGGTTTGTCTGCAGGATTTACTCCCTGCACCTGCTGTCTGGTCAACAAAGGGCTTGAACCTCGGCTGTGCTAGTGGGGACTACTGGACGTCTTTGCAGGACTTTCGAGGTTCAGTTCACAGAAATTCATACATTTTAGTTAGACTACATATTTATAAGTCAATGCATCATATGGATGTTTTTCACTATGGCTGTTTGAAGTAGAAATATGAAGCAGTGCATGCATGAGAAGGGATCTTTGGATGGTGAGCACATGAGGATGATCATTTCAATTCAAGCACTTTCCAGGCCAAACCTTCACAAACCCATTGAGTGCACAGCTGCACGGTGAACATGAACTCCGAGGTCTGAAATGCACACGTCCAGGTGCTCTTGTCTTACCCGTCCGGGGAGTACTCCAGGTTGAACACCGCTCCGTGGGTCTGGGTGCTCAGGTTGACTGACTCCACAGCCGGGTTCATAGAGCAGTACAAACTGGTCATTGTCCTGAAGTTGTCCCTAGCGGGGTCCACAAACACCCCTCGTCTTATAGTCCTGCTCTGCAACCAGGAAAACAGGCTGTTCCCCCTGTTGATGCCGGAGACCCCGCCGCTCCCATCCTGCGGCGCGGCGGCAGTTTCGCTGCAGGGCTCTCGCTCCTCCGACGCGGGAGAGCCCGCTCTACGCTCCGGCCGGTTCTCGCCGCTCCCTGGCGGCGAAGGAGAAACCCTCCGGACAACTTCATCGTCCTCGTCCGAGTCGTCGATTTCGGGGTCCTCCTCTTTGTCGGAGACCCTGCCGCTGTTGGGCCTGTCCTGCGACTCGTCGGCGTCCTCGCTGTCGCTCTGTTGCTCCGAGCTCATTGTAGCTTCTCCGGAGTCCTCACGGCCGTTTGTGTCTCGAGGCGCGGCGGAGAAAAGCAGACTCACTCCGGTCACCTACTGAGCACTAGTCCGTGTCCTCCTCCACCCATTTACGGAGCCATGGCGGGGGATTTTCAGCTGCATAGGTTTAGACAAAATATATCTTACTGCCAGGTTCGGCAGCGCCTTATCGCCGTCAGTAAAACCAGACACGGCTAGCTAAACAGTAACCGGAAGAGTTGAGATTAGCCTTCAAAATAAAAGTCCAACATTGTCTTATAACTTCCACACATGCAACATAAATAAAACAAAACACAATAGAATTACCTTTTATTACATTCTAATCTTGTTTCGAAATTTATTTTTTTCTGTTTTATAAATTGCATTACATATAAATAAATCAATTTTCATCAGGGTAAACTTTAATCTGAAATATTCAGACGGATGTTTACCATTTGTTTTTAGTAACTTGACATTTTATTACCCACCAAAACAAATGCAAAATAAAAAAAAAGAAGTGACGAAGTTCCGCTTCCGCTTTCTGCTGCAGTGTTCGTAGGTTGGTTGCTGCCATCTGGTTGCTGAAGAAATACTGCAAGTGTTTTATTATTTTATTCATCCATAAGGAGATCATGCAATCTTATTTTTGAGCAGTTGCATCTCCATCGAAATAAAACGTTATAATGTAATGGAGACAATCAAATTTATAGGGTTTACAAACAGTACAGACATGAGACATGTCCTTCCTTCCAGACGAGAAGTGGCTTTCAAGATTTTTTGGTTTTGATTTTATACACCCCGAGGGGAAATTTCTTCACTACAGCAGGGGGGCTCTCAGGGGGGAGCTGCTGCAGCAGGCTGCCACTAGCGCGGCGCCAGGTAACCTGACCTGAGGTGCATGTTTTTGGATGATGGGAGGAAGCCGGAGAACCTGCAGAGAACCCACGCAAGCACAGGGAGAACATGCAAACTCCGCACAGAAAGGCCCAGGACCGGATTCGAACCCGGAACCTTTTTTGCTGTGAGGTGACAGTGCTAACCACTGCACCACCGTGCCGCCCCAATGTGATTTTTGTTGATGTTGCTGTTAAAATCTAGATTTTTTTTTTTAAATTTGATGATTCTAATGATTTTAGCTAAGATAAACTTCATGGTTAACAAAAAACAAAACAAAACAAAAAGTACAAACTCATTGGTTTTGAAGTCAAAACATTCACTTGTCACTAAAAATGTGCTTCAATTTACAGTATCTGAGACCATGATGTTTGCTGTTTTTATATTCCAGCTGGAGCTCGAACTCGACAGACACATGGTATGTTGGAACATGTTTTATAGCCCCAGAAATACTGGATTACAGCTAGTTGTAGGATGTAGTTTGTAACCGTTGGTATCTTGTTATCCAGCTGCACACGCCAAGTTGTCAAGTCAATTTGAATATAAAGCATCTTTATACCAAGCAAGTAGTTCACCAAAGTGCTGCAGAATTCAAATGGATCAAACAGAATAAATATTTTAGTAAATAAGAGAAATATCAACTAAAGTAACACATGAGGATACACTGCTGTGGTCAAAAGGTCACTTAGATTATTATAAATAGACTATTTCAAAGGCCAAAGCTTTTTAACTTCCTATTTGTGATTATGATTTGTTTGTTAGTGCTCATTTGATCAACCAACACAAAATACAATGGGAAAGTCTGAGGAGCTGAGAGCAGATCTGAGAAAGAAGATCATAGATTTACACACTCTGTCAGAAGAGCGGCTACCACAGCTATAAAATTGTTACCAACAATAAGTGTGGAATATATCTGCAGAGACAGACTAATCAATAAAGCATTCTCTTGAGGCGTTCCTGTGCCTCTTCTTTCTTGTACCAAAAACAGATCCAAATTCTCAGCAGGATGTCCAGCGGGTCATCCATCTTTGGAGGATTATGATGTTGATGAAATGTATATGCTGCAAACCAATTTCCCAAATCATTTATCTAACTTCAAACAACTCAAGAATGTCCCTTGGAGCCATTTCTGAACTGCAGATTCTAAGATCAAAGATTCAAACAACTGTACAAGAGACTGGGAAGTGGAGCTACTTTAGCAAAGTGTGGAAGAAGACCCAAACTGTCTCCATCAGCTGAGAGGAACTTGGTTCGGATGGTCAGGAACAACCAAAGAACCACCGAGGGACAGACCTGCCATGGACTGAGAGGCTGCCGTCCAAGAAATAAGCTCCAAAACAGACACCTTCTGGAGAATGAGACAAAGATTGAGTTAAAGTGAGGCCTTCAACCACAAGAACATGAAACCAACTACTAAGCATGGTGGTGGTAGCATCATGATAAGGTTTTTTTTTTTTGCTGACAGGAGCTTTTCCTGTTTTGCATGTGTTGAACATCTTTTTGTGCACAGCATCTTTAGTCATTCTTTCAGGTTGTCCATCTATCCGTCTATTGGGTGGAGGCTGATTCCCGCAACTGTGCACCTGCACTTGGAAGTGTTCAGCTGCTGAGGCAATACCAGTAATACCTTGTAATGTCCAACACACATCAGACACACAGCTGTGTACCAGTAATACCTTGTAATGTCCAACACACATCAGACACACAGCTGTGCCCTACTCCCTCGCGCAGTTTCAGCAGAGCCCAACACACTGGAAGACTTAAATAATCAGACTCGAACTGATCGGGTCCTGACAGTTCAGGTTGTGAATTACAAACTTACAGAACTGTTGGGGCTGGAGCCTATCCCAGCTCACTTTGAATTGAACCTGCAACCTTTTACAAAATAACCAATTATTAATCAATAGCTCGTTTAAATACTTCTCTGGGTAATTAGAAGCCAGATCACAAATTTGATCTCAGATAATTTGCATAGGCCACACTTGATATCCAATTATGTCATGGTAACAAAAGGCTGCTGTGAGGTAAGATTGGGTCATGATTACAGGTGTGTACCTCTGTGTATATTAGGTGTCTCTTTCTATCGTTGTTTTTCTTTGGCAGCAGCACAAACTGACGAAAGACACCTTTGACAACATATTCAAATAAGGACTGACATGCCAGGACAGTCGATCTGAAGCACGGAAATAGCTGTTGTTACGATGTTGCACAAACAGCACATGCCTGGAGGCGGTTTTACATGGATGTGAGACAGAATTACAGTTTGTGTTGTGGTGGCCTTCATGTTTGCATGCCTCAACACTTTGCTCCAGTTTGTGTTTGTGAATGTGCGCGTGAGAGTATGCCCCTTCCAGATAATTGTGCGTTTTGCTCTGCCAAGGTCGCTGCGGTGGAGAAAACCACTGTAACTAGAAATAAAATGTGAATACCATTAACTTCATTACGAATCTGTTTTGTTTTAATTGACACAAATTAAACAGAAGTGGTGTGTTTTCACCTGGCTGAAGCAGGCGGCGAGACAAAGTGGGCAAAAGCCAGGAACCGGCTGGGGAGATACACCTTTAGCTACTTTGCGCACGCGTAAAACGTATGCATCTCACATGCCCGCGCGCATACTTAAACTCTGGCTCGCAGCCTACAGAGCAAACAGTTGGAGACTTTCGGGGGCACACGGCGAAAATGACAAGTACGCGGGACGCTGCGCTCCATCCTCGCGGAGCCGCGGTTTTACGCGCGGTGGTACGACCGAGGTCATCCAAAAGGACGCCGAGCCCTCCTGGGTTTATCTTGCTGGTGTCAGTGATGCTGTTCGTCCCAATTCAGCCAGCTGCAGCTCATCCTCAGTGCCTGGACTTCGAGCCACCTTTCAAACCTAAGTGGCACCTGGAGTTTTGCACGCAGTACGAAGAATTCGGCTGCTGCGACCAGAAAACTGACAACACGATCGCGGAGAGGTACTGGGACATTATTGACCAGCTGGAGATAGCAGGTTTGGAGCTCTGTGCAGAGATGCTGAAGGAAGTTATGTGCCAGGTAAGTCGATTTTTTTTCTTCTCTTTTTTAAGGATGCTGCTGTACTGAAGAGACAGAACATTTTCTGCACCAACGATAAATTGACTTTCACTGCAGTTTGTACACTTCTGCACAAACTTTATCTGTTGTTATTTAGCATTTTAATCCACTGAAATCTTCTAATACACACAATACTCAATAAATATCCAATCAAGCTGCGGATGTATTTTAGTCTCATGTAATTGAAGCTTACATGAAATTAAAGGTTTGTCTCACAACTGTAAAGGGATTAAAGTTCAAGCATCATTTCTTCTAATTGGATAAACACTGGGATCACAAAGCGCCACTCTAATTTGATGCAAACTGACCGTAAAACTTGTATTTCACAAAAACAAGTATATTGAGAGTGTTTCATAATGACTGACAGGGGAAGATAATTACATTTGCACTATTATTCACCAACACTAAAGGCAGCAAAGATTGAGATGTGCACAGGTGAACCACAGAACCTTAGTTTAGAGGAACAGTGGTGTGCATAGAGGAGGGCAGGGAGGCAACTTGCCCTCGAGGAAGTCTAAGTGCCGATCTTTGGAAAACCAATATATGTCTGTGTGCTAATGGACCGTTTCATTCTTGATTTTGTGACGTTTATGTCAAACTTGTGCCAGTCGGTTTCGGTCTGTCGTCCCAGCTGCTTTAAAGTGTCTTTGTCCCATCCAGGAGTGCTCCCCGTACGCCGCCCACCTGTTTGACGCTGAGGATCCCTACACAGCTGTCAGAGAGCTACCTGGCCTTTGCTTCGGCTACTGCTCCGAGTTTCACGGCAAGTGTCGGCATGTTCTCAAATATCTGACTGAGAATCGGCTGCTGCGGGGTACGTCTGAGCGGGACATGTCCACTTTCTGCACCATGGTGGACCTGTCTGACCAGGACTACTGCTACCCCAACGTCCTGAAGAGCCCCGGCCTCAGCAGAAACCTGGGACAGGTGGTGGAGGACCACCGAGGGTGTCTCCAGCTGTGCCTGACCGAGGTGGCCAATAACCTCAGAAACCCGGTGCTGATGCTGCACAGCGGCGACGGTACGCACCGGATGTTCATCGCCGAGCAGGTGGGCTTTGTTTGGGTGTACCTGCGCGACGGCAGCCGGCTGGAGCAGCCGTTTCTGGACCTGAGCGGGGAGGTGATGACCACTCCCTGGCTGGGGGACGAGAGGGGTTTCCTGGGCATGGCCTTCCACCCAAAGTACCGGGACAACGGACGCTTCTTCATCTACTATTCCATCCAGGTCAACAGTAAGCTGGAGAAAATCAGGATCAGTGAGATGAAGGTGTCTGCATCTGACATGAACATGGCTGATCCGTACTCAGAGAGGTATGGGGGGCGTGGGTGGTTGGGGTGGAGGGGGGGCTGCTCTTTTTATAGCTTCAAAGTTTGTGGATTGATGTAGGTCTACACAGGCTGCATGTTGAAAGACTTTGTTATGATTCACTGCATTTCACATGCATAAACATGTTCCGAGTCGGGGAAAGCTTCTCTAGAGCTCCAAGCACCAATATAATTTACACATTACACTAAAGTTCATAAAGTGAAACAATTAAAATGCCACAATAAAACAAAAGGAGGTATATTTCAAAACACAGTCACTGACTTTGTTTTAGGCAAATCCTCAAGTCTGTCAGTTATCATAATCATAAAGTATGACAGAGATCTGTTTATTTTTATATTATTTTTCATGGCAAAAAAATAGACCGTAACATTTTTGGTTCATTTAGGGGAATGGCAGGCCTTCAGCAGCTGTTTACTTTCTATAGGAAGTCATTTCCAACCTTCAAATAAGACCTACAAGATCGACAGGATTGTTTCCTAAATGAGCCCCTCTAGTTTTGCCTGGCTCCGCCCACCTGCAACTCACAGCTTCTCTCTTTTCTCATTAAATAAAACCTTATATTTCTCGGGCCTCCTCTGTCATCTATAAACTGAATAATATCAGTGCTTAACGAGCGAGTGACACACACCGATGCGTGTTGACGAGGTACATGCTGGATCCAAGCGAGCACCGAGGCGTTCCATAAGCATCACCGCAACAAAGCATTTAGAGTATGTCTGAAAAGGAAGTATATCACCTCCAGAGTGTTTGTGATTGTACCAAACTGCATCCTCTTTTATAAAAATTCAGGGTCATTTTAGAGATCGAGGAACCGGCCGCAAACCACAACGGAGGCCAGCTGCTGTTCGGCCTGGACGGGTGTTTGTACATCTTCACGGGAGACGGCGGGAAAGCTGGGGATCCGTTTGGGAAGTATGGCAACTCACAGAACAAGTAAGGGGCGTCAAGGTTTGTGAGGAAGAGTGAGGAACAAATTCAATCACAGCACCATCAAAATGAGCTCATTTAGGTTTATTTTACATTGGATACCTTATAATGGATTAACAGTTGATGTGGTGATGTTTACGTCAACAATTTGGAACAACAAAATCTGGTCGTTTTTAAAAAAAATTACTTTCAGCCCTTTAAAGCATTTATCCGTCACCTTTAAGATAACTTTTTCAACTTTTTATCCATAACTGACTGCTCTGACAACTATTGCAACCTTTATATATAGATATGTAAACAATATGTCAAATGCTTAACAATTTCCACCGTTTGCTTTCATAAATTTGAGCTGTTTCAACCATTTGTCAATCACTTTTACCGAACTGTTCAGCCGTTTTATGCTTTTATGTATTTTATCCATGCAACATTTTCCAATGTTTAGCATCACTTTAAGCCAACAGTGTCTCACTTTTAAATAATTATTTTACCAGTTTATCGATCACTTTTAGGAAGCTAGTTACTATTTATCCATTGCTTTTTTGGTTTAAATGACTTTTTCCATCACTTAATGAACCGTTTAGCCATTTCATCTGCTTTCAGGTAAATTTTTCAAATTTATCAATGCAGCTAACCATTTCCACTGATTAACATCACTATCAGCCAATTATTTAGCGAACTAGTTACCATTTATCCATTGCTTTTTGTTTACATTTTATTAATCAATCGTAGCTATCTCATTCATTTACCTTTAGCGAATTATTTATTATTTTTTTGCTATTTATTTTAGGATTTGAACCTTTACTTTTAACCATTACATTTATAAATAGAGCAACTCCAAGCATAAAAGTACTCTTTATGATTCAACTACTTGATTTAAGTCCTCTCCACTGTCTTATATATTTTCCTTGGTTACACAGGAGTGCTCTGTTGGGAAAAGTCCTCCGTATCGATGTGGATGGAAGTGACCCCGGTGGGCAGCAGTACAGGATCCCCCCCGACAACCCCTTCCTGGGGGACGTGGACGCTCGGCCGGAGGTGTTCGCCTACGGCGTCCGAAACATGTGGCGATGCTCCGTGGACCGCGGAGACCCGGTTAGCCGCTATGGCAGGGGCCGGATATTCTGCGGAGACGTCGGCCAGAACCGCTACGAGGAGATCGACATCATCGTGAAGGGGGGGAACTTCGGATGGAGGGCCAAGGAGGGCTTTGAGTGCTACGATCTGAAACTGTGCCACAACTCCTCCCTCAGTGAGTCCTTTCTCTGCATGTCTATTTAATCCTTTCACCACCTGGAATTTCTGGCACAAATAACTGCTTTCCAATCTAATTTTTTATACTTCAGATTTTTTTTAATTCAGTGCTTCTCTCTCTGCCACGACAGATGACGTCCTCCCTATATTTGCATACAGCCATCATGTTGGGAAGTCTGTGACAGGGGGATACGTGTATCGAGGATGTGAATCACCTAATCTGAACGGCCTGTACATTTTTGCAGACTTCATGAGTGGGTAAGAGGGTGTTGATCGTGGGCCAAAAATAAAAACAAATCCTTATTTTCTGTGGACTGAAGGAGACGCGGCGCTGTTTGGTCAACGCTTTGATTTTTTTAAATAAACTAAAACGCATAGCTGAGTTAATATACCATATTTATCGTATCCTTCTTTGTTTTTGTGGCGATTTCTTGTTATTTTACCATAAAAGTATTGTTTTTTAGAAACTAATTGCTGCTTTAAATGTGATAAACCCACATTTGTTGATTGCTTTTAATAGTGTTTATAATTCCTGTCGTCCTTTCAGTCGAATCATGGCATTAGAGGAGGATAGGACAACAGAAAGCTGGAAGGAGAAGAGTGTCTGTATGGGTGAAAAGAAGACTTGCTCTTTTCCCGGACTCATCAATCATCACCACAAGTTCATCATCTCGTTTGCTGAAGACGAAGCAGGTAGTGTTTGTTTTAGCCTCTCGAAGCATTTCTCTCTGAATCAACGGTGAAATGGCGGTTTCTGTATTTTTTATTTATTTATTTTTTTCCCAGGGGAGCTGTATTTTCTGGCCACGGCGTACCCCAGTGCTATCTCTCCCTCTGGGACGGTGTTTAAATTCATGGACCCCTCAAGGTGCAGTATCTGATGCATTAAATTCATGCCTGCTGTTCGCATGCGGAGTCGGACCGCTACACCTGCTGGGAGCCATGATTCAAAAAGACAGACGTGCTTGTCAAACTGTCTTTCCTCCAAATCACACACAAAAAAATTGGAGCTTATTTGAATAAATCCCTGGAGGCCAGACAAATCTCACTCCTGCTATCAGCACACATGAACGGACTAAAATTGGATCTAAAGGGGGACGTCAGACCCTCAACTCCCTCCCCCACGACTCACTCAAACATTTATCATTCTTACTGCATGTAAAACTGTTGTCACACAGCCACCGAGTGTCTCCAACAACAGTGTTTTTGTAGGAATGCTAATTTCTTTCAATAACGCCTCTGTGGTTTGGAGATTACAACTGTTTTAAGTTCCAACAGCGTTAAACTATAGACACAATACTGTAGGGAAAGCATGCAGAGAACTGTTTTTAAGAATAGGTTGGCTCCAAACATGCATTTTTTTTTTTTTTAGCTCATATGGTCTCGTTCGAGAGTTTAAACTTGGCACATTTCAGGGCGACTCCTGGCAATTATCTTTCTCTTTTACGGTAAATAAACAACTATATTTTTGTTTTTTCACTCTTAAAAACCTAAAGTCAAGTGAAATAAGCTGCTTCAAACTGAGGCAGAACAGAACTAATGTCTTTTTCTTGACTTTTTCTGAAAAATTAAACATAATTTTACATAATTGGAGGCTGTGGCTCAGACGGTAGAGTGGGTTGCACACTAATTGGAAGGTTGGTGGTTCAATCCCCAGCTCCTCCTGTCCACATGCCTAAGTGTCCTTGAGCAAGACACTGAACCCTGAGTTGCTCCCGATGGTGTACCATCAGTGTGTGAATGTGCTCCTGATGGCAGCACCTTGCATGGTGATCTGTCTCATTAGTGTGTGAATGGGAAAACCATGTTAAAGCGCTTCGAGACTGAAAGGTGATAAAGCGCTATACAAGTACTGACCATTTACCATAATTGTTTTTCACAAAACAAACGCTATATCACCATAACAAGACCAAAAACTGATCTCTAACTTTGCGCCTTCTGCAGGAGATCTCCTCCTGGGAAGTGCAAGCAGAAGCCGCTCCCTGTCAAAGTCAGGGGAAAGAAGTTTCCATTTGTGCCCATGGAACGTAAGTCACCTTCATCTCTGCATCTTCATCACTTATTCTATCACATAAGTGTGTCGTTTTTATGGTGTCTGCGTACCAAACTGGTTGAAGAGAGGCAGTGAAAACAGGACCGAGTGGAGCCGCTGAAACCTTAAACTGAAATGGTGCTTTTAGAGTAAAAATACTTTTGGTTTAATCAAGGTGCTCTAAATAAACACAACATGTAATGTTATGAAAGCAGTTAAATTAGAGCTGCAGGTTGTTGTACACAGAAAACATTTGGGAGAAGTCTGTTCTGGCAAGCCAGCAAATTATTCGTATTCACTGTTTCGACCTTGTTTTTAGCAGACCCAGCTGTTTTCCCTCCATGTTTCACGTCTACATGCTGCCAAGCTGCATAATCACACTAGGGTCATACATAAAACTATAAAAAAGCGAGCTCCAGTTTTACATCAAACACGTCGAAAATAGAAAGAGGAGAAGCATTTCAAACATTCAGAACTGGTTTTCGGAGCCAAATATTCATGAAACACGACACATGTGGCTGCGAGTAAAACGGTAAAAATGGGTACTTACCAACATCTGTGCTGTTACAGTGACCGTGCTGGACACGAATGAGAAACCTACGAGACCACCACCGAGAAAATTCAAGCTCACCACCAAACCGCCGGTTACGAGCAGCCACATCGAACCGACGACCACGAGGACGATGACGCCGGGTGCCACCGTGAAGCTGAAGTCCCCTGCTAAGGAAGCAAAGAAGAAGAACAAGCTGAAGCCATGGAAGAAGGACAAAATGCTGAACAAGCAGCAGGCCAAGAAAAACACTTTGAGGCAGAAAACTAAGAAGCAGTCGAAGAAGCCGGCCGCGACGAAGCCCGTCGTCGTCAGAAACAAAATAAAACTGAAGAAAAATCTAAATGCAACGGAGAGTTTAGACGCTTTAAAATCCTCCAACGGCCTCAGAGACAACAAAATCCACACGAAGAGGAAGATCCCCCTGAGGAACGCTGCACAGAAGCAAACCGGACTAAAGATAAAAGAACCTGCAACACAATTCATGAACGACACCAAGACACACTTGAATGTGAAAAACAACCAAACAACGAGAAACCAACTTAAAGTAAAAAATTAGCGAGCGAGATAAGACATCGCACTTTAAAAAAAATAATGTTTTATTTGAACTTAGTCGTATATTTTTGTGTTTGCTGATGTGCCATGTTTTAAAGAAAGTATTTGACATTTTGAAATACACTTATTTAGTTTTCTGCCAGTGAGATGAGAGAATTTTGGACCACTGTCATGTCCGAACCTTTTATACAACAAAGCATCCAGAAGAGCTTCACATAGAAAAATACAATAAAACAAATGAAGAAAAAAAACAATGTAGCTGTAAAACAAAGATTAAACAAACAAAACCTGCAAAAAGCCAAGCTAAAAAGAAAGAAAATGTCCACTGAAATAAGTCCCTCAGATCCTCAGGTAGACTTCTCCAGAGGTGGAAATCAGACTCTGTGTGTTTTAGTATCAAACCTAGGAATAACACCAGAGGAGGATCTGAGGGATCTGTTGGGCACATGTGCTAAAAATCAACTCTGAGAGGTGACAGGCCGTGCAGTGATTTAAAATCCAGCAAAAGAATCTTAAAAACAATTCTGAAACTAATCGACAATGACTTTTTAATATCTGTTCCCTCAGAGCTGCTGCCTTCTGGACACAATGTAAGCGGTCGGCAGCTTTTCAGGAAGACCAAACGGGAAGTTTAGAAGCTTAAAATCAAGCAGAAGTTTATCTGTCAGCCTGAGAGAGGGACTGTCTGATTTTAGGGACGTTTCCGAGATGATAAAAGGAACGTTTCGGGATGTTTCTAAAGTGAGTTTCAGTTTTATCTTGTTTCTGAAGAGTGAGTAGGACACTGGAGCTTCTGGTCATCCAACATAAAACCACTAAACACAAGATATAAAGTGTTAATTAGTGACTTTTAATTCATCTTTACCTTCGGACAGAACTAGGCTGGCTGTTTTTATGCTAAGCTAAGCTAACCATCTACAGTATGTGGCTTTGAATTTACCATGCAGACTTGTGATTGGCATCAACACCGTTATCTACCTTTACAGCAAGAAATCAATTAAGTGTCCCAAAAATGTGGAATTACTCCTTTAAGGTATGAAAAAGCACCACTATTGCATGCTATCATACATGTAATGACACCGTTTTCTTTTTGCATTTTATTTCTGCCTGTCGTAAACTCATTGGTCCAACTTAATCACCGCCCTGTCTCCATTTGGAAACATATCAAACAGGTTTGAAGTCTAAATAAGCACAAAGCCCTGTGCCGTGAAATGGCTCTAATTTTACAGCACATGGAAACTGATAAAAATAAACATTAGAAAGTGTCTGTGTCTCTGTAATTAAAGTCCACACCACTGATCATAACTGGAACCGCTGTGACCGGGGCTCGTTATAACGACTGCTGTAAAGCCGTCCTGACTTCCTCTTGCAGTTTGTGCACGCTGAGGTTACATGAACATCACAATGCAGTGTTTTCTGTCTTTATGCCAACGTTATGTATGTTAGAATTCCTGACAGCTTTTCATAACACATAATACCACAAAACTATGACACAAACATACCATCCTAAAACACGGTGCTACATAACCTTATTATGGTGACGACTTAAAACACACTAATGTGCTGCTGCTGCAATAATTGTTTTGCTGACTCGCTCCACTAAAAACTGTCATGGTGCAGAGCATTGTTAAAAAAAAAAAAAAAAAAAAACGGTATGCTTCCTTTAAAATCAGCAACACCTGGAACGAAGTGCAACCTTCAAAAACAATAGGGCGTGCGCACCATCGGTGCTCGGGCCCTAATTATCCAAACCAAGAAGTGCTACTTGGTCCGAAGAGTAAACAAAAAAACAACAACAGAAATATGTCATGACATGTCATATTTGAAGGTACAACCTGACTTTTGTTATGATAACTGTGTTGTTTGATCAACAGGACGGAGTTAAAACACTAACATACTGAACATTAACACGTGTCCTGGTCACATACAAACATGCCAAGTCATGCTAAAAATTCTGCATTCACAACTGAAGCCGTATTATCTACCAAAACATGACAGAACGTATCGAGATGATGGAAACATTATGTCATATTTTGTGTGGGATATCGCGTCACAAAATATGACATAATGTTTCCATCATCTCGATACGTTCTGTCATGTTTTGGTAGATAATACGGCTTCAGTTGTGAATGCAGAATTCTTACCATACTGTGACATGACATCATGCAACGACACGACGTGACATGACATTAACATGCCATGTAACGTGACATGACGTGACATCGAGTGAACATACCATATCATACCGTGACATAAAATGACCTGACATGACATAGCAGAAGTTCATGTACGTACAGTAGGACAAGATATTTCCTTTTTTTTGAGTGAGCAGGTTCTTTGATCAAGCACCCACCGTTAAAAATCCCAGTTCACTTCAGCACATCGAGCTCAAAACTGAAATTATACTTGAAGAAGCAGGAGTCATTTAACCTGATGGCGGGTCTCCATTTGAAGGTTAGTCTGCTACATGTTCTCCCTATGTTGAGGTTCCTTAAAACAGATTCCTCACAAATTATAGACCCATGTAAGTACAGGTGAGCGGAGATATGACCAGTTTAAATTCAGGGGGTGGTGCTACACAATTTCCACTTTCTGGACCTTTGACTTTTCACTTCAACACACAAAACTAATGCGTCCTGTAAAGTACTCATTTTGTGACAGACGGCTGGGAAGTGCCTCTTTTCCTGTTGAGCAACGGTTTGTTGCTACCTGCAGCTGCTTTGCTCGAGGGGTCGTCCTTTGAAGTGTGGGAACGATGGCTCTTTTCAACCACCGCAGCACTCTGCTGACACACAACGTGACGCCTTCCCCCCATTTTAAAGGGGGATGTTTGCAGATTTCAGCGTTTTGTCATTTCGTTTGAATTCCTTGTAATAAAGTTGACACGTAACGAGCTGCTCAACACGGAAATAAGAGACGGAATTTAAATATTCGGTCAAATTGGGTCAAATCAAAGATGCTCTCTTGTCGACATGACTTCCTTTTAACCCAAAACTTATTTACTTGGATTATTCATCACATTACTGCAAACACAACAACAAAAATCTGTGTGCTATTGAGTTTATTTAAATGACCAAAGAGCAATTTGGTGTTGTTGTTTTTTTGCATTCTAATGACGTGCAATCAAAGATAACATAAATTTGCTGTTGTTGAAGATTCTTTAAAAATCTTTTATATTTCTGCGAGTGAATTTAGTAGATTTATGGGCACAACATTAAGTGCAGAGATGCATGCTCCCCTGAAGATGAGTCAGCATCATCATCAGCTCCAAATTTCTGCGTTTCCTCTGGTTTATGACCAAATATCTGCCGGTGGCATTCCCGCCGGCCTCAGCTGTACTTTTCAGTCTGGAATGCTAATCAGCAGTTGTTTAGCAGCTGGCATGCTAGCACACCAAACTAAGACATTGAACATGTTAAACATGATGTTAGCACGCTAATGTTAGCCTACAGGAAGCGTCAGAGCCGCATGCACGACTGACGACTCTTGGCCTTCTTCTAAACAAAAAAACACACAAAAAAACTCTATCATGACATTTAACTGTATTAGTAGAGAAACTAAATTAGCTGAACACTTTCAGATTTTCTGTTACTCATGTTTGACCCACTCAGACAGAAAGCTCCTGCTTTAACATCAACAGCATGAAAATCTCTCAACTTTGTGAGAAATGTGGCACCGCTCCACCACCGGTTCTCAGAGAGGAAATAATGAACTGCAACTGAACCGGTCTGTTTGGGTCTACGCTGATTTAGAAGAAGAAGAAAAAAAAAAAAAACTGTTTTATGATTCATAAAATGTTTTAATTAAGTAAAAGAAAACAAGCTTTAGAATTAGAAGTATTGACTGAAGCTACAAGGTGCAGTGATTTTGTATTAGACATATTTCTTTTCTGTCTGTGATGCTTTCATCATCGACCATGCTCATCATTTTTTTTTATTAATTACAAAACAACTAGTATTGATTGTTTGAACATGTATTATTTCACTCTCCAGGCTCTGGTCACAGTTAAAGCCATATCGCCCTCTACTGGCCGTTAGGTGCAACTAAAACGGGATCAAATGTGTGTCTCATTCTGGGTTAAAATGCTGGCAGGTTAACCGACAGGTCGCTGGTTTATTTCCATGAATTTATGACAATAGAGGAGGGTGGGAAATGTTTAGCCAGAGAGCTTTTTCTGAACAGCCGAGCGTATCGGCTTTAAATATTAACAGGATGTAACTGGAATATAAAATACAAGGTGGGCAGTAATTCATTATTTACGTGATAACAGTCATTTCAAATAAAGTCTAAAATAAAGCTCAAATTACTCATCTGTTGGACTGTGGGTTTGTTTTGACTGACTGGGACTCAACTACTAATGTTTTTTTTTTTAACTGTTATTACAATATTAAAATTAGGTTTTAAAATGACAAATTTGCCTGGAAACTTTAATAGCATTAAAAGCTTATATAGGTAGAAACAAAATGGAATAATTGTCACAAACAGATACAAAATTTAAATGTTTTGCTTTCTAATACCAAAGATGTTTAAAGCCAAGCCGTATTTCTCTTTCCTGTTTGATCCAGGAACCATTTTATTGCAAAAATTTCATGAGCATGTTTTTTTTTTTTTTATATATATTTAATGACGAGTAGGAACAACATGCAGTTACAGATGTGTTTAATTCAGCTTCCATTAGCGTTACACAGCAGCCCAGTGGAACGCCAATTAAAACAATTTACTATGAAAAACAAACTACATGATGTTTTTGAACTGCTGTGGACTCATTTCAAATACAGTGATTTTAGTGTTTTTCTTTTACTATTTGTGCATTCTACGTGTATTGAAATGCTTTCTTTAGTGTGAACTTTTCACAGTGAGCGGAAATCAATGACCTCTTCTTGTTTTTCCTCCGTCTGACTCCCTCCATCAACGGCTGATCTTGTAAACAATATCTCCAACCTGAAGGATCCCCGTCTTCTTCACGATGTGCAGCTGTCCGAACAGCGGAGCCGATTTGTAGATGTGCTTCTCGGACAGATTGCACAGGCGATAGCTGTGAGTTTGAAGACATTCAGGTGTGACATCAGACGGGAAGAGAGAAGCCTTTATTTATTACTGTTGGACCAATTTAACAAACTGAACTCCTGACTGGATTTAAAAGTAACTCCTGTGGTTTATTGCAAATGCAAACAGATAAAATGTTTTACCTTTTCAGTGTTTCCAGAGGCTCTTTCCTGTTGATGATTCCTGTTTCTGGGTCAACCGTGGTGAAAACACACCTGACAACGACACAAAGTTACAGGTAAGTTTGCATCCATCCAGTTTTAATCCTAAAATAAACATTTTAACACCAATTAAGACTCTTCATCTGGCTTTATTTCTATCTCGGGAATCAAACCTCAAACCCCAGCAGTGGCAACGACGCCCCTTCGGATTCACTCTTTCGGTTAAATTAACTGCTTCTATCTCTAATTATTGTCTGTGTGAGGCATCAGCTGCGTTACCTTCCACATGACATTACACGCTGCAGCCGCACGCTGCCAATCTGGATCTCTTCCCAAGAATCCTGGAAAAAAAAAAAATAGCAAAGCAGTTGGTTGTGGAGTCGGAGATAAATTTAGTCCACGCTGTTCACACTGAAAAGGGCGAGCTATTAGTCAGAAGTGAAGAACCAGAGGAGAAGTGTTCAGCAGGAGGGAAAAATAAAACCTCATTAACTGGAGATTTGGGGGGAAAAAAAGGATCTGGTATTTTTATGACCTTTTAAACGATTGTCTGATTGAAAAACACACCTCTTCGAACGCCTCACAGTCACTTATCACGATGTTTGGGCGGAACCGCTCCACCGTGACGTCCTTCTCCAACTTGCTGCTGAGGTCCTGAACAGAGGCGTCCGACAGCAGCATCACAGGTCCGACATCTGGGTATGCCACTTGCTGGATACACGCGTAAAACACCACAGCAGGGTTACAGCAGTTTCACTTCAGAGATGCACAAAGTTAGACTGTTAATATCTGATAATAAAAAGCAACACACACACACACACGGAGAAAGTGACTACCTCATACTGTGGGAAGAAAGGCGCTATCTCCGCCGACTGCCTGGCTCTCATCTGAGGCTCAAAGTGCACCATGTGAAAGGTTTTCTCGTCCCCGACATAACGAGTGAGCCAGCGGGACACTTCGTCGCCACAATCCCGGCCCTGGATGTCAGCGCCGAACACTCTGCAGCACAAACACAACAAGAGGCGTAAATACAAGTCTGACAAGAGAAGGAAAAGAAGTAAATGATGCAGGAGACAAAATAACAGCAGGAATGAGGCTGCATGATGTCTTACAGAAATAGGATATACAAAGTCTTTAGCCGACAAAATCTGCAGAATTCACAGCTAAAAGATTTATTGCCAACTATTTCAATCATCTATTAATTGGTTCAAGCAAAAATGCTTCTGATATTAAAGATTTTAATATTGATTTTGACCATCTTTTCTGACAATTTTAAGAGAAATTATTGAGTGATGAGAGAAGACATAATTGATAGATGTTGAAAAAAACTCTTTAGCTGCAACTTCTCAATCTTTTTTCTGTTTAAAGATGACTAAAAATACTTGTTTTGATTTATCAAGCTCGCAGTTACGAGAAGAAATGATTAACTCCAGACCATGGAGTTAATATTAAACTCGGTATGAGACCTGCAGTCGATGACCGGGTTGTCGGGCTGCTTGAAGGGAAACCTCAGCTCCTCCATGTTCGGCCCATTCACACAGACGTGACCTCCCTCGCAGGTCAGCGACACCAACACCAGACGAGGCTGCTGTCTGCCCGTCACCATGTGACCGTCCTCCGTCACCACCAGCCAGTGTCTGCAAACAGAAGACACACACAGAGAGGCGGATTTGTCCCCGTCTGCACCATTCAGTGTCCCCGGTTTACCTCCAGACTTTACAGGGAAGGGGAATAAAAGAAAACATGACATCACAGGTTGCCATGGAGACTGCTGAATCATACAGAAATCCCAGCTTTGCATCGCATTTTATTTTTATATCCACTGGTTGAAAATTGATTCAGGAATTATGTGGAAAAAATGTCTTATGACACTTTAAACTGCCAGCATCAGAGATTTTCTCATGAGCGGCTGCCATGTTTGATATTTTTCTTGTACTGCACAAACATATTTGTGCGATCAGTGTTTGCACAGCTGAAGGAAATATGAGCAAAAGCCTGCAAGGTTGTACGTCTGCTTCACGAAAGCCTCCACGAAACATAGGAAGGTATAAATTGCTTTTATTTGTGTTATTAAAGAGGAAAATGTCTCTCAAACCTGCAGACAAAGTATAGCTCAAAGCAAATACAGTTAAAGCTGTGTCTCTTAATTCCACTTGTTGTTTATTATCATGTTTAACTGCACAATCTATGATAAAAGATGAGTTAAAACCTGTAAGACTACATAAAACCTATATAGTCTATAAAACGTTATTATACTGTGCAACAAAACAGGCTAATTTAAATCATTTTTATGCCACAATAACTATTAATGAGTTGAAATGTAACTGTATTTTAAATTGGGAACAGTTTTGACTATTTGGGTATTTGAGTTGATTTATTTCAAGCCTGAGACCCAAGGTCAAACCACAACACCTGCAAACACCGGCAAGGTGTTCAGTCAAATGTTTTAGAGCTCTAGCTGTCTGATAAATTCGGTGGGGAGGGAAATATTAAGCAGCACAAACTGAAAATAGTCAACTATTTTTAAGATAAACGTAGTGGAGAGTTGGTGAAGTGTGTTGGTGTGACATGCAGGTGTTTGTGTCTGTGACATGCCAAAACTCACCGATCCTGCAGCTCTCCAAACTTCAGCCCGATTTTCTGGCATTCTGCGAGAGCCACAGACACCGCTTTTCCAGATTTGAGAGGGTGAATGAGGAGCTGCGACACGACGCCCACACGAACCACTTTTTCTGGCCTTCGCAGGTATTTATAACCGAGACCGAGTCCCAGAACTGCAGCTCCGGCTCCGGCGGCCAGGAGCGCGGCTCTCCTATTCTGGGCCAACGCGTT
Source organism: Brachyistius frenatus (assembly GCF_029030835.1). Lineage (NCBI taxonomy): Eukaryota > Metazoa > Chordata > Actinopteri > Embiotocidae > Brachyistius > Brachyistius frenatus. The sequence continues at coordinate 327,882 of NW_027210701.1, forward strand.
CACAGCCAGCTCCCACAGGTTCATTTTGGAGCCTCGAACACTTTCTTGGCCACTGAACTTTTTGTTTAAGTAACAGCAGACGCCATGTGCGACGTTCAGGGGCACTCGGTCATCAGCAACTCACCAAATATGATTATTAATGGTTCCGCAAGGACGGTCTGATTTACTTAGATAAATCTAACTATCATCTCTCTGTTACCCACCTGTTTAACACTGCTTTAATCTATGTATTTTTTTAATTTTTTTTAATTGTTTTTACAGTGTGCTTTAATAGTTTGTCCTTGCTTTTACATTACATTTCATTTAGCTGACGCTTTTATCCGAAGCGACTTACAATAAGTGCATTTCAACCATGAGGGTACAAAACCCAGAACAACAGGAATCAAGAAAATACAATTTCTTCAAGAAAGCCAAACTACAAAGTGCTATAAGTAAGTGCCATTTTAAGCGCTACTAAAGTGCTACTATTCAAGGTAAAGTCGGAAGAGGTGTGTTTTTAGTTTGCGGCGGAAGATGTACACTTTTATAGTTTTTTCCCCTTTTCTTGCACTCTGTAAAACACTTTGTGTTGTTTGGAGTTATGAAAAGTGCTTCATAAATACATTTTACAAATACCTGCATGTGCACATTAGTGGAAGAAGTACTCACCCTCTAAATAAGTAAAACTAGGCTGCTAGAAGAGTAAAAATACTTCCATTACAAGTAAAAGTCCTGCATAAAAAGTCATACTCTGTAAAAAAGTAAGTTTTTGCAGAAAACTGTAGTTAAAGTATGAACGTGAAAATCCTGGTTTGGTTGCTCTGACTGATATCTGCTAATATGTGACACAATTTTTGTTAAATTTTATTTGAGATTTTTGATTTTGATACACTTTATTAATCCCCGAGGGGAAATTTCTTCACTACAGCAGGGGGGCTCTCAGGGGGGAGATGCTGCAGCAGGCTGCCACTAGCGCGGCGCCAGGTAACCTGACCTGAGGTGCATGTTTTTTGGATGATGGGAGGAAGCCGGAGAACCCACGCAAGCACAGGGAGAACATGCAAACTCCGCACAGAAAGGCCCAGGACCGGATTCGAACCCAGAGCCTTTTTTGCTGTGAGGTGACAGTGCTAACCACTGCACCACCGTGGTTTAAATCCCAGGTTTTAAATACCTGATCTTACCTGAGATCCCCACATCTACTCAACTCAGCTCAGCTTTACTTATATAGCACCTTTTATAAATGCTTCCCACTGGAGCAAGAGCACACACACACACACACACACACACACACACACACAAATAAAAGCAAACAAACAAACGAATAGAACAATACGTTTAAAAATGATGTAAAAATATTTTTTTACAAATTAGACTAAAGAAAACAGACGACTTAAAATTATAACAATAAAACTTGTTAAAAATGAATAAATAACATTTAGTAAATTAGAATAAACATCAGGGATAAAAACAATAATTAAAACTTAAAAATCAGGACAATAAACTAACCTTATAGTTGATCCTGATGTGTGATCCTGATGGTCACTCCCAGGAAGTAATGTAATATCACACCTTTGTACTCCAAACCACCAAAACAAAGACAAAAGCCGCAAGTGAAAATGGACTTTCTAACCTTCTCAGTTATTTTATTTGGTTATTATTCCATGCTTCTGTTGGATGTCTGATATTTGTGTTTAGATCTCAATGAATACCACCTTTAAGATAAAGAAAATACCAAGTCAGCATTAATGTCAAGTCAAGTAATCATTCAGCAGTTTGTTAGTGCTCACATCTGATTTGATTTTGTGTGTTTTGATATTTCCTTTCATGTATAGAAAATTAATTATGTGAGATCCTATCAATTATTTGAAAACACCAAATAAATCCAGTCAAAATTGGCGTTAATATGTGAGAATCACCTTCAGCTTCAACCTGAGCAGGATTTTGTCCAAAAGCAAGAGAAGTTGTGACGTAATGTCACCGCTGACCTTCTCGGGGGAACTATTTCTGTCTTTGACATAGATACTCAGGTCTGTGGCCAAAGTAGAAAACAGCAGATGCTCCAGCCGCAGGGGGTCAATACAGGGATCTGTCGAATGGATACTCCTTCTGTTGCCTTTCTGTGCTACACGTCTAATGGCTGAAGGCAGATTCACACGGCACAGCGCCAGACCCAACAAGCTGGTTCGATGAGAAATCTGAAGACGAGATAATTGCTCTCAACAACTGACACTTCAACTGTTCTTAGTGCATACAAGAATTTGTTTTAATTTCCCTCATATTTGGGCTTTTCGTTCACTTTAATGAAGCTCTGAAGTAACAAACAAAATGGAGCACATCTTTCATGTAAAGGCATTTAGAGCAGTGGTTCCCAGTCTGGGGATGTAACATAACGTGTCAGGATAAATGTGAGGGGTCGCAAGATGATCCACAGGAGGAGAAAGCAGCAAAAACTGAAATAAAAGCAGGGTTTTCACTCTTATAGAAGAATAAAACTTAAGAAGAGTAATCACTTTAGCTCCTCAGGTTCCAGGTTTAGTGTACAAGGTAAAAAAAAACAACCTTCATTTGGATTTACAGTTCCATTGCTTCAATGTAGGAGTACATGCTGTTGCATCTTTTTTTGTCGTATAGGCTGAGCTACTGAAATGCAAACGGGCTTTTTAGCATCTCGACTAAAAGTCAGAAGAAAAAAAAAAGTGAAGACAAAATAGCAGAAACACAACCCCAATGTCGTACATTAGCTCCTGTTTAAATACCATTAAGATCTTGTGACCACTTTCTTTGTTAAAATAGTCTCCTTCTGTTTGGTACATGAAAATAAAATGTTAATCAAAATGGTCATTTAAAACTTTAAATACTAAGGTTAGGATAGGTAGGTTTGGTAAGGTTAGGTAGGTTAGTTAGGTTAGGTAAGGGTAGGTAGGTTAGTTAGGGTAGGTTAGGATAGGTAGGTTAGGTAGGTTAGGGTAAGTTAAGGTGAGTTAAGGACTCATCGGGTCCTTAATTGGTAAAATTGGTAAAACTTTGCTTTTTGGGTCTCCAATAGCCAAATAATTTCATTGTAAATTTCCTGGAAATAACTTGTAATGTGGTGCTATTCGTGAAAAAAATAACAAGTTACTTTGAGACAAAATATCAATTTTAATTACAAGTAAAAAATTATGATTTTATTAAAGACTGAAACCTTCTAGTTTTCATGCACGTTGCATTTTTGAATGTGACCAAAGCTACACAAAAAACTTCCAGGAAAGAAATTCAGTTTGAACTTTCAAAAACTGTCCTTTGTTCGTCTCCTTCTCAAGTGCAACAGTGAAGGAAAAAGTTACGATGCAGCAAGTTGAGGACAAAAAAAAAATCGGACTGAAGTCTTGATAGTAAAAGTTTTAAATCAAACTCACTGCAGGGCTGGACAAACGATGGAAAAAAAATGTGCCGGAGTGCAAAAAGTTTGAGGCCCTGCTGGACAAAATGAAGCATGCATGATGAAGTCAGTCACCTTATATTTGTCCAGCATGAACTCAAACGTTTGTACAAACCTGCAATGACTCTAATAAAAAAAAACATTACTACCAAGATTTCAGTCTGAATTTTTTCAGTCCTTAATTTGCTGTATTGGATATTATGGAGCCACAAAATACAGTGTCACCAAATCTAAAACCTCAAACTCTCCAAAACAGTATTTTTTTTTTCTTTAAATCAAAGTGTTTCTGTTCTTTTGTTCCCCCCCCCCCCACCACCACCCAGTTCGCTGTGCTACGTGATAAGGAGTTGAACATAACACATATACAGTATATCCTGCCACTAACCGTGACATAACGACGCGCCGCCATACTTTCGCTCGTGACTAACCTGCTGTAGGTTGTCCGGAACTGGACTCCAGTCAGAATCCCAGGGGGACACCATCTGGACCCAACGCTCCTTTCTATACATTCAGCAGACTTTTCTTACGCTGCATATGTCCATAAACAGCACGGCGACGGTAAAAAAAAAATTAAAAATCACATGACTATACACAGAAAGCCATTTCATAGATGTTCTCTATTAATTATAAACGATTTTATAGATTGTGCGATCAGACAATCCAGAGAAATGACAGTGAAAGTTATTTATTGAATAAAATATTCATGTTTTTAGATGTTCTAAAATAGTACAATATTAATAGTAGATGTGATGTGTGGGATATATATTACCACACAAATGAATATTATTAACTGCACGCATAACCTTTGGCAAGTTATTAATAAGAAAAAAAAATACTATTTTCAAGTATTTTTTGAGTCTTCAAGTGCAAATCTTTCACACCTCTTTAAAAATGTTTCCTTTCCAAGCAAGAAACAGAAATACAGTACTTGCATTAAATATACATGAAATAAGCTGCTATCTCCTGGTCAGAAAGAATCACAATCATCATTTTTCTTCCATTATCATGTGCAAATAGTGGAATAATGTAACATACATGGGATCAGCTTATAAACAGACACAAAGGCTTGAACAAAAATAGGATTTGCAAGTAATTATTTGCATCTGTTTTGTGTCGCCCCACAATTTTGTGTCGCCCTACAATGAGAACAATAAAGGTAAAAGAAAAAAAATTACCCACAGATACTTAAGGATATTATCGATCTGTGATGTCTGGCAATTTAGAAACGAAACAATTAATCGTGACCATATTTGGCATATTAATCGATAACAGAGGTTTATTTTCTGTTCGGTTGAGGCAACGGTTGGTGTAACTGCACCTCTGAAACATCTACTGTTGGGAGTTTTAAATAAATCAAAAGTCTTCAGAGGATAAAGCTCTGCTGGAAACTGAACGTGACGTCACGTCGTGCCGCCTACATAAAAAAAATACACCACTAAACAGCAAATGGGCCCAGACACACTAAATACTAACTAAGGGTGGATTTGTCCTGCTCCCTCAATCACCCACAGTCAGTCTATTGTGGCGTAACTGTGTGTGATTGACAACCAATTTGTTATCCATTGTGCCAACATGGTAACCCTCCTCCCATCTGCCACTCCGAACTGCTACAAAATTGGTTTTTTTTGCATCTATTGTTGGAGCCAGATGTAATTTGGACGTTTCGTCAATGAATTCTGTGAAGCATCGTAGTCCGTCACGTGGAGCGGTGAGAATTGAAATGGATTCACGGCTCAGGCGTGTTTCTTTTGTTTAAAGACAGGTTTGTAAACGGCAGGCTTAACAGTCAGGTAGGGGGTCGACAGTCAGATGTTTGCTTTGCATGATGTCATTTTTATAGCTGCAGCCAGGAAGAGGTTAGCTTAGCTTAGCATTAAGGTTGGAAGAAGGGGGAAGCGGTTAGCCAAAGTTCAAAATCTGCTTCTCACAAAATTTCACGTCTGATGTTAAATCCAAACACAAACAGTAGTCTAAAAATTACACTTTGTGGTTTTGGAGGGAGAAACCTGCTTCAACAATCTCTCGACAAACAAACCCACTCTGCTGTAACTGACAGTACTTATTTGCTTTTTGCAGTTTTACTGTGTTTGGAATTTTTTTTTTTTTTTTTTTTTTTTGTCACATTACATAACTTTGTGTTTGCGTCTGATGCACCAGAAATTTGGTCACGAAATCAGAGGCAGTTCCACCTGTGAGTCATGTGCAGTGTTCAGCACGCCTCAGCTTTACTAAAGTTTCAACAATCACGATTTGTTAATTACGTCTTTAGGGTAAATGATATGAGGCCTGTCACGAATACTATGATGGGAAATATGTCGAAAATCATCACGTCAGGACGTAATCCTAACACAGGAAAACAACTGACAGACTTTATGAAATAGGTTGAATCAGCACCTTTGAGGTTATTACCAAAAAAAAAAAAAAAAAAAATGGAATTTACTGCAGATGTTATTTTATCTTTCTGTTTCTGCTCACAAGACTGAATCTCCACCGTCTTTTACCCACAAACTGTGTACACTTGGAGTGATGCAGGTGACTCCCTGATCGTCTACAAGACCCTTCAAAAGCACCTCAACTAAGAAAACATCACGTGGCGCTCTTCCTCAAACACATATCTGAGTAAGACGTTTACAGTACTGTATGTGCTTTTTCCTTTTGCATGTTATACGGTTGGATTACGAGGATGGTAGCACCACAAACATCTACTTGCAGTCACGTCTCTGCTGTGAGGACTGCCAAGCATCTGCTGTCCACTTGGCAGTGCGGTCGTATTGTGCTCTGCTGAAATCTGTTGCATTGAAAGGCTAAACAGAGCTGCGTCTCTTAAACACCCTGAACGGGGAGAGAATGTGTAGGCCTGTTGTTATGGAGCTTATGCTCGTGCACTGACGTGGACTGCAAACGCAGCCTGTCGATCCGGGCTCCATGTAGTGAGGACAGTCACTGTTCTGCTGTAAGTAGGCATCTGAGAACGTCAGCTCCTGAGGAATCATGCTGGGTATGGAGCCATGCAGCTTCTCTTTGCTCCTGTACCACAGGCAGGAGCATATAGTCTGGAAGTGGAGCACCTCGGTGTAGACACCTTTAAGTTCTTTAGCCTTTGTGGTGTCATCTGCTACAGGTGTGGTGGAAGTTGAGGTTGAGATTGGTAAAAGACGAGCCACCTCTCCTCTGGGCTTGCTGCCGGACAGCAGGGCCTTCTGCTTGGCGTCCCTCCGCTCGTCCTCGGCGTTCATAGTCAGGAAGCGGAGCACCACCAGGTTCAGGAACGCTCCGATCACGGTCAGGCCCATGAGGATGTAAACAAAGCAGAAGGCCACGTAGCGAGGGTCGTTCTGCAGGGCGTCGTCCTTCTGCAGGGCCACATAGTCTCCAAACCCGATGGTGGTGAGGGTGATGAAGCAGTAGTAGAAGGCGTGGAGGAAGCTCCATCCCTCGCAGTGGGAGAACAGTAAGGCCCCCACGCACAGGGTGCTCATGCAAGAGAAGAAGCCCACGGTCACCATGTTTGCCATGGAGACCTCAGTCTCATGCATTCCCAGGCACTTCTTGGCTTGGTGCAGCAGGTACCTGACGAACGTGTTGATCCGCTCGCCCAGACTCTGGAACATGACCAGGGTGAGCGGGATCCCCAGGAGGGCGTAGAACATGCAGAACACTTTCCCTGAGTCGGTGCTGGGCGCTGCGTGGCCATAACCTGTGTGAGGGGACATCACACTGTTACACCTTTATACATGTTATATCATACGGTGTGTAACAAGCTGCTCCGTTTGTTTTTCTCGAGATAAATCATCTTAATGTGTTTTTAAAAAAAAAAAAACACCTGCTAGACTCACATCCACAGGAAACCAACACACGTTCCCACTGAGTCCTCCCGTTAATGGGAAACCAATTCACACTATCCAGCTTGACATTAATATTGTGAATTAACAGCTATTTATTTTTAACTCCCACACTGTTGTCGGCTGAGAGGTTGTAAACACCGCAAGTAAATCAGAGAGGCATCATTTTCTTCACCTAAATTATCCAAAACATAGATACGGATACTAATCCATTATATAGTTACACACAAATTACATCTGGTGTGTTTGGGGTCAATGAAGCTTTCTTGATCAATTAAAAAGTAAACAAATATATAATATATACAGAATTTGTTTTTGGACTGACATGAAATTAATCTAATATTGTGTGTCTGGTAAAGAGAAACAGCAAAAACAATGAGTTAAACACCAACACCATGAAAAATAACACAAAATATGCCACAAAATGAAAAAGCTAATATGAAATAATGAGTAAAACTTCTTATACTAATAATTGGATAGAAGATTCTACTAGTTGGTTGTCAAATATTTCTTAAGGGGGCCATTGCATCTGTGTCACTGAGATAAATAGCAGGTTTTAAAAGATATATCATCTTTGTTAAACTGATCGTTAACACCTGTTACAGGTGTTCTGAAAATATTCCTCTATGACTCTTCTAAACATCTGTAATAAAAAAAATATTATTTTTGCTGCACAATAAAACTCCTTTTTACACTGTTTACTATCTGGGACGTCTTACACTTTTAAAACCACACAAGTAAATAAACAATAGATATTTTTTGTTTTATGAAATAAAATAATTGTATATTAATGTAAATATAGGAGATAACAACTATCGACAATACAACTGGTGTAGCAGAGTGGGAGCCCAGAAACTGTCAGGGGCCCATGTACAAATTTTAAAAAGGGCCCACACCGTCTTGGACAAAGTTAAAAATTTCCATTATACAAAAAAAAAAAATCTGAATTAATTCTTCTTTAAATTACCATGGAAAAAGGCATGCTGGGAAATGCTCATTTGTTTTCTGCCCGTCATGTGCGATAACTTGTGTTAACATCTTGGCAAGTTTTTTATGTTAAGTTTATGTTCAAAACTTTTTTGCAATATATTTTTAAAATAAGAGGAACTGTATAGTCTTACACTTGAGAAGAAACAATGAGTAAGATGCTTTGCAGCAGTGGGAGACATAAAAACCAAGGAATGACACAAAGTTTAGTGTTAATGTGGATAAATAAAATATAATTCTTTACATTTTGGATTAGGTTGTACAAATTGAGCCGTGGCTTGCTATAGCCTTTGGGTTAGATTGTTTTTCTCGTGCAACAAGTAGAATATTTTTCATTGAGATGATTAGAAGAGTATTCGGGGATTGTGAAAATATTTTGTAACTACCTAATGTTTTAAATGAGAGCCACAAACTAATATAAAGGGGGACTCATGACTTAAAAACACCGGTTGGTCCTGCACTGATAATCTCCCAAATGAAATTCAATACATCCATTCACGTGTTATTTAAATAACTGCTGCTCACCTATTGTTGTAATCACAGTGATGGCGAAGTAAAAGGAGCCAGAAAATTTCCACTGGACCCCTGCTTTGTGAGGTTTGAGATGCAGGATGACGTGCTCCAGCTCCTCGAAGTTCTCTTTGGTCAAGTTATATTTGCGCATGAGTTCGTACTTTCTGGCGTCGAGCTTCCTCTTGTGACTTTTCTCCTGTTTGGACTCCAGGGTCTCGAAGACGGCCGCTCCTACCACCAGGTAGGTGAGGATGCTGATGATGAGGGCGAGAGTCCTGGCGTTTTGTCTCTTCATGATAATAAAGAGGTGGCAGCTGAGGCTCTCTTGCGACCTTCTCCTGACAGACTCCGGATCCAACAGAGGGGGGGACTTTGGAAGACGGAGCTGTTCTCTCAGCACCACCCCCACATCACAGTTGGGCTGCTTCTGTATTTGGACTATTTGTCATCGACTTATATTTAGATTCCGCAGAAAAGAAACACAGGGTAATCCCACAGACCGTCAGAGTAGCAGCTCAAACAAGCAGCGCGCACCTCTCCGGAGTTTTTTTTTGTTGTTGCGCAAATACGCGCGCATGAATGTTTGCGAGGCCAAAATAATGATGTTTTCAAAGGAGATAGTTGGTTCAGCCTCCGAGGAGAAGTTGTACAAATATGACTTTGGCGTATGATTCATGTGTTCATTCAAGTAGGATATTTACCCTGTGGCTGTTTAAACAGACTAGCTCTACTGGCTTCACAAGTTGTCTAGCAACCTAATGATCACCATCTCTCTGTGTGTAAATATTTAAAAGAGGAACATGTTTTTCACGGTGAGCTGCAGGGCTGCAGGATTCTTCAGGTTAAATACAACTTCAGCTCCATCAACGGGACAAAAGAAACTTACTCTTTTACTGTAAAAGCCTGCAGCTTTCAAGAAGATAATTGATTTATTACAGCAAACCGTTTCCAAATAGAACTTTTGTCACATTAAACAACATTGTCACACAGAAAATAAAAGTGTATTATTGTGAAAATTATGTGACTGTATCATTTAAAAAAAATAAAAATAAAACACAGAATAGAAGTAATAAATAAAGAGTTATCACTGCCTTTAATTGGTCTGACTATAAAACTAACTGGTGAAAGTCAGTTATGTCTGCAAACCAAATATGCAAATGTTAGCCAACGTTAATGTTAGCTAGCAGGCTAATACAAACCGGTACAGTAAGTTAAAATGACTTTAAGATCATGCTTTCTTGACAATTTATTAAATTATAGGTAAAGTTTATAATAACTTACCACTTGCTACCCCATTTGTTGTATGAACTTCTGACCACCTGAAGAGATGAATCCAGAAAGTTTGAAGCAGGAACATGAATGAACCACCACCGAACAGACATGAATGAACCACCACCTAACAGACATGAATGAACCACCACCTAACAGACATGAATGAACCACCACCTAACAGACATGAATGAACCACCACCGAACAGACATGAATGAACCACCACCTAACAGACATGAATGAACCACCACCTAACAGACATGAATGAACCACCACCGAACAGACATGAATGAACCACCACCTAACAGACATGAATGAACCACCACCTAACAGACATGAATGAACCACCACCTAACAGACATGGATGAACCACCACCTAACATACATGAATGAACCACCACCTAACAGACATGAATGAACCACCACCTAACAGACATGAATGAACCACCACCTAACAGACATGGATGAACCACCACCTAACAGACATGGATGAACCACCACCTAACAGACATGAATGAACCACCACCTAACAGACATGGATGAACCACCACCTAACAGACATGGATGAACCACCACCTAACAGACATGGATGAACCACCACCTAACAGACATGAATGAACCACCACCAAACAGACATGAATGAACCACCACCTAACATACATGAATGAACCACCACCTAACAGACATGAATGAACCACCACCTAACAGACATGAATGAACCACCACCTAACATACATGAATGAACCACCACCTAACACACCTTTTTTTTTGGAGAGTGCTTTTGGAATCACTTGTACGGTAATTGTAATGTTTTCTGTGGCTCTAAAAATCATCTCCAAGCAATAAAAAAACAACTGAAAACTGACCTAGGGAGGGAGACAGGTGATGTAACTGAGTTGCATTGTGGGAAGTGTAGGATCCATTGTATTTCAAGCTTATACTCCAAGACAAGTATGAAATGATCTGAAATAATGGGATTGCATTAACAGGACAAAGCAAAATAAACCCCATTGTAAATCCTTGTTTAAAAGTTTCTCCTTGTATCTCTGATGTAAATACTGTAAAACATACATATAAAATCATAAAAAACATTAACTTTAAACATTTGGAGGCTGTAGGATATAAATATAGTAAGTCTGAATTATCTATCTGCAACAATTCTGTTTTAATTCAAAGCTCAGGATTTGCCATTTGTTTCTTTTTCAATTTTATTTCAAATTCAGTATGCATGAAGACATGACACTGGACGTTCAGGAACATGTGTTGGGCCTTTTTTTCTTCCACTTTCCTGACATTTTTTTTTAGACAAAACTGTTGGAAAAATAACCAATAGATGTTAAATAAATCAAAGTGCAACCACTTCAGCTGGGTATAATAAGACAAATGCAAAGCAGAATTGAAATACATTTTGATTGTCTATCCTAATATACATAATTTCATACCAGCTTTGTTCATACGGTATATCTGGTCTATAGCATTCCATTTTAATGGGTCTAAACAGCATGTTGGAAATCTTTGAGTGCTACACAAAAAAATGGAAAAAAAGTAATAAAATAAAACTCATGGAGGCACTATTACACAGCTCAGCTCCATGCTTCTTCGGCTTCTTTAAGATCACGTGTGGCTGCAATTACATCACGCTTAAACTAAAAAGATGCTGAATGGGGGCCTTCATGAGGTATTTGGAAGAGATCTTCGGGTCTCTGGGGTTTTCTACAAGGCCTCAAACTCGTCGATCCTCTGCTTAGTGTTGCCCATTCGGATCTGACGGAGGGTCTTATACTTGTCGCGGCCGGCTCGGACATTCTCGGCGTGGAGCAGGTCGTTCTGGGTCTTCTTGTTGTCGTCCCGGGCGTGTGACAGCTCTGAACTCAGGGCCTACGGAGGAGCCACGCCCAGTTATTTTAGTTAACGGAAAACAAGCCACTACATCAAGCCAAATATTCCAGAAATAAGAAAAACACACCGTAAAGGACGTCTTTGTTCCACCGTGTTTTAAAGTCTACTCAAACTTTTGCTTACTGTCACTGCAGATGAACGTTTGACCTTCTAGGTGACAATTTTGTGACATCACAACTAGTTTAGAAACCAATAAAGAACCGATAGTGTGGTGTGGAAACTTTAAAACTTCAGTGCACAAACAATGAAGTAGGAGATATCTTGCTAAACTGCTAAACTTTTATAATTAAAAATATATTAAAATTCATTGTTTTTTTGATGAGTTACAGGAGTTATTTTGCAAGAAAAAAAATATTATTAAAAGAAAAAAAAAATTCTAAACATGTTTAGAGTAGTTTTTGAGTCCTATAATTAATCTTCAATTGTAGTGATGCTCTCTGACAATCATTTTGTTTCTCTAATGATTTTCATACTTAAGTTTCTCACTCATTTTGGTGCTTTTTGTTACCCTTTATACCAAATCATTTTATTTAATCTATGAAGGGAGAATATGGAAATAAATGGTCTTTTTTCTTTACAGTAGACAAGATTAACGTTAATTTATCTTTATTATGTTACTTTAAATTGATTTTTTTTTTAATCCCTGTGTAAAAAGAGTTCTTATACATCTTCAAACAGGTTCAAGTATATAGTCTGACAAAGTGCCTGAGCTGTAGTTAAAAAGCCGTACCTTTAACATCCTGCCTGTTTTTTTCTTGAGGATGCAGCAAAATGTCAAAAATATGAATTTTTTTACGCAGACTCCAGCTGAAAAGAGATTAATGTAGGAAGTACCTGTGGACCCTGAACTCACCATCAGCTGCCTCTGCAGGCGCTCATTCTTCTCGGCCTCGGTGAGCCGCTCCTCCTCCTGGCGGTGGTCGTTGATGCCCTGCGTCTGCAGCTCGGCGCTGCAGGTGCTGTTCTCCTCGCTGTGCTCGTGGTCGCTCTCGCTGTCCGAGGAGGAGGAGGAGGAGGAGGACGCGGGAGCGGCGGGGGGAGCCGGAGCGGGAGCCGAGCTGGCGGAGGTCATCACAATGTGCAGCTCCTCCTTTGTCTTCAGCAGGTTCTCCTCCACCTCTACAGCCTTAAAGGAAGAGGAGACGTTCAGATGGAAAACAGATACAGATATTTATTTTTCTTTCTTTACGAGAAGTAATTTAAGGGAACCTCTCTTTCGAAAACTGTGAGTGAGATGTGTTATGTTTAATTATCAACTTTTACATTTAGAATTTCATTACATTTCAATTTAAGGCACTAAAAACTTCCTATTTAGCCTATAATGTGCAGTTTGTCAGCTTTCTTTTTAAATTCACTGTCGAAATTAAAACTGTGCTTCACTTTACTGCCGTTTATTATTTGTTTTGACTCTTACAGGTATCCACAGGAGGAGCGTCACCTGTACTGTTGTGACATTTCCCAGGTAATCCCGGAGACTTCGGGGAGCTCGAGCATCCTTTGATGGCGTGTTGGAGACTCACCTTGTTGTGCCATGACTCAGCCTCTTCCTCCTTGACTCTCTTGGCCTCCTCCAACACCGAGATCTTGGCGCTGTACTCGGCCAGCTCTGCAGCCTGGAGGAGGCACGAAGCATGTTGTCATAAAAACAACAACAACAACAACAACAACAACAACTTCAAGAATAGACATCTGTTAATCTCAGAAAACTCAATTATTTGGTCATTTTATAAATAGATGGACAGAAAAAGGAGGGAAATCATAAAAGCTTAAGGTGGAATTTACCATAAAAGAGATGTTTTAACTCGGTGACAATGAGGTCTAAGAGAATTTACCCCACCTGACTCTCACAGTGACGACTTTATCACTTTAAACTGCATATAAAATGTGTTTGCAGCGTCTTCAGGAGCTTCATCAGGACTTTTTCCCCTCACGTGCACCGTACACTCACCAGATGCTCCTGGTTCTTTATCTGGTCCTCTGCCTGCCTGGCCAGCTCCTCTTTAGCTATTATGGCCTCCATCCTCTCAGCCTCCAGCCGGGCTGCCTCCTGCTCCACCCTCCTCCTCTCCTCCTCCAGCCTCATGGCCCGGTCCAGCTGCTCCTGAAGCTCTGCAGGACATGAGTAAATATACTAAGGACTGTATGATGTTATAAAAATGCAGGATGTGAGGTGAACTTTTTTTTGATATATCGCTGTGCTGTCGGCTTCTTTTAAGTTTGTTTCATTTGGATGATTTTTAGAGGTCAAATCTGCAGATTTCACAAGAAAAAAAGAAAAAACATTGAGCAAAAAAAAGGAAAAAAGAAGCAAAAGATAGTTGGGAAAACCACTGACGTAACAGCACACATTTTCTAGTGCATAAATCGGCCTTTTCATATGTTTACAAAAATATAAATACGATCACAATCAACTATAAAAAGCTATTTGATGTGAACTGGGGGAACGTTTTGATTGCAAGCTCAAGAATTTGCAGTAAAGCACCTTCAGTGACTTGAATAACATTTTAAATGTAAAAAACGGAGCAAGCAAGACAGAAAATATTTAACTTTTTCTGTGTAACTGCAAATAAACAGCAGAGGGCAGTAAAACCACATTTAGTAACTTTTCAGCTTCTGATCAATACTACAGATGGAAACATTTGTGCAGATCTTTAGGAGGTAAGAAATGTTTCCTGAGCAGCTTTCAGTGATAATGACGAGCAGTTTTAGTGAAGAATAAGTCTGATTCTCCGCCTCACCTCTCTCTGCTCTCTTGGTCGTCTCTTCGAACTGCTGGAGCTTTATCATCAGGTCTTCCTTTTCCCTCTCCATCTGCTCCTTGTCCTTCTGCATGGCCTCCCTCTTCTTTTTCTCAGCCTCCAGCTGATCCCTGCGGAGCACCAAAACAGGCCGGTCACACACATCCATCACACCCAGGAAGGTGTTTGTGTGTGTGACATTTCCCCTTTCTCTTCACCTACCTCTCTATCTTCTTCTGCAGCCTCTCCTCTTTGGCCTGAGCCTTCATCTGCTGCATCTCGATGGTGTCGGTCTTGCGGCGGCGCATGTAAAGCTCGTGGTTGCCCATGCACAGCTGCAGGATGCGCTTGTTGACTCGCAGCCGCGGGGCGTAGAAGACGAAGTCCTGGGAAACACAAAAAAAAATGTTGTTTCCAAAAAAAACATGCTGCTACTTAGGCATCTTAAATATGATTGCACAGCTTTAATTATGTCAATACACATTCATTAAAAGCATATAACACTTACAGGTGACTTCTTATCTATTGGCTTGATGATGAACTTCTTATCATTGAAAGAAATGTTTCGAATTTCACTCCAGGGGAATCCGATCTTTGGACTCAGCCTGGAAGATGAAAGAAAAGATGATCAGACGTATTTAACAGCAGAGAAATGTGATGTTTGTTGTCAGAGCAGCCGGCCAGCCGGCTTGGGCTTGTGTGTTCATGTTGTAGTAGAAACGAGAAAATTAGGTCAACGGCCGCTAAAACACAACATCCACGCGGTCAAATGTATTTAAAACTCCACAGACTGAGAGGAAAGGTAGCGGAGGTCGATGACCGCTCGTGTGTCGCCCTCCTGTCCACAACTGGATGTAATCAGAGCCGTGCACTCTACAATTATGATGTTACAGTGAGGGTGATAATGAAATGGAACTTGTTTCCGACTCACCTGTCCTCCTTCCCGTAGATGTTGAGCCCCAGAGCGTCGACGCCCAGCCACAGGTCTGTATTCTTCTTGTTCTTGATCTCAAAGAAGTTGACGCTGTACATCTCGAGGTCCTGAGCGATCTTCAGGTACTCGATCATGGCTTCCTCCCTGATCAGGTCAGATGGACACATAGAAATCAATTTAAATTCAACCCACTGATTCATCTTTTACTCGAACATGTGAGACAAAAAGGATTCCAGCATTTATATAAGGTGAACTTCAGAAAACATGTTTTCTTCTTTCCTCTTTCACTTTTAGCTCCCCGAGTATCAATTGTAAAAGTTTAATTGTAAAATAATAATCTTATTTCACATATTAATGATATGTTATTAATGTTCAATATGTAGATTTAATACTAAATTTCATGTTGAAATGTCTTAATTCACCAAACAATCTGTTATTATCAATTACTTTGAACCAGCATCTGCTGATGAAAATTCAAATTTAGCTATTTTAATAAATGTATTGTGTATTATTCTTGTTATTAAAAACATATAATCAATCCCTGACTCTTTTTGTGATGAATTTAATGAGCCAAATGTTTATAATAACAGCAGGAGATGAACTAAGAAAACATTTTTCTGATTGATTGATGTGAAATTGTGAAAAACGTCATAATTTCCTCGTGTGATGTTCTTCAAATGTCAAAATAAAATCCCAGAATATTCAGCTTGCAAACTGTGACACTGCTGAAGCTAAAATCTGGCAAAAAAAGGGACAATAATCAGTTATCAATATAGTTGTTTTTTTACTTTCTAAAAGCTTAAAGTCAGATCAAGTAAACCCGAGTGAACTTTATTCTTTATATGATCAACATTTTAAAGACCAGAGCATCAGTCACTCACTTGAACATCGAGCCGTGCTCGTTGTGCCAAACCTGGATCCTTTCCTCCCATTGGTCCTTTGACAGCTTGTGTTGCTCCATCACTCTGAGGGGAGAGACGAGCGATCAGCCACCCTCATACTGTCTGACCTGACATCTAAGGTTCAGTGCATCACTCACCTCCTGGGCAGGAGGCGCTCCGAGGACAGGTAACCCCCTTTGTGCACGAACTTGTTGTAGTTTCCGAACTTGGCCTGGACGGCGTAGGAGGCCAGCAGCACGGCGGACTCCGGGGGACAGTATATTTCCTCGCTCAGCAGGTCCTCCTTCACCTGCAGGAAGAAGAGCCTCCGGGTGACGTCCTGGATCAGCTCCTCGGTCACGTCCTCCGGGTAAAACTTAACCCTCAGCTTGAACTGCAGGGGAGACTCCTTTCTCATGCCCTGAGCCATCACCTGCACAGATGACGAGTAAAGGACTGAATATGAAATAATATAAAGCAGGATGCAGTTAAATAAAGGGAAGAAAAAAATCAATAAAATACAATAGTGTTATCGGGAGGAATGCAATAAAAATTAGAAGAGAGCGAATAAAGTAAAATGTGAAATAGGAACATGATAACAGGTTTTGAAGTAACAGTAGATTAAATTATACTCATGCAGAGTAAAAAACAGTAAAGAATAGTATAAAATAAAGTTTTTAATAAACTAAAAACCACTGGGAAAGACATGTTTATTTATTTAGATCCAGGAAACAAAAATACCTTTTTAAAGACAGAAAAAAAGCAATAATAACAAATAAAAGAAGCAAAAATACACAAATAAAAACAATTTAGTCAGAAAAAAATAAAATAGAAGATAAAAATGAGATAAAATAGGATTAAAACAGAATAAAAAAGTTACTGTGGGGTGAGAAATATACATAAAAAACACCCACATTTAATTAAATAAAAGGCGCAGAGATTCATCTTGAATAATTATGATGTAATAATAATAAATGTAATAATAATAAATGATTCCACCTTCTTCTCAGAGTTCAGCCAGGTGAGGAATCCTTTGGCGTCGATGAACTGCAGCCCGAAGTACCAGAGTTCACGCAGGCCAATCGTCCTGGCAACCTGAAGACGGACAGGCAGAGAGACACACGGTGACAAAATAATCCTGAACATCTCCTTCTTTCATCAGACTCCTGAAGAGACTCCCTCTCCACTGGCTCTGTCTAACATCTGGAACAGCTGGTGGACACACTGGTTATCACAGCGCTGTGTTCAAGTGCAAAGGTTTGTACAGTAAAACACAGAGAGCATCACACCTGGTGGTGATGTCACCTTTCAGTCATTGATAATGTGTTTCTCTAACTGCATTATAAAGGTGTAAAAAATGGTATGGAAGCATTTAGTTAATATATAGTTAAATAAATAAATGTATAATTAGTTGTAGGATTTACTTTTCTACACATTTTGAATTAACTATGGCACAAAACAATATAAAAGGGACTCATTTATTACGTCTTATTTGAACTTATTCTCTCAACTCTCCGTAATAAAGGCATACAAATACTTCATATGAAATTGAAACATGAATTTGAAGCTATTTTACTGCTGCAATTTTTTTTTTAAAGGGCTCTTTGATACTTTAAATGTAGAATTAAGTAAAAATGTTTGGGTCCTTTGAGAGATTTTCATATTACACCTTTTACTCCTGTACATTTATTTTAG
Source organism: Brachyistius frenatus (assembly GCF_029030835.1). Taxonomy (NCBI): domain Eukaryota; kingdom Metazoa; phylum Chordata; class Actinopteri; family Embiotocidae; genus Brachyistius; species Brachyistius frenatus. The sequence continues at coordinate 346,044 of NW_027210701.1, forward strand.
TGCTACAGTCTCCAGTTGCTTTGCAGATGAAGAGTTTATATTCAAAACTCATTTATTCTTTATGGATTAAAACACTTTGACTTGGACTTTAACTTGTATTTTTACACTGTACCATCAGTTACTTCGCTTTGAGTCTTCGTTAAGTCGTCTGTGATCCATAAAATTAAAATAATAACGTGTGCTTTGGGACCTGGAACACACAGACCTGGTCAAAGAGCTGCTTCCCCGTCGTGTTGGGGTGGAAGGAGAACTCCAGCTCTGCGTCCATTGTGGTGACGCGAACGTTGACCTGCAGCAGAAAAAGAAAAAGATTATTTAGTCATGTGATTTAAAAAAAAAAAAAAAAAAAATTCCTGCGAAAACAACAAAAAATTTTTTTTGTTTTTTTGTTTTTTTTGTTGTTGTTTTCGCAGGAAATGTCTTTATATCTCAGTGAATGTTGAACTGTGAGGAAACATTTTCAGTTTCTGGTGATTACATGATGAAAAACGTATTTCATGGTGACAAAGACAGGGTCTGCGATGTGGATTGTTCATAAACCACAATTGCTTGCTATCTCATTAGACTTTGGACTACCCTCGTGAAGTAGGAGCCACAAGGTTGCAGATTAAAACACCAAAATACTCGATAAACAAACTTCACCAGTGTTCTTTACGTTTTGTTTTTGTTTTTTTAAAAAGGATTTCCACAAGAAAAAACAAGGGTCATTCTGTTTATTTTTCCTGCAGCATGTCAAAAACACTGCATGACCCCTGCCTGCAGGCCACATCGGGCTCGCAGCAGTTACACAATTGTTTTATGAAGTTGTACTCGGGCACTCCCCGGGGTGTCATAAAGATAAAAACACACTAAAACTTGGGCAGCGACCAAAAAACTGGAACATCCGTGTTTCTCAACGGCTTCCACGATCACAAGACGCCTCTGTAACTCCTCCACATCCTGCTGGTGCATTCCTCCTCTCCAATCATTGACCACCACAGAAGGAGTCATCCATTACGATCAATCAGTAGGTTTCTCCAAGGAAGGATTTATACTGGCTTATATTTGTTTTTGTCCCCATAAAAGACTTTAATTTCCTGTTAAAGTGGTGAAATTGGAGCCAAAACGCAGCTCAAATATCAGAACAATCCCAGTCAGACGTCAGCTTTAACCTCCTCAGGGACACTATCTCCTTGGGGTGTCCATAAGAAGCACAGAGCTGCTGCCATAACGCTCTTATCAGTTTATTCCTACAGATTGATGTGAACCGAGGAGGGCTCACAGCGAAGTGCACAAGAGTTCCCATTATTTCAGGAGGAAGATTGATTTCTGCTGATGGTAGCAGATTAAAACCTCACAGTCTTGAGCTGACATTTAGAAATCACTGCAGCTAATTAATGTGATTATTATCTGTCATGCACAGCAACACAAACACACACACACACACACACACACACACACACACACACACACACACACACACACACACACACACACACACACACACACACACACACACACACACACACACAGCCTGGTTGAAGTTTAGAAGCATTTTTGTGTCCGAAATGTGAGCAGCGTAGGTCAAACTCTACATTTGGTTAATGAGTAAATGTCAAGAAGGAACTCACAGAGACATTCACGAGTACACCTTAAAATACTCAGTGTTCTTTCTCCACAGTGATATAATCATAAATAATCCACCAAACCTCGCAGATGAATGTTCAAACATTCCTCTCAGGGCAGAAGGAACACATTGAAACCGTTTTCTTACCGTTTTGGGCATCTTGGCTCCGGTTGGTGGTCGAGCTCCAGCAGAAGAAGTGAGTGTTTCCCAGGCTGAGCGAGGCTGCAGTGGCCGACTCCCAGCACAACCTCCACCTGATAAGGACCACCGCTCCTCTGCTCTAAGCAGGCAGGCTCAAGGGCAGGGCTGGTGACCTTTGAACTAGACGGCACAATCGCTCGCAGTGACGTGGGAGGTTCAGCTTGGTTGCTATCACGGGGAGGTTTACCTGCAGAGTCTCCACCCCGAAACAATCACCTGCCTCAGCACCTGAACCACACTGACCTTTGGCCGGGGCATGCGAGGCTATATAACCCCAGATGGACTATTTATATTGGCTGTTTGGAGGTGACGGGAGGGAGTCTAGGGCTGCCGTAAAGTATCGAGTTCACATCCAGACGACAACGGATTGGTTTTGTGGTAAAATGACACAAAGAAGTTTGAAATTTACAGAATTTAATGATAAAACAATCACGTGGACTGATTCTGATTTTGTAAACATTCACAAAAGCTGCAGATCTTTTACATTAATATTCTATTGGATAATGCAGTTAATGGCAACATTTCAGTCTAAAAACCAGAGTTGAAACAGTAAATCGATACATTGTATTGATTAAAAATCGAAACTGATCTAATTATTTTTTTGTCTGTGTTTCCACCCACACTTTAGACCACCGGCAATCAAATATTTTGGTCAAAACACGACTTCTCCAAATCTTCAATGTGCTGTAAGTTTCTCCGAATGTTCTGACCTGATCGAATGTCATCTTTAACACCATTTCAGGGTGTTTTAACTTCTTTTTTTACTTGTTTTTTAGGGGCTCTGATCTCCACTTACATCATATAACACACTGCAGGCAAAAAAAAAAAAAAAAAAAGTAAGTCCCCTTCCACTCAAATATGTGCTTAGTTTGTTGTTACTTCACATGTTGTTTAAGCTCTGTGCAGAACGATGCATGAAACTTGTGTGCGGCAGTTAAACTCCTTCAAATATGTCTTTAAAAATCTCTTTACTGCAGAGGAGGAACACATTCTTTCCTACAAAGGGCCAAAAACTTATCTGGATAAAAATGTGATGTATTTTTTTACACAAAATTAACTTCAGAAGAATTAAAACACTACTCTTTAATCCGAGTAATAGTAATTATATTATTTTTAGCCCAAAGTCACATTACATATTTTAGTATTTTTTTGAATCATTACGGTTTTGATTTTACAGCATTTCAGAATAAGGAGAATAAACACAAGCTGGTGGGCCAAAATATAAAGAAAGTGAGGCCCAAACTTGGCTCACGGGCCCCATATTGGCCTTCTCTGCTTTATACAACAATCGTCTCTGCACAGTGAAGCTCTCAGATAATAAAAGACCATGTAAACAGTCAGTTCAAGTAAAAAAATGATCATGTATTGTTTTCAAAGTTTAAAACTCGTCTATAACAAGACTTATTTCATCTTTTTGGGGGAACTAAAGTTGTGAAAAGAAATCAAAACTCATCTCTGATCTGAAAGTGAGGCTGGTCCTCAGGTCTGAAGTCTTCGTTGGGACTGCCGTCCTCGTTGAGGACACGTGCCGCCGTGTAGCCCACGATGGGATACTTGGCCTTGTATGTGCCTTGGAAGATGCCGTCCAGAGACTCCAGCTGCTCCTTGGTGAGTCCCGACTGATGAGAAGGATGTGAAGAAGAAGAACGCAAACTTTTACTGTTGGATTCTCACTTTTTACTCTGGCAGTAAAATCCCAGACCAATAAACATGCAACAGAGAAATAACCTTAATCTTCTTTGTGCTGTGGGAATTTATCCCCTGCCTGTGTCGTCAAGGTAACACAAAGGGAAATAGAATACTGTAAAATACAGTTGCTAAAATACACCAGTTATATAAATAAACATCTTCATCTAAGTATCTCTGAATGTTAAAAGAATAAAAAGCTTTGTAGAAACTATCTTTGTTTTCTATATATGAGGAGAAAGTAGTCGGTTGGCTTAGCTTCGCTTAAAGACTGGAAACAAAGGGAAACAGTCAGCTGGACTCTTTCCAAACCTCTAAAACTCACAAGTTAACACATTAAATCCTTTTTTACCCCTTCATGTTTAGAGATATATCATATTTTCCCAAACATCAAATTACTTCTTTAAATATATTTCTATGAATCACAAATTTGTGTAAGATTTCTGTGTTTTTATTGCTATTTATGGTCCTCAGTGATATAGTTGTTGCAGGAAGTTGTGTTAAGCTGTCCAGCTGTTGTTTTGCTTTTGTGTTTCTTCTTTGTGTGTAAAAAAATGTGGTTGAAAGAACCTGAAAGAAAGAAGAAAAACAGGTGCATTCAAGTGAAACTGCATGACGCTTTAGTCTGCTTTATGACAGGGTGTCAGATATCTGCGGGACCATGCAGCCCTCACACCTGGGTCCGGTGATGTCACACCTGGGTCCAGTGATGTCACACCTGGGTCTGGTGAACTCACCGTGTCTGACGTCAGGTCGGCTGGGTCCAGGGACATCTTGGCCACAGCCCGGGGGGAGTCCTTCCCAACCAGGAGTCTCCAAAAGACTCCTCCAGCTCCGCTGTCACAAGGACAGATACAGGAGATCATTGCTGCCCACTGCAATAAGACTGTACAATAACTCACCTCTGGCAAAATCCATCACACAACAATGACACCCTTGCACTGCTGTTTTTTTTTTTTTTTAATTCATTACACTGTTTTTTAGTTTAGTGTATTTGATATTATTTTATTGTATAGAATGTGCATTTAAAAAAAAAATTATATTCAATGTTTTTGCCCTGTATATGTTGCTGGAACGTAAAAATGTCCCTCTGAGGGATTAATAAAGTATCTATCTATCTATTCGCTGCACACAAACGCATCACAGGCTGCAGCCCTGGAGGAGAGATAGATAACGTGTACCTGGCTGCCGTCGTGCCTCTTCAGGTCCTCCTCCGTGAACAGTCGGACTGGTTTTTTTGCCGCTTTGAATTTTAATTTTTCCGCTAAAGTTGCGGAAAGGACAACAAACAAGATGCAGGCTCGCGCTGTTGCCATGGCGAGGCTACTGTTTGAACCGAGTCTGATGCGGCAACTTCATCCACTTCCTTGTTGGAGCGACACAGAAATGATGCGTTTAGGGGCCGTCGGAAATGTTTGTGTTAACTGTTAAAAAAAAAAACAGTGTCGTAAAGGTTTATGCTCATATTTCTTTACAGTTTGAAAATCGTCCTGTTTTCTCCGTGTTATTGGATGTACTGGCAGCTGCCAATCAATTACTTTGATACTCTGTTTGTGGAAGATTCACGTGCACGTACTTGGTAGGCGTTTTTTTGGGGTTCCCTTCCTAGAAAGCTTTCAGTTTTTAAAATAAAAATATAATTTCTGAACAATATTATTACAGTAAAATTGTGTATAATTCTGTAAAATTATTCAAAACTTGGAAAAGCTAAGGCAGATAAATAAACAACATCAAAAAAACTTTGAAAAAAACTTGTCATTTAGTTAGTTTTGATGATCATGATAACTGTGACATTTAAGAAATTTTAATTGAAGTGAAGTGAAGTTATATTAAACGTTTCTGTTGTTGCATTTGTGGCTTTACAACTGAGAAATATGTTGTTGTTTGTTGTTATTGTTTGCTATAAGTGGCTGCAGCTGATTCTGTGGTGTTCCTGTAATCAATACTTATAGTTTTGTAAATGTAATCCTGCCCAGATAAGACATCCAGATTCTTAAAGACCTGAAGAATTTCATCTTTTAGATGCACAAACTTGGAAAAATGAACTGACATTTTTTTTTTTACTTCACTACGTTACTAAATCTTCCCATGAGCAACTGAGTGCAGCACTCGGAGTCTACGTAAGGAGAGGAGGGAAGGAAACAAGGAAACAAGTTAAGGAACCACTGTTTTGTGTTGAGCCGCGACCGGTAAATGCCTCCTTATCGCGGGATGGGCTTCTATCGCCTGAACCCAGGAGGTGGCTGGTGTTTTGGTGCGTCTCCCTCCAGAGCGGAAACATCCCGGGACCTGACTACAGAGGAGGACATTTCCTTAAAAAAAAAAAAAAAAAAAATGCATTTATTAAGAGTAGTTTTTTAACTTCGTAAAAAGAATCTGAGGAGCTGAGGTCGTTACAGACACCGGAAAGAAGCGCAGACAGGAATGGTCGGAAAACAAAACTCCAGATCATACCGAGAGGTGAGCTCCCAACTTCCTGTGTATGTTCGTGTGTCTGTCCCCTGCCGTGTTTGTTAAGTAAACAGTAAACATGACGTCCTCACCGATGTACTCAGAGTGGTCATCATGTGACTGGACAGCTGAGGACTGCAGTTTCTAACAGCACCTTTCTGTCTGTCTGACTGTCTGGTTCCTTTGAGTGGAAGTTTAACTTTAACTTATAATAAACTTTAAAATGTAGCTGAACATCGCAGCAAAACTTAAAGTCACCGTCAGACTGTACTTAGTTTACACAGGTTGTCATTCAGTTTGTGGTGCGTTCAGGTGCTTCTATTATTTACTCAACCCTCGTTGATAGAAATGGAAATGACAAAATATTAAAAACAGCTCTCAGTATGATGCATTTTGATTGAATTCAGATTTTTGTTTGTGTTTAACCAGAAAGTCTCTTTGTAGAAACTAAGACATTAAAACAGTTCAATTTCACGTTAAATCAAATATTAATGTGTTGTTTTTATGATCTGTAGGATTTTACATTACTTCAAACTTCATTACAGTTAGATGTATTCAATTAATTTGATCGCTCTGGTTCACCGTCATTATTCCAAGTAACATTTTTAAGTACTCAAACTTTTTATGTCCAGATTTGACCAAAATACTCAACTTATTTCCCTGGTTGTCACTTTCCTAAATACTATTAAAGTATTTAGAGAAGTTAAATCTTCGACAGTGTGATACTGCAGGTTGTTTTTACTGCCATCTTAGACTCAAACATAAAGACCTTTTAAAATATGCATGTACTTTCACCTCTCTAATAGACTAAACTTTGCTGCTACACAAATAAACGCTTAGATATCTTTTTCTGGACCACACAGTTCGATGACGACGATGTCGATGAAGATAACAGACTGTCTTCAGACTACTTTGACGATGACATTGAAGAGCTGGAGCGCGACGAGGCGAAAAGCAGCATCTCACAAGGTGACAGTGTTACCTGAAGCGTCTCACAGCGTCACCACTTCATGCATCTTTAATCGTCCTCTCTGCTTTAACGAGCTGCCGGCCTCAATTTACTGGTCCTGGTTCTGGTGTCACATGAAGGTCCGAACATATTTAGCACGACTTCCTGTTTTCTTTTTTTCCCTGCTGTAGATGATGTCATCAGGGTCATCAGTCCTCCGATGAGATTCAGTAGAACTTGCCTGAAAAACGTCTTCACCGTGGTGCTCATCTTCGTCTACCTGCTGCTGACCGCCGTGGCCATCTTCCTCGCCTACCAGACCATTTCTGACTTTCTGGAGAAGCTCAATCAGCCAGTCATGTCCGTCACCTACAAAGAGGTCGACTCATTCTCTCCCCCAGGTTGGTATACATAAGAGTGATGTAGGACTATTGAACGGGTTTGTAATGTCACAGATCGTAGGAATTCAGGCCCAAACAAAACAACTTTACTCACAAAAGTGGGGAAAAAACACAAAGTCCAGGTAATTGGGAAACAGAATTGAAATGCAAAAGCTGTAAGAAAAAAACTCCCTTTAAAGAGGAAGAAAATCTCCTACAGCAAAATGAACAACCTGGGGCTCTTTGGATCAGAAATCATTTTGAAGTACAATAACTTTCTGTGCCAGGGTCAAAGTGACATTTAAAAAAAACTCAAGCAAATTTGTACATTTTTACTTCCCCCTAATCAAAACTCTACCAAATTTGATGCAACATAAATGAAGCACAACAAATGCTTCATTCATTTTAATCACGGTAACACAAGGCAGCTCCTTCCGTTAATGTTCTTCACTCTACAACCTGGTCCAGATGCACAGACCTAAAGTTTCCTAATGTTTTCTGAAAGCAGAGCTAATACTTTTATCAGTTTGTGATAGTTTATAATGATATTTTTGAGTGTCTCCCCTGGATTAAGTTAACTTTGATCGCAGTGCACCTTGTAAATCTTGTTGAGTGTCACCATCAGCCAACAGCTTGCTGGATCTTTCATGCATTATTAACGGCGCATTGTTCTTTCTTCTTGTCTTCGAGCAGGTATCGCTCTGTACCCCGGCAGAGCTCAGCTGCTGAGCTGCAAACATCACTACCACGACTACATCCCTCCTCTAGTGGATCCCGGCAAACCCCAGGAAGGAGACTGCGAGATTATCCACGTGTCTTACTTTGGACCGTTCTCAAATCAAACAGAGGTCAGAGATAAAACTGTTTATGTGGTGGTTTCACAGACAGACAATGCAAAAAAAACCAACAACAACAAAAAACATGCAACGACAACAGGAGTGGTTTTGTTTGATAGAAAAGAGCTCTGGTGGTCCGCGGCCCGTCGGACGTCCGAAACAAAGAGCTGATCTTCATGCAGTTCAGTCACAATGAAACAGAGGAGGACTTCAGCGCCATCACTTACATGCTGTTCGCCAAGTTCAGTGACTTGACCGCCAGGTGAGTGTAAACAACAGGTATCGATCCTGTCGTCTTTGTCTGGTGTGATAGCATTTTCTTGATAAGGGTATCTTTTGTTTTGTTTACTCTACATCTGATCTGAAGTCTGATGGCAGAATGTGTGTGTGTGTGTGTGTGTGTGTGTGTGTGTCGTCTGTGTTTTCTGACTCTCTAGTGCGAATAAATCCGAGTTTATGAGGGACTGCGAAAGTAATTACTCCATGTGGACGTTCTCCGGAGGATTCAGGACATGGGTCAAGATGTCTTTAGTGAAGACGTCTGGGAAACGCAATGAAGCCGTTGAGTTTCGGCAAGAGGTATTTATATCTCTGACCTCTTTACACATGCTTTACGTGGAAGGTTGAGATTTGATGTGACAAAATTTCATTCCATCATTTTAGTCCGCTGTGGTGAAATTCAACGATAAAAGGCCTGAAACAGAGAAAACCAATCAGCTCTTCTTCGCTGTCTTCGAATGGCGAGATCCTTACATGCAAGAAATCCGACTGGTACGTTCCCTCACATATTTTATCCTCATTATAATCAGCCTTTCTGAATACGCGTTGAACACAACTTTGCTCATATCCGAAACAGATAGTGACTGCAAACCCCTGGAGCTCCATTGCCATCCTCTGCGGCGTCTTCATGGCTCTCTTCAAAGCTGCTAACTTTGCCAAACTCTCGATCCAGTGGATCATCAGGATGCGTAAGAGACACCTGAGGAATAAAACGAAGGAGATGAATCAGATCAGCTAAGACACGATTGCATTTGTTTGGGGTCACTTTTTGCACATTTTGTAATCAATGGTGGGAATTATGAACAGTGAGTTATGTTTTTCCATAATTTTTTTTATCAGACTAATAACTCAATATTACAGTTAGATTAATAATTTCCTTAAAAAAAGAAATCATTGAATTTTTTGGCATTATTTCATTTCAAAAGAAGACGCATGTCATTAATATTTTTTAAAACATTCCTGGAGATGTTGCAGAAAGGCGAGAAACTTTTAACCCTTATTATTTAAAGGATGTTTCAGCTGTAAAACTGAGAAAATGTGAACTTACAGTGCATCCGGAAAGTATTCACAGCGCTTGACTTATTCCACATTTTGTTATGTTACAGCCTTATTCTAAAATGGATTAAATTCATTTTTTTTCCTCAAAATTGTACATACAATACCCCATAATGACAAAGTGAAAAAAGTTTGTTTAAAACTTTTGCAAAACTATTAAAAATAAAGAACAAAAATATAACATACATAAGTATTCACAGCCTTTGCTCAATACTTTGTTGACGCACCTTTGGGAGAAATTATAGTCTCAAGTCTTTTTGGGTATGACGCTATAAGGCTGGCAAACCTGGGCCTCACAAAGACATTCACAGAGTTGTCCTGTTGCAAGATGAACCTTCGCCCCAGTCTGAGGTCCAGAGCGCTCTGGAGCAGGTTTTCATCATGGATGTCTCTGTACATTGCTGCATTCATCTTTCCCTCGATCCTGACTAGTCTCCCAGTTCCTGCCGCTGAAAAACATCCCCACAGCATGATGCTGCCACCACCATGCTTCACTGTAGGGATGGTATTGGCCAGGTGATGAGCGGTGCCTGGTTTCCTCCAGACATGAAGCTTGGCATTCAGGCCAAAGAGTTCAATCTTTGTTTCATCAGACCAGAGAATTTAGTTTCTCATGGTCTGAGAGTCCTTCAGGTGCCTTTTGGTAAACTCCAGGTGGGCTGTCATGTGCCTTTTACTGAGGAGTGGCTTCCGTCTGGCCACTCTACCATACAGGCCTGCTTGGTGGAGTGCTGCAGAGATGGTTGTCCTTCTGGAAGGTTCTCCTCTCTTTACAGAGCAACGTTGGAGCTCTGTCAGAGTGACCATCGGGTTCTTGGTCACCTCCCTGACTAAGGCCCTTCTCCCCCGATCACTCAGTTTGGCTGGGCGGCCAACTCTAGGAAGAGTCCTGGTGGTTCCAAACTTCTTCCATTTACGGATGATGGAGGCCACTGTGCTCATTGGGACCTTCAATGCTGCAGACATTTTTCTGTACCCTTCCCCAGATCTGTGTCTCGATACAATCCTGTCTCAGAGGTCCACAGACAATTCCTTGGACTTCATGGCTTGGTTTGTGCTCTGACATGCACAAACTGTGGGACCTTATATAGACGGTGTGTGTCTTTCCAAATTGTGTCCAGTCAACTAAATTCACCACTGGTGGACTCCAATCAAGTTGTAGAAACATCTCAAGGATGATCAGTGGAAACAGGATGCACCTGAGCTAAATTTTGAGTGTCATGGCAAAGGCTGTGAATACTTATGTACATGTAATTTTTTCATTTTTTTATTTTGAATAGATTTGCAAAAATTAAAAAAAAAAAAAAAAATGTATTTCACGCTGTCATTATGGGGTATTGTGTGTAGAATTTTGAGGGAAAAAATGAATTTAATCTATTTTGGAATAAGGCTGTAATATAACAAAATGTGGAAAAAGTGAAGCGCTGTGAATACTTTCTGGATGCACTGTAGATGAAAATGTTGCTGGACTTTGGACTGGTTCTTAAAGTGATAATACTATTTTAATGTTTAGATTTACTTGAATCGGGAATTTCTGTTGGTCAATATTACATTTAACTGTTGTGTTGTGTTTTAAAGATTTTTGAAAATAAATATTTTTTATCCCTGAATCTTTTTTTTTTTAGTACTGAATTTGATTTGACAACAATCTTCTTCAACAATTTACAGCCAAACATGCAGCCGAGAAAATTCAAAAAGCGGTTATAAAAAGCGAGTGTAGTAAATTAAAATGTCGATTTGAGACTGGATTGAGTTCAGGGGCATCAATATGATAATGTGACATATGATGGATCAATCAATAAAGTCTACTCTGAACGCGATATCCTGTTTTCCTTAACATGAATGTCATTGAACGCACCCTGGGCAGTCGTTCAGCTGAGGATGTTGTTGTTAGCTTCAGCGATGGAGGAGAAAATGCAGTCGTCCCGCACACAGTCGGATGTTTTAAAGGTAGACATGAGCCACGTGTCGGTATTTACAGTCTGTAAAAACATTCCGTCACAGCTGTTCTTTCTCGTGCTTTTATAAACAGTTAATAATTAGTGGTGGGACGCTGGTGTGGCCAGCTAGCATGCTACGTGCTAGCTGTAGCTCTTACCGTTAACTAGCAGTTCACGTGAACGATAACTCTTGTGGAAGAAGTCGTGTTCAGTGTGAGCAGGTCGTGACTCGGTCCGGTGGGTTTCTGTGTGTTCATCTTTGCTTTTCGACTCCTTGTTATTTGTGTTTTTTTGTTTTTTTTTCCCCCTTGCACTCTTAACGGCAGCTATTTGTCCAGCTAGCTTTCAGCCAGGCTAACAACAACCGACGCTGTGCTCGGTTAAAACGTGATCGTGATACACCTGGAAAGTAAAAAGTTTCCGGAGAAGCGGGACGAACTTTGTTTGCTTAATAAATGCAAATGTTAAAAATGGTTCACCGGGTAGCTAATAGTCGGCGAGCTAACTTTACGAGACGAAAGCTAAAGTTAGCTTTCGGTCATTTAAGGGGGAAGTTCAGGGAAACGTGGTTTAAAGGTCCGAGCCACCGACTCTTCCTCTTGTTCCTCTTCCTCTTTGTGTTACGCTGTTTACGCATGATTATGATTTGCTAAACCTTTTTTATTCTATTTGTGAAACTGCAAAAAGGGGACATCTAAATTAAAAAAAAAAAAAAAAAAAAAAAAAAGTTTTACCTTTAACTGTCCATCCAGAAACGAACTTCAAGCGTTGTCATTAACAAGCTGGTTTGGGCAGATGCACCTTAATAATCGATGGTGTGAGGCACTTCATAATGTCATGAACAGAATATAGGCCTGACGAATGAGAAGGCCGGCCGGGCTCTCCACTCCGTGGCCACGCTCCTGGTTACACCCGGTGATGGACGAACTATTCGGGTCCTTTACTTCAATGAAAGTACGAATGCAACGCAGTAAAAAAAAATACTCCGATACGAGTGAAGGTCATGCATTTAAAACTTCATAAAAAAGTATGAAAGTATTATCAGCAAAATGTACTCAAAAGTAGTAAATTCTCCCTGTCAGTGTTTTGACATTTAAATATGATGTTTTTGGATTATTAATGTGCATTTTAGTGCTCTAGTTTTTTTTAGGTTCATCTTATTTTAACTACTTTATGTCCTGTTGGTTAGTTAAATCTACAGTAATGCATCTTAATCTTTAAGATCAATATATGTTTGTATCAGGGTTTTTTTCTGTTTTAACTACATATATCTAAAAAAAAAAAAAATCTAAAAACTCAGACAAAAAAAAAAATGCAATTACCGGCATATCCAAGAAGGTTTAAAAAAAAATAAAAAAAAATAAAAAAAAATAAAGTATTTAGCTTAAGAAGTAGGTGAATTTTTCAGCCCATAAAGGAACATTTAATCCTTCAATTTATTGGAAAAATTCACATTTACAATCAATTATTTTGGAGGTGTATGGTTTTCACTGGACAGAAGGGGATAAAAAAACGTAAAAGTAATTAAAAGCTTTTGGGGAAATGTAGTGGAGGAAAAAGTACATGAAGTTACATTCCACCTCTGATTACACTCTATATTAAACTGTGCTGTTTTAGTTACTCAGTGTGTTGACACTGGTGTAAGATTTTAAAGTAAAAGTGGCACCATGCTGCTGCCAGGTTAGCTGTCATCCACTTAAATAGACATTACTTTTATACCCAGAATTTGTATTTAATAAAGGCCTTCTTACAAATTGCAGGACATTTCTTATCTACATGAGAGTCTCGTCATTGTCTGTAGGAAGGTTAGACTGCCAGTTTTTCCACTTTGGGATAAGTAGCCTGATGAGTAAGCCATAGTTACTTTTATTGTGTTAGTGTCCTTCCCCTGCGAGGATTTATTTAATTCATCCTGCAACTGAAACAAACTTTGTCAAATGTTCACACTGGTATATCTGACCGCATATTTTATATTTCAGCTCTAAAACTTAAAAAAAAAAGAGATAGAAAATATAATTATTTTTTATGTATTCTTTTTGTTCACATTTTTTCAGACAACACAGCTATTACATCCTCAAAACTCCTAAACTTGCGGCGCTTGAGGATAAAACTCAGCTCTGTACATGGTCAGCTGCACCTCGAGGAGGCGGTGTTCAGTGTTAGAACTCGACCCAGCCGTTGACTCGTGGCTGACGTTAACCTCAAACAAGTCCAGACTTAGGCCTGATGCTCTGCCTTCTGGCCGCAGAGCTGCTCCATCAGCAGACTGGAATTAGACCGGTGTCCAGGTTGAACTCTCGCTGGTATTCGGGCCGCGGCACCGAGGCATGTTGTTGAATTGGCGAGGTGTGGTTGTTCAGAGCTCCTTCTGTTGTGTCGGCTGACGTGTCAGCCTCCAAAATGCAACACGTGCACTTAGGGCCGGCCAGCATATTCATATTATGTCGATATTGTGACATGAGATAAGGTGTCCTTATTGACGAGTCTTTTAACATTAATATATCCTCTCTCTTCACAGTAATGGGCTGATATCCACGTGAATTCAAAATGGCGACAGACAGAAAGTGCATCCTCTGTGAAATAGTCTATGCTTCCAAGCAGGTAACTGACCCCCTGATTTACGTTATAAGTTTAAATACTGTATTATTTCATGTGATATACTCGGGATAAGTTTGCAGTAGAGTCACACAACTTGTAGACAAAATCAATATTTGTGTTCGATCAAAAATAAATACAGCAGTATTGTATAATGTAGAAGTTTTGGTATGATGTTGCACCTGAAGAACATTGTTTTTAGTTAATATCCTCTTTTATAGGGTTTATTTTACACATATTTTAACCACCTTTCACGTTCATCAATATTCCTCTACGAATTCTTATACACGCATTGTGTAAACTACCCTTCTGCAGGATCATTAAAGAGTTGCTATTGAACACCTAACTAAATTTAAAGTGTTTTGTAAATGCCTAAATGAAACACATTATTTCGAACACATATCTGCAGGAGATGGATGAGCACATGAGAAGTATGCTCCACCACCGAGAGCTGGAGAAGCTCAAAGGACGGTGAGTTTCTCTTCCAATTTCACATTTCCGTTAAATACTTCCTATTTTGCACACTTTTCATAAACGTAACTATTAACGTTGACACAAAAAGTTTGACTTTGTTTTAATCATTTTGTCCGAATTTATTTGGGTCAAGAGGCACGTGTTGCAGGCGGGCACGTGTCCCCCGGTATTGGGCAAGTGGATATAGGGGTCAGCTGTCTCCACTGTAGCACATATATTTAGACACAACCTCTCCGGAACAACAGGCGCGACTGTTCGAAGGCAACTGGCTATCTCGTGACTCCCATGTAGATTACTCAAAGTATGCGGCCTGTCGCTCAGATATAAGAATCTCAAGTGCAGCAAATAGTGATGAGCTGTTGCCAAGATACCGGATTTTTCATACAAACACTCATATGCAAAGAAGGCATGTATTTAAGCAAAAAGCAAAGTTGTACTTGTAGTAATTGGAGTATAAACACTGTGCACTTGTTGCTCATGTGTGTAAAGCGTAGTGGTGATTCATAAAGCAGCCGGCCCGAGATAAAAATGCATCAATTTAGCCACAACTTGTTGCAGAGGTTTGTGCAGCTGAGAACTAACGTGTGAAAAAAAAATGTGTAACTCTATCTTATTGATGAGGAGTTTTGGGAACTGCACACGAGAGGTCATGAAATGGCAGCGTGCCATGACACAGATTTGAAAGAGGAGTTGAGAAGGAGCTGGTGAAGTCACGGCCCCCCCGATCCGAGTCACAGGACGGCATACTTGGGAGAGGTTTGGAAGTGGAGGATTTGAGCAGCTGCACTCGCCTCCGGTTTCACAGGCTGTGCTTGGGATTGGTCAGAGGGATCCTCAGGCTCGGTCTAATAACACATGCAGGCTCGGATGGGGAGGGGGGGTGCCGTGGCTCCTGGAACTCGGCCTGAGGTCAAATACAGACATTGCCTCGTGTAGAGTCTCACAGCGCGGCAGGCACCATCATGGAAGCGCACTAGGCTGAGGACGCCGCGCCTCTCTGCACTCCACGCGTCCTCGCGCTGCGCTGCACGGCTGGTGGTGTCTGGACACGAGCATGCTGCCTGAGTCCGGCCCGGCTGCACCTCCTGCCCTCGCCCTGCCACCGATGGCCTGCTGAGAAAAAAAAAAAAAAAAAAAAAAAAAGGAGAAACAAGATCAGGATGAAAAGATTTTTTATTTCCTCTTAACGAGATAAAATTATAAGTTAGCAACCTCCTGATCTGTGACGGATAGAGAAATTTGGACAAAATATTTCTGAAGGATTGTCGAGTATTTCTCCTCTCCTGACTTTATTTTAGACTTTGAAGCAACAGAAAGTAGAGCCAGTCATTGCAGGCTCTGCAGGCGGGGGAAAAAAACGAACCAGACGAATATCGCAGCGATGCCCGAAGGAACGATTGAACGCCCGCTGTCGCCTTCCCTCCCCAGGGACTGCGGACACGAGTGCAGAGTGTGCAAGGTGAAGGTGGAGAGCCTGACTGAGTACGCCAGCCACATCTCCAGCCCCACGCACAAGCAGAACGTGGAGGCCGCCGATCACAAGCGAGCCGGGGACGGCCGCGGCGAGGACTACTTCGACCAGGCTTTGGTGGACCTGATTGAAAAGAGGAAAGAGCAGATCAGGTGAGACAGTTTTGCCTCTGAACACGTGGAAATGTAGTTTGTGGTTTTTGCCGAAAACAAAGAAATGAAGTAGTCTAATTCTTATTTAGTAATACAAACAAGTGCAACTGTTTCTTACATTTTTTTTCTTTTCCTGTTATTTATAAAACAAAACACGGTGAATTTGATCTCGAGACCAGGACCTATAAAAATACTGCAGTTTATTTTAAGATTAAACCACAAATGTAAAGCTGAGCGGTCGCTCAGAAGCTCTACTTTGTGTGTACATATTCCATGTATAGTCTGACATTTTTCCCAGTCGTGCTCGCGAGCCTCTTATAGCTGCAGCTTCACTCTGACCTGCTGCTGGAGTCGGATGTCAGGACTGCAGGCTAAAAAAAAAAGCATGACTGCACACACAAAGTTCAGACACACTAAAGTTTAATACTTTTTCCACGCAGAAAACACAACGAATTGATTTCTGGAATAAATACATAGATTTTAATAAAGAAATGAACTGTCCTTTAAAACGAGCTTTTCAAATGGCACTTTTTTAATGCATTTTTGGCTTAAAACACAATGTTACCGTCACTGTTTTACTGGAAATATTTGAAAAAAGTTTGGGAAACTTTGAGATGTGTGTTGAGACAATTTTATCCCTTCAGGTCGCACCATTAAACAACTCTTAACACTGAGTCCTGTTAAACAGATTCAAGTAATCTGAAATCTTTATTTTTTTCCTATTGCAGGAAATTGCATGACATCATTTTTGGCCACTTGGCGGCAGCAGAAACGAGCTGCAACCACAAAACAGGCACATTAGATCACTTTTAAGTTTTAAGTTAATATGGCAGACTTGGTTGTGAAGTTTTTTTTTTAAAATTATGCCTCCATTTTAATCCACCTGATAAATGTAGGTTCAATATTCACGCCCTTGTTTTAGCTCTATTTTTGGTCTCCGCCACCTTCTGACAAAAACATCTGTCTCTTTAGCTTCTAAATACGCTGCGATGTTCACCAACTGATTGCTAACATTTATGCGTGCCGATGAGGGTCAGTAAAAATGAACCAAAACAGTGAAGTTAAAGGCCAGAAAAAAAAAAAACAAACATCTCAAAGACACTAAAGCCATTCTGTAGAGCTAAATGGGAAGTCAGGCGATCAGTTTCGTTTCATTCATTTTTATTTTTGAGATTTTCCATCAATTTAGGTTAGGTTAGGTAGTTACTTTATTAATCCCCGAGGGGACATTTTTTAATGTTAACTTTAATTTAAAGTTAATGTCAAATATATATATGACTTGTGTTTGCAGAAAAGAAAAAGAGGCCGCTGCCGCTAAGCTGGCAAAAGAAGAGGAGGACCGACGGAGAAAGGAGGAGCTCCAGCACAGGCTAAATGATGCTAAGGAGCGTTACTGCCTGGAGCGTTCCTGGCAGCAGCCACCGCAGGGGTACGGTGGATACAATCCCCGCTATTCTTGGCACAGGAACAACCAGTATAATGGCAGAGCGGGGGAGCCGCCGCCCTGGCACTACAAGAATCAGGGGAAGAGCGCCACCTGGCACGCTCAGGAGCCTCCCAACCTGCAGAGGTGGGCGTCTGGAGAGTTTGCTGGTGGAAACTGGGACAGCCAAGGTGGGCGGAGCAACAAGACGTGGGGTCAGGGGGCATTTCCTGGCAACCAACAGGGTCGACTGCCTTGGCTCAGCAACGGAGGAAGTAGTCACGGGCTCTACGGCCAAAACAATATTTCCCAGTACGCCGAAAGGGGCCGACCGCTGAGCCACTTGGGGCCTCAGCATATGTACCCACCTCCGCCCAGGTGTTTCTCCCAACCTTTCAACAAGTTTCAAAATACAGGCAATGAGCAGCGAGGTCAGCAGGATGCCGGGTTTCAGACTAGGGAGGGGCAACCAGCAGAACCTGACCAAAGCACTAGTAAGAAGACGTTTGGTAGCAATCCAAAGCTCGACAAAACCTGTCGCTGGTCTCCGTATCCCGTCACGAAGGGGTTTGAATCCGTACCCGGTAACGATAACCTGAACCCGGCGGAGAAGTTCCCCAAAGTTCACAAGCCAGACAAAGCACCAGAAACCAGGCAGTCCCGACCGGAGCAGACAGCACAGATGACCTCCAGTAGTGTGGAAGAGAAACAGCATAAAAAAAAACCCACAGCCAAAACCAGAGACAGGAGCAGCAGCGGCAGCAGAAGCAGCAGCAGCTCTCAGAGTGACGTTCACCAGAACCAAACATCTGGGAGCTCCAGTCAGAAAGCAAGTAAGCCATCGGTGCGAATAGATCGCAAGACGCCCTCAGTTCCTGGTCTCAGTGGCGGAGCTCAACTCAGCAAGGCCTCCAATCAAGCTGAAGCACAATCAAAACCGTCCGTAAAGCAGAGCGGACCCAAGGCTGCGTCTGCCGGGCCTCCTCAACAAAGGAAAGAACGGCAGCTCCCAGAATCCTTCTGGAAACCCCGACAGAGCGTGTTAGAAAAGAGAGGCTCGCTGGACAGCCTCAGTAACAATCGGATGGAAACAGCACGGCACGGCGTGGAGGAGCAGAAGGCGGATCAGCTACAGACTCAGGTCGGAGTGAACAAGGAAAACGGCTGTCGGCAGAATGCAGCTAAAGCGGTTAGGACAGAAAAGCTCACACAGAGCAGCCAGTTTCTCCAGTCGTTGCAGGTCAGCACTTCTACGGCGGAGAGCGCCGAGCCCACGGCTTCAAGCAGGGACGAAGACGAGAACAGGAAGAAAGTGGAGAAGCAGACCGGCTCGGGGGCTCCGGACGAGGCCATGCAGGTCGCTGAGGCGGGTCAGAGCTCGGAGAGCGACGCCTCCAGAGGCGGTGAATCGCAGATGCTCTCCGGGTCGAGCACATCCGGTCTGTCCAAGCTGGACCTGCCTCCCGTGCTGAAGCGCGACCTTACCAAGCACATCAGCTCCAAGAGCAAAGCGATCGGCCACGAGCCCAACCTCAACATCGCCCGGCGGGTTCGTAACCTGAGCGAGTCGCGCAGGAGCGACACCGAAAAGGATTCTGGGATCAAGCCGACCGTGCGGCAGCTCATCAGCTCCTCCGGGTCCCGGCGCAACGTGAACTGGGATCAGGTGTACCAGGAGGTCAGGAAGAAGCAGGACAAGGGAAAAGGCATGCCAAGGTGAGGTTTCCGTTCACGGTTTACGTGGATGCATTTTATTTACATTTTTTGGGCTCACCTTCTGTCGACTGTTGTCCAGGTTTGGGATCGAGATGGTGCCGTGTGAGCACGAGAGCCAGGAGGAGGACGACATCCCCCTGCTTGAGGGTTTCCAGTGGGAGTCCTTGATGGACGCCTCCTCCCAGGGCGCTTCCCGAAAACGCTCCCTGTCAGAGAGCAGCCTCGCCCCAGCGGCCACGCCCTCCCTGTTCACATCCTTCATGTCGGAGACGGCGCAGAGAGAAGGCGACGTCTCAGAGCAGCAGCGATCCACCGTCTCTCCTCGTCGCCTATCCGCAAACCAAGACGGCCCGCGGCGGCCGGAGGTCGCTCAGCTGCTCGGCCAGTTTGAGGCCAAAGCGGCGAAGAAGCAGCCGGACAAGCTGACGTCGGCGTCGGTGAAAGTCCTCCAGCGGTCTGAGTCGGTGCTCGGAGACAGCAGCTCGGGGACGGAGCAGCTGGACGGCCAGGGGACGGGGAAGAGGCGGAGAGCGGCCGCGGTGAGTTGAGGAAACAGCTTTCCACCTTTTTATCATCATACAAACGAAGCAGCACACGCGGCGGTGACTCTTGTCCGTCTCCCCTCGCAGGACGTTCCAACGGTGGAGTCTTCGTGTTTGGAGCACAACAGCAAAAGAAGGAAAGTCAAATCCAAAAAAGGTCGGTATCCAGAGAAGAACCGAATCCTTGTACTGTGTTACCGCCACGTAGCCGATGTTTGAAGTGTTTGGTGCTCGTTTGCAGAGCGTTTCCAGATCGACCAGCTGCTGGCTGTGTCCCTGCGGGAGGAAGAGCTGAGTCGGTCCCTGCAGAGCGTGGACACCAACCTGATCCAGGCCCGGGCTGCAATGGAGGCCGCCTACATGGACGTGCAGCGTCTCATGGTGGTCAAACAGCAGGTACTTCTGAAAACAAACACCCTCTATCGCGCGCGCGCGCACACACACACACACACACACACACACACACACACACACACACACACACACACACACACACACACACACACACACACACACACACACACCTAACTCTGACTCAGGCTGGTTCTTCAGGCTGTTTTTGGAGCTTCTGGGAAAATCAGTGCAGTTTAACAAGTGTTTGTTTTGAAAATATACCTGTGACTTCATGTTTTACTATTTAAAAACAAAACAAATTCTGACTTTTAATCCAAACTTTGTCATTTTAACGTAATTATCACCTCATTTTGCAACCTGAAATATTCACTTTCTAACTTTCTCAGATGACTGTCGAGATGAGCACGCTGAGAAACAAGCGGATCGATTTACTGAAAGGGATGCAAGGTAAGGAGTGTGATGAGTGCAGTAAACACGCCTGGAAGTTGAAACAAACAGTCGACTGAGCTTTTTCTTTTTTTTTTTTTTTACAGGCGCCGCGGAGGAAGCTCCTCCGATCAAACTGAAAGAGGAAAAGAGGGATTCAGTAGAAACGGAGCCGCTCGTTCCCTCGTCCGTGTCGCTCTGCTCTGTTGTGGACGCCGCTGCCGCCTCCAGTCCTGACCGCGCTGCAGAGTGCGCCTCCCCTCCCTCCTCCAGTCTCCCCTTAGATGTGCCCGTAGTCATCAAGCAGGAGCCCCAGTCGCCGGTCTACGTCAGCTCAGAGCTGGACGCCGCGGACGGTTTGACCCGCTGCGCTCACAGCACCACGCCCGAGCTGCCGGCCGCTCCCGCCGCAGCTTCTCCACCAGGTAACGTCACAGTAGAAATCACGTGGAGGTTTTTTTTTTTTTTAAAGCTCTTGTTTTGTTTGGAGAATGGATCCCTGTCTGCTCATGTTTTCATGCTGTACTACTTTTGGACAATTGGTGGCAGTAGAAGTGAGCCTGGATGATGTTGCTGTGTCCAAAATATCCTAAAATCAGGATTTACAGGATAGTTTTAAACATTGTGCTTCTGCTAAGAGTTCATGCTCCTCAAATTTGATTAATTAAGTTATATATATTTCAGATCTTTATCCTGTAATCATAGAAAATCCTAGGTTTTATGTTTTTCCATTTAAGTGCAGTAGTTGAAAGAGAATCCGTGTTAATTCCATCGTCTAATCGGCAGCTTTTGCTCCATTTGCGTCTGAAAGTCTTTGCAGATCCCGCCCTTACCTTCAGGCCGTCTCCTGAAAGACAACCTGAGCTGTACCAGACCAACTTTGGAGAGCCTGCAGACACCAAAGAGACGCTGTCAGGACTGGTGGAGAGGACGGAAAAGGCCGGACAGGCCATGGGGAGCTGCATGGGCCCTGCGCCCGACTCCAAAGCCTCCATAAAGCTCCTCCCAGCCAGCAGGAGGGACTCTGAGGTCGGGAGCGTCGGCGACTGTGCAGACAGCCAGTCGGTGCCTCCGGTCCTTAACACGCCCGCATCGCCGTCCGAGCTGAGGGCCGGGAAGCGCGTGAGGAAGCTGAAGAAGAGGAAGGCTCTGAAGAAGGCTCAGCAGCCGGAGACCAGCGACACCGAGATGGACGAGGAGTCGTCCCGGCCGAGGTGGGTCCGACCGCGCAGGAGACCCAGCGGAGGCTCTCAGGTCAGCACCTCCAGTTTGCCTGCGGAGGACAGAGACGGCGACGTGAAGGCGCCCCGGCTTCTCATCCCGACCGTCAAACTGGAGAAGGTCGACCGAAAGCACCCCAAACTACTGCAGGGAATTCCCCCGGTGGTCCCTGCTGAGCTGACGGTGAACATGGATTCAGAAGAAAGCATGGAGGTCGTCACCGCCGCAGCAGCAGCAGCAGGATGTCAGGCGGCGGTCCCAGAATTCATTAAACCTAAACCACAGAGCCTGGCCTGCAACAAGGTCTCCTCCACTAGCGACATGGATTTATGTAAATCATCTGAGAGGTGAGAAAAATCACCAAATAATCTTCACACCAAGCAAACATATACATGTTTGTTTCTTAAGTTTTGCATTTAAAAAAAAGAAAGAAGAAGTGGGATTTCACTTTTCATTTGGCAGCAAAATATACTGTACGTCAAAAAAGATCGGAAATTTGTGCATACGACCCCATTATGAAGCCAATTTAATTTAGAAACCCGGCTATGTATATCGTTTGTCACCTCGCGTATTTAACTTTAAAATCTCATTAAAAGTTGCAAAAAAACCAACAAAAAAACAGTTGCAATGATCAAGCAGAGTGCAGAATCCATGAAATGAAACCACGTGCACGACAATATTGAGAAGTTCTTCTCGTCCATCACCGGACTCGAAGAGGGCGACTTACAGATCGCGCCACTGGGGAGACAAACATCTGTCCAACCTGCTAGTATGTCGAGGGAACGACATCACGCGCGCAAAACTACACTCTTGCCTTTACATTGAGTCCAATAGTGCCAAAAACATTTGGATGAAACTCTTTATATTTTCCTCGTTTCTCCCCACAGCGACATGCCGTTTGCCGTCACGTTTCCCAAGAACTCGTCAGGTACGTTCACCTTCCGGAGAGCTCCGCGTGTTGTTGGCGGCAGGCTGAGCTTTGCTCGATGTTGTTTTCCGGTTGCATTTTTTTCTTTTTTACTTTATTGCTCGCATCGAGTTTGTATTTTGACACATTTCTCAGTAAAGTTGTACATTTTGCCGGGAACTTCATCACTTATCCTTTACAGAAGCCTTTCAGTTGGAAATGCACCACCAAATAAAAATACTGAAAACCCCATCACGTTGTGAGCAGCCAGAATTAGAAATGTCATACGACTAAATTAAAATAGACTCCGAAGGGGCTCAAATGACTTTTTATGGGCAAGATATTCATAGAGCGGTTAGCTGACTGACAGCGGAGCTGTTAGCACGCCGCTTTAGAAGAGTGATTATTTAACGTGGCGGATAAAGACCGCTGATGCTCAAAAAACACGTTTAAAAAAAAAAAAAAAAAAAAAACGACACTCAGAAAATATGTTTAAGGTTAGCCGTTAGATTAGATTCATACATGGACGACATCGTCTGTAAATCTGGTGAATCTGTGGCCCCCTCCCAGACGTGTCCTCTGACCACGGCGAGGACGACGTGCCCGCTCAGGGGGCGTTCGAGGGCCACCAGGAGGCGGTGAACGCCATGCAGATCCACGAGGGGCTCCTGTACACGTGCTCGGGAGATCGCACCGTCAGGGCCTTCGACCTGGTGGTGGGTGACCGAGGCCGAGCGCGCGAGGCGCTTTCGTACCTTTCGATCCGCATTAAACGTGACGTACGTAACGATGCGTTCGTTTCCCTTCGTCGTCGCAGAGCCGCAAGTGCGTCGGTGTGTTCGAGGGTCACGGCTCCAAGGTGAGCTGCCTGTTGGTGTCCACGGCTCCGTTCCTGCACCGCCGCCTTTACTCGGGCTCCAGTGACCAGACCATCCGCTGCTACAACCTCAGGGTAACAGCCCCCTCGCCCCTCCTCCCCCGCCGACACGTGTTCGGAGTCACGCCGAGGAGATTGTGGAATCCGTAATGTTTCCTTCTCGTCCGCAGACACGAGAGCTGGAGCAGCAGTTCTCCCTGTCGGACCGGGTCCTCTGCCTCCACAGCCGCTGGAGGATCCTGTACGCCGGTCTGGCCAACGGCACGGTGGTGACCTTTAACCTCAAGGTGTGTGTGTGGGGGGGAGGGTGTGTGTGTGGGGGGAGAAAGAACCATGGAAGCGGTGCAATTTAAATGGTTTTAAGACTCACATTTTGACTTTAATAAAAAACAAAACAAAAGTTTGCCGTAGTACTGAAGTGAAATCAGTTTTCATCCAGTTACCTGTTGCACGAAGGTAGTTTGGTGTATTTTTTTTTTTTTTTTTTTTTTTATGTAGAAGGAAATTCTTTTGATTGCGAACGAATTCTTTTGATTGCGAGTCAGACCAAAACCTTTTTAATCACAACCGAAAGATGTCTGATTCACAATCAGTAAATAGTCTGTCACCAAAAGCAACAGAAATGTCAAGGATAACTTGTTTGCCATCCAAAATATTTTACTCTCGGTTCATACAATTAAAATTACGAGCTTGATGTATTTTAATTTTTTATTGCAATGCAAGAAATTAGTTCCAAAAACGGTCTTTTATGC
This sequence comes from Brachyistius frenatus, assembly GCF_029030835.1. Lineage (NCBI taxonomy): Eukaryota > Metazoa > Chordata > Actinopteri > Embiotocidae > Brachyistius > Brachyistius frenatus. Next base: position 370,338 of record NW_027210701.1, read on the forward strand.
TGCAAGAATAAGAAATAAGACACAAAACTAGCTCCGTACTGTTGTGACCGTCTGACCAAAACCTGGAAGCGACGCTCACCTTCGCGACTCTTGGGTTTAGACCAACAAGCAGATGGACGTGTTCGAGTGCCACGGGCCGCGGCCCGTCAGCTGCCTGGCCTCGTCGCAGGAGGGAGCCCGGAGGATCCTGCTGGTCGGCTCCTACGACAACACCATCAGCGTGAGGGACGCCAAGAGCGGGCTGCTGCTGCGCACGCTGGACGGACACACCAAGACCGTGCTCTGCATGAAGGTCGGTCGGGGTTGGAAACTCTTTTTTTGTTTGTTTGTTTGTTTGTTTGTTTGTTTTTGTTTTAGCTTTGATGCTGAAAGTATTTATTTCCCCGGAGGCACACGTAATGCAGAGAACGACGCTTGAGACCGTGTGAAGACGACGAGTGAGCTATTTGCGATGATAATCGAATGTCGGCCGAGTTTTGATTCTCCCGGTTTTTGTGTTTCACCGGTGCCCGAGAAGTGACTTTTAAATCCTCGCCGCGTGTCTCTGCTCTCTCAAGGTGGTCAACGACCTGGTGTTCAGTGGATCCAGCGATCAGTGCGTCTACGCACACAACATCCACGTGAGTTCCCGCTGCAAGTTCCACTCGCCACTCGGGAATTTGATTTGCTATCTATTTGTTATTTAACGGCTTTCTTGACGCCGTGTCGCAGACGGGGGAACTGGTGCGGATCTACAAGGGTCACAGTCACGCCGTCACCGTGGTGGCGGTCCTGGGGAAAGTCATGGTGACCGCCTGCCTGGACAAACTGGTCCGCGTCTACGACCTGCAGGTCCGCGTCCGTCTAAACGCTGGTTTTAAAAAGTCAGGCGCTGCTTCAGGCCGTCGGCACGTGAACATCTGAACGCTTATTCTCCCCACAGTCTCACCAGCAGCTGCAGGTCTACGGAGGACACAAGGACATGGTGATGTGTATGGCTGTGCACAAGAACAGGGTGAGACACCGGATTTTTACATTGGTGCATGCTGGAGAGGGGTGGGGGAGGTCGAGTTTTTTTTCTGGGCTTTAAAACTAAACACTAACTGTAACCGTTTCAGATCTACACGGGCTGTTACGACGGCAGCGTTCAGGCCGTCAAGCTGAACCTGATGAAGAAGTACCGCTGCTGGGTAAGATGACGAAGGGCACGAGAGCGTCTTTAATCGTGCATCCGGATGTCGCACCTCGATGATTTTAAGCTGCTACAAAAAGACGATCCAGATGTCTTTCACTGTTGATTTTGATCTTTTAAGGGACTGAAGAAGAATTTGTTCACGTTTATGATTTTTACAACTATTATCTGCTGCCAAACTGTCGGAGGATGAAATCATGTCAATGTTTTGTTTTTTGTTGTTTTTTTGTGACGCGCAAGCATGAGAAAAACAAAGTCAAAATGCAGAGAAGAGCAGCACCTGTATTTTTTTTTATTTTATTTTTTTTATATGTAAGGGCCCGAAGAGGTTTATTAATAAAAACCCTAATGTTGCATTAAAGAAATGTTTTTTTTTCCCTGCTTCTGTTTCCTGTTAAATGTTTGCGAGCCCTCTTGATTTCTCTTCAGACCCCTTAAAGGTTGCGAATTATTATAACCAGCAATTTCTGCCGCTGGTGCGTGCGTGTGTGTGTGTGTGTGTGTGTGTGCGTGTCCCCGGTTGTCAGCGGTTAACGGTGTGTGTTGCGTTCGCAGTGGCACGGCTGCTCGCTGGTCTTCGGGATGACGAAGCACCTGCAGCAGCACCTGATCAACGACCACGCCGGCGCCAACGTGCAGACGCACGTGTGCCGCTGGAAAAACTGTGAGGAGTTTTTCTGCGCACACAACAGCTCCAAGCAGGTACGACGGCGCTCCGCTCAGAATATTCATATTTGTAGACGCACTCAAACCCGGAAGACGCGTTTAACGACGCAAATAACACGTCATCAACTAACGAGCCCTGATAAACAAGTCAGCTGCTGCGTAAATGTTCTCGTTAATGAGGCAGAATTGATATTTTTCTAACCGTCATCAAGACATGAGGAAGTGTTGAGCTACTAACAGAACTGAAGATAATAATTTTCTCTCTCTCAAAAAAAAAAAGGACCTTCAGCAGACTTCTTCAAATCTTAATTTAGTACTTCGAGCCTCCTTCCACCTCCATAAGCTCCGGTAAAACTTTCTGACGCCTCTCTCTCTCTCTCGGTGTTTCAGACCGTTTTCCTTCCAGCTCACCAAATATTCTTGTTTCTCTGCTGCTTTCTTTAAATCCCAACAAAGATTTTCAAACAGATTCAGTCTGAAGGCGTCACGTTTTATTGACGCGGTCGAGCTGACGGGTTCCTGCAGCAGCAGAATTAACCTCCGTGTTTGATTGATGTCACGCTGGCCGTGCCTTTATTAGTGCGGACAAACTGCCGACGCATCACTCATTAAAACGGACTCCCAGTTTCAGAAATGTAGAGCAGCGAAGTCTGTGGGCGCAACTTCTGTGTCTTCATTCCCGAAACGTCATTGTGTTTTGCAAAAATTGGGTGATTTAAAAAGAAAAAAAAAGAAGCAATATTCAACAGATTTAATAGTAACGGCGTGGCTACGTTACCAAAATCTGCTTCTCGTATCGATCACATCACCCAACTTGCACAAATATTATCTATAACTATCCTAGATGTCCGTTAAGCCCATAAAAATGGGCGAGTGCCTTTCGGAGGAGCGCCTTCCGGCCTCAGAGGGATTCAGAGGGTCTTATTTGTGTTGCAGGGGATGCTGGTGCACATGCAGAAACACGCCGAGGAGGAGACTGAAGTGGAGCCTTAAGGGGGCTGCTGGCGGGAACGTAGTTTCTCCCTGAGCCCTCCACCCCCACTCTCTTACCTGTAACCGTTACCCCCTCCCCCTCCTCCTCCGTTAACCTCCCATATTGGGGGGGGCACTTCTTATCGGGACCCACTTACCTGAGCAGCGCTCCCGTCGAGCCTGACGAGTGGCGTCTGACGACTCCATCCTTAACGTTCGGTGTTGGAATCCAACCGGAAATACAATCGTGGAAGAAGAGGCTTGGTTGCGTTCTCCTCGTCGTCGTCGTCGTCGTCGTTGTTGTTGTCGTTGTTTTTTTTATCGTCCTACAGAACACGCCTTCCTCTCTTCATGTCTGACCACTGCATTTCCTATTGTCACTGACCAAAGTAAGACAAATACAACACATGACTTTTGTAAATTGAAGAAACTCCAGCGTTGCCGGTAAATCGAGGGACGTGTGACGCTTTTTTGAAAAAAAAAACAAAAAAAACAACAACCAATAAATCCTTCAGGATGGCTCTACATTATGGCATGGGTTAAGAGATGTTTTTATTGTTGTCGTGCAGTAGTGACGTGTCATGTTGAGCAACCTTTAGTTTTCTTTTGTTAAGGAACCTCACGTTTATGACAGGTTCTTATTTTATTTTTATTTTTTTTTGGGGGGGGGATTCATGACCTTGTGATTCTTTGTTATGAAGGAATTTAACAGATTTATTTATGTCTAAGTTTGGTTTCTCTTTTGCAGAATAAAAGCCCACAATTTTCTAACAACCTTGTTTTGTTTAGCAGTTTAGGATTTCATTGATGTCTTTTCTTCGTTGCTCATTCAGGTGATTTAAAGGAGTAGAGGGACTTTGCGTGACTTTACATTTGCAGTGATACCAGAGCAGGCGTGGACACGGTGGCGTGCGTTTGTGTTCCTACATGTGTTTCTCTGTGCGGATTTATTCCCTTTTTGCGGTCGACGGAGTGTTTTAACGCTTATCGGTGAGCCTCGTTTCCCAAGAGTGAGTGTGAGATGCTGTTTTTATGCCATGTTTTTTTTATTACATTTTTTTTGGAGCATCAAGCAGCGGAAGGCTGAGGATAGTTTTTCTAATGAAGTGTGGAGGTGAAGGATGTTTAGAGGAGGTGTTCGAGGGAAGATCCCATGCCATACCTCGCCGTCAAAGCCCCCCCCCCCCATTTTCTTTTTTAAAGACACTTTAACCCAGTTTTAAGCAGTTTGAGAGCCTTTTGGCCGACTCGGTTCAAAGGTCACTGCACTTGGTTGCGTTCGTTCGAAAGCGTGCGGTTCGCCTCCTACCTGGCATTCCTGAGTTTCTTCAAGATGTTTTCAAAGTTGTGAAGAGATATTTTTTAAGAAAGTGCAATCTAAAACATGTTGATAATAAAGAAAAGTGTTGTAACATCAAAAAACAAAACAACATTTTGTCTCGTTTGTGATGGCGTTTGATTTGCATGCGAGAGAGAAAACTACGGGGAACGCAGTCAAACCAATAACTACACATTTATTTATTTGGTTAAAATGGTTAAAAATCCAATACACTCATTTGACCAAAGCCTTAAGAGGAAAAAATAAAAAAAAATAAAAAATCACAAAAAAGCTGCAGTCCAACCCGTTAGCCATAATTCTTTCAAATCCGTGTTTTTGAACCTCGAGTGTCGTCGGCTCCACAGTTGTTTTTTTTTTTTTTTTTTCTGTTCTCGAGTCTCATCCATCCACACGCAGAGCGGAAACACGGGCGGACTGGACAGATGTCGAGGTGGTGGTGGGGGGAGGGGGATGTGGGGGGGGGGGATTACTGCTGGCTGAAGCTGAGATGAACAGAAGAAGCCTGAGTTTGTCCTCCAGGTGGCGCTGAGTGCGTGAAGGGAGGGCTCGTTCCCAGCACAGACGCCAGAGGGATGAAAGTGATTGATTTGAGGCCCACAAAAAAAAACCCGAGAGAATTATTTTACTGACAAAAATAATCAAAGGGGAAAGTGTTATTTTTTTTATTTTCTTTTTTATCATTGCTGCGCCCTGCTTGTAGAGAGAAACGTGAACAGGTGAGGGAGTGATTCACAGTTTTATTCAGCCATGCTGCTCGCTGTGATGACAGAAGAAGATCTGAGAGTGATCGGTAGGACAGAGAAGGTATGCTGGGAGAAAAAAAAAAAAAAACGGCGCTGAGGTATTGTGACAGAAAAATAAAAGAGGTTGTGTGTGTTTGCTGCCTGAGAAATGTACGGTACAAGTGTACAGCTAATGACTCATGAAAGGAGACTGATATTCGGATGATAATGGGAGGACAGAGGCGGAGAAGGAAATGCCTGAGACCCACTGTAGAGAGAGAGAGAGAGAGAGAGAGAGAGAGAGAGAAAGAAAGAAGAGGACATGCTGGGAATAGGGAGAGCAGAGCTGCTGGGACTGAGGGAGGGAAGGCTGGAGGAGGTGAGGTGGATGAAAGCTAACGGCGGTCGGGCACACTGAATATTGAGGTAAAGGCTGGCAGGTCTGGTCCTCGTGTGGAGTGGAGCTCACCTGGGAGAAGATGGGCCTCTCTTAGGCGTACATGGTCAACTGGAGCCACTGAGGACGGAGACGAGGACAAGATGCATTAGACCGTGGACGTTTTTATTTCACTTTATTCTCGTCTGTGATGATTTTATTTGGCTGTCTGGAAAGAGTTCACGTTTCTGAGACCTCTTTCCGAACGCCACATTTGAATCATTTATAGCACTTTTATTTATTTCTAATCACCTTAGCAGTGCTGGGCTTAAAGTGGGGATCGAGCAGCATTATCTGCACAAATAATTACATGTACGTCTGTGGATTTGATGACGTGTCAGAGGATCAAAGTGATGAGATTTCTTCGTTTTGATCATTTATTGGTGTATATTTTTTGATTTACTTCCGTCATTGTATACTTGGATTTCTTTTAAAGACTGGTAGTGTTGATTTTCTGATCAAAAAAGAAGGAAGTTTCCTTCAGCGTTGGGTTCCTTTTAATGAAAAATGATTGGAGCCACCAGTTGGAGTGGGCAAACGCTCCTAAAATCAAAGTCTGTTATGACTAGAAGGAGACGTGGAGTGTTTCTAGGATTAAATAGGTTGGAAGAGGATTGGGTGGCGAGGAGTTGCTCAGTTGGTTGCAATCTACAGCCTCACCACTAGATGTCAATCAGGTGCGTTCACGAGCAAATATGAAGTGGGAAAGTTGGGAAAATACACCTGAACGCCTGTTAAAGTGGGAATATCCCATTTGGAAAGTGTGAGTTTTTTTTGGAGAGCTCAAGAAGCAGATTTGACGACAGCGTTTGTGGTGAAAGGAGGAAATGTTGCTCTGAAAAGTGGTTTCTAATCTCTGTTATACACTGTGTTGGTTTATATGAAGGTCATTTGTTGCTTTTCTGTTTTCTGACAGCAGTAATAGATGTATGTCATGTTGCCTGTTTGTGAACGGTCTCATCCAGGAAGTAAGACGCTCCCGAATAGAAACTTTCCCGATTCCCAGCTCCCTAAATGCACGATCAATCCCACACGCTGCTCCTTTAAGATACCGGACACGTACAACGTTCCAATAGACACACTCAGAGTTTGGATGACCCGTTTCCAGGGTTCCCAAAACTCTGATTGTTTGTGTTTTGGTGGCTCGTACCTCCAGGACACTGAGTCTGATGGTTCCATCTCCGTCCTGGTCAAAGGCCTGGAACGCCCCTGAGGAGAGAAACATCACACTGCAGCTGCCATTCAACATAATAATAAGTAAATATGAATCCGATAAAAGGGCTTTACTCTTCCTTTAGGAGAAGCGTGAGGCCGACATCAGGATTTAAATCTGGTCAAACTGACTCTTTAAGTCTCCTTTAAATTTTCCCTCTACGGCCAGTAGACCAAATATCGTCCCATTATCTTCCATTTAATTCACATTTTGTACATTTTATTATCATATTTTTTCAGATTCAGTGACCCTATATGAAAATGTCCAACCCAATATTCAGCCTAAAATATACAAAACAGCTTATTTTTCATAGTGAATCGATCACACATGTTCGAGCACGGAACCACGTGAAGCACTGACTTACTGAACATGGCTTCGAGCCGCACCAGACAGCTGATGAAGCTGTCGAAGTCGATGTTCATGTTCTCGTTGGCGTAGCGCATGGTGATGATGTCGTACAGCTGGTTGTTGAGACGGAAGCCTGAGCGGGACACAAGACACATGACTGTACAGTGACAAGGACATTTAGAGGGGTGAGTTCAGGCTGGACAAGTCCTGCATTCAGGAAACAACAAAATGACACTCAAGGAGCAATTTTTTAGGGACACCTGCGCAATCCAATGCAAAAAAATATAAACAATCCAGTCCAGTTTGCGTTGTAATAGTTGAATTTATGGTGGAGCATTTTTTTTTTGCATTGGATTGAACAGATGTAGCTATTTTTTAGGTTTGAATTGATAAACATTAAAAAAACAAAACATTATAAAATACTTCCTCCACTGTTAAATATATGTACTTTGTAAAAAACATCGCTATGGGTCAGTTCACCAAAATAAGAGCATTAAAGCACTGGAAGTAGTGTATGTGGCTCTTTAGATAGTTAGATAAATTGAAAGTCAAATATATTTTTAAAAAAAACAGAAAAAAATAATTTCTACATTGCAACATTTTTAAATAATATATTATGTGGCTGTTCAGCACCAGTTAATACAAATTAAGTTAAAAAAAAAAAAGAAAAAAAAAGAAAACCTGAGCAAAAAAAAAAAAAATCCTAAAACTCTGCAGGAATATTTTCAAATTGTGGAAAAACTTGTATTTTTGAAAGGTCTTAATTTTCCTGTCCGTGTTCTCACCTGCGTCGTTGACAGCGTTCCTCATCTCGTAACTGTTGATGATGCCGGACTGGTCAGCGTTGTAGTGTTTAAAGATTCCCTGAAAGACAGAACATTTAATACACACAAAAAACAAACAAAAAAAAACAAAAAAACCTGTGCACGTCTATAAAACAGTAACAAAGCAGGGACAAGTTTAAAAGGGAAATCTTTTTTCCCACCTGCCACTGTTTGATCTTATTCCACAGATGTCTGAACTCCTGCAGGTTGAGTCGACCGGTGCCGTCCATCTGAACACACGCGGTAAAGGCCAAAAAAAACCCCGACTCAATACAGCTCACTAGGGTGCTGAAAAAAATTACGAGCGCACGGGGTCAAAGGTCGAGAGTGTTAGCGGGGTGAGATGAGATGAGGCCTAGTTCCTGCGAGCGTCCCTCACAGACCCGTCCACGGGTCTCGGCAGGTTGTGCCTCCTACAGACAACACAGCCAGCCCGATGCACTCGATACAAAGGATACGTCCATCAGAGCAATCATGCTCCTGCAGCTCTCCAGGCTGAAGCCCTCCGTGTTTAGGTCCTTATCTGGAGGGAGGGAGCGAGCGCACACACACACACACACACACAGAGAGAGAGAGAGAGTGAGAGCTGGAATTATTTATCCTAAAAACTCACTTTGCAGCCGATAAGATCTTCCCACACTCATCAAGTTCGTGCCTCGGCGGTTCTTATCACTTTTGATTCCTGCGGAATAACAGGTGTCTCGATGGCTCCAGCGGTTAACAGCTGCTCTGCTCTGATTGTTCCACTGCTGGACTGATTTCCTGTATACTTTATAGGACCAGTGTGTAGGTTTGAGGAGGATCTTTTCACAGTTGATTTGTTTTTATTAGTGTTTCATCACCTGAAACTGAGATGCCGCCATGTTTTTTACGCGTTTTGTAGCCTTGCTTGGGACGGAGACGCACTCGCTTTTGAAGTACGCGTTTGTGTCGTGAACGTTATCGCTCACATACTTGTCTTTGTGCTCTGCGTGTAGCTAGAGGACTCCACTCGAGGGTGCACCACAGAAACAAGGATTTCATTAGAGCATCTGGATTTGCCTGATGTAAAAAATAAGCATGGCGACAGTCGGTGGGGTAATTACTTTGCCGCTCTGTTTTTCCTGCATTCCTGGACCCTGTAATATCTCCCCAGTGACTCTACATCGCCCCTACAGGTCACGCATATATTGCATTTATTTGATTTGACTCACGTTTGGTGATCACTCTGTTGAGAACGTTTTTCAGTTCATTGGCTGTGATTTCCATGTCCTGGGAGAAACAGCAGAAGAAGAGAGAGGAAACAGCTGTTCAGATTGTTGTCTTAATTCACAGTTACTTAGTCACTGAACAGGCCTCGACTGTTTATTATGAAACGGTTCTCTTTGGACTTCGTGCACTCACATCGCCGGCTATCTCCTGAAAAATAGTCCGGAAGTGCTGGTCCTCCTCGCTCTCTTCCCCCGCCGAGGCCGGCGCCGGCTGAGGCGTCATGGAGCCAGGAAGTAGAGAGAGAAAATAAGAGAGGAAAACTTCCTGTGTGAGTATTTTCCTCAAAGATATTGTATTTATTTCTAATCTGCCCTTTCAAAATAAAAGCTGAAAATGATCTCTTCAAACTGTAGAAAAAGGCAAGAGGCCACTTACCACCGGATGGTCGGCCTCGATCCTGTTCTCTATCTCCCTGGATGGAGACCAACAAACAGCAGTCACCATGGTGACAACATCATCTCATCTGAACCAAAAGCCCTGAGCACTTATCTTATATATACATCACATATACTCACATTACACTAAAATATGAAAACTCCTAAAGAAGCTGTGAACAGAACGTGTTAGTTTGATACCACCTGTTTCCTCCTCCAGCGTTTTCTCTTGCTTGTAGAAGTCGTCATCTCGATTTTACACTACAAAAATCCTCTAAATACCCTCCTACACCCGTCTAAAATAAATAATGCTATTATGTTATAGATTTAAAGCCATGTTTCCTGTGCACAGCCATCCTTCCATCCCAGTTCCGGGTCCTTCAGAGTGCAGGCCGGGTCTGCACGCTGTCGGGTCCTCCAGCAGGAATATGCAGCATTGAATATTTCAGAAAGTTTTACCGGATCGTGCCCAAATCGGACGTCGCTTGTCCTAAAAAAGATTCCATAACAGCTTCGAACTGGGGCCGATTTCTTCCAGCTCTACAAATCAAATCTCCGTTAAAATGGATTGTTCTGTGGTGGCTTGTGTCCCCCACCCGCCAAGCACTCCGACCAAAGCCCACCCTCATTCACACAGACACATAGAGGGCAGAGAAATCACCATGACACTTGGTATTTTTGAGGCTAACTATATCTGTAAAGCAGGGCTGGGTATTGCTGTTTTAGGTTTTGTTAACATGCAAAGCTTCCAGCCCAAACTGCCTCTTCTTCAGGTGCAATTTGGGTTTAAAATGTACTTTTTTTTTTTGCACAAGTAATAAAATGCATATTTATTAGGAGCATTTAGACAATTAATCAAACTATTTTCTGACATGACAGTAAAATGCACGTGGTTAAGAACCGAGAGGGGGAAAATTATCGTTCTGGACATTTTCCCGACTTTCTTCCAAAAACTTTGATAAATATCAGTAAAAAATATTTCCTACTTGCAGCCTTAAAGTGTTGCAACTCTTTGAGAGTTTGTTTTCCTTTTAAAGACATTTGAATGATTTCTGTGTGTGATTTTCCTTTGTCTTAATACCCAGCCCTACCAAGAGACACAGAATCACCATCACCCATCACCCGTCCCCTCCGCATGCAGCCCAGCTTGCCCCCTGCAGCCACCCCCCCCTCCTTATTATCCTCCCCCCCCCGCTCGCCCTCACCCACTCACTCTGAGGTGTTCCTCTTTTCGGAGAAGACTCGCAGGATGAACTCTCCCTCCTGGTGCGGCTCGTACGTGGAGGGCACGATGACGTACTCGCCGGGGGAGAGGCGGAAGCGCTGGGTCACCTCGCGCAGGTTGATGTAGGACTTGCAGCGGGCCTTGGAGGAGTTGAACAGGAAGAAGTCCTTCTGCATGTGCTGCTTGTTTCCGTGCATCTGAAGGGGGGGGGGGGCAATCAATCATATACAAGATAAAAGAGAGGATTGCCCTCATAGGATACGTCCAGGAAATCAAAACAGGAAGTGTTGTAAACTGCTGCTCCGGTGTCAGACTTTCTTCTTTCCTTACCTCCTTTGGCACCTGCAGAGAGACAGAGACAACGTCTTTTAAGGATGAAAATTAAAACCAAAAGTTTATTTTTTTTATTTTTGTTTTATTTGGTGTCAGACTTTTCGTGCATGCGAGAGTGTGAAGCATTACAAAATATACATTTAAATACAAAAAACAAAAAAAAAGATTGAAAGATTGATTTAAAGGGAAACTTTTGCTTAAATTTAGTTGTAGAGACAATTTGTTTCGGTAATTCTTCACAATTGCAGAGTAGAATTAAGGACAAGTGCGCCCTTTCATTATGAATGCATGCAAATTTCAATATTTAAACTGTCTTGCTGCAGTAAAAATCCACCGATATCTTCTCTGAATGCTCAGTAGGAACCGAAGCGGACACCTCGTAGATGGCGAATCCGATGGTGAAGAGGTTGGCTCCCATCTTGCGCTCTTTCCGCCTGTTCTTCTGCATCAGCGCCACCACGAAGGTGCAGCCCACCTCGTTGTCCTCGGGGTCGTCGTCCTCCTCCAGCAGGCGGAGGCGGTACTGAGGGTTGGTCCAGAACGTGTCTGCAGGACATCCGGGTTCATATTTTCAATAGGTGAAATGTTAATTGTTGCTTTTTAAGTTTCTGTTGTTTGAAACAAGTGTTTTCCCGCATTCATCTTGATTTTTGCATTGGAAACTAAATATTTGAATAGAATTATGATCTTTTTTAATGGACAGAAAAGAGCACAGTTCTTTTGTGATCAGCTTGTAAAGTGTCTGGTTCCCCTGTGCAGCAGTGTACCTGGGTAGTTCCTGCAGCCTCCAGCGGAGCAGCCTCTCACCCAGCGGCCCTCGTTCACCGAAACCGTCCACTTGTGGATCTTGTCGTCCTCCAGGGCGTTGGGCGTGAGGTTACAGATCTCGATCTTGGTGTAGTTCTTCTTGAAGTCCTCGAACGACATCCTGAACGGGGAACGGGGATGGATACAGAGTTAACGTGAAGTCCTGTCGTTGTAGTTCCACAGCAGGCGGTGGAAACTCACCAGAACTCTCCGTCCTCGGCGCTCTGGTGTTGCAGCTTCTCCTTCTCGGTCTTGGAGAGGGAGGCCCACTCCTTCGAGCTGTTGGAGACGAGGTGGAGTGATTTCACTGAATCTTACTGCAGAAGCAGGGTTAAAATTTGTTTTATCTCAGCTCCCTACTTGTCGCTCCATGGTCCGTTCCACTCCACTTGACCCCACGGGTTCCTGAGACGCACCAGACGGACTTTGGACTCCTTGTGCTGAGACGGTTTACACTGCGGTGACACACACAGTTAAAACCAGTGGGGATGCTTTGATTTGTGCATATTAACGCCGGCTTCAATCATCTGCTTTTACCTCCTCCACCGCCGTCACAGAGTAGGCGTGGCCCTTCACCAGTCCCGTCACCGTCCGGGTCTCGAAGCGAGCCGGAACCAGGGACTAAAGATGGACCAGATACGGGAGCAAAAACAAGCAGGTTAGCGGATCTAGTCTCATGCAATCTGCATTTAAAGTTACACATCACCTTAGTTTTAGCTGCTTCAATGCGTCAATGTAAATCCATCAAAAATAAATCACAGCATCTGAGTCGTGGGAGGCGTTTGAATTCTTTAACTGAGTCTCACATCGATGGAGCAGCCCATCAGCGAGCCTCTCTCCAGAGCTTTCTTCATGATCTTGTAGAGCTCTTTGGGAGCCTCCTTCATCTCGTAGAACTCTGTGACTCCACCTGTGAAGTCCTCCATGGCCTCGGTGGTGTTTCCGCCCTTCAGGGCCTCGTAGGAGCCGTGCAGCCTGGACACGGAGAGAGGAGAGAGGCGACAACATGTCAGAGTATGTAAAAATGAACTATTACAATCCATTTGAATAATAAATATGAACCCAATAACAATCCAATGAGTGATTCCTAGAAATGAGAAGTTGTATAAATAATGTGTAACTCTGTGTTAACATCATATAATCTACTGACTTGGCGTAAGCCTTCTCCAGCAGCGCGCTCCAGAACTCGTTCCTCTCAGCCGACTTCGTGAAGACCAGCTGGTTGTTGAAAGTCGGGATGCGGTCGTCAATGACGACATCCACCCAGTCGCCATAGCGCCAGAACTGATGGACAGATGGAGGTCCGAGAGGAGAAACAACACAGACATTTTAACTTCTATAAAGTCGAATCAAAAGAGCGTCATCAGGATTATTTCTGAGTGATGCTTTAATTTCCATTTTGGCTGCAAATAACAATTATTTGGACAATCGGTTAATCTTCTAATTACTGTCATGATTATCTAATGAATTTAGAAAAATCAGTTTTCACAGTCCAAAGTATTGTCTTTAATGGTTTAAAACCAAGTGTATTTAGTTTATGATCATGTAAAACTAAAAAAAAAGCATCAAATCCAACAAATGTTTGACTTTTTTTCTCCCAAACATTGTAATATAACAGAAATAGATGATTTTTTTTTTTTTGATTTTTTTTTTTGTTGGAGTAATTATTGCAGCTCAAACATCTACTAATGACTGTTTCTCTTCTCTTTCAGTGAACTGTGATTCTGAAGGGATAAAAGAGGGACTGAACGTATGTGGTGATTAGACGGCGGGTTTCTGACCTGGAAGTGGAAGATGCCGGCGTAGCCGTCGGAGAAGCTCTGCTCCTGAGGAACCACTCGGTACAGAAGCTTCTCATTCAGGGTGAGACAGGCGATCGCAGCCAGCAGCCAGCAGTCACCTGCACACAGAGACTCCACTTCAGATCGGGTCTTTTTATCGACGTGTTTGGCTCTTTTCTGACATTTTCTGAATCCTACTGCAGTATTTGGTTAAATGTCATTTTGTGAGGACTGACAGGAACGTCTCTCTCGGTCGTGTTTTGTTGTGCAGGAGGAAAAGACCTCCGCTGAGTGCTGACCTCTGTGGTTTTTGATTGTCCAGGTGTGTGTTAGCTGCCGGGGCCTCGGCGGGAACAATGTAAGTTTTTCAACCGGGAACGGTTAACAGTGTCTGCCAGGACCTTTGTCCCCCTTTATTTGCCATCTAAACGGAACAACAATGAGAAGTGCTGCCGGTTGGATTCCCTTCCAACAGAGTAAGCACAATATGGGGAGGCCGCTGCAGGCAGAGAGGCTGTGTGCAAAGGGAGGGGGAGGGTGGGGGGATGTTTGCAACCCTGAATACAGACGCTCACTGACTAACCTCTCTTCTCCCAACCTGAGTTTCTACTTCTAGAAACCCTTACTATGCCGCCGAACAGTGACAGGTTGGCGTTTAGATGCTTCAGATTAAATCCAGTGTGTCCTTAAATTTTTTTTTTTTTAAAAAGCAGAATTTACCCAGATCTCCCTGGCAGATGTCTGTCCTACTGGCTCCTCCGACAATGAACTGAGGGTTCTCACAGATTTCCTGCAGACAGTGAACACAAAGAGGCATAAACCTGAGTTAAAAGTCTGACGGTTGAGGTTGTCACATGCAGCACAGTCTAAACTTCTCTCTAAACAAATAAAAAGCCCCCCCAAAAAACAGGGAACATGATCACTCTCTGGTGATTCAGTAATTTTAACTCCAATCCAGGTGAAATCCCACAAAATAATCCCAGATCAGGTTTTTTCCTCTCTGGTTGGATGCTGCCGTCCCACCTCCCACACGCGTGTGCTCCATCCCCTCTCCGTGTCTCCCTTCTCCTACCTTAGGCCTCTTCCACACGATGTTCTTGACCTTGTTGGACTTGTGTCCAAGCTCCTTGAAGCCCAGAGACTCCACGGTGGCCGGGAAGGAGTCATCCTCGAACAGGCTCTTACTCTGCACGCACTCCTCCCTCAGGACGCAGACGTCCTGACCGTTGAAGCGGACGGGCTTGTTCAGGGACCCTTCCCCGTCCCTCCGCTCTCGTTCCCGGATCAACCGGTCGCAGAAAAAGCCAGACGGCGTATAGGGCATCTCGTCTGTGTGTGCTTTTTTTTTTTTTAAACTGGCTTTGGCCACTTGTACTAAAGTCTTACAAGCCTAAAGACCCTGGCATAAATCCAAACAGCTAATACCTGATTGGCTCTTCCTTTGTGTGACGTCCCCCTCCCCTTCGTCACAGAGTAGACGCTCGGTGTGAAAGACACATTCACCTCACCTTTGCATTACCATACACACACGCGCGCGCGCACACACACACACACACACACACACACACACACAGAAGCTCGCACGTCACACGGACGCGCATTTGCCGCACTGCCATTGGCCGCGGCGAACAATGACCTCTCGTTGGGCCGCGGTGCTCCCGGTGCCATCATTGTTGAGTGACACAAAGGCCAGCGGGCCGCGGCAGAGGGCATGTAAAGAGTGGTGGGTAGATGGCCTGCCTCAGCAGAAGGCATTCAAGCCCTTTAAACCTCTTCTCAATGGAGCTCAGCATCGAGCAGTCTCAGCACAACTGGAGCAGGCCGACGCCACGGAGAGGAGGAGTGTCCCGGTTCAGCATAAACTCAATCAGTGTTTTTTTTTTCTTTTTTTGGGGGGGGGGGGGGGTTAAACTACAACATGTATCATGATGATCTGTATTAAGAGAGAAGTATCGTAGCTTTCGGTCACACACAGTCGACGAGCGTCTGGGATTGGAACAACATGAAGAATATTTGATCAGAAAATCAGTCGCATCACTTCCAGTTTCTTCTCGCCTCTGGACCGGCCTGCCACACAATCTCTGTTAAAAGGCATCTTAAAACCAATTAGTTTTGTGATTGAAGGTTATTCCTCCTTCATTATCTCTTGTCACCATGTCTCTGGATTCATCGTCCTGTAAAGCAACAGCTGTCAAACACCCAAAACCACTGATATCAAGGAGTCATTTTCTCACTTTTTACATCTACACCTGCTTCCTCGTAACGTCATAGAAATCAGGCTCTTTCTAGCACTTCTTGTTGTCGTTGTTTGTTTTTTTTACCCTTGACTAAGCAATTATCCGCGTGAAGAAGAGGTCAGGTCACGCAACGCAAAACAATACGTGTGCTTCGTCAATAGGTTTCAGTTTAGCATGACGACATACCAACAATAAAAGAGAGTCTGCAAACAAAAGGGAAACATTCAGCACGGTGTTTATTCACTGAAGGAAACTCAAATCAATTCGTATTTCTATGATTATTGCAGATGTTTGTGATCACAGGTAAAAATGTACCTGGTTTCGGCAACAAACTTCAAAAAGTAAATTAAAGGTCAAAACAGGTCAAATCATTACAGAAACATGATCCGATTCTTTTTTTAAATCAACTAAAATCAGTCTTGTGCTTTACTTTCCGATTAATGAAATGATTTTTAACACATGTCCTGTCGCTGACATACCGACGGTCAGTCTATCTGTATGTCCCAGTCCGTCGCCACGCCGAGCTTCAGGCCGTTCACCGTCAGCGTGCAGCTCGTCTCCGCGTACTGAAACGCAGCCGAAGAGTCCGGAGCTCCTGGTGATGAAAACAAAACCGAGAAGAGCAGATAAAATCCTCCGTTTCCCAGATTTTCAGTGACATATTTCTGTGTTTACATCACTGACTTTAAATGTAAAAGTTATTAAAAATATAAAAAATAAAAGTTTGCTTATTAAAACTAGTAAATCATGTACAATATTACAACAAACATGAAAAGGACTGATACGTCTCTGTTAATTGAAACTGTTGGATTGTTTTCAAAGGTCAGAGAGTAAAAACAGCACACTGGTTTCATATGAAAAAGATTTTTTTTAAAAATCTAAAAGTTTTGATTGTCTGACATTAATTTCCAAAAACATAAACAAATGTATAGGGTAAAATTATCACACAATAACAGCAACCAATGTCTGTGTTTGACTGTTCAATCCACAGAAATTTTGTGTTTTTAGGTGGATTTGTCCTTTCAACATTTTTCCACTCAAATACTGAAAGTACAAATTTGAGGTTCTTGTACTTTATTTGAGTATTTGCTTTAATGTAACTTTATCATGCCGGAAAATTGTCCTACTTTTTATGATAAGAAACTATTTGAAAACCCTCTTGGATTCACTGGAAAATGCAAAGTTTTTTTTTTTTTTTTTTTTTTTTAGCTTGTTGACTTTTTAAAGATACAGAAAGATCCAAACATATGATGATCTTATGGAACAAGATGTATTACTGTGGACTGAACTAACCAACAGGACCTAAAGTAGTTTAAGTAAGTGAAATGCACATTAAAGCAGCGGTAATATTAATCCAAAAAACATCAGTCATAACACTAAAACACTGACAGGGAGCATTTCATTTGAGTTTTCTTTTACTTGAAGTACATTTTGCTGATAATGTCACCTGTAAATAAAGGTTTCAGGACTCCTCACCTGACGCACGCACAATCACAGCGGCCGGTTTGCTCTTCACTCCGAGGACGATGATTAGCTGCACGACGGTATTACAGTCGAACGTTCCCTCTTCACTGGCAGGACTGAGAGAAGCGGCATCAGCAACAGAAATCATCATTTGTTTGATTGATTTAACTTGAGAAGCAGCATGTCTCCTCTATTTATTTATTTATTTTCCACATGTGGAGGAGGCGTGTTGAGGAGGCGCGACTCACCGGCAGAGCAGACGACCCGACAGCATGTCGAACCTGCGCAGACAGAAGGCCTTCCTGTCGCGGTATCGGAAGGAGTGACCGTCGTCCAGGTACAACTCTCCACCAGCACTGCCCTGCGGAGACAACGGACTACAGTCAGGAATAATTAAAGTCACACAGGTCACTAGTCTGAACACAAAAATACTCAGAAAGAGTCATACTTTATAATATTTTGGCGTGATTCAAATTTACTTTGTCTAAAAGTCACAATTTAGCCTCAAACTCACAAAATTACACTTTTAATTTCATTGTTCTGGCTTTTAGTTTGTTGGATTTTCTGTTTTACTTTGTAAACGTGTTTAAGTACACCTCACTTCCTGCCTGTGTGATTAACGTGCCTACCCGGATTAGTTTCAGCTGTCCCTCGTTGTCCCCCTCTCCCTGGTGTGTTTGTTCTCCTCTCTTTGTGTTAGTTTGTGGTTTCTGTTCTCGGTAAGTCCACATCCTCCTTCAGTTCTTTGTGTCTTTTCTAGTCTACGTCACAAAAGTGTCTCTGTGTTCCGCCAGTATCTCGCCTGTTTTTGACCTCGTACGCTTCATGGACTGTGTTTAGTTTGGGTGTT
The DNA here is from genome assembly GCF_029030835.1 of Brachyistius frenatus. NCBI lineage: Eukaryota > Metazoa > Chordata > Actinopteri > Embiotocidae > Brachyistius > Brachyistius frenatus. The sequence continues at coordinate 388,351 of NW_027210701.1, forward strand.
GGCTTTGTATCTGGAACCTTCATCATCAAGTCAACAAGCTTGGACAAATAAAGCATTTTCCAGCAAATCCAAGACGGTTTTAAAACAGTTTATTTAGCTTAAAAAAATAGAAGAATTTTCTCAGCACATAAAGGAACATCTGATCCTTCAGTTTATTAAGAAAATTCTAAATCAATATATTTTGATGGTTTTCACTGGACAGGGAGGGGATGAAACTGTCAGATAAATGTAGTGGAATAAAAAGTACAAGATTTACCGCTGAGATTTTAATGGAGTCGAAGTATAAAGTTGCATTAAGTATAAATACTCCAGTAAAGTACAAATACCATAAATGTGTAACCACTGCAACTTACAATTCTGAATTTTCCATTATTATTAGTGTCCTCAGTTTTTCTGTTTTATTACAATACAGCTTTAGGACACTACAAACTAACTTGGAATCATCTCAAAAGCACCAGACAGACCAATCAGTATTGATTTAGTTTTTGTTTTTTATCCATGCATAATGTGGGTGGGAAAAACACAAAGCAGATTGCAGAGCGTTCCTAATTTTCTAGTATGCCCGAGTCTGTCCAAGCTCATGGTCCAAATTACAGCTTTTAAATATCTAAACAAAAACCAGCTGCCTAACGTCTTCCGGTTTGTTACCTGAGAGTTTAAAGCCACAGTGATTGAGAGGGGGAGCTGCTGGAGATCCGCTGTGCAGGATCCACTTCCTGTTGATCTGCAGACCACCGAGCCGCCGCGCTGGAACACTGGAACCTGAGCAGAGACAACATTTCGATATTCTTCGGCTACATTCGGTATTTTGGAGGCTGTCATTGTCCTTTCATAGAATAATGAACACTAACTGTGTCCAAGGTGACCGGAAGACTCAGAGTCCGTCCTCCTTTGTACGTCTTTGCAGCCTGGACGTCATACCAAATCTAAGAACAGAAACTTTCTTTAATATAAAATCCACACTGAGGTGTCAGATTAATATTCCTTGAATATATAAACATGTTACCTGCTGGTTCATTTACCTCTCCAGATCCAGGAAGCAGGACTTTGACTTCTCTGACGCAGGGTTCTGTTACAGGACGGGCCAGCAGCGCTCCTCCTGCAGGAAATAAAACACTCAGAAATTTAAAAAAAAAAAAAAAAAGTGCAATAACACTGTGTAACAATGCAAAAGTAAAAAAATAAAAATGTAATCACCGATCATGTACTGGTCGTCCACAGTGAAGGTGGTCGGATCGCTCGGGAACTCCACCCACAGAGGTCTGCACAGTTTTTAAATGAAGTTCGTGTTAGTAAACCTTCATGCAGGATGGACACTGACCTCTAGTGCCTGAAACTGCCCACAGAGTGTAATTGCTGTACTGGAGCTGAGCAGCAGATGGCAGCAGCACTAACCTGAGAGGAGGCAGACCAGAGGTGTGAGCCTGGTGGAACAGCGTGTACCAGTAAGGCAGCAAGCAGTACCTGACGACACAGGAGGTAAGTGTGTTATTTTACAGATAATCAGACAAGTATTTTTTTTTTATCCGATACTGCAAACCCACACAACAAACGAGGAAAAGGAGCCAGCTGTGTTTTAGTTCAGGTTCTGTTAAAAGGTAGTTTTTCCTTCCCACTGCTGGATGTTTTACTTCCTGTTAAAGCAGGGGTGGGCAAACTTTTTGGCTCAGGGGCCACATTGACTTTTAAAATTTGACAGACGGGCCGGGCCAGCACCAGATGCATACATATCAAACAAACATAAAAAAGGCATTAGTGTTAATACTTCCATTCACTTTTAGTGGGAACAGTGTTGTTGTTCTTTGCCAGTGCATCGAAGTCTGGTGTTAGTTTTGTTGTGGCAATTCTCAGAACAGATCTGAGGTGTTCATCACTCAACTGGGATCTGTGAGGTGCTTTGTTGGTGTTCGTCACACTAAAAGTCTGTTCACACACGTACGGTACGTAGAGCCAAACAACACCAGCATCTTCTGTGACATCTTCTGGATGTTTGGAAATTTGGCTGCTTTAATGAAGCATAAAACTCATCCAGTTTAAGAGAGTTGAACTTCTCCTTGAAGACGGCGTCACATTGGAGATCAATCAGTTCCAACTGCAGCTCCTGTGGCGCCGTTTCAGGGTCTTGTGTGAAAGGACACGACACCAGCTGAAGGGACACGACAGGACACCAGCTGAAGGGACACGACAGGACACCAGCTGAAGGGACACGACAGGACACCAGCTGAAGGGACTTGTCAATTTTTCCAAAATCAGAGAACCGATGGCAGAATCCTCCGTGCAGGTCGTCCAGTGATGTCCTGTATGTCTTCATGTCCAAGGACGTCTTTCAGCGTAGCCAGCGTGGGGAAATGAGCAAATGACTTGTTTGACATTTGCTTTGTGAATAAAGCTAGCTTGGTTTTGAAGGCTCTGACGTTTGTGTACATTTTCATGCACAAACTGGTCTTTCCCTCGTAGCTTCACGTTCAGCTCATTCATGTGTGCCAGTACGTCCACAGCAAAAGATAAATCACAAAGACAATCTGTGTCACTCAGCTCAGGAAAATCGTCAGCTTTCTCAAGTAGCTCCAAAAATGAGATAATCTCCTTTTCTTTGGCCCGTTCATTGTTGCAGATGTGTTCAGAGCAGCAGCAGAGTAACAACAGAGAGCAGCCCGGCCTCCGCAAAATCAAGTCAACGTGTCACTGCGCCTAGTGCGCCACCTGGTGGACCGCCAGGTATTACAGGACAAGGTCAAATGAATGCAGTCATAATTATGATGTGATTTGATTTGGGCAATTCTGTACCAATCTTCGGCGGGCCGGATTAAAAAGACCAACTGTTAAAGGGTAGTTGTTTTTTTCCCCTCCCAGCCGCTCGCAAGGAAATTGTTGAATTGTTGGGTTCCTCTATATTGTTGTAAGGACTTAAGTGCCTTGAAATAACCTGTTGTGTTGTTTTGATGCTGTATAAATAGAATTGAATTTAAATTTTCCTGACTTTCACGGACTAAATAAACTGACCTATAAAAGAAAAATACTTTGTGGGAAACATTTCAGTTTGATAAATGGCAGCTCAGTTATACTAAACTCCATAATGTTCCAGGACTCGGGCCAAAAAAAAAGATCCAACCCCCTGACTTTAATGTCTGGAAGAGACTTTTTTTTTTTTTATCCTTTGGGAACCCTGCAGCTCGTACCTTTGTTGGATCGCAGTGCGGATCGCAGCGGTGACGTCCTCCCCGAAGAGCCAGGGCTCCCGACGCTTCATCATCTTCGCGGAGTGACCGCGGAAAAACGGCTGCAGGGCGGCAGCCTGGTACCAGCGCACCAACAGCTCCGGCTTGGGGTCACGAAAAAACCCTCCGACGTCAGCTGAAAGAAGACAGTGACTCAACCGCAAGATGAAATGGCGGGAAAGTGGCACATTAACAGTCAGTATGGACTAACGTACTTGCCTCCACAAAATGCGATGCCTGCCAGGCTCAGAGACAGAAGCATGGGGATCGAGATCTTCAGGTACTCCCAGCTGGCTACGTTGTCGCCCGTCCAAACTGCTCCTGCATCCCAAACAACGAGAGAAACATTCACACACTGAGACGTGGAGATGGATCAAACATTTATTTACGTTTGAAATATCTCACCAAGTCGCTGTGACCCGGCGAAGAAGGAGCGCGAGAGGACGAAAGGTCTCTCTGAGCCCCCTGAGCGAGTGATCAGACCCTCCACTGTGGCCAAGTGCTGTGGCAGAAAACACCTTATTATTTTATTTGAATGCACAGCAGCAATCCAGGCAAAGAAACAGAAGACTGCTCACCTGGTAAAAGCCGTACAGGTTGTGTAAGTCCCGGTGCTCCCAGCCCCCATAATGCACTGCGTCCTTTGGCATTGTCTGCTCTGGTCCGTTGAAAACAGACGGTTCGTTCATGTCATTCCACACGAATAATGACGGTGTGGATCCCTGCAGCAGAAATGATGACATTTAATCTCTGAATATTGAGTTATTAAGTAGGAGTAATAAAGGATTTTTTTGAAGGTGCCTGCAGAAATCTCACAAACGGACAAATTCAACTTCCTTCTGTTTTGAACATTGTTTCTTGTACCTTGTATTTTTCCAGGCTGAAGCAGCCGGAGTACCACGCTCGGGTTTCTGGGCTGCTGAAATCGATGTAGGAGGAGTCGCCTGTGAGAGACATGAACATAGAAAAGACACGTATGACGACGTCGTCCGATGTCCACTGAACCTTTTAAATGTTCCTACGGAGTCTAAAAGAGGTCAAAATAGCAGCAACACATCAGAGTCTACATGAAACATCTCGCAACACGTAAAAAAATCAAAACATCTTATCTCCATTTCACGTCTTTGTTGTATTATGTGAGGTATTGCTTATGTTGGTCATGTTTGCATGATCTTTTAGGATTATGTCCTTATTTTATTATCCTAATTTATGGATTTTCTATTTATGTATCTTAATACTTTGTTATATAGCAAATTTATTTTTGCTTTCAAGTATATTAGGCCAAAAAAAAAGCCACATTTAGCATGATGGTGCTGCCTATACAAGCTTGAGAGCCATTTATGGACCATATATGGTGTCAAACACGCCCTTTAGTGTTTCAAAGGATCTGGATCAGGGATTAAATCAGGATTTTCCAGCTATCCTGGTTTAATTAAGATTGACATAGATGTATTCTGTGCAGATAACTTGCTCAAAGTGTGTGTTACATTTTTTTTGTATGCAATTCTTTTTGCAGTAAAACAAACATTACCTGGCCAGCATGAGCCCTGATAGATCTGTCCCTCTCTGTCCTTCACAAAATGTCCTCCGTCTGTGGCCTCGCGGTAGAGCGACCAATCAGGATCCACCTTAATGTGGGGATCACTTATAACGACCAGCTAAAAAAAGATATTAAAAAGACAAACATGAGGTCATAAAATGCTTTTAAACGTTGCAAATGTCACACCTAAAAACTGACCTTCCTCCTCTTCGTCTCTAGGTGGCGCTGCAGGTTCGCCGGTTCCGGAAAAAGCTCGGGGTCCCAGGTGAAGTAGCGCTTCCCGTCCGTGTGCTCGATGTCCAGCCAGATGACGTCATACGGAATATCGTGGCGATCGAATCCAGCGTCCACGGCCTTCACGTCCGCCTCGTCGTCGTAGTTCCAGCGGCACTGGTGGTACCCGAGGGCGAACAGCGGGGGCAGAGCCTGATGTCCTGACACACGGAGACAAGTCTTCAGTCTTTAAGCTCTTTATTTCACCTGTTAATGCTTCCATGAAACAGTAAACCCACCTGTGAGCTGTGCGTACTGGGAGAAGAGCTGCGCTGGACCGGGTCCGAGCAGAACCGTGCAGTCGATGACGCCGCTCTCTGATAGCCAGTGGACGTCAGTCCGAGGCTGCAGCTGCCTCCGCTTCTCCGCTGGGGTCTCGTCCTCCTGGGTTTTATGCGATTGGAAATGATTTTTAAAAAGATAATTCAACTTCTTGCGATCCATTTTCATGGTTAAAATTAGGTTGTAAGTTTTAATTAGTAGCAAGAGAGTCGTTATTTGGAGGTTTTGATCTGTGAAATCCAAGTCATAAATCTGCTTCTGCAACTTTTGGTGCCTGGAAAATCAAAGCCGAGAAGCCCAGCACTGCACTGACTCGATGGTTTACCTGATGCTCTGCGGGGGAATACTGTACGTTCACGTAAGTCTCTGATGCATTGAGCCAAAACACCCCCAGAGTCCGGTCCGGCCGGTGGGCCACCATCAGAGGAACGGAGCCGTACAGGCCGAGGCGGCTGTGCAGGTCATAGGCGAAAACATCCAGGTTGTACAGCCGGTAAGGTTCTCCGTCTCTGTGAAGACAGTTCGGGAAACTTGTTTAAGGTGCAGCCGACGGGATACGCGGACAGATGACGAGGTTACAGATGATATAGTGTGTGTGTGTGTGTGTGTGTGTGTGTGTGTGTGTGCGCGCGCGCGCCTCGTGTCTTTGAGCTGCAGGTGGTCGGAGTGTTCAGGTAGACCGTAGACGTGCTTGAACCCGTGAAGACAGATGTCGGCTCCGATGCTGCTCGGACCTGCAGATGTACAAGATGTACGTCCATCTTTACAGAGCGCTTTTGAGTTTCATTAACTTCCGTCTCTGTTCCAGACGGTGTACTTCCCTTTGCACACTCACATATAGTACTTTTATGTTAATACACCTCCTTGCGTAGTGCTTGAACTTCGTCAGAGAAGCGTTGTCTCAAACTGCACGTACCGGAAATAACCGTCACATTTGAACGCATCACCCGCTAACAAATCTGCAGCCCTGTTTGGGTATTTTTTCCCCCCCAGAAATCAATAGATCATCTCCCCTTTGCATCATGGAGGATCCATCTGCCTTTATTATGAATAAACCTCACTTCCAAATGATCTTTCCTTTTTTAAATGGAAAAATAAACACTTCTGTGCTGGGTTCAGAAACAGCTGAGGATTCCTCAGACGCTGCAGTGACCGAGATGGCGACTGTTGAGGGTAAAACGTGCCACCTTCAGTTTGAGGACTGTTTTGAGTACATCATCCAGGTACCTTTTAGTGCACTGCCTGTTCTATACTTTACAATTTGAACAAATGTATGCACTCAAAATGTTATTAAATATTGCAGTTATTATAGTCATTATTAGATGCATTTGGTTTTATCTTTTTTCAGATATAAATTTAAGAATCTTCTCCACTGTGTTTTTTTTGTAAAAGCTTCTGACATGAGACCACAACTATCAAAAAGGTTGTAGATATTCGCATTAGGTACAAACCGTTCGCCTTGACATCCACAAACTGCCTGAACGTTTCCCTCCATAATGAATCTGTGTCGCCCTCTTGAAGCTGAAATAAAACAAAGGTATTTATTGACCGGATTAAGCTTCATTTAGGAGTAATATTACACCGTAATAAGTTATTCTCTTACCTCACTACTACACGATGCAGCCGAGAGGAGAAACACAAAAAACAAAACCACAGTTTATTATTTAATTTGAGTGCACGATTGGCTGGTTTTCGAGCACATGAATCTTCCCTGCGTACTTCACCTGGGCGGCTCCTGCTGCTTCTCAAACCACAGTTTGCCTTCAGAGTTGAACGTCAGCATCACTTCCTGTTCACACAGGACCTCCAGCCGGAAAGGGAAATGCCACACGCGGACCCGTTGGCGTCCCGAAGACCACGAGAGGGTGACGGAGTCCTCGGTCTGTCTGTCCACTCTCAGCCTGCCGGATGATGAGAGAAAAGGTCAACTGTTGTCCGGGTGACCAAACGAATAAAGGTGCAGTCAAAACAAGTCCACCACCATAAACCTGGATATAAAACCAAAGTGAATGTACTCTCGTCAGCTGAAAACATCCTCGCGGGTGTGTTTTGAGGACTATAAATCATAAAACAGAGATGATGCACGTCTTACTGTTCACACTGAGGATCCCCTGTTATCACATCTGGAACTCTGTAACGTGCTTTAATGGGCTGGAGGTCGTCTATTAATATCCTTACGGTGCCACGATTGCAAGGTGACAAAGAAAGAAGCAGTTTGTTCTGTAAAAAAAGAGGTTAAAATGATTTTTTATTTTTTTTTGGACCACAAAAGCTGCAGAATTGTGTGCAGGATTTCGTAAATGCAACCAACTCTGTCCGAAGCTCTAAAAACGACACAAACTTTGACTTTTTATACGTCAAAGATTAAAACACAAGTGCAGTATTTGAACAGCTGATTGCTTAAATGGTGTGAAGGTGAATAAAGATGATTTATTTTGATTTTCAGATGACTAATACTGACCTGCGTGTCAGGATCCAGCAACTCGAAACGGGCCCCTTTCTCTGTGAGCACCATGGTGTCCAGAAGAGCTCGGTGCTGCAGGTTCGGACCCTGAATCTGTCGCCTCGAAAAGAGACAAGGAAACCCTCAATATGCATTCTTGATTATAGAGATATGTGTGTATTATATCGTTTATGAATTTGGTATTGAAGCCCTACCGTACCTGTAAAAAGCAACATGCTCACTTTTCTTGAACTTTTGTTCCCCCTCATCGCCGGGGACAACGCTGAGAAGCAAGCAGAAAGAAGTTCACACATCATTTTATTTACTTCATTTTTACACAATTTTAGACTCACAACTTACTTCAATGGTTTTCCCTGCAAAAGTATATATATATATATATTTTATTTTTTTTAAAGAAATACAAAACTTCAAATGGTAGTCATATAGCTACATGCTTGAATGGACAGGCAGAGAAGTTTCCCGAACTTCATAAATGTAAACAAACAAGACATGCGCCGTAAATATCAAAGGTCAACATGAGAGCTTCACGTTGCAAACAACATATTCATACCTAACAACGGTCTCGATATTTCCCGCCATTTCGAGCAGACACGGGAAAACGGTCTGTTGTAATCCTCATATTACTTTCCTCTGTAAACCTCCAGACTCTCCTTGACAGCAACAGTGTAGCAGCAAAGATCACGTGCAGGAAATGACGGCGTCAAACCTTACAAAATTACCATCAAGCACACTTCCGTTTTGGACTTCCTCCCTTGCGTGTGCATTTTTAATACACTACCAGTCATAAAGCCATTCAGGATTTATACATGTGAGTATATTTATTTTGCACAGTAAATAATTAATGTAATTTAAATGTATTTTATTTCATTTCTATTCGTACGTTTTTTGTATTTTTGTATTTGTAAAGTTTATGATATTTTCATTCTTAATTTTTTGTTTGTTTTTGTAAGTGTTATTTTATTTGTATTCTTAAACTCTAATTTATTCTATTCTATTTTTATCTTAAAATGTTATATTTAAATCATTACATTTTAGTTTTGTATTTTATTTTATTTGTATTCGTAAGATTTATTGTATTCTATTTGTATTTGTTAATATTTTTTTTTTCTTATTGAAAATCATGTTTAAATTATATTTAAGTTTTTGAAGTCATAATATTGTGTCCCCTGAATGCTGTCACCGGCAGCGGGCTGTTTTTTTCCCCGGTATCCTGGCGCACTCTCGTGGTAACAGGGACGAGCATCCGGGACTGGAGGCGGACACGCGACTGACTGACCAGTCCTGTAGTACGGCCACCAATGAAGATGCCAGATGCTCAGACGCATCGGCTATGTTTGCTGCTTTTAGCGACGGTTTTCCGTCCCGGGACAGCGGCAGAGGTCTCCGTGTGGAGCGTGAACATCAACTCGGTCAGTGTTACGCATTCAGCTTTATGCATTTCGGTGGTTGTTCCAGGGTCTTGTCGTGCTAACATTTCTGTAGCAGCTGTTAGCCGAGGAAGCTAACTACCTCTTAGCAACGCTTCTTCCCACTAAACCTGTCAGAAACACTAATTATAGGTTTTGACAGTTCTCGTTACGCCTGTCTCCTATAATGAACGTGTCATTTGTACATTTCCCCGATTTAAAATGTCAGCCCTGCGTTTTAATTACGCCATTATCTCCTGCCAGATAGCAGTCAAAAGGTAAAATCCTACCAAAGGCAGGTGATGTGTCCAGACATTATTTGCAGGTGCTGTCAGTAAAAATAAATATATTATAACGGTTTGTATTTTGGCTGAGGTGACGGTAGTTCAGCCAGTTCAAAGTGTTGTTGGTTAGTCTTGCTATTAACATCTATCAGAAAAAACTGTTCATTGTGGTTAGAATCAAATCTATCAGCAGCTGTTATGGAGGTCCATGAGTGTCACAAAAATACTGATACAATATTTATTACAAATACATCGATAAATGTATTTGCGAATTAATTATGGCTTTACAAAATGATACCTTATTCAGGATTTAGATCAAATAAAAAGGGATTTAAAAACAGATTTACATAAACAACATAAAACACATCAAATATAAAAATACATTTATCTATTTGAAAATACAGTTTTAAAAAAATAAATAAATAAATGAAGACATTTTTTTGGAATGCACATTTTATTCAGACTTTAAAAGGGCTGTTTCCTTTCTCATTTCCATTTCTCTCTTTTGTCCAGAATTTTAGAGGAAACTACGAGTCGAAGGTGCAACAATTTCAGTTCAATCGGTTGTGTTGAAAGTAATTAACGTTCTGGAGGTGCATCCTGATCACTGATGGCCTAAAGTGGATCCACCGGGAGCGCTGATGTTGACATGCCATCTCTGTTTGTTTTTCAGACACAGGATGCCGTGTTTCGGAAGACGCTGTATGCCAACACCACCATCTTCATAAAGTGTAATTAGCCCGACTTCTCCGGTCTAAAACAATTTGTCTTAACATACAAAATGCAAACATAATCTATTTTTATTATTTATTGCATCACTGCTGCAAGGCTTTGAGCACCACACATTTTCTGAGGCCTTATTTCTACTCCTCTCTTCTCTCGCTGCAGTCCAGGGTGACACGGGGTCATGTGACAGGAACCTGGCCTTCAACATCAGCTGGTACCTGCGCTCATCTGTTTGCTATAACGAGGTGTTTAACACACCTGTGAGTATCCAGTTCACAGCCTTTTGTTTTTGTCACGCTCGATCTGCCATCTTGATGCTACACATCGTTTTAAATGCTGTTTTTTTGAGGGGGGTTTCATATCACTCGACTGTATTTCTGAGCTCGGGCCAAGTCCGAAAGATCGTCCGTACAGATCATCTGGTGAATTATCTGCAGGCTTTTTCTTCGTGTTTTCATGCACGAGAAGTTTGTCTGTGACGTTTCAGCTCAGTGACTCAAACAGTCAAATCTTGCTGTTTTTGTTCAAACAACTTTTGTTTTCATATGACTGACCCGTCCTGTAGTACAGCTACAAATGAAGACGCCAGATGCTCAGACGCATCGGCTATGTTTGCTGCTTTTAGCGACGGTTTTCCGTCCCGGGACAGGTAAAAGTAGAAATACACCACAACACCACGACAGCAGAGTTTAGAAATAAAGTTAACGCATGTCGACAAATGTGACTAAACATTTCAGGAAAAATCCAACATTGATATATTTGAACAAAGGAGCTGGAAAACTGTCATTGTAGAAGTATTTTGATGACAAATCTGAAGGTCACAAACAACCATAAATATTTTAAGAAATGCTGAGGGAACGCTTTATTCCCTCAACATTTAGGGAACATCTGTGTGATTGTAGATACAGAAAACATTGTTCGTTGACCCTGAACCATCGGTTATTAAAACATTGATGTTTTTTTTGTTTTGTTTTTGTTGTTTGTTTTCTTTGCCGCGAGTCACTTTGTGATTGTAAAGTGTTCTGGGAGCACGTTACACGATGATTTTGCACTGAAAATATATATAATCAGCTGTTATGTGCAGGTTTTTAATCCTCATTATGTCACAATATCTCAACGTTTTCTGTAAGAATACATCCCAAAACATGAATATATATACTGAAATACTCATTGCTGCAAATTACTATAAATATGCACAATGTTTTTGTACCGCTTCTTCTTTTTCTCCGTTAGTCCTGCCTATTTGGTAGTCATAACTTCAGACGATTATCTGACTGCAAGTTGTTGTTGTTTCCCTCTGAAGGACAACAAAGCGATGAACATGTTTGGGATGGATCACATGCTGAAGGACGGCTGGAGCGGTTTCTACAGTCAAGGCTACAAGTACTTCGACAACTGCTCGTCTCTCTTCTTACCGAAGGTCAGTGACGAAGACGACACATAAACACATACACACATATACATAAAGTCGCTTTGGATAAAAGCGTCAGCTAAATGAAATGTAATGTAACGTAATATACATGTGTATGAACTCGGACCTCTCTCATAGGTGTATTACACTGACTTCAACCCCTACCAGCCGCTGTCCAGCCCAAAGGTGGGTGACGAGTTTCTCCGCAAAATCAACAAACGTTATGAAGCTCTGATTTTCACATTTGCCATATTATGTTTCTCTTGTCAGAGTGATCCATCCAATCAGAGCCTGATTTGGCCTGCCAAGCCGGTAAGACGTGTTTGTGTCACTTTTAATATAAATAAATAATCGATATAGTTCAATTGTTCTGGAAACTTTCAGTTGTGTCTGAAATTTAGTTTTTCTTTTAAGTAAAGCAGCTCCATTTGGTTTCAAGACTTAAAATCAAGCTTTATTTGCAGGATATCAGTGCAGTGGCCAAAGCCTGGGAGGACAGTCCATACCTCTTCATCGTGAAGGTGCAGCCGTTGTTTCGAGGCGCCGAGGACGAAGACCTCGGTGCCGAGCAGCTCAGCTTTGTTTTTACAAGTGAGAAAAGGAAAAAAAAAACCTGAATCTTTTTACATTTGCTCGACTCAGGATTTAATTTCAAAGACGTCTCTGCAGAAGTGACCAATTTCTTTTGACTCTGCAGTGAAAGTGGAGATGAAAGGACCACACGACTACTCCTCTCCTGCAGACTGGCCCCTGATGATGGTATGTGCAATAATATCTGGTGGTTGTTTTATCTTTCTTCATCCTCTATAAAGTTATTTGGAGGTTTTAACTCTTAAAGCGGAACACTGCAAAAACTGGATCTAACCCAGTAAAATAATCTTATATTTAGATTTAAATTCCAGTTTAAGGTCTGTTTTTAGTATAAAAGGAACATTTAGTACTTCAAGTAAATATCTATTGAGTTTTTCTGATGAGCATCTTTGAGTTACTGTTAACCAGATTTAAGAGACGTGTCAGTAAAATATCCACTTCAAGGCCGTAAAGATTTCTTTCTAAGATTTCAAATTGTTCGATCCTGAAATAAGAGATTGATTTTCTTGTTTTGAAAGTGAGGTACGAGTTTCTGTCTTTGAGTTCATGGTATATCATGTTGATGGAAGTTTCTGTGCTGGTTGTGGCTCAGATGGTAGAGCAGGTTAATTGTAAGGTCAGAGGTTTGGTTCCTGGTTCCTCTGAACCACATGATGAAGACACTGAATCCCAGGATGGATTGTCAAATTTAGATTTAAATCCAGGTTTAGGCCGACCAATTTCAAGATGAGCCAACTTGTGTCAAGTCACCACTCCATCACTATTCAGTAATTTCCACTTAAATCTTGTTTTTCACCCTTCATTATTTCAAGACTGAATTACGATTTATTTTGACTAATGTTCAGAGTTTTTCACTTTTTTCTGAGTCTGATCTGAACTCATTTCATCTAAAAACCAGCGGTTTCTACTTATTTTAAAACTTCTCAGAGTTTATGTTTTTCCAAACTGGGACTGAGGCAATATTGGCCATAAAAAGAATCATTTTATGGAATATGTTGATCACCTGTTATTGAATCTGAGCCTCCCTCTCTTGTCACCGCCTCAGTTCTTCATGGTCATGTGCATCGTGTACGTGCTGTTCGGGGCCCTGTGGCTCTTCTGGTGTGCCTGCTACTGGAGGGACCTGCTGCGGATCCAGTTCTGGATCGGCGCCGTCATCATCCTCGGCATGCTGGAGAAAGCCGTGTTCTACTCCGAGTACCAGAGCATCCGCTACAGAGGAGACTACAGTGGGACGCTTTTACAGATTTTTACAGACTTTTTCTTTTCGTATTTTTTTGTTTGTTTGTTCTATATATGAATTTATCTATTTTTTCTTTGCAGTTCTGGGCGCTGTGATTTTTGCTGAGCTGCTCTCGGCACTGAAAAGATCCTTAGCTCGAATCCTCGTCCTCATCGTCAGTCTGGGCTACGGCATCGTCAAGTGAGTCAACTCCTTTAAAACTGATTCTTTTTTCTCACTATTTCAACATTTTAGATGTCATAATTCTTCACAGACTAAAACCCAGCGAAAGACTTGCTGAAAATATGAATAATTTCCTTCCATAAATAGATCTTTTTTCTGTCCCTTTCTTATTTAGGCCCAGGTTGGGTACCACGGTGCACCGGCTGGCCGCCGTCGGACTTCTCTACCTCCTCTTCTCCTCGGTGGAAGGAGTGCTGAGAGTGACGGGTGTAAGCGCTGCGTCTTCCTCAGTAACGGTTCAGACAAACGGACTTCTTATCGCCGTCTCGTTTGTCCTCTGCTGTCCTCTGCGTTTATAAAATCCTGTCTTCTCTCTGCAGGGTTTCTACGGGACGGTCGCCCTGGTGGCGAATCTCAGCCTCTCTCTCATCGACTCCTGCGTCATGTGGTGGATATCCTTTACTCAGCCAGCCGATGACGGGCTTCTAGGGTCCATTTAGGATTTAAATTTTCAGAAGCGTTGCGCTCATAAAGACTATTTTCCACCAGTGCAGCTGCGACGCCACTGAAGTTAATTGCTGCCATTAAAGTTGTCTGCACTGTACCTCGGTGAGAAAGAGTGCATCGAAGTGCGCAGAGCAGATAAACCAGGCGGGACATCAGGCAGAGGAACGCATTGAGATTCTGATCCCTGTGCAGGCTAGTGATCATACATCCCGTCGTTGTGTCAACAAACCTGTGTCCTGGTGGAAAATGCACGTCACGCTGTTGGCTTTGTTTACTTGAGCGCGTGCGCACGCACGCACGCACACACACACACACACACACACACACACACACACACATGATGTTCTCCTTAATCTGCTTCTACATTTTCATCAGCCTGTCTCAGACCACTCGTCTCTTGAAGCTCCGCAGAAATGTGGTGAAGCTCTCTTTATATCAGCACTTCACCAACACACTCATCTTCTCTGTCGTCGGTGAGTCACAGCTGCTTTAGGGTCAAATCCGTCATTTAAAACTGAGATGATTCATGTGTCAGGATCTTTTTGATCCATTACTGTACGTTTACTGCCAGCTGTGGTTTATCAGGGTGAAACCGCTTCACTGACTCACTTCATATTTCGTTATCCAAATTATCCTGATATTGGCTGATATTGTTACCTTTGTGCAGCGCCAGGCTAGCTGGATCCCCCTGTTTCCAGTCTTAATGCTAAGCTAAGCTAACCAACTGCTGCCTCCTGCTATAATTTTACTCTTAACTCTCCACAAGAAAGGGAATATGTGAATTAACCTGTATGAGAAATTATTCTTTTAACATCTATTAAGTAAAAGTTTCCTTTACAAATATTCTATTCATGTATTAAAAGTGTGTCTGCCAAGGCTGGAAGAACCTTTTGTCCCGTTTCTAATTTGGCCTCCTCTGATGTGCCGTCTCTGATCATTTGCATGTTTTTTACAGTGTTTGCTTTGTGTCCACAGCTTCCATCATCTTCATCATCTGGACCACCAAAGTCTTCAAGCTGGTCGACTGCCAAAGGGTCCGTTTATTTTCTGCTTTGACTGTTTGTTGTGTCGTGTTTCATTGTTTTTTTTTGTGAGGTTTGAAGAGTAAACTTCCCTGTTCTCTGTTTTGAATCCTCTCTGCAGGATTGGCGGGACTTGTGGGTTGACGATGCCTTCTGGCGTCTGCTGTTCTCCACCATCCTGCTGGTCATCATGGTGCTGCTGCGGCCCTCAGCCAACAACCAGAGGTCAGAGGTTGACCCTGCAGCCCTAAAACGTCTTTTCAAACACGTGACTGACAGCCTGTGATCTGGTTCCTCTCAGGTTCTCCCATTCCCCTCTGATCGATGAAGATGATGAAGAAGAGGAGGCCAAGGAGCCCATGCTGAATGAAGCTTTTGGTAAAACACATTAGTTTTGTTTTAAATTGTAAAACCAGATAAACAAGGGTTGTTGATGTCACACAGATCAAGCAGCCATGTTTTCCAATAGATTTGTGTCGCATCTGCAAAGCTTCTATTCATTTCAAACCCAAATACTCTGTAAATAATCTGCTCATAATGTAGCACAGATCCTCTGAAGAGCACCTTGTCACTGTGGGTATTGTGTTGTGTAACCCCGGTCCCACTGAGGCCGTGATCTCAGTCTGTTCGGAGAAAACATTCACCGAGAAATCTTCATCTTTTAATCTTATTAGAGGAAAATTTGGTTTTCTTGTAATCATATCATCGGACGAGGGATTTTTACGTTGTTGTGTTTTTTTCCCAGAGGGAATGAAGATGAGAGGCTCGAAGCCCGACACGAATGGCTCCCATAAGTTGTTGAGTAAAGAGGTGGGTTGTGTCTCGTCTGCCTTCTACTCTCATACTTCCTGTATTCATACTTCCTTTATTCATACTTCCTTTATCCATTTGTGGTTTTCCTACTTAATTCCGTGTATTCTGCTTTTGTCAGGATGAAGACCTAAAATGGGTTGAGGAGAATATTCCCACAACTGTTGCTGATGTGTAAGTAAATTAAAGTTTTAGACATTAAGCTCTCGAGGACAGCGCAAGGTTTTCTTTAAAATACAACCCTGTTTTCAAGAAAAGTTTGGGTGCTGTAGAACATTTAGATACAAACTGAATTCAATTAAAAGAAGACAAAATGCAAATTTTGATTTGTCAGACCACAGGACAGTTTTCCACTTCGCCTCAGTGCATCTTAAATGAGCTCGGGTCCGGAGAAGGCAGAGTTTCTGGATCATGTTTAAATCTGGTTTCTTCTTTGCATGGTGGAGTTTTAACCTGCATTTGTGGATGCAGCGATGAATTGTGTTCACAGACGATAGTTTTCAGAAGTGTTCCTGAGCCCATGCAGTGATTTCCACTGCAGAATAGAGTCTGTTTTTAATGCAGATCACATCCATCCAATATTGTTTTTCAGTCTTTTTCCTTTCGTTTCTCTGAATCTTTTCATGATCTTATGAACCGTAGATGATGAAATCTACTAATTCTTTGTAGTTTTATGTTAAGAAACATTATTCTTAGATTTTTGCATTATTTTCCTACACAGTCTTTCACAGAGTGGTGAATCTCTCCCCATCTTCACTGCTAAGAGACTCTGCCTCTCTGAAATGCTCTTTTTATACCCAATAATGTTACGGGTCTGGTGCCAGGTAACCTAATTGGTTGTTAGATGTTCCACCAGGTGTTTTCTTGTAGCTTTACTCAACTTTTCCAGTCTTTTGTTGACCTTGTCTCAACGTTTTTTTTAAAAGTGTTGCTGCCATCAAATTCAAAAAAAGCAAATGTTTTTTTTATAGAACAATAATATTTCCCAGTTTCAACATTTGATATGTTTCCTTTAATCTATTTTCAATTAAATATGGGTTTACATCATTTGCAAATCATCACATTCCGTCTTTATTTACATTTTACACAGCGTCCCAACTTTTTTTGTTGAACCCCGTTGGTGTTTGGCTCATCATTCAATATTACACAACCTCGAACATTTGAGAATACGATATCGGCTTAAAAGCAGTAATCCTTCTTAATATGTCATATTGTGTCAGTTTATGTAAGTGTATTAATGTAGCTCACAGCACCTGATCAAGGACGGTTCAGACTAGAAAGGTATACGGTTAATCCTCAAACAGCAACAAGCAGAAGCAAACCACTCATGATCTTTAAATGTGGTTGTGATGCATTCACTGCCTCCTTCTCTGATCTTTTTTTTTTTTTTTTTTTCCTTCCCCTTCTCTGTACAGAGCTCTCCCTGTCATGCTCGACGAGGAGGAGGTAAAGCCAGTCTCATGATTCCAGTCCCATTTTAGCCTACTCAAAATGCTCCCGGTGATGACTGTCATTCCAGTCACACTGCTGATTTATTAATGTCTTTTTTTTTTCCAGGAAATTCTGAAAACCAAGATGGAGAGGTCCAAAATGGAGTAGAAGCAAATGCCAGAACTCCATGTGAGAATGAGAAGAAAAGCGATCTCACCGAGTCCCGCGGCGACTCGCGTGAGTTCGGAGTGATGACCAAAAACAAAAAAAAATTGGGAAAAGCCAACTGTTCTCTGCAGACACTTTAAATGTTTTATTTGATTTCACAGGTATTGTGTAACACGATAATAAGCTCAAAGAAGCATGACTGGTATGTAATATTAAGGCGGTACCGACTGTGCGTCCTCGAGTTGGGACGATTCGGTGGAAGGAAAAGTACACAGCAGAGCATTTTTATTCTTTTTTGGTTTTGTTTTGTTTCAATGATGTTTCTTCACCGTGACAAAGTTCAAAGGTCAAAATCAAATGGAAACTAGGCGTGTTACACAACGCCTTTGCGGGAAAATAGAATATTTTAGTTAATAAAACTCCGTTGACGCGCTTACGAACTTCACCGCGACTAATGCAGCTTTAAAATGACTTTGAGCGTCACAACAACCATGAAATAACTCCTTTCACTATCAGACTTGAATTCATTTGAAGTGGTACAGAAAAGCCACATAACTGAATTATTTTATCCCCATTTAAGTTAGCGTTGGTGCTAAAAAAAAAAAGGAAGCTAGCCATCGGCCAGAGAGGGAATGTCTCACCAGACACCGGATTTAAAAACTCTCAAATCACAGATTTAACCATCACGATTGGTTTAATCAATATTGTTTAAAGTCGTTTAGCTTGAACGTATTGGATGTTGATTTCACGTGTAAAAACCACGCACTTCACCTTTTAATGGGCGGCGTGTGGTTCCTTCAGCACCGGGGAGACGACCAGAAAAATTGGGTTAAGTTCAAATTGCACCTGACGGCACGACTCGTAACGCGTGGCGGTCGTGAAAACTTCAGACGATGGCGCAAACAGATGCTGAAAACACCTGAGTTATTCTGCGTAATCAGATTATATTAAAGCCGGCGCAGCCTCAACAGATGTGCTGTGCTATATATGTAAAAAGAAAAAAAAAGACTGTTTTCAGCATGTGTTTTATCATATTACATATTTAATTGGTCAGACGATTCTGATTTAATATTTAAATGAGCAAGCTACTGTATCATATGATTAACCATTTAGCCAGATAACTAAAAAAAAAAAAAAAGAATGTTTTAATGCTCTTAAGTAGCCATTTTCTAAGTGTTTCTTGTAGCCAGCAAATGATGTGTGTTTTATTTCTTAACACATAACGGCCACTTCGTTGTCTGGCTAACTGAGTAATCCTGAATTTGAGAGCTAAATGAGCCGCTGTTACTGTACGTCATCGGTGATTAATGATACTTGAAGTGTGTCGGGAAAGCGTGCTACGTGCGTGTTTTTCGGGCTGGGGGAATGTAATGACACTTTGTTATGGAGCTCTTTCAAAGCCAAGTATTTACTGTCCTAACACAGTTTATCAGTTGTGTCCGTTTTGTTGACACGAGCCAGATCACTTCTCTAGAATATTTACGCAGATCAGTTCAAACAGCTAATCATTTTTAACTTCAAAATTTGCGATTTATTCAAAATGAGAATTTTTTTTTCAGACCTATTAATAAGCATAAATGTGTGAAATTAAGCCTGTTTATTTTTCCTTTAATGATCGTTATTCACATAAGAGCAGTGATTTAGCTCCACTTAATGTTGTAATCTCCAAAGGGGAAATTTATGTTAGCCTCTGAAAAACAGAACTTATTGATTAGCCTCGTGGATGTTACATGGGCCTAAATTGAAAAGTGATTTACAGCATGTATGCGATCCTTTCTCACTCCAACCTCGACCGTACAGGCCGGAGTTTTATTTAGATCCTCACCCAGAATTCAGTAGCACAGGGTAGTTGTTCAAAGAGTAATGTAAACGATGAGTGGATAATTATCATTTCACCATAATTACAGATTCTGGAGCCTTTCCTAGTCGCACTGCAAAGTAGTCTCGCCTTATCTGTCGGAATTATATCCTCACCTGTGTGCAATCTACTGCAGAATGTGTGGATATTCTAACCTTGATTTTTATGTTTTTGTTTTTTTATATTTGTTAAAGTCTAGTCTAATATTTTATTTCAGAGACACTGAAGCCCTATTTCTGGATTTGAGTCTGCATTGTATTGTGAAGCTGATGATATTGTATGGCTTTTTGCGTTTGTCCTGCAAATAAAGTTTATATTGAACAATGGTTAACGTGTCAGTTTTGTGTGAATTTGGGAGGAGGGTACGTTATGTGACTTTTACAACAGTTTTTATTGCTTCGGGATGATATAATTTAGAAGAATAATTATGATAATAGAGTTTAATTTGAAATGAAAACACTATACTTGTTTTTCTTCGATAAACTGAGGACATTTTACATAAGAATTTAAAAGTAGAGGACGGCAGTATCCTCTTTAATTTTACAATTATTGTTGTCACATTTTAGATCCAGAAATCGTGCACATAAAATATGAATTCTGTAATGTGTTAACCATTGTACAGCAGTCGATTCTAGCGCGATGAAATAAATATCGCGATATTTGCACATCACCATTTAACTCTGGTTACAAATGTAATCGCATCTTTGGTCACTGCACCTTTAATGCGTTCCTCGTGAGTGCACAGACTTCTGTCACGTGCCTGTCAAACCCCGAGCGCCTCGCGCAACCGTCGTCAACACAACAGAGGAAGTGGCGAGAAGCTAACCTGGCTAATGAAAACTAAGTGCTAAGGCCTGTCCGGTGTTTATTACCGGCTGTGTTGGGTTAACAACCGTTATGTTAGTCCTTTTTTCATAAAGTAACCGGCTGTCTTTGCTCGGTTTTCAGTCGACGTGAAGCGAAAGGGAACAATGTTTCGGAGCAGTAGCCGTTGGTTGCTAACCCCCAAGCTAGCATGCTAACGATCAGCTGTTGTTTTGGTTGGAGAGATAGCTTGCTAACCAGCCGAACTGTATAGAGTTACAGCAGCAGATGATACCAGGGTTGACCAGACTAGATTTCCGCATTGCGCGACAATACACTGAACTACTCGGTCGGTTAATGGCGACGTATGAGGGTGTACCTCCCTGACCGAGTCATCAGCGGTCAGTCAGTCAGCTGCGGTCCGACAGGCGTCCACCCCGTGTGGGATTCATCCAGCTGAGCGGTGTGAAATTCAATCAGCTATATCGCTTCAAGATGCATGACGCATACGAGCCAGTGCCTATTTTGGAGAAGCTTCCTCTTCAGATCGATTGCCTTGCGGCCTGGGGTGAGTTGTTGACACCTGGAAAGTATCCCACAGCTCACTCTTTTGACATTGAAGTGGTCCCTTCGGGCGTTTATTCAACTGCAGTCTCATGTGTCCCACTTGTGTCCCCACTGACATGAATGATCTTCCTGCAAGCAGGTCACAGCTCAGACTGAAAGTATGTCTGAACCCTCTGACTCTTTGAGTGTCTCTTCCCACAGAGGACTGGCTGCTCGTTGGAACAAAGCCAGGGCATCTTCTTCTCTACCGGATAAAGAAAGATGCAGGTATGAAGGAAACTGATTCCTCGTGTGTCTGCACCACCTACTGTCGTTTTTTTTTGTTTTTTTTTTCCAAATAAATGTTTGTATGAACACGTTTCTTTTTCCTTTAGGCACCAACCGGTTTGAGGTGACCCTGGAAAAATCCAACAAGAACTTCTCCAAGAAGATTCAGCAGGTAGATATCTTTTGCAGGATGAGACTCAGGACACGTAACCCTGAAGGGAAGAAAGCATTTGTAGTTTGATAAGGGAAGTCACAACTCAAAAGCCTCCAGATTATTAGACCTGCTTTTGCTGTTTTGGCGCTTAATTTTTAAGGATGAGACTCGGATTGTAAACGTCTCACTTCACTCTTAAGTTTGCATCTTACTTGCCGTGAATCTCATCTTAAGTGTCTTTTACAGTTGATTTCCACACAAATCCTTGTTTGATTTTGGATTTATTTGGACTAATCCTCCTTTAACTGTGTTTCTCTCTCTGTCTTCAGCTGTACGTCGTCTCACAGTACAAAATCCTCGTCAGTCTTCTGGGTAAGTTTCCCTCACTAACAAATTTATCTCATACGAGTCCAGAAGTTCATGTTCAACTTTAAGGATAGTAGTTCACAAGCTTTTGGGACCTCGAGTTAAAAGATCATGCCTTGTAAATACACGTACAGCACCTAACGTATCTTCATTATCAGGACAAATATTCTGAAATCTCTTTCATTCTTTCCTGCAGAGAACAACATCCACGTCCATGACCTTTTGACCTTCCAGCAGATCACCGTGGTGTCCAAAGCCAAAGGAGCCACGCTTTTTGCATGTGACCTGCAGGTCGGTTACCGTCCCCTTGTGGTTGCAGCCCAGGATTTTGATCACAATGTCAGCCATGGATGTATGAAGAGAGCTGCATACAGTGCAGACACTCAGGCTTGCTGCCAACTGTTCCAGTGGTTCACTTGTGGTTTTGCAACTAAAAAAAAAAAATCCCCTGCAGCCTTTAAAGCATTCTCGTCATAGACCACAATAATAAAATAAACTTTTGGCGGGACCACCTAAACTGTTCTCACTGGAAGGGAGCAAAACGGTGTGAGTGGAGTAGTTGAATTAAAGGGCAGGAAAACGAACATCTTAATCTGGAGCTTTTTACGACCAGACCAATTTACAGCTCGCATAATTACTGATTTCTCCCCAGAGCCTTTTAAATGATTTTCTCCTACAATCCAAGCAATGTTTTTCCACCACATTTCAGTACAATGAGAAAAAAAATAGAGAATTAAAGCTTCATGAGTGGTAATTCACATTATTGAAAACTTCGCCCTCACTTTTCATACCCGGAACCGACGTCCACTTTTATATACTTTCAGTGCTGGAGACCTAAAAAGCGTTTACGCTCTGACATGTAGGTTTAACCGCCCTTCTTCAGACAGTTGCAGATCCAACATGCTTCTGCTTCCCATCATCACAGAAACGCTTTTTAAATTAGACTTCAACTTCACCATCGGACAAAAAGAAAGAATGCAAAAAGAACACAAGCTGTATTAAATTCTTCCTTTTTTATGTTACAGTTTAATTTTTTTTCTTGGATACAGATCCAAGAAAAAAAATACAGTCATAACAGAGTTTTTCTTTTTTGTTTCCACATGTCTGTGCTGCCCTTATATTTTCCCAAATATAAAGTCACAAATTGTATATTTTGTCTGTTTTTTTTTTTTGTGTTCAGCAAACCAGCGCTGGGGAAGAAAGGCTGAGGATGTGTGTCGCCGTGAAGAAGAAACTCCAGCTGTATTACTGGAAGGACAGGGAGTTCCACGAGCTGCAGGTAGAAATTACAGTTGACTCACCGCGCTGTGATTCAAGTTTTAGAAATATTTTCCAATCCGCCGACACATTTAGACGCCTTAATGTTTTCTTTTCGGTCTGTCAAGGGCGACTTTGGTGCACCAGATATTCCGAAGTCTATGGCCTGGTGCGAAAACTCCATATGTGTCGGCTTCAAACGAGACTATTACCTCATCCGGGTACGTGTTGCAGCACAGTGCTTCACTTTTTTTTTTTTTTTACTTCTTATCTTTTATTTATATGCAGCTGCTTATGACTTTTGAGGGTGAAAAACTCCTCCATCGTAGAGTTGCAGAGGTTTGTAGTGGGATCCGAAGAGAACGGCTGTTTTCAGGGATGCATCGAAACATCCATAGAAACCGCGGAAACCAACGCCGCTGCATAATTCACGTTGTTTGTTCTGAGCTGTCATGGCTTTGTAGAAAAATGCAGCGCAGCGCTCCATCTTCTCCAACCCTGTCGAGCTGTCGTGACTTGTGCATGAACCCGCTCGAATCCTTTGTGCTTTGCTCCTTCGAAGGAGAACAAACATTTGCGCAGGTTGCCTTCTGATTGTTCAGCACATTTTTCGAGGCAGACGGTTGCGTAACGAGGCTCCTGTCTGTTTGGTTTGTCCTTGAGTTTTGTGTCTAATTTGGGCTCTGCGCTTCCTCCTGATATTTTTACCACATTTATCAGCTATTAATGTTGACTCGCGCCGTCCCTCCTGTCTGCTAGATGGACGGCCGCGGCTCCATCAAGGAGCTATTCCCCACCGGGAAACAGTTGGAGCCTCTGGTCGCCCCGCTGGCTGACGGGAAGGTGGCTGTCGGGCAGGACGACCTCACCGTGGTGCTCAACGAGGAGGGCGTTTGCACCCAGAAGTGCGCCCTGAACTGGACAGATATCCCCATCGCCATGGGTACGAAAACCACTTTTCTCTGCTTCGGCTCTGTTATTTTTCACTTTTTGTCTATTTTCTGCAATCAGCTTGTGAACAGAAAAAGTTACAAAAGAACACACACACACACTGCTTCAAGCCCGATTCAAGCTGTTTCCAACTTCTGACTTTTTGATGTCTTTGCGAGCAGTTATATGAATAGGAACTGACAGCAAGGTCAAAGGGACACGCAGATACCGAGCAACACGAGCCAGAACACCCTCCCTCGGCTCGCCATGTGTGTCCGTCTTCCACATGGCACAGGAGGTGTTTAGTCAAAATGTGTCACCCCTGGCAGTTAGTTTCACCCTGAGAGGAACAACATGTGCGCCAGCTTTTGTTTCGCCGTTTATAACCACCTCAAAAAAAACAAAAAAAAACAGCTTTACCGAAACTAAACAAAGCCATCTAGGTTATATTTCAGTAACTGAAACTTGGAGTTTCTCGAGCTTCTATTGGCTTCGCCGAGGATGTTGTTTTCTCTAAATTTGACCACTTAACGTTAACAAGCTCACCCACGATAATCACCATCCTATGTTGGCAAAATACAAAAACCTCATCGGACCAAACAGACACTACAAGAGGAAACCGGTTTTCAGCAATGTGGCATATGAAGAGGAAAGACAAACTGCTGTGAAGACAGTTGGCATAAACTTTACTTTTACTAGTTTATGTGCAGGTTTTTGTTTTGCACACAAATTTTAAAACATAGTTTGTTTAAGAGGAATTTCTTCAGCACAAGAATCTTGAGACTGATCAACTTTTAGATGTTTGAAGTTTGAGTTCTTGTTCACTTTTCTTTTCTTTTCTTTTTTTTAATCCGTCTGAAGTTTTCAGATTGTCTATCTGTGGTTTAATTTAGTCGTCTGGTATGTGGACTGTGAGCAACAACGCAGCTTGTTCTCTTGTTGTCACGCCAACTGGGCAGGTTTGTTCACATAACACTTAACTGGATATGAACCGCCTGATGAAGCTTTCGGCCTAAATACTGCCGTCTGTCTGTCAGCTGTCTTTTCTCTTTTACCGAATCTTTCCTTCCTTCAAAGTCTTTCTTTCCTCTCCGTCTGAGCCGCATCGTTGTTTTCCACATGTCCGAAGACCTTTCTGATGAGCGTTTTTATTCCGTGGCTAAGACACCGCAGGTCTGTTTGACTGAGGAGCTTTGTGACAGAAGCGATGCACACGAGTCGTTTCAAAGGCTCTGGGCCTCTGTGCTCATCTCGATGCAGAAAGGAACAGTATGAAGGGGAAATGAAGCCTCCGAGCTGGGCCTTCATACAGTCTGCAATTTCCTCAATTTGATACAGTCAACGTAGTGGCTCTGACATGCATTGGCAGAGGACGGGAGCTGATCAGTGGAGAATATATCTAACTTTAAGTAGGCATCGTCTGTCCCGTATCCAACCGAAGGCCGGACTAGATCGCTGGATTTCCTGCCTTTTAAATCCTCCCTCCCTCTCTCCCTCCCTCCCCCGAGAACTTCAAACCTCAGTCACAGCAAACATCCAAAACTCCGAAAGGTGAAAAATAGGATAAAAGTCGGCGTAAACGTCTGATTAAACACAGACAAAAAAAACAATTAAACATCTTGCGACGCGCAGCATCAGACATGTTAAAACACTGTTTTCATGCTGCAAAAAGCCACATCAGGACCGCTGGTTGCAGGTGTCAGCTGACATGGAGCAGCGCAGTAAACGGGTCCTTTCAGATACAGCATGTATATATATATATATATATATCGCAGAATTATTTATTCATAACCTTTAATTTCGATTTTTTTTTTCTTTTTTTTTTCCCCTTTGATATTAATTTCACGGTACCCGTGTGTGAGGATGATTATTCGCAGGAGATGTGTGATACTGTTGGACCCACTTTTAACGGCCCTCCGTACCGTATCTCTTCCGACCTTCTCAGAGCACCAGCCTCCCTACATCATCGCCGTCCTGCCGCGGTACGTGGAGATCCGGACCTTCGAGCCGAGGCTGCTGGTGCAGAGCGTGGAGCTGCAGAGGCCGCGCTTCATCTCGTCAGCCGGGTGAGGCCGCCAACTCTTCTTATCTCCGCAGTCAACGTTCATCCGTCTCATTTTTTTTTTAATTTTTTTTTTATCAGTTTTACGGAAAAGTTTGACCTTTTGCACCTCTGTCAAGATTCCCTCCCGCCCCCCATTTCATTCAGGAAGTTGCGCAAAGATTGCAGCGTCTTGAGGGATTTTGGAAATGTGTGTTTCTTCCATCAAATTCTCTTGGTATTTATTTATCTATTTTAGCTGTAATTGAATGAGTTGAGATTTTTTTTTTAAATGTGGTCAAGAAGGCGGGCAAAGAGGAACAGAGCAATGACTGGTGTACGCATCGCTGAAGAGGTTAAATACACACAAAAAGTGCTGCATCGTTTTACATTATAGCGAAAACATTGTATAATAAGAAACATTTCTTGATTTTGTTGTGTTTATCAGAATGATACGCTGTTAAATGAAGAAGTGTTTCTTGTGAGAAGACTGTTTTGTTAAGTTGTAATAAGAATGAAATTATATAACTTTCGCATAAAAATTGGACACCGAGGAAAACGCCTTCATTTCGGCCTTTTTGAGGTTAAACAAAAATCAGTCTTCAGTGGATATTTGCGGCCCCGCCGGCAGCTTTGATAATGAACGTGTGCCTTTTAACATCTGTTGAAGAACATCCTGCATCATCTGTCGCTTTTATCATTTCTCTCCGTCTCTCATGACGACAACGCCGCTGATGATGTCGGTCCATCCTTTCGGAAGAGAAACCACTTCTGTTCCAACCCTCTTCTCCCTAATCTCGTTTTTTTTTCTTTCTCCTCCTCTGATCTGATCTTTCGCAGGCCAAATATCGTGTACGTCGCCAGCAACCATTTCGTGTGGCGCCTGGTTCCCGTCTCCATCGCCAGCCAGATTCGGCAGCTCCTCCAGGACAAGCAGTTCGAGCTGGCTCTTCAGCTGGCGGTGAGCAGCGCGACCACTCGCCTCACTTTTAAACCGTCTCGTTGAACTTCCCGAGGATTCGATTTGCGCTTCAGCTCCGGGGACGGAACATTAAAACCACTCATCTTTGATTAGGACAAACTTTGTACTTACATTCTGAGAAACAAATTAAAGAGGCTTAGCCGTAGCGTGATGACTTTTTCCTCTTTCCGCCAGAAGATGAAGGATGATTCAGACGGCGATAAGAAGCAGCAGATACATCACATCCAGAATCTCTTCGCCTTCAATCTGTTCTGCCAGAAGAGATTCGATGACTCCATGCAGGTGTTTGCCAAACTTGGCACAGGTACAACTCCTCTCCCGATTTTTCTCCCCGCTCGCGCTGACATCTGTACGACTCGGCGATAAGCCCGTACATCTTGAATGATGTAATGGCGAATGTTTATTCCGCCTCGACATCTGCTGCTTATTGTGTCTTCTGTGATGATGTCACCTTGTTTCCTCGCCCGCAATGAGCTTTCGAATCGATGCCATTTTTGTTTGTATTGTAAACTCTTGTAAAGATTATAATAATACCCCCACCCCACCCCTCTCAACCGTCCTCGGCAGATCCCACACATGTGATCGGTCTGTACCCGGACCTGCTGCCTTCAGGCTACCGCAAGCAGCTGCACTACCCCAACCCGCTGCCCACGCTGTCGGGGGCGGAGCTGGAGAAGGCTCATCTCGCTCTCATCGATTACCTCACCCAGGTGTGTGTGTTTGTGTTTGTGCGCGTGTGCGCGCGTGTGTGTGTGTGTCCTTACTGTACAGGGGAAAGGAGAAAAATAAACAATAGAAACGACACGAGAAAGAGGAACGTTAACATTGTCCGTCTTTCTTCGCCGTCCTGACAGAAACGCAGCCACCTTGTGAAACAGCTGAACGACTCCGACCCGTCCACAACGTCTCCTCTCATGGAGGGAACGCCCACCATCAAGAGCCGCAAAAAACTCCTGCAGATCATCGACACCACCCTGCTGAAGTGCTACTTGCATGCAAGTCATGAATATTATTGTTTGTTTGTTTGTTTTTATTTATTTATTTTTCTTCTGTGCATATAGAAATCGCAAACGCATCGAGACCGCTGCTCACACACAAAAAAAAAAAAAAAAATTCCGCATGCAGCGGGAACATCCTGCGAACGTTTTAACAGGTCGTTGGCAGTTAGAAGCAACGCGAGCTTGACTCGAGTTTGCGGCACTTAGTTGTTTCAGTAAAGTAGAAACCCGGTTCAACAACGCAACATAATGAGCCGGGCGGTCCTGTGCGTCAAGAACTGTTCACTTGTGTTGGAGGGAGGAGCGAGACCGCAGATGTGAGCAGCCGAAGTGAACTTCACCGCGGAAGGAACTCTCAAAGTAGATTTAAATTGCCGCATTATTTAGTTAATAAGCACACGCGTTGAGTGCGCCGAAAGAGCATTTTGTGTCGCGATTTGTCAACTGTATAAATGTAATGAATAATGTTCTGGTGTCGTCACCTCGCGCAGACCAACGTGGCCCTGGTGTCGCCGCTCCTTCGTCTGGAGAACAACCACTGCCACATCGAGGAGAGCGAGTGCGTCCTGAAGAAAGCTCAAAAGTGCAGCGAGCTCATCATTCTCTATGAAAAGAAGGGCCTGCACCAGAAAGGTAAAGGGGGTCGGCCTACATGCAACAAACCCCCCCCCCAAAAAAATGCTCATCATATCGTGAACGTTTCTTGTGGCGCTAAATCGGAGTTGAAAAACTGTTTCGCCTGCCGGTTCACCTTCAGCTGGTCCGAGTCCATCTGTGAGAAAAGTCAGCACAAATGTAGCTTTCTTTCTTACAAGAAGTCCATGTACTTGTTTAATTCATGTTAAACACCCTTTGTATACATCTCGTAAACAAAGTAAGAACTGATTTCCCTTGAAGCTTCCTCCAAGATGAATGTTTTCAGGAGGGGAACGTAACCATCATTATTTATCAGCGAGTACGCTCCCAGCATAACAACCAAACACAACCCAACATCTGTTCCCAGTCTCTCTTTTGAAATTGGATGTTGAGGGGTTCAGTGTTTAAATGTCAGATCACTTCATGCCAAACCTTCGTCAGGGATCTCCTCATTGACTTTATTTGGCAGCGGTTTATGTGCTCGTAGCCGATTATTCGAGCAAGAAACAAGAAGAATAGTTTTATTTATAATATTTATTTACAAGTCGTCATAGTACTGTAGTATTGATGTTAGATTGTCCTCCCATTGTGCAGGCCTTGTTCAGGTTCCGGGTGGTTCAGATATCTCCGAGGAGGTTTCCTGCATGTGGTCCACTCCTCGTTCTCGTAAATCTGAGCTGTCGAAACCTTGTTGGTTTTTTTTGTTTTTTTTGGGGGGTTCCTGGCGCTGTTCTGCAGCAGATTCTGGGCCGCTCTCGCTGCGAGCGCGGCTGGTTTGAATTAGCCTGCTGCAGTTTCGTGCATCGTGATGTCATGGCTCTCTCTCTCTCCGCGGCTGCCAACTGAAACCAGCTGCTTCCCGGCCGCCAATTAACACCACACACACGCTCCGTCCGCTCGCTGCTGACGGAGGGATTATGTAACGCAGATGACATCGAGCTACTTGACTAATCTCACATTTGTGTGTGTGTGTGTGTGTGTGTGTGTGTGTGTGTGCGCGTGCGCGCGTGCGTGCGTGCGTGCGTGCGTGCGTGCGTGCGTGTGTGTGTCCCTCCTCGTCCTCACAGCTCTGCAGGTGCTGCTGGACCAGTCCACCAAGGCCAACTCTCCCCTGAAGGGCCACGAGCGAACGGTGCAGTACCTCCAGAGACTCGGTGAGCTTCGGCTCCGGTCCGTTTCTAACTCCACGCTGTCAGACCTCTCGCCTCTGCTGCTCATGTTAAATCTGCTGAACAGATTTTTTTATTATTTTTTATTCAAATTTTTTTTTTTTTTTTTTTTTTGGGAAAGACTCTGAGAAAGCCGTCACGCTGATTGATTGCGGATGAAACGTAATGATTAAATTCTGTCAGATGTGATAGTCTGCAGTATTCCTGGCACTGACTCAATATGAAGTTTTTGCTCATCCGTGTCTGTTTTTATTCAACCAAATTGTTTCCAACATCGGTGTAATGATGAGATAATTACTGGTTGAAGGTTTTTGTTTGGATTTAAAACAATCATGTTGTGATTCATTTTCATTCAAGCATCAGCTTTTCGCCACTAAATGATGACAAATACCAAAACCTGCTTGGATGCTTTCAGCGGTTTAATTTGATAATGAAACGATAACAATAAAAAGGTCTTTTTTTTTTTTTTTTTTTTTTGTGATAATTTTCAAGTTGTCAGCATGTCACGGACAACAACAAAACTCTTTTCTTGTACGCTGATACGTACATTTTCTACATGTGTCCATATAAAGTTGTCGTGCAATGCGACGGCACTGGAGTTTTACCATTTTTATTTTACAAAAATGAGAATTTATTAGAGGCAGCATATATAAAGTTCTGTGGGAGGAAAATAGTGAGATTGCATGATCAGATTGATCATATTGATTATGATCATATTGTCTTTATTTGATTATTATTTATTTTGAGTGTAGCATTGTCTCGATACACTTCACAGACAAAGAAAAACTAAAATATGAAATATCAAAAAGATTTCGGGGAGAGAGAGAGACAGTATAAACAAAGACAAAAATGGCCAAAGCTGTACAAACCAGAGAGACGGTGCTGCATGGGTCACTTTGAAGGAAGTTTTGTGATATTTTTTTTTTTTTTTTAAATATCTGATTATGATCTTTTATTGTGTTTTTTTTTATGCTTGAAGTTAATCTTGTCTACCTCTGACACAGGAGTGGAGAATCTGGGCATCATCTTTGAGTTCTCTCCCTGGGTGCTGAAGATCTGTCCTGAAGACGGCCTGAAGGTGAGCGCGGACGTTTTACGTGTTCACGTTTGATTCTTAGACGCTCCAGATATTCACGATGACAGTCGGCTCTCCGATCAGAGAAGTGCAGTCTGACTCTGTTTTACGTCCCCCGAGGTCGGCCGGTAAAAAAAAAAGAAAAAAAAGCCTCCTTTTCTTCCCGTCCAGATCTTCACTGAAGACCTGACCGAGGTGGAGACGTTGCCCCGAGACAAGGTGCTGCAGTTCCTGAAGGAGGGCTTCGAGGAGCTCGCCATCCCTTATCTGGAGCACATCATCTACGTGTGGGACGATAAGGGCCCCGAGTTTCACAACGTGCTGATTCAGCTCTACCTGGGGAGGGTCCAGGGCCTCATGAAACAGTACCTCAACTCGCTGCCCGAAGGTACGAGCGGGAGAAACGTCCCCCGGTGTGTCGGGGAACTCGAAGTCGTTAGAAGCTTTACAGCTTTTCTTCTTTTTTTTTACCACTTTAAAAAGTATGAAAATAAGTTTTTAGGCATTTCTACAAGAAATAATGGGCTTTATTTTTTCCATTTTCCTCCCGAATAAAAAGATGTCTAACTCCTAAAATTTAGCGATGTCGACATAAAACGGAGGCAAATGATTTAAATGGAAGAGCAGGATCCCCTCCATCGTTTCAAAAAAAAAAAAATCAATTCGATGCCAAAAGGAGAATTATTTTTTTAATTTATGATACCACTTTCATGCATATGGATTCACTTTGCCTCTTTGTTTTGAGAGTCATCTCTCATTTCTTTGCAGATAAAACTTGTGTCAGGATTTATTATTGAGTCCATCTGTCTCCTTACTGCTCTTCCAGGCAACATGCATCGAAATGTTTGGCCGACAACAATAGAAACGACTACTAAAACGGATAAATGTGACCTTAGGCAGGTTATGAAGAATGTTGCAGTGTTATTGATATTAAGATATTGTGTCTCAGACATTAATGAGATTCTCAAAAACAACAAAACGTCACACGGTTAATTATAGTTTTAATTTGGCACGAATTAAAGCAAAGGAAGCATGTCGAGGAGCTAAATTTAATCATTTAGTCACAAAATTAAAAACGACTGAAGCCTTAAAGGTTCAAATTTGTCGCTTGGGAAACACTGATAAAATTAAGTCTGCAACAGTTATTTCATTATGGATTAATATGCAGATTATTTTCTGTATTCATTTATTAATAATTCATAAAAAAAAACGGAATAAATTCTCCTCCAAATGTTTTTAAATTGCCTGTTTTTGCTCGCCTGCTGTTTAATACGTCTAAAATTTTCATTTGTTTCCATAGAAAAATAAGAGTAAGCAGTAAACTTTTGAATGTTCAGACTAATTAATACCTAGAACAACGTTTTTTTTGTTGTTGTTTTTTTTTTTTTAACCTGCCGTATGCTGTATTCAACACGTCTCTGTTCCCGCAGGAGTTCCCGCCGTCGCTGCTGGGATGGAGAAAGGAGATCTGGGAGAGTTCAGGAACAAGCTGCTGTCCTTCCTGGATATTTCTAGCAGCTACGAACCGGCCAGACTGATCAGCGACTTCCCCTTCGACGGTACGAACTGACTTCACACGTAGATGACGAACCGCGTGGACGCCGGACAAACAAGGCATCGCCGCCGTTTCCGGAACAAACACAAACCGGGATGTGGGTTTAGTTTCTGATCCGTTTAGAAGAATAAGAGTGTGTGTGTGTGTGTGTGTGTGTGCGTGTGCGTGTGCGTGAGCGTAGCGTTTACTCCGTAGGCGGGGAAGGAAATTGTCTTTTAACACATTAGAAACCGAAATGATGGATTTTCTTATCGGGATTTATTGAACGGGGGGGGGGGGGGGCACTCCTCCCCCGCATTTCCCGTCGCCTCACGCGGCATATGTTCTCGGATCCGGAGGAAAGTTTTGCTAGAGTTTCTATAGATTCAGGCAGTGGGATGTAACTGTGTTTTCCATCTCAAAGGGCTGCTGGAGGAGCGGGCGCTGCTGCTGGGTCGCATGGGAAAACACGAGCAGGCGCTCTTCATCTACGTGCACATCCTGAAAGACACCCGCATGGCTGAGGAGTGAGTCCGATCCTGCATAACCGTGTTTGAAATTAACGCCGATGTTTTGCACACGCCAGCCAGCCGGTTCCACTAATTATCTTCTGACTCGTTAACGCAGAGCCGTGAAGTTCGCTTCTGCACTCAAAGCACATTTAATTGCACGATTTTATTATTTTTTTTTTTTTTTTTAAATTTCTTCTGCAAAAAATAAATTCCACGGAACACAATTGAAATCTGTGACTTCATGATTACAGTTGGCCGGATTGATCAAGAACACATTGTGGAGTTGAGCAGAAGTTTCCCCTTTTAGTATCTGCTCATGATTATCTGTGTGTTTTGTTTGCAGATATTGTCACCGTCACTACAACAGTTCAGTGGAGGGAAACAAAGATGTGAGTAGTCTTCAGTGTAAAATCGGGTTTGTTTGTTGTTGGGTTTTTTTTAATGTCCACTTGAATTTAGTCAACTTTGTTGTGTCCTCCTGGATTTTATTACAGTTCTGTTGCGTTTATTCTTTTATGATCAGTTTGTTCGCTCTGTTGCCTTCTGCTAAGTGTCTTTGTGTTTGCAGAAAGCGCGACACAAATATAATGGATAATTCATGGTGCAGGCACGTTGCCAGATTTACAAACATTTTCTCCAGTTTTGTACTTTCCTCCAAACCACAAAAGTGACAGCTGAAGTTGTCTATTGTTTTTTTTGTTTTTTTTATATAAAGTGCTGTGACGAACCAAAACCAAATCTACAGCGCTGAAAATGAATTAATGGTGTTCCTGTGAAGGTCACGAAGAAAGAGGATCCCTGTTTGCTGTGTAAACTTTACTATAAGCCGATTTGAAAGGAGAAGTTTGACATTTTCGGGAAGGAGTTTATATCTACAGCCAGCGGCTGGTTAGCGTAGCTTAGCATACACACTGAAAACGGGGGGAAACTGCTAGCCTGGCTCCGTTCACATTACATTTCATTCATGCGAACGCTAAAGTGATCAAATGTCCAACACAAATGTGTTTAAGAGGCTTTCGCACTTCAGGGTTTGTCTGCATGAAACAAATGAGATATTATGTGTTGATTAGTGAACTTTAATGGTGCTCGTTGGTGGATGTTTTCCAGGGAAGCAACATGTTTTGTGCTGCTCTCCCATCTTAAGGTTAAATATTTTACATTATTTCTTCAAATATCACACAATTTTTGTGTGTAAACAGGTTCCTTCTAATGTTTAATCTCTTTTCTAATTTATTATATCTAACATTCTTTCTATTGTATCACGGCAAACACGATCATACTTCTTTCTTGCTGTTGTAATTCAGGAATCCTTTTGACACCGTATTGTTAATGGCTTGTAATTATTGTCCAACGTAATATTTTCTGCTTTTCCCTTTGCTTTTGTTGTGAAAGTTTCTCCTGTTTTATTTCAGATGAAATAAGAGATTCTGATATAAAAATCTGGACTAATCGCGGTGTCAACACCTGCGTTCCCGCTCCGCAGGTTTATCTGTCTCTGCTTCGGATGTACCTGTCTCCTCCTGACGTCCACTGCCTGGGGCCCATCAAGATGGAGCTGTCGGAGCCTCAGGCCAACCTCCAGGCAGCCCTGCAGGTCCTGGAGCTGCACCACAGCAAGCTCAACACCACCAAGGTAAAGAACCGGCGGCACAAAGCTCAGCCCGGTCAAATTCACCCAAAGTTCTCGTTCCATTTGAGTACGCGAGGCGGATCGGTCAAGGAAACTCGCAAATCCTCCAACTGAGTAAAGCAGTTGGAGGAAGAATTACTTTCCAATTCAGTGCCGGGCAGAGGCGTCTTGTTTTAGACTGGATTAAAAAAAAAAAAAAAAAAAAAAAAACGAGATTAGAAAGCGTGATTAAAGACAGCGTGGGAAAAAAAAAAAAAAAAAAAAACAGAACGCATCTTCTTTAAGGATTTGATTTAGTTTGTGTTTGTTTGTTTTTAGAGCGACATGAGAGTTTCACGCTGGCGGGGGGGGGGGTAATCAAGCCGCTTCGCTGCGTGACAGAAAACCAGAAAAAGATTTCCGCTCTCGTCTCCCTCGAGAGGCGTCTGAACGCAGCGTGAGCGTCGTTCGATGAAACTCCTTTGTTTTTTTTTCTTGTTTTTTTTTTTCTTCCGTCTCATTCAGCACCCGAACAGCAAAGAGTTAATTGAATAAAAACCGGCTCGTGACCTATTTTGTTTGTCGAAGTTTCGCACAGTCCGGCAAAGAAGATATCCTGAAGAGGAGCGTGTCTCTCTACAAGCCCTCATCAGACTGTTCATTCTTTTCGTGCGATTAATTCACACGTTATTTTCCGGACCGTAGCTTCTGTCGTCGGTTGCTTTCACTAACTACTAACTACTATACGGGGGAAAAAAATAGCCATGTTTTATTTTTCCGCGAGGAGGCGGATTTTTTATTTTTTTATTCTGACCTTCAACCGGTCACATGATGCACATCCCGACTTCCCTCAGTGGAGAATCTCCCTTCAGATGATGTGCTGAGACGGCACATTTTACAAACCGCTTCCTTTCAAACGAACCCCCATCTTCAGGATTTCTCCCGCAAGGTGGCTTTCAAAGTAAAGATTTCAAGTTCATTCTTAATCTCGGGAGCAGTATTTTACAAAAAGAAAAATAAGTGTTTGTAAAAAGAAGACATTTTAATCCAGATCAGCTGCCGAGTGGACTTTTGAGGTGAGATTGTTTTGTTTGCTGCCGTTTTCAAATTGGAGAAAAAAAACAACAACATAAAGCTGCTCTCCTGTCCGGCTCCTTCTGAAGCCGATATACGCCGAAAAGCTTCGTGGACGTGCTTCGGTTTTTCTGGTGTAGTAAAGACATCGCCAATCTAATTATAATACACACTATTTACGATATTAAACACCAACGCCCACAGCTGGGACTTGTTGTGAATTATCTCCCCGTTAGGAAACACACGAGCTGTCATTACTGTCTGCTGCCAGCTCTGTTCCTCAGTTTATTTTTCAGCAGGAAACACTCAGTCTGTGCTGCCTGAGTTTAAACAAGGCGATGTGCGCTAATTCAATTGACTTAAATGAAGGACAGCAGGACGACCGGGCCTCGATTGTGTCGAGTTTTTCTGATTCAGTTCTGAAGATGTTCAAGAGACAAGAGGGACAAGAAATGAGCTTTTTCCAAGAGAGCGTAATTTCATCATGACTGTAATTGTATTAATGCCGTCTATTACAAGTCTTTTTTTTATTGATGTTCCCTCCACCGCCGCTGGAGAAGATGCTCATTTTTAAACGGATTATGCTTTTATTACATTTTCTCAATCCAATCCACGGAGTTTCCTGCAGTACATTTTGAACTGTTAACGTCTGGTCAACGGTGTTTTAACGAGCCGGTGTTTGTTTTTTTCTTTCCTTTCTTTTCCAGGCCATTAATCTGCTCCCGGCAAACACTCAGATCCGGGAGATCCGGGTCTTCCTGGAGAGCGTGCTGGAGGAGAAGGCTCAGAGGAAACGCTGCAACCAGGTTCTGAAGAGTCTGCTGCAGGCCGAGTTCCTCCGGGTGAGTCCTGGACAGTGACGCTTTGATACAGATTAGAAATTTCGATTAAGCGTCCAGTACGAGATGAAATAAGAAGTGAGTTGTCGGTGAGACGTATTCCTGAAGCTTAAAAGACGAAGCTTTTGGCAGCGCCCCGCTGACCCGCTGTTTCCGCTCCTGTCGTCCGTGTCCAGGTGCAGGAGGAGCGAATCTTCCACCAGCAGGTTAAATGTGTCATCACGGAGGAAAAGACCTGCAGAGTCTGCAAGAAGAAGATCGGAAACAGGTGACGCCGCCTTTTAAGATGCGCTCCCGCCAACGTCGTTTGGTCTGAGCCAAAATGACGAGCGTGAAAGTCGCCTCGGGCCGCGGCGGTCTCGGTCGGAGCCGAGCTCGGTTCGGTTCGTTCGTTTGCAGCGCGAGAACGCTTCCTGGTTGGTTCGGACCGTCGGAACGATTACAGGAAGCGGAGTCATCGCTCGTTAAACAACAGGAAAGAAAGCAAAAAACGAGGCGCTGCGACACAACATGGAGAGAAGGAGAGTTTTTAACTGTGATTTGGTCCAAAAAAAAAAAAAAAAAAAAGAAATCAAATCTCGACTTTAAAAACATAAAGATGCATCAACTTATCCTCGGAGAGGAAAATAAGAGCCGGTCCTAACGGCGTAATAATGATAATATAATGGCAATGAAATAAATCTGTGCCTGCATTCAGTCAGTCGGTCAGACGCAGCAAACCAGTTTATATAAAGATGTTACAGAGACGTTGATATGTCGGACTTTCAGCTGTGAAAATGCCTCTCGTTCTTTTATTTATTTATTTATTTTTTTACGTTTTTACACAATTTTTAATCGGTATGAAAATATTAACTTTACTTTTATATAATTATCTTCCATTTTGTCTCTGAAATTGTATCTTAAATCTTATTCTTCCTCCTCCTGACTGTGAATGTTAAATCTTGACAGAGTGGGTGTCTTATTTTTTTAATCTCCTCAATGCAGTTGTATTGATTTGACCCACATTTTTCACCCCCCGAGCTGCTTCTCATATTAACCCGACACTTGTTTTTGTGCGTGTTAGTTTTCCAGCTGATAATAATCCTCCCGTTGTGTCTGTTGTGTGCGTTCCAGTGCGTTCGCCAGGTATCCCAACGGCGTGGTGGTGCATTACTTCTGCTGCAAAGACCGCAACGCGTGTCCCACCGAGCAGTGACCACCCCCCACACGCTCCCACTCCCCTCTCCCCGCCCGCCGACCCCGCCGCTCGGACGTCTTTTGAACTACGAATGCGGGCGCGGGTCGGCGGAGTTTCGTGTCCAAAGCTCCCTCGCGGGGCGCTCGGAGACCCGAGCTCAACCTCCGTCGACGCGGAGCGGCTCGACGCCTTTTTTTTTTTTTTTTTTTTTTTTTTTCTCCCCTCTCCTCTCTGTGCATGAAGAAGCAGGAGGAATGTCCGGGGTCGCTCGACACGAGGGGAGAGAGAGACGCTGACATTTGGGGAAAAAAAAAAGAAGCATGTGTCACCGTAACGCTAGAAGGGGATCCTCCGCTTCCCGTCGGGGCAGGACACGGGTCGCCGTGACAACAGATGTTCGTTCTCAGCAGGAGGACCGGCACGGTCATCTTTTTTTATTTCGCTTCCACCCTCCCCAACCTCCACCTCCACCTCCACCTCTCCTGTAACACTGTCGGCCTCAAACACTTCTGAATATGCCATAAAGACTCTGCGGGAGTTCTGCTAAATGCCTTCTGTGACTGAAGATTGTACTCCACTGAAGTCATGACTGTTCTGTTGGCGCGTGCACGTTTTTTCTGTTTTATTTAAACCTCCTCCAGCTCACGTTTACTGTCCGAACATGATTAGGACCAGACTCTTACAGAATAATCACAGAACGTCTCTCCTCAGACTTTAATTATATAATTGTGGAGCTGCTGTGATTAGTTGATAATTGATGAATCATTTCAGTCATTTTTCATGCAGAAAAAGATCAACTTTACAAGTTCAAGCCTTTTTTTTTTTTTTTTTTTTCGGCGTGATGTCGACCCCAGAAAGACTAGCTAACCCATAAATAACAAATAAATAAAGGTATACGTGACGGTAATTTGAATATCTTTTTATTTTGGACTGTCGCTCAAACAAAACAAACAAGCTAGAGACGTAACTCTGGTTTTAGAGGAATTCTTCTTCCCATTTTTCAGACTAAATGATTAATTCGTGAAAATAAAAGGCTGATTTATTGAATCAAACTGTTTGCCAACATTAGCCACCAGAATTTTCCCGTCATATCATAACCGAGTAAGGCCGGAGTGCCTTTCATTGCTCATGACTTCTGTATTTTTTTTTTTTTTTTATTTATAATGAATATTATCGTGTTATTTCCTCTTTCAAACTGGTCTCGCACGAACGACAGATCACAAAAGTACTGCACTTTAAAAAGTGGATTATTTATCACCTAATCACACAATCAGAACTGGAAGTGATGTGAGTGACGTGAGAGGAGTGACGGATCTGTGACTTTTAATGGCAATATTGATACAAGACGTGTCTGTTTACTGCCCACGTGGGAGGTAATTCAAGAAGCAGGACTTTAGTGATGAATGTGTGTTTTGAGGAGTTTTGTGTCCAGAGTGTCTTTTTGTTCGGTGACTCAAAGCACATGTTTTGATGACTCGGAGGTGATTTTAAAGTCACCTATCCAGTCATTTGTAGCATCATCTGCGTCTCCTGCTCCTTTTAAAACGCACCCTCTCTTCCCCTGCTCTCCAAAGTTTGCACACATTTTCTGCTCGGACTGTTTCAGATTTGGTGTTTTTTTGTTTTTGTTTTGTTTTTTCGGTACCGCTGCGTGTAAACTGTGTTAATACTGAGAGTGGTTTGATTGTGAAGGGCGACCCAGCAGGTACTCTGTCTCTCTCTGTCTGGCTTTAATCAGTAATAATAATAATAAAAAAAGCATTTCCACTCATGTTGGAGTGTGTGCGACGCCGCTGTGTTCACAGTGGTTCACCGTGAAGGTGTTCATCTTATTTCTTCTTTTGTTTGTTGAGGCTGGAAGGAATGTTCTGGAGAATAATGCTGCCGCTGTGAAAACACACTTTCTAAAAGAGTTTGATGCAAAATGTATTGAAGCCCGGTAACGCCAAAAGGAAAATAAGTAAAAAAAAAATTAAAAAAAGTTCTAATTAGAAGTAAAAATTGACATTTTTAGTCAAAATTATGATTAGAGAAACTTAAAAGTGTATTTATAATTCAAATTTAGGACCTACTGTTTATTCATTTGTTGCAAATTGTATTCATTGATAAATTCTTGCTTAATATCTCATAATAGGCTTCATAAACTATGATATTAAGTCACATTTAAGGAAGTTATATTTAACTAATTAGTATTGTTTAAAAAAAAACGATTTGCAAAAAAAGTCATTGTTCGATAAGTTGAAGAAAAGGTAAGAAGCACGGTTTACTACATTTTGTGATGTATTTGCTTATTAACCATTTATACATATATTTTATTTATGAACTGAATCATTGCACTGTCTTCATTTTATTTTTTTATGCCACTCATTGACTTATTAACAATTTTGATCGATCGTGACGGTTTCCCTCTTTATCTGTTGCTGGTCTTGGACTTCCATAACTTAAGTCAAATATTACGTGAATTATTGTGTGTGAAATGTTTCTTTCTAAAAGTTGTAGATATGTAATCACTTCCTCCTCTTGTTCCCACAAATGCAGAAGAGCAACTCGTCTTCTTGTCCAACATCTTCCATCAAATCTGGACCCCGCCGCCCCTCCCAGATCGGTCCATTACCCCGGGGCCGAGGCAGCAGAGAATACCCACACTGTTACTTGTCCCGCTAATGGACTTCCTCCACTGAGCCGAGCCAGCTGGAGTAACAGAATCACAACAGCCCGACTGCTCGGCAACGCGGCGAGTCTCACACACTCGCTGCCAACCGCTCTGCAGCGGGGCCTCCGTGACTCCCGATGACTCCTGCGTCTGGGCAGGGAGTCAGGACGGAGCCCGAGAAACGGGGCCCCGAAGCAGCAGAATATGTTCGGCCGATAGATCGGAGCATACGGAGAGTTGATTTGTACGCGGTGTCCCCGCAGACTTCGACGAAACAGGGAAACACTGAATAATTCATCGCGGCTCTGAATGATCGCAGCTCTCTTTGTGACTCTTGTGTGTTTTTACAGCTCTGCGATGCTGTCATGTCTCGGAGTGCCTCACCAGTGTGCAAATGGAAAAGATGTTCCAGTTGGAAGCCGCCTGGCCGGCAGGAGTTTTCCCAGTTTGAACCAACCCACCTCTGCTTTATGTTCTGCCCATCTGGCAGGGAGAAAGTCCCTCCTCAGCTTTTATGGAGGACTTGTTAGTGCAAGTATCCAGCAAATTATGATGACGACAGCGATGTGATGAGAGAGTTGAGACTGAAATATCCCAACAAATACTTAATGGATCGCCTTGAAGTTTTGCACAGACACTCATTTCCCCTTCAGGATGAATCTTTGTAAATCTGGTCTTCCTATGACTTTCCCTTCAGTAGCACCACGAGGCTGACAGTTGTGGATTTAAATGAATTGTCTCAACAAGAGAGAGCATGTTGTTGCAATTAGGAATGTTTGATTTTGATTTGTGGAGTTTTTATGAGTTTTTAATGGGAACATTTAGTTTTAAGTCAAGGAAAAAAATATTTTTTGTATTTAATTATCGCGGGGATTGTCTGTATTGTCATTAATTATTGCGATCACAAGATTTCCTGGAGGGACTGAATATCTCCGCAGCTACTGGATAGATCGGCCCAAAATTTGAAACCACCAATTAGGCCGATGTGCAAGTGCCACAAACTGCAATACCACCGAGTGCCACTAGAGTTCGGCTCCATAGGCTCCCATTCAACTTCTCTCAATGGAACTCGAAGCCAATAAACTTTTTCCACGAGTTGTTGTCAGCTAAAGTCGCTCCTTCGTATTAGTTTTCTGGCGGTCCATCTGAAAAGAATCCGTCATTAATTAGAAAATAAACGTCAAAAAGCCATGTTTCCCAGCATGCCTTCAGCACAAAGCACCGGCGCTGTGCCGAAGCTGCAGCTTTTCTGAGAGTCTCAAACCTTCCCGGCCTGCAGATACCACGCTGCCTGTCACAGTCTGGGGTTTGTAGAAAAGCGTTTTTGAGTTTCTTTTGCTGGCTGTGGCTTATACAAAAACACACACACACACACACACACACACACACACACACACACACACACACACACACACACACTGACAGCTGGCTGCCTGCTAAACCACAGCAGAGGCAGAGTGGGGTATTAATTTCTTTGAAAAGTAAGAGCTCTAAATCACAGCTTCATACAGTATATTTCCTTCGGGAGTTTATTTCTCAAATCGTAGAATATATTTTTAGGTTATGATTGTGTTGCCTGTGTGTTGTTGTATTTCTGTGTTGAATAGGTGCGTGTCTGTGTAAACCGACTCTTTTCTCTGCTCACTAATCCCTCGTGTGCCTTGTGACAACAGGGCTGTTGGCGGCGGATCCCGGCGCGGCGGACGGCTGCAGAGAGCCAAGCGAGTGCCATCAGGTTAGTGTACTTTCCTGCTCCCAGATCTCCGTATCCTGGAGCTCCACCCGTCCTGAAGCAAACCACAAACGAGGCTTTGTTCCTGTCAGACGTCACTGTTTGGGGAAAAAAAATAAAAAATAACTGCATCTGCTCTCCCTGAGGGACTGATTAAGAAAACAGTTGTTCTTATTTAGAGTGCTGAGGTAGGTAACTTTACAGAGGGAATCCATCTGATGAAAATCAGCTGGTGGTGAGGCGGTTTCAGGATAACTGGACCAACAGCAGAGTTTAATATCTATATTTATGTCCAGAAATCAAAAGCTTTTCACCTCCAGTCGCCTCAATAAACCAGTCAATGATGTCGTGACATGATGCATTTATCGACATTCATTCGTCTTTATTTACTGAAGAAGACTAAAAGCTTGGAAGCATTTTGTTATTTGTGTGCAGCACGTAGTGATTCGACAAATATGTTCCCCTACAGGCCGAAGAAAAGGAAAGAAATACCACTTCGCTGTGAGAGTTTCTGTGGTATCGGCTTGTTAAAGTGGTTTAAACCATTTTAAATCAGCAGGATTTCTGCTGCTACATGATTGAAGATTTCCACTTGGCCAATTCAGGCAAGATGTGGTTGAAACATCCTTAAAGTCTTTAAAGACAAACAGCTATATTTTGGCAAACATGTAGGGGAACAGATCAGCTTCCCTCTTGTGTCTTTATCAGTTAGCTTAGCTCAGCAAAAAGACCGGAAACAAGGAAAAACCGCCTCCGTTTTTCTTTGGATTAAATCAATTTTAGAGGTTCTGGTTGGTGGATTCTTCCTCACGTGACTAAAAGGGTACCAATTATCATTAAAAAAAAACAAGACTTGTTAATTGCTGAACTTTAGCTTTAAGTGTTTTTGTCTGTTTTAATACAGAGATAACAACCTCCTAGCTTTAGGAGTCGTTGATCTTCTCGCTTCTCTTGGCAACAAACCGAATTAATATTCCTTTTAAGACTTTTGAGCTTTTAAAGTCTCAAAACAACAACAAGCGGAGAACATTTAATCATCGGTCGTGTGACTTCATGTGAATGTGGTTTTAATGGCATCATTCAGAGATATTAAAGGGGTGAGTCTTATCTTTCAGTCTGCTATTGAAGGATCTCCTCACAGCTGTGTGTGTTTACTTGTTTGTGTGTTTTCTTGTGTGTGTGTTTGTGTGTTTACTTGCGACACGCTGACCACAGATCTGACAGCAGAGAAGTCAGTTTCACTCCCAGAAGTCGCGCTGGGTGTTTTTGTCGTCTTTGATTCCACTGTCCTGTCTTCAGTTTTTATTAACACCCCCCCCACACACACACACACACACACACACACACACACATGTTGACTCAGTAAAGCTGCTCATTGTGAACGCTGCTCTC
Organism: Brachyistius frenatus; assembly: GCF_029030835.1. NCBI lineage: Eukaryota > Metazoa > Chordata > Actinopteri > Embiotocidae > Brachyistius > Brachyistius frenatus. The sequence goes on from NW_027210701.1 coordinate 431,515, forward strand.
TGGTCTGCAGCCTAGCCGCCTGGGAAACCTGTGAGTCGACCTCCGCATCGGGACAGGAGCTCAGATACATTCCTGATCCGTGTGTGTGTGTGTGTGTGTGTGTGTATTATGCAAACACACACAAGAATGAACTTGTACATCTTAGAGCTCGATGATCACCGGTTACAGCTGAGAGGCGATTGGCTGAGTTTACACAATTATCACAGTGGAATTCCATAGAGGCTTACAGGATTGTCTCTGTGTGTGTGTGTGTGTGTGTGTGTGTGTGTGTGTGTGTGTGTGTGTGTGTGTGTGTGTGTGTGTGTGTGTGTGTGTGTGTGTGTATTTACACTAAAGCCTGTTTTTCTTCCCGTCTTTCTGCAGGATGTGTGCGCAAAGATGCAGAAGCTACTGAGACTTCTGTGTTCAGAGTCAAGAAAGTGTGTGTGTGTGTGTGTGTGTGTGTGTGTGTGTGTGTGTGTGTGTGTGTGTGTGTGTGTGTGTGTGTATTTACACTAAAGCCTGTTTTTCTTCCCGTCTTTCTGCAGGATGTGTGCGCAAAGATGCAGAAGCTACTGAGACTTCTGTGTTCAGAGTCAAGAAAGTGTGTGTGTGTGTGTGTGTGTGTGTGTGTGTGTGTGTGTGTGTGTGTGTGTGTGTGTGTGTGTGTGTGTGTGTGTGTGTGTGTGTGTGTGTGTGTGTGTGTGTGTTCACACTCTTCGTTATTCACTATTTTGGCACAGTTGTCTGAAATGCCAGCAGTGTTTCTCGCTGGAACTAAAATGCTGGTAACGGTCTGTGGGAGTGTCTGCAGTACACACACACACACACACACACACACACACAGTAGTGTTTTCGTTGACTTTAAAGGAATTCTTCACCTTAAAATGTGATGATTTATATTTTGTGTACTCTGTTTTCGGGGAGGCGAGTAAATAAAAATGAGACGTCCATTCTGCTGCAGGATTTTGTCGGTAACTATCACATCTCGACTCTCTTCTCCTTCGCTGGAGGACAGAAACCCTCCAGCTCGCGCAGATTTTTTTCCGTTCAAGGACGCAGCAGAGCACCCACACGCACCCACACGCTCCCGGTAACTGCTACCAGTTTCAGAGATTGTGTGCAAATACATAAATGTTGTCATATTTTCCGTGGTTTACCTGAAACCTTCAGCTCGCCCAAAGACTGAAATCTCTCAACAACTCCTGGTTGAAATGTTGTGAGATCTCGAGGAGACGTTCGGGGCTTTTCACAGCCAGCAGAGGAATGTGGAGCTTTTGTCCCAGACCGACTCTGCAGCCTCTAATCCTACCGAGCCAGATAAAAACCGGGTCGCCGGGTCCAGAGTGGGCACACCTCGCCCTGACTGCTGTGTGCTTTATTTTATTTTTTTCATCATCTCCTTCTCTGGATGTACAGAGACTTTATCTGCCCCCCCCACCCCCTCCGCCCCACCTCTCCCCTGCTTCGGGGGCGTCACTGTCTCTCCCAGAGATAACAGTGACAGCAGAGCCGCGAGAGGTGCAGCCCTGTCCGTACCGATGAAGACAAATATCTGGCAGCCCGGAGCCAGATGTGACTCTGACCCCGGTGACCTTTCCCTTTCCATAAACACATGCTGCATGCGGGGCGGGATATATAACGCTGGCTGATGGCTCTCTATCCGTGGGATGGGAGACGGGGAATAGAAGGCTTCCACGTATAATGAGATTAACCTCAAAGTACGGAGCTTCAGAGAGACGGCAGACACCGAGGCTAGGCCTCCGCCTGCAGCGTCTCAGACCTCGAGTGTGTTTCTATTGCAGCGATTAAACTAACTGATGAAGAGAGGAGTTAAAGATTGAAGCTTTGTGGCTGCATCAATTATTAAAACTTAACATTTGTTGACTAAATGCAGTTTAATTCAGATTCAGTGCAGAAAAAGTGTTCGTTCAAGGAGCAAAAGGGTTTTAGCAGCCCAAAACCTTTTCTTTTTAAGCATAAAGTAGTTAATTATAATTCCTAAAGGATATACACCTGACCTGGTGAGAATGCAGATGACGACTATTGGATAGAAAAATCATCCAGAAAGTAATTAATCTGACTGTTTCATCACTAAATAATTGCTTGAATGCATCACAGATTAATGACATAACAGTCCACAGCTGCAGATGGATTTTTCTCTCATGCATTGATTTCATTTGACCACCCCACCCCCCACCCTCCTGTCCCCACACACGCACACTCACTCTCACTCACTCTGTTGTGAGGTGGGGTCGGGTGATGAGCTCATACTGTGGGCTGTTTTTCATGTTTCTTCTCACACAGACTCAGAATGAGATGCGAAACTTTCGGCCTCCTCGGCTCTGTTTGTGCCTCTGGGGTGTTGCTGCACTGCTGGTTTCTCCACTGGTGTGTGCAGACGTTTAAAGGCAGTTATGGATTTTGGAGACGGGTCCTCTCGCTCTAATGTATTCAGATGAGCCTCTGATTTATCCGAACGCTGAAGAGGTCATCGGTGCAAATCCAGAGTTAACTCGGGAGGAGTTGAATATTCATGCTGCTGTTTTCTTTTCTTTTTTTTCTTCTTCTTCTTCATGATCAATTCAGCTGGGTTGCTTAATTCACTCGCTGTGAGCTGGAGGCTCTTCATTTAAAATGCATCATTTAAAATGCATAGGCAGAATAATGAGTCTTCTTATACAGCCAGGATGCATATGTTGCAGTAAATGTGAAGATTTCATTTGGAGTCTGGCTGCCAGGGAAACCGGGTGGAAGAAATTAAAGGGTCAGTTCGTACAAATTAACATATTTTCTTATTTGCATGTGTGCTGTCCTCATAGTTTGGGTTTTATTTGCTCAGATTTCCATTTAAACTGCTGTTTACAGAATAAATAATCCCTTTTAAAACTGCCGTATGGTCCATTTTAAGCACCACAAATGAAACTTCATTCACCTCCTTCACCTAGAAACTCTGAGACATAAAACTAATAAAACCAAAAACTATCTGCGTGGTTGAGTACACAGGAGACAAATTGGTTTATTTTTTCTTGCTTAGGTTTTTTTAGGCACATAAATACAACTCCATGAAGTGATTGTTTTGATCAATTTACATTTTAAACAAAAATACTTTATCAGTTTTATGAATTTCTAATGTGAAAAACTGATGCTTTCCTTTGTTTTATGTCACATAAACAGAACAAACTGTGCCTGAATGGGTCACAAAAAAATGCTGAAGGACAATTTTCTTGGTTTTCTGAGAATTTATCAGTTAATTTATTACGTGACTTTGATAATTTAATAAAACTAATAAAAGAACATTTATTTGCTGACATATGTTTTCCCTGTGATTTTTTTTTATTTTACATAAATCCAGCCAAATGTTTTGATTTTTGACAAAAATACTTGTATTAATATGAATATTTTGTAGGCGATCCAAGTAAAAAAAAAAAAAAAAAAAAATCCTTTTGCAGAATAGACTTAACTGTTGCACTGAAATGTCATGTTGTGGGTCAATCAGGTGAATTTAATTCGTTTTGGGGAACTAAACCTTCTTAAACTGATTATTTTTTATTGAATATAAAATCTTAAATTAGGTGCCAAATAAGTACACACTGGTGGAGTTAAAAGTGGCTCTTAAAATGTACCTTGACAGAACGGAAGGACCTCAGTGGATGTTCTTATGACTCTCCCTCCCGCTGCTTTTAATGCTATATTATACAAGCAGATTGAAACGAGGGGACGGGCTCCGGGTTTTAAAGGGAAAGAGGTGACGTTCTTGTAAGTAAAACCAACCACAGCCTCCGATGACCCGCAGAGGGAATAAAAACCAAAGGATGAAAGGTTAAAATAACCAGAGGAGGAGTGGATCACCTCTTCCTCTTCTTCCTCCTCCTTCTCCTCTTCCTCCTCCTCCTCCTCCTCCTCTCCTCCCCCAGATCATCTGCACCCACACCTCAGCTGCTGGGCGCAGATTGGACATCCTCTTCTCCTTGTGCAGCCACCAGATGGATAATGTGTGAGCGTGCGGGAGCGCGCGAGCGATCAGGGGGATGATATGACTCGGCGCTAGGACCGCGGCTCTGTCAGTGCGCAAATCCCAGCAGAGAGGCAGCGCTGTGCTCGCGGAGAGATAGAAGCTGTCTGTGTGCGCTGCGGTTCAACCCATCACCGGCGGGGGAGGCTGCACCTTCTGCCGCGGACGGACCTGAACCAGCCGGGCTCGCCTCCGCAGCCCTCCGTATGGACTCACCATGCGCAGGATACGGGCCAACGCCATCGCGATTCTGACCGTCGCGTGGATCCTGGGGACGTTTTATTACCTGTGGCAGGACAACAAACCCCAGTCCTCGCCGTCGTCGTCGGCGTCGCAGACTCGCGGCAGGGGCCACGGGCAGAATGTGGTCCCGGGGGGGCGGCTGGAGATCCACCGGGACGACAGGACCATCCCGCTGATAGTGAGTGTGAGCTCGGCCGCGGGGGGGGATGCGGAGAAAGGGGGAAGGAAGGGGGGCTGTCGCTGGAGGCGCCGAGCTGCAGGAGAGTGTGTGCTGCATGTTGATGTGCGTGTGTGTGTGTGAAACGTGGAGGATGGAGGTGGAGGTGCACAGCTGGCTGTCACAGCAGGAACGTGCTTCAGGGACATTTCTGGCTCGAACCGTCTCCAGCAGCCCCCTCCCGGTGCCGTCTTTATTCCACAGGCTGCAGCTCCGGTTTGACCTCCAACCCCGTTTGGTGCCGTTTTCCTGCCACTCTGGGCTTCCACTCGAGCCTGAGAGGAACCCAAGTACCAGTAAGAGGCTTTCCATAAGTCCTGCGCGTCGTGCGCAAACGCCTGGTAAACCATATTATGCCGATACCTTCCCTGGACGGCGCATGTGAGGTGAAAAACACGCGCTTTCAGGTCGGATCGGGCATGAAGAGGCGCCCTGCCTCTTATTAAAGGCCTGTTTTCAGGTAGCTCAGGTCCGTGTTGTTTCCTCACCAGGACGGAGGAGTGAACCTCCGGTAGACCCTGCGGTTGGAGGTGTGGCGGTCGTCCGGCTCGGCTCTCCGTCACCTCCCGTATCCAGATTCGGTCTGAACCGTGCATGCCGGGACCCGGGACTGTGTCTGGGTCCCTGCCAGCTCGGATCAGAATATCTAGTCGACTTGACTGCGGGCTTTCTGTTGCATTAAGTGTAAAGAGATCCAGGACTTGTGGCTGCTTGGTGCTTTCAATGCTGTAAATAGTCATTGAGTAAAGCAGGGCATGACTCTTCAATAGATTCACAGATACTGAATCATCAATGACTGAATCTCTGTGATCCACTTCACTAAAAGGTTTTAATCCTGCAGGTTCAGTTTCCTTCCCCGGTTCCTTTCCTGCCTCTCAGTGTGTGTGGCGGTCTTGTCTTTGTCTTGTTTCTTCAATACTTTTCCATTGTACCCTGAAATACACCCCATTAGATTAATCAATAATACACAGAATTAAGTACAACTAATTTATGAAGTTGCTATAATCAATTAAATGTTTTTTTTTTTTTTTTTTTTTTTTAATTTTGCTACCTTTTAAAAGGCAACAAAAACTCCCTTCGTACAACCCCAAAATTTAACAAAATAAAGATAACAGTAGTGCTTTCACCCCCAGTTATTAAATATTATTTTCCAGTTCACCTTTATATAAAATAATGCTTTAGAGGAATAAAAACCTAAATAGAAACATTGTTATACCCCTTCGAAAAGCAGTGTCCTCCATTGGCAAATAACACTATCCCACTTTTCCAAACATATTTCCTAAAGTGGGACAGTTTCAAAATCTAGTTGAAATAACAAATACAGATTATGTTTACATCACCTTGTGTGGCAACCAATCGTGATGTCACGTCATCATTGGGGTGAACATCCGTTCTGAAAACTCGAGTTCGGCATTTCAGCCGTTGCCATCTTGTTGTTTTGGAGCAGGAAGTGACCATATTTGGACAAGCCGGGAGAGGAGCGAGCGGTGGATCTGACTGATCTGATTGGAAACCTGACGATACTATGTCCCGCCCACCGATAGCTGTAACCTGACTGCACCACAGCCCTGTCAATCAAACAGACAAAAACACATCTTTTTGAGGCTTATTTTCTAATTAATGAAGGATTATTTTCAGATGGACCTCCAGAAAACTAATAAGAAGTAGTGACTTTAGCTAATAATACTGAGATAACTGCTGGAAAACATTTACTGACTTTATATTTGATGAGAGAAGTTAAATGGGAGTCTATGGAGCCGGAGGCTTTTTGTAGCCAACCTCTAGTGGCACTTGGTGGTATTGCAGTTTGTGGCACTTCCTCATAGAACACAGTTTATATGCGGTCTGAGACTCGAACAGCTTTGAGCGTCAGGACATTTGAGAGGTCATGTGATTTCAATAACATGACATGGCAGTTTGTGTTGACCCAGAGTTTTATTGACTTTCTTTTGTTTGAGGAAGAACGACCAAAAATCCCCCAATATTACCAAACATAGCTCCTTTCCCTCTACAGATACTTACAGCTGCTCCCCCTGACAGACCAATCAGTGAAATATCGACAGACATGTGAGGGCTGTTGAGAAAACACCGCACCCTTTCAGAATTTACGAGACCAATAAAAGCGTCTCAGCTGGGCTCGGGGATGTGTGCCAACATGTCATGATGTTTCAGACCAGCAGCAGCAGCCGCATCATTAAAGCGTCATTCACACTCGTTAATAATTCAGGAGCTGCTGTGGCGGCGGTGTCCTCGTATGTAAGAGGAGAGGAAGCTGTGGTCTTCATAAGTGTGTAAACACAAGCTGAGAGTAAAGTGATGATCGGAGGAGGCTGCAGACGAATATGGAAACACTCTGAATGATCGACATGTGACATCAGTTACAGACGTCACTTCTCTTCAGGTCGTTCTCTGAACTTTAGATCTGAGTGTTTGAAAGTGAAGCGTTCCCCTTTTGGTTCAGCAGGTTTGTTTCTGTGGGGTCGATTCAGCAGGTCGTTCACCTTTGTCACCAAACTGAAGTTTGTTCTGGTAATCTGATCTGAAGCTCGCCGGCTGCCAGCGCCGCTCGACTGGGTCGCACCGTTCACCCGGAGCAGGCTGCTGCAGAGAGGAGGGCTTACTTTGTTTTTCATTCTTTCTTTCTTGTTTTTCTTCCTTCCCTCTTTCTTCCTATGCCTTTTATTCCTCTGTTCCTTGTTTTTTCTATCTTTGTTTCTTTCTTTTCCATCCATAAAAGCATCTTTTTCTACTTCTTTTCTTCCTTCCTTTTGCCTTTCTGTCTTGCTTATATTCTCATTCTTTCCGTGTGTCCCTTCTGTTCTTCCCTTTTTTCCTCTTCTAGTTTTGTTCTTCCATTCCTGCTCTTTCTTTATTTACTGTTTTGTTCATCGCCCTCTTTCTTTATTCACGTTTTGTGCTTCACTTTTCTTGTCCTATCCTTCCGTACTTCCCTTCCTTAAGTCCCTCCTCTTCTTCTTCTCCTCTCTGTGTCTCTTTCTTTCTCTTTAAGTGTGTTCATTAGCTGCATTTGATTCACTAATGACATCATCTGTGAAAGATGTCTGGACCGGCTGCTCTCTCGCTCTAATTTCCCAGCGCAGTAACGAAGTGTGTGAACATTGTTCTTCGTCTAATTCAATTTCAAACATTCACATGCGTCTCCTGAGCTGCACATCTGCTGCCGCGGCCTCCTCCTCATCAACATGTTGTAAAACCTCTGACCACAGAGCCAAATCAGTTCCTTCTTATCCTCCAATTCTACTTCACGTCACCACTCCCATATGATTCATGCTTGGTCAAACTTTCTAAACCCACTTAAAAGTTTCTCGCTTGTGCAATCTACTGTTCGTTGTTCGATATCTATCTCTGCAGGCGCCTGACTTTACACTAACTCGGCAACAACTTTTTTTTTATCTGACATGTGACTGTATAAACACTTCACGAGAGAGTTGGGTTAAATGTGCTGTTAACAATCTTGTCTGAGCTCGGATTATCTGCATGTTCCATTACAGTAATGCATGAACTTGAAGGTTTGGTGAGAGCACAAAGCTCCACTGTGATGCTGCTCAACTTTCACTGCTCAACGCTTTGATTTATTGATTGCAAAATGTGTGACGGGCAAATTAAAGTACCAAAAAAAAAAAAAAACACATTTGTTACCGTAACTCTGCTTCATCAGGCCTGTGTGTGTGTGTGTGTGTGTGTGTGTGTGTGTGTGTGTGTGTGTGTGTGTGTGTGTGTGTGTGTGTGTGTGTGTGTGTGTGTGTGTGTGTGTGTGTGTGTGTGTGTGTGTGTGTGTTTTCTTTAAATATGATTGTCCTAAGTGTTGTTAAATCCTGCTTGGTTCAAACTAAGACATGACACCATCTTTTTTCCAGTTAAGTTTATCCCGGCTCAAATAAGAATGAATAGCCAGTAGAGAAAATCTCTCATGTTAAATAACCATAACTGTTCCATCGCTGCAATACACACACCCGTCCACTGGTGGGAAGAGTATCAGTGTCACGTGCTTTCGGAAAACAAAACCCTGTAGAAACCATAGACCATTTAAAAGTAGACGGAGCTTTCCGGTCTGAAAAGTGAAGCTAATGTAGAAGTGCGGTAAACTGCAATACCACCGAGGGCCACTAGAGACGTCAGTAAAATGTCTTCACCAGTTATCTCGGTGTTGTTAGCTAAAGTCACTCCTTCTTATTAGTGTTCTGGAGGTCCATCTGAAAATAATCCCTCATTCATTCGAAAATAAACTTCAAAAAGACGTGTTTCTGGGGGGGCGTGTCTGTTTGATTGACAAGCCTGTGGTGCAGTCAGGTTACAGCTATCGGTGTGCGGGACGCAGTATCGTCAGGTTTCCAATCAGATCAGTCAGATCCACCGCTGGCTCCTCCCCCAGTCCGTCCAAATATGGTCACTTCCTGCTCCAAATCGCTCCGAACTAGCAAGATGGTGCCGACGGGTGACGTCACTGCTGGTTGCTGTATGGCAAATCTGAAATCTTTGAATTAAGACAAAAAAATCCATCTTTCCTCATTTTGTTTCCGCCTTCATCAGCGCTCAGTCGAGTCTTTGCGAATCTCTTTCTGTCATTGATGTTGTTTCATTGTGATCACTTTTAAACCCTGTCCTTTAACTGAGGTTGATTTATTTCCACCTTTTTAATTGCTTGTCTGTAAAGTGTGCATGATGACTCTGCACTTTTAATGATTTAATTGATGACATTTGCTGCTGAGGGAGACTGATTTAGTTTCTTGAAAGAATTAGGGCTCAACCCTGCACCACATGATCCGATACGCTGTGTGCACTCTGTGGACTCCATCATCCGTTGTCACGCGGCCGCAGCAGCAGCAGCAGCAGCAGGGCAGCGTCGCGTCTCTGGCCAGTCGGCCAGATTTGACTCGCGCGTGCGTGCACGAGCGTGCACGTGTGCATGATTTGTCGAATCTTTTAAACTGGACCTCAGAGAGCCAGCAGACACGCGTTCATCTTCCAGACCATGTTCATCTTTAATTCAGCGGACCGAGACCTTGGAGTGCCTTCTGTTATTTTTGTCTTATTATCCTCCGAGTGCCATCTTTTTGTACCTTTTAATATTCAGTCATGATGATACTTGAGGATTATCGAGGGATGTGGCGGACAGGAAACTGAGCTCTTTAGTAGCTGCTGCCTCATGAAGAATTACTGCCTCAGCCAACCTCTGAAGTCGTAGTTTACCTCTGTATCTGTCCAAACTGATATCATATATGTAGTGAAGAATTAAAATGTTGTCACGTGTTTGGCCAATAAAGCTGATTGGTAGTAAACAAAGCTGTCAATTAGCAGTTTCAAGGTGAACACCATGTGACATATGATCACAGTCTCCTCGTCTGCTCTTCAGTTATGGTGCTGAATAATGGACCGAAATGTTATGATGCCACAGTGAAGTTGACCTTTGACCTTTTTGATATAAAATGTCATCACTTCGTCATGTTAACGAGTTCATCCTTGAGTCCCGGTGAACGTTTGTGCCACATTTGTTTCCCTCGAGACGCTTCTGAGATATTGTGTTCGCAGTAGGGGATGGACATGAAGTCGCAACCTATGATCGCCAAAGTCTCCTCACTTTATCCCCAAAGTCCAAAGCGTTCCTGAGATGATGACCTTGACCTATGACCTTTGACCATCAAATCAACATGATTGAGTTGTTGAGAGTAAAAAACTTGAGCGTTTTCAACGCGCTGCGAGCCACGTGTTGTCATGTGGGAGAACCCTGTTGCCATGGCGACACAGTTCAGGTAGTTCACAGCGAATGTTTTCCCTCAGACGCCTCAGAAGGTCCCAGTAGAACTCGGTGTTGACAGTCTGCATGGGGGACAAATTCACGTTGACACAACCCCACCAACGTCAAAGAAAACCCACCTGGTGTCTCCTGACCTGACGCGCCTTCTTCGGTCTTGGACAGTGAAACTCCACCCCTCTTAAAACGTGAATGTCACTTGGAACACCTCGCCCGGCTCCTCGCTTCATCGCCGTAGACTTTCTGAAGCATTTCAAGGGTCTCTGTTGACCATTTACAGAGTTTGACACAAAATGTGAACAGTGAGGGCGGCCAAAACAAGAGCTAAAAGTCACTGAGGGATATATTTTGTCACATTTGACAGCGTCACCTGATCTATTATATAAAATATCAGTTGCCGCTTTAAACCCAGAGGTCTCCCTTCAGCCTCTTTAGCTGTGCACTGCAGACATGCTCGAATTCTTCGGCCTCATTTCACCCTGCTCCTCTCGGGAGCCTGAAAATGAGGTCAGTCTCACCTGAACCAGGTTCTCCAAATCCTCCAACGACATGACTTTCCACAAAGCAGCGCAGAGCCCAACCTTTATTTCTCTCTCTCATCTATTTTACTCGTGTTTGATGAAAGCTACTCCCGTCTGTCTTTGTGTATTCATCAGCTGTTTCAGCCTCCCACTCGCCCGCCGACTTTTAAAGCTCCTTGCGGGGAAAACCCATTAATTACCGAGGATTTGTGACTTTGTATTCTGATTTGATGAGCGCCCGTCCCATCTCTCCACGCTCGCACTGACACGGTGACCTGAATAAAGAAAATTGCATTTACATTTTAATCATTTGGGCCGATACTTCACTTCAGACTGGATTAAAAAGTCAGAGCAAATTTATTTATTGGCTTATTTAACAAGGGCACGTTAATAACCGCGTGGCAGAGTGTGCAGAGAGGCTATTTTTCATCCCAAGTCCCCTGACAGATGATACCTGAAACAGAATATAAAAGTTAGAGATGCACACACAGAAAGTGTTTTTAGACTTTTCATGAAGACAGATGGTCAAAAAAAACATCAAACCAAAGCTGCCGCTCTGAGGTTTCATGTGTCTTTCAGCAGAAATCACAGATTGTTGATAAAAGTGATGAATGTGGAGTTTTGCTGCTGTGTGACAGATGAGTGACAGAAAGAGGATTTTCTTGTGTAAATAATTTAAATATTCTTCATTTTTATCATTTATTCTCACTGCGACATAAATTTGCATTATACAGATGTTTCCATTTTATCCCCGTTTTTTATTTATTTATTTATTTTTTTTAAATTTTGGTGCAAAACAAGTGAACGACACCAAGAAATCTGTCTCAAAACTGGACAAAAAAAAAGGGGTCAGGACTCGAACAATCTGATTCAGTAACAACAAAAATAAAAGTCTGGGTATGGAGATGAAGCTGGTTTAGTGGTATTTGCTAACAGGCAAAATGAAGATGAAGATTTATGGTAAATGGGGTCCAAGTTTTTTTTCCATTGATGTTAACTGCTTGTTTGCGAGGATGATTTGGCGTAACTCGAGCAACCAGTGTGGCATTTGTTTGTTTTGGTGGAACTGAAGGCAGTGAGGTGACTAGCATTTTTATCCCCCGTCCCACATATTGAGACCATGTCCATCACTTTGATCGGCTCTAGGTTTTAAAAGTCCATACGGCAAGGCAGACACATTTCTAAGGCAGCGATGAGAAAAAGAAAAAAAAACTCCTTCTTAAATCCAAAGATAATTTCCAGATATTTAAGGAAACAGTTTCGTGGACACCATGCAACACTCACAAATAATCGAGCTCATTATCATCTTCCTGCATTTACTTGGTGTGGGAGTTCAGGAAGTTGCATTCAAATAAAATATGTTTGCTGTGTCCTTCACATGCTGAAGGTGCCTGAAGTCCACTGTGTTGAAAAAGACCCGTTTTATACGTTTCGTTCTGAGCGACGTGAGATCTGTGGAGGATTTTATGCCGGATCCGTTGGAGATTGGTGTTCTCGTGCAGGTCTGTGTGTCCCGGGTTTTCTCAGCACACCTTGTCGTGCCCCCTCCCCCTGCAGGTGACCCAGCTCCCTCGGGTCGAGCAGCAGGGCCAGCTGCTGGGCGGCTTCGACGACAAGGCCTACCTGGCAGCGAAGCAGCTGAAGCCGGGGGATGATCCGTACAGAGAGCATGCCTTCAACCTGCAGGAGAGCGACCGACTGGGCGGCGAGCGGGCCATCCGAGACACCCGACACTACAGGTGAGCCGGGTTGACCCCTCGGCCCATGTGCTGTCTGCCTCCATTAATCTGTTCAGGTGGATCAGCCACTAATCCAGCTAATGGATTTGGAGTTGTTATAAAAACAAATTTGGCTTCATTTGAGCTTAAGTTGTCTTGGATTACTTTTAAACTTCTCAGAGCTTTTTTTAGACCTTTAAATGTTAATTTTCGATTCAACCTCTTTCATGCAGAGCAGGTTGGGTGCTGCTCCAGAGACATAAACCAGCAGGACCAGACACAAGAGAGTCATAAACAGACAAATAAACAAGATACAAGCTCTGATAAAGCAGTTACATACAGAAGCTGAGTTTTCAGCTTTTTATTTTATGCAAACAAAGACGTCAGCAATCAGAAATATTTAAAAGCTGCTAAAAAAAAAAAAAACTGTGCACAAAATCCAATTTCAAGTTTATTTTTCTTATGAAAAGTGGCTGTTTTATTCAGTCTTTTGTTGTTTTGTTTTGTTTCTGTAAACAAACGATCGGAGGCATTTTATATTTCAGCTTCATGTCTCCTGACCTGAGCTCAAAGCTCCCAGCAGCAGATTAAAGAGGACGGGTCAGAGATGTGTGCAGTTGTTGCCGGGCAACTGGATATTTCCCACGTCACTACGGCAACGATGCCGAGGCGACGGGGCAGCGTGGTGGATCATCAGACCCGTGTGACTCTCTTCTCTCTCCGCAGGTGTGCGGCTCTGAATTATGACGCAGACCTTCCCTCCACCAGCATCATCATCACCTTCCACAACGAGGCTCGCTCCACGCTGCTCCGCACCATCAAAAGGTAACACGACTTCACGACTCGATGCGACAGTGGCGGTGACGCCGCCTCGTGTTTCTCTGCCTCTGATGTCACCTCTCTGCTTCTCTTCCTCTCAGTGTCCTGATGAGAAGTCCTCCTCCTCTGATTCAGGAAATCATCCTGATAGACGACTTCAGCTCCGACTGTGAGTTTTTATGATGTTCACGCTGTAACGTTTCCGACACTTTTTTTGTTGTTGTTATCTTTAAAGCAGCCAAATCATCACATAACTGGGTGCAAAAAGTGTTTCTCTGTTTTTCTTTGGCTTTACTCAGCATTTTAGGGACTTTTAGCTTCTTGTTTTGGTTTTACAGTTTACAACGTGACTGCTTTGGTTCACTTTCATTCATCCGCATCAGAGAAAAAACTCCCTGCTCAGATACCAGACACATTTAGGAACAACATTTCATATTACAGCCAAAACACACCTCTGATTAATTAAGGATAATTTATTCTCCTGAGCCGCCGTTAAAATCGAAAAAGTTTATTCAGACACGTCCTAAATGCACTTGTGACATGTGCTTATATCACTCAAATAAAGACAAAAAAGTGTATAAATGGTTTTGTTTGCTGCCTCTGTAGCAAACTAATCTATTATTACAGTTTAAAGGTGGATCCTGGTGTTTTTCTGTAATTTTACTGTTTATCAGTCCATCATGAAGCGAGATACATTTTCAGAAAGCATGACAAAATCATTCTAATGAACTAAATATTTACTGATATTTAGTTTGACCTTTAGCCTTCATATTTCTAAACCCCTGGCTGTGACCCAGACATCCAGGTGTGCTGCTGCTCTGTTACATCTGCTCTGAGCGTGTGCGGTGAAAATGTCAAAGGAACGTCCGGGACGACGAGAAAACCCGAATAATCGGAAGAAATGTGCGGCGGAATAATGTCAGGAGACGGGTGGGGCCCTGAAGACGTGTCACAGTGATGTTTTTACATCACAGAAAAAAATCAGAAACTGAATCAGAAGTGAACGCAACCCGAGGAGGAGTTTTACTTTTTTATACAGCTGAGGGAAATACAAAAAAACACAGCAGCGGAAGATATGAGCTGCTCTTAATGTCGAAGAAAATTAGCAGAGTAATTGACTTATTTAGAAAACGAGGAGTTGAATCGTTTTTAAATAGCACCATGAAGAGCCGGTTGTGTTTTTACGTGACTGACCGGGACTGTGGCAGCGGAGGATAACCACACTTTAGTGATTATTCCCCTTTTTGTCAGCAGCAGCAGGCCGAGAAATCACATGAGCTCATTCAGGCCTTTCTGTAATTACCACCACATGAATGTTCTGTCTGTGGGAACACACAGCGACCTACATTCAGTCAGACACACACATGCAGACACGCTCGGAGGTGTCAGAGCTGGCCAGACATCTGAACAGCAGCAGCAGTGAGAGCTTTATTAGCGCTCTGTTACCTCCTTTTATTCCCGCTCTGCTGCTGCCAGTCTAGCTGTACCCGCTCCTCCTGCAGCAGACCACCTCCAGCATTAATTATCACGTGAAGCGGTTTCAAACACAGTCCGTGGCTTTTAGCTGTGGCTGCGAGCTTCGAACCTTCCGTCGGCCGACTGGTTTGTTTCTGCGGCTCTTCTCTGTGGTCTCGCTGTGCTGCTGCTTCTCAATGTTGTGTTTTCATTAAAAATCTCGCTGATCCCCACTGAGAAAAGACAAAACAAAGAGCTGGTGTACATGTGAAACAGCCAGGTCTCCATTATAACACGCTTTATTCCATCTTCAGTGCGGTCGTGTTCCTCCAAATATACAGAAGAAGTACTAAATATGTTTTATGAACCTCTTGTTTTTTATTTTCAATTTATTTCCAGTTGTAAAGAAAAACACAAGTGAATAAACTGTCAATAAAAGTGTTCGTAGCTTCTGGGTCTGAAAAATGAGGCCAATGCAGAAGAGCCTTAAACTGAAATACCACCGAGTGCCACTAGAGGTGGGCTCCAAAAAGCCTCCGGCTCCATAGACTCCCATTCAACTTCTCTCATTAAATACAAAGTCAGTAAATATTTTCCATGAGTTTTTGGTTTTTTTTAATTATTTTTAATTTTTTTAAACCTAAACCTTTTCATTCCACTAGGATTTAGTCAGAGTCCGTATTTTTTTACTGTATTTTTGCCGAGCTTTTTTGCAGTGTGGCTGTTTTAGTTCACCCTAACATATTCTCATAGCGGCTTAAAGCTGCAGAAGAAACTCTTAATAACTGATGGTTCACTTCTTGCTCAGATCCGAGCATCAAACAGACAAACATGACAACATTTAGCATCTGAAGAGCCGGACGATTCCCCTCAGGAGTTAGTGGCTGAAAGGGGAATTGGATTTATATTCTTAACGTGGCCAGAAACACAACTCGACACTGATAAGGTCACCAAATACCCTTAAACGGTGATTTTCTATTCTGGACGTTTGTATTTCCAGAGGTTCAGCTGCTTTTGTCTAAATTCTTTACACCAATTTAAAACAATATTGTCGTACTTGTCATGTGTGGGTTTTCTGTGTCAAGACATTCAAAGATTTGGACTATTTTAAGATGATAATGAAATGAATCAATATGTTAGAATCAGGGCTCCAGTGTGCAGACTGCAGGCGGAGTTCAAACACACAGTCATCTGAGGCAGCGAGAGTGCGAGCTGCTTTATCAATAGATGTGATCCGGCAGGCAGATGGGCGGAAGAGGTGATGGAGGATGTCGGTTAGCAGCAGCCTGGGGAGGAAAAGGAGGAGGAGGAAGAGGAGGAGGAAGAGGAGGAGAGCTCGCCATGGCTGAGTGTAATCCTGTTAAGGCTTGCCTTAATTATACGGACGTCGTCCTCAGTCAAGGACAGCGATCTTGACTGCGAGTCTAAACGATAGCATGTGACTCCAGTAGTGTGAACTGCAGTAAAACTTCATACTAATGTTTGAATCACACTAGTTTGGCATTTAGCATTCAAGAAAACAGTGGATTTTGCTGTATTTTACAAATGAGGCCTACATTACGTCCACCAAACTTTAAGTTTGATAGAAATCAAACAAGTTTCTCCTGGTTTTTTTTGTTTTTTTTATCACTTTATATGTTTGATGTTGTTGCTGTTTTTTGTTTTCATCAGCTGGGAGCAGGTTTTAAATTTTGTTTTTGTTGTGCATTGCATTGTTAGCCTCCATCGACTGTTAAATTTGCTAATTCTTTTATGTCGTTTGGGACTTTTAGGTTAGGTTAGGTTAGGTAGTTACTTTATTAATCCCCAAGGGGAATTTTTTTCCGCTACAGCAGCATACAGGAAGCAATAAGATAATAATAGAATAATAAAAAGCAATAAAATAGCAGTAAAAAAAAATGCTTATGCTTAATTTCCTATGTGAGCATGAAACATATTCAAATAAATGCAAATAAACGCTAACGTACTTTATGTACACACGTGCAAACACACACACACAATCTGGCTAAAAGTATACAACATCTGCTCAGTGGATGTGATCCATGACTTTTGGCTCTTCTTCCCTGAGTGGTTAAGAGTCGTCTCTACACACACCAGCTGTCCCCCCATAAGAGCGCCACTAAAGCACGAGTGCACACACACACACACAAACACACACACACTCTCAGTCTCATCCCCTGCGATACGACAGCCTGAATGTAAACAAACAGGTTTATACACACGGTGAATTTAATCAAAGCGGATTATGACTTGTCATGCTTGTTTTTGTGAATGTAAGGCCGTGTGGCTGCGGGAGGGGAGGGCTTGATCTACCTGCTGCAATCCCTCATCAAGATCACACACACACACACACACACACACACACACACACACACACACACACACACACACACACACACACACACACACACACACACACACACACACTCACACTCTCTGCTGCTAATGCTAATCCTCTCAGGTGTGCGTGGACCTGCGTTTGCATGTCGTTTGTGAGGATGTGCAGGAAAAAGGAGGTTGGGATGACGGGAATGCAGCTGCTCGCTGGATTTGTTTATGGAAAACAAACTTTGAATTGAATTATCCTGTGAAATGCATCTCTTTTGTTTGAGTGTCTTTTCTCTTGTGTTAATGTTTCTGATTATTGCAATTTGAGTTGTAATGGAGAACTGATGAGTGTAAATGAGTGTTTACTACAGGGGTGTGTGTCTGTAACTCTGCCCTCGTGTTTATGTGTGTTTAAGTGCACTAAATTCATGTAAGTGTGTGAGTGATGATGTTTTTCTTGGTGTGTGTTCGGCCTCCACCATGACATCTCCTCTGCTCTCCTCCTCCTCCAGCTGAGGACTGCCAGCTGCTCTCTCAGATCCCCAAAGTGCGCTGCCTCAGGAACGGCAGGAGAGAAGGTGAGTGTGTGTGTGTGTGTGTGTGTGTGTGTGTGTGTGTGTGTGTGTGTGTGTGTGTGTGTGTGTGTGTGTGTGTGTGCGTGTGCGTGTGTGTGAAGAGGGGAGGAGGCGGTAAAATGGCTTAATGGAAAAGAGACGGCGCTTAAAGGTGCTCTACATGATGAGAAGATGTTCCACCAGGACGAATGAAGGCAAGCTGTGCAGCACTTTAAAAAAACACACTCTAACTTGAAATAAGAAAGAAATCCATTAAACTGACATTTAAAAAGAGTTATTGAAGAGGAAAGCTAAATAAATAATTAATTATATCAGTTAAAGTTAAATAAAATGACCACCCAGCAGTTGCATATGCCGCCGCTAACCACTCGAATTGTAGTGTACATGCATGTCTGTCCAAATTCTAATCAATGCATCCTTGAATCCAAGTGCATGTTTGTGCCAAATTTAAAGAAATTCCCTGAAGCCGTTTTTGAGATATCGAATTCACCAGAATGGGACTGACTGATAGGATGAACATGAGGTCATATTGTCCCTGACCTCTGACCTTTAATCACTAAAATCTATTCACTTCATGGTTGAGTAGAAGGGAATTTTTGGGCCAAATCTATTGAAGGTCCCTGAAGTTGTTCTTGACCTTTGACCTTTAACCACCAAAATCAAATTACTTCATCATTTAGGCCAAGTGAACATTTGTATAAAAATTTAAGACGCTTATTCCCACCAGGCATTCCCCAGATATTGTGTTTACAAGCATGGGTCAATGTGAGGTAACAGTGCCCCTTGACCTTTGACCCCCAAAATCTTATCAGTTCTTCCTTGAGTCCAAGTGAACGAAGAAATTACCTCGAGGTGTTACTGAGATATCACTATCACATGAATGAGACTGACATATGGGACAAACATGAGGTCATATTGACCTTGACCACCAAAATGTATATCAGTTCATCGTTAGTACCAAGTTAATCTTTGTGCCAAGTTTCTTCAAGGTTTCTTCAGATTTTGAGTTCACAAGACAAACAAATTGGGTTTCAGTGAAGCTGCAAAAAAACCACCAGTTTTTAATGGTTAGATGCTAATTGTTTTAATTAGTGCTAATTATGCGCATTATGGTGAATATGTTAATAACATATGAAGAAAAACACCCAAAACATGAAACTTTATATGAAATAAAAAGAGAAAAGGAGAAAATCGTCACACAACTGGCGAACATTTGGTGTTCTTGCTTTATAATTTACAAAAAAAAAAAAAAGATTTTCAGAATAGTTTTGCATCCATTTTCTGTCCAGCAATACATAGTTTCAACTCTAACAGGGACAACAACTGTATATCCTTTCTATCAAAACCTTTACCAGCACATCAACAATCTACGACCGAAACAAAGAGACTTCCCACTATATCAAAGAAAAAGAAAGAGTTGAAACTCCTGCAGTGTATAGTTTCTCTATAGGATCCAAAAGTAGATCATTTCTATTTGCCAAGACTGAATTTAGAGAAGGCAGAAGGCAATTATATCCCAACCCACACATGAGCATCTGCTACATTTGAATTTCTCATTTTCTGCACGCAGGTGTGAACACCTGACATTTCAAATTTATTTTGGCGACTGCAACGATTCTTTCCATTCTCATTAAAACTACATGCCGTTGTTTTTTGAGTCGCAGGTTTCTGAACTGATTTAAATTAATCTCCAAATCCGATTAAATCCTCCAACAACAAAAAGTTCAGCCAGACTACCAAAAAGGACCTTATTTGTTTGTTTGTTTGTCTAATGAGGATCCCTCGTCATCGCAGGTTGCTGCTCTCACTGCAGACTAACGACTTTGTTCCGGATTACAAACCACATGCTGACAAAAACATGGCGGATTCAGGTTGGCGCTTCCCGACTGGCAGCTGAAGTTTACCTTTAAGACCAAATTCAAAAAGTTCTATGACAAAATGTGGCGAGATTCTTATAAAGACAACATTAAAGAGACTCGTCCCCGTCCACGTGACTGAATCGATCTCGGTTCTTAATGGTTTCACACCTTCAGGCATCATTGACTTTCTCTCCTTTTAATGTGTCGAACTGCTACCAGAGGTCATCGAGCACTGAAGCATGAAATGTACCCACAGTTACAACAAACAGGAGCGAAGGGGCACACTTTGTAATTAGGGATGAAAGTCAGCCTGAATATCCGGTCAATAAACATCTGAATGTTCAATATTTTTACACCAACATTAAATTGACTTTCAGCTTCATTTATACAGTATATCACACAAGTTCATACAGTGCTTCACAGATGACTGATAATGAGACAGACAGGTGTAAACAACACGGACAGAAAAATGATGTAAAAGACAATTTGAGACCAATGCAAACAGCAATTATGTAAAAGTACTTAATAGAAAGATATAATAAAATATTACAATGTGAGTGGAAAAAAGCAGCAGGGAGCAACAATCCTGAAGTGACCAAGAACTGAAGGTCATAAAGTGAACCATGCATAAATTACAGCATGAATATCAGTGTAAATGACATTAAATAACACTCTTAAGTCCTTCAGGCAGCACTGCATTAAAAACAGACACCAATCTGTAGTGGAAATCACTGAGTGGGCTCAGGAACACTTCTGAAAAGTCTCTGAACACAGTTCATCGCTGCATCCACAAATGCAGGTTAAAACTCCACCGTGACAGGAGAAAAACATCACCTCCAGCAACAACAACAACAACAGAAGGTTTAACGAGGCACCTCGGTACCAGCAGGAGCCTTTTTGAGCCAGTTAAACCCGATTTATTCTTGGCAGCTTTGGGCTGCACACGCGTTGTTTAAGGATGTCAGAGACAAACCTGAATCTACCACCTTACGTGTTTTAAAATAGATATAGATAATAATCAATCCGTCCCCCACCATTCGTATTTTTTTATGCCACAAATATATCTTTATTTTCTTTTTCATCTCTCCTCGTGATGGAAGCTGTAGATGCTGAAATTTGTGCTATAAATTATCCTGAGAGAGATGACGTCTTCATCAGGCATTGCGTTTAATATAGATCAATTTAACAGAAACACATAATCAGCTGAACGTTATAGACTTTTATATGGGAATGTTTTTATTCTTTTATACTCGTCAAAAAACCACAAACAAGTTTCTGTTATTTTACTGATCTTTGACTCTAGAATAGACAATGAGCTCCATCTGTTTAATTATCTTTGGATGCTGGAGGAAACAAAAAGAAAATTAACCTCGTGTACAGATCCCCGTGTTGACTGTGAAATTACTCTGATTGGAGATGCACTTTTGATGACACCTCTATGGTCGTCGCTTGCAGGAATTCAGTTTTTATTAAAAATGATTGCTTTGAAAATAGATTTTTCTCTCTCAGCTCCAAATTAACACTTTTTTTGAAAAAACAAACAAACAAGAAAGTTAATGTGGCTGCTCGGGCAAAAAGTGAGACACACCGCGGCATCCACTTCAGACTAATCCAATTAATCGCTTTCATTTCTAAAGGCTGTTTGTTCTGCAGAATCTTTGCCAGCTCAAGTCGAACATAAACATCCCGGAAACACTAATGATTCTCTCTAAAAAGAAAAACATAAATTTAATGAGGATAAATAAACCCTCTGATCGTTCAGGAGGACCCACCTTGCGTTGCATTGTTCAGTGGTGCATATAGAAAGCACTGTGTGACCTGTAAATAGAGCAGAAGAGTCTGCAGCCAATACAAATCAGCACTTCTAAACGTAGAAGATCAAACAGCTCCTCTCCGTTCGGCAGTGACGTTCAATAATTCAACGAGGAGAGAGAGGCATCATGCAGCCATCTGGAAAAACGTCACGATCTTTCCTGGCACATGTATACATGCAGCCCATACCTGAAGCAACAAGTTCACACCTGCTCACCGGCAGCTGTTCGGAGGCGTCGGTGGGAAGGAAAGATAATAACGATGCATTTAGCAGAAGTGTGCAAGACAGGGCGAAGAACGAGAGCACTTTAGTTGACATTTAATCCTAAAAATAACCCCTTCAAAACCAAACAATTTTATATTGATATAAAGTTATGTAGCAGATTTTTGTTCCGTCATAGGGGTCCAAAACCACTTTAGGAGTAACTTCACGGCGTCTTAAATTATACTGTCGGCTGCTTCAGATGTGACTATCGTTCAAAATGGTGCAACTTCTTCATAACTCTCCGATCAGACTGTCAAAATTTAAACAAACACACGGACACATACAGTGTTTTGTCACTTAAAAAAACAAATCCAAGTACCTCCTCAGACCTGAGCTTTAATTTTGTATGAATTTATAATATCTCCTGGTTATTTAGGATCAGTGGGACCAAATAAGTATAAAAACTAAACGTTTTCTTTAAAGAGAAAGTATTTTTTGAAAAATAATGTCCTCATATTGGGAGAAAATATTCATTTTAATGTTTAAAACAATCAAGAACAAAGTATTAAACAGTTTTGTTCGATGTCTGAATTTGGCTGTGCTAAAAAAAACAACCTGCAAACTGTGCAACAAAATTCTAAAAGCTGTAATTTGTTCAACTTTTTGCATAAACTTTCTTTGCTCCAAACTCCAGTCTTTATGTAAAATATGCCCTGAACATGTATAATATAAGAATAAAAGATCAAATCAGTTTATGCAAATGAATTTGTCCTACATGCAGAAACTATTTATGCTCTTGCAAACTAAACTGTTTATTTCTTCCTGAGCTTCACTTTGCATGAACAATCTACTTTAACAAAACTGCCGGCTCCGATATGAGACTTCAGTTTTGTGTGTGTTTTTTTGGTTTTATTTCCTCAGGTCTGATCCGATCACGCGTGCGAGGCGCCAACACGGCCGCCGCCTCCATCCTGACCTTCCTGGACAGCCACTGCGAGGTGAACACCGACTGGCTGCAGCCGATGATCCAACGAGTCAAAGAGGTAAAAAAAAAAAAATGTCATTCACACTCTGCAGTGAGACACTTAACACGCGCAGCGCGCGCACACACACACACACACACACACACAGTCGGACAAGTATGGAGGCTTTTTTTCCTCTGTGGTGAAACACTTCAGGGGGTTTTGCTGCTTCTCAGGGCAGATTTTTATTGTGTGTGATGTCATACATTGGCTTTGCGTCTTGTTAAATAAACACTGAGTTTGTTCAGCTCAGATTTAAGTCACACTGTACCAGATGTAACACTCTGGAAAGAGTATGATGCCATATTTTCCCACCCAATCCGCTTGGGGCTGAAATCACTCGACATTTTAATCCGCACAACGCACACTAATAATCTTATTTTAAAGATTTCTCCCTGTTGAGTGTCCGTTATACAGGAAGAAGTGACGGATTCCGGACACACAGCCCTGCAGTGGTTTGTTGTATCCTGTGGTGTGTGTTGTGTTGCTGCACTGGTTTGTGTTTACTCTCGCCTCCGGCTGCTTGTTGATTTGCTTCCCGATCAAATAAAACGTTCTTTGTTAGTGCCGTGAACAGATTCTCCCAATTCGCTGTGTCCTACAAATACAAATAATGCATCCCACCAGGGCCGCCACCGTCACATCCAGACGACAATGTGAACAGGATGAAATGCAAAACCCAGCCAGCCTTCTTAAAGAAGGGGATTTTCACTCTGTTGCTGTGAGACCATACAGTACATCACATTAAAGCAGGAGTCTCTAACCTTTTTAACTCTGAGGGCCACTCATGTTAATTAAAATATTTTCACATAGCTGAGCTCCACCCAAACCGACCGAATAAGCTGCTTTTATGCTTTTTTTTTCTTTGTGCATTTCTTTGGGTTTTCAATTGAAGTGCTCTAATATCAGATTTAACTAATAAAATCCAGTGTTTCCCTTTGATTGGGACCCCCTGCTCCTCCCGAAAGAAACCCAGTGTATGGTTGGACCCCGTGGGAAACTGGAGGGCTTTTAATTTGAAAAGTCCCTTACTAAGTGACAGATACACTCTTTATAGCTCCTGCCCCCTTCTGTTGCGGTCCAGCTGAAAATATTGTATTTCTGTTAGTTACCTCATTTCTGAGCAGCCGTTTGTTTCCAGTTCGGTGTGAGAGTCTCTTGTGTTTCTGTCCTCTGATCTCTGTGTGTCTCCACCTCAGCTGCACTGACATGGGTGGAGGGAGGGAGGGAGGGGAGATTGTCCACTCAGTAATCCATCGCATTGAAGCCCCTAATAAGACCTGAGTGTGTGGATATAAAGAGAGATGTATCTGTGGAAAGAGGCTCCTCCCCCCTGTGACATCACTAACCTTCGCCTGGACTCCAACCAGCGCAGCTGCTCCTCAAATCCACTGCGTCCTCCTCACATTCCTGCTCGCTTTTCTGAGCCTTTTCATTTCATATTTCTCTCAGTAATCGCGTCTCTTGTGTCTGACGCTCTGACAGAGCTGCTTCCACTGTGTGCCCCACTTTCTCCGTCCCCTCCCTGTTTCTCCCTCTCTGCTCTGAGTCTGTCTCTACAAAAAGCTATTTCATCCACAAAAACTATTGTCTGCTCGTTCTCCTCCTCTGGAGCTTTTTTGCAGCATCTTCGCTTCCTGATCCACAGAAAATAGTCCATCACTCTGACGTTTAATGAAAGGTGTTGGAATTCACTTTCTTGCCAACAGTTTGATGAAAAGATTGATGCCGCTTTTTACCATCCATCAGTTTAACGTCTTTGCTGAACGTTCGAATTAGGTCCACGTCCAGTATTATAGTTTTTGTCATTTAAATACATCTTTTTAATGAGGGTGGCACTTGAACGTTCATAAGTCGTGCTAGTTAATACGGGTTTGCTGTAAATCTATCGAAGTGTTGTGAAGATAACGGTTCCACGATCTTTTTAACCTCTTGATAAAAACAGTTAAAGAGGACTGACAGCATGCAGGTTCGTCCAAAATTAGGTCCCAACCAAATGTGCAGATAATGGACATCTTCATCCAGAGACATTTAAGAGAAGTCCTGGTCAGACGTCCAGATACTAAACCCGTCTTGAATGTCTACCAGACGTACAAAAGTGGTTCTGGACTGACGGATGCACACAGACATGATTTAAACGTCTCTCTGACGTTGTGCGTTTGCTGGATAGAATAAATTCTGGATATAAGCACATCCGTGTTCGACTGTTTCTCACCAAAAAAAGTGAAGTTTTAACCTTTTAGTTTTTGTACAGATCAAAAAAGATATGTAGTGTATTAATTAGAGATCTTTAGATGTGCTGGTCGGTGGATTTTGTTGCCTTCGGATGGAGTCTCTCTCATTTCATTCTTGGCAAGAAAAAAAGTGTTAATCTCCCAAAAAGCCTAAACTCCTTTAAAGGAACAACAAGATTTTATCTGCAGCTCTGACTTTACTGAAGGGTTCTTTCCACATATTCAGACGTCTCTACTGTACGAAGTGGTCCGTGTTTTATTCTCTCAACACGCTGTGAGTGTGTGTGTGTGTGTGTGCACATCATGGTGTTTGTGTTTCACCCGTCTCTTTGGCTCCGGGCGGTTCTGACTCACTCAGCTTCACATTACAATCTTTCAGTCTGGCATTCAGCAGAGCGCCTGTGATAATTCAGCCGCTCCACAGTTCATCTGCGCTGCGCCCCTGATCATCCCAGACCACAGTTCATAGAGGCCTCCGGGGGGACTGATGAAGGTTGCGCTTCATTTAAACATAATCATACTTAGTTCACTCAGAGCAGCAAACAAAAAGAGCTTGAATTTATTGATTGATTAAGTTCCAACAACGATCTGTTGATTGGAGAGTTTGAGTTCAATGACGATCGAATGCAGTCTGACTAAAAGAAGCCGACTTCTTTAGTGGCATCATTTCTTTAAATACTTTTTAAAACCATAGAAATGTATGAGGGTGTGGTGAGGCAAGTTTCAAGCAGCAGTAGATAAGGATTTATCGTTGTCACTTATTAGTTTAGTTTATTAACCATGTACAAAACACATTCATCTCAGAAAGAGGAAAGAGGTTTTGTATGCAGAGACACACCCAAAAAACAAAGACACTCCACAGCAATAAAATGACATCAAAATATTTAATACCATATATGCAAAGTTATAAAAACAAGTTGTCAAATGTAAAATTAAAGCTGATGTGTTTTTTAACTTCACAGGAGAAGATGTGGAAATCTGTGCGGGTTTTTAGACTGACATGAATAAATTGTTCCATTTATTAACGGCTTTAAAAGAAAAAGCTGACTTTTTTTTTTTTTTTTTTTTTTTTAAGAGAAGCTACAATCTCCTCTGAAAGCAGACTGTGAAGTTCAACTCATTTTCTCAAAGCTCCTCAGCAGACGTCTAATACACACAATGAAGTTGTCAAACTTTTTATATTGTACGAGTTAATCACAATTCTGACGTGACTTCTTGTCCATGACTTTCAGGGTTTTTTTGTTAAGTGGCCCAACATGTTATAAGACCATCCTGCTCGCCTGAGATCAACATGATATGCAAACAATTCTAGTATTCAAATATGCCTTAAAGGTTTCACCTGTTAACAAGTTCCTCACATGTCTGAAGTCACCAGATCAACCAGTGTTTTGTTAGATCATCAGTCATTTTAAAGATTAAAGGAAAGTTGGGAAAAATGAACATAACTCTGTGCTGCAGAAATATGTTTCTCTTCTCATCCTGTTAATCATCCTGTAGACCTGCAGGTCCTTCACATTTTACTATTTGTATAACACCAGAAACAATCAGCGTTTTAACGAAGCAACATTTCTCCTGCAGAAACAGTGTTTTGTTTTTGTCAGTGATTGGGTTTTTTAGGTTGACATTTGCATGACTCACATTAAAGACTGATGACGCAAAGGAACAGAGACCTTAGAGGAAATAGAAATTCTGTGAACACAAAGCACATGAATCAGTTCAGATATATTCTCTTTAACATCGTATATGCTTCAGTTTAAAACCATCCAGATATGAGATGCACTCTGACTCTAATAAATTCAGACACAAGAGGGAACAAAAGATAATCAGTGACATCCGTTTTGGAAGCGCTGCCTTTCCATATATTACCAAATCACAGAGGCTCATTAAAAGACCAATAAATGTCTGTTGAGCGCATCACTTTCCAAATTGCTCAATGCTGCAGTTCGTACGGCGCATTGAGGTTTACTGCGGGTTGAGTCTCTGATTGGAAACATTTACCAGGACTGTCCCGACATTAAGCTGTTGGACCGCACACAGACGCCTCATTGGCAAATAGATGCAGAAAACACTGTCGACAATCAGCAGCTCTGTGTGGTGTGTTTGCTTTTGGGTTCAACGGTTTAGGGTTCCTCTGTCAGACTGTTATCTACACTAAGCTAATAAACTAAAGTTTAGCACACTCAGCTCATGTTCTCTGTACCTTTTTTTTTTTAAATATTATTATTATTCCCTTTTTTTTGTTTGTTTAAAACAGAAATATTGCAAATTTACACCACAAAATTCAAAAAAGGACATATTTTGGTGCAGCTCACTGTTCCACCAGGGAGTTGTTGTTTTTTATCACCCCTCGAAAGTGGTCTGATATTAAACTGTCGTGATACATTGATTTATTTTACCACACAACGCTACTTTTTTGGGTTTTTATCCTGACAGCGGAGTGACAGGAAATGAGAGGGACGAGAGCAGAGAAAATACGCTTGGATCTGCACTCAGACCAGCTCTGTGTTGGCATGAAAAATAAAGTGTTCAATGATGTCAATCACAATGATGTGATAACAATAGCGTGTATTTCTGCTCTCCTCCCACGCAGGATCACACGCGAGTGGTCAGTCCCATCATCGATGTCATCAGCCTGGACAACTTCGCCTACTTGGCTGCGTCTGCCGACCTGAGAGGAGGTCAGAGGGCAACACACACACACACACACTCATACATATATAGAGAAAAACTCCTGTTTCACAAACTTTTGTTATGACATCATGACTCTTCTCACGTTAGAAATTGAAAACACAGGTCTGTTCATCCTAAATCAGCAGGATCCTCGTGTCTGTCTTCTGGACCAATGCCTCGACTTGTGGTTGTAAAAATACCTGCAGGATTTTCACTCTCGTGCTCTTTTTTTTGTTATCAGGATTTGACTGGAGTCTCCATTTTAAATGGGAGCAGATTCCCATTGAGCAGAAAATGGCGAGAAGCGACCCGACGCAGCCAATCAGGTGCGTCTGCAGTGGCTCTTGACCCGAAGATCTCGCATAAATAAACATTTGGTTTGGTGCAGTAGAACAAAACTAAAACTTGTAGTTCATTAAGCTGAATTGAGACTCAATGATGCTGGACATAACGTTTCCTTCCCGCTGTGCAGGACTCCTGTCATCGCCGGTGGGATCTTCGTCATGGACAAGAGCTGGTTCAACCACTTGGGCCAGTACGACACCCACATGGACATCTGGGGGGGGGAGAACTTCGGTGAGCTCACTGCTGATTTCTACTCCAGTCACAATCATGATTTTTTATCATCACATTATCCTCCACAGATGTCCCACTCTAAAAAGTTTTACTCTGGCTGCTGGCAAAGACACCGACTGGAACATATTCCTTATTTTTCTAAATCTTAAAGATGCAATAAGTATGGTTTCATTTATGCATTTTCTAAAATAGTTTAATGTTAATTTTTGACATTAGAAATTATGTAATGGTGGCTACAAGCAGGGAAGAAGGAGGACCAGAGATTGCACACAGAAAATAAACTAGTTTCCCGGTCTGAAAAATGAGGCCGATGCAGAAGTGCCTTAAGCTGCAATACCACCGAATGCCACTAGAGGTTGGCTCCAAAAAGCCTACGGCTCCATAGACTCCCATTCAACTTCTCTCATCAAATATAAAGTCAGTAAATGTTTTCCACCAGTTATCTCGGTGTTGTTAGATGAAATCGCTCCTTCTTATTATTTTTCTGGAGGTCCATCTGAAAATAATCCATCATTAATTAGAAAATAAGCTTCAAAAATAAATTTTTGGGGGTGTGTCTGTTTGATTGACAGGCCTGTGGTGCAGTCAGGTTACAGCTATCAGTGGGTGGGACGTAGTATCGTCAGGTGTCCAATCAGATCAGTCACATCCAACGCTCGCTCGTCCAAATATGGTCCACTTCCTGCTCCAAACCGCTCCGAACTAGCAAGATGTTGACGGACAGAATCTGAACTCGAGGATTCAAAACGGCCACAAACCAACAAGTGACGTCACTGCTGGTTGCCGCTTGGTTTGACCTCAATTCACTACATTAGTGTATTTGACTATTCATTTTAAATTGTGTTGACAAGTTTTTTTAACCAAAATCATCAATTTACGTAAATTATATTTATTCAGTAATGAGAAAACAATTTGCACATAAGTGCATATTTGGAAAATAAGCAGCTGTTACAGATGAAATATTCAAATTTAAGTGACCAAACTGGACGTTTTAATGTACTCTGTAATTTCCTGCGTGGCTCTTTGGGATGCTGCAGCGCTCCAACAGCCGGCGCTCCCAAATGCCAAATGTGTCCTTGGAATCTGTAAATGCAGCGCAGCGTTAAATTATCCGCTCCAGCAGCTTTCATACTGCTGAACTACAGTTTACAGCCATCTACTGGATGGAAATGTAGCAGGTGAACACGGCCAGGCTGATGTTGATGGATGATAAACAGACAGTGACGGGCCTTCATCTCTGTCCTCCTCCTCCACCTCCTCCTCCTCCTCTTCCTCCTCCTCGGTCCTCCTGCAGAGCTTTCTTTCCGAGTGTGGATGTGCGGAGGAAGTCTGGAGATTCTCCCCTGCAGCCGTGTCGGTCACGTATTCAGGAAGCGCCACCCGTACGACTTCCCAGAGGGCAACGCTCTCACCTACATCAAGTGAGTGGGCGGGGCCTGCCTGCTGCACATGGTTTTTACACAGAGACACAAAAAGGTCAAAGCTGCATTCAGCCTGCAAATTTTAAATGTTGAGGACAGCTTGGTGTGAAGTTAAGAGCTTCAACAGGAAAACTTTTCACACACTTTGACCCCAGTTGCAGCGAGAGATGGATTCTCGATCCACTTGCATCGCTGCAAATTTCTTTGTTTGGACTAAAACAGAGGTTTCCAACTCTTTTCCCACTAGCCTGCAAGAAAACAACATAATTCAGACACAAAAATGTAATAATAACATAAATACTTGGTGTAATTTGTGCCGGCAGCGACACTTTTTTTGTCTGTCATCACCTTTTTTTGCAGCAGTGCATAAATTCGGTGTGTTGCAGCTTCTTGGTGCTGCAGAAAGGATTATCTGTAGTTTTACTTTATTTAGTTTTTATCATCAAAATAAAACTACTGCAAAAAAAGTTGGACAAGATTTATATACATACATATGAACTCAGATTGATGTAGTTTTGTATACAGGGTTCCCACAGGTCAGGAAATATCAGGAATTTTTAAAAAGCTCTTTTCCAGACATGAAAAGGCGGAGGATTTGATCATTTTTGGGGGAATTTTGTTTGCATGTTTAAATTTTAGTTGCCATTTATCAAAATATAATATTTTCCATGTGGCTTTTCAGAGTTTCCTGTATTCCCTGAGTGGTTTTATCCCCTTTCTGTTTGTCAACAACTTGCAAACACTTCAGTAAAGAGAAGCCTTTTCTTGGCAAACATGAAGGAAAATGTAAATTTCAAGAGCTTTGGCTACAAAATGAAGACTTCAAAGTCTGGATGATGCAAAAAGATGACAGAAAAGCTGAATGTAAATATTCTAACTCTACTGTAGATCTGCATTTCTAGAATTTCAGCTGTTTAGTCAGTAGTAGTCAATAAGATTTGACATTTGACTCAGAGTGGGAACCCTGAGTCTAATCTCGTCTGAACGTTACTGAATCTGTCCGATTTTTGGACTCCGCTCCACTTGTTGCACGTGCTCCTAACATGCCCGCTCCAGCTGCTGATGACGATGTCACAGTCTGAAGGCTCCTCCGTGTCACACCACTCATTATTAGAGGTCGTCTGCAGGAATGCGGGCAGCGCTGTGATTACTGCGTCTGAGCAGGTGTTGTGTCTACGCAGGAACACCCGGCGGGCAGCTGAAGTGTGGATGGATGAGTACAAGCAGTACTACTACTCCGCCAGGCCGTCAGCTCAGGGGAAGGCCTTTGGCAGGTTCGTCCATTGTACAGTCCTCCTCCCGTCTCTCACGGATCCAAACAGAACCAAACCGGTCTGGTTCTGTTTTAATACAAGTTAGAGCTTCAATATTCAGTCTCCTCTCTGTTTTTATGTTACTTGTGTTTTATGTACATATTATTTCAGTGAGGAAAGCTGTGTCTTTGATCTAAATGTTCATTCCTGTTGTGAATGAACGGAGAGCAGCACAGTGTCCTGCCACTCCTACGTATCGAGGACAGAAAGTAGCACTTATTTTCATTATAGATCGTCTTAAGAAAAGTCAATAATGTCCCAAAGCCCAAGATGGCACATTTATATTCCTTTTATCTCGGAAACATATTTATTTGAAGCAGCAAACCCTGACATGTGACAAGCTGTAGCCGGAGAGAAGTTGGCATGTTTTTTTAGTTTGTTTGTTTTTTATTTACTTAGCTGATAAACCAAGTTTCAAAAGTGTTGACAGATCATTTTCAGTTGGACTTCAGCTATTTTTGAGTTAGCAGAGAAACACAAGGAAGAACTCATTACTGTGCACATTGCTGCAAAAACAAACCCTGTGTGGTGTCACCATAAAATGTTATTACTGATTTAACACAATCCCTCTCTCCTCCTCTTCTTCACTCGATGTCTCTCCATCCTTGTGTTTTCCTCACAGCATCGCAGACCGTCTGACTCTGCGGCGGAAGTTGAACTGCAAACCTTTCCGATGGTACATGGAGAATGTTTATCCTGAGCTGAGGTACGAGGTTCAAATGAAGCACATTCAGTTTTAATGTCTGACAAAGACATATAAAATAAAAAAATTAAAAAGTTCAAATGCTGCGCTCCATAAAAGATTCCTCCCTTTTCCTGAATAGAAAAATTTACATTTTTAAAGGATGAAATGTTGAGTGTGTGTTCGCTGGATTTATTTGACCATTATTGGTTTAAAAACGACCTGTAATGTTGCTAAATGATTTTATGTATGTACACGTCTTAAACTCACATTTACAACGAAGAAGCTTTACTCCTGCAGACGAATTAGAACACAGCCTTGTAGAGTTAACAAAAAGAAGAACAAGTTTATGATCGGAGGTGATGAATGCAGCTTATCTTTGTGGTGTGGTGGACCTCTCAACATTTTTTTGAGCTGACACAAAAAGGAGATAAAATCCAAACATCGTTAAAAACTAACAAATGGAAAATACTTGCAAAGATTTCTTCCTATTTGTTTATTTTGGGAGATTATTGGAGGCTAAGAGGCTTAAATGGAGCAAAAATAACATTCAACCTTCATTTCATTTAAAAAAAAAAAAAAAAAAGAGACACATTTAGTAAAAAAAAAAAATCTTGAGTAATAATAAATCGAGCCTTTTTTCCGAGCATATCAGTAATCCTGCGATCCCCTCGGGATGCCGTGACCCCAGAGTTCAGAACCAGAGATCTAAAATTAACTGATTTCAATGGGAACCTCTGCGTGTTGTTTCTCAGGCCTCCGCAGCTGCTCCAGATAACCGGGCTCCCTCAGATTGTAACTGTATATCTTTACGAGAACACGTTGTAATAAGCTGCATCACTCCGTCGTGAATCTCAGTCCATCTGTTCTTTATTGTTGTAATCGGACCTCTTAACTGCTCCGCTCTGCCTTCGGGTCCCTCAGGGTCCCCGAGCAGGAAGCGGTGTCCAGTGTGCTGAAACAAGGCGGACTGTGTCTGGAGACCCGTGGGACCGACAGCCTCGGCCTGGCAGAGTGCAGGGGCATCGGAGCCAACAGGCCGCAGTCGCAGGTCAGTGCTCGGCCACTAGGAGGTGATTCAGGGTCACAGTAATACAGAAAATACAATAACTGTGAGGGGCTGTCAGTTCTGGTCACAAATGGATCCTAATAAAGCTGCCTCTGTGTTTTACACCTCTTCTTAAAATTTGAAGCTACTGTTTAACTGACCATATCCAGAACAGACTCCTAGAAATAAATCCCGAATGTGGACAAGTGGCCTTCCAGCAACATATAGCTGGAAATTATTGCAAAAGACTTCAAACTTGGCAGATTAAATTAATTCAAACTTGTGGTTTTCATCTTTCTGATTCGTATATATGATTGATTTCTTCTGCTGCACTCAGGTCTTCCTTGTAAAACCTATACTGTATTGTGTAGATTGCCATAATAAATTAAATTATAATCTTAAAAAATAATGCTCAATTTATGAGTATATATACTCATATATACAATGTGCTGTCTGGGTTTACAGAGGGCAAAAATATTGGTTATGTCAAAGTGTTTAATGCATTTTGACATTTAAATGATATTTAAATAAACATATTACTAATATATAAAGAACGTTTTTAATCTTTAAGATCCTTCTGTCCTCTCAGTCAGTGCTGCCTCATTAAAACATTTCTCTGTTGCTAGGTTACAGAGCGTGTTATCAATTATCAGGAGAGAGTAAATGCCAAATCCTAATTCAAAACACTGTACATCGTCAAAATTTTTACAGATGCATTAAACGTGACATAAACTCCCCTGAACATCCCAGTTATTGTTCCGTGTTCGTATTTGTAGGCTGGAAGCTTTTGTTCAGATAAAGCCAGTAAAATAGTACAAACGATACGAGATACGTGATGCAGAAATGGGATTTAAGCCAACGAGAAACTCCTCAGAGTTCAGGAATTTCAACCATAGACTTCCAGCTGGACAGAAACGTTTCTGTTTCTAATTTATAAAAGTACAAATTCCCACTCCAACGAGGTTAAATGTCACGTGAACAGTTGCAACATCCACTTCAAGCTTTTAAAAAAGTGAAAAAAAAAAACAACTTTTGTTCTGCAGAGATGGGAGCTCATAGAGCCGCTGATCCGGCAGCAGGACCTCTGCCTGGCCATTTCTGCCTTCACAGGGGGGTCAAAGGTCAAGATGGAGTCCTGCAACACAAAAGAGCCCAGACAGGTGAGACTGGAAAAGTGTCAGCCTTTTAAAATGCTTTTTTTAAGAGACATTTTGTCACCGAAAAGATTATTCTTTTTTATGGTATTTACATTGAACTCTGCTGTCTGTACTTTGGTTTTCAACACATTTAATATCTATAAAAAAAGACATAAAACTGTTGTTTCATTTGCTCCACAAAGCAGTCGTTCTGTGAAGTTCTCTGTGTGAAGGGAGGGTTAACAAAAGAAGCTTTAATCTAACACTATCAGTCACAGCTAACAGTTGGGTTTTCCAAGCGCTTGTTTCATTCTGGCATCAAACTGCTGGCGTCTCCTTGATGTGCCACTCAGAGAGCTGAACTCAGACATAAAAGATTTGGAGTTACGTGATGGTTTCCAGGACAGATGCTCAGCAGCCTCCCTGCTGACGATGATGATGATGCCGGGAGGCTGAGTGTCCTTACAAAGAGGAGCAGCTGACTTTATACCTGCAGTAGAACAAGCGCACCCACAACTCCAGACCCCACCCTGTTCCCTCCGTGCTCTCCCTGTTGTGAACGTTAGCGTCCCCAGTGGACCTGAGTCGGCCGCACGGTTTATTTATGACACAGAACGTGGGGAGTTTTTAACTGGAACCATATGTATGAGAGTGCAGGACTATTGCCAGGCCTTTCTCTCATCTCTCAGCCGGCCCATCTTCATCCTCTGAGAGCTCTTTGGGAGCTGGCCCATCAACAAGTAACCCGGCACTGCTGCGGGAGACGTTTGGCCTCTTTGAGCCGAGTGTTTTAATCCCCAAGAAAGGAAAAATAAATACTTTTATCTTTGACTTTGTAGTTTTATTTCTCTAAAAGAGACACAGATACAGATGGCAGAAATGTCAGTTTGTAATGGGAACACAGACTGTATATAAAAGTGTTCATAGCTTCTAGGTCTGAAAAATGAGGCCTTAAGCTGAAATACCACTGAGTGCCACTAGAGGTTGGCACAGTCAGGTTACAGCTATCGGTGGGCGGAACGTAGTATCGTCAGGTTTCCAATCAGATCAGTCAGATCCACCGCTCACTCCTCCCCCAGCTCGTCCAAATATGGTCACTTCCTGTTCCAAACCGCTCCGAACTAGCAAGACAGTGACGGGCAAAATCTGAAATGGAGGCTTCATAACGTTCACAAATCAACGGGTGACGTCACTGCTGGTTGCCACTAGTGGGCAGCCTGATAGCTGAGTGATAAGGGCACATATCACAATGGAACTAGCAGAGACACCCAGGTTCAAATCCCAGTTGGAGCTCTGCTCCTTCTCATTCCTGTCCTCTTTGCCCATATTTCTCTCACTGTTTCTATCAAAAAAAGCCAAAAATAGATCTTGAAAAAAATGCAATATGAATACTTTTTAAGTATCAGTTTATAAGTCAATCCGTTCAGTTTGTGCTTTTCTGGAGATATCATGTCCAAATGCTGGTCTTAATGTCGTTTGTAATGTAATGTAATCAGATACTTGGAAATTCTCTGCAATGAATTAGCCACATTTTAGTCCACAGAAAAATTTCTTAAAAATAGTTTATTACAAATATAATGGTGTCTGTATCACCTTTAAAACCAGTATCAGTCATGGAAACTAAGTTGTACCATTTCCTCCTTCTCCGTGTTGCTTATTTACACACATGCGTGCACAGATGCACTCTTTCCGGATTCCGGAGATTAACCCCCTTTCACCTCTTAACTTTCATAAGCTCCCATATGATTCCGGAAACCCGCTCTTGTGCTCTCAGTTCAGCTCTGATCACTTAATCGTTGAGCCGACCCGGAAACGACTTCCTCCTGCTGATTTGTAGGCAGCCTGTTTGTTAAGATGATGCACTTTCTCGGTCGCTTTGCTTTTCGGTTTCGGGTTTCTTCTTGTCAAACTTTATGTAAAAGTCAAACTGCAGTAAATCAGGCTCCTTTTGATTAATTTAAATGTCTGAATCCTCTCCATCAGTGTCCTGTGATGGATTTGTGGGAAGGTTGAAGTAGTGGCACTCAGCTGATTTAATGATAACCATAAATAAACAATTATGGAGAAAGTACAACTGTAAAAAAGAAATACAACCGACTTTTTAAAACCAACTTTTCCAGCTTTGATTTAAAATTAGAGTATTTTACTAATACGGTCATTGCTGTAATGAGCCTCAATTAAAATGTACTTGTGTATGTTGTTAATGGTTTATCAGATCGATTGGATGAAACAGGGTCTTATTAGAGTTTAATTACCTGAAACTAAGAGTGTTTTCGTTTTTGCTTTTGCTGGCAAGACCGTGGTGATGCTACACACCGTGTCACATAGTCGACACGGGAAGTGATAGAAAAATGCACGATACATCATGTCCACCGTGGGATGTTACATCTAAAAACTAAAATTAATGCAAATGCTGAGCCATTCTGCTAATTCCCCCAACAGACATGCAGTTCGACGCTGCTTGCAGCTACGTTTTTATATAGTGTTGGGCAGTTTAATTTAAGTCATATTACATTTTTGTGTCTAAAATCTTTAGTTGTAAGTGAAAGAATTCATGCAAATGGGGAAAAAAGTGCAACATTTTCTTCTGGAATGGAGTGAAGTAAATATATAAATACTTCCTACCCTTTGTGGGACAGTTTGCCCCGCCCCGATTAGTTTCATCTGGCCCTCGTTGTCCTTCCCTCCCTGGCGTATACGTGTTGCATTCAAATGGAACTCGTGAGCTCGTGGTTAGAAACATGGGAAGTCATGTGCAACGGCAACACGGAAATCATTTAGAAGCCACCCTAACAATTAAGCAAGCTAACAGGGGAGGTAACGTAATGCAGGATATACAAAAGTCACAGAGAGAAAAGATGAGTCCCTTGGGAAGATCAACATTTTCCTCAGACGTAGGCTATTATCTAAGTTATGAAGATAAACTCTATGTGACTAAAATTAGAATATATTAGCTCAGCCTCCAAAGAAAAGTTAACTTCCATGACCTCTGACCTTTTCTGTAAACGTCAGCAAGTACATCACAGCTCGTGAACTCAAGACTTGCAGAACGCTTAGTTCTAACGTGGTGAATACCACAAGAGGGCGCCATTCACACTTGCACACTAAATACAACCACATTTGATTGCGGCAAAAGTAGCAAAGATTTACAATACCAAGCACAATTACCTTAAGTTTGTGCTTCACTGTACTGGAGGACGTTTACTCTACGATGCATTAGTAAAAAAACTGAGTTACCTTCTACATCGGCCGAATGCAGTAACTTTAATTGTGACTATTTGCTGCTCTAGAAAATCCACTGAGTAGCTGCTGTTGCGAAAATCACAGTAATGCTGATTTATAGAATCTTTGAGAAAAATAACTCCTCACGAATCAGCATCAACACCTGCAGCGTCTTCGAGTGCAACACTCAGGAGGTGTGAACGTAAATAAAATCAAAATGGCTCCCACACAGGACATCCTCTCAGATAAACAGACTGTTTCTTCTGTGGTGGGATGGCGGGCTGCCACACTGTGCAGCTGGCTGTACGCACTGTTTTCCAGTCTTGAGTGCAGCAAGTCAGTCATTCATATGATTACAGTAATCCGTGTATGACTCAGTCCATTATTCTGTCCAAACAGCAACCTACTGCTGCTGCACATCATTTATGAGCAGGGAATAATACAAACCAGAGACTGTGACGCCATGATGCTAACTGACAGAGATGATTTTATTTTTTTTATATATTTTTTTTAAATATTTTTCAGAAGTGGAAGCCAAAAGGCACAGCTCTGCAGCACATGGTCAGCGGCCTCTGCCTGGATAGCCAGACACCGACGGGACCTCCAGTCATCATGCAGTGTCGCCCCCAGGTGGCCAGCCAGTCCTGGGAGCCTCAGGTCATCACCTGAGCCGGTGGTGGACGGGAAGAGGAGGAGGAGGAGGAGGAGCATATTCTGGACCCTGCCTGCAGAAAGACTCGGGTGGGAGGGGGATCTCGTCTGCACACTGTCTGTCGCCTTGCTGAGGGATGAAAAGGAGTGAGGACTGTACTTTTGTGATGTCAACTTCAAGCTCCTACTCGATGTGTCTTGGTGACGAGAGCGTTGCTGAAAACATTTCTAAGGCCTTGTTGAGTGAAACTTCGGAGGTTTTCTGTGTACAGTGCTTTGTCCTTCTGGGATGCTGCAGCTCTTCTACATAATCTAAGCTTTTCACTGACAACTGTTGCACATCTCACTTTTAAATTTTCTACATCTAACCTGGTCCACTTCAAATTGGAATCAAAAAGAAAGAGTGCATACTGTACTGTAGCAAACGTGTTGAGCTGCTCCGACTCCAAGTCAAAACCACAGCTTTTGCTCAGAGCATCTTCATGTATAGCCAACTAAAACCTTTTTTTTTATTGCTCAATAGCAGTCTTGATCGCACCATGCAAAGCACCGTCAGGAACATTATTTATTGTTTTGCATGGTCGGACCCAAAGAATGTTTTTTTTTTTTTTTTCTGTCTCTACAAAGTTTCCTGTAAATATTTGAAGCAGGTAATGGCTTGTTTTATGTGAAAAGTACTCTATATGTTGTTTGAAAATTAAAATGTGGTAACAAATACATCACTGTGACGGTTATTTGTAAAATAAAAGGAAATATTGCACTGTTTGGGACTGTTGCAAAGATGAGTATCTTTCTAAAACACCAAATCATCTGAGCATCAGAATATAAGAATCACCCTTGGAATACAATGCAGTTTATTTCAATTACCAATAACATATGATTTAATTATTAATAATCTTGTTTGACCTTAATTTGAGTTATTATTATGTTGCCTACGTTTCCTTGGTCCTATGTTGCCTTGATCCTATCTTTCCTTGGTCCTATCTTTCCTTGATCCTTTGTTGCCTTGGTCCTATGGTCCCTTGGTCCTATGTTCCCTTGATCCTTTGTTTCCTTGGTCTTATGGTCCCTTAGTCCTATGTTTCCTTGGTCCTATGTTTCCTTGGTCCAATGGCCCATTGGTCCTATGTTACCTAGGGCTTATGTTTCCTTGGTCATATGTTTCCTTGGTCCTTTGTTTCTTTGGTCCTATGGTCCCTTGGTTCTATGGTCCCTTGGTCCTATGGTCCCCTGGTTCTATGTTCAGGTTAAAGTTGGATGATGCACAAAAGACCAAAATAAAAAGGACAAAGGTGGAAATCTACAGCTCCAACAGGAGTGTCATGGATATATTAATCTGCCATAGTATGTAGACTACAAAGCAGCTTTTAGCATAACAACTTAATTTTGCTAAATATTTACAGTGGGAAGTTCTTGCGATGTTCTTTTTAATTCACCACAAACATAAAACTTTAACAGACAGCTCGATAAAGATGTGTTTACTTTATTTGACAAGTTCAAATATGACAGCAGATTTTAAATGAGGAATATAATGTAACAAAATTAGGGCAGAGGAGATTTAAAAAATTACCACACAGTCCTGAAGAGAGGTGTAATGCAGCGCAATATGTGAAAACACCTGTGGGTGCATTCACGCGTGCAAGGGGTTCAGTCCTGAACCTACAAATAGCAACCACAAGGGGGCAGAACATTCTAACAGATGAGTGAGGTTCACCAGCAACATTTCATGACTCTGACCTTGACAAGTTGATGGATGGAGGCTTGTTGTTAAAAAAAAAAGAAAGGGTCGTAAAGAAGATGGAGTTTAAGATAATTAAGCATAAAAAGTGAACTGCAAAGAGACAGATAATATGAGTGTTTTACAGAGAGAGATTCATCATTGGTGCATTGTGTAGAGTAAAACATTTACATGACAATCATCCACATAACAGGCTTGACAACTTTTTTTTTCTTTCTTTTTTCTTTGTTGGTTTTGTAACCTCTGAGGCCACAAAACGCTGCACTGCGGCTCAGTGGGCTGTCAAAGATATGTGAGGAATGCAACTTAATGCTAATAAACTTCTGGCCTTTTACTGGGGCCAAGGTTTCATCATCAGGGGTGGATGGGTGAAGGAGAACACGGCAGAAGCCTGGAAAAAAAAGAGTACAAGGCACTTTAAACACTATAAGATTACTTTTGAGATCACTTTTGTACATGGGAAGGGCACCGTCACTGTTGTGTTAGTATGTGGTTTAAAGAGTGACCTCACTTACTGAGGGCTATATTTGCATATCATCTAGACAGTGAATATTATAATGTTTCCAACCCTTTTCATGCCTTACAAAAAGCAGTGCAGTTGGGTCACACCTCCACCAAACATTGATTTTACCTTCTTAACTTCTCACATGGTTTTATTTCAATAAATGATCTAAATATCTGCAACAAAAAAAATCAAAGATTAGAGAAACCGATTTGTGGATGCCAACTTTGGTTTTTTTTTTTCCTTTCCTCATCTGACAACCCCACACATTTATCTGCTGTCTGTCATTTGATATATAAACTGGATATAAAATAGTTCAAACCAGCATCTGCAGCGGTAAACATGCACTCTGATGCTTCCCTATTCATAATCGAATTATGTCATATTTAATATATCAGTGAGAGGGACCATTCAGGACTCTCACTTTACTGTATTTTGCTGCTAAAAGCAAGTGCTAGTGTTTTTATGCAGGATTTTTTATTTATAATTGAGTATTTTTTTTTTACTTTGCTCCATACTTAAGTAAAGGCTCTGAATACTTCTACCACTTCTGTTGCATGCAATTGCATACTTTCTTTCCAAGGTGCAAGGAGCTACAAGAGCTGTTTTCCCATATTTGAATTAAAGGAATAATCTGTGTCTCCTGATTATTGCTGTGTTGTAATTAAATTCCCTGTGTTTATAAATATATATCAATGAAGAGTCAGTTGAATTCAGTTTGATTTACTCAAATAGTAAGGAGTGCAGTCTATTAGCTGCTTCCTCCTTTGCAGCGATAACTGGAAGAAACGCAGTGAAGCTCCAATCTGATCCAGGTCGCGTTATCGACTATCGATCACCTCCAATCTGCGCACGCCGGCCAATGAGGTCGCGCGGAGGCGGTCCGTTGCTAAGGAGGAAGTTTGGTTGAGTCTCCGAGTAGCAGCCATTCAGCGGCGGTGGCTGAAGCGATTGGACTGCGGGCGTCTCTCCCGACACTTTCTGTGGAATTTGAATTATTATTTTTTTTTTTGCTGCCACGGCACGGTTCGTGATACACAGGTGACGGAGCTCACGGGGGCTTCTTCTGGGTCGCAGCGGTGATCACAGGTAAGTGCGCAGTGTGTGTTTTTGGTTAGCACGGCAGGTAAACGCTTGTTAGCTCGCCGAGCTAAGCAGCACTAGCTTGTGTGTGTGTGTGTGTGTGTGTGTGTGTGTGTGTGTGTGTGTGTGTGTGTGTGTGTGTGTGTGTGTGTGTGTGTGTTTTTACGGATGCGGCACACGCAGCTATGTTAGCCCACAATTACATGGCATTTAGCTCGCTTGCTAACCCGACCAGGTAACAGAAGGAGCAAAATGTTAGCTACGAGGCTGTATGCCATTTCTAAAGCTCTGCCCTGTCGAGGGAGCTGAAAGGTAGCTCGATAAAGCTAACGTTAGTTGAGTAGCTAACGATACTCAAGTTACCAGAATAACTTAGAGATGAACATTACTCAGCAAAATAACGAAACGTACTAGGACTAAAATCATGGGATCACTTGGCACACAATCTGTCACCCGCTTGTGTTAATATATTTACAAAACTATGGGGAGTGTACTCATTTTAGTTCATAACAGTTTATAACAGATGTGTCCCCGTAAAATCGAAACATATGCTTAAAAAAAAAAAAATTGCACCCTAAGCCATTAGACAGGTTGATTTTCCTGACGACATCCACGGTGACTCACAGCCTGTGAATATTTGTGAAGTGTGATAATGTGCCCCAGAT
This sequence comes from Brachyistius frenatus, assembly GCF_029030835.1. Lineage (NCBI taxonomy): Eukaryota > Metazoa > Chordata > Actinopteri > Embiotocidae > Brachyistius > Brachyistius frenatus. Next base: position 472,997 of record NW_027210701.1, read on the forward strand.
TCTCTCGTGTGGTAATGAGATCTTTTGCCGGGGCCTTCAGCTTGTTTGCTTGTTTACTTGGGGAGCAACCACAAGAGCGAGAGATTTCCATTCTGGTCAGCCTGATAAACATCAGTGGTCATGTTACACCTCCAGACTTTTGAGATGGTGTGATGGACACCCGGCAGGAGCATCCTTTTTATTGGATGGTAACTCCATTAGCCGTCAGTCATTACTGTGTTGTTGATGGATTGATGAAGAGGTTTCTGACTTGAATAATGTCAATGATGGCTTGTAAAACACCAATGTTTTACGAGCTGTTTGTGGGTTTTTGAGTCCAAGTTGATGCTAGAAAATAGTTAAAATATGTCGCCCCATATTGCTTGTTATATTCTGCCAAAAGTAAGCAATTAAATTTTTTTTTAAAGCAGTTTTTAATGATCACTTGATGATCAAATAGTGTCAGCTTTTGTTTTTCTTATCTCTAATGCAGCACAGTATTTATGACCATAGTCCGGGGACTTTCCGACCATTTAAAATGAAGTCTCTTGGAAAGGAATTTGAAGTCTCTCCCGTACAAAGAGAGAAAATTCGCTCATCTCGCAGAATGAGGGAGGCAGGATTGGCTTCCTGCCACCAAAACCCACTGTGCAAGTCTGTCAGCTGTTCTGGAGAGGAAGAGAATGCTAGAGCGAGTCTCCGTCCGAAGCTTTGTGATTCACTCTGTGGGAGAAAGCCAGCGTTACTTCTCAGCATGTCGCTCCGCTCTCTAAGGAGAGAGGCTTGTTCCTGGCTGCGAGCTGTGCATGTGAATACTGAGTAATGATGCAACGCAGGTAGATAAATTCGCCGTACAATGACGAGGCAATCGTCCCCTGACAGCAGAGAGATAGTTGAGCTTTCTTGTTGCTCATAGTGAAATCGGTGTGTTAACTGAATCAATAAGAGACGACAAGAACGGGAGGCATGCCTCTTTGTTTCAAACAGTCGGGATCGGGGCGATTTGTCTGTGAACACTCAACTGTCCCGTTTGTCCTCACGCTTGGCATCGGGTTTGATGCTGTCCTCCATATGTCGTGCTTTTTGTCAACATCAGTGCTCACTGAAGGTGTCAGGGTGATTGAATGAAATGCTCCAATGTTTACTGATTCAGTCTGACTCATGTGGGAATGTGAGAATAAGAATATGTAAACTCGGCCTCACTGAGACGCCAGAAAATCAGGTTCTCTTTCAAGTTATGACAGGTGTTTTTAATTTATAGCGCAATCCAAATTTATGTCTTTTTGATGCCATGGCTGTCGGGGACTATGACGCCAAGATGTAGAGAATACTATCATGAACACGAGAAACTAAAGTGGGATTTTGTTTTGACACTCGTGAGTTTAACCGCTCGGGACGACAGGGGACAAAATGACAAAATACTTGCAGCCTTAATTGGAAACTGTGACTCGAAAGGAACAAAATGCACCAAAGTGAACTGTCATGCTGTGGCACAGCACAGAGAATATGACCTGTAAAATGGTTGGTACCCAGGGGAAGCTGGAGGAATTATTCCAACGGCACCCGCAGAGGACCAGTTCTCCTGTGAACATCATTAACGTGGAGGTCCGCACGGCGTTCGGTGCGTTTGCGTCGTTACGGTGAAGGAACACCGTCTGCACTTGTCAGATCTCCACGCGGCTCCGTATTCTTAGCTGATTGGGACCAGATCCAGCAGAGACACGCTGAGAGGATTCAACCAGAGGGGAGGTTTTAGAACCGCGATCTCAAATGTGCAGCTGACCCCGTTTCAGCATAAGTAGCCTAAAATAGGTTCTGTGCAGCCACAGTGTTGATTCGAGCCCGTGCGTTGGATGTGTTTGTTTGTCAACTCACAGTGGTCGTTCGTTTCATAAGAAAACTGGATAATAGTATTTGTTGTGTTGTTCTTGCCACTCTGCATGGTGGGAGGTTAGCGCCACGAAATTCTCCCCTGTTACGCCATTATTATGCAATCATGATCAAACGTATACAGATTGTGATTTCTTGTTTCTTTCAAAAGTGTTAGTGATCACTTGCAATCATAGTTGCACCACCCCTGTAACATCTTTATCTCCACTCAAACCGCTTTTAGCAAGTTTATTGTCAATCTTTCCACATGTTAAAGGAAACTGTTTGATATTGCACAGGCTGCGGTTTAAACTCTCGTTTCTGTCAGTCGCCCCATTAATGCAGTATTCGTGTCATTTGCGGCAGTATTTGGCCCCGTTGGCCTCATTTATGAAAATGGAAAACAACAGTAATGTTGGCCGACGAGCGGCGCTTCACTGCTCTGAACGCACTTCTTTCAGTGTCCCCGTTTGGAACAATATCTTTAGCTCTTAATCAGGTCCAAGAGGCATTGAGCTCCTCACTTTGGGTGAGGGTTGCGTCACTGTATGCAAGGAGTTGCCTTTCAGGTTTGTGTCTGTACCACTGCTCCCTGGGGTTCAGGAACTCCTTTTGTCTCCCAAGGCCCCTACACAGAGTGATACCTGAGCCTCCCGGGCTGGAACAGCTCATGCTTTATTCAGCCCTCTGATCTCTGCTTTAATTATGAGTGACCCGGGACGGACTGACCTCTGGTGCTTCTCACAGGGTGGGAACTTTTGTACCAGCTACCAGTTAGCCAGAGCTGCAGACATGTGAACCTCACCTCACACCAAGACATTTATACAACCATAACAATAGGAATGACTCAAAGTCACAATGACTCTGAGTAAAGTATAAAAATAAATCAGGTTCTTTAAATCGGCTCTAATTGCTGCCAGACATTTCATTGTATTTCCTGCTGCTGGTTGTGGGCTCAGTTTTAGATTCAAGGAGTTGGCGTGTGCAGGGTTTTCCTGACCATGACAACATGTGGAGGAAGGGCACGCCTGGCATTAACATCTCTCCTGGGTGATCCAATCACAAGTGGCCAGCTTTAAGTACAACCAGGTCACACCGGGCATTATCATGCGACCGTAAATATATAAGTAAATAAGCATGAGAACAGAAAAAGAAACGAGAGGAGAGGAGTTGAAGCAACCGGTATTTAACACAATGAAACATCTGAAACACTGTAACATAATTTCAATGCTGCTTCTGTCAGAAATGTATGATGTGTGTCACGTTTGTAGATGTCTGAATGCAGTTCAGTGAGTTTGTAATTCACAACCTGAACCGTCAGGGCCCAATTGGTTCGGTTAACAATGTAATTGTTCCAGTGTGCTGAGTTCTGCTGCTGTGGATACACACAGCTTGATGTGTGTCGGAAGTAGCACAAAATAAACTAAAAGAAAATAAATAAACCCAGAGGAGGCTTTGGTGAAACAAGCGTCACATATTGCTTGTATTTTAAATCGCCAAACAGCTGCTTTATTGCCGTGAGTTTGCAGGTAAATCTCTCCTGTTGTCTGTAGAGTTCAGCTGCGCTACACACAATCACAGAGGACATTTTTCTGGTGACAAAAATGAAAGAAGAGCAGACAGAGATCTTCAGGTACCAGAACTTGTTGAAGTAGAGGAAAAATAAACATGCAAAACCAACGAACCTGCCATGACAGAAACATGTTAAAGCGGCGTGTCAACGTTTATTTTTATTGCTGATTTTGAGGACATCAGCTGATTAGGAGGTGTGGCCCAGGATGCTTCCTTTACACACTGACAAAAGATTACGGCTACCGCCTCCGAATGTGTTTTTTCGAGATCAAAAAACAAATAAAGATGCACACGGGTGGTTACCAGTTCCCTGGTTTCCTGGTAACCACCACATACCAGATTTGAACGTGGGTGAGATCAAATCAGGTTTCAGTACTGGCCTCATTAAACCACCTCTGTGCATCCTACTTGTGTGTGTGTGTGTGTGTGTGTGTGTGCGCGCGCACGCGCTATTGTGAGCTCAGTGCGCGTGTGGTCGCTGTAATAGCTACTTGTCTGAAAACGAAGTGACGCGTCTGTGTTTATGTCCAATGACTCCCTGTCTATAGCATGGGGGACGGGGACGGTGACACACAGTGACAGTCTGCAGGCTGCTCCCTGAATAGCTCTGTTTCATCTGTAGTACACCGTCGCTTCTCTCGGCCCCGCCTACTGTCGTCATGCTGGACGTGTATTGACGTTGCCGTGGCACCAGTTTCCTGGTAACCACCACAGCGGTGGCTGGATGATGCAGCGATTAGAACAACATGACCCAACAAAATGTTCAGAGTTGGATCCACATGTCAAGAAGCACTGAAGAAACTCTTTGCTTGCAAAATGTAAAAATGTGAATCAAAAGATTCACATTCATCAAAGCCTTTTAAAACTTATTGACATAAGTCCATCACAATTTAATGATTAATTTCATATTTTGCAAGTTTAGCTCTTCCAGTATTTGTTGTTGTCGTTGTGTGGATTTGAAAGTTATTTTCTGTATCTGACATGAATTCTCTTCAAACCCACAAGTCCTGCTGTCTCAATCCCATTTTACTGCAATAACAATGACTGAAGTGAGACTACACATCTTATTTTATTAGAAGTTTTCCTTTGGGAACATAATTTGCAGTAGAAAAAGAAAATGGATCGGAAAAAGTTTCAAAGCGTGATGATATTGCATGGTGATTTGAGTATCGTGATAATATCATATTGTAGGTTCTCTGGTGAATCCCATAATACCACACGCAGCGAGTGCTATGAAACGTTTTGCAAAAGTCGACGTAGAAATCCTCATTTTTGTGCAGTGACGTCACACGGTTAGAAGCGATTCGGTTTTATATTGAACATCAGCTCTTTCTGTAGCATCAGGATTGTGTTCAAAGCATTGATTGAAAACTAGTAACTGTCCAAAGCTTGTTGTCATGTGTACACGTCATAAATGTGATGTAAAATAGTGCTGTTGTATGATTGATAATATTTAAAAAAAAAAAAAATTTTTTTAAAAAGGGCCTCCGACACCGCTGCATGTCTGAGGCTTGGCTGGATTTGTTTCACAGAAATAAAAAAAAATAAAAAAAAAAAAAGTGATTACACTGTAAAAATAAGGAATTAAGGTATGAAATGACATATGCTTCGACGCGGAGAGCAAAAAAAACAACAACACGTTTTAAATCGGCATAAAAGGCCGACAGTGTTCTCATTCCTTCGCGTTGTCTTGTTTACGGCCTCATGAACAGACTCTCTTCCTGCTGCGTATCATCTCTTGTGTTTTCAGACCTTTCTGCTTTGAGAACGGACTCCTTCGTCCGACTTGACAGGTGGAAGCTCCTTCTGGCCCGCACGGGTCTGCTTCTATACCGCCATGGCTTCTTGTGTAACGGCGGCGCTGCCCGATCCCGAGTCCGCAGATCTTCCCGTTCGATTACCGTACGAGTGGATCGGCGACGACGCGCTCACGTTCGTTGGCGCGATCGAGTTATTTTCTTATTGCAGCAGCGAGGGAGTTTTTGTTTGGCAGGGTCGCGGTGTTGTTGACAGTGGAAGGAGGACCGACGCTGTAGCCCGGCCCGATCGATAGGGAACGTTCCCCCGGCGCGAGAAAGATGTCAATTATTAATGAGCAGGATATCGTGTTCTGACTCGAGTTGGAGGCTTCGTTTTTGTTCATGATTCACCGGTGCTCATTCGGTCAGCCAGAAAAGGAGGAAGAAAAGGAGCTTTGTCCGTCCACATTCCTCCCCTGATATCGTGAAGGAAGTCGGAACAGGTAGGCCAGCCTTCCTCTCTCGGGCCGGAAGGGGTTATCGGTTTACGAGGGCGGCGAGGAACGCGTTTCCTGTTTGTTGCGTCACCGTGTGCTGCCTCGAGCGCTGCAGCTTTTTTTTTTTTTTTTTGTTCCCTGCGGGCTCGCGGCGACAGGTGTCTGAGCAGCGTGCGCGCGTTGCGCATTCGCTCTTGCGTACGTTGTCATCGCGGAGACGGCAGAAAGTGTGTGGAAACACCTTCCCCCCCACAACCCCCACCCCGAGCGCAGGTTGACACACACTCCACACCGTTGTTGCACCATTCCTCCGCCAGCGAGCGGTCCGCAGAGAGGGACGTCCGGCCTGTGAGGGAGAGCCACTGTGCTGAGTTGGCAGGAGGGGAACAATGGCCTCGCTGTGCTGCTTGTCCGTTTGGCCGCCTTCATGCCAGCATTTCAGCGAGAGGGCCACCATCAGGCTTTTGGCTCCGTGAGGCGTGTTGACCAGGCCTTTGCCTGCTGGTCACTGACCCGTTGTGCCCACAGTCCCTGCTGCTCGTCAGGCCTCTGAGGGCTGCCGATTATCCCACAGTAATTGGTGCCTGGGCTCCGGCTGATCAAAGGTGCCCAGCTGATTGTGGAGCTCTGGTAATTTTCCATTCTCTGATGCTCTGCTTGCCTGTTCATCCTTCTTCCTGCCCGCCCCGACCCCATCTTTGGACAAGGAGGGAAAGCTTTGACGTCAGTCAGTTTTATTATTCCTGCTGTCCTCATAAGAAATGGCCGGAGCCGGGCCGTCCTTTCTCTGTCCTTTAAAAAAAATAAATAAATAACGCCTTTCTTCTTAAATTGAGTTTAAATATGTAGAAATGTGGGTACAACTCGGTGTCCTCAAGTCAGTCGATAGTGAGAGGTCACGTTGAGTTCAAGGCCTGCAGCTGTATTGTATCCACGGGCCATGTGACTTGGCAAAGCTTCCTTGAGTGACAGCTACACCACAGTCATGTGACGAGCAGGTTTTCAGTCTGTCTGAACTCTGCACCCTCTGAGGAGTTTGCTCTTTTCCTCGAGGTGTGGTGCGTAGTGACATCACCCGTTTTCTTCTTTTCAAAACAAACAATTAACCTGCTTATCAAACGTGATTAAATAATTCTGCGTCACACAATTTCCTCATAAAAGATCTCCTCAAATGTTCCCGTTGGACTTCCGTCTTCGACTGCAGAAAAAGAGCTCGGTTGCCTGGATGCTTGGGACGTGGTGAAATCATTTCTTATGTTCATATTACAGCCTTCTGCTCTGGACTCTTTTACAAGAAGCCTTGTCCAACATTTTTTGGAGAAAGAAGGCGCAGACTGCTGAATCACTGCTGGCACAGAAATAAAAGTGTACCACTGAAGAATAAGATTGCTTACATAAACAGGAGTCTGTGTGAAGTAGGAATCGCAGTGTTTTGGAGTAATACAATCTCATTCTTGCTAACATCCCTGGAGTTCATAGTACGGCCTCACGTGCACCTAAAAATCAGCCTTGTTACTGATCTAATTTCACCACACGGCTAACGCGACTCCAGCCATCAAGCCCGACTTCAGACAACATCGCTTAGCAACGCGGTCTCGTTTTAAGCAGTAAAGTACACATCGAGCGGTTTAAAGTCGAGCCCCTCGGTGTCATTTTCCACAAATGAAGTTCTGCTCCACCCCCGGCTGAGCTGCACCATAAATCTGCCGAGTAAACATCCAGGCAGCACCTGCGGTTTGGCTTAATCTCTCTTGCGTAATTTGGTATTCCACGGTCATCCTCGTCGAGTCGCCCGACCAGAAATCAAGCACGCAGAGAGACGCTCAGGTACGTGTCGAGAATTCCTGAGATTAGTCGGCGGTGCAACAGCTGCCCTGAATACTACAGCTGCATCTGCATTCAGGCTCACCGGGACCTGTTTGGTCGGCTTCCTGACGTCAGTACGAGCTGCCTCTCGGCATGCGGACTCCTCTCGGTGTCTCTTTTCTCCTTGTTAAAGTTCATGAAAATATGTCTGAAAACAACCGAGCGGCTCCTAAAATCTGATTTTATCCTCGCTTTGTCGTAACTCGGTATGTTTTCGAGCTCAGTTCAGCCGACCTGGAGGTGAGGTGAACAGAGAAGTGTGTGTGTGTGTGTGTGTGTGTGTGTGTGTGTGTGTGTGTGTGTGTGTGTGTGTGTGTGTGTGTGTGTGTGTGTGTGTGTCTTGGCCTGGTCGGAGGGGCAGCGTAGCGATTGCATGTCTGTTCACTCAGCAGGAAGTTCCTGTTCTACTCCATCCTCTCATCACTCCTGCTGCTGGACAAATACTGCTACCGGCTCTCTCTCTCTCTCTCTCTCTCTCTCTCTCTCTCTCTCTCTCTCTCTCTCTCACACACACACACACACACACACACACACACACACACACTGACCGGTGGCACCATGTTGCTGTTTACCAGAAACCTGTGTTATTGACTCAGTAGTTCTCTGTGTGACATCGATTCTTCAGTCTTTTTCCATGCAGTCCGTTTCTCTCTCTTTTTCTTTTCACACCTCTCTTTCTCACCTCTTTCTCTCTGCATCTCTCCGTCTTCACTCGTGTGTGTCGCTCTCTCTGTCTTCCTGTGTTTCGGGCGTATCTAAGTGGCTCGCATGTTCTCTCTCCCATGCGCGTGTCGCATCGCAACGTGTCAAAGCGTGTGCGTGCGGTGCGGTTCTTGAAAGCACCGGAAGAATACGCCCCTCCCCGCCATCTCTGGATGATGATTGGTGGAGCTGTGAAGAGTGACAGGCCTCCATCGCTCAGCGAACACACTCACGCTGACACCGTTTCTCACTGCGAGGGTTTCAGCGCCTCCTCGGACAGGCGGCCCGAGTGACCTTTTAAACACCGCAGCTACGAACCGCGTCGATCATCAAAAGCCGGAAAGTGGTGTTGTTTACCGTCCTTAATCCTTTCTCAGATCAGTTTTTGTGTCGACCCAAAGGCACCGGGCTCATTTGCATGCGGCGCAGTAACCTGCCGCCGCAGTGAAATGTTTCTACCGGCTTTTATAATCTCCGTTTGTCAGAGAGAGGACGATGGCGACGACAAAAAACACCCGGCTTTTTAGTCCCGCGCAGACGTGGCCAGGGCGTCACCGCCACATGAAAGCAGCTTCTTACGGGTCCCTTAAACGGCGCCGGCAGCCCGATTTAGCTTTGCCCTTCGTGCGTTAGCGCCACACGCAGAATCGACTTCTTTTTTTTTTTTTTTTTAACTCCTCCTGGACCGACTCACGAGCTCATTTCTAGGGTCATTCTCCTTTCTTTGTAGTTTCTCCTCGATGCTGAAATTCACACATCACACGCACCCCCCTACCCCCCGCCCCGTTATCAGGGCTTCTTTTAAGGTTTGGCAGCTGCAGGGCAGATGTCTCCTCTGGGTCACCTTAACCGAAGGGATGAGGGGAGGATACATGAACTCTTCTAGTGGAAAACTGGGAGGCCAACGTGTCGTCACCAGGAACAATACAAACTGGTATTTCCCTTCGTTTCAGTTTCTTTGATGAAGCAGGTCAATTTAATTGAAAGGTAGTGCGGTAGAAGGTTTCCCTCGGCCCGGTCCACTCTTTTCTTTCAGTAATTGCTCCTCTTTGCTCACTTGCTGGAGAATTAAACCTGCACTTTTGAATCGGCGGTTTAATTGAAAGTGTTTTTTTCATTTATTTTTTTCCAATCAGAAGCGGGAGGGTGGAGGGGGGGTGGCTGGCTGCCTGTGTGTGTGTGTGTGTGTGTGTGTGTGTGTGTGTGTGTGTGTGTGTGCGTGCGTGCGTGCGTGTGTGTCTTTGTCAGCAGTAATGACTGTGCTTTTAAAAAAGGAAGAGCCGAGCATCCGCTGTCTCGGAGGTGTTTGACTGGCGAGACCCCGAAGCAACAGCTGTGAGATTTGTCTCTCGGCAGCATCTTCCTCTGTGGTTTTTTTTGTTTGTTTTTTTTAATTTCTCTGCTCTGCGAGAGGAGCACTCTGTCCGTTTTCATGTCACGCCTGTTTAACTTGACAGAAACGGCGCGTCGGATTCGACGTCGACGATGTCGTCCGTTCGTGGTTAAATCCTCAGTCGGCATTTTCCCCCGCGCTCTGTTGCGAAGTGAACGTCGACCCGCGGGACTTTTAACTTGTGACCGCCTCCACCTACTCGCTAATCCGTGTTCGACCTGTGAGCCCGGCTCGCACCGAGTTCACAAAAATGCCCGCAGGAATACGGGAACGGAAAGATCCGAGTTCTGCTTGGATTAGTCTGATGTTACACGCGCGTCGTGGATCTAAACCGAGATCTCAGCTCGGCCTTTCCTCCTCCGAGACTCCATAAATGTGCTCGCGCTCCCTTTTTTTTTTTTTTTTTTGCTGTTGCGAGTCAACCGTAAGCAGGATTAATAGATCATGTATTAAGAGCCTGGTGAATATGTAACGCTGGCTGTGTTTCCTCAGGTCCAGCGCCGTGCTCGGGGGAAGAACCTGATCACTCCACCTAGTGGCCCTTTACTTCTCCGAAGAACTCCAACCCTTAATAATGGAGGTTTTTTTGGGGTTTTTTTTTCAGAGCCGTCGAGAAGCCGCGGTCGTCTGTGTGCGCGCGTCGCGTCAGAGTGCGTTTCCACTTCTGCAGCGTGCGCGGCGAATTTGTGACTGAAGTGGAGAAAAAAAAAAAAGTAAACGCGGTTTCCACGAGTAGCTTTTTCGCTCCGAGGTTTCCTCAGAGTTTCCCGGAAGAGTTCACTTGTGGAGTGCAGCGGTCAGCTGTGAGCGATCGGCCGTGAGGAGGCGAAGCTTGGCTCCCACAGTTTGCACAATTCTCACGAAGAAGACCGACGGTGAGTCTCTTCTGCGAAAAGAAAAAAAGAAAAGAAACCGGGGGTTGCTGTGGGTCGGCCGGGCTGAGTGCTCGGTGCACAAACTCGCAGCCACTCTTTTATCTTTCTTCCTCACGTCTTCGTGTTTCCTGGATCTCTTTGCTTCCATCTGGGCTGAACGTCCGTTTTGCGGTCATCGTTGTCATTTTCCCACTTTGTGCTGCAGCCTTTACAGAGTTCATCCAGCCCGATGTGTTTTAGTCATCGAACGACATGAATCGTCCTATTTGTCGTGTTGCTATTTCCCATAACGTCTCTGCAGCGGGAGGAGAAAGCCTTGCTCGTCCACACTGAAGGACCGTGGGTCGCTGCCCGTCTCAGCTCCCGGGACGGCGGTGGAACGGGCCGCGGTGCAGCCGGTGGGATATGAAGCGTCGACGTCGAGTCACTCCGGCAGCCGCGTCGGAGACGGAGCGTCTTCATCGAGACATTTGCTGGTGACCGTTTTCTCTTGCTATGAAGAGGCACCAGGATGGATGGAGCCGGGACACTCGGTCCGCTACGTCAAACCCCTCCCAGCAGAGCGGAGCTTTCTCGGTCAGCAGACTCCTCTCCGATGCTTGGCGACAGCGTCGTTTAATTGAAGCTCCACTCCGTTTGGCAAAATGTCTCCTCTGGCGAGAATTTTACAAAATTAAAAAAAATCCCAAAATGCTGTTTTGGGGGGGGGGGAGCCGTAGAGGATAAATGTTAAGGGTGACTCCGTGGTGGAAACGGGGCCAGGACACCCGAATATCGATTCAGTCTGAATCATCGTTGGGGCACGCGGGGGAGGGGAGACAGCGACATTGACAGAACCCCCCCCCCTCCCCTCCACACACACACACACACACACACACACACACACACACACACAAAACCCCCACCTTCCCCCTTCTTCCCCTCACTTCCAGGGCACTGCCCTGGCTGGTTAAATGTGGCCTCAGCTGTTGCCCAAAGTGATGTGTGGCTCTCTGTGTGTTGGACGGCTGGTCAACTTGACCCCCCACCCTCCCCTCTTCATGCCAAGCCTGACCTTGCCCACACAAACAAACACACACACACACACACACACACACACACACACACACACACACACACACACACACACACACACACACACACACACACAGCAACGCACATGCAGTTCGAAGTTGCCTGAGAGCGGAGCAACTTGATCTCCTCTGTGCCGCTGTCGTCTCTCAACGCAGTCAGTCGTGTACTCAGGAAACCGGGGGTCACCGTGTCTTGCTGGGGGGCAGGGAACAGATTGAGGGACTCTGAAATGATTCAGTGGCAGACAGGGAGCAGAACAAACAGTAGGCAGCACTCCTGCTCGCTGCGCTTCCTTCCTCGGCCGAGGACCGCCCATGTTGCAGCGCCGCCCGCCCGCCCGCTCGCCGCCTCTCACTCACATCTCCCAAAATAGATGTTGTGCAGAAAATAAAAATATCAAACGAAATTTTTTTTTCCTTCTGACGCTGCAATTTGACGTTTTTTTAATATTTTTTTTTATTAGCTCAGTTTGCCCTCAGAATCCTTTCGTGTCCTACATTCGGCTAATGCGCAGCGCAGCGAAGAACAGGTTCAACAGCAGGTCGAGACATTACGGTCGGCTCGTAACGTTTTTTGCACTTCTGTGTTCAGACTCGCGCTGTACCTGAAACATAAAGCGATTCGGTGTACTGTCGGGTGCAGAGTGAACAGCGGAGAGGTGTTTGCTGAGCCGGAGCAGTCGGCGATGTGCCTGACAGACTTTTTTTTTTTTTTTCCACCAGATTGGACATGCTGGTACTGCTGCTGTTTTTATAATTGAGGTTTTTTTTCGACTTATTTTTATGTTGAGTCCGTTACAGTCACTGGGCATGACGAGTGGTCCTAATGTTATGGTCACCACTCTTATCAGACCTGGTTGTTTTTTTGTTTTTTTTTGTCAGGTTTAAAAACATGTAAATAAAAATCATATATGAGATTTAAGCTGAAGCGTGAGATGAGAAACCAAGCGGCAACCGGCAGTGACGTCACCTGTTGGTTTGTGGCCATTATGAAGCCTCCAGTTCAGATTTTAGCCGGTGCTATCTCCTGAGTTCGGAGCAGTTTGGGACACGAAGTGACCATATTTGGGCGAGAGGGGGAGGGAGTGAGTGGTGGATCTGACTGATCTGATTGGAAACCTGACGATACCACGTCCCGCCCACCGATAGCTGTAACCTGACTGCACCGCAGGCCTGTCAATGACTTCAGCTAACAACACCGAGATAACTGGTGGAGACATTTTATTCACTTTGTATTTTATGGGAGAAATTGAATGGGAGTCTATGGAGCCGGAGGCTCGTCGTAGCCGACCTCTAGTGGCACTCGGTGGTATTGCAGCTTAAGGCACTTCTGCATCGTCCTCATTTTTCAGACTGGGAAGCTACGAACACTTTTACATACAGTCTGTGATTAGAACACAATTTTAAATCTCTTTCTTGCATCACTTGTAGTGAGTTATGTTTGTATACATTAGCATAAAAAGCACAGATTGCTAACAAGCTTATTTTTCATGTTTATTTTGATCATCTAATGATCTGTCACATTAATAATGTTGTCAATGCCGTGGTTGAATACTCTCATACCAAATGTCGCTCCTCCCTATTTTTGGTTATTCCAAAAGTTGGACTCAGATAGTTCAGAGTGGAAAAAAACCACCTTCATATTATCAGCAGTCGTCCCAGTGTTTTTTGTTTCGCACCACTCCTGAATGTGACACTGAATAGTGTGCATTTAGGTCAAACTTCCCCCGAGTGGCATCGTTTGATACTGTAATTAATTGTGTGCGGTTGCATGTGACCCAGAATATCACATTTAGGGGGTAGCATTAATGAGGGGAGCAGCTGGATGCCCCGTCACACACTGTTTCTGTGCATGTCAATATCAGACTGTCATTAAATCCATTGCGGCCCCGAGCGATAACGTTTCATGTGGATTCTTACCGAGACTTACTCTATTTATCGTGCGGTAATTGCTGTATAAATGCTGCGAATAGCCGTGTTTTCCCTCTTTTCTTTTACCAGCATCCAACTTCCCCCGACCTTTGACCCTGACCGTGATCCCGCAGTTTTGGGGGATTCTCTCAGCCTTTACTGTTTCCTTCTGATGCACTTGCACACTCTCATCCACATTTGCTCCTTTTTTTTTTTTTTATTTCATTTTTTTTTTATATAAGCACAACAAACCACAAACCGGGGGACGGAAAATTGGATTACCACGGTAACAGCATTTTTCAAATTCCCTCTTCTTGTGGCCGTTTTGGGAGGCAGAACAGGGGCAACATCACCTCAGGTTGGCTGGATCCCCCCCCCCCCCGATAGCAGCTCCCCGGTGGATGTGCTTAGCAGGCGTGCGTTTGCATTATAGATGGTTATCGATTCGGGACATCCTATGTTATTGTTGCTCTCCAAACCAGAAACCGAGCGCGCATGCATGCACGCACACACACACACACACACACACACACACACACAACATGGGAGTCCCTGAACCGGGTGGGGACGAAACAGGATGAAGAGTATCGGCTGGTGCAGTGGTGGGGCGAGTCATGAAAGGAGACAGTGGGACCTTTTTTGTCTTGAATTGCTGCCCGTTCTGTCTCTTTCTGCTGGTCTCACGATCACTCCCTCTTCGAGCCTCCTTCTCCCTTCCTCCTCCTCCTCCCTTCCTCTCCGCCTCTGTCTCTTCTTTGAAACCCAACCGCTGTACTCATCCCTAGGATCCTTCTGCAAGGATTAATCAGTTTTCCATTCCTGGAGAGATTATTCAAATACTGTTACATCTACAGCCAGCAGCAGCAGCAGCAGCGCTGCCTGTCTGCTTCTCAGGCTGCTGCACGGCACCGACGGAGGAGGGAAACGTCCCGCTCCTTCTCCTCCATGTTTGTTTCTCTGTTTGGCCACTGTGCTGCTCCTCTTTACGTTTTACCTCCATTGTTGACTGTGTGTGTGCGTGTGCGTGCTCGTGTCCGTAACTGTCCAGCGAGAGTCTTCAGAGAGCTCCACGCTTTCTTTGTCATTCGCTGTCGGCCGTTTTCTGCGTATATGAACGCAGGGCGAGTATAAGCGGCCCTTGTGTAATTGTCTTCATTAGTTCTGGTTGGAGGGCAGCCAGGGATCTTCACGGCACCGGACTGCAGGGGCCATGACAGCTCCAGCAGGGCTCAGATTCTGCTTGAAGCCTCCACCTCCCTGTCGTGCAGCTCTCGGCCGTGGACGGAAAGCACCTTTTTCAAATACAGAACGGTTGATATCTGGCTTCCTTTGAACGCAAGAGCCCGGACATTTGTTGTGCAGCTGCAGTGAAAAGGTTAAGCTAAGTCAGTAGTCGAGCCTCGGGGCCCCTTTTTCCCTTCGTCACTGAGTCGTGTCCCAAATTTTGGAGCCACAAGAACAGTGCGGTAATACACAATGCCGTCATGCACATGATTTAAAACATGACGAAATCTAAGTGCAACGAAATAGCACTAAAAAGTCAGACTTGCATCGAACTCGAGGCATTTATTCAGTTTCAAGAATCTGAGTTGAACTGTATGAAATGTGAGATGAAAATGCAGATTTATCTAATCCTAAACTTCCTACCAAATGCTGGAATAAGAACACAAACACTGATGTGATGATTTTTGTTTTGCTCATTACTGTAATTCACCGAGAAACGTCTGTCCTTCAAAATAAAAAGACGGCAGCAGAAACTCTCCAGACTTCAAAAGTTTCTGTCAGGTTTCTGCCATAGGTGGGCGGGGCATAGCGTCCTCTGTGTTCCCGCTCCGGTGAGAAAACATCTCGGGCTGAAACGCCGTTAAACTGAGGATAATTTATCTGGTGTAAATCCAAACCTGCGTATATCTGCTCCGCCTCCTTCCGTTTTCCCCTCGGACTCTTTTCACTTCCTGCCTCTGTCCAAACTTCCCCGCTCCTTCTCTGTCTCCCACCTTTCCTCCATCTGGCTCGCGTCCAAACCCCCCCCCCCCCTCCCAAAAAAAAGGGGGCTAAACAGTACCTTGCGTGACGCACGGCGTCCCGAGTCCGACGCACTGCGGCCGGACTTTCCCCCTCCGGCGCTCCGTCGCCGCTCCTCTGCCTCGGCCTTCATCCTCGTTACCGCTCGCCTTCCCGCCGGCGCCGCGCAGACAACACAATTACCCGATGCCGAGGGTTAATGCAGGTTCTGTACACAATCTCCATGTTTGACGGGAGATCCCGACCGTGTGTTTAACCTCGCTGCCCCGCCAGTCTGCTTTTTTCAGGTTAATCCCTGGTTTGTCGAGCTTGACACATATCTCCCTCTGATACTGCGGCTCGCCGCTCGCTACCGCTTCGCCGAACAAATCCTTCAACTTGATCAGGTTTTTCTGCGATAAATGCGCTTTTATCGAGGGTTTTGCCCTCGACCTGAAGGGGATGAATTCATGATGCCTTTACCCCGCGACGATGAAAAGTCTTTTTATATCGGTCAGACCAGAGTTAATCCCCGGATCAAAGACAGGTTGAGGAGTAAAGGCAGATGATCTGTGCTGATCTGGTTCAGATCACAGCACGGTGCGCCGGAGACGAGCTGCGTGACGCTCGCATCTCGCTCCTCGCTGTGTGTAGATATGGATTCGCTCCGGGTCAGGAGGTCAGTTTGAAGGAGGGTATAAAAGATGAAAGCAACGCGAGTCGGAGCTCCGAGGTGGACGTCGGTGCAGCGAGCTCCAACATCTTATCGGGGGGGGGGGGATTCAGATTCTGTAGTTGCACTCAATCCAAACATGTTGCTCACGTCACAATCCTGTGAATACTGCACATGTTGCACATGTTGCACATGTTGCACATGCTGCACATGCTGCACATGCTGCACATGCTGCACACTCTCTCCATAGGTGCACATGTTTGGCCGAGCACCAGCGTTCACCATACATACATAAACACAGCCGGCGCATTGCTCTCTTTCCCACGCACATGGATATGTGCGGCTTTCACTTACATTCCCGCTTCCTCTAAGATGCTGCATGAGAGGGTGTGTGTGTAGTGTGTGTGTGTGTGTGTGTGTGTGTTGTGTGTGTGGTGTGTAGTGTGTGTGGGTGTTTTAAACTGGCAGCGAGCGTTAAGTGATTTAGAAGGTGGGTTTAGTAAGGTGCCGTGACATGAGGCAGAAACTGCAGGGCATTAAATGGAAAACACAAAAATGAAAACAATTTTCTCGGCCAACAGTCTCTTACCGCCGTCCGTCCCTGGGATGTTTCTGAAAGGTTCAAATCCTGACCCGTTGTTTGTGCCCTTTGGTTTCTGAATCAGCTGCTTCATCCCAGAATCCATCCAGAGATTATTTAGGAGGCGTTTTAGACAAAGAATGATATTTAATGACATCGTCTTGTGTCTGAGCAAGCTGTGACCAACACAGATGTACTAGCACCTGTTGAAGTTGAGCGACGTTCAAGAGTATTGAGCATTTAAGTGTGATTTAGAGGCGTCGGGAACAAAATGCAGTTGAGGTCCGGCCGGGACTCGACTGGTCCACGTGGAACACCCCCGAGACAGAACCATGTGCGTGGATTTGTAGTTGTGTTTTTGGCGGCTCAGCAAATGAGTCCGTGTTTCACTCTTTCTTTTGGTCTTTGGAAACTCCTGTTTGAATCCGTGGACCAGCGAAACAAAACAATGAGCCAAAAGACTCCAAAAATAAAAGGCCGAGTGCAGATTCGCTGAATAATTTCCCGTGGATGAACCCTGCATACAAGGATTTGTTGCATGTCTCTATGTTAATAAGTAAATCGACTGTTAAAGGTGGTTTGTCAGCAAGAACAAAAAAAGCATCTGTTGATTGTATAGATAATACATTATTACATCGATGAACTGAAAGGCCCCAGATTAATCAGTAATTATTGGTCTTTTCTGCTCTAAAACTCTTTCTGCCAGTTATTTGCAGGAAATGTGGTCGGTGAGTCGGTGGACTTGCAGCCGCAGCCAAAACACATCTGTTTCAAATTCTGCTCGTGTTTTAGGAAGAAGAAGAAGAAGCCTGTTTTATTAAACGCTGCCCATCTGACAAGTTTTTCTCAGAGATGTGTTTAAAAAACAAAAAAAAACAAATCAACAACAGCACTGCTGACACGTCTCCATGATGTGTTTAAAGCGTCAGCGCTGAGTCGTGTGTCTGGTAACAGTCAGACAAATGAATTCAAGACGACGACGACAACGACGTCGACTCCAAACGCGCGTGTCGTAAAAATATTTGTTTCCGACAAATGCTTCAGTTTGTTGCACCGAAGACAAGGAGCAGACTAATGTGTTTCCCTGCTGCTCCTCCTCTCCGCTCTGCAGGCTGGAAGCATGCAGCCTGTCACTGGCACTGCAGTGAGCCCAAACATGATATGACCTAAATAAACCAGTGTGTGAGGAGAGAGAGGGATGAAGCAACCCCCCCCCCCACACACACACACACACACACACACACACACACACACACACACACACACACACACACACACACACACACACACACACACACACACACACACACACACACACACACACACACACACACAAGCTGTTGCCTGCAGGGGAGTGAAGTGTTTGAAAACAAGATGACCGAGTGAGAGTGTGTGTGTGTGTGTGTGTGTGTGTGTGTGTGTGTGTGTGTGTGTGTGTGTGTGTGTGTGTGTGTGTGTGTGTGTGTGTGCGTGCGCCGTCAGTGCAGACACACACACTTCAACTGGACCGGGTGTTTTCATAGCATGACACCTGCAGAGGTTATTATTTTGAAGCAGGTGCTTTACACACACCTTCCTTCCTCCTGCGATGAAGCCCAGGGGTCGTCACGGTTCCTCTGCGAGCGACGCTGCAGACAACAGACGCCGTTTCACAGCGTGTGTGTGTGTGGAAGGAAGTTAACTTTTGCCTTTGTTTTTTTTTTTGTTTTTTTTTATAGATGCTCTGAGATGTTTTAAGTTGCAGAAATATGCTCCCGCACGTGGTAGACCTTTGGCTTGCTGGGCTCCTCCGCGGCCCTCTCCAGGACATACTCCCTCCCTCCCCCCACTGTAGTGACAACAGGAAGTTTGATGTGGACTGGAAGCTTTTGTTGTGCGCTGCCCACAGAGCTGGAGGCTGCCACAGACAGATAAGAGAGCCTCACCTCAAACACACTTTCTACTCCCGGCCATTACTGGCTCACGGGACAGGTTTCATTATGCAAACAGACAGCTCCGGTCCTCTATGTGTGTGCGTGTGTGTGCGTGTGCATGTGCGTGTGCGTGTGTGTGCGTGTATGTGTGTGTGTGTGTGTGTGCGTGTGTGTGTGGACAGTCAGTTCTCCTGGATTAAAGAACTTTAATCCTGCCAGATCCTCATCAGCTCAGAAGTTAGTGGGTACAACTTGTTAGCCGAGGAGTTCGCTCTGCTCACGTGTTAAAAGTCAGAGCTGCACAGCTGACCGACTCGCGGTCCCCCCGGTTACGAGTTGCTCCGGGAGACGTGAGCCGGCCTTTCGATGATGGATGCACCTCTCACTTCTAGTTTGGATCAGCAGCTTTTAATTGGGTCTCTGCTTTTTTGTGCCTCTTAATCTGCTCTCAAAGCCAAGAAGACATACATGGACTGTTTAAAGTCGTGCTCTTAGCCTAATTAATTGTGGGTTGTTTTTTGGATTTTTCAGATCATTTTACTCTTTGAACCTGCACTTAAGCAAAACCACGTCTCAGCTGAGGAAAAACCTACAAATCTGTTTTTAAAAATTTTTTTTTATTGCTCATAAGATCGTTTTCTCCAAAGTGGCTGCTTAGATCTCAGAGACATTTAAAGGGCAAAACCTGCCAACAAGTAGCCTGATTATTTACCACTTTATTTTAAGGGCAACCTAAATCCCTCATTGTACCTAAAAGTGGGTTTATAAAGTGTGCCGGGTGCCTGTAACGGACTCTATGTCTCTCTCTTCCAGGATCCACAAAAACAAAAGTCTTGCTCTAATTTGATCTTGAAGTATTTGACCTCTGAGCCAGCTCTCGACAGTATTACGTGGCATTTTCTGTCTGCAGGGTTCAAGATATTAATTTACGATGTCGGACCAATTCAATTAAAGTAAAGTCATTGAAAATGATGGGATCCTTTCATTATTTAGCTGCGCACAATTAGCAGGTTAAAATGTCTCCCTGTTTTTGCTGGGTCGCCATGACTCCGAACCCTCCAGAGAGTCAGGCGCTCGTCCCTGCCGTTGAGTCACAAAGATGCAACAGCTCGCTGATGTCGGTGGTTAAAAGTGTTCACAGGGCACTGAATATTATCAGTTGGTTGTTGCACAGCGGCTCTGCGCAATCATCGGCGTCTTATTTATTATGTCTCTCTCCACTCTGCAGGGAGCTCAGCGATGAACAAACTACGGCAGAGCTTCCGCCGGAAGAAAGACGTCTACGTGCCGGAGTCGAGTCGGCCGCACCAGTGGCAGACGGACGAGGAGGCGGTGCGCAGCGGCAAATGCAGCTTCGCGGTCAAGGTGACTCCCTGCTCACACATAAACACACCTGCACGCAGGAAACTTACACACACGCACGCACGCACGCACGCACACACACAAGGCTACGTGTCCTCTCTCTGGCACACTCGTTCCTCTGAGAAACTTCTGCACGCCGCCTTCCTCCCCAAGGACACTGCCTGTGATTAATCAGAGGCATTCAGAGAGTGGGAGCACAGCTTTTATCTAGGTTGCAGGATTATCTGTTGTACAGCCTTCCAAACCTGTGGTGTGTGTATGTGTGCGTGTGTGTGTGCACGCACGCGTGTGTGCACACACAACTGATTCCCGGCCTCCCAGGAGCGTCAGGACGACTTGAATCACCAGTAAAATACCAAAAAATTTGAAAGAAATGTTGTTGTTTTTTTCTGAGCAGTAGCTTCAGTCGGGGAAACGTCGGCCCGGCGGGGGAAGACGTGGCACTCGGGATGTGCCGTAGCTGACGGAGTGGAGAGTTCACCTTATTTTGGCAACAAAACCTTCCACTTTAGCAAACAGAAGTGCAACGGTACGCTTCCTCTCATCACATGCGCTCAAGGGGCGAGAACTGAAAACTCCAGAGTCAGTAATTAAACTTTTCTGGGTGCAGATTGAGAATAAACATTTTAATTTTGTTTATGTGTTGAAGTGGAGTCAAGAAGGAAGGTGCCGCACACGCATGAGGACTACCCTACATTCAGCATCTGCTATAAGCTCCCAGATGTCCTCTTTGTCTCTCTCTCTCACACGCACGCACACACACACACACACACACACCTTCCCTCCACCACCTGTTTTGCAGCACTCCCAGCTTCATTTATTTATTAGCCGCTACTCGACTGTCTCTTCACACTTCTTTAAAGGTCCCATATTGTACACTCATCTGGTGTTTAATTTGCAGCCTCAATATCTGTAAGAAGAATTTTTTTTTTGGTTTTAAGTGCCAAAAAACAATCTCTGTATAGTTTCCTTCATGCAGCTTTACCAACAACAGGCTGTTCTGTGTCTTTAAGGCACATTCATGTCAGTGATCCTCTTTTCTGAGTGATACACGACCTGCCCAACTAACAGACTGTATATAAAAGTGGACGTCGCTTCTGGGTCCAAAAAATGAGGCCAGTGCTGAAGTGCCTTCACCTGCAATACCACCGAGTGCCACTTGAGGCAGGCTCCAAAAAACGTCCAGCTCCATAGACTCCCAATGGACTTCTCCTCATGAAATACAAAGTCAGTAAATGTTTTCCACGAGTTATTTCTGTCTTGTTAGCTGAAGTCACTCCTTCTTATTCGTTCTCTGGTGGTCCATAGGAAAATAATCTGTCATTAATTAGTAAAATAAGCCTCAAAAAGACGTGTTTGTGACATCACAAACTCACCGAAATCTAAACGGCACGGTTGCTGAAACGGAGCTGTGTGCATTTTTCCGTAGACTTGCACCTACACCCGCTTTTATAATCCCCCCAAAAAATTTAACTATGAATTTAGATCGTTTGAGACATTTAAACATTGTGGATATTCGTTTTTATTCACTGCGACATCAAAGTGTGCTCTTTTTCTTTAATCCTTGTCCGTAAAGAGGTTTTTTTTTTAACACTGCCAATTTGAAGACGTTTCAGTAAAAGATCTTTTCCTTTTTTTTTTAAATATATATTCTGCCTTGTAGAGTTTTGAAAGGGATAATATCAGCTGTTAAGTGAAGATATGAAATCTGAGTGAATACAGCTCATTTCTCCTCATGGTCCTTCTGCAGCCACACTCACTCCTCCACTGGAGGGTTTCTTTTTTCAGCGTGACAGTGCAACCTACCATGCTACTCCTCTGCCCCCCCCCCCCCCCCACTCTAAAGTGCCTCTGAGGAGCCTGTGTGTGTGTGTGTGTGTGTGTGTGTGTGTGTGTGTGTGTGTGTGTGTGTGTGTGTGTGTGTGTGTGTGTGTGTGTGTGTGTGTTTGTATGTGTGTGACTGGTCGACCTGTTATTAGCATGCCGCGCATTTGTGCACGTGTTTGTTTTTCAAGCTGAAATTGCTGAGACAGGCGATTGTTCACGATTCAAGGTGATTGTCAAAGGCATGAAAATGTACTTGCTTTTTTTTTTTTGTGTGTGTGTGGAAGTTTCAAAGAGTGCTGCAGGCCGGGGATGAATGTGAGATTAGATGAAATCACTCGTGTGTGTGTGTGCGTGTGTGTGTGTGTGTGTGTGTGTGTGTGTGTGTGTGTGTGTGTGTGTGTGTGTGTGTGTGTGTGTGTGTTGTTGCTGACCAACTATAGCCGATGAGCAGGAAATGTGTCGATATGTCCTCGGTGAGTTGCGCTCATCTTTATGAAAACGAACGTGTGCTTCCGCTGATGGAAACATTTCCTCACACCGAGGCATTAAGGAGTCTGCGAGGCTGCTGACAGCGAGGACGTTTTATTGCATCCAACAGGATTTTTCATTCGTCCCTGAGCTCTCAGCTCCTCTGAATTCTGATTTCTGGTTTCATACTTGCATCTGCTGTCATCCAGTTTTTTTAAATTTTTATTTCTGATTGTTGGATTCAGAAATGTTTGATTTTTGCAGCTGATTTTCTCCCCCCCAAAAAAGACTGTCTTTTGCGGAGTTTTAAGTGAGTTTTGTAGTAAAACTGCATAAATAATAACAACCATTATGTTTTTTGTTTTTTTTAATTTTAATCTTCAGCACTTCCTGATGAAAAGTAATAAATAATGACTTCCTGTGGTAATAATCCTGCTGCACATCACTGAAATATCGAGGTCTCAATCCGGACGCTCTGCTGTCAGACACTCGTAGCACGACACACGATGATGATGATGATAATGATGACGACGATGATGATGTCATTTTCAGAGAGACATAGTGAGGCAGAATCTATGCTACCGCTATCAGAGAGTGTCTCTACAGAGGACAGCGAGGACAACGGTCTGCTGGCACTTTGCTGCCGCGTCATCGCCGCTCCCTGATTCAGGAGCGGCACGTCGGCTTCAGACAACATCAGAAAACGTTCATGTTTTTTTTTTTCTTTAATTCAGCAGCTTCACGGGTCTGACACTGAACATCAAAAACAATCAACTGAACAAGCATTTTTCTTTCACCTGGAGAGGGAGAAAGTAGGAGCGCTTGTTCCGACGCAGCCGACGTCCCTATTTGTTGTCATTTAGAAATTATCTTGAATCTTGACTATTCAAACGACACTTAACGGCTGTGGCTGTTGTTTTGATTCCTCTGCATCGTATCATCGGCCTCCTCAAATGTTTACCAACTGTGACTTTAAATCCATCCGAGTGTTGTATTATCTGTATTTGTAACACGAGCTGTATTGGCCCTTTACGGCTGCAGAACATCCACAAAATGTATTGATATTCCTCAACAGACTCTGCAGCTGCAGCACATTTCTATATCTAATATCACGACGTGTATGCTGCATCGAATCAGAGCCCACGGTGGCATTAGTGCCAAGTGAAACTAATCCTGCAGTGGGCCCGCAGACAGATGTTTTTATTTATTTTTTACCCCCAGAAATCGCTCGAGGCGTTTGCGACGTGGTCGAGCGCATGTGTTAAAGGTGAACGTTGCCGGCGGCCGGCTGCTAAAACAAAGCAGTAAGACGCCGCGACGAAGGAGCGTCTGCTGTGACACGTCCGGCCTCGCCTGCGTTTACTCATCTCACCTCGAACCGCGTCTCCTGGCTAAACCCCAGTTAGCTGCGCTGCTGCTCATCGTTGTCTCCTCACTACCCACCGCTGCCTCCTCACATCAGCATTGTCCCCGACACCCACGCGTTGCTTCATTCTTTGTGTGTGTGTGTGTGTGTGTGTGTCTGTCTGTCTGTGTGTGTTTGCCCGCATCACTGCGTATTTACGTGAGTGTGTACACATGTATTCTAATACGGCGTCAGTGTGACTCACAAGCTGTTGCGTCACACTCTCAAAATAGCAGGGCCGGAGGTTGGGGGGGGTCAGCGACACTCGCTGTGTCTGTGTCTATAAGGAAAGGGTAAGGACTTCCTCTCTGGCCCGGCACGCACAATGGCCTCTGGGCTCGGTCTGGGTTGTGACTCCGGAGTGACACATAGCAGAGAGTGATGCTGCATCAGGTCCTGGGGGAGGGGTGGGGGAGAAAAGAGGGGAGGGGTGGGGGTGGAGGGTGCTTCATTTGAAGCACCTTCCATGAGACGTTCAGAGGTCGCTCCCGTCCTCGTCGTCCACGGTGACCCTGCGGATCTTCACATACCGGCGGTCACAAAAACATGTGCCGCTGATCAAGAGACGACGCTCCGGATACTTTTTCACGGAGGTTACAGCTTCCTCCTTCTCCGTCACCGTCCGGCACTCGGTTCACCTGCAGCAGCAGCAGCAGCAGCCTCTGAACTCTGAACTCTTTGATCCTCCCTCGTGTACTGTGGGAAACCTTGCAGCGATGTGTTGTGCCAAAAAGACAACACGGTCACTGCATTACTTCTCGAGCCACAAAACCAAAAGACCAAATACACAGTTTACGATGTGTTTCCATCAGCTCAGAGTCCAACAGGATCACAGAGGAGAATGTTGACGTGATGAGTTCATGAGAAAAGAGGAGTTTATTTTCTCCCTTTCATCTGTTTATTTCATTTACCTCCCTCGCACACTTGCTTTTACCCATTTATTTTTTTAGGAACCATTTAGCGTTTTCTCCATGGACAGAATTAAGGAGCGATTGAACTGCAGTTGACCTCAAAATGGTAATTAATTAGGTGTATAAATCATCAGCGCCCGGGTACCGTGGGATTCTACACAATCTGGACTCATTTAAATATCCGGCCGTATTATCGTACTTCACCTCCAGCAGAGACAGCACCAGGACAAGCTCTGTCCCGCTCACTGTCTCCTTCTCTCTCTCTCTGTCCTGCAGTACCTGGGACACGTGGAGGTGGAGGAGTCCAGAGGGATGCACATCTGTGAGGACGCAGTGAAGCGGCTGAAGACGGTAGGTTTCCCTAGAAAAACCCCTCCCTCAGTACTTCCAGGAACGAGGCGGCTACATACCAACGATCCCGTTTCCTGCTCCCTTCATTCCTCTCCGTTTCACTAACACCCCACTTCTAACGTGACTCATGGCAGCACCTCCTCCGGCCGGCTTAACGCTTCCCAGTGTTTTCATCATTCCTGCGAGTGTGACCCATTGTCAGCGAGGGTTCTCCACCCAAAGCGACCTCCGGGGGTGTCGGGGGTCTAAGTGTCTCCCCCCTCCCTCTCCCCCTTCCCCCTCCATCTCAGCCGGAGCAGATAGACACGGTGTGTACTTCCTGCTGCAGCAGATTCCTGCAGAGTTGCGCAAAGGGAACAAATTCCAGTTTGGGGAGCAGGAGGGGGGGGAGCAATTGCTTTTCCATGTTGCGAGTTATTTGCCAAAGCCCCACCCAGGTCATAAACGTCTGCGGGTAAATGAGGCTGATTCTTTGCTGCCCGGGGCAAACCGGAGTCGACAGGTCTGCTTCTGTTCCTGAGGACAGACCTGTGACGTGTCTGCCGGTTGTTTCAGTTTCAGATGACTCTTGTTGTGAATAACTTTTTCTTTTTCATTCATAAAATGATGTAAAGGTCCTTTTAGTCCTCTTGGATGGTCCGTTCACCGAGCTGCTGAAAACTACTTGAGCGATGAGAGCTGCTGAAGAACAGGCTTGAGAGTAATTTCATATTTTAAGAGTGCAATCTAATCGTCAGTAAGTGGTAGATTTATCTGCTGATATTGGCGTCTCAGACATTTTATATTAAAAATTAAAAAACAGAACATAATGCAGAACAAAATTTGATTGAATTTATAGTTGAATATCTGTGCAATGATGTCATTTTGGACAATATAGTTCACCATAAAACGGTAGAATTATGCCCACAGCTGTAGTCCTGGCAGCTGTGGGCTGCCAGGACCCACAGTAGTTCACAATGTTCACATTAAGGTCTGCTCAGCCACGGACCAATCAGTGTCCAGTGGGCGTGGCCAAGTGCGATGATGTTGAAGTAGCCCTTATTCGTTTTCTGGAGCTCCATCTGAAAATATTTCCAGCATTGATTTGAAATGTGGCCTGAAGAAATGGTGTATTTAGGGGCGTGTCTGTTTGATTGACAGGCCTGTGGTGCAGTCAAGTTTCTGCTGTAGGTGGGCGGGGCCTGATGTCCTCAGGTTCCCAATTGGGTAGAATCAGATCCACCGCTCGCTCCTCCTCAGCTCGTCCAAATATGTCCGAAATAGCAAGACGGCAAAGATCAAGTGTTTGATGAGCTCATTTCAGCTGATACGTTGATATCAGAACTTTTTTGGGGCTTTTTAATATCGGTACCAAATATCCAGCATAGTTTGTGGTATTCTTAAATTTTCATACCAGTTAATATACAGCACAAATGAGAGCACTCTCTCACACACACACACACACACACACACACACACACACACACACACACACACACACACACACACACACACACACACACACACACACACACACACACACACACACAGCCTTCCATTTATATATGACTCCTTCTACTTTAAGACACACAAAATGCTTTGTATGAACATCACAACACGACGCACACTCGCCACACAACATACACACTCTAAGATGGAGCTCACACAGATTTATACACACAACAAAACACACAGCTGGAGGCGCAAGCGGACAGACATACTGTACACAACATGCACATTATCTCGGTGTATACACAGACACACACACACACACACACACACACACACACACTGGATGAGGTCACATGGTGCACACGGAGCCCGAGGCCGACAGATCTTATTGAGTTACAGTCGTTTTAACAAAGGCGGACAAAATGGAGCCGACTCAGAAGGAGAAGGCGGGTGCTCCTGCCGGGCGTCCTCCTGCAGGGCTGCGACTCTCCGACCTTCCGGGGCCTCACAGCGCTCCCTCCTCCTCCTCCTCCGCCGCTCTCCTCACTCCCTCACTACCTCGTCTGTACATCAGCACATCAGTCATCCATCAGCAGAAATTAACACCAAAAACCTGACTCACGTTGGCTTCGTTTCAAGGCTCCGAACTATTTCTCTGTTTAGTTTGATCTTCTATCAGCCACCTTTAACTTCCTGCTGCTGGACGTGGCACTTCACCTGCGTGCTGCTGCTGCCCAGCGGCTCGTCTTACAGGAAGTGTACGAAAACAATCGGCGTTGGCTGAGAACTACGCGTCGTGTTCCAAGGCGGTGCAACAAAGCAGCACGCTGCGCGTGTTTTATCTCTGTTGACTTCTTTACGCTAAGATCACAACCGGGAAAAAACACTTCTCATACTAAACCTGCACAGTTTCAGGATTCATATCCAGACACGAGTCGAGCCGTCAGTTAGACTGAACATTTACAGCCAGCTGTGTTTCCAGGGAAGCATCTATTTAGGTTTTTTTTTAAATTTCAGTTTCAACAACTTACACGTTCAAATTCAGCTGTATATATAAATATTTTTAGACAATTCAACAAAATGAAATGAAAGAAAACAAAACAAAACTCCTCTCCAGCTTAACTATTGGTACTTTGAAGATTTAAAATGAGGTTCGACGAAGGAGTTTCAGGGTTCAGCCTGATCTCTGAACAGTTTCACAGGCACCAGCCTGCTGGTGTCAGTGATCCACGTCAAACCCGACCAGGACACTCGATAGGTCCCACTTCATCCTCACAGACACTCTTAGCGGACTGTTGCCTGGCAACAAAGTTGAGAAGATGTGAGTTAATATCGCTCCGTTTCCAGGAACCTAATAAGTGAATCGTTGAGGAATCCGTCTCCACGCCTGTCGGCTCTTTAATGTCTGGTGAGATTCAGCATTCAGACGGCGTTTAGATCCCCGACCCGGGCCGGCAGCGTCAGAGAGGAAGAGCGACGACACCTACAGAGACAGACAGACACAGAGACAGAGACAGAGACCTGTGTGTTGTGCCCCCTGCTGGTGGTCCGGCTGCCCGTGTGTGTGTGTGTGTGTGTGTGTGTGTGTGTGTGTGTGTGTGTGTGTGTGTGTGTGTGTGTGTGTGTGTGTGTGTGTGTGTGTGTGTGTGTGTGTGTGTGTGTGTGTGTGTGTGTGTGTGTGTCTGTGTGTGTGTGTGTGTGACAGCTTCAGCTCTGAGCTGACTCCGCTGTGTTCCCAGCATCCTTTGGGGCAGTAATGAGAGTTTTCTCACTGCTCTGCGACCCGTGACTCAGAGGAGGAGGATGGAGGAGGAGGAGGAGGGGAGGAGGAGGAGGAGGCTGCACTGCGGCACCATCAACCTCCAAAGCTGCCCTTTTGTGTTGTCATTGTGACGTCACTTCCTGCTGCCGTTGGACGGAGGCCCAGTGTGCTGGAGGTGTTTCATCAGTGGGAATGTTTTCGGCGTTACTCAGGAGCCCCGTGTTTCTCATCCTGCCTCGGCCGGGCGGGGCGTCCCGCATGCCCAAAGAATCTCCGTTGTATTTGATCTTGAACACGCAGCAGCCTCGGGGCCGCCTCGGTGACGGTGCGTCTAAATCCGTCAGACGGCGGCACGTTTAATGTCACGCGGTTCCAAAAACGATGTCCTTCCAGCCTTACTACATATATTTCCGGAGTAAATCTGCAACGAAATAACCTCTGGAAAAAAAAAAAAATAGAAATTTCCTCTTTTTCACCAGAGAAACCTGTTGAGGAACATTCTTGAGAAAAACTCTTGGTGTTGTTTCGTTGTGCTTTCTGTTTAGAATAAGAAGGTAAAGTATCGTTGGCTTCACCCTGATCTGACCGCCACCCTTCACCCCCTCCCTCCCTTCCTTCCTCACCCCCCTCACCCAACCCACCCCATAGTTTCACATGTTTAAATACTTGAATGTTGTTTTGCCTTTTTTTTTTGTTTTTTTTTTGTTGGTGTTGTACTTTTTTTTTGTTTTGTCTTTTTTTAAGCAGGTTATTATTGCGGAGAAATGCCTCCACCTCCTACCCCCCACCCCCCCACCCCCTCAGCCCTGTAGAGGTTGTGCCCCTCCCCCACTCCACCTCTAACCTTAGACGACTTATACTAGCTGTGCCATCGTCTGCATGTCTGTGTGCTTCTCACATCCAAACACACACTAACAAAGCGCTGAGCTCACCCCGAATGAATGTGCAGCGGTGAACACGGTAAATCATGCATTAACGCGGTGCTCCGAGTGCCGTCTCCACCGCGGCCGTGTAACAGGAGCAGAGCGGCACACGGCTCTCGGGGAGCGACGGGGGATTAACTCAGGCTCTGCTTGTGTGTCGTTGGGTTTTTTTTTGTTTTTTTTTTTTATGGGGTTTTCGGCGGCCTAAACTTGACCTCTGACTCCGGCTGGAGGTCAAAGAGCCGTCTGTGGTGAGTTGGTTTCTGTCTGGTGAAAGAATACAAATGGGATCTGGGATAATTCCCTCCTCCACCCCCACCCCAACCCCACCTGCTGGACGCCGTCTCACCTCCGAGGTCTCTTGTCGGGTTTGTTGTTTGGGAGGGGGGTCACTTCCTGCTGTAAGGGGGGGTTGGGAGCGGTTTCCTGTCTTCCCATTGTGGTAGCACTAACAGCGTGGAATCACCGTGGAGATCCCTGATCCATCACCACATCATCATCACCCCCCCCCACACACACACACCACCACCACCATCCCTCGCGCTCACTCATAACCCACCCCGCTTCACCGTACACACAAATCCCCCACCACCTCCCCCCCCCTCTGGGCTCCAGACTATTTCTTAGACGTCCTAGGTAACATTTTCATGCCTTGTCCTCCCCCCTGCCCCCTCCCCCTTCCCTCACTCCCCCTTTACCACATCCACTTCCAGGACAGGAAATTCTTCAAAGGATTCTTTGCAAAAGTAAGTTATTGCTCTGTGTGTCCTCAGTGTGTCTCTCTTTCTATTATGATTTTTTTCCTCCTCTCACGCGTCACACTTTGATCACACCTGAAGGCTGGAAAGAGACACACACACACACACACACACACACACACACACACACACACACACACACACACACACACACACATGGGAAATCTGTGTGGAGAGACAACCATGTCTGATGATGCATGTGTGTGTGAGCAGGTGGGGTGGTTTCGGAAGGGGTGGGGCACCTCTGTGTTTCTCTCTCTGTGTGTGTGTGTGTGTGTGTGTGTGTGTGTGTGTGTGTGTGTGTGTGTGTGTGTGTGTGTGTGTGTGTGTGTGTGTGTGTGTGTGTGTGTGTGTGTGTGTGTGTGTGTTTATTAACTGGCGTGCCTTCTCTCCCTTCAGCCGATGAACCAAGATGGGAACAATGAACAGTTTGTGTTTTTTTTTTTTTAATGGTTGTTGTTCTAACCATCACTGTCGACTGCTTCAGTGCACCACATCCTACCGACAAATCCTGTTCCCTTTTACCCAAGTGTGGTTCCTACTGTGACACGGCACTCAAAAAATAAAAATCTTTGGTCTTTTACCTGCTGCGTTCTCTCTTATTTACAGGTGTGTGTTGTGTGTCTTTCTTACCAAGGGATCTTGCAAAAGGAAGTAAACTCTACTCGTTTCCTAACTGCTTCCTGTCCCTGTTGTGTGTGTGTCTGCAGGCCGGGAAGAAGCCAGTGCGAGCCGTGCTGTGGGTGTCGGCAGATGGTCTTCGCGTCGTAGACGACAAAACAAAGGTAATAAGAAGTCCCCTCGTGTCCCTTGGAAACGCCTCCGTCAAACAGAAAAGAGCAGCCGGAGGAAGCACACGAAGCTTTTAGTGGCTTCAAAGGAGGAAGTCTCCGAGCTCCAGCAGTTAATAATAATTCCATAACTCTGGGGTCGTGACCTCCAGAAGGCCCTCTTTGGTAATATGCACAGGGTGCACCTGCAGGTTGAGATACGAGTAAACAGCATCACATTAATGGTTACGTTGCCACCTGCTGGAGAGCAGCGGTACTGCGTCAGAACAGGACTGGAGGCTCTGAGTTCAACAGGTTATAAAATGGAACAAAAATAACAAATCTTTGCAGTTTTTTCTTTGTTTCTTGATCTTGTAGCGGTTTGTGGTTTATTTCAATCATTTGAATATTGATTATCGTTAGTTATCGTTGCCTAAAAGGCCAGAGGGGCGAGTGCACTCATTTTAATTTTCAAAGTAATCAACTGACTAGTTTAATAAAGGTGTGTTTTGTTGTATATGTACTTGTTTTCTGTATTAAATATATGAACTCAGATTTTACTGATATTCAGGCTTAGAATAAACTCAAGTGAGAAACTATCAGTTTTATTGTTAAAATCTTTGTTTTCAGTAATAAATGTTGTACAAGAAGTGGAACAAGGACATAATCAGACATAAAATGTTCCGAAATTTTAAATCTAGTGTGGAGTTTCCAAACTTGTATTTTCATTTTCATTTTGTCTTCACTTTTTATTGTAAGTAATAAAACAATCATGTTAATCTTGCTCCTTCTGGCAGCAGCCGTTGTTTTCTGAGCGCTCTTCACTGAAGAGCCATTCAGCAGGAAAACTCTCGGCCCACGTTTGGAAACGACTCGGCTGAGAGTCACTTCACTGCGGCGGCGACGTTTTAATGTGATGCTAACGAGGTGAACCGTGTGTTTGCAGGATCTGATCCTGGACCAGACGATAGAGAAGGTGTCCTTCTGCGCTCCGGACAGGAACTTCGAGCGGGCGTTCTCGTACATCTGCAGGGACGGCACCACGCGGCGCTGGATCTGCCACTGTTTCATGGCCATCAAAGACTCGGTGAGAACTCGTTTCAATGCCACAGAAGTAATATCTGCATTACTGTATTAGAAATGAATACTGAACATTTGTATGTAAAAATGTTAAAAGGCCGCTCACACTTCCAGTTTAAATCTTCCTTTTCCTTCTTACTGTTTACTGACAGTGTCCTTAAACGACGTGGCTGGTTTGACTTCCTGTTTGTAATGCGTTTAGTTCTGGACGTCACGTTAAAAGACACCTGTCCTTTGCTGAACTTCCTGTTTCAGGGCGAGCGTCTCAGTCACGCTGTCGGCTGTGCGTTCGCCGCCTGTCTGGAGCGGAAACAGAAGCGGGAGAAGGAGTGCGGCGTCACGGCGACTTTCGACGCCAACAGAACCACCTTCACCCGCGAGGGCTCCTTTCGCGTTACCACGGCAACAGAGGCGGCAGAACGGGAAGAGGTCATGAGGCAGCTACAGGACGCTAAAAAAGGTCGGTGCTCGCGGCGTCGCTCCCCACGGCTGTATTTGCTTGAGGATGATTGCCTGAACATTGTTCCGTCCTCCAGCAGCAGAGACGGACGCCAAGGTCGCCGGGAACTCGGCCACCAGCGGGACGAACCCCTCCGTGCACCAGACGGGCGGCTCGCCGTCCCCGTCGTCCTCCCCGCCGCTGTCCGCCGCCACGCTGGGTCCTCAGGCGATCCCCCGCAGACACGCACCGGCCGAGGCCCTGGCCAGGCAGGGCTCCTTCAGAGGCTTCCCGGCCCTCAGTCAGAAGACGTCCCCCTTCAAGAGACAGATGTCTCTGCGCATGAACGAGCTGCCCTCCAATATGCAGCGCAAGTCCGATTTCCCCAGCAAGAACACAGGTGAGTCGGGGATGATGTCATCAGCCTCAGCTGTCTGAGAACCTTCCAGCTTTCGGCCTGCGGAGGAAAAAGAGATTTCGGAAATGTCCCAAACACGCAGTCCCAGCTCAGACTTTTGTACATCTGCTCCTCTTCCAGTCCCGGAGGTGGAAGGAGAAGGCGACAGCATCAGCTCACTGTGCACTCAGATCACCTCGGCTTTCAGTGGACCTCCGGAGGATCCGTTCTCCTCGGCCCCGATGCCCAAACCGGCTTCTTCCCCGCAGTCTCCTGTAGCACCAGGTACAACCTGCAGTTATAAACACGCGCATGTAAACGCTCTTCTGCCGCGTGTAGCACGAAAGTTGTTATCACTTTGAGCCCCAAATTAATTTCTGTTTAAAAGGAAATTAAAGCAGATTACAAATCAGAAGGATTATTATCACAGGAAGTCATCACGTATTAGTCTTTATTAGGTCGTTACAAACATTTGCAAGTTTTGTTCCTCAGTTTGCTAATTCCTGCAATTTCACTGCAAAAAAAAACCCCAAAAAATAAATTAAATCAAAATGTTTGAGAAAAGCTACAAAATCAAACGTTTGTTTTTTGTTTTTTTAATCACAACAATAGAAAAAAAAACCAGAGAAATCCTGGAGGGGCTGATGAGAAGTGAAGCGATAAATGGTCTGTCCTCGTGTAGCGCTTTATCACCTTTCGGTCTCAAAGCGCTTTAACATGGTTTCCCCATTCACCCATTCACACACTAATGAGACTGATCACCATGCAAGGTGCTGCCATCAGGAGAACATTCACACACTGATGGTTCACCATCGGGAGCAACTTAGGGTTCAGTGTCTTGCTCAAGGACACTTAGGCATTTGGACAGGAGGAGCCGGGGATCGAACCACCAACCTTCCGATTAATGTCCAACCCACTCTACCGTCTGAGCCACAGCCCCCTTTATAGACTGGTGTGCCTTTAAACCAGAGCAGAAGAAGAAGAAGGTGCAACAAGACGACTTGGAAATATTGACAGATTCATTTTTTTTAAACAGATGATGTGAAATGATTTGCAGTAATTCTGAGAGGCCGAGTTAGAAGGTTACTTTTGTCAGGTTTCTTGTAAAGGTGCATTAACTGAATATGAAAACAGTCAGAGAGCAGAGAACTGCGTAGGCCCTCCCCCCCCACCCGTGCGCGTGCGCGCACACACACACACACACACACAGGAAGTCAATCCACTTCATGATTGTGCTGCTGTTAATTAAGATTTTTTATTTCGAGAACGTTTGCCCTCCTCACATTTTTTTCTTTTACACAGCTGAGTTTCTAACACTTGTTTGTGCTTCTTAACTGCGCAGCCACACTCAGCATGTCTCACTAAAGATGAACGGCCCTTCCTTTAGCTTCTGTCTCTGCTCTGCTGTAGTGAACGGCACGACTCCGGCCTTCCCTGCATCATCTGTTGCCGCCGCTACCGCTACCGCTAACCCCCCAGCTCTGCCTCCCGCTCTGCCCGCTCGAGACACTAACCCCTGGGCTAAGAACCCAGCAGGGGGCCCGGCCCCCGCACAGCCAGGTGAGCAGCTCCGAGGAGACACTGAAGAGTCGCAGAGATTAAACTCGGTCTTTATCTTCCGTCTTCATCGCATCTGTCTTCCGGGGGTTTTCCAAGTGAAATGGGAGTTTGTGTAATAACGACATCTAATGAGGCCGGATGGCGAGATTTAATCGAGTCCTTTAGTTGGTGTGGATTAGTAGTGGATTAATAGTAACATGAGTTCATCACGACACAGTCGCTCTTCTTCGTTGGGTTTCACCTCCTGCCGTCGGGGCACCGCTCCGATAAATAACCAACGAGCTGGAGGTGCAGATCCCGCTCTGATGAGCGAGCCTGAATGTGTGCTTTTATTTGCACTTTTTATTGCAGGTACAGTAATTTAATGAGTTTACTTGTCGTCTGTCTGAGTGACGTCATCCTCACTTCCTGTGTCTCCGTCCTCGGTGGGTGAGAAACCGTCAAACGCTCACTGAACTGAAAGGAAACCGGTGAAGAGAAATAAGTACAATATGAGGTTTCTTTCAGGGATGATGGCGGAAACACAAAGAGGGATTCTAATGGCCCGAAGCAGGAATAAAACAATTAACAGAAGGATTTAAATTTGGAAAATGTATTTCTCCTTCGCTGTCTTGAAAGGTTCTTATTCAGTGTGACGTGGATACGATGCCTGTAAATAAGTTGCCGGTGACACTGAGACATGTTGAGGATGTAACGACTCGGCGTGAAGAACGTTTATTACGTGCCGGTCTCTTCTCTTCTTCTCTCTCGGTCGATGAACTGTCTCTCTTCTTTGGTTGTGACTCATTCATTTCATCCTGTCTGCCAACAGGAAGTGACTGGTCGTCTCCAACCCCGATGATCGTGGTCCCCCCCCCCTCCTCCTCCCCAGTGATGCCCTCTCACAAGCGCACGCCCTCCGAAGCCGACCGGTGGTTAGAGGAAGTCTCCAAGTCGGTCCGCGCCCCGCTGCCCAACCCCATCCTGGCCGCGGCCCCGCCCCCCATCCAGCCGTTCGCTGTTCCCGCCGCTGCGCCGGTGGCCTTCATGCCCTCTCTGCCCCCCACGGTGCCCATGCTGCCCCCTCGCCAGCCCGCCTTCCACGCTCCGCCCCCGGCCTCCTACCCGATGCCCAACGGGCTTCCGTTCCCTCAGCCCAGCGTGCCCGTGATCGGCATCACTCCGTCGCAGATGGTGGCCAACGTGTTCGGCTCTGCCTCGCAGCCGCAGCCGTTCCCCGTCCCCGCCTCCACGACCCCGCAGCACAACGCCGTCTGCAACGTCAGCCCGTTGTTCATCAAACCCCCGCCGCCCGTCGCCGCGCACCCCGCCGCCCTCCAGCCGGCCAACGGCAGCGTGACCTTCAACGGCGCCGACAGCTGGGCCGCCGCGTCTCTGCTCGCTCCATCCTCCCCCTCCATCCAGCCGCCGCCGCAGGAGGACGCCTTCGAGGCCCAGTGGGCGGCGCTAGAGGGCCGCTCGCGCCAGCGCACCACGCCCTCCCCCACAAACCCCTTCTCCACCGAGCTGCACAAGACCTTTGAGATCCATCTCTGAGGACGGGTTTTGTAGTTCAAAGGTCACGGACAATAAGGCAGGCGGGTGACGGACGACGGACTCCCTCCCTGTCTGGTTGAGTGGACACCTCTGCAGGGACGGTGCGGAACTCCAGGGAAGAAGAAAATAAAACAAAACGTGTCGCTGAGGACGAGGGCGTCGGCTCCCCGGGCGTTTCATCAGCTTCGTCTGCATCGTTTTCTTTCTGCTGCAGAGCGCGATGGCCATCATCACCCCCTCTTCCCCCCCCCACGTCAGCCCCTCCACCCGCCCAGGTGTGGCGCCCCCTGTTGGCCGGACGAGACCTCCGTCACCTGGCAGAGGACCTGCAGCACTGAGAGGACTCGAGCTTCCACACGAGAAGCTCTCATGAATAACTTCCCAATCGTAAGAATATAGTGAGACGATGCCAAAATCTTTATTTTTATGCATTAAGTATATTTTAAATAGCTTTGGAATCTAACAGAAGAGTTGTAAGTAATCTTGCCAAAGGCACAGGCTAGCTACGATGAAACGAGTTTATGTTCGTGTATACAAGAAATGTTCGTATATATTATACATATATATATATATATATATATATATATATATATATATATATATATATATAGAATCTATACTGTACACACAGCTCACAGCAGTGCTAATTTCTAATGTGATGTAAAGAGATTTTGTGAAGGGACAGCTGCTTTACTTTTGTGTTTTATTTTTTGAAAGAAGAATCTCTTCGTCGCCGTTCGTTGCATCCTGTGATCGGATGTGAAGCATCTCACTGTAAATAGGGTGTCATTGCAGCAACAATCAATGTGGACCTAGCAATGATGGCGGTGCCCGACTGGTGGCCTCTCGTGCTTGTGCTCAGTCTTCTTTTTTTTTTTTTTTAATAGTTTAGCTCACATCAGCACTTGACGTTTTTTTTTCCCTCCGTCTGTTGTCACCGTCTTTATTTTCGGTAACAATCTCCTTTTTTTTATTATAATGCAGTGGGACGTCTCATCTCTTTTTTTTTTTTTTAATAGTTCATTTAAAAAAAAATATTGCACAAGCACTAAAGTAGATGGTTTGACCTCACAGGTGACCTTTGATCCACACGGGTCAGTCAGTAGCTGAGCGACTGACCCCCTCTCCCCCCTCCCTCCCCCACGACCTCCGTCAGCCTGCTGCGGGGAGATAAAACGGTTTTCATCTCTCACTGTCTGATTTCTCTATCATGTTTTTTTTTTTTTTTTTTTTTTTAAATCAAAACCTGTGAAGATTATCTATTCTCTGATCTATTTTTCCATTTTGTAATTATTTCATTACTTTATTCTTTGGAGAAATACTGAAGCTAAAAGATTGAATAAACTCATGGTGGTAGAGGAAATTTGCAGTCTTTGGTTTTGATTGTACGGTTCGATAACGAGTCCTTAAAGCATTTAATTGGAGCTATTTTATTATAAATTTAGCAAACAAAAGTGACAAATATTTATTGGTTCCAGGTTCTTAAATGTGGGACTCTGCTGCTTTTCTGTTTAACGATTATTCATCCAGTATCTTTGGGTTCTGGGTGGTTTGTCGGCCGCACCGAGACGTCACCTTTTCGAGAAAACAACTAGTTGCAGCCCTCACATTCATGAATGTTAAATTATATTTGCAAGAACATGTGTTAAAGCTGTTGACATTAAACAAACTAGGTTGATAATAACACAGTAAAATAGCTGGAAGTCGACGAGCAACTCTACCAGAGCAGAAAGGCCTTTATTTTCTTGCTCAGATTTTCCCAATCGGTCCGCAGGTTCAAACCACCAACAGTTTGTTTATGAAACTAAAACTCCGTCACGAGATACTGCCTCAAACAATGTTTTACTTTCTGTAAAATTATAGTTCCTGAGACTCCCATCAAAACCAGGTAATGTTTATCATTCCTCCCACAACCTCTTTTATAGCAAAAAAACAACAACAGTGGTGGAGCCAAGTGTCCAGAGGATGCTGTGTCTGATAATATCTCCTCTGTAAGTATGAATTTAAACTTCCTGGGATCAATAACTGGCATCGGTGGCATTATGAAGATGAATATGTAGAAGAAAATAGCTCAAATAATCACCTTTGGGCCTTTAAAAGTGCAGAAACGCCTTCCAAATCGTTAATGTTTCAAACGGGCGTGTCGTTTGGTCCCCCAGCCAGCAGGCGGCGCTGTCCGCAGAGCTGCTATCCGGTGTGGCGGCGTCCTTATAAATACAGCCCGGAAGACATGGATCGGCTCTTCAAACAAGTGTACATGTGTGTGAAAGCGGCGTTGTGTTGGCTAAAAACGTAAAGGTAAGACTCCCAGTGCCTCTTCACGTGAACACCGCTCTGCTCTGGAGCCGCAGCGGCTCCGTTACGGCCAGGTGAAGCGCTCACTTAACCGGCTAGCTGTGGAGGCTGGCCGGGCTAACGGCGGCTCTACTTTGCCTCTACGAGAAAAACCCTGACAGGAATAGTGGCAGAAAATAATGAAACGACAATTAAAACGGAGGAACATTTGAAGGGGAATGAACACACCGGTTGTTAATTTTGACACGAACACGTCTCGGCTGAATAACGGCCGACGCGAAGCAGAAGTTGTTTTGGCTGCTAGCTTCAGTGACATCCTGACGTTCACTTCGGGTTTTGCGTTTAAACTCAACAACTCTTCATCACCAACAGCTGCTGATGAAGACTCGTGTTTCTCTTCAGCATTTCAACTGGCAGAAAGTTGGAACCGAACCTCCCAACTGTGTCTGCAAAGCGAGACGTGCTTTGAGCTAATGTACTATCAAGTTGTAGCCCGAGTAGCTGCTGCCTGCTAAAAACACCTTCAGTTAGACCAGTTACACCTTCAGTTACACCTTCAGTTAGACCAGTTACACCTTCAGTTAGACCAGTTACACCTTCAGTTACACCTTCAGTTAGACTAGTTACACCTTCAGTTAGACCAGTTACACCTTCAGTTAGACCAGTTACACCTTCAGTTACACCTTCAGTTAGACCAGTTACACCTTCAGTTAGACCAGTTACACCTTCAGTTACACCTTCAGTTAGACCAGTTACACCTTCAGTTAGACTAGTTACACCTTCAGTTAGACCAGTTACACCTTCAGTTACACCTTCAGTTAGACTAGTTACACCTTCAGTTAGACCAGTTACACCTTCAGTTAGACCAGTTACACCTTCAGTTAGACTAGTTACACCTTCAGTTAGACCAGTTACACCTTCAGTTACACCTTCAGTTAGACCAGTTACACCTTCAGTTAGACCAGTTACACCTTCAGTTAGACCAGTTACACCTTCAGTTAGACCAGTTACACCCTCTGTAACGAACCAGAAGCGGTTTTAAATCATCTGTAGCCTCTCTAAGATCATCTAGTCCAGGTTAGACCGTGAGACTCTAATTATAGTGGAACCGGTCTCATGTGGTCTAGATGGGGTGAAAAGCGGTGAAATGTCCCTTTTTGTTGCATTTTTACAAAGAAAACAAAGGTCTCACAAACCAGAAACGGTGTTTTAAAGAATATTTAGCCTATGGAGGATAATCTAGTGCAGGTTAGACTGATCTAATTATAGCGGTTTAAAATCTGGAACGGGTCTAATGTGGTCTAGATGAGGTGAAAAGCGGTGAAATGTTACTTCTTTTTTTTTGTTTTTCATTCACATGAGTAGAATAAAAGTTTCACAAATTGGAAACTGTGTTTTACAGTATCTTGAGACTTTTTATGAAAATTTCGTCCCAGTGTGAGCTGTCTGTTGGTAGTGGTTTTAGATCTGGACCTGTTCTGATGTGGAAAAAGCTGTGAAATGCCCCTTTTTCTTTCTTTTTTTTTTACACTTTCACAAGTCGAGTAAAAGCTTTACTCATTTCAAATTGCGTTCCAGACAGAGTTCAGGTTTTTATCTGAAATATTATAAGTGCATGAAAACGTGCAAAATAACCGAGAAGGACTAAAGGAGAAGTCAGAGATGCAAGTCAGGTTTCCCTTAACTTTTCCTTTAAGTGACGACGCTAACTTCAGTGTTTGTTTGTAAAGCTTTGTGTCAAAAAGCAAACCTCTGAAATGTTCTGGTTACAACAGACACGCCGATTCTAAAGGGGAGAAGAAAAAAAAAGTAAAGTAAGGAAATTAATTATGCAGTAAAAGTATAATCACAAACAAAACAAACCAAAAAAAAAATCGTATTTTTGACACCAACACCCGTGTTCGCCTTTTGGTTGTTGTTCCAGAGATGTGCGGCGCCGGTCCAGATCACAGCAGCAGAACCAGGTTCACGTGGGAGCTCGACACACGAAAGGTGAAACGTCACACAGTTGTATTAATCAGACTCTCTGATCGGCCTCCTGCTGACGTCTCCTCTGTGTTTTGTTTTGGCTCCAGGTTTGAACTTTTCAGCCTCCTGTGTTCTAATTTTGTGTCATCGCTACGAGTCAGCATGTCCCTTCGAGGGCCCTTAACCGCCGTCATCACCGCGGTGCTCGGGGCCACGTTGGGCGGGCTGCTCATCTGGAGAGCGTATCGAACGAAAGGGAAGCGGCCGCCGTCCGTCCAGACGGCGGTCGATCCCGCGGAGGCTCCTCGTCGCGCGGACGCCGAGTACGAACGCGTCCGACCGGCGCAACCTCTCCAGACGGAAGTCGAGGCCGCGGAGCGCCGGTCCGCTCGGCCGCCGGGCCCCCCGGTCCGGATCCCCTCCTCCGAGCAGCTGCTGGGCGTGACGCCGGTGACGGTGAGCTCGGAAGAGGAATGGCAGCAGCTGTGGCCGCTGATGCGGGAGGAGCTGTCGGTCTTCCCCGTGCTGGGGCTGGACTGTGAATGGGTAAAGACCGAAGGCGTAAGAAAATACCTTTTGCATGTCGACGCGTTGAGAGAATGACGGAAAAATCCACCCGAGATCTCGTAGCTTTTGGAAAATTGGAGCTAAAAAAAAACAAAACAAAAAACCACAAACAAACGAGAGAACGATCCGGCCGTGTGAGAGCGGGTGGAGTTTTCCTTTTAACCGTCCGTGTCCCTGCGTCCCGTCTGACCCGGCCGCCGCCGCTCTCCGTCCCAGGTGTCGGCGAAGGGCCGGGCGTCGGCGGTCTCCCTGCTGCAGATGGCCTCGTACTCGGGTCTGTGCGTGCTGGTGAGGCTGCTGGCGTTCCGCGGCGGGCAGCAGCCGTTCCCGCTCAGCCTGATGGAAGTCCTGCGGGACCCGCACGTCCTGAAGGTCGGCGTCGGCTGCTACGAGGACGGCAAGCGTCTGACGCGCGACTACGGCCTGTCGCTGACCTGCACGGTCGACCTGCGCTACCTCGCATTAAGACACCGGTACGGGGGAAGAAACGGACGCCTTCTACGCAGATCCCTTTTTTTTAAATTATTACTATTATTATTATTATTATGATTATTGCTTTTTTGAAATCGTGTCTCTCTCTGTTTCAGACACACGTCGTTGAATAACGGCCTCAGTCTGAAGGTCCTGGCTGCCGATCTGTTGAATGTATCTCTTGATAAGTCTGTGGAGCTGCGCTGCAGCGACTGGGAAGCCGAGCGGCTGAGTCTGGAGCAGGTGGGGAGCCGGTCCGCTTCCGTTGTTTGAGTTTCTTCACTAAATAACCGATAACTTCATTTCCCGGCGCCCGACCGACTGCGTTCATGTTCCCGGTCTGAATCTTTTTTGTCTCGCTGCTCCCTCCAGATGACGTACGCCGCCAGAGACGCCCAGGTGTCCATCGCCGTCTTCCTCCACCTCCTGGGCCTCCAGTCGCAGGTCGTCCCCGCCGCCCCCGACGGGAGCTCCTACCAGGAGCTGGCCACCCGCTGCCAGGGTCTGATGGACGTCCCCTTCAGGGGCCGAGGAGACGGAGAGGACGGGGCCGGAGACGGCGAGAGGAGGCGGAGGACGCGGAAGCCGGCGGCCTTCGAAAGCCCGGAGTCTGGAGATCAGCAAGTCCCGGACCCGCGGAAGAACCACCGGAGGAAGGCGCTGGGCGTCGGCTACACCGTCAGGTGAGCAGCGTCTCCGGAGTTTGAGGGCTTCAGAGGGAGAATATGAAAGTCTGGGCGTCGGTTGATATTCCTCTCCGTCTTTGTCTGTCTGTCACAGGAAGTCTCCTCTCTACGATAACTGCTTCCTCCACGCGCCCGACGGCCAGCCGCTCTGCACCTGCGACAAGAAGAAAGCCAAATGGTACCTCGATAAAGGAATCGGAGGTAAGCCTGAAATCTTCTTCCCCCCCCCCCGCAGGGTTCCTCCTCTGGTCTCGTTCGCTCCCGCCATCACCGATGAACTCTGAATATCTTCAAGTCTGGAGGTTCCCGAGGCTTTAAATATGGAACTTTTTACAGTTTAGTTTCTGAGGAGCCGAGTTTGGCTCCGACGTTTGATTTGAAACGAAACGTGTCGCAAAAAGGGATTTAAAAAAAAAAAAAAAAAAATTAATGAAGGGTTGGTGCACGTTGAGT
The DNA here is from genome assembly GCF_029030835.1 of Brachyistius frenatus. Classification (NCBI taxonomy): domain Eukaryota; kingdom Metazoa; phylum Chordata; class Actinopteri; family Embiotocidae; genus Brachyistius; species Brachyistius frenatus. The sequence goes on from NW_027210701.1 coordinate 515,063, forward strand.
TCAAAGACCGTTGGAAATTTGAAAACTCAACGATGATTTATGTTTTTACAGTTTCCGGCTGATAGATGTTTTTGTTGAAAACATTCCTTTAGACGTTTTTTTTTTGTTTCTGTTCGTTGGTCGAGAAGTTTATTCTGAAGAGATGAGAATATTTCGTCTTTATTTCCCACTTCTTCAGTCTGACGATGTTTCTCTGGTGTGTTTGTGCCGCAGTGCTCCAGAGCGAAGAGCCTTTTGTCGTGCGGCTGCTGTTCGAGCCGTCGGGACGTCCGGACTCGCAGCAGGACTACTATCTCACCGCCAAGGAGAACCTGTGCGTGGTCTGCGGGAAAGCCGACTCCTACATCAGGTATGAGCTGGTTTTCGGTTCGGTTCTCCGGATTGAGAAGGGGCGGGGGGGAGCGACCGGTTCCGTCATGTCGTCCCATTTGATTGATTTCCTCCGGGTTCCTGCAGGAAAAACATCGTCCCGCACGAGTACCGGCGGCATTTCCCCACAGAGATGAAGGACCACAACTCCCACGACATCCTGCTGCTGTGCACCGGCTGCCACGCCGCCTCCAACATGCACGACAGCTTCCTGAAGCAGCAGCTGGCCGACGAGTTCGCCGCCCCGCAGGGCTGCGAGGAGGGCGTGCGGCTGCTGGAGGACTCGGACCGCCGGCGCGTGCGCTCGGCCGCCCGAGCTCTGCTCACCGCCGGCGACGGGCTGCCGGAGCCGCGGCGGGAGGAGCTGCAGGTTCTCATCAAGAGCTTCCTGAACACGGACGAGGAGCAGCAGCTGACCGACGAGGCGCTGCAGCAGGCGGCCGCCCTGGAGACCAGGTGGGTGGAGACTTATTTATTTTATTTTTTTTTAAATTGTAACACCACCGGAAATTAAAAACAAAACTAAAAAAAAAAAAAAAAAAAAATCCAGTTTGACTTTTTTTTTAAACTATGAAGTCATTTTCTGGTGTTGAACTCGAATAAAAACCTTCTCGGCTTTGTTGCATGAAACAAACGGAAACTAAAAGTTCAAGTGCCAAAAAAAAAAAACATCGAACATCGTGAACATGTGCTGTAACGCCTCCGAGAGTTTATTATCTGCCTGAGCAACGTAGCCGAACAGAGACGGATGGAATTAAAAGTTTTTATTTCAACAGAAGCTCATAATCCTGCTTCGATGGGCTCGTTGGATTTATTTGCATTTTAATTTTTCCCATCAGACAGACGAGATCTGAAATGTTTCTTAAAAATCTTTAAAAATACACTTTAAAATCAATCCAGGTCGATTAATACTGAACTTTAAAATCTCTACATTTTAAAACTCTCCGATATTCTGTGTTTGCAGGAAGTAAGAATTTCCAACCCGCCTTTTTAATACCTGTTGATCGTCTGAATTATAGTTTAACGTACACGCCCTCGCTAATATTCCCACACCGAGCCGCCGCCACCGCCGGATGACGTTCGAGGCCCGGCCGGTCGGCCGGTCGGCTGGTCGGCCGGTCGGCCGGTCGGCCGGTGTGGTCGTCGCTCCGCCTTTCGCGTGCATGCGCCGGAGCTGTTGTGCGTTCCCGTCTCTTGACTGCTGCTCTCTCCTCCTCCTCCTCCTCCTCCTCCTCCTCCTCCTCGAAGGATCTTGAACGAGGCGTACGTGCCTCACGGGCTGAAGGTGGTGCGAGCGCACGCCGAGCGCGGCCTGCGGGGCCTCATGGACCTGGAGCGCCGCTGGAGGCAGCACTTCCTCACCACCATGCAGCCGCGCCACCTTCCTCCCTTCTGGTCCGTCGAGCACAATCACAGCAAGTTCCTCCGCAAGTACGGAGACGACCTGCCCGTCAAACTCAACTGAGCGTCGGATCGTCAGGTTTTTACAACCCGGACTGCTTGTTTGTTTGTTTGTTTGTTTGTTTGTTTTTTTAAGTGAGCAGACGAAACGCACTGATGGAGTTAGCGGGGACCTGAAGCGTCGAGCGGCCACTCTGACGGACATAAACGAACTCTGACCTTCGGACAAACGCCAACCGCGCCGACACTTTTTTTTTTAATGCTGAAAAATGTCTAATTATTTATGAAATAAGTGAAGATATCTGATGATTTTTTTTAGAAGGAGATGCGGCCTGCTCTTAATCCCCCTGCACCTGATGAACCCCCGTCCCCCCTCCCCCCGCTCCGTCCCCCCTCCCCCACTCCTGCAGGCCTGCAGCTCATCACCTCCGTCATGAGGAGAAACGATTTGCTTCGCAGAGACGAGGTCATTTTCAACGCGACCTTAAATGACTCTACAGCGTTAGTTTTCACTCTATTGTCTGTTTTAGGTCAATAGATGAAAGAAACATCTTGAACTCCGACTCGATCTTTGCCCCGATTTTTTTTTTTTTTTTTTTTTTTTTCTAAAAGATGAGTTTGTAGTCGAGATGCCTGAATGTGCTCCACCCTCGCGGGAGGAGACGGATGTTGGCGTTCTTCCAGTCGATCCATTTACCCCCCCCCCCCCCCTCCTCCCACCAGCTCATGTTTCCGTTCTGCTGCCGAGTCTCCGGACGGTCGGGGACATCTTCATGGCTCATGTTTTAATGTGCCTCTTAAAAACCCCGAACCGGAACCGGAGACGTCACCAGGACCTCGATTCCGTTTTTCACCCCGACGTCGTTCCACACAAATCAAATTGCACAGAGAAGAGAAGGCGCCAACGTAACGAACTAAAAACTCCCTCTGCGAGGCTGATCTTCATCATGAGTGTTAAATTAATTTGTAAACTTTGTGCTTTCTCTATTGTGAGTGAAATTGAAAAAAAAAAAAATAAAAGTTTGTATTTATATTCTGCGACTCGTTTTGTTAAAAAATAAATATATATATGTATATATATATATATATCTATAAAAAAAGAAAACACAAACACGTTCACTTTTTTTTATTTCTTACAAAATCACAGTTTAATAAATAGTCTGTAAAAATGAGTACAAAAGTGGTTTTCTTAACATTTCATATATGAATCACTCGTGACTTTCAGCTCAAAGGAGTCTTTAGGTGGATTTTTTTTTTTTTTTTTTTTTGTCAGGAATGACACTTTTTACAATCTTAGTTTTGCTGAATTAAGGCCTCTTGATTTTGGCATCAGAACAATCTTGTCAGTCAAATGTTTTTTTTTTCTTTTTTTTATCTAAGTTGAATTAGTGTAGAGTCATGAGCTCCCCTGGTTTCACAGTTCAGTCAGGAAAAATTAAATAAAGCACATTTACAAAATAAAAAAAAAAAAAAAAATGGCTCAACATGCAGAGAATCCCTTTTGTCCTAAAGACGCCGAACAAAACGAAGCATCTTTCTAATGTCAGCGTTTGACACTGCGACAATAACAATGGCACATGAGGCTGCTTCCTTTTAAGGGGATTCCATCAAAGTTGACTTTCAGTTTTCTCTCATCTCGAGCATTCTTGAATTATTGATGAGAAATATATATATATATATATATATATATATATGTTTTTTTAAAGTACATTTTGGTGGAATTCCCCTTTTTAAGAAGTGTAGCGGCGACAAAGAGTGCAATCCTCTGACACTCTGACATCTTTACTGCATTACAGCGAAACCTCTGAGGGTGGAGACACACCGGACGATTCAGTCGATCACGTGTTTTAATATTTCTGTTTGTAGCTCTCGTGCTAACTGAAGCTAACCGACCGCTAGCTGTATTTCATAATGAATCCTCCTGTGTGTGTTTCCACCCGTACCACTGCAGAGTTTCGACACTAAATTACTGCATATTTTAACTCCTTTTGTTCGACAAAAGACGATTTTTACATATATAGATATATATATCTATATCTATATATATAGATATACATATCTATATATACATATATTAAAAACAAAAGAAATGACGATGCGATTTAAGAAATGAGTGCTTGTTTGATTTGGCTCCAAATCTGTTTTTTTTTTTTTTTGTTGTTGTTGTTTTGTTTTTTTTTAAGTAATGAAGTACGTTCACATTTCAGAACAGCAGCTGTTCCAGAATTCGAAACGTCACATTAAATATTCGCTTTCTTACAGATCCCATTTCTACGATGGATTATTAGAGCAACATGGAGAATTAAAATCAGAGGAAGAAGGTTTTTTTTTTCTTTTCATTTCTACCAAAAAGTTGAAAAGTCGAGGATAAAGTTGAAATTGGATTACGCAACTTTTTTTCTTGACATTTCAACTTTTTTTCTCGACATTACGACTTTTCTCAACACTTAGACTTTTTTTTTTTCCCGACATTATTCTCGAAACAGTATTTGAACTTTATTCTTGACTTTTTGTTCTAGAGAGCTCAATTAGTTTTCTTTAATCCACCTCTTTTCTTTTTGTCTTTGTTGTGGCCTTAACACTCTGTCGTACGTTTCCTTAAAGGTACACTGAATTAACAATAAGGCATTTTCTAAACATTTTCAATTGGCTCGTCAAACCCTTAAACCTCCAAAAGCTCAATTTTGAAGTACGTTTTCAAATGACATCACAAAACTTAAAGACATTTTGCAGCTTTAAGACCTTCCAGGTAAAGTCCGTCTACAAGGAATATTCAGTTTCGTGAGGAAGAGTCGTTTCCTCGGGTTGTTTTCATACGAGTGGAATTCACATTTTCATACCGACCAGTAAGATTGTCACGTTAACATAACATGTTGCAGAAAAGATCAATTAAAAATCATATATTGCCCCACAATGGCTGCGTGAAAATAAATCTTCGGCTTCGTACGTCGGGCTCCGAACCAATAATTTAATAAATAAAGAGAACTCTAAACGTGAAGCGGATGGTTCCTCTAGTTTTTTTGTGTTTTTTTTTGGTCAAAGGCTGTTTGACGATGCAGCGAGGCTCGACTTCGTTACGGCTTCTTCGTGTTTTTTTTCTTTCCTAAACTGGACTTTTTAAAAAAAAAAATAATTTAATTGTTGTTGTTTTTTAAGTCGCCCTGAAGCCCTTTAAAACATGTTAGAAATGTCAAAAACTACGCGAGCTTCGATGACAAAATGACAACGAGAAGCAAAACAAAAGATCTCCCTCCTCCTCCTCTTCGTCCTCCTCTTCCTCACTGCACCACCACTGCTCCCAACAACCCCCCCCCAACTTATTATTGCTTGCATGTTAACACGCACGGTACGGGAAACCATTCACGGACAGAAAACTAGAAATATCTCACGGCACGAGTGACGGCGAGGCTCCGGAAACTTAAAAAAAAAAACGGGAAAAAAACTACCGAATGTGTTTTAGCGCCCCCTGGCGGGCTCTTTCTGCTTCAACGAGGACCAGTTTTTGTGGGAGGAGACACGACACGGACGTTTGCTGGTGTATTCAGGATGTCACAAATTCTTTGGAGTTTCATTCGTTAAGCCGAGACGACGGAGCCTGCGGGAGTTTTTTCGCGAACCGTCCCGTCGCAGGATGTTTTTCACACACGCTCTCTCGCACACACACTCGTCGCACATTCGCCGCCTTTTCTCCATGTAAAACACAATTGGCACAGATTATCAAAATAAATACCCTGGAAGCTTGGCACTATGCAAAAGAAACTTCACTTTTTTTTCCTTTTTTTTTTCAAAGAAATCTTATAAAAAACTATTGAATAATCTCAGTCTACTCCACGTTTGCGTTATCCTCACTATTACTTATATACTATATGCTGATGAAGGTTACACCAGTGTCGTAAACCTCTGAATGACTTAACTACCACTGAAACAATATAGCTCCTATTCAGATAGATTTTTTTTTTCCACAAACGTACATCAAAATGAAGTATCTAACATCTATCGGACTATAGATAGTGCTGTTGTCTGGTATGCATCTCTTTATAGTGCCTCTTCGTTTTTTTTTTGTTTTTTTTTTACTCCCCGTTTTTCTTTCAAACAATCAGTTTTCCTTTAAAAGTAGAATCTGAAGCCCGTGAGGGGAACAGATGAGAAGTTTGTTTTCGTCGCGCCTCGGACAGACGTGCGGTCGTCTGTCGGGGGGGGAGGGGGCGGGGTTACCTCACAGGTGTCCCTCCAGGATGCTGGTGACGGCCTGGTCCAGTGAGGGGCCCGACGGCGCCCTGCTCGGGGCTGCGGAGGGGCCCTGCAGGCGCTGCAGCTCCAGTATGCTGTCGATGGCACTCTGTAGGTGTTCGCTGAGCATGTTGTCCTCTTGGAGGGGGGGAGGCGGCGGGCTGAACCGCTGATCCGGCCGAGGCGACGCGTCCGACCGGAAACATTTCAGTTTTGGCGCGCTGACATCTCTGGGAGGCAACTCGAAGCGAACGTCCTGCGGCTCTGGCATAGAAGGAGGGTTTGGGTTTTTTATTTTGGAAGTCGGCGCTGTCTGTGGGACTTCCTCCGCAGCATTACCAGGCGGAGCGCCGTTGGACATCTCCTCGTCACGCTGAGGACGGCGGGACGCACCGTCGGGTGCCTGAGAGTGGCGTTCGCTCACGGCTCCGCCTCCGTTGGTGAGCTGACCCGTGTGGTCCCTCTTCAGTCCCGGGTCGCACGCCGAGTTGTGGATGACCTTACGGGAGCCGGACTCCTGCTTGATGGTGAGTCTGAGAGCCCCGCGGGTGCTGGAGCGGTACGTCTTCAGTCCCGGGGGCCGGTCCGACAGTCGGGTCCAGGCTGGCGGGGAGGAGGGGCTGTCGGAGGAGGGCAGGTGGGTGGGGCCAGAGGAGGGGGCACCGTGAGGGGACGACCCGGCCGTAGTCAAGGCCGTCATGAAGGACTCTGGAAGGAGGGAAAGAGGAGCTGATTGATCTGCAGCGGTCGGTTTGACTTCCTGTCCTCCGTGTGGACAGTTTGACTGACTGAAAGACGTCTCATGTCGAGAGGTTAAATTTTTGTAGTATTGTTTGAAACAGTAAATATGCAGATCTGGAAGACATTCATTTGTGACGTTCACAAAATAAAATGTTCCTGTTTGTTTAGATAATTAATAGACCCCATAAATGATTCTTTTAATGACGTAATGGCAAATGAGTGTAGAAGTAGCGCCACCACGGTACATCGTTTATTTTAGTTATTGGTACCCGTCTGTCAGTAACTTCTCTACATCTTATTTATAGGCTTTGCGGATTTATTTATGTCGTATCTGACCAATGCAATTTTCGTTTACAAAGGCAGAAACATAAATCTAAATTTTATTTACGTTTTACGTTATTTAAAAGCCAATAAACGGCTGTTCTTCTTCTTCTTCATCTTTACTGTAATAGTGACATAAAATTAAAAACAAAAAAACAAAAGCAATCTTTAGCTGAAATTTCACGATTAAAAGTCACCAGTTAATATTGGAACTATAATTTTATATCCAGCAGATATTTGTTTTGGAGATGAGATACACCGCGCTGAAATTAAGGGATATGTTTCTGGAAAGACAAACATTTATAATTCTGCAACGGATAATAAGCATTTTAATCGTTTTTTATGTGTAATTCAGCGGTGATGCTCTTTAATTGCAAAGATAAAACCTCATGTTTTAGATGAAGAGTTTTTGGTTCCTCGTTAATCTTCTTACTGCAAAATCCCCAAAATGTTCACATAAAATTGTCTTTCAATTTGATTTTAGGTGCTGTTTCGTAGAAAAGTGAGTAAATACCAGCTTTCTGAATCGGAATCAGCGATTCTGTTCTGTTTTTCTGTTATTATTCCCCGGTCTGACATTTAACAGTTTTCAAGAGCCTCTCTTCCCCTTTTACAACTTTTTAATTAACATAACAACCCTGCTTTAATTTGCTCTTAACCTCTCACATGTAATTCTTCGTCATCATGCTGAGTCTTTCTCAGCACGACCCCCCCGCTCCACATTTACACAGCTTAATTACACATTCACACCTGGGAGCTGCGCCGGAGCAAATATGGAGGTTAAGTGGCGCGCTCTGAGGTGCCGCTAAATTAGTTTGTTAAAAAAAAAAAAAAAAAAAAAAAGTGTCACTAATTGACTTTTCCCCAGCGGTCCAGATTTTCTCACAGCGCCGGGATGTGAAGCAGCATCCTTCCTCCGTGTGATAATGATAATAAAAGGAGGTAATGGATGTTTTCCACTGACCTGGGTCTCTGCGGGCTCGTCGTCTGTCCTCCGCTAAAGCGTAGCGCTCGGCCTGGAGGAAGAGACGCTCCAGCATCACCATCTCCGCCGACGGGCTCTCCTGCTGCGGAAACCAGACCAAGTAGCTCATTAACTGAAGTTGTCTGGTCTGAACAAAGTCCGAATCAGCATCCAGACACGGCTTTGATTGAGGAGGTGATGGTACCGTGTGCTGCGGCTCACCTGGGCTTCTCGGACCAATAGCTGCCTGTATTTGTTGACCATGTCCTTGGTGCGTTTGAGCAGGAAACCGGACACGGTGTCAAACTCCTGGTCCACTGCGGAGAGGAACGTCGGCAAACTCGGATTAAATACGACAACAAAGGGATTACACCTTTATACTGGACTCGTGGTTTTGTTGTGTTCACTTTGGACACGGGCCTTTAATGTTGGTGAGATGAAGTCTGAACCGGAGGCTTCATGTTTTCTGAACACGATGTCTCCAGAATGCCTTCATGGACTCTCTTCCAATTTGCCATAAACGTTTACTCGAACTCAATGATGAATTAATTAGACGTTGGGGGTCAAAGGTCACTGTGACCTCACACCCGACCCATTCTCGTGAATATCGCGTTAACTTGGGAACACAAGCGGCGATTGTTTGGACTCTGAACTTGGGTGCCAACCATGAAACTGTGGCGATTGTATTGACCTCCGGTGGTGAGAATGTCCATGAATCATTCCGTTTTTTTAGTTTTAGTCTAGTCTTATTGGTTGCGGTTACGACTGTAATGTTTTTGACGCCTTTTTATGCCTCTGTGCCGGCGATAGCTAATCGCTTGAGTCATTGTGTTTTGAGTTGTTTGTCCCAAGCCTCTGAACGCAATATCACAAGAACGCCTTCATGGACTCTCTTCAAATACAGCACAAACGTTCACTTGGACTCAACGATGGACCGACTCAATTTTGGTGGTCAAAGGTCACCATGACCTCGCACTCGACCCCTTCTCGAAGAAGGGGCGACAGTCATCAGTCGAAGCTCACTGACCTAAATTGAAGTCGTCCTGAGTGGGCGGGTGACCAGCGCAGGTGTGGTACGGCAGCAGCCGTCGCACGGCGTCCTTCAGCGTGGAGAAGGCCGGTCCGGTGAACGGGCTCTGAACTGCTGCGTGGTCTGAACAGAGCTGCTGCTGGAACCTGAAGTGTTTGGAGACAGAAAAGTACTTTAAAACTGGACTCAACCTCTTGACAGTCGTTTCTCATCTGTTCTGGGTTGCATACGTGTTAAGCCTGCGCTGTACATGATTCCCTTATTCCCTCCGTGCTCCTTACCTGTGCCGGCGCAGTGCTGGTGTGAGCCTCTCCTCTCTCTGCGGCTCCAGAGGACCTGCCAGCTGGCACACACGGAACATTTCGGATGAGTTCAAAGGACGGAGCCAGGGGTGCATTTTCCAAGTTATTAATTATACGTTTGCTGCATTTAACAAATAATCATTTCAAAGCCTGTCGTCTCTAATTGAAGACTGGAGCTCAGTTCAGTTCAGCCCAGAGAGTTTTAATATCATTCTCAGTGTGTTGACCTCTGGAATGGGAACGTTCGCTGGTTGTTTCTCACCTTGGTGGCGCTCTGCTGGCCCGTCTGGACGGGGGAACACTCCATGGGAGCTGAGGGGCCCTGAACCTGGACCCCCGGGGCTGTAGGAGAGGGTGGATGGACATCGAGAGTAAAAGCTTTACTCTCCACGGCCAAGGCAGCTGTTGGCTCTGATGAAGGACACAGAGACGATGATGAGGATTGGAAATTAAAGATAACGGCGTCGTCGTATTTCTGAGGAACCAGGGTGAACTCACTGTTTTGTGTGTGCTGCTGGGCAGCGGAGTCGTCTCCTCCTGCGGAGAGAGCAGCAGGTGCAGCGGTGGGATCCGGCTGCTGCTGAGGCACCGAGACGCTGGCACGCAGAGGGGAAGGACTGCTGTGGACGGACGTGTGGATCGAGGGCTGAGGCTGGGAGACGGACAGCTGGATCTGGACCTGGGGTTGGGGCTGGGAAACTGAGGCCTGGACCTGGGGCGTGGGCTGTGACTGGATCTGCACCTGGTTCTGGGCAAAGACTTGTGAGAGGTGTGGAGGGACCTGGTATTGGACCAGGGGCTCGATGCGGGGCTGCGGCGGAACTGTGGTCTGTGGGACTGAACTCTCAGGTCCGATCTGAGGCCCAGCCGGAGGGGAGAAAGAGTCCGAAGCTGGTCTCCCAGAGTCCTGAATCTGAGGGGGGGAGCAGATCAGCGGGGCGTCCTCGGGGTCCGAGTGAAGCGGGGAAACCTCGACACGCTGGTCGGACATCAGGGTGCAGGTGTCCTGACCCGAGACGACATGGGTCGGGGGTTGGGTGTCCCTGTCTGTGGAGACTGGGGAGGCGAGCGACTCCATCGGCACCACCGGCAGCGCTCCGACCAACAAGTCAGACGGAATGGGAGAGTTAAGTGCTTGCTGTGGGAGAAAGTAGAATAAAAGATGAATCTGATCATGGAGCCACCAACATCTGACTTCAGCTGCTTTCAAATCCAAACTAAAACCTCAATTTATCTTCTCTACTGTCAGTTTTATTGTGTAAAACCCTGCAGGAGTCGGCTGAGGCTCTCTGACCTGTTGCAGATGTTGCATAAAGGCCTGGTTCTGACCCATCGACTGGGTCACCTCCTCAACTACTTGGGTCATGTCTGCTGGGGGCATCAGAAGTTTGGGCATCTCCACGGCTGGGTCCGGGGCCAGAGGCGGTTCGGGAGGCGGCTGCAGGACGGTGACCACGGGAGGAGAGGAGGACGGCAGCCTGGCGGAGGTCGGCTGCACGGAGACGTGCTGGAGGACGTGTCCGTAGGGCTGCAGAGGGAAACAGAAGAGTCACATAAAACTACAGTGTGCTGCCAGAAGTGTTGGGTTTAAACATTAGGGTTATCCAAAGGCAACCGGACTTGCTTGAAACTCCGGAAGACGTTTCACCTCCTTCAGTTCTAACTGGGGGTCGAGTCCAAGGCTTTGACCTCTTGTGAGGGTCGCAAGCACCTCGAGAGTCGTCGAGGTCACATGTTAGACCCACTCAGCCATGTCGTGCGTCGTTATGTGAGTCACAATGTTCCCGGTATAAATGTGTGTCACTATGGTCCTGGTGTAAACGGGTATTGAGCTTCCAGGGGAGGGATCCCAGGTCTGCATTGCGTTGTGTCGTAGCCCACCTCCTCTGTTCAGAGCCGGTTGTTTGACGAACATGGATGATTTAGAAGGTACCGAGGTACCAGAAAACATTTCCCTTTGTGGCGAGGCGAGCTGAAGGATCAGCAGCAAGGGTCGTGGGGTTCGAGTAAATCTGTGATGTATGTCGGGAGCGAGTCCATGCAAGGCCTTCAAAACGAAGTGAAATCGATTCAGTACGTTGCAAGAGAAGGTGGGATGTCTTTTAGAGTTTGTCAGAATCTGGTTTTTAAGTCTGAAAATAACACGCTAACCTGTAATCAAACGTTGGGTGAGACCATCATGGATGCCATGAGATGACACAGATTTGTTGAGGTATTTTTTGTTGTTGTTGAAAGAATGCTTTTAATATCTCTGGTGACACTTCGTTGTTGTGGGCAAACCAATGAGCTGTAGGCCATTTAAAGAATTTGTGCATCAACATGATGGTGCATCTACATTTTTACGTTGTTCCAACAAACTCTAAATTTGGTATGCAAGGATGATTTTTATGCACGTGTCCCAGCTGTACCTCCAGAGGTTGTGACTGCAGTGAGAGCTCACCTGTGGTAGCTGATGGAAGGTCTCCTCTGAACCGGTCCGCTCCTCTTGCATCGCCCTCTCGGGCAGCAGCACCACGGACGCCTGCTGGAGGCTCAGCTGTCCCTCTGCTACTCCGGTCTGAGGAGCCGGCGCCTGCGCGGCGAAGGGCAGCCCCTGAACCACAGAGGGCCCGTTCACGATCGAGATGGAAGTGAGGTCGGGGGGAAGCACCCCCGAACTGTTGATCAAGGTAATGTGGTTTCCGAGAGCGGAGCTGTGGACCAGCGTGGCGCGCTGCCCCTGCCCTCCTGGAGTGTAGGTTCCCGCCAGCTGTGCCGGCATCTGGAAGACAGTAGCGGGCGCCGGCTGGAGCTGCAGAGGTCCTGAAAGCACGGTGGCCTGGCGGAGCGCGAGCTGCCCTGTAGGGGTGGTGAACACGGGGCTGAAGTTCAGCTGTCTTTGGGGAACGGTTAGGATCTGAGAGCCGTCTACAAGCTGGCCGGTGGAGGGAGTCACGCTGTGGACCGACTGGCCCGGGTGACTGGGGGTCAGCAGCGGTCGAGCGCCGCTGGCGGGCTGGGAGATTGTGACGGGGCACTGGCCCGGAAGAAGGAACTGGTTTTGGCTTTGGAAGAGTCCCTGAGGCTGGAGCAGGAAGGAGCCGCCCTGGTTGACCAGCTGGAGGCTGACCGGTTTGGGGAGCTGCTGGGCGGCCTGCGACGTTGGAGCGACCGTCTTCTGGCCCGCAGCTTGGGACAGCAGGATGTTTGGCGAGGCGGTCCCCGGGACGAACGTGAGGCCAGGAGTGGGTTTCTGGCCCGAAGGCTTGGGGCTGATCTGAACCAGTCGGGGCTGAATGCTGATGGGCAGCTTGGGCTGGATGGGGAGGGGGGCGCGCTGCAGGACGATGCCCGGCGCTGCCGCTGCGGTCGCCGCTGCCCTCAGTGTCGGGGTGATCAGAGGGCGGCTGGTGACGCTCGGCACCGCCTTGTGGATGATCATACTGGAGGCCTGCGCGGGACTCAGAGAGAAGGAGGCCTCCGGAGAGGGAGCGGGGAACACGTTTCCAGGCAGCAGCCCCATCAGCTGAGGAGGGGCAGCCGGTTTTAGAGAGGGGCACCCCGGTCCGACAGCCAGGAGGGAAGGCTGAGGGGGCTCCACTGCTGCCTGCGTGTCTCTGGGCATCGCCGCGGTGACGGGTAAGGTCACGGACTTGTGTATGAAAGGTAAGCTGGCCGGGGAGAGGAGCGGGGCGGGCGAGTACAGGGACAGACCGTCCCCTGATTGTGCCAGACCTGCTTCCAGAGCCATGGTCTGCTCGGTGATCTCCGCCTCCTGCAGGCTCTGCTGCAGGATGTCACATGCCACCTCCGCCTCCTCCTCTTCCTCCACTTCTCCCTTCTTTGCCTCGCAGTCAGCCTCCACAGGTGGTCCGCCCAGCGCCACCGCCGCCACCGTGTCTTCTCCGCCCTCTGGAGACGACAGGAGGGCCTCCTCCAGGAAGGACAGATCCACACACCCGGGCGGAGGCGTGCCTGGGGAATCCCTGCCATCTCCCAGCAGAGAGACAGGGCTCTGGAGGAAGGACACAGCGGGAGACAGAAAGAGAGGTTCAGACGACTGAGAAAAGAGGCCGAGCGGAAATATGGGGAGAAGTGTGTGATTAGCGGGAGCTAACAGGAAGCCGTTTGCAAGCACAGGAGGAGAGAAAAACATGTTCCTCCTGTGTGTGTGTGTGTGTGTGTGTGTGTGTGTGTGTGTGTGTGTGTGTGTGTGTGTGTGTGGGTGGGGAGAGGGGGGGGGGGGGGGGTCTGGGTGTTGTGAAGCTGCTGGCTGTGGATCCAGACACTCACCGGGGCATCTGTGAAGAGGGAGGGCTCCCCAGAGGAGGAGCTAATGAGCAGGTCTTCAGTCTGCAGCTGGTGGGAGAAAATCAGACGCTTTCAGACCGAGGCGGGTGAGAAACGCACAAACTACCACACTCACCTCTGAAGGCCGTGCGCAAAGGAACATTTCCATCTCACACTTATTGTTTGCTCTATTGATTTTTTTTTAACATTTTTTTATTAGAGTCCCTCTTTATTTAAGACGCCTCTGTTACCTCATTGGTCCCATGAAGGAAGTCGTTCAGGGCTTGGGGGTCACTGCAAACACAAAGAAACGGATCCCGGTGAATATTTGCCGCAGAAACACGCGACACAAAACGTCTCCGCTGACTTTCGAACATCTTCAGGATCAGAAACTCACCACAAAACATCAAGTAGACAAGTCCCATCTTCATCCTCCATGTCAACTGGAAGGAAGACAAGGAAATGGCGTTAATTTGTGCACTGGATGATGTTTTAGTCGCAGTCTATTCGCCCTGATCATGTTACATTTTTCATGAAAGTCAGGCTGCTTTTTGGAATTGAATTTCCTGTTTCGTTGCTGCTTCTTGCGTAATTCTCATGTAGATGACTTTAATGAACAAAATCATTCCTTCAAAACAAATAACGTCTTATTGATACGTAGAATTAGATACTTGTTTTTAAATGTGGCTCAGGTGGTCAACAAAACCTACTTTTACATTGTTGTTTGTTTTTAAAAACCTCTGTGAAAAGTGCAGTATGAACAAACCCTACATACTTTCTTGAGAGTGAAATAAGGCGTCAGATTTACAGCTTTTGTGTGACATCGTGGGAGAAAACTGGAATTTAAACATGAATAATTTTTCATATATCCCCTTAAATTGAGCTATTTTTTGACAGATTAATGATTCTAAATTCAAAAATATTTGATATATAATGATATAAAACCTTGAGCTTTGATGACTGCCATCTGTGACTCAGATGGTGGAGCATTGTAATGCCCACTATTCATAAGCTTTGGCAGTTCAACCCCGGTGTCCTTGAACCCCAGGCAAGCACCTTGCACGCTTGCTTCACTATGTCAACAAAGAAACGGTCTAAAAATTCAAATTTCCAATTTTGTTTTGAATTTACCTTGTGTTTTCTCCCATTTTTGCCATTTTCTTTTAAAACTGTGGACTCTTCATACCTCTAAAGGTCCTTCAAAGGAAGAAACTGGAGACAGAAAATCACCATCAGTGCGTGAATGTGTTTTTGAATGTTACTGGTATGAAACAGCAATTAAAGACTCAGATGTTCGACAAATGAATTTACTACTTTTTACTTTAATAATTACTGATGCTTACATCACTACAGTTGCCATCCTTTTTGTGATGAGACCCTTTAAAATAAGTTTAAAGGTCCGGTGTGGGCATGAGTTCAACCAAAGAGGGATGTCTTTATGTCTTCTTCCCTTGAAGGACGTTTAGAGGCCTAAACAGGTAAAAGTGTCCAGAGTTTCAAAAGAAAATGCAAAAATGTGAGAAAAAAAAACCCTGAAAATGTCTTCGTGAAATATGAGTCCTTGTCCATCATCATGTGCATGCACCTACTTCATATATGAGAGGCCCCATACAGAGCGGTCGAGCTGAGTTCTGCTGGTGGCCTCATGGGAAGTGGTGGCCGGGCTTCAGTGTCTGGAGGCGGGTGGCGGCCAGGCCGAGGCGGCGGGACGGAGCGGAGACCTCCCTCTGCCGGGGCATCGCTGCGTCTCGCGGGGTGGAGAGGCTGAGATGATATGGAGGGTGGAGGGGTGGCGGATGGAGAGGAGGAGGAGGAGGGTGGCAAAAACACAACCACCACATGCTGTCAGGTCACTTGAGGTTACCAGCAGCTCAAACACACTCTCCCCTCAGCGGTGAAGCGTTCAGATCAATATATGATTCATCAGTTTGTGCCGAGCTGCGGGCAGGACTGGGGCTGATTCCTGGAGCTCACATCTGGGGCAGACCGGACCGATTCTTTACCGATAACAGCTCCGTGTTTTTTGACTATCGATTAAGCTCGAGGCTGATGAGGAAGATGGAAGCTATTGTTTGTGTCTCTCGTTACAGACACGAGCTGTAAATAGACGGACTCCCCCTGCGCCTCGGACGCGGCTCGTCCCGCTCTCCTCATGGCTGAAAAACAAGAAGCACCGTGGAGGAGCTCTCGGGCGCAGCGCGAGCCAATTATAACATTACTCACTTGCCTCGCGCTCAATTTCCCGGGGAGGTCCCTTTATATATATATATATAAAAAAAAAAAAAACAAGCCAAAAGGACGAAGCTCCCCGTGTGGCTGCGCTGACATATTCTTGTTTACAAGCAGACCGCCGCATTAACACCCTCCAGGTACCGCAGCGCCCCAACGAGCCTCATCCCAACCTGCAGCGGCAAGTGCACGCTATTCTCCGGCGACAACAGGACCACGAGCCTGTGATGCATTTACAGGTTACGTAAGGTGAATGTGTGTTCATGTGAAATTAATGTCCCAAAACGATGCAACGAGCCGCTGCTGCTGGTTATATATATATATATATATAATTTTTCCTTTCTGGTATTTTTTTTTCTTTTTTTTTCCCGACAGCCTGAGTGGGACCACGGCAGCTGACGCCTGCTGCTGTAAATCATATCGCGGTAACAAAAGATGCTCCGTGTTAAATATCATTTCCACGCAGCCAGCCCCGAGCGATCCCCTCATCGGCGAGCCATTAGAGTAATTCAGCAATTCACAAGAAAACACAACCGAGAGAGGGAAGAAAAAAAAAACTCACCCCTTCTTTGTGGTTTATTGTCCTGTCAAGCGGGCCTCTGCGCCATCGATTCTCACTCAGTGGTCTTTTCAGATGCTAAAAGGAGGAGAGGGGGTGGTGGTGGTGGTGGGGGTGGTGGAGGGGGTAGGGTGGGATGGAGGAGGAGGAGGAGGTGTGGGGGAGAGGGGGTACCGGGGTGGGTGTGAGAAACAAGACTGTGGAGAGCAGATCACAACACAAAGGTAGAAAAAAACAAAAAAACACACTCTCGGAGGAGGAGACGGAGATCCAGATTCAGCAGCGACACTGCAGGACGACAGAGGCCGCCTCGTGCGCTCCGTCAGGCGGCCGCACGCGTCGAATGTCCCCGCAGGTTCCTTGTGGAGCTCCTTCATCCCCGTTACAAATTATAGATTTTTTTTATTTTTATTCAGAAAATTGTAAATGCATTCAGAGGCAAAACAGTGAAAAGAAAAATCAATATTTCGACGCATACTTGGGAAAATTACCACGTGCAACTGAAGCAAATACTTTTCTATACTGTTAATATACTTAATCTGATAGCTGCTGCTAACTCACATTTTATTACACTTATATAAGACTTTATTCCATTTTAACTATACACTGCTCTTGTTTTTAGTATTTTAACTGGCACTTTTAATTTGCACAGATTATGTGGGTGTAAAATGACAACAAACTTGTGTGGGAGGGAAAATGAGACATAAATAAGGATTTAAAAATAAGAAATAAACAAAAAGTGAGAAAACAGGTCTAAAACGAGGGAAAACAGCAGAAAAGGGAGTTCATATTCAAAAAATGTTTTCTTTAGTTAATCAACATGTTTCCTCACTACTGACTGTTTTCAGCCTTTTTTGTTTGAGACTTCTTAAAATAAGAGGGATTTTCTTTCTCTGATTATTTCCTTTGCAAGACTCTTAAATAGTTGAAGAGGTAAAAAGTTTCTATACTTTTAATGAGAGTTAACAAATGTGAGAAAAGTCAGTAGAATAACCAAATGACCAAATAAAAGAAAGTTAAATTAGGAAACTTCTTAAAAGTCCAGCTGGTGAAAAACAAACACATTTCATGCAGCTTAATCACATCTTACGTTTGGGGATTACAGTGCGCTGGTGTAAAAGACAAATTATCCTCCTCATTAGCGCTTTTCTACAGTTGACAGCATGTACGGGGAGAAATATAGAGAACAGAAAGAAAAATACAAAGAAAGAAAATACAAAAAGAAACCAAAAAAACAGAAGACAGAAAACTGCAGAGAAACGAATTAAAAACTAGACAGGATGGACGGAAAGTGATGCAGAAGGAGGGGAAGTAAAGAAAAGACACAAAGAAGAACAAGACAAAACTTTGTTATTTAAAGGGAATCTTTATTAATAAGTCCAACATTAAAATAGAAAATACACCTCCCCCCAATGAGAAAAGAAAAAAAAAATGTCAAAAACTTCTCAAAACAAGTTACTATAAAGTTTTAAACACGAGTTACAGGTAGGAAAAACAGCACGGACCCTCCTCCTCCTCCTCCTCTTCATCACTTGGCTGCCTGCTGGGCCTGACGGCGCAGCAGCACGTAGATCTTCTCTTTGATCCAGTCCTTGTTGTACGGCTGGTACGTCTGCGTGTCGGTGCGATACCTGAGGCACAACAACAATTCACGGTCAGGATTTATTTTTGCAACAGCTGCACACAGCTGTCCAGTTCAGCTGGTTGCTTGTATGCAAAGAGACGCGAGCCAAAAAAGAAGTCCTAAATTGAGTTTTATCTTCTCTTTCAGGTCGTATTCGGCTGGTTCCACTGAAGAGCCAGACGAGATCTGCATTTACTGAAAATTCAAACGGGCACCTCTAGAAAAACAACATGGTACGTAACAACATGTTTATTTAGTGCAGAAGTAGAAAAACGGAGGTTCAGATTTGCTCATTTCTGCCAGATGAAGCTTCAACCGAGTTGAAATAAACTGTCTTTAGAAATGAAATTAACTTCTAAAACCTTTAAATTGTGTCACAAAGCGGCTAAAGATGTCCTTGCAGGGCCCATTTACGAGTACTATAAATGTTACTTTGACAACCGAGGAAGACCGGAGACAGATTTATTGCAAAAAGATTGGCTTCTAAATCCGTATGTGAAAGGTTTTTGGCGATGAACGGTTGGTCAATGTCTGCATAATAACTGTAAAATGTATTTTATACAAAGAGACGCTCAGTACTGCACCTCAAAACCAAAACACCTGTTGTTAAATTCACGTTAAATCAGTGTGTAGATGAATTCATTTCCAATATAAACAATGTGGGATTTCTTGAGCTACAGACTTTAACTGTAAACTGCCTTTCCGTGTGATATTTCCTGCTTTATGCTTCAACCCCAGGGACGGTGATGGCAGTAGTTATGACCAAGTACAAACACAGTGGCAACTGGCGGCTCTGTAAAGAACCTATTTCAGCATCAAAATACATCTCATGATTTTTGTTTTGTATTGTTTTCGTCACACTTACACCAAACAGCTGAGGTCGGCCAGGTCGTCGATGAAGTCGAACAGCTGGCTGATGTCGTACGTTATCGACGGGCTGTTGGGGTTCATTCTCTTTAGGTGCTCCTCGTACATCTTACACACACCTGCACGGGAGACAGAAAGCTCACTATTTATTACACCCCTCACTGTAAAACATGTTCTACATTATTACCGAAGACATACAATAAAAAAAAAAAAAACAAGAGCAAAAGGAACATTTTCATTTTTACATGGCAGCGTTTTGATCCCTCGCTCACCTTTAAATTCACCGCCACACTGACGGCAATTGTGAGAAATAACTGTTAGAGGAAATCAGAGATTGATGCCGTTCTACATGCCTATTTTATAATTACTTAACACGGTTGGTAGGTGGCTCTATTTAGACTTTTATGCTGCAGACTTGCATGACAAAATAGACTGTGTGACAACATTTTCTGAAGTCAGGTAACATGCTGCGTTCATGTCAGCTGCGAGTCCAAACAAACAGATGCAACTCAACCACATAATGACACGTCACTGCAGGAGTGCGATATTTATTTAAAGGCAGCGCCAGCTTACCCTCCATACACTCGTTGACTGATTCATAATCAGCGTACGTCCGTCCCTCCGGCCTCTTGGTGGGCTGCACCAGCAGGATGGTGTGAGACTGAAGAAACAGACACGTCATCGATTCATCTGTGGACTACTTTCTCAATAAACCGATCGGTTGTTTAATCTTTAAAATGTCCAAAAATCACAGAGGACTAAAGAAACCACAACATGTTCACATTTAAGAAGCTGGAATCAGAGAATTTTTGCATTTTTCCATTTCAAAAATTGGCTCAACGTGATTATTTAAATAGTAGGCAATTAATTTTCTGGTAATCAAGCATCTCTAATTGTCTTGTAACAATCATCTGGTTTAGACAACTACATCTATTCCACCTGTGATAATCAATTCATCATGCGGGGAACACTTAAGAGTATAAACTATAACACACAGACTTGTTTTTTGTTTTTTTTTGGATGGTTTGAACAAACTAACCAGTTTTTTTAACCTTTAATTACAGTTAATTAAATTCTCCCAGTGCATGATTAACCATCCGAAAGTGGTATAAACATGTATTTGTTAATCCGTAAACATTATTTCTAGCTCCGTAAATATCGACATGTAGTGTGTCTAATGATGACGAATTATTGTACGTTAGGTCTTATTTACAGTCCGTTTATAAACGGACGTCACGTTTATTTTTGTTTGGATGTACATTGTTGCTCCGTTAACATGTAGCTGTAAACTAGGAAAATAATACTATTGAAACAAAAACAAACAAAACAAAGATTAAAAAAAATACATTTTATAAACGAAGAAACCCGAGTCAAGAGCTGGATCTTTCTCTCAGCAACAAGTCATTTTTTTTGCCAGCAGTGACTTTCACCAATAACAAAAGTAGAGTTTTATAATTAATAATGATTAAAAACAGCTTTTCCTTCGAGTTTGTGGTTCGCGAGCAGTGAAAATGTGTTATCAGTCCGTGTGGTCTGTTGCAGCTGCCAAACGCATACATGCTAACGTTAGCACAGAGCTTCCAGCCGCTGTGCTGATATAAACTTGATAAAACTGCTGTGAATAAAGGATCTTTGAGAAAATGTTTAAAATAAATCCGGCATGAAAACATCGCAACGAAACCTACTCACCATGTTTTCAGTCGCTTTTTAGTCGGTTTCGGTCGATTTTCTTGAAACGCGTCTTCCAAATGAGTTGACCTCTGTCACCGGAAGAACAACGAGCAACACGCAGCTAATTTTTGTTTGCGGTTGGATTGAAAGCTAACATTCAGTCGACGGGATCTCATGCGCACACGTGGTGTCTTTTTTTAAATTCTATATTTTAATCCAAACGTCCACGAAACAGAAGGGACGTTATAACGCACATGTAGCAGAACAAATGACTCTCAAACAGCGGTGGGGATCTTGAACGCACCCTGATTCCGGGTGCGCAGGAAGTGGTTTACACCAGGGGCCGGAAGTTGTGTGAGAAGACAGGAACAACAAAGAGGAGAAAGTACCCGGGTTTTAAACCTGCTCCAGAACACAAATTTAAGGAAATTATCTGCTGTTCGTGATAAGTAAGTGTGAAAATTTTCAGACCGCTCTTGAGGATACTGTAGGTAATTTGAGCTGCGCCAGTTTCCTAACATTATCCAAGCAGCGCGGCCGCTGCCGTTATGACATTATTGGCTAACATTAACCAGCCATTTTTTTTAGCTGTTCTGTAATGATGAAATCCATCCGTGAGCACTGAATGCAGTTAGAGAATTAACGTTACCACTCACCGGTTTCTACCTAATTACCATATAACGTCAGCAAGAATAATGAACTTTTAGCTGTTCAACAAATATGAAGGAATTATGATTTCCCGGTGTTGAATCAGTGACGTGAACGTTACATCCCGAAAAATACTTTATATCAGCATATGTTTTAGTTCTATTCTTTCCTAATAATACTGACAAGGACATGTATACACAGAAAGTCAAAGTAATCATTCCTAAAGTGGTCGTGAAGTACTGTCCAGTATAAGAGCTGGGAAACGTATCCTTGTGCTGTAAAAACATGTTTTAAACTTCAGCTAAAGATGATGTTATACCTCAGTGTTATTAAGAAAAATCTGGTGGGTATCTCCCAAGGTTTAAAAATAAAAAAAAATATTTCCCCCCTTTCTCTCAGGCACACGCAAATGTGACATTTTTCAATTAAAAATATGCAATTTAATCATTTATAGTCACCATTATCGGTGTAAAAATGTCCCCAAAATGTTGAAAAGCTAGAGCAGATAATAAATGAACACCCGTAAAGCATCAAGATACATTCACAAAATGTTTTCAGCAGCTTTAATGTTCTTATTTTACAGTAGGATAACGTGCTTTTAAAAACCCGATATAAATATTCAGTGAATGATTTTAAAGAACGTTTGTGTAATTGTGTCCCCTGTTCTCCGTCAGGGTGAAAGAGTTCGGTGTGCATGTGAGGACAAGTGTCAGCCGAGCCAACCATGGCGAACAATGCAGAGGATATCGAACACAATATGGTCAGTATGAAAGAATGTGTGGAGCTGCTCTAACTCTGTGTTCATGTGTTGGGAAATCATGACCAAACTGTTCTGGCTACGTACAACCGAATGTTTCAGCTTCGAGGAAGTGATGAACGAGTCCTCTGTCTCCGCAGGAGGAGTTTCAAACTCATAAATATGGCAATAAATTATCCGGATAGGACGATTATAGTCTGATAAGGAACGATGCACTTTACTGCGTTGATAAGCACATTTATTAGACTTTAAATCACAGGTGTTAACATTAGGAACATGGCTGCTCTGCATTTTACTGTTAATGTATATAAAGGGGTTTCCTGCTCGGCCAGGCAAAAGAGTAAAGTCCTCGCGTCCTCTTCACGGCCCTCAGCCTCGTCCAAGGCTTTGTTTACCCCACAACAGTTGTACCTGTGCCGAGCAACAACGTCTCACAGTCTTAGGGGCATAAAAAACATTGAATTTCTGTCTTGAAAAGCAGATTTAGGTCAGACTGTTTAGAAAGGGCCTCTGACAGACAGTCTGGTGTGTAACTGGTTGATTTAACTGGAAGTCAGTGGTCTCCATCTCTTCCGGGACCGCCGCACAGTGAGCTGAATCTCCTCCCGTTTTGGTTTCTGTGTACCTGGTGAGGTTGCTTCACGTCCCGGCCGCCGCGTGCCTCGACTTGCCGAACAGCCTGACAATTTCAGTTCACACAGGCCGGGACAGATCCTCGGGGGCTGAGTGCTGACGGAGGAGCCGAGCGAGCCAGTTCAGCTTTGAAACACAAACACGGACGGCCTGATAATGGTTTGCTGTAATCTTTGGCGAACCGGGAGGCATTTTTGGCCGTGAAACAAATGAAATGCTCGAGTTGCAGACTGAATGTCGAGCGCTGATCCAGAACTTCTACAGAGACTTGATTGCAGAAATAACAAGCTGGTGAAACTGCTGAAGTCAAACCAGAACTATCACGATTGCTTTGTTCAAAAGAGACCCCCAAGTTTTTTTATAATTATAACTTGTATTAGACCATGAATACATGGATCAGTGGTTCTAGCTGCTTTCTGTCTGTTTTGATCTCATTTGATCTGTGCATTTTCATCAGTGCCGCGATCTTCCCAGTCTGCCCTTATGTGTTTTTATTATGTCACACGCTAATATGTATTTTATATACAGTGCAAGGTTCGTATGTCTGTTTGTGCTTCGTATGTTTTAGTACCGTCTAACTACACATCACAATCCGTTCTTGTTTAGTCCATATTCTTATTAACATCTCTCATTGCAATTCAATTCAACTTTATTTATATAGCGCCAAATCACAACATAGGTTATTTCATGGCACTTAACACATTAACGTCCTTACAGCAAGACTTTACAATATTATACAGAGAAACCCAACAATTCAACAATTCCCACATAAGCTAGGGGGGAACTCCTCCTTAAAGGAGGAAAACCTCCAACAGAGGGAAGGAAAAACTCCCTCTTAACAGGAAGAAACCTCCGACCGAACCAGGCTCAGGGGTGGGCGGCCATCTGCCTCGACCGGTTGGGGTGAGAGGAGAGCATAGAGAGAAAAGGACAGCATAGAGATAGAAGAGAAGAACTGTTGGTGGAGACGACAAGCGCAGGGCCGAGACATGCAGGGCCGAGACATGCAGCTCCATGACGGGACATCTGCAAAAGAAAGAAGAGAAACTACGCGAGCGAGGGAACTGAATGGAGACAACAGACAGTAAGAAAAAGCTATGGGAGAGAAAAGGATGGTGAGGTATGAGTCAGTTAAAGAGTAGGAGGAAAGAAAAGAAGCTCAGCGTGTAACGAGGTCCCCCAGCAGCCTCGGCCTATAATAGCATAACTAAGGGTTGGTTCAGGTCTACCTGAGCCAGCCCTAACTATAGGCTTTATCAAAAAGGAATGTTTTGAGTCTAATCTTAAAGCTAGAGAGGGTTTCTGCCCCTCGAACACAAACTGGGAGCTGGTTCCACAGGAGAGGAGCCTGAAAACTGAAGGCTCTGCCTCCCATTCTACTTCTGTAAACTCTAGGAACCACAAGTAGACCAGCGTACTGAGAGAGAAGTGCTCTGCTAGGATTATATGGTTCCATAAGATCTCTAAGATATGATGGAACCTGGTCATGTAGGGCTTTGTAAGTCATCAAGAGACTTTTAAATTATATTCTTGATTTAACAGGAAGCCAGTGAAGAGAAGCTAAAACTGGAGAAATATGATCTCTCTTGCTAAATCCCGTCAGTACTCTTGCTGCAGCATTTTGGATCAACTGCAAGGTTTTTAATAAATAATTCGGACATCCTAACAACAAGGAATTACAATAATCTAGCCTAGAAGTAACAAACGCATGAATGAGTTTTCTGCGTCACGCTGAGGAAGGATTTTCCTGATTTTATTAATATTACGTAGATGAAAGAAGGCAGTTCTGGAGATTGATGATGGCTAAAGGACAAATCCTCATCAAATAGGACTCCAAAGTTCCTCACAGTTTTGCTGGAGGCCAAGACAATGTCATCTAGAGTAACGAAGTGATTACAGAAAGAGTTTCTGAGGTTGCAACAAGTCTTAATATCGTTTTATTAACTTTAAAATTGATTTTGACCGGTTTTACATGCTTATAAAGGATCCTAATAACTTCTTAAATGTAATATTCTTTTTTCGGGTAACTTTGTAAAACCTGTCCAGGTGTTTATAGCAAAGTTTAACCATATGCACTCACCCTGTAGAATAAACTTGTATAAATAAATAAACGTCTCTTCATTACATATGTCATGTTACCTACTTACAGGAACGTGGTTTTTTTTAGTAGTATGTTTCTACAAATCCTGGATACAGAAAATAATGTGAGTGTTCCCCCGACAGGACCAACAGGAGAGCCCTGCAGCCCCACAACCCCCCCAGCAGCCACAGGAGGCCGGGGTGATCCGAGCACGGTCCAGGGGAGGCTCAGGAGGTGATGGAGGAGGAGGAGGAGGCAGCAGCAGCAGCGGCCCGGAGCAGAACGGTCAGCCCCCCGCCGCTCGCCCTCCGCTCGTGGTGGACGCCGAGGAGGACGAGGACGAGGAGCTGACGCTGAAATACGGCGCCAAGCACGTCATCATGCTCTTCGTTCCCGTGACGCTCTGCATGGTGGTCGTCGTGGCGACCATAAAGTCCGTCAGCTTCTACACGCAGAACGATGGGCAGAGACTGTGAGTGTTACCAAACTCATCAGGCTGTTTGAATGAAGCACAACACAGGAGCTTGGCCACTAGGTGGAGTTAACGTAACACACTGTATTTTATTTCTGCAGAGTCCGAATAACAAAGACACAAATAAAACTGCATTAGATCATTATGGAAGAGTCCAAATCTGGTTCAGAGCAGTAAACACAATCTGTAGCTGTACTTCGGAGCAGTTTAACATTGTAAATTTAAAGACCCGCCGGAAGAAGAACTAAACGTTGTTGTGTCCCTTTTGTGTCCCTGCAGGATCTACACACCGTTCCCCGAGGACACGGACACAGTAGGGCAGAGAGCCCTGAACTCCATCCTGAACGCTACCATCATGATCACCGTCATCATTGTCATGACTCTGGTCCTGGTGCTGCTGTACAAGTACCGCTGCTACAAGGTACCGACGTCTCTCAGCATGCTGCGGCACGTACACAGATTTAAAAAGGTCTCCTAAGAATACCGCTCGCTGCTCTGGTCCAATCAGGTGTTCAGCATTTATACCTGTACAGGTCAGACAGATGCAGCAACACAGAAATATCTCTGGAATAAACACAATAATCAAACAAAGCTGGTTGTTAAAATACGTTTTTAGGACCAGAAACGAGATTCTGCAGTAAACATGTTACTCATCACTGTTGTTGTATAATAACAGTCACATGTCGCCCCCTCTGTCACTCATTCACTACTTCCTGTATCAGTGATTCCAAACTGTGGTGCGTAATAGCCCTGCTTAAAGTCCAAAAACTTGTCATTTCATTTCATTTTATTACAGAAAAACTGTTGCATTGTTGTTGTTTTTTTTTTTTTTACAGTTTTAGTGATCATTTGAACATTTTAGAAGTCAAATTTTGTTTCACCACGTCACGTTGGCCATTGCGTAAGTTTAGCTTGAAGCAGTCGGATTCTGACTCCTCAGTCGTTGATTTTAGCAAGAATGAGTGGAAGTCTGACTAACAAAGACGACGCAGTTGCAAAAACAGTCAAGATGAAAGTGACGGCGCCGGCTCTGATAGGTCAGACCAACCTTTCGATGCTGAAGACGAGTTGGCAGTTGAGCTGTAAAAACCGCAGCCGTATGTTGTTCTTTGTTCTTTATTCTGATCCTCCGTAAAGTGGTCGCGAGTCTTCCTGGGCTCCACACAATAATAACAAACAAACAAAAACTGACAAAGACCAAAATTCAGAAAACAAAAGAAACATTAAAACAAACATTTATAAAAAAAAAAAAAAGAAGGAAGCGAATTGTCACGAACAGCAACCAATTATCGTCACTGCTTGGTTCTTGAACTGCCATTTTGAAGCCTCGATTTCGGCATTTCAGCTGCCATCTTGTTTTTTTCGGGAACCCAGAAGCGACCACGTAGTGAGCGGTGGATCTGACTCAGAACAAACGGAAAAAATGAAAACAAACAGCTGTTTGGTGAAACGTCGCTGCACATGAACTGATCTTGAATCTTCGTCCTCTCAGGTGATCCAAGGCTGGCTCTTCCTCTCCTCCCTCCTCCTGCTCTTCTTCTTCTCCTACATCTACCTCAAGTAAGCCACGCCCCCCCTTCCAACCTTTAACCGCTTCTCATCACCATCAGGTCATCTGATTCTTGCCGATCATCTCTCCAACAGGGAGGTTTTTAAGACCTACAACGTGGCCATGGACTACTTCACCCTGGCCATAATCATCTGGAATTTCGGCGTGGTGGGAATGATGTGCATCCACTGGAAGGGACCGCTGCGGCTCCAGCAGGCCTACCTCATCATGATCAGCGCCCTCATGGCCCTGGTTTTCATCAAGTACCTGCCGGAGTGGACGGCCTGGCTCATATTAGCCGTCATATCCGTCTACGGTAAATCCTCCGACGTCGAACCTTTGGAGATGTTTCCGAGCTCCGACGTTCAGGCGTCTGGTTTATTTCAGGGGATAAAAGAACAACGTGTCAAAAAAAAAAAAAAAAAAGAAGAAGAAGAAAAAAAAAGGGGTTATTTTAGACAAAAACAGACAGAAAACATTTTTTATAAGATAAAATATTTTGGTTAACGAGAACTACACACAAAGCAGCTTCGTTAGCGTAAAAGATTGAATATAAAGTCGGCTGAAGTTCAGATGCTGCGTTCAAAAACTCCTGAACTGTTTCGTCTCTTCTGTTAAAGAGGCTGCAAACACACCGAGCCGGGTATTTTTCTAGCATATTGAAACTCAGGTTTGTGTGTCAGTTTCCAGGAAGAGATATTTAACTGTTGACGAGGAAGTAAACCCCTTCAGAGCGTTGGCCGGAGGCCGCGTGTTTCCCTGCCTGTCGTTATCACAGATGTCATGTCGGCCTCGGTGGCCTCTCAAAGGGCTCTTTGTTGCGTGGCTAACTTCGCCCGTCTGTCTGCCGTCTCTCTCCCCTCACAGATCTGCTGGCGGTGCTCTGTCCCAAAGGACCTCTGAGGATCCTGGTGGAGACGGCTCAGGAGAGGAACGAGCCCATCTTCCCAGCGCTCATCTACTCCTGTAAGACCGACGCCAGCTCTTTCATTATTACGTTTTATTGTAATCAAAGCAGAGGAGGGACAGTAAACCAGCTACGCTGGTTCGACATTAAATTATAGTGACAAACACATTCTCTGCAACTTCTGCTCCTTTCAGTGACTCTTAAAGCCCTCTAACGTCAAATGACATTTCATCTTCTTCTAGTGAAACTGTGCTGCCGTTCAAATATCACTGGTTTCGCTTTAACTCCCACGTTGTCTTCTGCTCGGCTCGTTTCACCTCATTCTCTTCAGCTGACACTTCATCTTCTTTTACACCTTTAACGCCACTTTTCCTCTGATGGGACCGACTCGACTCAGCTCTTTTTTGGGGGGGTTTTGGACGGTACCTGCTACTGTTTTAGTATCGCCCTCCGTCTGGGTTGGAAGCGAGCTGAGGCGATAATAAAAAGTGACACAATCTTCCACGGTCTGTTTAGAGGTTTGTGTCCCTCCTTCACTGCAGCAGCTCGTTGCAGGTAGATCGATGTTTCTTCAAACACACTGATGTCTGGCACCTAGCCAGTGTTTAAGGAAGCCGGTCTTGTCGACATGTATTCCTGCAAGCCCCGCCCACTGAAAACTCAACTGGTTTTAAAATTTTTTTCTTCTATTGTAGAAGTTAAAGGCAATTTTGTTGTGTCATGGCAGTTTCATGCACCTCGACGGCAACAAAATCCGGAAACGAGTAGAGTAGAGCCGGTACCATCCGCGGAAATGCAGTTTAAAGTGACGCTTCAATTACTCATCTGAAATCCCACTTCTAGTCCTTTTTTTTACGTGATACTTTAACGGCTGTGTTTTTACACTTTAAATAACACTTCAGCTGCTTTAAATGTGAAGAACTAAACGTTCAACTGCTTTCAGTGTTTTCACTTCAACTGGAAATTGAATTTGTGTTGAGTGACTCTTCAGTTACTTTCAGCACAGTCACTTGTAATAACACTGAACTGTTCAGCAGCCTTTGTCTTAGTGCAGGTGTATTAACTGATGATTTCGGTGTTCCCATTAAGCTGCCGCTTCAACGTCGTGCAGTTTCTCTGTTTTAACTGCCTCTTCAACTCATATTATCACTTCAATGTGAAGTAGAGTTCTTCTTCTTCTCGTATTTTGACCGCCTCTCTTCTTCCCCAGCGACGATGGTGTGGCTCGTCAACATGGCCGACACCGACAGGCCGAAGAGGAACTCGACGGAAGCGGCGGCGCCTCTTCAAGAGGCTCCAGCAGGTGAGTGGGAGGAGTCTGAAAGATTGATGACTCATCAAACCGTGTGACAGCTGCTGAGTCTGTCTGGTGTCTCCTGTCAACAGCAGCAGCAGCAACAACAACAGCAGCAGCAGCAGCAGCACCCGCGTCTCCGGCCACCATGAGTAATGAAGAAGGAGGCTTCACCCCCAACTGGATCAGTCACCAGGAGCACCAGCTGGGACCGATGCAGTCCACCGAGGAGACCAGACGGGAGATCCAGCAGATGCCCTCGGCCCGACCTCCGGTGGACGAAGATGATGAGGAGAGTGAGTTCAAACGTTTGCTAAAACATTGCGCTTGTTAAAACATTCAATCCTCCAGTCATAATGAGTCTTAATGTGCTTTAAAGGGGCTTTTGGTTTGAACTTGGCAGAAACATCCACTTGATACTGAAGAACGGCCGAGTAGATTTTTTTGTTTGTTTGTTTGTTTTTTTGGGGGGGGGGATTTAAAGGTCAAGGTCACGTGACCTCAATTCGACACATTCACGTGGCCATGATATCTCAATGACGCCTGGATTGAATTTTTTTAAATGTGGCACAATCGTCTGCCTCAAAGATGAACTGATTAGAGTTTGGTGGTCAAAGGTCAAAGTTCAAGTCCACTGCGACCTCACGTCCCTCGTCTAATCTGTCCGTCTTATTCTTGTAGACACAATATCTCAGAAACGCTTTGAGGGAATGTGTTCAAAATTGCCAAAAACATTCACTTGTACTCGAGCATGAAGTGATTTGATTTTTGGGGTCAAAGGTCAAGGTCACTGTGAGTTCAGTATCTTTTATGGGTTTGGACGGATATACATTTAAACGACAACGTGAGTGGTTAGTGGAGGCAAACAACTGCTGGACGGTAATTCTAGTTTTAGTTGTTCATTTGATTGTTGAAGCCCAGCTGAGATTCTGCTTCTATGATAAACCCGATCTTTACAGTTACAACTGATAAATATTGATCTGATCTCCGTGATCGATGCAGTTGTCTCTGTGATGATGTCATCAGGCCGTCCCTTCAGCGGGACGGTCTGTGCAGGCAGCTCTTTAAAACACATCACGTCTGACAGTGATCATCAGAACAATGGCAATAAAAAAACTGAATTGCTTTTCTACACCACATGCATTGTGGGAAATATTGAACACAGCACATGCGTCTGTCTGCTCGACGGTTTTAGTTTCATATTTTGTAGGTTTTGTAGTCTAAAACTTTTGTATGATTTGGAGCAGATTTAGATCATCAACGACATCTTTAAGTACTGAAAATAAATAATTTAATTTAATAGATTTTTATGGTCATTTGGAAGCGGCATAACAAACACAGACATGTCATCACCAACGCTGATGTATTTGCACAGAATCTTTCATTTAAACTCTGTTTCTGGCTCTCTAGCCGCTAAACGCTTCACACTGTGTTCATCCCGTCGGCCGTCTGATGCTGAGCAGGAAGATGTTTTTCTCTGAAAACAGCTGCCTGCTGATGAGCACAGCGACACTGATACAGAAAAGTGAGAAAGCCAAAAGACGCTAAAATGCTCCGTCTGGTCAGAAGATTCGATGCTTTAATCTTTCATTTGTTTTTAATGACTTTTTATGTGGAAGCTAATGTCTTTCTTTCCCATGCTGTCTTTTTTAAATCCTCTTTTATCACCTGCAGTTTGTACTGAAGGAAAAAAACAACAACAACACTCTGTTATAGCATCAAAAATAGGGCTAACGCTGCATCCTGATTGGTTGAGATTCCCCTCCCGGCTCTAATACGAAGCCGAGCTCTGTAATTCACACTCGTAAACGCTCAGATTGTCTTTCCTGCCTCCTCTCGGTGTGTAATCACTGTCCTTCAGCTCCCTCTCCTTATGTGCTCTCCTTTCTGTGAAATTATTGCGTGTGTGCATGCGACTGTTTTTAGTCAGCGCAGATTAGGAAGCGATTATTCAACGGCAATTGCTGGGTTCGGTGTCTGTACTATTCGGGGGGGGGGGGGGGGGCGCTCTCTCTGACCTTAAAGCTCCAGTAAACACGGGGTCGGAGCTCCCGTTTGTACAGTAATTACAGTTGAGGGAAGGTTTGGGTCCGGGGGTTGGAGGGCGTGGGGCTTGAATTGACTCCACCCTGAATGCGGTGTTCTCCTGCGCTCTCAGGGGGCGTCAAGCTGGGCCTCGGAGACTTCATCTTCTACAGCATGCTGGTGGGAAAGGCCTCGGCCGCAGCCAGCGGCGACTGGAACACCACGCTCGCCTGCTTCGTCGCCATCCTCATCGTGAGTGACCGGCTGCCTATTCCTGGCGTCACCACAACCTCATCTCTGCCTCGCAGCACAATATCCAACCCCACTTTATGTAAACCGCTTGATTGCATAACAAGCTGGGTTTTATTTTCCCTCCCTTCAGACCGTACACAATCACTCAACGTGCTATTCCCTTCGCGCTTCATCCTGTCTGTCTCTTCCCACCGCAGGGCCTGTGCCTGACCCTCCTCCTCCTCGCCATCTTCAAGAAGGCGCTCCCCGCTCTGCCCATCTCCATCTTTTTCGGCCTGGTCTTCTACTTCGCGACAGACAACTTGGTACGGCCGTTCATGGACAAGCTGGCGCTGCACCAGTTCTACATTTAGCAGGACGTTGCCCCGATGACCCTCACCCACATCGCTCTCCGGCCAACAACATGAGAGCGCTCCCCTCGCAGCCGGGGGGGGGGGGGGGGGGGAGAGAGGGAGACGACGACGACGAAGGGTGATGCAGGGGCCCCTCCTGCCCCCCCGCCCACACCTCCTCCTAAGAACTCATGATGCCGGGACACAAGTTGTTGTTTTTTTTGCTCTGCCTTTTTTTTTTTTTTTTTTTTTCATTCTGGCGCCGAGAGAGGGTTTTCCCCCACGACATCTGTTCTTAAACGTTTTATTTCCGTTTTAAACCAACATGTGACATTTCTCGCCGCGACCCGGAACCTTCATCTTCATCTTCATCTTCAGCGGTCTCGGGCACAATCCAAACTTAGCGGGAACATTTGTACCTTTTATTTATCCAGGGAAGCTTCACGACAGCTCGTCTGCTTCACATCCACGCACACACTCACGCTCACATACACACACACACACACACACACACACACACACACACACACACACACACACACACACACACACACACACACACACACACACACACACACACACACACACACACACACACGTCACTTCCATGGCCGGGGCTCAACAGCAGGTGCCTTCCTCAGGGACACCTCGGCAGTGGCTGTCGAAGCAGGGAGACAGTTTAATGAAATCTCCCTTCAAAGAGTCTGTTTTCATTACTTTTGAGCACCCCCCCCCCCCCCAAAAAAAAAAAAAAAAAAACGACAACAAAAAAAAATAAAAGAAACTAAACCGAACATTTCAAAGCCTTCATGACGCTAACAGACACTCGATGATGATACTGATCATAGATAGAGATGTGTAGTTTGATTGTGTTTGAGATGTCACCGGGGTGTGCTTTCCTCACTGCTGTTAGGAACGGTTCACATGTTTGGTTTTTTTGTTCACTTTAGACACATAAAGATTCAAAGCGATTTTAAAACCCACACAAGACACACGGCGATGCTTTGAACACGTCGCTGGAAGGACGGAAGGATTTTCCGTCTCAAATCGACACCAACTTTTAAAAAGATTTCACTGTTTTTTTAGTTTTTTTTTTACCTGAAGTCTGGTGTGAACTCGCAGCTTCGAGGCGGGAGGATGGAGCGCACACATAGTGACACACACACACAGTTGCACACACACGCACACACCTGAGACTCGTCGGCCACCGAGCGGTTCCGCTGGAGGTTCAGTGCCTTGCTCAAGGGCATTTCAGTAGTTGTCGTCGTCGTCGTCGTTATTATTGTTGTGACTGTGGGACAGAAATGTGCTTTTCATTCTCTTCCCTGACTGAAGTTTAATTGTCTTATTTTTTTTCAACCTGTCCAGGGATTGTAACCTGTGATCATGTGGTCACAGACTCTGAACCTTTAGGCTACAGCTGCCCTCATGACGCTCGCCTGGTGCTGTTTCGAACTATGCCACATCAAACACTGAAATTATTTCAAGTATACACGGATACTGTTGTGTTTCTTTTCCAAGATATGCAGAAGAAAAACTTTTTACTTTTCAAAACATGGGGGGGAGTGTTAACTGGGTTCCTGCCAGAACATAAAAATCTTGGAAAGTGTGCAAAGATTGAAATGAAGTATTCAGTCCTGATAAATGAGGGAGTAGATGTAGTTTGAATTCGCGAATATTTTTGGAGAAACCTAATCTCCATTGATCAAGCATTATTAGCTTAACTGGCTATTTTAATCACAAGAAAACAAAACCAAAAGGTTTAAATCAAGATTAAAAACAATAACAACAACACTCTAGACTAGATAAATAAGATAATGCTGACTGAGGAGGAGGACCAGCTGCACTGATTGCTCTTCTGTTGTTGCACTCGAGTTTCATGCTTGCAGGGAGAAGAATCCAAGACGGAACAAAATCCTGCTATTTGTTCGGAGACTGTTTTTCTTCTTTTCCCTTTTTTGTTTTTGTTTTCAGGGAATATGTTGGGTGACTGGCTTTTTTTCTGTCCTTCACATGCATATGTGTGTTATGCAAGGTTATTCTGATTCAGATTACGTTCTTTTTTTTAATAAACAAACTGAAAATAGCCTTGTTAGTTTTATTCAATGTGATGCCTCTGTTTTCCATAAGACTTTTCCATTGGACTTTAAATTTATTACAGAAAACCTGCCTTAAGAATTGGTGCTGTGTAGTTTGGTGGATGCAGCCATTTGATGGGCGACAACGGTCTGACAAAGACTATCGATTTGCATCAGGAGAAACTTGTGATTTTTTTTTTTTTTTTTCAGGAGAATAACTATTCTTACTCTTGATTTTGAATCAATTAAACTTTATTCATGTAGCATATTTTATACAAAGTCAATGTGCTTTAACGTGTGACTGAAAAATGGTAAAACGGAGTAGGAGTCTAACGCTTACCAAATATGAGGAAAAAACAGGAAAGGAAAATAAAATATGTCGAGCTTCTGGTTGGGAAGAACTTGATGTTGGAACAGTCCATCTGATCGGGAGGGGGGATTACACGGTCCCTAATAGCCTACCTACTTATACGTGACGGGCACAGTTAATGCTACCGTTGTCACCCCCCCCCCCCCATCCCTTCAAGTGGTTCCGTCCATCAATAGACGTCAGAAGTACAGCGGGAAATCAAAACAACACAAAATGAAGCCAGTAAAGACAAAAAACAAACAAAAATCTACGTGAAAAGCTGTCGATGAAAAGTTAATTTCTGTTTGCAAGTTATTGCTTATAAATATTTAGCGTTATAATTGAAATAGTACTAGTTGAATAAATGAGTTGCTATAATGATAATAAAAAGAAAAACAATGGTTGAGGCTCTCTGCGGTCCATCTCACCCCTTTCAAAAAGTGCAAAATGGTTTAGTCCAGCCTTCTGAAGGGTTCAGCCCTAATGTCCACCCACTGAACAGAATATTATGAATATACATACTGCAAGATTGTTCTTAAGTACAGTTTGCTTATTCATGCATGACATACAATGCACAAAACAAAACAAAATTTGTATCAGACTTTATTATGTTTGTTTTCCCCTCCACATGGAGGTCAGAGGTCAGGGTAACCCACAGATCAACACTCTAGTGGCTGCTTTAATACATTCACACAATTACAAAATGCTATTGTCTCATCTGCCTGATCTGCGCCGATTTCCAGTCAGTAAACCGTCCCGGTTTCTGACGCAAAGCCTCTGCAGATGGTGGGAACATTGTGGAAATTCCTCGGCGTGCTGGCGCACTGGCATCCCATGCTCGCCGTCCCTTGATGCCAACTGGCTGACAGGCGCAGTTGGCCTGTCGCCTGGAGCGCCGGTCGCATTAGCTATCACCATGGGGACTGTTTGGCCTCGCTGGCCGGGACAGTGGCACAGTATGGCAGTTTACCCAGAATGTTTAGCCTCATACTGTGACTTACCTAACAAGCCCTCAATGAGGCCTCATTCTGGCATGTGAATCCTGCAGCTCGGCTGGTGAACAACTACAGTGTTAATTCCATAACGCTTCCCTTGCATCGAATCCAGACACCTGTTCTGTTCAGATTAGGTTACACCATGCTCCCCAAACTGTTTGGGCCTCCTTCCCAGAGAAGACTAACCTTCGATTAAGACCTTATTTAGTTAATACTCACTGGAAGAAATTTAAATCTTCTCTTTGTGTTTTGTTTCTCTCTTTCCAGGCATGTTGGAAGATGTTTAACATAATAATAATGATTTGTGACTCATCCAATAAATCATAATAATAAATTATGTCAACGACAGTAAGTGGAATCAAATACTATTAAATAAAGAGATACAAAGAGTGTCTGTCAGTGAGTGAGAGATCAAAGTTACACCGCATGTCGGCTGAATGCTGCAACTTTTCAAATTAAAAGCCCTACCGGTTTGTTTTAGGGGAGAGGTGGATTTTGAGAACATCTGTGGAATTGTGGATGCAGAAAATACCCTCCTCAATTAAAAACGTAAATAAATTCATGCAGAAAAAAAATCATGCACATGCTATTGTGATACCAAATGCGTGTGAAAAGTATCAACTTGTTATTGTTCACATAAAGAAGCTTATTCAGCTGGTTTGGGTGGAGCTCAGCTGTGTGAATAGATGTTATTCTCTCAGACACTTATATCTTGTCAAAGTAGCTCTCACAGGGAAAAAGGTTTGAGAACCCTGATCTAGACTCAGATTTCAGGTGTGCTCAGAGAAACTTTTCAGTTTCTTTAGTCAAACCCTGAACTGAAATTATTCTCAACATGCAGTCAAAGCCAAAAAAAAAAACTATTTGTGAGAGGAGACAGCTTCTAATTTGGAGGCCTTTAAGCTCATTTGCCGACAAGTTGAGGAGACTGCCGAATGAACTGAGGTAATCTGTCAGTCGCTATCATCCCCAGTATGAAGTGGGCTTAGACAGGAGACTTTGCGGCGGTGTGTCACACCTGTGTGCGTTGGAGGTTTCCCAGGATAGCTTTCTTAAGGGGATTACTGTGCCGGGAGGGACATCTGTGCCATGTGACCCATTCAAGAAATGTAGGATTAGGCTTCAATAATAGCTGTAGACAGAGGAAGAGAAGTCACTACAACAAGCATCCAAAAAAGGCCTGTAAAGGAGAAGTTCAAGATGTCTAAAGACAAACTGGAGAGCCTGGTGAAGCGCATGGAGGACACGCTCACGGAGATGGAGCAGCTGAAAGTGCACTGCGGCAAGC
Source organism: Brachyistius frenatus (assembly GCF_029030835.1). Classification (NCBI taxonomy): domain Eukaryota; kingdom Metazoa; phylum Chordata; class Actinopteri; family Embiotocidae; genus Brachyistius; species Brachyistius frenatus. The sequence goes on from NW_027210701.1 coordinate 551,299, forward strand.
AGAGCGAGGAGCTGAGCCAGCTGGTGGTGGAGCTCCGGCATGAGAACCAGGAGCTGGTGGAGAAGTACAACCAGCTCGCCGCCGAGATGAAGGAGGCCAAGGAGATTATAGAACAGTTAGAAGACACAAAGTACGCCTTCAACGCGAAGGAGAGGCAGGCGCAGAAGCTCAACCGGCAGCTCTGAGGGCCCCGCGGGTACGTCGGAGACCCGGCCGAGACGGGTGTGCTGAAACCAGGATCCTGCAGGAAAACAAGACTGGACACGGGCGGATGGAAATAACCGATTTCAAAAGACTGGGTGGGCAATGAAGGCTAAACTGGGCACAGCTGTTTTCTTTAACATATATGTGTAAATTTTATGTCAGTGGAGGATGGATGTAAAGTTTAGAAATTTGAATGTAACTTAAATCCTGTGGCTTAGAGCTCCTTTTAAAGCCACGGCCAGACTTAATGACTCTGGATTCAAAGTGGAGGTCTCTAAAAGAAACGTGGATGTGGAAAAATGTGGACTCTGGTCGAAAAAAGTATTTTTATTTATTTATTTTTTTTAAAGCGGGCGAACATTGTGTACAAGACATTGTGCTCATTAGGTTTCTGTAATTAAAACAACAGCATTCCTGGAAGCTCGGACGCACTTCCCCCGTAAAGGTTTAATGGCGTGAACAGTCATTGGCTATTATTTTTAAGTGGGTGGTCACCTATTTCTGAGTGAAGAGCTAAAAATACCTTATTATCCCTTCCCGCCCTCGAGCTTGTGAGCTGTGAGACTTGAAGGTGCCTCCCTCCACGCTGGGTCGCAAGCCATAGAAATACAGGAGCACGAGGAAATGTGGTTTTCATGTGTATCGTTCATGTACCGAAATAAAACATGTGCTGTTGTTCGGCATGTTTAAATTCTGCAAGTCCTCAGCAGATTTTCTGGACCTTGCGGCCGATTCCTCGTCTGCCGTGGGAGCTCCGAGCCCGTCCGACTGTACATAGCGATCTCTACGGCGTCTCCGCATCGCCTGCAGACACGTGTTGACTGTGACGCCGGACTTTTACCCTAAAGGTGACAGATTTAGTTCCTGGCAGCTGAGAACTGCTTATTTCTTATTCTTTTAATCGTTTTATGACCCCAGAGAATAACCCAGGGACCGGCTGATTGGTTCGGATGTTCGGTTACATTCAGTTCCAAACACCAACTCCAGTTATTTCCAATCGCAACTGTAACTTTGAACATTAGTAGATGTATTTTGTGGGCGGTATACGAGTGTACTAAAACACTGATGGGTTAAAAAGTAAAGGTTTTATCCTACATTAGTGGCAGGAAAAGGTATTTGGGTCACCAAAACAAACAGGTTTCATCCTGAAGGGTTTTAAATGTCCATGTTTTGACAGATTTGGTCACCGACAGCAGATTAACTAAATAAAATTAAATATACTGAATGCTGAGAAGTGACTACTGTAATCCTCTACAGATTTGAGTAAGTAATCTTCTCCTAAAATATGATTTTAAAAGACTAAAATGTCCCAAAATCATGTAAGTATCATGGAGTTCAGATTCAGGTATAAAATAAAACTGCATTGAGTTCTTTTCCTTTTGGTGCTTTTATTTCCTAAAAACAAACCACTTTGTGTCATTTTTAAACCTTTTCAATACAATTCAATTCTAACCTACCATTTTTCCAGGATGTTATTGCTGCTTTCAACCACTGCCTCATACTATAGTGGTAATAGGATATAATCAGCCTTAAGGACCGTATAGAAAACATGCTGCAGTGTACGTTGAATTACTGCTGCACGAGCAGAGGCTGTGCTTTTTGGTGGAGCAATAACTAGACGGTGAAGAGGTTATGACGGGACAGCAGGATGGAGTTTGGTGTCTTTTTGATGGTCCGTTGAACTTAAATGGCGCTTCGACTGACATGAGGCTGATGCCTTGTTTGTATTTTGGTTTGAGGATCCCCCCTCCTTCACTAGGACTTATGTGACATAGTATAAAGAGTGGTCAGAAGGTAGATGGATGGATCAAACACGGAGTTTTGAACCCTTTAGAAAGTAAAAAATACTGGCTGGGTTTATTTCCTGGACTGCATATAGACTGGACGTAGCCTGAGGCGAGTCGGATGAAGCCATACGATTTGAAGTTTCTACATTTGTCATCAACGGGAACATCAGCTATAGAGACCAGGATATAAACATGTTTATTATTTTATATATTTTTAATATGGAGGGTCTGTGGGCACCATAGACTGTTTATAAAAAGTGGATGTAGCTTCTGAGTTTAACAAATGAGCCCAGTGTGGAAGTCCCTTCAAGTGCAACACCACTGAGGGCCACCAGGGGCTCGCTAAATGAAAACCTCTCACTCCATGGACTCCTATTCAAATTCTCTCATGAATTACAAAGTCCAAACATTTTATGGTGTCATTTGCTAAATTTCCTCCTTCTGGTGGTCCATCTGAAAATAATTTCCGCTATAGGTGGGCGGGGCGTAGTGTCCTTGAAGATCCGCCCCTCATTCCTCCCCAGCTTGTCCAAATATGGTCACTTCTGGCTCCAAAATAGAAAGATTGGAACGGCCGAAATACCGAACTCGAAGCTTCAGAACTGCAGTTCACAAACCGACCGGTGACGTCACGGTTGGTTGCCGCTTGGTGGGAAGAGACTCGCTCAAGTGGCCGTTCAAGGGATTTACGTTTGTAGCAATTCCTTCATTTTTCAGCCCTGGAGGTCACCGCTTGGTTTATTTTAGGTAACCTAATACAAGTAAACTTAAGTAACGTAATTAACTTACCTGATGCACGTACGTAACATTATTTAATCGACTAACGTACTTTTTTGAATCCAAATCGTTATCTTTTCCTCGGCCAAGAAAGGTGTCGGCGTCTCTCAATCTGCGAGTCGTTATTGTGAAACTAATATGTTTACCGCCGTGGACCGACGCCGTTATTACACATTCTGCACATTCTAATGATTCCTTCTGGGAGTCACTCAGTCTGGCTCCGACATGTAAAACAATCTTTCAGTGTGAGCAGATAAACAAACATGTGGCTTTAATGGCCTTTTTTGTGGCATATTTGTTGTTAAAATGTTTTTTATTTGGTTTATTTACATGTGAGGAAGGTCTTGGGGCCACACTGGCTCTCCGGGTGTGAACACACCCTCTCTGCAGGGCACCGAAGAAAGGATGTAAACTAGAAAGTTGGCTTGGGACAAATATACATTACACCCAAGATGTATTTTTACATAAAGCCATTACTATGTAATTTTAGATGTTTATTTTCAGAGGCCAGTTGGGAGGTTTGGAAAAGCCTCACCCCCAACAGAGAGAAGAAGGGAGAGGAAGACATTCTTTTTGGTAAACATATGTTTAAACACAGCGTTAGTTGTCTTCTGTGGCGGTTTCTTCTTTAAAACCCAAAATAATAACATTTCTGTGTGTGTTGTTTTTTAAGCATGTTTGGGATGATAAGGAATTTAAAATGTCAAATTCCTCCACGAGACTTTATGTTTGTGTTTTTGTTTGGCTTGAGATCGGTCTTTTGAATTATTGAAAGCACAAAATGTGACCCAGCATGACGCCAAAAGTGGAATACAACCGGCAGTCCACCACAGCTGTGTCAGTGTCACGTTTTGCCTCGACAAGACGTAGAAAACCATGTGATTTAGGTTTAGGGAAAAATCAAAACACATGGTTTGGGTTCAGCACTAAAAACCACTCGGGTAGGAAAAGATTTCTTTAAAGAAATCTGCATAATTTTTTTAGACTCAAATTCTGGTCTCTTGGGTGAAAGTCCTGGGTTCTATCAATAGACTGTGAAAGCGGACGTAGCTTTCGGGTCTGACAATTGAAGACAATGCAGCAGTGCCTTAAATGCATTACCACCGAGGGCCACTAGGGGTCTTTTTTAATATGGCCCTGGAACACTAATTGTATCTAAAAGTGTTCGTAGCTTCCGAGTCTGAAAAATGAGGTCGATGCAGAAGTGCCTTCAGCTGCAATACCACCGAGTGCCACTAGAGGTCGGCTCCTAAAAGTCTCCGGCTCCATAGACTCCCATTCAACTTCTCTCAAAAAATTCTAAGTCAATAAAATGTTATCTCGGTGTTGTTAGCTAAAGTCACTCCTTGTTAGTTTTCTGGAAGTCCATCTGCAAATAATCCGTCATTAATTAGAAAATAAGCTGTGAGATCTGTTTTTGGGGGCGTGTCTTTGACTGACAGGCCTGTGGTGCAGTCAGGTTTCTGTCACGGGGGCGGAGCAAAGTATGTCAGGTTTCCAATCAGATCAGTCAGATCCCTGCTCGTCCAAGTATGGTCACTTCCTGCTCCAAAATAGGAAGATGGCGACGACCGAACTCGGTTGGTTTCAGCTTGGTTTTTTCCATCCAACCACCCAACCTATCTCTGTAATTAAGCATGAAATTTAACACTTTTGTGTTTAGAAAAATAACCTCTCACATATGTCTAGCTTTTTCGAGCGAGTCATTCTTGTGTGTACTTCATACACCTAGGTGAGGCAAACCCTGACACTGACACGTCATCCTCTAGTGGATTGACGGGTGTACTACATGCAAAATTAAAGATAAACTATAGGGACTAATTTACTTTGGTTTTAAACCTAATTTTATGTTTTGGCTCCATAGTATTTAGATATAGCACTTCCTAATTTTAAGAGACTTGCTAATTAACACGATTTTTAAAGAAGGATTTTCTGCGATTGGATTTTGAAAGGATTTCTGTTAATTCTCTGCAAGATTAAGCATAACATACTGACCATTCCTTTATCTGAGAATGACTTTTTGGAAAACCAGTGGAAGCTCTAGACTGTTTGTTTACAACATGCCCTAAAACATGAACTATTTTATTATTCAGTATAATAACAAGGCTTTATATGGTAATTTCGGTATTCTGTCAAAAGGTTTCACCCCTCAAGACTTTACTGCTTTACTGGCCTTCAATGTGGTCAGAAGTAAAGAAAATGTTAAAGGTCAAACCACCACACTAGTGAACACACAAAGTAAGGCACCATTCGGGACCCATTTCCAGCTATAAATTGTTCACCAGTCTTCCCATTAGCGGGAGGACTGGATGAATAGCCTGGTATTACACGCGCCGTGGGAGAGCATGAAAGTAACGCAGCAAAGTGGGAATAAAGTTTTCTCAGAGTCCTCATCTGTGCTTATGGGCAGCTCACAACAAACGAACACGCTGATTAACTGTTATTTTTACAGTCTGAAATTACAGAGTGCGCGTGTCCGTCAGGAGGGGCTGCAAGTGGGCTGCTGGTTAAAAAGCGCGCTGATGACGCCGCGGAGGAGGTTTAACCAACGAGGACTTTCTCTTCTTCTTCTTCTTCTCCTTCTTCTTCTTCTTCTTCTTCCTGTTGGAGAGGGAGAGAGACACACACACACACACACACACACACACACACACAAAGGGGTTTCCAGCCAGATAACCCTCCTCATATATCCAGGACACACTGCGCCTCTTTTTTAGACGCATCCTCAAGAAGTCAAAGCTCCGGAGAGGAAGCAGCTGGTCGGCTCGGTGCGTCCTGAAAGGTCCAGGCGGTTCGGGACTCCAAGAAACCGCGTTTACGACCAGTCAACAGGGTGAGTACCTGATTCAAGGTGTCTTCTAGGGAAAATCTTTGAAGACAAACTCAGAGTGTTTTGAGTTAGAAGGAGGGAAATGTGTATTATTAGAGGAGATAAAAACAAGTTTTAATCTGGAAGAAGTAAATTGTTTTAGACTCATTGAACTATTTCTATTACAAGAAATAAAGTAATCGTGTAGATTTAAAGGGAAACAGTCGGTCTTTCATGAAGAGTCATCGATCATTTTACAGGCTGACCAGGTGATGCAGACATGCTGGAGGACACAGGACACATACTTCCCCTCTCTGGCTGACTAATAATTGATCATTTGATTGCATAAAAGCGTGTAATGGTCAGAAGCTGAAGGCTGCGCGACCCTAGTTCAATAAAAAAGACAGTGATGCAGGAAATATCAGGGAATTTCTGGATTGATCAGGGGCTGGTTGTGGGATCAATGTCAGCAAATATTAACTTTTTTAGTAGCTGTGTTGTTGAGGAGCATTTTTTTTTTTTTTTTTTTTTAAGCCATACATCCTGGGTTTCATTTCAAAACACTTAGCCTATATCTGAACCATCATTTTAGGTCAATTCTCCTGAAATAATTAGCTGATTAATCAACGTATTGGTGGATATATAATGAATTATATATATATATATATTCACCCGTTTTTCTTTGGGTTTGCTGCTTTACTCTTTATTTAAATGTTTTTTTAGTTTGCCGCAGACAAAACAAGAGAATTAAAAGCACCGCCTGGGACTACTTTCTTTATTTTCATGTTATTGACTTCATTATTAACTGATTAGTGAAAAACGGTGAACACATGAATCGATGAGTCATGAAATAATTTTACTCAGTTGTTCAGAGTGTTTGAGTGACTGCAGCAGGTCCAGACAGAACTGTCTCACACCACCTCCCATGACAATTACACCATCACGTTGCTCAGTTACGAGTGTCTGTGTGTTTGGGACAGGCGGGACGACTCCCTGTCCTCCCATCCCAGTGACTTGTCGCCTGGTCGCTGCGCGGGATGTGGGGGTGGCGGAGGTTTGGCACCACTAGCGACCCCCTTCTGTCTCTCCGAGGGGGCAGGAAATCCGCCATTTGACCAGGAAACAACAAACAAACAAACAGCCTCTCCTGGTGCAACAAAGGAGACATTTTTAGCTCGGTTAAGCAATTAAGTGATGAGACAGCAGAAGGAAACGATAAGGCTGGTGTTTAAAGTGTTGGAGATCTCACAGGGAGCTTCTTCTTCACAGAGATGAGTTTTCAATAACTAACGGAAGTCCTTTACATCATTAAATATTATTATCTGCTTCCAATTAGATCTTTTAGAATGCTTTAGGCCTGCAAATTTGGTTTGTGATATCTTTAAATTTGTTGTTTTGTGTCACCCCAAGCCCAAAAACTCAGAGAAGACTTTAAAAATCTGCACATATCAAAATACATAGACATTTATTGATTATTTCACTGATTGTTTCAGTCAAAAAATCCCCCAAAACGTATATTTCCCACTCTGAAAACAGCCACATAAACACAGCATCGTGTGGTTTTTATCTGAAGCAGACATTACTCGTCCACAGATTATAGCTCGTCATGTGCTGTGGTCTGTTGCTGCAAACCAAACCACAGAAGAAGCAGCTGCATTATTTATTTACGAGTTTGATGATCAGCGAACGTTTTAGGAGGTTAGACTGTCGGCCAAAACTGTTTCCTCGGGGTTCTCGTTTTTCCTGTGTGCGAGTTGCCATCGTCCTGGCTCCTTTCCCAAGACGTGGTGTAATCGCCTTCATTAGTCACAGTGACTAACTCTGGATGTGTTTGTCTGTCTTCCAGGTAACAGTGAAGATGCTCCTTCCTCTGGTGATCCTTCCGCTGCTCCTGGCTCCAGCGTTCTCGGTAAACTCCCACTCTTAAATAATACACACTCGCAAAGTCAAGTCCTAAACTTTCCTTTCCCTCTTCTGTAAATCAGTGCAGTTCATCCAGCAGTTCAGGTGTAACGTAGCGCAGCAAAGATCAGCTCGATAAATCTTTTTCGTTTGTAGTCGTTGTTTACCTCATTTTTTCTGGTGTTTACTGATTCAAAAATGTGAAAATTGTCAATTTTTCATTGGTTTCTGATGCTTCATAGACCGAATTATTCCAGGAAATAAATAAAAATCAGAATATAGTATTTTGTTGACGCAACACAAGAACAAGTATAACTGCAAAAAAGTGACATTTTGCGAAAACAAATGAGTTTATTTCATGTTTGTGTCTAGTAGGTGGTCCCAGCATCCTGAAAATGTTTCAGGATTAAGTTAAATTCAATAAAGAGCAACACAAAAGACTCGATACGAAAATATTTTAAAATAACGTCTGTATTTTCTCTGGGTCTCTTATCTGTAACGTCCCAAAACATTCAGTGAGATCACAGCTGACCTTAAATTTCTATATTTAACAAGAGACTATGTCAGATTTTTTGGGGGGCAAAACTGCCCTACCTCAAGAGTTTTTGATTATATCCCATGATCCTCCTCTGCAGGTGAAGTTTGCTGAGTTAGATCTGGTTGTAGCAGCACAGATTTACATCACAATGATGTTTTTTTTGCGTGCAGGTGCCCAGTGTGGATTATTGGGATGCGTGGGGTCCGTACGGAGAATGCAGTCGCAGCTGCGGCAGCGGCGTGACCATGAGAACCAGACGCTGTATCACACTCAGGTACACCTGATGCACCTGTGCGCGTGCGCGCACACACACACACACACACACTCAGGTTTCTCTTTCCTGTGTGAATAAAGTTAATTGTGAGGTTGGTGGGGATAGACTGTCTCTCGATTGTAAAAGAATGCCTTGAAGTCACAAGGACGTGGGCTTGTCTTCCATCCAGAGCACACTGCAGGGAGGGGCCCTTTCACATTAAAAGCAGGCCCGTGTTGGGTGTTGCCTGCTGGCTGCCGAAGAGGAATCAGAACCTTTATTTTTAGGAATTCAGAGGTGGTTTTTAAAATCAGCATCAGTTCATAATTTTCTGTTCTTTAAAGGAGCATTTTGCTAAATATAGTTTTGGGTTCTCTGACATCAGACTACATCAAGACGGAGTCATGTTTACTTCAGATGGCAGCTTTCTCTGTAAATGTTGTGTTAATGGCTTTTATTCTTGGAGTCTGGTTGGCGTGTTGCATCATGTAACACGTCAATCAATCTTGCATTCATCAGGTCGGAAATGGTGTTTGTCTTTAACACACAAAAACTCTATCACAAGTAAAACCCGTCTTACAAAATCCTACTTCAGTATCATCCCCTAAATGTACTTAAAATCATATATTACAGTCGTCAAGGTGGGTTTCAGTGGTTCCCAACCTTGGTTCACGCCCTCTTCAAAGGGTCACAAGATGAATCTGAGCGGTCATGAGATTAACGGGACAAAGAAAGATGAAAAACAAAGTTGTACGACGTACGTCATTTTTATCACTTTCTCTGGCTTCTCTTTAAATTTTGCCGCCTTGTGGTAAGTAAAAATGTGACGTTGACCTTCGACATTTTGAACATGAAATATCATCCTGTTAGACATTTGTGTGAAACTGAAGTCATAATAAGCGCATGAATTCTTGAGTGAAGGCCAAAAATGTGTTTTGTGAGGTCAGAGTGACCTTTGACCCTTAAAATCACTTCATCCTTGGGATCAAGTGAACATCTGTTCCAAATTTGAAGACATTAAATATTGACCTGAAAACATAACACCTCCTATTATGACTATCACCATTGCAATAATCTGAATTCATACAATTTGGGACTTTTTTTCAAAGAATTAAATTTAACAATCTTAGAAGTTTAAAGGTAAAATCGTCCTCTGGTGCACCAGCTTACAACTCGTAGACATCTGATGCTGCTGTTTTCTGAAAGGCCTCAAATCAACACAGGCGTAAACAGCAGGTTTCATCTTTAGCTATGTACTTTTAATCCTGAAATGTGTGTTTAAATGTCAAATCTGAATCTGTGAAGTAAACTCTAATCTTTTAAAAATGTATTGGAATAGAAATATGAAGTAATGTAGCCTTAAATTGTACTTGCAGAACATGAGTGCAGTACTTTCAAAGCAGATTTCTCCTGAACCTGTAATCTGTCTTGATACTAAGACAAACGTGTCATCTTTTACAGCTGATAAATGTTCAGCAGAACGAAGGCGCGTCTCGGTAATGGACAAATAACTTTATAAAAAGAACATGTTGGTTTCATTTTTGAAGAAAGATTGCCACCAGGCAGAACAGGCCCGTAATGAGCTGTAACATGTCTAAACACTTTTCTCTTTCACTTTGTGGGATATTCTGTTGCATTTATGTGACTGCAAACTGTAGGAAAATGCAGTTTCCCCACATTAAACATTGATTCGTCTGTGCAGAATAAAGTGAGTCCCGTCGATGTTTAGACGACTCCAACATGTCCGTGCAGTCAGTGAGTGACTCAGACTTTCTGTTAGTTTCTCCTCTTTATCTGAATGATGAATAATAGAGAAGAAGCCCCGCCCACTGCTGACGAGTCAGGTGAACTCTGTCATATCTTGTCTGCTCTGTTTGCCTGAATCGCACCTTTTAAACACTGTGATTTCACGCCTTGAATCACTGTGTGTTTTTACAGGAACTCCCATTTCAACATGCACTCATTTTAGTATATAACAGGCTATAATCAATATCAATTTCATGTGAACTATTTCAACATTTCTATTATGCATCATTTAAAACTGAAAGTCCTGACACAGCAGATGTTTAATTCTCCGTATTCCAGTGAAACGTTGTTGTGAGTTTGGACGTGTTCGAGGCGTGCTGAGAGCAGCTCGTCTAGATTTAAAGCTTAAGGGCAGGTACTTTTAAAGGTGACTTAATCATGAGGTATGAACATGGCTGGGAAGGAGGGCGGCAAAAACAATCGGCTGCCTCAGTTCACCGACGCGTGTGTTAGTGCAAAGTTTTGGGTTCAGCTGTGTTGCTTTTTTTTACGGGTAGAGATTAAAGAGGAATGTCGCTTAATTTTAGACCTGAAACTTGTTATTTCTGTCTGAGATGTATTTGCATACGTTCACTGCATCCGGTCGTTAACGGTTTCTGTCCCACAATGAGGAAACAAGTTTTAAGGTTTGGAAATTGGAAATTTGAGAGTACAAGTTGTGGTTGAGAGAGGAAACTTTACACTTAAAGATGAGTTTACTCTCAGACATGTATTAAGACGTATAAAACGACTCTTCTTGGAACGATGATGAGTCTCTGATATAATTATCTCATTAAACTTCTTAAATTGACATTACTCCTTTTTTCCTCGTTGAAGATTCCATGAATATGCAAATGTATTTTGTTTCCAAATCTGACCTTTGACCCCTCTTCGCACAGCACTTTCGTCTCTTGTTTGTTTCCCACATAACGAGACGATGTCCCACTTTTTGATTTTTATCTCTACTTCAACACCGCAGGACAGACGCTTTTCTAAAATCTGGAAAGGCAGCTACGAGACAGAAATTCCTGTTTGAACCCAAAAAATGATTTCCAGATATTTAATGACAGGTCGTCTTTACAGCAGTATTACAGGATCTCTGTTTAAAATGGGCTCGTGTCTGTGGGTCTGGAGGACATCGTCTTGTCCCTCAGCTTGAGGCTTTTAACACAAAGTCAAGTTGGAAGTATGAAGTTTGAAAGAGTTGGACTCCGATGTCCATCCTTCTTTTCAAACCTTATTTCAAATGTAAAATCACACACGTGCCCCTATGAAATTGAGAGGATCAATATATGAAATACATCGGCGTTAATTTATAAAAAACATTCACTAACAGTGTCTCCTATCCATGTGTCCTTTTGTGCACACGTAGGACGGACAGAGGACACAACTGTGTGGGACCAGACAAGTCACACCGCTCCTGCAACATCCAGGTGAACAAAACCAACATCAACATAAATCACAGCGTCATCTGCGGAGAAAGACTCTTTCCTTTTCACTCTCCTCTTGTTGGATATTTCACTCTGCTTTAAAGCCAGCTATAGTTTGCTGACCTTTGACCTCTGTGCTGCTTACCATTGTCCCCACTCAGGACTGTCCAGAGGGATCCAGGGACTTCCGTGAAGAGCAGTGCTCCCAGTTCGACGGGACCGACTTCCAGGGGAAACGCTACAAGTGGCTCCCGTATTACGGAGGTCAGAATCCCGAGAAGTTATTATTATTATTATTATTATTATTATTATGATGATTTTTTCAAATTATTTCTAAGATGCGAAATGAAACTTGAATCTCTCTGCCAGCTGAGAACCCCTGTGAGCTGAACTGCATGCCAAGAGGAGAGAACTTCTTCTACCGCCAGCGCAGCGCCGTGGTTGATGGTACGCCGTGTCACCCAGGACGCAGGGACATCTGTGTGGAGGGAGTCTGCAAGGTAGGACGCACTGGGAAAAAAAAACACACGCAGAAAAAGAGCTTAATAAGGATTTCTGTCAGAGACTTTAAAGGGGCAAAAATGAAAAAAGCTGCATTTGTATATCACACAGAAACGGCTACATGAAAGCTTGCGGCTCGTTTTAACCCCATAATCAAACAAAGTGCTGCAACTTCAGATGTGCTACTTTAAGAGAGATTTATAGTCCCAACATGCCTCTGTTGATGTCTCCTCAGCTCCTACCTGCAGGGGAATCACTGATGTTAACGTCTGATCTGTATCTGGATGTCTGATCTGGACAAGAAAATGCGTGTTAAAGCGAGATCTAAAATCTGGAGAGAGATCAGTCAGATCAAATCTAGAGGTCAACATGTCTGTGCAATAACAGGTGTAAATGCTTAAAATAATCATATGTGCACTGTAACATCCACTAAATACTGAAAGGAGCTGCAGAGCTGTAGAAGTTCATTTAAGTCATCCGAGTTGCAGATGAAGCTGATTAATCTGCAAGTGCATGATTATTATTTTTTTTTTTTTAGTAAATCAAAGTCAGGGCAGCAAAATCTCTCATCTCTTATCTGTACTGGGACTCTGTGCTCACAGCCTCACCTCATTAATCAGAGAGGACACAATCAGCAGGATCAGAGATTAGTTTCACTCTGTGCTCACGTCAAACACTTCATCCCTTCTCCTGCGCCTCTCCCGTAATTACTGCCTCGACCCGTCAACCGGTTTCCTCATGAAACACCTCGCCTGTTTATCGTCTCCATCGCCTCCTCCCCTGTCAGAAATCTCTTCTCACGTCTTATTTTAAAACCTTATTGTTCCTCTGGTTATCTAAAAACAGAACAGAAACCTTGTGGCCTCTCATCACATTTACTCTCTCGCACTCTGGTAAAATCAGGTTTGGCTCTTCAACCTGCCAATCTATGATGGACTGCTGCTGCTTTTTGCAGCTTTGTAAAGTTTTTTTTTTATGAGCAGTTTTGAATTTTTATTGATAGTCATTGCTTTTTGTGGAACAACAATCATTTTAAAGTTTTTATCTCAGTGGAATTACACGTTAAAATGTCAAAATATACTGTCGTTATAAGGAATCAGCATTCAGGCCAGTATCATCATCCATTAAGAATAAAGAACGTTTGATTGCTCATAGTTTGTGATCACATTTAATATAGCTAAAATTTTAAAAGGCAAGTTCATTTAGAAAGAATCATTCAGACACAATGCAGCTCAAAGTGCTTCGCAGAGGCATAGAAACCCATTAAAAATAAGATATCTAGAAGAATTTAACATCGCATTTAAAATGTTAAAACGTTTATTAGAAAGCCTCCATTTTTTTTTTTTTTAAGTCCTGATTTAAACAAGCAGATCTCAGGAAGCTCGTTCCCAAACCAAAACCTGCTTCACCGTACTTTGTTTGGATTCTGGGAACACAAGAGTGAACTCGTCCCCCGATGACCCGAGTGGTCTGGCTGCTTCGTAACGTTAATCTGAAACCATTTACAGTTTTACAGACGAGCGATGGGATTTATAAATCGATCCTTTGACACACAGGAAGCCGTTTCAGTGATTTAAATTGAAATAAGTGACGGAAAAACTTTCCTAACAGCTTTCAGAGCATCACTGAATATCTCTCCGAAGAAACACGCAGCTGATCATTGACTGGAAGAATCCAAGTTCAAGGTGAAATGTCAATGTTCTGTTTATGAAATGATTCCCCTCTTTTCCCTCCGTCAGCGTCTGGGCTGCGACAACATGCTGGAGTCTCCTCAGCAGGAGGACCCCTGCCTGCAATGTGGGGGGAACGGTCAGTCCTGCTATCGCGTCAAGAACAGCTTCAACGTCCGCGACCTGACGACCGGTAAGACGCTGCTCAACGTTTACCTTGGAGGGACCAGGAAGCAGGAAGTGTGTCCTCAGCCCGTGTTTACGTCCCTTTTTCATCCTCAGGCTACAACCAGATGTTCATCATCCCCGTCGGGGCGACCACCATCAGCATCAGAGAGACCGTCGCCACACGCAACTACCTGGGTGGGTTTCTGTTCTGCTTTCAAAGATCAGAAGATGAAGTTTAGATTTGTTTGTCGATCATCTCTCACAAAACTTTTTAACTGTGAATCATGACCAGCTATCAAGAACCTGCGTGGAGAGTACTACCTCAATGGCCATTGGGTAATCGAGTTCTCCAGGGCGACGCCCATCGGTGGCACCATGCTGTACTACCAGCGAGGCGCCGAGGGAGACAACGTCCCGGAGACCATCATCGGCCGCGGTCCCATCACCGAACCGCTCGTTGTGGAGGTAGACATCAGAAATGACTTTTTATCTTTCATACCTCAACTTCAAACCTCTAACGTCCTGTTCATCCTCTCAGCTGATCAGCCAGGAGCCCAACCAGGGGGTGGAGTTCGAGTACTACCTGCCGAACGGACGCTCCAGGGAGGGATACTACTGGAGCTTCGGATCCTGGTCGGCCTGCAGCAAAGAGTGTGGATCAGGTGAGGCCTCGGAACCGGTCCTCTGAAACCCTCGTGTTCCTCTTCTCTGCTCTGGTAAAACAAACACTCGGTTCTCCGTCTCGCCCTCCGTCAGGCTACCAGTCTCGCCTGGTCTTCTGCAGCATCGATAACGAAGCCTACCCCGACTATCTGTGTGCGTCTCTGCCGAGGCCGCAGACCAACCGCACATGCAACCCCCACCAGTGTCCTCAGATAAACAGGTAAACAGTGCTTCACCGGCAGAACGTCCCGCGGGCAGCGAGTTAACTTTTATATTCCGTTTTAAAATGAGTAAAAAAAAAGTGCCCGAGCAGCTTGTTGACTGTTGTTGGTGTGCTGTGACTGTCTGAAAGGATGGCGTACCTGTATCCACCACAGTTGTGGAGATCCTCAGAGACACCCAGGGGCTATGTGTTCAGGTAACTCAGGATGAAGCCTCAGGTGGCTGCAAACACGAGAGGGGAGATCCAAATTATTAGTCCTGAAAATTCACAGTTCATTTGAATCATTTTTTTTTAAATAAATCAAATCAAATCAAATAAATATCCATTCGTTTTGGCACACGGAAACAATACATTTGGTAAAAATCTCAATCTCTCCCCTTTTGGATGTGTTTGACTTTAGCGTCTGTGTTTAGAGTGAAGCCTGTTCCTTCTCGTGGGGCAACGGTCCAGCTGAGAGACCTCACCTGTACCTGGTCTCTGAGCCGGGCTGCTGCCTGTTAACCTCTGTGTCTCTGTCCGTTAGCGTAGCCGCTGTGTAGCTCGTAGTTTAAAGCCCGTCCTGCGGGGGGGAGTCGGGGGTGATTGTGTCCGTCTGAGTGGGAAGCAGCAGCAGCAGCAGCAGCAGCGTGGTAGTAAAGAGCCGCGGCTTCAGTCATTGACTCTCTGGTATTTCCTGCTTGTTGTCTTTGATGCTGCTGCTGCTCGGAAACCTGAGATGTTTCCCCACCTCCCCTCCCTCTCGTGATCCCTCGGCTGTAACAGATGGAGAGCAGAGAAGCAGTAGATGGTAAATGAAATGTTACCTGCCGGTTGTCGTTCTACTTTACAATCATTAGTGCTTGTAGTAATTAGTGTCTGCGTAAACTAACCTGGGAGGTGATGAAACTCTGATTTTCAGTATTAATGTTGTCTGATCTCTGAATCAATGTGATGTCAACGTGTCTGTGCGTCGAGTAGTTTTGTAGCTGTCGAGGATAAACTTTGTTAAAAATCCTGCATTTAAAGGAGTTTCATTCCAAAACTGATGTATGTATATTTTAAGTTTAGACCCCCCCAAAAAAACAAATTATTTAATATGTTGATTGACTTAAAAACGAATCTGCACAAATATTGAGAATAAACATCATCATTTAATCATTTAAAGTCCTTTATCAAGCAGAAATGCTGATTATTTTCTGTCCTGGTCACTCAGATTTTAGGATTCTATATTTGTAATTTGTAATTGTTCAAATCAATTCCCGGCCACTTCATGGTCAATTTAAATCCATGACTGTCAACCTCACTGCCCAAACTTAAAACAGTTTTAACCGATTTTATTTCTGCCTTATCTCCATGTTAGTATTTTATTGTTCCTACTAGTTTTTTGTAGTCTTGTCTATAATTTATTGTTTTCTTCTTACTTTGCTTAATTATGCTTATTACCTATTTCTATTGATAAGCATAATTGATAAGCAAAATTACCTATTTTTATTGATGTAATCATTTACTTTACTTCAATGTAATAATTGATAATTAGGGTTACCCTCAATATCCTTTAAATTCTCTGCTAAAAATCTGTTGAGCAATTTAAGTTTGATTTTGTGTTCTGGGAAACTGTGATCAACATTTTTCTCTCTTATTTGACATATTTATTGATGAACTAGGTGACAGATGAACTATAGAATTATTGTTTAAACTCTTATGAACGAATGTAAAATGTTTCACAAGCCAAGAATTCTCACCTAAAAAGAAATGTCCACAAATGTACCCAAATTAAGTATCAATTAAGTTTTAGAAATGTCTACATCTCAGTTTAAGTTGGACATTTGAAAGTTTAGCTCCAAATTCAAACAGTAAAATCCAAAAAACAGTTTTTATGTTCAGATTTTGGAATGAACCTCCTTCCATCAGTCGTCTCTGCACTACAGATGTGTATAGAGTCCAGTATATAATACTACCGACGCAGTAGAGACGCTGACCTCTGACCCCTGTCTCTCGTGTCTCTCAGCTGGAGAACAGGCGAGTGGAACACCTGCTCGGTCACCTGTGGCGGCGGCTCTCAGCTGCGCCGCGTGGAGTGCGTTTCCCACGATGCATCGGGGCCCCGCGTGGTCGAGGACGCCGTCTGCGCCGCCTACACCGAAGCTCCGCCCACTCTGCAGACCTGCAACATGCACAAGTGCGCCGAGTACCGCGTGACGGCGTGGAGCACGGTGAGTGAAACCACCTGGTACAACAAACATTAGACTCTAATGGTTTTTCAACAAAAGAGTGGAAAAAAAAGATGAACACAGACGAATAATTTGGATCAGAAATGGATCACACGAGACAAGAAATAAGATTTGTGACTTTGCTTCTGTCTGTTTAAGAAAGGACATCTCAGAAGAAGTATAAAAAAAAAATATATTCTGCTGTGGCTCAAAGTGAAAGAAAATAACTTAAATTGAACAAGTCTTCCAAATCTAAAACTGATAACCGGGTCAGAAACGCAACTGAGGCCAGAAATCCCCGCCGCGCATGTCGTGACCCGCGTGTGCTTGCAGTGCTCGGTGACCTGCGGCTCCGGTGAGCAGACCAGAGAGGTGACCTGCGTGGGGTCCGGTGGGATGAGGCTGGAGGAGACGTCCTGCAGCACTCTGCTCCGTCCGCTCACCGCGCAGCCGTGCGAGATGTCCGCCTGCGTGAGACAGATCAGCTGGAACGTCGGGCAGTGGGGACTGGTGAGCCGCGACCAACGCAGCTGGAAACTCGGACAAAGTCGACACAGACTGATGGAGATAATCTGTCTCCTTTGTTTGTTTGTTTGTTTGTTTGTTTGTTTGTTTGTTTTTTTACCTGCAGTGCTCCAGGAGCTGCGGCTCTGGCTCACGAGAGCGCCAGGTGATCTGCTCCGACCGGGAGAGGAACCTGTACCCGGTGGGCCAGTGTAACGCCCAGCCCAGACCCTCCAGGGTGGAGCGCTGCAACTCCCAGCCCTGCTACAGCCCGCAGGGTGAGGCCCTCTGCAGCGTACAGCATGCATGTTAGACGACCACCTACTGACCTTCACCGCATCGTTTTGAATTCACCTCTGCCGTTATCCTGCCGAGTAATGACATTTCGTCCCGTAAGACAGAGGATGCTATGAACTCAAAAAAAACGACACGAGCTTCTGTCACTGCGAGGCTCCTGCGGAGTCATGCAACCTCACTCTCCTCTGTGTTTGTTTTATCTGCTGTGTGTGCAGTTGTGCCGAGCGTTCAGGACCCACGAGGACACGACAACGCGCAGACCGGCTTCCAGCCAGACGTGCCGGATCACGCGACAGGTTTCTCTCTCTAAACTTCTCTCGGTGGCGTCGACCTCGCTCACGCTATCGTGAAAAAAAACAAAGATGGGCGAGTTCACGGCCGGAGAGTTTTCGGTGCGAGGCGACGGATGGACACGAAGGAAATGAACCACTGATGCCCGTTTTTAACGAGTTATCGACATTTAAAGCTGCGGGCTGGTCGTTTTTGTCCGAAGTAAATGTTTTTCGGAGGACTGAAATCTGACTGTAGGCGTAAGAATTTCTGCCTCTCGGCTCCTCCGCGTCCCCTCCGCTCTGCTGATATAACTCCTGTCACCGTGTCCCCAACAGACCCCTCGCCCCTCCCCCCTCCGTCCCCTCCCCATCCACCCTGTCCCTGCACTAATTATCCAGCCCTGATTGACATGTTTTCAGGGCTCCATGGGCATTGTTGGCCTGATTAAAATATTTCCGAAGCACTGAAGTGTGCTCGCGCTGGCTGTCTGTAGTTCTTCTGGCATGTTTCGGCGCCATGTGCCATCCCAGTGGTCAGGAATTTAGGGTTTGTGTTTATGTCCCGTCAGATTGTTTGTTCCGATTAAAAAAATATATTTTCTTGAGGGGACGGGGGGGGGGTATTATGAAGTTTTTGTCGCTCTGTGTGGACAAAAGACATAGACTCTCTTGTAGACTTGCAGAGCGATGCGTGAACGTGCCTGTTGGGGTCAGTTTGCATGTTCAACGTGTGAATCCCCCCCCCCCTTCCCCCTCCAACCCCACCACCTCCCCATCTCAGCCCGCAGGCCCGAGGCGAGAGATCCGACCCAGACGAACACGGTCCACGACCCTCACGGCTTCGCCCCGGCCCTCCACTGCAGCCAGTCTCGTTACGGCTGCTGCCCAGACGGACGCACGCCAGCCGGGGGCCCCCAGGGTCTGGGCTGCCCGCAGACCGTCCAGCCCTCCTGCATCCAGACCAGGTAGCCTGTCATTACACGGTGGCCGGGCCTCGTTTACAGTTCTTTGTCCGGGCGCCTCCACGCTGACCACACTCCGCTCTGCACGCATAAATCTGACCAGATCCCCGAAACTGAGGTTTTCTTAGAAATGTCACATTTGGAAGGTTTTCTTGTTATTTTTGGCTCCAAACTTTTCAGCACAGACCGTTTCATTGTTGGTACCTGCTCACGTCTGGTTCTGTGTGTCACAGTTACGGCTGCTGCCGAGACAGAGTGACGTCGGCTCAGGGCCCCAACAAGGAGGGCTGCGTGGAGTACGTGGCCCCGGCACCCACTGTAAGCATGAAAATCTCACACTTTAAATGTCAGCTGGTGAGGACAGAGTGAATATTGTTGGCCCCGGAATAAAACACAAGTACTTCACGAGCATTTAAAGTAACCGGGATGCAGTTCATGGGTTTATCGTAACCTTAAAACTCGACGACAAAAAGTCTTGTTGCATCGTTCTGTCTCCTCAGGTTTCTCCGTCTCTCCCCACTGAGAACGCCGTCCGGTGTCGCACCACCACCTACGGCTGCTGCTACGACCGCACCAGCACTGCAGCAGGACCCAACGGAGAGGGTTGCCCCAACCCACCCAACCACAGTAAGACACAGAGAGGCTGCGGATACTTTATAACACACAGACCGACTGTATGTCAACATAATCTTTAACCTGCTGGACATTGAGATGCTCCGTTCCACCGCCAGGGAGACGCAGAGCTAAAAATACCAACTGAAGCAGAGAAATGTGTTAACAGTCTGGTAGCCTGATGGGAAAAGAAACCGTCTCTTTTATTAGTTTTCTGTTCAAAATAAATGTGTTGTCGTTCCCTCATTAAGTGCTGTTAAATGATATAAAACCCTCCTCATGATAAAACCAGCTGACCCTCACCTCGTTTCTCTGCTGCAGTCGAGCGCTCTATCTGCTCGCTCCCTCGGGGCGCCGGCTCCTGCAGCAGCTGGGTGTCCCGCTACCACTTCGACGTCATCACCTCCAAGTGTGCGCAGTTCTGGTACGGGGGTTGCCACGGAAACAGCAACAACTTCATGACCCGGGCTGAGTGCCAGAGGGCGTGCCAGGTGGCCGCTCCCAGCCAGGCGGCCCCGCGGCCCGCGGCGCCCGGCGGGGCACCGACGTCCCCGAGAGAATCCGGGAGGACCGCATCTGGAGGACGCGTCACAGCCGGAGCAGGGACCTCCTCGTCCGGAGGACGCTCCAGACCCGCCGCCGGAGGGTCACGCAACATGGGGAGGATTTTCACCGTCCAGGGCGGCTCGGCCGGCGGCGCCGCCAGACAGGCCACGAGCGCCGCCACACACGCCCACAGAGGCCGAGTGCACCTGCGGCCTCACCTGCCGTCACCCGACACGGCCGCACAGCACACCGGCCCCGCCGCGAGGTAAGACCCCTGAAGACCCCAGGGAGCACGGCAACAAGCTCTACCCCCCGCCTCCTCCCCCACTCCGCCCCCACCAACCACCACCAGCTTCCTAACGCTGTTTACAGCCTTCTTATCCCTGCTGACGGAGCCCCGGCCCACTCGGCCCCGCTGGGCCGCGGTGAACTGAAGGAGATCAGTCCAGAGACTCATCACGTGCCTCGTTCACCCGACCTCGGAAAAAAGAGCGTGAAGCTGATGTGCAAGGGTTTTTTTTTGTTGTTTTTTTAGTATTGTACTTTGTGTTTAAATATTTCCCACCGCTGACAAATTTATAGAAACAAATGTTTTTAAATGATACAAGAAAATCAGGTTCTTATGAAGGATTTTTAACTGTAAAAGTCAAGAATGAAATCTTGAGCTAATTTAACCTCTGACCTCCAGTGGTTTAACTTCTCACCTCGATGCAGTGGTGTAGTTGTCCTCCAGGGGGTGCTGCTGCTTCACTGCCCACCTCCGACCGCACCCAACGTTATGTTAACCACCCCCCTCCCAGCTTTTGATTCCTCACCACAGAATATTTCACGTGTTATTTTATGCTTCCTGCTCCTCCTGTGATGCCGATATAATCTAAACTCCTGCTTTCTAAAAACACACCGCAGCTCGTAGCTCCACAGACTCTCACGCCTGCTCACATTTCCTCCTCTAAAACCTCGACAAAGTGTCGGGACAAGTCACAGCGAAGCCTTCGTGGACGTCTCTGCTCTTTTATTAAATGTTTCTGGGACTCTTCACTTCATGTTGTTTGTGTCTGCTACCTCACCGTGTCAGTCGCCACCACCTGTCTGTGTTTCTTCACCTAGATGTCATTAGAGCAACACTAATAAAGGTTCTGCTGTGATGCTTCATGTCGTCGTATGCGTGTCGTCACTAAAACCTCAACTTTTGTGTTTTAGCTCTATGTTGGGTTTCTTTTTGGGGAGTTTTATGGTGTGTTTTTTTTTTTTTGAAATTTTTATTTGTACTGTCTGGTGTTATTTGTCTCCTCTCTTGTTGCATGTCTTCTATCTCTGAGCTCTCTCTGATGAACCCTTGCAGCCAGGTTGTGGGCGCTCTTTATGCTTGCTTTGGTGACCAACAGTAGAGCATAAAGTGACTTTATTCTCTTCCTCCCTTCAAACGTCTCCCTCTTTATTCTCTTTCTTTCACATTTCCTTTTCCTTTCCTTCCTGTCCTCTCTTTTCCTTCCTGTCTTTTCCTTGCCTCGTGTTTCCTCAGTTTGACCCTGGGAGGAGTCACCATCGATAAGACCGACCCCTCCACGGTGGAGGCGCTGGTCGGCCAGATGGTGGTGCTGCCCTGCAGAGTCAGCCCTCCGCCGTCGTCCACCGTCATCGCGGAGTGGAGGAGAGACGGCGTCCCTCTGTCCACTCGCAGGTCAGCAGAAACGCAGACTCAGAGGCTTAACATACATTTAATTTCACTTTCCGTCATTCTCTATTTGTTTACTTATGTTTCGTTCAGGCATCAGCAGCAGCCCAACGGTTCCCTGTTAGTTGGTCCTCTCACTAAGTTGGACTCCGGCTGGTTCTTGTGCGTCGCCACTCGTGAACGGGAGAGAGATCACCGCTACATCTACCTGTCTGTCTCGGGTACATTTAATCAACACAATTCCTAAAACTATATTAGATTAATTGTATAAACGATGTCCCGTTTACAATCCAGTTTACAAAAAATTTGGGATGCAGATTATGTAAACTCATATTTAAACAAATCAAATGTTAAAACTGAGACATTTTATTGTTTTATGAAAAATATGTGCTTATTTTGAATTGCAAAACAGTGGTAAACATGAGCCTGTCCCAACTTCTTTGAGACTTGTTGCTGCCATACAATTCCAATGAAATTTCACATTTTTAACATTTGATAGTTTGTTTTTGGTCTATTTTCAAATAAATATAGGTTTATGTTATTTGAAAATATTCACATTTAAATTTTAAACGGTGTCCCAACTTTTTGGGAAACGGAGTTGTACTTATTTTACCCATCAAAGTCATTATCAGCACTTTCTTCTGTAGTTTCTATTAATCATTTTACTAAAATGATAACTTTAAGCTTTTTAAACATACAGACTACATGTTCCTGTAACTTTCTTTAAACACGAGTCGACTTTCACCTGACGTGCGGGCGGCTAATTGGGGCCCAGATTCAGTCCAAACTTGACCGACTGTAACCCCAATTAGTGCGGCGCACGAGAGCGGAGGAGGTTGAGGTGAAGCCCTGATGTCACAGGTTGTGTCAGAACATGCTGACCTTGAAAAGTTAACCGCTCTTAATGCATGGCATGTTATGTAAGCGCTTTGTGTGTGTTCAATCTCGTGTGTGTGTGTGTGTGTGTGTGTGTGTGTGTGTGTGTGTGTGTGTGTGTGTGTGTGTGCGCGCGCGCGTGTGTGCATAGAGGGATCGTCTCAGCCGATTCCCACCTCGCTGTCCAGAGACGTCCCGTTCCCGAGGTAAGAATAAAACCCCAGTAAAGCTGTGAAAGAAGAAATTATCTGCAGCTTCAGCTTCACGTTCTTCTAACTTCCCCCAGGTTCAGTATTGAACGCTCGAGCTCGTCTTCGGTGGAGATGCGCGGCGGACAAACTGCGCGACTGCCGTGCACGATCGTCCCTCCGTCGGCTCTGCAGTCCGTCAGCATCCGGTGGACTAAAGATGGACGGAGCCTCAGCGACCCCCGGTGATCATCACTTATAAGCCCCGTTATCACTGTGAGTGTGAACGGCAGCTCTGACGTCACTGCTCTCCTGCAGGTTCACGCAGCACTCAGACGGCACTCTGATCGTCGGCCCACTGAAGTCCGATGACGCCGGCGTCTACACGTGCACCGCCTACAACCAGCAACATCTGGAGCAGAGACAGCTGCAAGTCAGAGTCCAAGGTGACTTTTATTAAACTCGTGACGCCCTTTATGATCCCCAGACCGCTTGATAGTGTAATTTCACGTAGTCGCCAATAGAGGTCAGTGAAGACTCCCTGAAGCCTTCTTCAGTGATGCTTTCTGGTGTTTTCTTTGGCTTTTAGCCGACCTGAAGATCACCACAGCTCCCAACAACATCCAGGTGTCTGAAGGCAGCACGGCTCTGCTGCCCTGCGTGGTGTCGGGGGACAACGTCAACATCGGCTGGTCCAGGTGAAAGTTAAAGTTATGCAGCTGGAATATAATAAACAGGATGTCTTTTTAGACCTCATGCTGAAGTGACGGTCCAAGCAATGCCAAAACATGAAGCTACAGTCACAGAGTTTGAACCAAAATGAGATATTTAACATAAAAAATAAAGAAGTGACACTTTTTAAAGGACTTTAGTTCACTTTCAGGATGCAAAAAGTCAAATTATCCGGTTTTTTGGGTTTTTTTTTTTAAAAGGTATTCAGACGGTTTGTGCTCAAACATAAAAAATAATGAACTTTTAGCATTTTTCAAATAAACAGTTACATGATTGACAGCTGTAAAAAGAAAAGGGAAGGTGCAGCTGGAAGTCGCCATAAATGAGTCATGAAAAAAGTGTAGCGTATCAATTTAGGAATTGATTGGCAATAAAGGCTTCATTTAAAACTTGATTTTGATTTTACAAAACAAGTTGAAAAAGGTGCACAAAGCTGAGTGATCCTATTTTTCTCTTGTTTTCTTTACAATGTAGAAACGGCGTCCCGGTGCGTCCCGACGGACATAACGTCCTCCTGTCGTCCGATGGCAGCCTGATCCTGAACAACGTGAAGCCGTCCGACGAGGGAACGTACACCTGCAACGCTTACACGGGCATCTACTCCGTGAGCGCCACGGCGGAAGTGAGGGTCATTAAAGACACACAGCAAGGTGAGAGCGAGCGTCCGGATCGGACATCCTGCCGGTTGAATGAGCAGCTTATCTGCAGTGAATTTAGAGGAAATAAAGACTTGAAACAGATTGTTTTCAAAAATCTGTAAAAAAAAAATTTTTTTTTAAATCTCTAAAATGACATCTTCTCACGCATTAAAAAGTCCAAAATCTGTAAATATCTAAATGTTTTTGATTTTTAATGTTTAATTGCTGGACAAGGGACGCCTCACTCTCCGTGTAAAAGTCTATTCAGAGTCTGTTTGTACACTGAAGGGTTCCCGTTTCCACATCATACATGCAAGATTTAACAAAAAGCACCTTTAGTTCTCCTAAACATCATTACGTCACCGCAAGTTTGTATTCAGTGTGATGAAGGCTGTTTTCAGCTTTTATAAATTGAAGGAAATGATTTGGGAGCAAAGCAACCAATTTTTTCTGGCTAATAAAACCTGTAAAAGCTCCAATATTTCTGCCCTGCAGGTGAACAAACAGTCTGCAGTGTTGATTTTATTTATTTCCTATAAAACCGGGCTGTGTTATAAATATGAATCCACCTTCACGAGGTAAATAGGGGGACTAAAACGGGGTGAATTCTGCCGCTGCAGGTGACGATGTGCCGCCGGAGTGCGTCGACCTGCCCGACCTCGCCAACTGCGAGCTCATCGTGTACGCCCGACTCTGCTCCAACTCGTACTACTCCAGCTTCTGCTGCGCCAGCTGCACCCGCCACTCACAGAAGAACGACAGGTTTGGGCGGCTGGGTTAGAGGCCGTGGAGCGACGGGGTGGAGACGGTGTTTGAAACCTCGGGGGAACTCTGAACTGCTGCGTTTGCCAAAAGGACCCAAAAGCAGGTCGTGCAGAAACGTGATTCAATAAGAGAAAAAGGGACTTCTCTGGCTTCCTGTAGGTGTAGTTCAGTCTGTAAAGTAGCACAGAGAGCTCTTCCTTCAGGGAGCTGCTGCTGAGTAAAACAAACGTACCCTGAATGTGAGGCGACCACGAACTCTTTCTGACGTCTTCAAAATAAGTTATTCACACGCTGGACCTTCGTGTTCTCTGTTTTTTAGAGAATCGTCACCTGTCATGTGTTGTTTTGGTGTTCTGATGTGGCCACGCCTGCTTTTTTAATCTACAGGTTCTGGGATGTACGAGGAGCTCCTCTTGCTTCATATTGTTTATTTTTATGTAATTATTTGATAATAAAAATCATATTTTGATAACGGGTTGACTGGATGGACGTATGTGTACTTGATGTTTCCACTAGGGGGCGTTCGACAGGACAAATTCTCATTCAGCAGCTTCAATAATCAACTTTTTACTGTTACAGTCTCTTAATTTAGCAATGAAACATCTGATAGAAATTATATCTGCAATAAAATAAAGACGAAATAGAAATATGTCTTTTATAAAGAAAGATACATGTGTCTAAAATGAATTAAAGGTAAAATAGAAATATATCTGCAACAAAATGAAAATATATATGCAAATGAGGTAGTAACAGTGCTGTATTTAACCAGTGCAGTATTATAATATTTAATGCATTTAGTTTATTTTGCAACATAACACAACCTGCGCAAATAAAAGCAGCGAAAACGTATAAAAGTGCTTGATGCGGAGGAAAAGACGAATGAAGTCTGAAGGCTGCAGAAGACTTCACAATCTCCAAGTGTCATTGTATATTCTATTAATAGAATTACAGTATATAAATATAATTGTGAGGATGAAGGTTTTAAGTTCAAACTGGACAAACTGTTTTCTTCCAGATTCTTTAGAATCATCTGTTTCTTTAGAATCTCTGATGTCAGACTTCAGGTCAGCGTAGTTTTCCTCTTTCTTCTCTTTTCACCGGATGACATTTAGTCACCGGAAGTAGACCGCAGGTGAAACTGATCAAATGATCGATGGGTCGCTTCATCATCGGTGTCATTAGTGACGTGTGTGTGTTTTCCTCACCAGTGAATCTGTCTGCTGTGAACGAGGCCTGTCAGTCTGCTTGGTGGTTTTCCTCTCACAACAAGGAAAGTTCGTATTTATTTATGAAATGAACTGTTGATGTGAGGTTTCGTTTCTGTGGCTGCAACAAAACGTATTTTATTTATCTTTGCTGCTGCAACATAAAACTCCTTCAGACTTCTGCATCGGATGACGGCGACCAGCTGCTGCCCGTCATATAACACACATGTTCATGTTGCAGCTTCAGTTGAAGTTGTTTTTCCAGCTGTTTGCTCAGTGTGTGCGTTTGTGTGTGTGTGTGTGTGTGTGTGTGTGTGTGTGTGTGTGGGGGGGGGGGGGGCTGGTGCTGGTGCAGAGCTGCAGGTGCACCCGGTGAGCCGGAGGTTGTGGTTTCAGCTCGGTTTCTTTGTCGGCTCAGAGAAGGAGCTGCAGGCTGCTCTGTGACCACATCCTCTCCTCTGCACCATTTCAGGCTTCGCTTCGTCCTCGGCAGCAACAGCAGCAGCTCCGACCTCCTTCTGGTTTCCTGTTGTTCTGCAGCACAATCGCACTCTTAACTTTCCTACTGACAGTGTTTGAACTAAAAGACGGGTTACCTTTGTTCACGAAGAGCTGCATGTTTGTGCGAAGTGGAAAAAAACTACACAACAAGTTGAACTAATTTATTAAAAGGAATTTTAAAAGGCAGATTAGTTGATAAAATTTCAAAATGTCAGTGGAAAATCTTCTTCTGACTCAAATGAACCTGCTTGTAAAGTTTTCCGGAGTTGAGATGTTTCATCATCACGTGGGAGAAAAATAACCGACTTCTCTGAAAACAGCTAAAAATATCTCCGACTGTCTGTGGAGAAAGTGACTGATGGATATTATTATTTATCTGTTCAGTCCTTTCTCAGTCTAATTCACTAAAGTCAAGTCAGATTTTTTTTTTTTACAGAACATTTAAACAGACGGTCGAACATAGTGCTTCACAATTGGAAAAAAAAAGAAGTCATGATCATAAGAAGAAATAAGCAACAAAAACAATTGGAGAAAAAATAATCAAGATTAAGTGAAAGCAAAACAAACCTGATTGTAAAAGCGGTAGATAAGAAATTAAATGGAGGTTAATGTGGAAAATAAAACGTGTTTTTAAACACTGGTAGAGGCAGATGACCTGATCTGAGCTGCTAGAGAAAGGTTGAAAACCCGAGATGATTATATTATATCTCATATTGTGTCTCGTGAATATTTATCCGTGTGCTTTATTATCCTTCTAATAATGAACGTTGTACATTCATATTCAGGACAAAGACAAAGGACAGCATATCATGATTGTTTAAATATTCCAACATCTTTTTATTTAGAAGGAAATCAAGCAAACAAGCAGTTTTAAAACAGAATGCTTTTACATCTATACAAAAATTATGATGAATATTTTAGTTGCTCTGTTTTCCAGCTGAACTCTGAAACAAATAGAAAAGACACACCTGAGTTATTTCATTTCAAAATAATACCAAGTCTGTTTTAATGGTGTAGAGGGTCACGTGGTCAGACCTGAATCTTCCACACCAGGAAGCCGACGAAGACTCCGTAGACGCAGCTCTTGACGATGAAGATGCTGTAGGACAGTTTGGCGCTCTGCGTGATCCTCAGGTATCTCTCTGCAGGGAGGAAACATTCACACGGATTTGAATCTTTTTCTCTTGAATATGTTGCAAAAATAAAATCTTAACTTCAGCTCGAGTTGAAGTGAATAAAATCATGTTTACCTCGAGTCATGAGCGTCTGTGTTTCACCTGATAGAAGAACAGAACGAATCAGAATGGATTAAAAATGGATTAAAGAGTCAGATCAGCTCAGTTTTTCTGTGTGAAACAAACAAACCTTTAACACCATATATCGTCGCGTTATAATCGTTGTGAGCTGTTCCATCGAAGAAGCTGACGATGCAGCTGAATTTTTTGCCGGGCGTGAACCAGTGTTCAGCAGGGACTCTGAGTCTGCTGCTGATCCTGTATTTCGTGTCATTCCTCCGGGCCTCGCTGTCCGTCGCCACTCCTTTGGTGACTTCTTTATCTCCGACCTGCCAGGAAACGCTGACATGATCTGGGTAGAAACCAGAGGCCACGCACACCAGGGTCTTCTTCTTCTTCTTGTCCTTTTTGTTTCTGCACTCCTTCAATGCAGGTCCAAGTATTTCCACTTTTGGTGGTTCGATCTTTCGCCCTGTCTCTGCAGGAACAGAAAAAACATTTTTATGTCTGATAACAACAAAAAAACGACATCACATCAAGCTGTTTTTAGTGTGTTTTAATGAGGTTCCTCCAGTGACCTCACCGAGAACTGTGAGCCTGGTTCCCCCGCCGAAATAAGCAGGATAAGAGTTGGAGCACACCGATAACTCGCACGGAAAATACTGACGACACCTCGACTGACTGACGACTAATTTATCCCGTTTTTATGTTTTTACTTTTCAAGTTGTTTTCCCAACTTCCTCACTTTATCAGTGATGCAAATAAAGAAATGCATGTAAAAGCTTTAAGATAATGAATTAACAGTAACAGAAGATGATTTAGAACAAAAATAAATCTGGTGCTTGGATCAAATGTTGCCTTTTTTAAAAAAATGTTTTTTAAGATTTGACATTTTCTTCTGCAGTTTTGACAACATATTGACGCAGCCATCACTAAATAAGACATTCAAACACATTATTTACCCAACAACATGTAGTTTAAATGAAGTGACTATAAAAACAGATTTTTCTCCTTTTCTTACCCAACACTGTCAGCTTAGTTCCTTCTCCAAAATAAGCAGGATAAGAGCCGGAGCACACTGATAACTAACGGCCACAAAAACTGACAACGTTTCAATGGACCTCTGACTTATTTCTGCTGCTGCATTTGTGATTTCATACAGTTTACAACATAATCATTCTATTAAATGCAATTTTAATAGACTTTTTCCTTCCATTTTTGATGCAAATTGAAACGTTTTACTGCACAAATATGCTTTAAAGTAATAAAGTTGGAACTTTTTGCTGCAGAAAAGACATTTTGAGTCCTACATTTTACATTTATTTTTGCAGCTTTGACTATAAGTTACAGCAAATGATGACACTGCAGGAAAACACCAAACGAGACTTTAAAAAGGACTTTTCGTACAACTCTGAACTTTATACTTTTCAGATTTAAGTTGATAAAAACAATTCTTTTTCTCCTTTTCTTACCTAATACTGTGAGTTTGGTGCCGCTGCCAAAGTAAGCTGGCTCGTAGTTGTTCACACTGAAACACGGCTGCAGAAAAATCTGCTCAGACTTTCAGCTCTGAACGCTGCAGACCGTCTTTGTGCTCTTTTTCACACAAACTTAAACACCTTTTTACACAAAACTACACACATAAATCTCCTACATTTACCAAATAAAATCTGCTCTCTACAAAATTAAACTGATGATAAATCTATAAGCTAAAGATAAATAAGAAAAATGCAACTACTGCCAAACAAGCAATTTTCCGTTCTCGTTCTATTTTTCCGTGAATGATTTTTACCATCTTACCTAAAACGGTGAGTTTAGTTCCAGCTCCAAAGTGAGCCTCAGACTGAAAGCTCACAGTGTTTCACAGATGTGATCAGAAGAGGCTGTGAGAGGAATAATCTGGGCGTTGAGCCAAAATGTTTCAAAGCTTTTCCTGTTTTTTATCTGCACAAACAAACTTTTATATCAAGTTCTTTCACACGTTTAAAATCAGGACTTTGTTGACCTCCATCACAATAAAACATCTGTCAGGAGTATTCTGAATGTTTCCTGTAATAATAAACTGATGACTATCATGAGATTGAAGCTCAGCTGGACTCTTTGGTTTGAAGCTTTCTTACCTAAAACAGTGAGTTTAGTTCCAGCTCCAAAGTAAGCCTCCCTGTTGGAGCACAGAGACTTTCTACTGTGACACAAACTCTTCCTGCTGCCGCTGTTCATCTGAGACACCTGCAGATTATTCACACTTTGTCTCCTTCTGCCTGACATGTGGACACTTTTTCTACTTCACTATTTAGATTTAAAGTTACAGCTTCAGTTAAAATCCCTCCTGAACAACAGTTAATGAAGTTTAAAATGTTTTCTTACCTAAAACAGTTAACTTAGTTCCTCCACCGAAGTGAGCTTCATTACCACCAGAGTCACAGTGAACTGGATCAGAGCTCAAAACTGCTCCAGATGCTGCTTTTACTTTACATCTTTCTTTTTTGATTTTGTAATACATGTAACTTTACTTTAAAAACCAACAATGACAGCTTCATTTTTTACAAAACTTTTGCAAAACAAAATTTTAATTAGCATCCTGTTTTGTTCCCAGCTTGAATTCAACTTTATGAGCATTTCATTGAACTTAACATAGATTTAATGACTTAAAGAAACGATGCTGTTTTTTCATTATTTCTTATTTTCTTACCTAAAACAGTTAACTTAGTTCCTCCACCGAAATGAGCTTCATAACCACCAGTGTCACAGTGAACTGGATCAGTTCTCAAAACAGCTCAACATGCTGCTTCTTTACTTTCTGCTTCCTTTAAAATTCAATTTCTTGTGTCAAATGTTCCTTTTCTTTAAATCTAAAACCAACATTTGCTGCACTTCTGTCTGTTTTTTTTTTTTTTTACAAGTTAAATAATAGCGATGACATTTTTTCCAAGAAACAGATCTGTTTAAGGTAGTTTTACTTTAAAAAGTGCATTCATTAGAAGTACGTTTTGTGTCTCACTCACCGAGAACAGTCAGTTTGGTTCCCTGGCCGAAATAAGCTTCGTACTGACACAGTGTTCAGACTTCAGAACAAAAAGCAGCGAGCTGAAACGAAGCTTTTTATGTGTCTTACCTAAAACAGTTAACTTTGTTCCTCCACCGAAGTAAGCTTCACCAGCACCAGAGTCACAGTGAACTGGATCAGTTCTCAAAACAGCTCAACATGCTGCTTTACTTCACATCTTTATGTTAAGTTGTTTTTGGATTATGCTGCACTTCAGACACAACTTTTTCCTACAAACAACAGATTTCCTTTAATCTGTTTTAAGATCTGAATTCATCAGAGGAAAGTTTTACTCACCAAGAACAGTCAGTTTTGTTCCCTGTCCGAAATAAGCTTCGTTATTGGCACAGCGCTGAAGCTTAATATCAAAAAGTACTGAGCTGAACTGATTCTTTCTGCACCGCTGCAGCTAAAGATTAAGTTTTATTTGAATCGTCCTTCACTCACCTAAAACAGTCAGTTTCGTTCCTTTTCCAAAGTAAGCTTCATTGGCGTTGTCACGGTGAGAAAATACTGAACATGAAACTCTTTCTGCTCCACAATTATCTTCAGAAAGTCTTCACTGATTTTTCTGTCGACACCAATGATCTGATTAACATTAAATTTAGTATTAGAGTAGAATATTCACCTAAAACAGAGAGTTTGGTTCCTGGTCCAAAGTAAGCAGGATCATTGTAGGACACAGCGCTCTGACTCCAGCTCAATATTTCAGGTTTCTCTGCTTCACTTTCACACCAACATTTCCTCTGTTTGAATATTTGAAGTCCAGCTCAGTGACCTGAAGCTGTGGAGCTCCAACTTACCCAAAACAGACAGTTTGGTTCCTTTTCCAAAGTAAGCTTCAGCTCCAGTGTCACACTGAAACCCTCCTCAACCAAAACGTCCTAAAACGTCCCAAAATGTCCCAAAACGTCCCACAATCCTCTGCTTCGGACGCACTTTCCTAACCCGGAGGATGAGGAGGGAGTAAACCTGCAGGCCAACCTTCATCGTGTCCACATTGGTTCTGAGGAGTCAAACAAACATCCTGATGCTGCAGATGTGAATTAAAAGTTGTTAAAAAGCTAAATTTCTCCACATAAAGAGACTTTTTGAAGGCGGAGTGTCCCTCCATCCTCCCCTCCTTCAGGCCATCCACCTCTCTGCTCCACCAGCCGCATGCAGCTGTCCAAACGCTGCATGTCAACGGGAGCAGGTTTTTGTACGGCGCCTCTATAGGATTGTATCACCGTGGCCCCCTGTCCCCACGGTGAAAAAGCATCACACAAAAACCTACTGCGTTCTGGGGTCTCCTCCCCCCACCCAGCTCCTCCGTATCTCAGCCTCCATCTCAACTGGGTTTTTTTTTTTTTGTAGTTTGTGTTTATTTGTAGCTGCTGGAAGTGACATCACTGCTGGTCACCGCTCTTCATCCAATCGGATATCAGCGTTTACTGACAGATGTGACAGATGCTTTTGATTTTTTTTCAGGACATTTTTAGAGCTCTTTACCAGACATGGAAGAGTCTGGAAATGTTATCCTTTTTTTTGCTCTAAATCGTGGAATATCAGGGAATTTTAGTTTGCATGTTTAAATTTTAGTTACCATTTATCAAAATATTGTATTTTTCATGTTGTCTTTTTTAAATTTTTTAAATCGCCTTATTTCACGTGTTTCTCATATCGCCTGAGTGGTTTTATCCTCTTTCTGTTTGTCAACAAGTGGCCACTTCAGTAAAGAGATGCTTTTTCTTGTAGCTGCTTATGAAGGCAACCATACACGAAAATGTAGATGACAAGAGGTTTGGCTTCAAAGTGAAGACTTCAAAGACTGGATGACTAAAAACTTGTAAAACTACTATAGATTTATCAAATATTGGAGAGAGAGCCCTTTGCAGCCCGCTGGCTTCTTGCTGTTTGGAAAAATGTTGGCAAGTTTTTTTCACAGTGGTCAGTGTGTTTATAAGCTGCATCGGTGGAGTTGTGTATGATTTATAAATGTGCGGTAGGTTGTTGGTTGCAGTGACAAGTTTTGTCCTGAAAACACCTGCGAGTTTGCAGATTGACGGGAAGAAAGTGTCTGTTTCAGTGTTTTTTTCTGTTCCTGGAGTTTCAGGTTTTTCAGCAGTGAACAGTGTTTATTCTTTCAACCAGACACAGAATAAAATGTCTTTTAGTCAAAATAATTAAGCTGCACTCTTCAAATGTTTTACATTAATGAAGGCTTGAATGACTAAGTGTAATATGAAAGGTATCAGTCGTATTGGTGAAGCTACAGGTTGTTACCTTATTCTGCAGTCTTGTCTTGACTGTATAAGGTTGTTTTGACTTTTTTTAAGCTCCTTGGTTGCAACTTGTTTTGCTACTTTCATTGTTGTAAATACTTCCTGACCAGCAGCTCTGTGTCGGCTGTGTAGATGGTCAACACCGTGTGTCAGTATATCTAGTATGTCAGTATTTACTGTATGTACAGTATCTACCATATGTCAGTGTATCTACTGTATTTACAGTATGTCCGTGTATTTATTGTATTTACAGTATGTTAGTGTATGTACAGTATCTACAGTATGTCAGTGTATTTACTGTATGTACAGTATGTCAGTACTTACTGTATGTACCGTATCTACAGTATGTCAGTGTATTTATTGTATTCACAGTATGTCAGTATATTTACTGTATGTACAGTATGTCAGTGTATTTACTGTATGTACAGTATCTCCAGTATGTTGTTATTGTTTACAGTTTGTTCTGCTGCCCCCAAGTGGCCATAAAACTGTAAACGACAACAAGTGACTGCATCAGTTTTTATTTGATGCCATCATGATTGGCAACAAGTCATTATGTAAGAATACTAATGATAAATGATGAGAGGAACAATCTTATAATCAGTTATTACGTCAAACAATATTGCTGTTGTGCAGTGGAAAATATGTTTAATCAAAAACTTAAGATATATTTTTATACAGTTTTGATGAATTTAAATTGCATTTCTTCTCATATTTTATTGCATTATTAGTTATTTAGCAGAATAATACTGAGATTTGTCATGAAAGTATTCCATTTTTTGTGTGCACAGATGTTATGTTCAGCTGATATCTAAATATTTTTCTCCAAACTTTCTATGAAAACATCTTAACGTATCACTCTGTGCTTTTAGGAATATTATCATCAAACTACATGAACAGCAGTAACAAGTTTAATTCCTTTTTATTCCTGCTTTAATAAGCTATAATATGATGCATACAGTTTAATAACATCTGGTTTACACGGTCTCTCTTTTACATACTTACTACCACATCTCTAAGTGTAATCCCAGGTGAACGCTGTAGAGGTCAGTGTGAACCAGTTGATTTATTTAATCTTAAAGCTGTAGACTGATTCATTTTTTTTGTTAATAAAAGAAGTTTCAGACTTGAAGACAGAGTGAGATACCCACACACGAGACATCACAGTGTTGAATGGCTTGTATAAACCTGTTGACACCTGCTCAGTTATCTGATCACATCGGCTTTGTGGTGTTTCACAAACTGAACTGTGCGGCGGCAGGTCTGATATCAGTTTAATGGAGTTCATCACGCTTTATGTCTCATTAGTTTTATTGAATCTTAGTTTGCATGTTCAGCGTTGACGGGCGCGACATGGTGAACTTCCACCTGCCGAAAGCGGCGCCGATGCTCCACGCGTCTTTACCGAGAGAATACGCTACGAGCTGTATTCCCCCGCTGCTGCTGCGTCTGTACCAGGACATGTGGTAATACTGTTCGTCGTCTTGTCTCCTTTCCGCCCCAGTAAAAATGGAGGCTGGTGGATTATTACACCGAGACAGAAACCTGGAAAACAGGAAAGCAATTTCAAACAAACGATATCACGAAAAGCATTTCATGAAAACACTGAACAGGAATCTTCTTATTGGAGAAAATCATCAGGACGTTCATTGTCACTGTGATCAGACAGTTCGTCTTCTGCTCCTCAACAGCTGCAGGTGTAACTTCAGATCCTCCCTCTGCTCCTCTGCTTCTTTTACCAGGAAGTCTTTACACATTTTGTTTCAGGGTTTCTCTACGTCAGTTGTATCTTAGAAGACGCCGATCAGCTGCTGCAGGGTCACGTTTCTGCAGGAGAGCCATCGATTGGTTCAAGCAAACAAATTTAAAATTTCACGTCACTTCAAGTTTGAAGTTGGCTGAAAACATTTGGTGTCGTTGCAGTTGGGAGTTATTTTAACAAGCTCTATAACATCAGTGTTACAAGGCTGACTTATTTACTGTTTCACTGATTATTAAGAGCTTGTGGAAGTAATTGTCATTCTGGCCTGATAATGGAGATTTTCTGTATTTCTGTATTTCTCTGTGTTTCTTATCAGCTTCAGGTTTTTTCATTTTGGCCTCACAGTTGTGGAGCTGTCGGGTTGTTTTTTTTTGTGATTGTTGTGATCAAAAGAATTCCTGAATTCTTTGTTTTCAACGCGCTGTTTTATCAGGCGTGTTGTCATGTTGGGGAAGCCCGTTGCCACGGCGACGCAGGTCAGGTGGTTCGCAGCGAATGTTTTAACCTCAGACGCCTCAGAAGCTCCCAGTACAACTCGGTGGTGACGGTCTGACAACCAGCTAACAAAGCTAACAGCTA
Source organism: Brachyistius frenatus (assembly GCF_029030835.1). Classification (NCBI taxonomy): domain Eukaryota; kingdom Metazoa; phylum Chordata; class Actinopteri; family Embiotocidae; genus Brachyistius; species Brachyistius frenatus. The sequence goes on from NW_027210701.1 coordinate 586,857, forward strand.
ATTTTGCTAAAAAAAAACAAAAAAAAAAAACCCGGTTAAATTCAAGTTAACTAACAGCTACAATTGCTAACAACCTGCTAATGTTGCTAAAATACAGCTAAAGGCAAGTAACAACCAGCTAACAATGCTAACAAAGCAAACAAACAGCTAATGTTGCTAAAACGCAGCTCAACTCAAGTTAACAACGAGCTGCAAACGCTAACAACCTGCCAGTAAAGCTAAGAAACAGATCATGTTCCTAAAATACAGCTAAACTTAACAACAAAACTAACAAACAGCTCATTTTGCTTGAAAAAAACAGCTAACCTCAAGTTAGCGACCAGCTAATGGCGCTAACAGAAGGTCCCGGTAGAACTCTGTGTTGACCGTCTGACTCTGGGGGACGAATTCACGGTTGCACGTAACGCTGCAGCGCTCCGTTTGTGCAAAACAATCTTTATTTAATTATAAATACCTGCATTCTTGTGCTATGAAGACATTGTAGATGAAGTATTGTACTCTCCGTGAGAGCTACCGACGGCAGCTGTACTGAGGCAACACCATAGAAGAGGAAGGTTTTTAGTGACGGCGTCTCCTTCGACCACATCACTGTGTACTGGCAGCGCAGAAATACACAGCCGAGTCTGAGAGACTCGCCTTGTCAATTATCAGCCCGCCTGCATCGGCTTGTTTTCTCGTGATCTTAAACCGAGTTTTAAACTGTTCCTCATAGTTTGGGTTGCTGCCGGTGTAGCTGTATCCGATGAGGTTCATCAGGCTCTTTGTTTGCTGGTACCAGAGCATTACATTGAGAGCAGTGTCATCGTGACTGCATGTAAAAGCCACCCTCTCCGTGGCGTTGATGATTATCGGAGGAGACTTCGCGAAGGTCACGCTCTCCGCTGGATCTGTGGGGTCAAAAGCAGAGGTGATGCTGCTGCGCATAAAGCGTTAAATTGCTGGTTTTAAAGTTCATTTAAAGTTGAAATTACATGGAAGTAAGAGGAGGAGAAATCCGGCCAGAGCGGGAGACATCCTGCAGGTCTGTGCTGCTGCTTCACTGAGATTCTGCAAAGAGAAAGAAAAAAGATACAGCTTCCATGTGTGTGCGCGCCTCGTTTAGAGGAACAAGACGAGGGTTTTTAGTGAGGCAGCGGCATTAAACCGCATCACTGTGTGCTGGCAGCGCAGTAATAAACTGCAGAGTGCGACGGGTTCGCGGTGAGGACCAGAGCTCCTTCTATTATGCCCTGTCTGGTCAGCTCGAACTGCTCATTAAACTGACCCTCGTAGTTTTGGGAGTTTTCGTATCCGTAACCAATGAGCGTCATCGAGGTGTTTTCCTTTCTCTGCTGGTACCAGAGCATTAATATGAGAGATGTATCATCGTGGCTGCATTTAACGTGGACCTTGCTGCCCTGCTTCGCTATCAGAGGAGGATATTGTTGGAATTTCACGGCGCTCACCTGACCTGTGGACGAACCAACAGCACACGAGGAGTCAGTATTAATATTTAACTTCATGCACAGCAAGTTTGAGATGAAATTTAAAGTCCTTACATGAGAAGCAGATGAAGACGGAGACGAAGGTTTTCACAGGTGCAGACATCGTCAGGCAGTGAGGTGAGAATGAGTGTTTCTGATAGTATAAGAAGGCTCCTTTGTGAAGAGGGAGGCTGCTGTGTGTTCATGCTGCGTGCTCTGCCTCCACCTGTCGGTCAGATCGATTCGCAACATGACGTCAAGGAAAAACAACATTTTAGAGGCAGAAATGATGAATGATGTCGGCTGATTTAATCTCCACACTGTGGTTTTGTTGCTTCCTTTATTGGATGATCCTCTGAGAGTCAGGTGTCAGAATAAAACGGCCTCCCCGCTGCATGTTTTTGTCGCAACACTGAGTTGTGCCGCGGCACCGTGCACACTGGCAGCGCACAGATAGACCGCCTCATCTGGCTGCTTAGCGCTGTAGATCGTCAGAGACCACTGCTTCTCGGTCAAGCTCTTCGCCTCGAAACCAGACTTGAAACCCTCCTCGAAGGTTGCCTTGCCGGCCAGGATGACCACCATCAACCGAAAAGTGTCTCCTCTGAGCTGTCGGTACCAGTACAGGTACTGATAGGCGGTGTCGTTCTGGTAGCATTGCATTTCTGCAGGTTTGTCGGGAGGGCTGGAGATGTAACGAGGCCACTGAGTGATCAGAACGGACTCACAAACCCCTGAAACACACAGAGAGGAGGAAACACATTTGTCATGTATTAATTTAAAGTAGCTATATTTTGTATGTTTTAAAGGCCTTAAAACTTGAAAATCAGAAGTTGAATTCGACATTATAAAGGTTTTAAACACCAGAAATATTGCCAGATTGTGTCTTTTGTGGACTTTACCTGCAGCCCAGAGGATAAAGAGAGTGGAGATGGTGATGCCTGGAGTCATTTTGACTGTTTAATCAACTTTACATCTGTAGGGAGGAAATGATGTCAGAACCTCTGCTCTCTGCAGACGTGGAAGTCTTTGGTTTCATAGTCTTGAGGTGCTGAGTGTCTTGAGTTTGTCTTGGGGAGGGTAAACTGTGTGAAAGCAGACTGCAGGTTTGATGCAGACGTGAGTTTGATGCCATTTGTCTCCAATTTTTTGTAAAGGAGCCCGAGGAGCTGCCTTTCGTCACCAAGCCCCGCCTCCTTCTTCCTTATCTCCTCACATGACCTCTATCAGATGACCTGCCTCTGTTTGTGTTCTTCTCAACTTTAGACGTGACTTCTTAATGTGATGTGGTATTCAAACGAGTACTTCATGAAAGAAAAAAGACTGACCAAGTAAATATTCAATGTTTTTCCCCTTTTTTTTGTCTTTTCTTTTGAGAGTGAAGTAACACTTTTAATCTAAAACACAGTGATGAACGGACGCCTTCATGTTGAATGTCAGAGCTTTGTTTAACATTAACTTTTGTCTATTTTCCATAGATTGTATAAAAGTGTTCATAGCTTCCAGATCACAAAAACGAGTCCGATGCAGAAGTGTCTTAAGCTGCAATACCACCGAGTGCCACTCGAGGTCGGCTCCAAAAAGCCTCCGGCTCCATAGCCTCCCATTCAACTTCTCTCATCAAATACAAAGCCAATAAATGTTTTCCACCAGTTATCTCGGTGTAGTTAGCTAAAGTCACTCCTTCTTATTAGTTTTCTGGAGGTCCATCTGAAAATAATCTGTAATTTATTAGAAAATAAGCTTCAAAAAGACGTGTTTTCGGGGGCGTGTCTGTTTGGTTGACAGGTCGGTGGTGCAGTCAGGTTACAGCTATCGGTGAGTGGAACGTAGTATCGTCAGGTTTCCAATCAGATCAGTCAGATCCACCGCTCGCTCCTCCCCATAACATCCAGTCTGATGACTCTTTTATTTATTTTTTAATTTTATTGTTTGTTGTGTTTATTGCACAGAAATGCTGCCTGTTCATGTCACTGCAATTTTTTGGACATTTCCTCCAGAGGACTGGGTTATAATAACTGCTGGTGATTATTAATGAAAAGCTGTTGATGTAAAGTGCATTCAACTCCCATTCAGAGGAGGGGAGGAGGTTTTTGTCAAGAGCAGACGAGTGTCTGATCCACTGTGGTTTACTGGCTGCACAGAAATACGTAGCGGTGTGTTTGAGTGCTGTTAGATTGATGATGGAAAGTGAACCATTTTTTTTGTCTCCGCTCAAATCTCCAGCTAATTTAACATGTTTTCTGAAAGCCTCCTCCACGCCGTCGTCTTTGAACTCTACATATCCGTATCCGATGAGCTTCAGAGCGGCGTCTCCGGCCGGCTGCTGGTACCACAGCATCACTCTGAGGTCGCTCTGTCCGTGGCTGCAGATCAGCTGAGCGCCATCGCCCTCCTTTCTGATGAGAGCGGAGGGATACTGATGGACCTGAACCCCCAGACAAACACCTGCTGGGAGCAGAGTGGGACACGTTAAGGGTTTAAAAGGAGAGCGAGCATCTTCTCTCTCAGTGAAGAAGTTCTTACCTGCGAGGAAACAACAGGAGAGAAATCTGATCATCATGTAGAGATCTGAGAGGAGAGCAGAGTTTCAGTGGTGACAGGGTCTCTGCTGGTAGAGCTTCATCACTGAACTGAGGAAGAGGGGGAGGAGGAAGAAGAGAGGGGAGGTGATGGAGACCAAGAAGGAAGAGGAGGAGCAGATTCATAGTTTATCTGTGTACACTCTTTCTTTTATCTGATTCCTCCAGAAAGGATGTTTAACCTTTGACATCTTTACCCAAAAAAAAGCATAATCGCACCAGCCAATTTTTTTTTAATGTAATTAATTTCCACACATAAAACATTACAAATAGTGTACCTCACCACAACTTAAAGATTTTAATCGTATAAAGGAGTAAAAGAGAAGATATTAAAATGAAATTAAAAATGTATAAGTTAGCCTATTATGTAATTGAATCATTCAATTATTTGATAGTTTAAAAAAACAATTATTTATTCTTTCATTATAGGAATTATGTATTTAATTATATGATCATTATTTATATTTATTTGATTAATTATATTAAATACTTCATTATAAATTAGTTATCAATGAAAATTAAAAATGTATGCGTGATATTACAACAAATGTATTAGTTTTATTATTAAATTTAGTTATAATATTATTTATTTATTCATAGGAATTAATTGTATTAATTATAAATGAGCTGTTAATGAAAAGTGAAAACAAACACAGTTAGTCCACCATGTTTCCCATTTGGGTGCTTAATAACTCTACGTTTCTTATAAAAATATGTTGTGTGAGGACAAGCCGTCTCCGCAGTGTGATGCCATGATTATCTTTAAAAAAAAAAGTGAAGTGAGGGCGAGACGCTGCGACCACAGCAGCAGGTGTGTGAGATCAGTTTCTTCCACTGCTGATAAAAGCTCGTTCAGTTTTTGTAAAGTTCAGACGGGCTTTTCGTCGTCGTGCTTCTCGAGCTGCGCAGTAGTAAACTGCTCCCTGCTCCGGTCCTGACACTTTCACCGACAGAGAGCCGTTCTTCGCTGTGCTCCCGGTCAGATCTCCGGAGATATTAAAGTCGTTTTTATATGTTTCTTCCATTGTGACAGCTTTATAGTACAAATACCCGATGAGCTTCATGTTGGTGTCTCCGGGTGAGCGCTGGTACCACAGCATCACTCTGTAGTCGGTTCTGTCGTGGCTGCAGACGATCTGAACGCTGGGTCCAGGTTCAGAGACCAGATGTGAGGGAGACTGACGGACCTCAAGACTCAAACAAACTCCTGAAACCAAAAATTTTATTTTATTTATTATTTCAGTTTTCCGCAAATGCGTCTCATCTGCCGGCTCAGATCGGATTTCTTGCGTCACTCGCAGCGCGACACACGGTGGGTGATGTTGTCATTTTAAGAGAGACAGAGTGAGCAGGATTGATGCTACCGCTAACAGAGCTATCAAAGAGTGCCGATTTTTGCGCTGCAGAGGACAACAATAACAACACTCCTCGGACAGAAGCTGAAATAAACAGTCCTCCGTGTCGGAAAGTGATGTCACCAGCGTAGCTGCGCGTACGTCGTTACCACAGCAACCCATGCCAGATAGGTCGGTGATGTCTGGATCCACCAAATCAGATCTGCTCACTTGCAAATAACTGAGGAGGGCAGAGGAACCCAACAATTCAACAGTTCCCACGTGAGCAGCAGCCGGGAGGGGAAAAAAAAACTCCCGTTTAACAGGGAGAAAAACCTCCCATAGAAGCAGTTGGAGTGATGGGAGAGCACAGAGAGACAAGAACAGCATAGAGAGACAAGACATAAACAGTTAGACCAGAGACGTGCAGCTTCAGGGATATCGGCAAATATAAAGCACAAAACCACACAAGTGAGGGGAACCACGTAGAGAGACCATAATGTGACAGAGAGAGGAGAGGAGCATCATGGGAAGTCTCCCAGCAGTCCAGGCCTGTAACAGCGGAGCCAAACGAGGAACCAGCTCAACCTTTATCAAATAAGAAAGTTTCACCTTAAAAGTCGAGAGTGTTTCTGCCTCTTTAATCCTGCATGAGATCCAGCCACAGAGAGGCAGCTGCTCGGGAGCCGCTCTGATCACCAGCACAGCACATGTTCAGTTCATGTACTGTTCAGAGGGGATCTTCTGTCGGTGTGCTAGGCTCGCCGCGCAGTAGTAAACTCCACTCTGCTCTCGTCCTTCTACTTTGATACTAAGAGAGCCGTTCTTCTTGTCATCCCCACGTAAGTCCCCGGCGATATTGAAGCGGTCTTTAAATTTGTCCTCCGTCATGTCGGTGTTGTAGTTCAGATACCCGATGAGCTTCATGGTCGTGTCTCCCGGCGAGCGCTGGTACCACAGCATCAGCCTGAAGTCCGTTTTATCGTGGCTGCAGAAAATCTGCACGTTGGCGCCGGCTGTAGTGACGAGATCGGAGCGAGACTGATGGACCTTCACAGTCAGACAGACGCCTGGACACAGACAGAAAATAAACCATCATACAGGTGGTAGATTTAATGAAACCACAATCACAGGAGATAATGTGTGCAAATACCTGCGAGGCAGCAGAAAAAGAGAAGAGGAATCATGCTGACTTCGATCACATGCATGTCAGAGTTGGAGGGATTTGGTTCGACTGATGCTTCTACTGAGCTTTACAGATTCTGTCCGTCACCATCTCGCTAATTCGGAGCAGTTTGGAGCAGGAAGTGACGCTATTTGGGCGAGCCGGGGGAGGAGCTATTGGTGGATCTGACTCAATCTGATTGGAAACCTGACGATACTACGTCCCGCCCACCGATAGCTGTAACCTGACTGCACCACAGGCCTGTCAATCAAACAGACGAACCCCCAAAAATACTACTTTTTGAGGCTTATTATAGAATTAATGACGGATTATTTTCAGATGGACCGCCAAAAAACTAATAAGAAGGAGTGACTTTACACACACAGAGATAACTGGTGGAGACATTTTATTGATTTGATGAGAGAAGTTGAATGGGAGTTTATGGAGCCGGAGGCTTTTTGTAGCCAACCTCTAGTGGCACTCGGTGGTATTGCAGCTTAAGGCACTTTGCGTAGTCCTCATTTTTCAGACCCAGAAGCTACGAAAACCTTTACTTTTTTTGGTCTCAGAGGTTTCTGAGAGCTGCTGCAGGAGTTTGGTGGACTTTAACACACAGAGAAACACTTAGAGGGAATAAAAGTGGATTAACGTAAGTAGAGATGAGGAGTGATCTCTGGATGATGAAGGTCATTTACCAACGAGCAGAGATAAAATAACTCAGCATGTTGACTTCCTGTCTGAGTGAGCACAGAGGGCAGAGTGGAGTATTTCTGGAGCTGCAGCACCACCTACTGGAAGAACATGAAACTCCTGTCATTTCTAAAGACATTTCTGATTAGTGATCAGTTTTTGTTCAGCCTCTCACAGCTCTCACATCACTGTGTTGACTAACGGCACAGAAGTACACGCCGCTGTCCTCCGGCAGCAGGTTTTTCACAGTAAGAGTGCCGCTCTCGATGGTTTCCTTGGTGGCTGTGTATTTTGTTTTCGGGAACGACCCGCCGAAGTCGGGCGGCCCTCCGAACACGGTGTACACGACCAGGCTCACGGTCTCCCCCGGACGCTGCCGGAACCAGTACATCTGGTTGTGACCTTTATCTTTGTTGTGGCTGCAGTTCATCACCGCATGCTTGGAGACGAAACTCCAGCTGACCTTAGGGTGTTGGATCACATCCTGACACCGACCTGTGACACGAAAGTGCAGATTTAAACTTGAATATTTCACCTCCACTGTTGATAAAAGTGATGAGAAGCTGTCGTACCTTGAAGCCACAGAGACGAGACGATAAATGTGATGAGTGTTCGAGCCATCGTGGTGATGATCTGCATGTTTGAGGATGCTGCTGTTTATGATGGGAGCTTTCAGCACCGCCCACTTCAATCCCTCATTATAATATTGGTTGGATGGCAGGTGCAGGAGGCTGTGAGCTACAGAGATAAAACGTGTGATAATGACGATGAGGTTTTTGTACTGAGGAGCAGCGATGTGTTTCACTGTGGAGACTAGCAGCACAGAAGTAAACTGCACTGCTGTCCAACGTTTCGATGGTTAACGTGCAGTTTTTGTTTTGATCTGCACTGCCGTTCATCGTCACGTTCAGCCCCGTCTCTGGGTTTGGTGAGTTCATAAACATGTACCCCAGAAACTGCAGACGTCTGTCGCTGGCCTGTCTGTACCAGAGGATTCGGTTGTAGCTGTTGATGTTGTGCAAGCAGTTAATTACGGCGTTTTCTCCGTGATTCTTGAACACGGCAGCCGGACTCTGGTGGACTTGATCACTGAGAGAGGAGCCTGGTCAGAAAATGCAACATCAGCATAAAGAAATAAAAATCTGCAGATAGATTTAGTTGGAAACTTGAATTACCTGAAACCAGAATGGAGTTGAGAGGAATGCAGAGTAAGAAGACGAACATTTTCTCTTCTCTGAATGTTATTTTACAGAAAAAGAAACAGTGTTCATTATTTCCTTTAAGGTGTCGGCAGTCAGACTGATTATTTCTAACCTCCTCTCTGAGTTAACCCTCGATGGGAGGAGTCATAGTTGATCCTCCTTAACTGATGTCATTTAACGTGGTCAACGATAACGTCATGAGATCAAGGCGGCTGCAGGTTTTCTTTGACTTTTGACTTTGACAATATGAAAATCAAGAAACTTCAATTTGGTTGAATTGGAGAAATTTTTCTAATTATATTTGTCTGTTTTTTAAGGGTTTGTTATGTTCACATGATAATAAATGGAGATGAACTCGCCGGGGAAACGGACAAGAGCACGCTGCAGCAGGGGGCGGAGTCAAACAGCTGAGATTTAATTAGATGTTCTCGGACACAGTCTCCTCTCTTTAATAATTTTCTGTATTGAGGAGCAGTGATGTGTAACACCGTGGTTATTTCAGGGTATTTCTGTGATAAGATCACAGTGATGATGTGGTTTTTGTACTGCAGGAACAGAGACGTGCAGCACTGTGGTATCTAGCAGCACAGAAGTAAACGGCACTGCTGTTCAGGGTGAGAGATTTAACAGTTAACGTGCAGGTCTGGTTTGTATTCGCACTCCCACTGATATCCACATCCAGTCCAGACTCTGGGTATCCAGTGTCTCCCAAAATGTTTCCCAGCAGCTGCAGCTGATTGTCCTGTGACTGTTTGTACCAGAGAATCCGGTCGTAGTCTTTGATTCTGTGTAAACAGTGGATTTCTACTGGTTCTTTGGGATTTTTGTAAATCTGGACCGGAGTCTGGTGGATTTGGTCACTGAGCGAGGAAGCTGTAGAAAAACAACCAAACACACAACATTTTATAATTTAAGACTATGAGGGTGAATTATGAAAACTGGAAAAGTTTTCGAGTTTGAAAGAAGTTACCTGAAACCAGTAAGAAGTTCAGAGTGATGCAGAATCCAGTGATCATCGTGTTGAGTTTCAGGACTGAGTTTAAGGACATCCTTCTTGTTGCTTCTGTGTTTGTAGTTCTGCAGATTATTGACATTTCCTCTGAGAGTAAACCCTCCCATCAGGAGGTGGGCGGTGCTTTATTCTCCACCTGAACTACTGCTGCTCACTACTGCCACCTCATGGAAGGATTAAAAATAACACCAACCTGAACTGAACCTGAAACGCTGGTTTTCTAGTAGAATAAATGTTTTTTATTACAAATCTGAACAAATACAGTTTGTAGACCTTTTTTTTTTCTTTTTTTTCAAAGTCATGCAATTTATCAAATCATTTATTTTTGAGGATGTTGTCCTGAAATTAAACCATTAATTTAAAAACATCAGTTTCTGCTAACATAACTTTATAACTTTATGGTCCTGCAGACATCATGCAGCTTTTTATTTAATCAATATTTTCTGATAACTTGTGTTTTATAAACTCCCGAATCGCCTGTTTGGATGATATTAACAGTCGGTTAAGTTTTAATTAGAACAATAATTTCAGACCACATTGCTGCAGTCGTTAGAAACCTTTACTACGTAGCTTTCAGAAAACAGTTTAAAATCCTCCTTGTATAAAAAGCTTTGCTCCACTGTGCATTAAAAATAACTGATGTAGTTTTTGTACTGCAGGAACAGAGACGTGCAGCACTGTGGTATCTAGCAGCACAGAAGTAAACGGCACTGCTGATCAGGCTGAGAGATTTAACAGTTAACGTGCAGGTTTCATCTTTATCTGCTCTCCCACTGATATCCACATCCAGTCCAGACTCTGGGTATCCGGTGTCTACGTTCATGTATCCGAGGTAAACGGGCTGCATGTGGTTGGACTGTTTGTACCAGAGGATGTTATCGTAGTTGTTGATACTGTGTGAGCAGTTGAATGTGGCTGTTTGTCCTTGTTGTATGTGCATATGAGCTGGAGTCTGGTGGACTCGGTCACTGAGGGAGGAACCTGTGGAGAAAATACAAACCACACGACATTATACAACAAAGCACTGCGAGTAAAACAAGATCAGTTACCTGAAAGTAAAGTTACCTGAAACCAGTAAAAAGTTCAGAGTGATGCAGAATCCAGTGATCATCGTGTTGAGTTTCAGGACTGAATTTAAGGACATCCTTCTTGTTGCTGCTGTGTTTGTAGTTCTGCAGATTATTGACATTTCCTCTGAGAGTAAACCCTCCCATCAGGAGGTGGGCGGTGCTTTATTCTCCACCTGAACTATCGCTGCTCACTACTGCCACCTCATGGAAGGATTAAAAATAACACCAACCTGAACGAAACGTAAAGCGCTGCAGGATATCGTGGCTGACTGACCCTCGTCCATCCACAGCTGAGGAGTCTAGGTGACGTCGCTCCCATCAGTTCGACCTGCAGGGGGTTAAAAAATGTCACGTTTTCTATCGTGTTTCCGCATGCAATCATTACTTTGAACTGAACCGCTCCCTCTTTATTATGTGCAGTACCTGCAGAGAGCTGCAGTGAGGTGGCTCAAACCAGCTGGGATCATTAATGAGTCAGTCTGCTTAAAAGGAGGTGGGATGATGTTCTTGAATGATCTACAGCTGCACTTGAGCTCCTCCTACAGGACAAGAGATAACTGCTGAGGTTTTTGTTCGTCTTCCACATGTCTCTGCATCACTGTGCTCACTGACAGCACAGAAGTACACGCCTTGATCTTCAGCCTCCAGATTCTTCACCGTGAACGTCCCGCTCTCAGCTTCGGTTTTCGTGGCCGAGAACTTCACTGCGCCGAACTTTCCGAAGTCTTTGATGGATGTTGTCGTGAACACGATCAGCTCCATGGTCTTCCCCGGCAGCTGTCGGTACCAGTACATCTGGAAGTAGCTGGCTCCCTTTGTGTGGCTGCAGTCAATCGTTGCATTGTTCCCCTGGTCTTTGCACAGTTTGGGGATTTGTGTGACGGCATTTCCATCCGCCAGACCTGCGTGTGTAACAGTTATAATTAATAATGAAAGAATTGAAATAGAAAACTTAAAACCATCTTCTGCCTCTGTGAGGTCTTAGTTCAGTTCACCTGTTATCCACAGCAGAAGTATGAAACAGCCGAGGACCTCCATGTTCTTTGGTTAAGAGACTCGACAGTAAGTAGATCCGTCCTCACAGAGATAGGAAGAGCTGCAGGTGGGAGTGTCTCCGCATGTGTGCACTGCAAAAACTGTGGATCAAACCAAGTTAAATGATCTTAGCACCGGTGTGTGTGTGTGTGTGTGTGTGTGTGTGTGTGTGTGTGTGTGTGTGTGTGTGTGTGTGTGTGTGTGTGTGTGTGTGTGTGTGTGTGTGTGTGTGTGTGTGTGTGTGAAGCAGAAGCACAAAAAGTAAAGATTAAGGTCTAGTTTAAAAAAAATTATTCTGGTTTTGGCCTGCTGGCTTCAAGATGTCAACTTGTTCAAAGTTGACCAGTTTGAAGTAATTTCCTCTTACATTAATTATTTATGCTCTTGTTCTGGGCCTTCATTTTTTCACTGCTAAAATTAAGAATTATTTCAGCCCAGTATCACAGCAAAATGTGCGATGGCTACGCCTTGTGCTATGTAAGCGTGACAATTACACGTTTTGCTGTAGTGGACGTGCATGTCTATTGTACGCTTTATGGGAAAACGAAACCATGTGCAAAACTACATGGTTAGGGTTAGGAACAAAAAACAACAAAAAAATTAAAAATGAAGAAAAAAAACTTTGTCTAGATTTGGATTTGAACTTCATCGCCCTGCATGGCAGCTCGTGATTTACATGACTCTGTGACTTACGCCATCAGGCCACGCCTCCTGCCTCCTTCGTATGCGAAAAAAGGCCTTTGTACTTTCTCTCAACACTCTCGTCACGTGACATGCCTATATTTACATACGTGATATTCTCTCGCCTAGACAGCACCAGGCGTAGCTATTGCATGCTTTGCTGTATTTGATGGGCGTGTCTATTACACGCTTTCCTATGATATTATTTGATAATATTCACTGTTTCACTTGTTATTGTTCTGTAGCAAAGTTTCATTTCAAGTCATGTGATCTAAAAACGACTGTTTGTTTTGACTCAATTTAACTTTTTATTTCTACACTGTAACCAGCTGATTTCAAGAAGTAAATTTAACAAGCTGCATGGACAGATCAGTTTTTTCTAAAATGAAGTCATGATCTCAGTTGGATTTTTTTTCAGTGCAGAGAGATGAAGAGATGCAGGTGGGAGTGTCTCCATATCAACTTTCACACATGAATCAAAGTGTATTTGTGGTTCTCGACACCCCCCTGCAGTATCTGAGACAGGATGATGGAGCTGTGGGGTTTTTGTTCAGGGACTGAGTGTGTCTGCATCGCTGTGCTTACTAACGGCACAGAAATACACACCGGTGTCTCCCGGCACCAGTGTCCCCACCGTCAGCGTCCCATGGGTTGCGTTGGGCTTCTTGGCAGAGAATTTACCACCCTTGAAGTCTGGTTCAAAAACAGGGTCACTACTTCCCTGAGTAAATACTATTTGTCTCATAGTTTCTCCCGGCAGCTGTCGGTACCAGTACATCTGGTAATAGGTACCATCCTTCGTGTGGCTGCAGTCTATCGATGCATGTTTACTCTCGTTGCGCCACATTATGGGGGCTTGGGTGACATCACTCCCATCAATACAACCTGTAAATATGACAGGAAAGATTACTGCAAATATTTACTGTTGCACGTGCAAAATCTTGTAATGAAATCCTTTATTGTTAATTACCTGAAGTCCACAGCAGAAAGAGTGTGAACGTGAGGAGGCCTCGTGTCATGGTGGTAATATTCATGTTGTGAAACTGGCCGACTCGCATCTTCACAGAGGTATGAAGAGCTGCAGGGGGCGTGTCGCTGCACCACATGTTCATTGATTTTCAGAGGAGGCCACTTCCCTCCCTCTGTGACTTACGCCATCAGGCCACGCCTCCTGCCTCCTTTGTATGTGAAAAAAGGCCTTTGTACATGCTCTCAACACTCTTGTCACGTGACATGCTTATATTTACATATGTGATATTCTCTCGCCTAGACAGCACCAGGCGTAGCTATTGCATGCTTTGCTGTATTTGATGGGCGTGTCTATTACACGCTTTCCTATGATATTATTTGATAATATTCACTGTTTCACTTGTTATTGTTCTGTAGCAAAGTTTCATTTCAAGTCATGTGATCTAAAAACGACTGTTTGTTTTGACTCAATTTAACTTTTTATTTCTACACTGGAACCAGCTGATTTCAAGAAGTAAATTTAACAAGCTGCATGGACAGATCAGTTTTTTCTAAAATGAAGTCATGATCTCAGTTGGATTTTTTTTCAGTGCAGAGAGATGAAGAGATGCAGGTGGGAGTGTCTCCATATCAACTTTCACACATGAATCAAAGTGTATTTGTGGTTCTCGACACCCCCCTGCAGTATCTGAGACAGGATGGTGGAGCTGTGGGGTTTTTGTTCAGGGACTGAGTGTGTCTGCATCGCTGTGCTCACTGACGGCACAGAAATACACACCGGTGTCTCCCGGCACCAGTGTCCCCACCGTCAGCGTCCCATGGGTTGCGTTGGGCTTCTTGGCAGAGAATTTACCACCCTTGAATTCTGGTTCAAAAACAGGGTCACTACTTCCCTCAGTAAATACTATTTGTCTCATAGTTTCTCCCGGCAGCTGTCGGTACCAGTACATCCGGTAATAGGTAACACCCTTCGTGTGGCTGCAGTCTATCGATGCACGTTCACTCTCGTTGCGCCACATTATGGGGGTTTGGGTGACATCACTCCCATCAATACAACCTGTAAATATGACAGGAAAGATTACTGCAAATATTTACTGTTGCACGTGCAAAATCTTGTAATGAAATCCTTTATTGTTAATTACCTGAAGTCCACAGCAGAAAGAGTGTGAACGTGAGGAGGCCTCGTGTCATGGTGGTAATATTCATGTTGTGAAACTGGCCGACTCGCATCTTCACAGAGGTATGAAGAGCTGCAGGGGGCGTGTCGCTGCACCACATGTTCATTGATTTTCAGAGGAGGCCACTTCCCTCCCTCTGTGACTTATGCCATCAGGCCACGCCTCCTGCCTCCTTTGTATGTGAAAAAAGGCCTTTGTACTTGCTCTCAACACTCTTGTCACGTGACATGCCTATATTTACATACGTGATATTCTCTTGCCTAGACAGCACCAGGCGTAGCTATTGCATGCTTTGCTGTATTTGATGGGTTTCCTATGATATTATTTGATAATATTCACTGTTTCACTTGTTACTGTTCTGTAGCAAAGTTTCATTTCAAGTCATGTGATCTAAAAACGACTGTTTGTTTTGACTCAATTTAACTTTTTATTTCTACACTGGAACCAGCTGATTTCAAGAAGTAAATTTAACAAGCTGCATGGACAGATCAGTTTTTTCTAAAATGAAGTCATGATCTCAGTTGGATTTTTTTTCAGTGCAGAGAGATGAAGAGATGCAGGTGGGAGTGTCTCCATATCAACTTTCACACATGAATCAAAGTGTATTTGTGGTTCTCGACACCCCCCTGCAGTATCTGAGACAGGATGGTGGAGCTGTGGGGTTTTTGTTCAGGGACTGAGTGTGTCTGCATCGCTGTGCTTACTAACGGCACAGAAATACACACCGGTGTCTCCCGGCACCAGTGTCCCCACCGTCAGCGTCCCATGGGTTGCGTTGGGCTTCTTGGCAGAGAATTTACCACCCTTGAAGTCTGGTTCAAAAACAGGGTCATTATTTATCTGAGTAAATACTATTTGTCTCATAGTTTCTCCCGGCAGCTGTCGGTACCAGTACATCTGGTAATAGGTACCATCCTTCGTGTGGCTGCAGTCTATCGATGCATGTTTACTCTCGTTGCGCCACATTATGGGGGCTTGGGTGACATCACTCCCATCAATACAACCTGTAAATATGACAGGAAAGATTACTGCAAATATTTACTGTTGCACGTGCAAAATCTTGTAATGAAATCCTTTATTGTTAATTACCTGAAGTCCACAGCAGAAAGAGTGTGAACGTGAGGAGGCCTCGTGTCATGGTGGTAATATTCATGTTGTGAAACTGGCCGACTCGCATCTTCACAGAGGTATGAAGAGCTGCAGGGGGCGTGTCGCTGCACCACATGTTCATTGATTTTCAGAGGAGGCCACTTCCCTCCCTCTGTGACTTACGCCATCAGGCCACGCCTCCTGCCTCCTTTGTATGTGAAAAAAGGCCTTTGTACATGCTCTCAACACTCTTGTCACGTGACATGCTTATATTTACATATGTGATATTCTCTCGCCTAGACAGCACCAGGCGTAGCTATTGCATGCTTTGCTGTATTTGATGGGCGTGTCTATTACACGCTTTCCTATGATATTATTTGATAATATTCACTGTTTCACTTGTTATTGTTCTGTAGCAAAGTTTCATTTCAAGTCATGTGATCTAAAAACGACTGTTTGTTTTGACTCAATTTAACTTTTTATTTCTACACTGTAACCAGCTGATTTCAAGAAGTAAATTTAACAAGCTGCATGGACAGATCAGTTTTTTCTAAAATGAAGTCATGATCTCAGTTGGATTTTTTTTCAGTGCAGAGAGATGAAGAGATGCAGGTGGGAGTGTCTCCATATCAACTTTCACACATGAATCAAAGTGTATTTGTGGTTCTCGACACCCCCCTGCAGTATCTGAGACAGGATGATGGAGCTGTGGGGTTTTTGTTCAGGGACTGAGTGTGTCTGCATCGCTGTGCTTACTAACGGCACAGAAATACACACCGGTGTCTCCCGGCACCAGTGTCCCCACCGTCAGCGTCCCATGGGTTGCGTTGGGCTTCTTGGCAGAGAATTTACCACCCTTGAAGTCTGGTTCAAAAACAGGGTCACTACTTCCCTCAGTAAATACTATTTGTCTCATAGTTTCTCCCGGCAGCTGTCGGTACCAGTACATCTGGTAATAGGTACCATCCTTCGTGTGGCTGCAGTCTATCGATGCATGTTTACTCTCGTTGCGCCACATTATGGGGGCTTGGGTGACATCACTCCCATCAATACAACCTGTAAATATGACAGGAAAGATTACTGCAAATATTTACTGTTGCACGTGCAAAATCTTGTAATGAAATCCTTTATTGTTAATTACCTGAAGTCCACAGCAGAAAGAGTGTGAACGTGAGGAGGCCTCGTGTCATGGTGGTAATATTCATGTTGTGAAACTGGCCGACTCGCATCTTCACAGAGGTATGAAGAGCTGCAGGGGGCGTGTCGCTGCACCACATGTTCATTGATTTTCAGAGGAGGCCACTTCCCTCCCTCTGTGACTTACGCCATCAGGCCACGCCTCCTGCCTCCTTTGTATGTGAAAAAAGGCCTTTGTACTTGCTCTCAACACTCTTGTCCTATGCCTATATTTACATAGGTGTTATTGTCAAGTCCCAGACAGCACCAGGTGTAGCTATTGCATACTTTGCTATAGTAGATGGGCGTGTCTATTACACACTTTCCTATGATATTATTTGATAATATTCACCGTGTCACTTGTTACTGTTCTGTAGCAAAGTCTGATTGTAAGTCATTTAATCGAAGAAAAAAAAAACCAGCATTTTCTACTTTATTCAAACCTTTGAACATCAGTTTTTACTTATTTCTAGACTTGAATCGGCTGATTTTAAGATTTCTTGTCCAGTAAAGTTAACCAGCTGCATGGACAGATCATTTCTCCAGTATCAAGTCATTATTTCCTTAAATTCACTGTTTCACTGGCCAGAGAGTTTCAAGTCTGACACTTAAACACACTTGTTTTTCTTTTTCTGCAACAGGCTAAATATTTCTGTCTTTTGTTCGTTAGAAACAAGAATTCCAATGATATCTTTTTGGATTCTAGGAACTTGTGAAAGACATTTTCTATATTTAGCACCAAATATTCAATAAGCTGATCAAGAAAATAACCAGTAGATTTTTTAATATATAGTACAGTAGTACAGTAGATAATAAAAAATAATGCTCATTTTCGCATGCAATATGTTTCTAACAATCTTAAAGTGCTAAAATAAACTTCATTTTGAATACCACAAGCACTATTTGAGGTTGATCAAATCTCTGAAGGCATGGCTGAGATGGAGGCTGGCTGCAGGTGTTCAGCAGCCTGACAGATAACGGAGGGGTTTTTGCATTGACTGCAGGGGAGTCTGCAGCACTGTGTCGTCTGACAGCACAGAAATACACAGCACTGTCGCTGAAACCGAGATCAGAGATGTTGAGGCTGGACTCTTTCTTTCCGTTTCCATCAAAGCTGATTTTTCCTTCCAGCTGCTTTTCAGGATACGGGAAGTTCAGATTGAGATATCCCAGGAACTGCAGAGCTTTGTGTTCCTCCTGTTTGTACCAGAGGATGACCTCGTAATCCGCGATTCTGTGTGAACATTTTATCTCGCTGTCGACAGATTCACCAGTTCTCTTAATGATGAAAGGAGGTATTTGGTAGACGCGTTTGGTGTTGGAGGCGCCTGCAGGGAAAGCAGACAGGATTTTAACATCGTTGTATCGTCTTCCTCTTAAATATTGTTGTTTTTCTCACCTTCGTTTACTGGAAGAAGAAAACAAAACATAAAGACCATGAATATCATGTTGAAGTTTAGATGTGTGACTCTTCTCTGTCAGTTCAGCATCTGTGGAGGGGAACGCCTCCCTGTTACAATATGATGACGAGGGGAGGAGTCACAGAGGCGTCATGTGTTGTCATCCTCGTTTCATTTGTTGAGGTCGGTCTCCGCCTGCTGGAGTTAAAAATACTGTCGATGGCTTCAGTGTGACGCTGAATCCTTTTTAGGGCCCGAGCACCGAGCATCGGTGCGAAAGCCCTATTGTTTTTTGTAAAAATGTTCTTAGTCGTTCGTCGTTAGACGTTCTTCTCCTTACATAAAGTGATTTGCCTTTTTGGAGGCTTTATCATATTCAAAAACTCATGAAAGTGGATACACATATGTCTCCCGGCGAAAAATTTCATATTCTAGCGGGCGCGGCCAAATGGCTCGAGAGTGCCCCCTAAAGAGATGCCCCGGCGGCCACATTTACCTAAATTCACGAAATCCGGTGGACACGTGTATCACACCTAGACGCACAAAAAAGTTACATTGCACTATTACATCAACTCGACAGGAAGTCCACCATTTTCAATTTAGTTGCCATTTTGGGCGATTCTTACACGTTGTACTTTGTCGAACTCCTCCTAGGGATTTTGTCGCATCGACTTGAATTTAGGTTCTATGGACAGATAACATGTTTGGGATTACATCTTCTTAAAATAATTCGGTTTTGTCGATGTGTGTGCCCGTAGCGTGGTGGCCATTTTGAGCGTCTCGCCATGAAACTACGAGTTGCTTTAAATCTTATGTACATGGACCGACCTTCTCCAAACATCACAGGTATGATAACAG
The DNA here is from genome assembly GCF_029030835.1 of Brachyistius frenatus. Classification (NCBI taxonomy): domain Eukaryota; kingdom Metazoa; phylum Chordata; class Actinopteri; family Embiotocidae; genus Brachyistius; species Brachyistius frenatus. The sequence goes on from NW_027210701.1 coordinate 605,761, forward strand.
CCCCGCCCTGAAGACCCCTGTGTGGTAATATTCGCTCATAGTCATAGCGCCCCCTGTTGGCCACTGGAAATGACACTTTTCATACTTTCACGTTCTACATCGAACTGGTTGATCACATGAAGGTAAAGTCGGGTCACAATAACCTAAACATGTAGTTGATGATATATTGAGACATTCGTTCGACTTTGTCAATGGGCGTCGCCGTGACGATGCGGCAAAGTTGGATGTCTCGCCGTAAGACAGGAAGTTGATGTTTAAGGTCAACGGATGCTTGAAACCTCACAAAACGTGTCACATACATCCGGCGTGGTGAGACAATACATCTGATATGTGTTTTGCGAGTGGGCGTGGCCAAACGGCTCGCCAGTGCCCCCTGTTGGAGACAGGAAACGAGACAAAAATAGCAACTTTAAACGGGGATATGGGGTACCCTCGCGCGCTGCACGTCAGGGAGATGGCTTCGGGGAGGCGGCGCGCGGGAGTGCAAGGGCCCATACATCACTGCTTGCAGTTTTAATTTTTATTGGAATTCACTGGCTGATAATTATTTCACTCCAGTGTATGACTGCTGTTTCATTTCAGCCTGTTTAACAGTATGATTGTCCGGCTTGTTGTATTGCTGCAGACGTAGGTGAAGACACGCTTGAGTCCTTCCACTGCGATTCTCTCTGGACCTGTGCAGTGAAGCTGTGATTCCACCGACTGCGCCCACAGTTGTCACCTGTTAAAATGTATTGATATCAAACATGTCGCATCCTCGTGTCCCCAGTAGTACACCCACCAAGTTTGAAGCAGATGTGACGAACGGTTGTGGAGATATGCGAAGGACATAAATAAGCGTAATTAGACAGACATTCCTTTCATTTTATATAGTCTACGTACAGATTGATAAGACTTGGATGTAGAAGAGCAAACATGACTATAAATAGAACATTTGAAGTGGTTAGCAGAACATCTGCTTGTTCTTCCTCTAACAGACGTTTAACAGTGAGCTGATCTTTTTGTATTTAAATTTTTTTTATCAACAACAGAAACAGTAACAAGTGAAGAGAAGCGAGCAAGTTTATTTAAACAGGGGCCATTCAGTGGGCTTCACATAGAAAAGCAGACAGGAATATACACATATAAGATACAATAAATATGATGGAGAAAAAAAACAGTGCAAGGTGGATTCAATAATCATCAAAAATGTTTGTTGTTTGTGAAGCAGTTTGAAGCTGTAGCTTTGAAAAATGTTGCGTAAATAAATGTATTATTAGTCATTATTTTTTGTCTATAACCCGACATAACTGCACAGTTGGCGATAAACCGCTACAGGTGGGATGTGTTGTGTATCATGTGGTTTGTGGACCACACAGAACAGGAAATTAGCAATTTTAGAGACAGTTGTCCTGACTGACTGTTCATCTATTAAGCAGCATTGAAAGAAGTACTCAGGTCCTTTACTTCAGTAAAAGTAGGAGCAAAACACTGTGAAAAGTTCTGCCTTCAAAACTTAAGTAAAAGTTTATCTACAAAATGTACTTAGAGTATCAAAAGTAAAAGTACTTATTGTGCAGTTAAATGCTTCCTGTCAGTGTTTTAACATTATTTTATTCATGAGCTCAGACTTTGTGATATTTTCCAGCTGATCCAAGTCGGTTTTAAATAGTTTATTTATCTTAAAATGTTAAAAACATTTCTCAAATTATATTCAAATGTAACAGCCATTTCCCTCTCTCGGCTTTAGTTCTGGTTTCTGAGAGTTTCTTAGTGCTGAAATCTCCGTAGTCGTGATGTTGTTTGTGTGTTGTTGTGAACTCGGTGAGCGTCATCGTTCCTCCTGGCAGCTGTTTGTACCAGAACATCTGGAAGTTGGTAGCACCCTCAGTCATCCTCATCTTCCAACAGTGAGGTCTGAGTGACGTCATTCCCATCAATTACACCGGTGTGTTTTAACAGCAGAGGTCACAACAGGCAAAATACAGCTTTTTAATCTCATTACTTCCATTTCGAATACAAAATGATAATATTCATGTTTTATTTCTGCAGAAACTGTCAGTTTTCTTTTGTAGATGGACTTTCTACTGTTGCTATTTGATTTTAACTGTATACTAAGAACAAGGCTGACTTCATAGTGTCATGTTTTATCTGAAGCTGAACAGATGCTGGTTTTAACTCTGAGCCGTTCAACACAATCTGTGTTTGGCACTTAAATCAGTTCTGAAATACTTACTCTTGACACAGTGGTTTATTTGCAGCTCTGGTACAGTTCAGTCCAGTAGGTGGCACCGTTGTCTCACTTTTTGCTCAGAAACAGAGCGGTCAGGGAACTCCTAAATTTATTCTCTGCCTCCTTATTGAAACAAACAAATGAGAAGAAATCCTTCATCAGCTTCCATTTAAATATACTTCTGTCCTCCGGTGGTTTTAAACTTCACCTTGTTCTTCTTCCTCTGCGGTTCCTGTACGTCCCAGCAGACCAGCAGATCGTGTCCGATGAAATATTAATCCTGAAAGCTGCGGTTTGGTTTCACAGACGTCTTACAAGTGTACACAGTTCAGGGATATGCGAGATTTCACACACTAATATTGAACTAAACGGCTGCTGAGTCTTCAGAAAACCACTCAACTGTAAAATCTGTCTCAGAAATCATCGTTGTTTCTGTTCACTTTAGATCCAGATGTAGAAAAATGCTAATTTATTTGACTATAAGAGAAAAAAAAAATTATGTTTTCGTGATGAGAACTTATTCACCTTAAATTTTTAAATCCCGCGAGAGCCACAAAAAAAGTTTAAAAAAAATTAGGCAAATAAATGTATTTTGTTGTGTTTTAATTGTACATCAAACTGACCCTTTAACATTGTGAGCGTGACCAGTGAGTCAATGAGGAGTCCTTCAGGTGAACGTGTTGAAGCCAGTCTTATTATGCAGAGGGATGCCATCCGCTCCTCTGAACTCCTCCGCGATGTCATCGAACGTGCGGCCTCTCGTCTCCGGGAGGCGGAGCCACGTGAAGGCGAAGGCGACCAGAGCCACGGCCATGAAGAGGAGGTAGACGTACGCACCGCAGAGTTTCTGAGAGAGAGCGAAAGATGTAGAAGAAGGAGGAGGAGGAAAACAGCCCCCATTAACTGTTCATTTAATAACTTATTAAATTATTTCAACCGGATTTGAAAAGATTTAGAAAAATATTTATCAACAAGATTTGTGTGTTTTACTCTGCGTACAGTATATATAACAGACTGGGCAGATTTATAACCTTTGCCGTGTCTCGAAGGTGTAAGTGAGCTAACAAAAGCAAACAAGAAACCTCCTCCAGAGTTCCCCCTGAAGTCGAACTCGCTCACACAGCGTGCAGGCCGAGTAACGCACCAGTAACGGAGGGAAAAGCAGCGCCAGGACGAACTTCCCGCCCCAGTTGAGCATGCTGGTGAAGGCCATGGCGATGGGTCTGCCAGGCTGGTCGAAGAGCTCGGCAGCGATGAACCAGGAGATGGGGCCGGGGCCCAGCTCGTAGGCCGAGATCAGGCAGAAGACCAACAGGACCTGCAGGCTCCGCAGCTCCGGGACCAGGTGCTACATGGAGGAGGCACCGGTTAAGTCAGTTTTGTTACGGTTTTAGCCATATTTAGAAAAGTGTAGAGAATGACAGGGCGTGTTTAAAAAAAAAAAAAATTAAATCGCATCTCCAATTCAGTTTAGATGTGAAAAAAATGTAACCAGAAAAATCCAGTGTTTCCCTTCTATTGGGACCGACTGCCCCTCAAATCAAAACGTTGCATACGGCTGGACGTTGTGTGAAACTGAAGGGCTTTTAATTTGAAAAGTCGCGGAGTAACTTCGATCTCTCACTCACTCAGTGATAGACGCTCTGCATAGCTCCGTCCTCTGTTATTTACCTAATTCGTGAGCAGCCGTTTGTTTCCAGCTCAGTGTGAGAGTCTCTGCTGTGTTTGTGTCCTCTGATCTCTGTGTGTCACTCAAGGCGGAGAGTGACTGTCTATCTGTAGAACAGTTTACAGCCTCTTTTTTTTTTTTTAATATCATATTCATCGTAAAAGGCTGAGATGATCTCACCAAGACAGAATCCACAATGGTCATGAGTAAGTTGCACACCGCGATGGAGATGAAACCCGTCAGCAGCAGCTTCCTCCTCCCGGCCTTCTCCATCAGGAAGAACTGCAGAGCAAAAAAACAACACAGCGGTGACTCTGCTCACATTTCATCCCCCCACCTCTGTGAATTAAATGCAACACCATCCTATCGTGGTTAAAGCTGGAGCAGAGATTTTAGATTTTGTACTCACTGCTACTAAAGTGAAGGTCACGTTGACAGCGCCAACACCCAGAGTCAGATATTTGGCCTGGTCGAACTTGGTCTGGAACATTCTGGTAGAATAGTTGATTATCTGGAGGAAATAGGGCAGATTTTATTTCAGTTTAGTGGGTTACTGGGTCATCTGTCTGTGGTTTTGAGGAGTGGAGGCGTTGTACTGTGTCTGAATCTGAGTGGGAGCTCGAGAGAAGCGCTGAGGTTGAATTATTTATTGAAGAAATACCGCAGAGCTACAGTATTATTAAGAATTTACGTTTTTTGGCCAACTATTTTTTTTTTACGACTGACTGCGTTGAATCCAGAGAGCTGGCTTCCCAGGTTGACGATGAGGACGATGATGATGGGCTGCCTGTATCTGCGTTTCCTGAAGAACTCGCGGATGATGATGCCGCTCTGAGTGTGGGCGGCCTCTTCTTTCATCTCCTCCAGCTCGGCCAACACCTTGTCAGCTCGGCCTCTCAGCCTCAGCAGGGCTGCAGGGGGGCAAAACAGTGTCGTCTTTTAAGTCGAAGTTTAAACAACGTGCAGTTTAATTAGACACACACGGAGTCGGACCCACCAGTTTCCGCCTTGCCCTCCTCCCCCCGGTTGATGAGCAGGTATCGAGGGCTCTCCGGGCAGAAAGGCAGAACCAGGTACTGGATCAGGGCCGGGATCACAGACAGGGACAGCATCATGGCCCAGTGATGCTCCGTGCCCAGCGCCGTCTCCAGACCGGCCACCTGCACCAAACAGATGCAGAGCATCACCAACTAAGTATATTTACTTAAGTACTTCATCCCCTTCCTGGCCAGTACAAAACATCCAAATTTGTTGATTTTAAATCTGAATTCTTCTGATAAACTGAAGGATTAAATATTCCTTTATGTGCTGAGAAAATTTTCCTCCTTCATTGAAAAAATATGTCTTGGGTAAATACGAGGCATTACCGTAGTTTAAATTAACCAACAGTATAGAGTAGTTAAACTTAACTATAGCAGCAAAATGCACATTAATGCAGCAGTAATATTAATTCCCAAACATGACAAAGTATTTTCTGCAGAGTTAGTACTTTAAGTACATTTTGCTGATAATACGTACATACTTTTCCTGAAGTAAGGTTTTAAATACAGGACTTTAACTTTAATAGTGAAGTTTTTCCCTGTATATTTTTTTTACTTTTACTTAAAAAAAGGACCTGAAAAATTGTTCCAACACTGGCAATAAATATGTCCCTTTTGAATTTCTGGTGTCGGGGTTTTGGCCATCGTTCTCATTCCTAAATCAAACACAGCCGTTCGACATAATAAACGACATGTTGAATCACATGTTTTAAAGACCTAACTTCACTTGACACCCTCATATATAACTGGCCTTTATATCACTTCCTGGGTGTGTCCCAGGAAGTGATATAACTCCGCCCCTTTTTGGCCTGCAGTGCTTCTTTTTCCCTTCAAACCACCACAACAAAGAGAGAAGCTCTAAGTAAATATCAACCTTCAATCTCATCTGTTATTTCATTTGGTTATTATTTCATTTAATGTATGTTTCATGTTTGGTTAAATGTCTGAATTATGACTTTAAAGAGTTGGATTTAAGACAATTTAACACAACAGAAGCTAAATAAACAAAAACAATACCTCGATATAAACAAATGTGTCCATTCAGAGAGGAAAATGAAAAAGGTGTTTGAGAGTCAAGTATCAAATCGAACAAATCATCTCAGGAGACGCGTAAAAATCCTCATTAAGAACAGATGAATTGAAGTCAAACAGTTCCTTGTCCAGAACCACACAGTTCCTAAAAATCTTTATGTATGGAAGACGGTCGGCTTCGTCCATTTTTGCTCTCTGACCCAAATCCAGTTTGGAGAGAATAAACCCAACCATCCAACCTCACCATTCCCACCAGGATGCCCGTGGCGAAGGACACCTGGTTGAGGGTGGCGAAGGCCCCCCTTAGGTCAGTGGGTGACACCTCCTGGATGTAGAGCGGGTTGAGACTCATCACCAGACCGCAGAACAGCCCGAACACCAGCCGGCCCAGGATCAGAACCTCGAAGGACTCGCTGGCTTTGGAAGCGCACATCATGCAGGTTCCGGCCACAGAGAGACAATTCACGATCAGGATGGAGTTACGCCTGCAGGGGGCGGGGCCAACAAACACATGACAGAAGCAGTGATGGAGGACCTATAAAAAAATAACGTTTCATATGCAGCACTATATACCTGCCGTAAGAATCTGCCAGGTATTTGACTCCCAGCGAGCCCAGCAGAGCTCCGAAGTCCTTAATGCTGACGGAGAGCGACCACAGCAGAGTCAGGCTGTGATCGGGCATCGACTGGTTGTGTCTGGATCTCCAGGTGTGGTTGAAAAACTGCTCGATGATCTGAACAGCAAGAGTCAAGAGAGACCATCTGCATCAGTAAACGCTTAAGTTTTACTGGGTTGTTGGTTGTATTTGCTCCTTTTTTGTTCCATAGGTTTATGCTAAAACTCTACTATTGGTGTTGCACATCAGGCTGGTGTTTCAGGGGATGATTCACTTTTTTCAATGTTTTATTGGTGCTCTGCAGGATTTGTGTTTGTTCCCTTCTGCTTGACTGATATATATGCTTGATGTAGACCTTTTATGGAATATCAGCCAGACTACAAGCCCTAGTGTGCGATTTATTTAAAAACAATTTTTCAGATGTATCTTAATTTACACTTACTTTCCTATAATTTATAAATCCCCTTTTAAAGCTAAAAAGATTTATTCGTGGAAAAAGGCAAGAACACTGAAAATACTGTAAATTCAGGATTATGAGAGTCTGTATTATGAACTGTAACAGTGCTTCTATCTGTATTCATTTCATGTCATATTTTCCCTGCAGCTCCCTTCGGTCCCACTCACCTTGGCCGGAGCGTTGACGTTGCCGGTGTGGTATCCGATCTGCAGGGAGCCGAGCACCGCTGCCAGGATGGAGGTCAGGAGCGTGGTGGTCAGATGGCTCTTTGGCAGAGACGGACTTGAGGTGAGTGTCATTGCTTTAATTTCAACAGTTGTTCTGGATTACTCATTTAAAAAATGTGGTGGTTTGATTTCAGTAAAAATAGGTTCCTGAAAATGTTTCATAATAACAGCCTTTTAGGAAATGAAGCACTGGAAGGCTTTTAACTTGAAAGGATACAGGAAGTAGTGAGTTTGTGTTAACCCCAGACAGTATATAAAAGTGGACGTAGCTTCTGGGTCCATTGCAGAAGTGCCTTAAGCTGCAATACCACCGAGTGCCAGTGACTAGAGGTTGGCTCCATAGACTCCCATTCAACTTCTCCCATCAAATACAAAGTCAAGAAAATGTCTCCACCAGTTATTTTGGTGTTGTTAGTTAAGTTTTCTGGCGGTCCATCTGAAAATATATGTTTTTGTGGGCGTGTCTGTTTGATTGACAGGCCTGTGGTGCAGGTTGCAGTTATCGGTCGGCGGGACGTAGTAACATTGGATCCACCGCTTGCTCCTCCCCCAGCTCATCCAAATATGGTCACTTCCTGCTCCAAAATAACAAGATGGTGATGGCCAAAATGACATTACAATGTAACTTGTACGAGTCATATTTAAGTATCATTTAGACTTTTTGCCTTAACGGCAGGCAGTTTTTTTTTGCTGCGCAACAAAAATAACGTAATCTAAAGTAAAATTAGCTGCAATTTCAGTCATGCAAATTTTTTTTTAAATACTCTCAATTTAATGTTATGCAGCTCAGTAACCAACCTCGCAGACTCCTCGTGTTTCTCTCAACATATTCGATCCTGTGACTGTTTGTAAAGCTCCAGGTTTCCTGGAACTGCAGTATTTTCACACATTGGCAACATGTCCAGAGTTTTAATCACCATGAGTGTGAGCCGTTCTGTGAGTTCTGTTCAGACATTTGTAAAAAAATAGTTGAACACAAACAAACCTCCTGAGGCGCCATTTGTCAGGCTGAGTCAGCGTTTCCGTCAGTCGGGATGGAGGTGCATTTATTTTCTTCTGATTTTATTCTCTGAGAATCAACGAAGCCGTACAGAATACATAAACATGTGTTTTTGTAGGATTAATTTAACACACATTCTTTTACAGACTGCAAATGAGAGACTTTTTTGTTACACACATATATGTTTTGCTCTTGGTGTTTTTTTTAAATATGATTTATCAGTTTTTTCCCCAGCTGCATCACATGAAAACTAACTTTAGTATATATATATATATATATATATATATATATATATATATATATATATATATATATATATATAATGTATATAAAAATATTTCTCCATGAACATCATTTTTTATGCACACTCACCTGTATTGTGTAGTGAAGCTGGTTTTGTCCAGAAGTATAAATAGAGAGCAGAAAACCTTCACAGGCAGCGCGCACAGTCCAGACTTTATGTCCTCATCTGAATATTAATTTAAAATCCTCACTGCTGCTGAGTGTCCGTTGATCCCGTCTGCATCGCTGAGGTTCAGATATGACTGTATGTGTTTAAACTCCACACACACACACTGTGCACCAGTGAGTCCAGTGATGAAGTCTCACCCGGCTGCTGAATTTGGGGCCGACCTGTCATAATAGCAGCCGCGGGCCTCTTCTGGTTCTCTGAGTCCGGACTGACTCAGGATCTGTTCACCTGCTGCAGCCGAACGCAGACTTAGATCCAGAAACATCAGAACTGATCCCAGTTCGCCGCTGAACAGCAACCTGTTTGCATTTGGAGCACCGAGCAGGCATCTCGGCGACGACACCGCCACGTGCTTCAGCTGCGTGTGCGTGCGTGTGTTTTATAACATTGTTTGTATCCTGTGCTGAAAATTTGTCCTTGTCCTTTACATGTGTTTCTAGAAGCTCAGGAGAAATAGATCCATGTCGAACAGTGCATCTCTTAACTTGCCCAAGCCCTAATATGATTCCCCCACCAGATGAGGAGACTCTACCACTGACCATGACATGAGAAAATAACAAAACAAAAAAAAAGGGTTTTGTTTTCACTTTGAACCATTCAAGTTTTGTGAGACTGAAAAAAAAGCTTTAAAAATCTGTTAAATAACAAACTTTGTTGTCTTATTTGAACAAATGTCTGAGTGATGCATCGTCATCATGACATTCTCCTCCGTTCTCTGCAGAGTTTTCCAAACAGACCGTGTCCTCTGGTTGATGGGAACCTGGTCGGCACTTTTCTTCTGATACTCCTCCTACATGCGAGTAGAACATGATATCTGGTACTAGTTGTTATGATCCTGTATGTTGAAACATAAATCTGTGTTCTTGTCCCTGTTTGGGAGGATTAGACTAAAATAGTTGAAGTCCAATGATGGGAAATCACACTTCAAACCTCTGAAATTAATTATCATAGAGCAGATTTTCTGTTTTTGGAGAAATTGAATCATAGAGAGAAACAACAACAGCAGCATTTATTGAAAGACGCTCTGAAAAAGCAACACCCACAAACTACTGTGACAAATATTGAATTTTGCTTGAGTTATACTCATACTTTGCTATCAAGACGGGGACAAACGGAGCATTCAGGGTTGAAGCCATCTTGACTTGATGTTTGCTTGTTTGTATAATCTGGAATTTCAAGTTTATAATAGTCATCGTAATTATCTGTGTTTATGGTTATGTATGCTTGTGTTTAGTAGTGGTGTAATGAAACTGAGTCCCTTTACTCAAGTACAAATTTGAGGTATTTGTACTTTAGTTGAGTATTTCCATTTTATGTAACTTTATAATTCGACTTTACTACATGCCAGAAATCTTTTCCTCCTCTACATCGGTCTGACAACTTTAATTACTTTTAAGATGGTTTTTAATCTCCTTCTTGTCCAGTGAAAACCATGTATCTCCAAATTAGGGGATTTTAAATTATAATTTTTCTGATAGACTTTCTTTTACTTTTAAAGCTCAATACAGTTTTTAAAACCCTCTTTAATGTGCCGAGAAATGTTTTTCTGAACTTGTTGACTTTTTAGAGATACGTTGTTCTTACGGAACAGAAACAACCAATTAATAATGATTTTACAGATTGTGATGCATTACAGTAGATTAAACTAACTAGCAGGATATAAAGTACTTAAAATAACCACGAATTGAAATAACTACAGCAAAAAAAATGCACATTAAACATCAGTTATATAACAACAAAACACTGACAGGAGCTTTTACTTTTGACACTTTAAAAGAAGAAACTTGAGTACATTTAATGTCAAGAAATTACTTTTAAACTTGAAAGGTGACTTCAACTTTTGTCAAACTCATCCTCTGGTAGATTATCTGTACTTTTACTTAAGTGTTGCCTTCAGGTACTTTATACTCCACTACTTTCTGGACCTGCAGTAGTCTCTGTATGTCTGTCTATATCTATATCTATATCTATATCTATATATATATATTCCATCGAGGAAACGTGAACTCTTCCTCATATTTTCCACGAATGAAGTCATACTCTTCTCAATCTCATTAGTCCATCGCTTCGTTTTGAGCCGTCCTCATTGGTTCGTCCTGTTTCCTCACACGGATCAGTGAAGTTTAATCCGATCCATTCTTATTGGACGACTGTTGTGCGTTTTGTTCTCCGTTTCTGTTGCTTGTTTGCATGTTGGAATTTGGCACGTGTGTCTCCATGTATAGGCTGCATACTGTATGGGGACATCAGGCATTTCCACTATTAAAATTCAGAGAATAACTCGTTCTTCCAGATGAAATCACACACACCTGCTTCTTAAGCGAATCCAAAAGGCCAGCGAGTGCTTTTCCTTCAGAGATACACGAGCCAAATAATTTAAAAAAAAAAAAGAAAGATGAACTTAATCATAACGACGCGCAGGGAAACATTCCTCAGCCAAACCACATCATTTGTGCATGAAAATAATCTTTATCATAAAACTAAAGTAGAATATGTAGAAATAAATATTAAGTGGCCCCTGTGGCCCCGAGGTGATGAAAAACAGATAATTTTAATCCTGCACTGACTCACGGCCCAGACACTTTGAGTTGGAGACAAAAAAAAACATGTGAACGTCAATAAAACGTTATACTTTAAAACAAAAACAGCTTCATCTTTAAAACCTTTATTAAACTGCGTAAATTATTGAAAGCTTTCCAAACGCCTCATAGATGTCATATTTTAGATGTTATATTTTTTCTTTTCTTTTTTTAATTCTCTCTTTATTGGGAACAATTTCCATCTCATAAATTTTGTTTGATACAGTAATTAGCTCTTTTAAATTTGGGTAAACACTGATCTCATTTACAGCACTTTTGATCAGCCAATTAGCTGGCTGAAGATAAAAGTATGAAAGAAAACTTAGTATGAGAGATAAAAACAAGAACAGGATGTTATTAATATAACCTGTTAGCATCTGTAGAGATGAACCAGTACTCCATTTTTTCTTATGAAGTCTAAGATATTATTGACGACATGATCAATACAGTTTTTCCTAATTCTATTGAATTGTGGAGAAAGTCATCTTTTCTATTACATATATGTTTTGTCATCACTCATCTCCACCTCAGGTTCCTTTTGTCTTGAACCATTTTCGAGCAATAGCTTTCTTTCTTGCAATTGGCATTAATCTTGGTAGACCTTTTTTTTTTTTAAATTGTCCTCAATTGCCTTAAATGGAAACAGTAACTCCACCTTCAGTATTTTCTCCGTACATTTTATTTAGCTCTGTTTGTTCCACATAATTTTCCAACTCCATGTATCTTCATATTTTTTCTGTGCCAGTGTTTTAAAGAATCTTTTTAAGTCTTTTTCCACCCGTATTTGCTCCAAGTTGTAGATCGAGTGGTTTTCCACTGCTGCTCATTGATTTCCTACTCTGATACCACGACATTCGCTTCTTTCTCACACTTCTCCTTCAAATATAAAATCCTGTGTATAATTTAGAAATGAACTTCCTGCCCAAGTTTGATTTATATGCCGAAGTGATATATTTTCAGACTTTCCTGAACTGAACTGTAGTTTACCACGTCTTCTGCCTGCCTTGTGTTTACATTAACATCTTTACCATCAGTAGAAATCCGCCCATTAAACCACTTTAATGTGACTTTATTCACCAGCGATCGTTATAATTGTTCAGAGCGGAGAAGAAAGAAAAGTTGTCGTCGGCGAGTAAAATGCATCATCCACCTGCAAAGCTCTGCTCCTGCAGCTGACTTCTTAATCAGCGTGTGGATACGCTGTCTGGAGCATGACCTTTGACCCCGCTGCCCCGGCCTCCTCCTAGCAGGCGACCCCGTGACCCCCTGGTGCTCCGGCAGCTGGGCAGGTGCTGCTGCAGGCTTCAGAGGGCATCGGGCACAAATGGTGATCCCCCCCCGCCGGTAATTTTGGGCTATCACACGGGCTAATGGCCGCCGCTAAATTACCTGTAATGGTGGTTTTGATCTGTTTCTAAGTGTTTCAATGCACATGGAGGTGTGAAAAAACAAACACAAAAAAACCACACACAGATTTACTCGTCACTAGAAAAACATGTGGGGGAATAAGTTCTCCATCTGATCCCCGTTCATGAAGATGAAACTTTAGATCCTCATAACTGGATGATCTCACACGCGTTTGTTTATTTGTTTATAATCATGGCTTATTATTCTTTGTTTCTTCTAAAAAGTTGGAAAAGTGCGACCTCACACAGCACCTGTACTGCCCACACGTCACGTTCAAGACCCGAATTCTTGCCTTCACCTACGAAACCCCTCCGGCAGCCCGCCCACCCTCCACCGTGCCTCCAACAAAGGAGAAAACACACACGCACACACATCCCGAAGCAGCTGCGTCATTATAAAACTCTTTTGAACTTCACACTGGAAGTCAAATGCCACATGTGTCAGTACAAGACAGATGTACTGCAGCTGCCTGTTGGCTCCCATTTCATCCGTGATACCAACCCCACCTCTACCCCCAACAGCCCTCCCCCTCCACCTCCCATCATGCAACTGACAACATCCGCACCTTTGAAGTCTCATCACTAAATCAGAGCATCTCGCAAATCAGAGTGCGTCTTTGTAGTCGACATTAAAATATCGAGATGGTTAATTTCACTTAACTATCCACTTTTTGTCATTTTTAATGTTGTGAAATAATGGAAAGTCTTTTTACTTTTTATACTTTTACCAGCAGGGAACAACCTACAGGTTGAAAATGTGTCAGTGAAATTAAGAAAAGACATGAAACTCTCTTTAAAAACATTTATTGTCAGTTGAGGATATTCAGTCGGCTCTGTTCGTGTGTGTGTGTGTGTGTGTGTGTGTGTGTGTGTGTGTGTGTGTGTGTGTGTGTGTGTGTGTGTGTGTGTGTGTGTGTGTGTGAACTCTTACATGGATAACGGGGTCAGTGTGAACTTGCAAGCTGCAGTGAACCATCCTCACCAGTAGGGGTCAGTATTAAACTCCTTCTCTGCAGCCAGAGAGCTAGACCAGGATCACTTCTATCTTACTGTTTTTAGCTTTATTATCAATCTTTTAAAATACTTTAAATTGTTTGTAGTGAAGCCAACTTGTGAGTGAAAACAGTGGAATACTTGCAGAATTATGGACCGCAGCTTTATACTGTGTGCACTTTAATTTTCTTTATATGAGAAAAGTGACATTTTGGCTCTCTAGTCACCAAATTCAACTCTTTAGTGAGTCTGTTTTATTTGTACAAAGTAAGAAATATCTGCTTTGTTTGTTTCTCAGTTTTTCTGCAGATGTTTTTCTCGTTAAGCCTGTTTTAAATTTATGCCACGACATGAACAACCCAAGAAAGGCCAATTCAACCTAACATGCACCTCTTAAACTCTCTCATTTTATCAGGTTAGATTCCTTTTCTTTTTCTATTCTTCACTTTGTTTGACTCAGGTTCAAATATTTCAGGAATTTCAGCCTGCAGTACGTTACAGCAAGCAGCACCTCAAACCACGTCATTTACATCCAAACACAACACGTCTCGGATCTGATTTCTGCAGCTATGAATATGAAATATTAGCAAAACATTTTAGTCATCTCTATTCACTGTACCGTCCCTCCATCGTGATGTGCAGAGATTTTGAGCCTGTTAGTTTCTTTTAGATCTTATGTTTGATCTGCAGCGTCTGGAAACACTTCAGTGTGTTCAAACCTGGACTGAAACGTTCAGATTAGACACCACTGGATGTTTGAGTGTAGTGAATTCAGCAGGAGATACTGCACACATTCTTCACTCTGATAAGGACAGCAATCGTAAAACACGAGCTGAAGTAGTAAAATAACCTGAAATAAACCGTCGTCAGAGCCGATCAGCTTCAGTCTGCTCTAAATACTTCAGTGTTGTGAGTCAGCCTAATGTTGGACACAATGCAAACACACAGAAACTTGAAGTGACAGTGAAGTGAGTGAACAGCAACATGACATGAAATTTAGTAAAAACAAACAAAAGGTTATTGTACATATTTACAACAGGAGCCTTTTTTTTTCTTCTTCATCTTGGGAAATACAACAAAATACATTCAGATCACACCAGCCAAGTTGCTGTTCTCCAATTTTAAAACTCAATTGTTTCCAAATGTTAGGAAGACGTTTTTATTCTTTCTTTTTTTTTTTACATTCCCAAACTCATTCCGAAGTGTTTCTGTAGTTAATCACACACCCTGCAGTGTCTTAAAGAAGGTGGCGAAGCGCCAACATGCATTTATGTGTGAAGTGTTTCACAGACTGCAACTGACATCAGCTGACAAATATTGTATTTACATACACAAAATGTACTCTGATATTATTGGGGAGGCTCCAGTACTTATTTTAGGAGGTGGCGTTTGTAATAGTCACATCTCGCTGACAGTAAACGGGACGATATTAACGAGAGTAAACATCCACTTACTGGTCGGGTTGAGTCATCTGTAGCACCTGTTTTTCCTGGTACCATTACGAATGTTTAAAAGTCGTCTGTTCTGGAAATATAAAATCCCCTCCAGGGGGTCAGAGGTTTGCTCATGTTAGTGGATTTTATCGTGGCAAACACGAAAAAAAATTCATGAAGAAATTCAAAATCTTTCACTGTTTTTCAGGTTTGTGTAGAAAATAAAAACAAACATTATCTCAACTTGTAACGTGATGTAAAATATACCTAAGAATTGTAAACCAGCAGCCTTTTTACGCCGTTTGAACTGAAAGCTGCATTAATTAAAATGTATATAGATTAGATATAAATCCAAAGTATTTTAAAATAAATCACTGTAGCTCCAGAAAGAGTTTCTTTAAAAGAGGTCTCATTAAACTTGAACCATCAGTAACAAGCTGGTGAATTTTAGGAGATTAAGGACCGGGCATGTTTTTGGGGGTGGAGACCAAAAATGGAGCTAAAACAAGAGTGATTTTTAGACATCTGTAAGGAAGCAACTGACAACTGTGAGGCAACATTTCAGGGGTTTCCGAAGCTCGTCCCCTTTATTTATTTACTCAAAAACTAATCAATGCAGCTTTTATACTGTGTGTGAAAATGTCTCCCCCTGTTGGGCGCTACAGTGTAAAGTTGCATTAGTCTACCTCCAGTGTTGAGGGGCTGCATGACTGTAACTGTACTTACAGTTTTTAATTCTCTCCATCTAATTGGCTTTTTGATGTTTTTTCTTTGTCTACTTCATTTAAAAAACGATTTAAAAAAAAAAAAAAAAATTAGCACAAACTTCTTTCAAAAAGTAAAATAAAGCAGGAAAAAACTGAAAACTTGAAGGCATTTTTTTTTGCAGACTGTTGACAACAACACAACACGGCTTTTTTTTTTCTTTTTGCATGTTCACATTTGTTTAAATTGGTCTACACTGACACAGCTCTCTCTTTCGTGAGCTGACACCAGTCTGTGTGCTGCTGTATGTAACAGGGGGCCCTTTTAAGTTGAATTTATAATGTGTATTAGTGCCTGTTCTTGTTATCTGAGGACCGAACGGATCACAACAGCAGCCTAAACACACGGGGAGATGCTCTTCCATCTCTTTACAATTATATTCTCATTCTTACCAAGAAACTTTCAGTCACTTCAAGAAGGAAAAAAAAAAAAAACACGTAAAAACAGATAAAATGTCAAACATAGGGAGGAGAAAGTGCAAATATTTTGGCGCCGCTTCGTTTTCTTTTCTTGTTTTTTTCTGTTCGCTTTTTTCTTCTTCTTTTTTTTTTTTTTTTTTTTTTAAACTCGATCTGCTCCATCTTTCTCTTTCCTGTCAGCAAGCGTACAGATGCCTTCCCTCTGTGCCCTCTGCTCTCGTCTCAGCTTCTCGATCCGTCTTGTCTCACACCAGACGACCTACTGGGAGACAGAGACAGACAGACAGACAGACGGACGGAAGACAGAATGAAAACGGGTTCATTTGTTTGTTTCAACAGACGAACGCTCACAATTTGAATAATGCACGCAACAAAATCTAATACATGTTAAAAAAAAAAAAAAAAAAAGCCGATGCGTGACCGTCTCCATGTGGAGCGCAGATCCGTCCTCTGAAGCTAATGTAACTATTGCTTCGTGTCTCACAGCAGATTTTTTAGAACCAAATTAAGTGTTTTATTTAATCGATTTGGACTTCTCTCTGAGGTTTTCTACATCTGAATTTTTTTGTAACCGTGTCCCTGTTTTTTCTTTCTATGTTGTCTGCTTTCTTAATCCTTTTATTTTCTTTTAAGTAAAAGATCAGGATGAGGAAGAGGAACATTTCCTGCAGCTTCCCACCACACACCGTCCATGTGCTGACATTATGTGATGACGAAGCGATAACTCTCTGAAGTCGTGTTGCAGATGCGCTGAATCTGCATGACAGTGTGCTGCACACGGGATAGACTGCTCGCTCATCAATCAGAGGAGGAGGAGGAGGAGGAGGAGGAGAGGCCTGGGAGAAAGGGAGATGGGTAAAGAGCTGAGATTGCTTACAGATGGCTGTCAGAGGTGAGCCGGTCAGGTGTGTGTGTGTGTGTGTGTGTGTGTGTGTGTGTGTGTGTGTGTGTGTGTGTGTGTGTGTGTGTGTGTGTGTTTGTGTGTGTAACTGTGTGTGTTTGCATCCACCTATTTTTATTTGTGTGTTTTGGATGAAGGTGCATTGTTGTGTATTCAGAACAGGGTTGTGTTTTTTTGCAGTGTTGTGCAGCTGGCAGGGTTGTGTGTGTGTGTGTGTGTGTGTGTGTGTGTGTGTGTGTGTGTGTGTGTGTGTGTGTGTGTGTGTGTGTGTGTGTGTGTGTGTGTGTGTGTGTGTGTGTGTGTGTGTGCATGCAGGTGCGCTCTCTGTCAGCTCTGCTCATGTTAGCAGTGAAACACACATCCAGCTGATTTCACTCTTGGAGCTCCTGCACTCCTCACTCTAAAGTCTTCAGACGTTAACTCGATCCATCCGTCGCTCCATAAATCACCGGTTACCTTTCGCAGGAGTAAATCCTGCTCTGGATGTTTTCACCTTTACTTTAAGTGGATAAAATAAAATATTATAGCCGCCTAATTTCACCGTGAGTAGCAGCATACAGCCGACTACTGTTTGCAGTTTAAGATTTGACACTTTTATGTAAATAAATGTCGATTTATCCCCAAGATCCTAACAAAATATATAACAACATATGATAAAACCTCTCTGCACGAGTGGTTTACACGACTTTTAATACAAATTTGAACAAAAGAATTCAGCTACACACTAGCCTTGACTTATTGAGATATTTTATAGTAAATTTTATCGTTGTAACAAAATCTGACACGAGGGTGCTAAATTAAAGCTCCTAAAATGTAAAAAAAAAAAAAAGAAAAGAGTTCATCATCCGGCATTGAGTCAATTTTGATACTGATGTTTGTTATGGAAAAATTTTGTTTTTTGGGGGGATCGATCAGGGAAAAAACTGTCGTTCTGAAGCCTCATTTCGGCCATCGCCATCTTGCTAGTTCAGAGTCAGAAGTGAGCATATTTGAAGGAGCTGAGGAGGAGCCAGTGGTGGATCTGATTGGGACAATTCCCCGCCCACCTATAACTGAAACCTGAAACAGACACACCCCCAAAACACACACCACTCTGAGACCAAATATTTAATTAATGACGGATTATTTTCAGATGGACCGCCAGAAAACTAATAAGGAGTGACTTTAACTAACAACAGAGATAACTGGTGGAGACATTTATTTAGTTTGTATTTGATGAGAGAAGTTGAATGGGAGTCTATGGAGCCGCAGGCTTTTTGGAGCCAACCTCTAGTGGCACTCGGTGGTATTGCAGCTGAAGCAATATTTTTTTTTATATTTTTTTTTTTTTTAAACCTGGAAGCTATGTCCACTTTTATATATAGTCTGGGTTACAAACACAATTTACCAGTGGATATGACCGACTAACTGACATCATTGGACAACCAATTGCAGAAAAATACTTTAATTATTATTAGATTAGTTGAGGTAATATTCATGGAGAACATTTGCATTTTTATTTTTTTTTGAAGATTTGAATTTTGAGATATTTTAGATGCAGACCAGCTGACTTGGCTGCAGTTTTTTCAGCAGTATTTTTTCAGTAGTAGTATTCAGTGTCAGCGTCAGTACTACTGCATCTGTATACCTGTGCAGCACCACAATATTTCCCGACACCACTCTCCAGCCCAGATAAGAGTCTCTGTATGGAGCCGAGCGACAGCAGCACTGATGAATCGCCTCTGTAATTACTCGGCTCCAGACCAGCTGCCATCCACCCCCCCCCCTCCCCTCCGCCCCACCTCCAAGTCACAGAGGACACTGTCTGAGCCATTAACAACACAAAGCTGCCCGGCCTCTCCGTGGACACCTTGGCCCCACTTGTGATAAAGAACTGAAAGCAGATCCCGTCTGCTGGTGAATCGCCTCGCCTCACCTGGGACCGGCCGAGAAAGGCGCCTGGCTGGAGAGCTGGGAATCATCGTACCTGTGCATGAGTTTCCTGTGGCTACCTCATCACCTGGAGTTACAGGTAATGATGTCGCGGCCCCTCACTGATGACCTGTCAGTCCTGGTGTCAGGCTGATGTCACAGGAATTAAAGCACAGCGCTGCGGAGTAATTGCGGCTGGCTCTGAGAGGACGGGACTCTGGACTCTCTAATGGTCCTGCAGCTGCGGTGCCAGGCCGGCCCAATAATGCCCTCCTTTCATTCCCGCCTGACGCAGCCAGGACAAACAGGAGGGGAAGACAGGAGAGCGGAGAAGCCTGACGCTGCTTCATGCTGCTTGTGTTTTTTCAGAAGCCGTCTGAAACTTGCAAAAACACAAAAACAAGCAAATCCTCATACTTGCAATGCTGAAACCTTCAGATGATCTCAAACCAATAAATGATCTGGTGTTTGGTTAGTGAAATACTTTTTATTTATTTATCATCTAATCAAGCTGCCTTCAAAAAGCAGCTTTTGTTCAAACGATCCTCTGTCTCCCCTGGTGTTGTTGTTGAATTTAAATATTCCGGGGTTTTTTTTGTTGGTTTCTTTTTCATATTTTTAACATTTCGTTGTTGTTTTTTTTTTATTTGTGAAGCACTTTGTGACTTTGTTTGTGTTAAAAGCGCAATATTTAATCCACTTTACTTACTAATCGTTTCTTCGTTCTCAGTTGATGCGTCCTGCAAACTAAAACCTGTGCAGCAGCCTCTCTCGCTACATCCTCTAATACATTATAATTGTCTCTTGCGTGTGCGAGCATTCGTACGTGCACGCCCGCATGTGTTTGCACTTATTCAACAGTGTGTTTACGTCTTTTTGAATAGAATTACGACTTTTTGAAAAGAACATGGTGAACCTTCCTGCCAAAGTGTCGAGTCTAACAATGAGATATTTCTGTGTTTTGTTGAACGGAAACGAGACGAACTGCCCGATGTCATGGGACCGGAGGGACTGCGGGAGAACGTCGCCGCCCCGGGCTTCGTCCGTAACGAGGTTTCCAGGCTCCTCGGAGGATGGATGCCACTCTCCGCAGCACCTCGGCTCTCACACAAGGTACTCAGATGTTTCCTTCGCTGCTGCCAGCATGTCAGCATGAGCATGTCATCGTGTAGATTCCTCCAGCCAAAAAGCACGTACAGTAAACTGTAAATATGTCCAACAACACTCCGGTGACGGAGCGGAGCTGCGACGGGGCACGATGAGATTTAAGGCCTGGCAGACGCAGCTCGACTTAAAGAGATCCAGGCCGTTAACGCACAGCGAGGCATACCTGAACGACGCGGCTGTCGATCTCCGTCAGGCAGAACGGAGCCACATGTTCGTACAGATGCGGCCTCTCCTCTCCTCACTACACACCTCACTCCCTCCACCGTCGTCAACAGAAGGAGCCTTATAAAGCTGTCAGGCCCGTTACCTCCAGCTCTTAAGCAGGAAGGTGATAGATTCGGGGCCGAGCCCTCCTCCTCCAGCGCCGGCGCTGTTTATCCTGGCAGCCGGGCCCCGGGTCCGAGCCGCCTGACGTTATGCCCTCTCGGAGCCACCGTTCTCCCGGCGCTGCCGGGCCGAGCCAGCGTAAACACATGACCTCAGAGCTATGTGGCGCTGAAGCGGCCGGCGGGGGCCAGAGTCAGCAGCAGCACCGAGGGGAGCAATAATCAGTCAGAGAGGGGAATCCTGACGGGGAGTACGAGGAGGAGAGAGAGAGGGACGGAAAACCGGCTGAAAGAAAGACCATCAGCGAACCGATCATAAATCATTGCTGCTGCTGTGTCAGTGTCTTCGAGCAGGACACGATGTCAAAAAGACGACTGATCGGCACCAAAGATAGGTACCGAGTCTTTTTTTTAACGGTTGTCGGACGGAGGTCGCGACAAGCTGAACGGAGCAGATCGACAGGGCAGGAAGTCCGACAGAGGAAAATAAAAATAATCCCGTTAATTTTCAAAATAAAACACCCATCTGCAGACTCCCATCGAAGTCTCAGATTATAACAAGCAGATTTTGCTTTTGTGTGTGTGTGCGTGTTAATGGATTACACAATAAGCCAGCTGCAGTGCTCGGAGCCAGAGGCGGGGTTAGCGGAAGCATTAGTTTGCCTTACTGAACAAATTTGTCCCTTGCCTTGTCCCTTGATTGCTGCTTGTCGTTGAGCTTCCTGCAGAGGAGAAGAACAAAACAAAATTTCACACAGCAAAGAATTTATTTTAAATATATCAGAGTTTTTAAGCTGTGAGTGACAGGTGGGCGGAGCCAGGCTAGAGTGGAGCAGCGCGGCTTTAAAAACTGTTGTGTATAACTGTTGAAGATGAGCTCCTCCTACCAGAGTCCTGACTTTACTCAACGACCGACGTGTTCTCATTTCCAGGGCGTCAAATAATAAAGTTTTATCAGAGCAGTTTGCTTCTTGAAGTTACAAACAACGCAGTTATGGTTCGGAAAAGATCCGGGTTTCGATGACTTCACAGAAATCCAAGCATACTTTCCCACGTTTGTTCTTCGTCTCATGACCTTTTCCGAACAACCTCGTCACGACATCAGTTAAAACGCCCTGGGAACGAGAACCGTCTATCACAACTCTACCAGCCTCATCTCCACCTTCCTGTTTTCCCCCTCGTCCCGTCTTACCCTCCTTGCTGACGCCCAGGCAGCCTTTCAGCTCCTGCAGGGAGATGGCCCGGTCCTTGTTCAGGTCGCAGTAGTCGGTGAACTTGCGGGCGCATTTCTTGGGTTTGGCTTTCTTCTTCAGGTACCGCTTGAAAGGTTTCAGCTCCTTCTTGTTGATGTCGTGGCTGCCGTTGTTGTCCAGCTGGGCAAAGTACCAGTGCACCACCCGCTCCTCCAGAGTGTGACTGGGGTCAGGCTCTACGAACCTGGGGAACGTCAGAGGGACAGAAATGACTCAAAAACAGATGAAGGAAATGTACATATTTCTTGATTTAAGGCCAAAAATAACTGACAGATGTCACATTAGATGTCATCTAGCAGTTAAACTATTTTCAAATCAATCTTAGACAAAGAAAATCTCAGCGTACGTTTACATAGGGCTTCGTGTGGACAGATTTATTCCATGTCCATCTGTTTATTCAATTTTAGCACTGATTGGAAGTGAACAGTAAACCTTAACGTGTCCATGTCAGAGAAAAATATATAAACATAAATAAACAATTCTCTAAGTAAAAAACAAAACTAGTGCTGTGATCCAGATGTTCTACTTGTGTACTAAAACTCACTATTTTGAGTGCGTAAGTACAGAAACATGCAGTGCACTACAAGCACCAGGATGAGGCACTCAGAACGGTCCAAAAAAAGAAATGTGAAACTCTGGACAACATCTTGGTTTCGTAGAGGAAGGGGCTGGACCATAAAGGATTTTCAAATTAAGGCGTCTGAGGAAGCTGCAGCTGTTTTTTTTTCATTATAGAAGAATCCGTGTGTTTGTCGAGTGTGTTAAACAGATGGCACGGAAATACGTTGATTTCAAGGTAAAATAATTAAAGCTGCAGATATTTTGGCGGGTGATGTGTTCACATGATGAGGTCATTTCCTGTCAGTGCAGAACGGCAGTGTGCGATTTAACATTCCTGCACTACAACAAGTAAGAGCCCTATTTGTTAGTGTACTAAGGAAAATGTGTCGTTTAGAGCACGAGGTGTAACACTTACCTCCCGCCACCAGAGGGGGCTGGTGAGTTTATGGCCTGCACCATGTCTGTGGTGAGGGCATCTAACAAGCTCGTAATAAATTCCACTTTCTTTCCCTCCGGGCAGCCTGGGACGAATCAAAGACAAAAAAATACACCAGAATTACCTTCCACAACTAATTTGAGCCATTACGGCGCTGAGGAGCTGCAGAGCCTCTTAAAGCCTCCTAAAGACAGCAGCGAAGCGGCGTGACGGACGTCAAACGTCTGTTGTGACCCACTGGATTATCGTGAATATGTTTCCGTTCGAGGTGAAACGCATAGTTTGGCCGTTTTGTAAGAGGCACATGGCGAGAGGTGGGACAGAAGTGTGCTGTGATGAGAGGGCTTTGTTGAGCGCTGCAGACCTGTTAACTTTTATGACACAATTCTGAACACCTTGGGTAGCTCTTTTTAATTGCCCAGATGTATGGTTTTAATAGCACGCTAAACCAGTGCAAATTTTTCCCTCCTAATTGTGTGTCTTAAAGGGAAACTTCAAACGCAGCTGCGCAGTAAACTAATCTTCTCATTCTGCCATTTTTTTTTTTTCAGTCTCTTCGTCTTTCTCTGCAGCTTTCCTTCCTCCTCCTCCTCCTCCTCCTTTTTTTCTCTTTCTCCTCCTCAACCTCTTCCTCCTCTTCCTTACGCCGCTCTCATCTTTTTCTTTCCTTTTTGTGCTGGCTCAGGTCGTTCTGTGGGAGGTGGTCCGCTGCCCCCGCCAGGTGAATCCAATTAGCATTTCCGACAACACTACGAGCTCGAAGAAGCACTGCCTTGCTGTGCCTTAATCCAAGTGTTAAATTGGGGTGTTATGAAGCGTTGTGTTGTCCTCAGCCTATGTGGGAAGGTGTCGAGGACACAGCGTGATGCACGACCTCTGGGAGCGTCGAACTTTAAAATACATCAAATCTGCTGTTGTTGTTTCAGGTGTAGACAGAAAGAGGCTGCAGTGATTTGTGACTACTGCTGCATTCAAATGCTGTCGTATTTACCGTGTACACGAGGAGAGTCCATTTGAATGGGGCCCTCTTGTGGAATTTTCTTTAAGCCTCGAGTTCACGAGTCGGGACGTGTTTGTTTACAGAAAGGTCAGAGGTCATGGAAGTTCATGTTTGGTTGGATGTTGAGCTAATATATTGTAGTTTTAGTCATGTAGAGTTTATCTTCATAACTTAGATAACAGCCCTACGTCTGAGGAAAATGTTGATCTTCCTAAAGGCCTCATCTTTTCCCTCTGTGTCTTTGCATTTCCTGCATTACGTTACCCCCCCCCCCACCCCACCCCATTAGCTTGATAAATTGCGTACCAGCCTCATGTGGGAGTGGACGATGCCATCATCTACCTGCTGCAACGAGCTCAGTCTCACCTGGATGGAACCGGTGAATCTGTGAGAATCACTTTCTTTGATTTCTCCAGCGCATTTAACACCATCCAACCACTGCTACTGAGTGAGAAGCTGCGGGTGGTGGGGGTGGACGTGCCCACCGTCTCCTGGATCAATGACTACCTGACAGGCAGACCACAGTTTGTCCGTCTGGGGGCAGTGTGCTGTCTGATACGGTGGTCAGTGGTATTGGAGCTCCTCAGGGAACTGTTCTGTCTCCCTTCCTGTTCACCTTATACACCACTGACTTCCAGTACAACTCAGAGTCCTGCCATCTGCAGAAGTTCTCTGATGACTCTGCAGTGGTCGGATGTATAAGGGATGGACGGGAGGATGAGTACAGGGCAGTAGTGGAGGACTTTGTGGAGTGGGCGGGAAGAAATCACCTCCTTCAGAACGTGGCCAAGACCAGAGAGATGGTGGTCGACTTCAGGAGGAAGACGACGGCTCCACAACCGCTGAGAGTCCTGGGAGAGGAGGTGGACATGGTTGAGGAGTACAAGTACCTCGGTGTCTCCATCGACAACAGACTGACAACATCAACGCTGTCTACAAAAAGGGGATGAGTCGACTCTTTTTCTTGAGGAAACTTCGATCCTTCAATGTGTGCAGCAAGATGTTGGAGATGTTCTACCAGTCTGTTGTGGCCAGTGCATTGTACTTCACTGGGGTCTGCTGGGGGAGCAGCATTGGAGCCGGTGACACCAACAGACTTAACAAACTGGTTAAGAAGGCCGGCTCCATCATCGGCTACAAACTGGACAGCCTGGAAAAGGTGGTGGAGAGGAGGACGCTGAACAAACTATTATCCATATTGAATAATCCTGACCACCCTCTCCACCACCTGCTGCAGGGACAGCGAAGCACTTTCTCCAAAAGATTCCTCCAGCTCCGCTGTCACAAGGACAGATACAGGAGATCATTCCTGCCGACCGCAATAAGACTGTACAATAACTCACCTATATATATGACCTTTATTTAACCAGGTAAAATCAATTGAGAACCAATTCTCATTTACAATGATGACCTGTCAGCACAGTCCACACAGTGACACAAACAGCACAGATACAAAACAGTATAACAAACACATGAGGAAAGTCCATCACATAACAATAACACTGTTGACTGTGTTTCTTGGTTGTTTGTATATAATATATATAGATATATACTGTACTGTATATACTGTGCATTTTATATTTTATATTTTTTTACTGCTATTTACTGCTATTTTATTGCTTTTCTATTATTCTATTATTATCTTATTGCTTCTGTATGCTGCTGTAGCGAAAAAATTTCCCCTCGGGGATTAATAAAGTAACTACCTAACCTAACCTAAATTGTTAGCCTCTGTGGCTTCTAGACGCTGTCTGTGTTGCAGTTGCCTAGCGACAGTGTTTTTTACGACTTAACCACTTGGAACGACAAACATTCAGTGCACAGCGGCAACTTTTCACTGATTGCATGCAAACGTTCACAGGAAAAAAAAGCAAAGATTAGGGAAAATGTATGTTGGTTTGTGAGCTTCTAGATTTTCTTGCACGTCCAGAATAAATTCTGCACATCAGTTTGGACTTTTATGTGATGTGGTGTAAGATAAAGCTGAGATTTACCAACGTTAACTGATCACCGAGCTGCTGGTTTAGTCTGAGTTTAGTCCCTGATGTGAAAACGGGAAGTAAAGGGTGGAGACGTGACACTGCGTTGGTCGTCTGCATATGAGGATGTGTTCAAGACTTCTGCTGCCGCTGAGCACATGCAGTCCAGGAGATTGCATGTGCTGCATGACTTCTTGCTTTAGTTTGGGATGCAGTTGTATTTTGCTGTTCCTACATTAAAAAACTTTAGGGTCCTATCCAGAAATAAAATTATAAATCTTCCTCCACCACTGTGCAAAGTAAAACTTCATGCATCAGTGTCTGAATTTTGCACAAAACAGAACAAACGTATCATATTTTTCCTTAAACGCAGACTCTCTCAGCCTCTGGTCCCGGTGGAGGATCTCTTCCTCCTGACAGACGTGGTGTTGTGACACTTCAAGCATGTCGCTGCTTCCTGTTAATAGACCTCTATCTTACGCTCTCTTTTCTCCACCTGCCTTCCCGCGATGGCCGTGAAAATATATGCTGCTTTGCTGTGGCGCTTCAGAACA
This sequence comes from Brachyistius frenatus, assembly GCF_029030835.1. Lineage (NCBI taxonomy): Eukaryota > Metazoa > Chordata > Actinopteri > Embiotocidae > Brachyistius > Brachyistius frenatus. Next base: position 632,170 of record NW_027210701.1, read on the forward strand.
TCCCTCTACAGTACATAAAAATATCTGCACTCAGCACTCAGCACCCTGCAGCCTCCAACACCCCCCCCTCCACACACACACACACACTGCGCCCCGCAACACTCACACCTTCCATAAAAACATGCCACACATCTGCTGCGCAGTCAGGAGTACGCTCGACTCTGTAAACTCACCAGATGGGGAATTAAATAAGAGTTACAGTGCAACCTTAAATGATGGGGAAACGGAGGGGAAACAAAAGTATGCGAGCGGTAACAGGGGCAGAGGAGTCGGAGGCAGGGTTACGACCTTAGCTTTACAGGAGAGGCTGTGATCTCCGCTGGCAGGGAATCGAACACCAGCACGCAAAGTTCAGTCGATGCTTCATCAAAATGTTTTACAGAAAGTCAAACCTACTTCAACATACTTTCCAGGTCGGTGCCGTATTAAGTCACGATGAAACAAAACGAGCCTTCGCTACTGCTTCACATTAACAGCGTTTAAGTGCTGAAACATCTGCTGGCTTTTATTGTGAAGAAGCCACATCAGAACCAACTGTGACGTTGCCCGGCGGTTTCGATTTTGGGCATTTCACACATCTCCATCTTGCTGTTTTGTTGCCATATTTGGACGAGCTGGGAAGGAGCCAGTGGTGGATCTGACTCCATCTGATTGGGAACCAGAGTACGCTATGCCCCGCCCACCTACAGCGGTAATCTGAAACGGACACGCCCCCAAACATACTGCTCTTTGAGGCCTGATTTCTAATCAGTGATGGAATTATTTTCAGAAGGAGCAGCAGGTTTTTTGGAGCCAGCCCCTAGAGGCCCTCGGTGGTATTGCACTTTAAGGAACTTCCGCATTAGCTTCACTTTTGAGACCCAGAAGCTACGAACACTTTTATATAGTCTGAAACACCAGCTGCTCTTGTCTTGCATTACGTTTGTTTGTGTGCTCTACGAGCGCACAAACAGTTACCATGGTAACCGTTTCCAAATCGTCGTTTTGAAATTTTAAGGAAGACAACTTTAAACTCCGTTGTTGCTATGAAACAATTTCTACAAGATAAGCCCAAACCCGAAGTGAGTTGAAGTGCAGACAAAAAGTAAAGAGAACCTGTGAGGTCGCGGCCCTGGAACGGATCCTCCATGTCCGAGATGCGGGACCGCGCGGCTCCGTCACACTCCGGCGTCTGGTACCTGTTACGAAGAGACGAGGACACGGAGGACAAGGCCGCGTGAGACAGGAGCTGGAATAAAGAGTACAACTGTCCAGTGACGTGTGAAAGATGCGAGACATCACCTGATTTCATGTCTTTATTGATACCAGTGTTTTTATGCTAATAAATAAATCTGCTTCTTTGCACACTCACCTTTGTTTCAGAGCCACAACAAGCTGTTGGGTATGACTCGTTCTCTCCTGGCTGTTGTATCAGTGGCTCTCCAATACGATGGAAAATTTTGCATGTGTGTCTCATTTGTTGTTGTTGTTTTTGGTTTTTTTTTACAAAGCAAAAGCAAGTTTCTTTTTGCAGTCTGTTTAAGATCCAAGATAGGATGTCTGATGCATGACTCTGAACGGGGCTGTCCAGAGGAGAGAAGCTTGGTTGAGTGAACACATGCAATCGATTTTTTTATGTGAGGTTATAATCGCCTCATGGTTTTCATTTTATATCTCATCGCAGATGAGAGTTTGGCCTGTGTAGGTTTCTGCTACTATGAGTGTGAATTATTTCAGGCTGTCAGTTAATTTTAAACACGCTGAAATCTCATTGATTTGAAACTAAACCTGAGAAGCATTTTTTATGATTGGAAAAAAGTCTGTCCTCCATCCTGTAAAGTATAAACTCTCCTTGGACAAAGAGCGATGAGGCCTCTTCAGGAACAAAAACACTTCATCTGCAGGCTTACAGTTCCTCAAACATCCATTCTCTTTATCTGGTGTTGTTTGAAGTTGTTTGAAATGCAAATCATAAAAATATCACAACCAGAACATGCGCAATGGATGTCGTTTATCTTCTGTTTTCTGCATGTCAGATGGAGAATTTTTTGCTAATTTTTCCCAAAAGCAACATAATCAGCAGCAACTGCATTGAAAACAAGTCGTTCCAGGAAAGTGATAATAAGAAGCTAATCGATATTCACATCATCACTGCTTTGTCAAGCGAACTGGGAAAAGCAGCTGAACTAGTGCTTGTTCCAGTATGAAATATACCAGTAAATTTCTGATATGACATTAAATCTGAGCCCTGAGGAGCGATCCTGAGTCCTTCCACTTTTCTTTTGTGTTAGCATGCAGATAAGTTTCAAGGCAAAGCGTGTAATACACCCACCCGTCCACTAAGGGGAAGCGCATCTTGTCTTGAGTCGACAACGTTTTTTTGGGTGTCTTTTTCTATTCTTTTCTCTTTTTTTTCGAAACCGTAAAGCATGTGGTGTTTCGCTAAACCTAATCACATCATGAGTGGAGGATTTTTTTGTGATCAAAAATGCTTGATAGTGCGGCAACTTCTCCCAAAAATTGCGATGTTATTCGTGGAGTTTTAAGTGATTTGTATTGGGGTAAAATTGCGGTAATTACCACAAATTGCAAGTCGGGGAAAAAAGTTGTGATTTCTTCTTAACTACTTCCTAATAATAAACCATATTTGTTTGGAAAGACATGCGTTGTATCATAATACCGTCAGCAGAGCCTTTACCGAGGACCTTTAGTGCAAAAAAAATTGCGTAAATCATAAATGGTAAAAAATATTATTCCTTTCAGTGCCTATTCTAATGGATAGTACTACCTGGTGGAGGTTCCAGGGATGGGCCGGCCCGTGTCCACCAGAACACACCAGCAGTAGCCCGTGGACTGGTGGCACTGGACTGCTTTGTAAAGGCCTCCGGGCCCGCAGTCCGGGATGAAAATGGCCTCGCGCGGATTCTGCCGAGCCTCGTCCAGGGCGCTCTGTCTCTCCTGGTCACAAGAGGGAACTTTCTCTAAAACCACGAGAGACACACTCAATACAGAGAGACAGAGTCGGGCAAACAGACACACTGAACACGAACAAAAAACATCAAGTCAACAAGTAGAAGTCCTGCTTTCAAAATCCTACTCAAGTAAAAGTACAAAAGTATCAGCATGAAAATGAAGTAAAAAATATTCACTAGTTTAGATTTTTGCAATCAAAAATGTTTCTTTTCTGCGGCGACTTTTCTCAAAAATCGTGATGTAATTTGCAGTTTTAAGTGATTTGTTTTTATTTTGCAGAACGAGTTCATGAATTTTGCTAAATTGCAAGTTGTTGCAGTCTGTGTTAATTATCGGGATTATCTCTGATTATACTCTGAACAGTTCTTCCTCAGGTTGCTTTCGGAAACTTTCCCCTTCATCCTCTCATGTCTTTCTGTTTTTAAAAAAACAGTCCTCGTCCCTTAAGAGATGCTCCCGCGGCACCTGGTCTCGGCGCGCCGTATTTACATTCACATCCATTTAGTCCATTGCTCACTCTTAAAGCCAAGTACAACAGAGCTGTGTGCTGAGCTCGTTACCACGGCAACCAAGGGTGCTTTTTACCGCTGCCGATTCTACTCCTCATGTTACATTCAAGTGAAGCTTTTAGCAACAATAACAGTCTCAGGGAGTCACGGGGAGCGTTTCTTCGAGGTGGAGATGTGTGGTTGTAGTCTCAGCTCACTCAGATACAGTCACCAAATATGAATTATGACAATACGATGAAGTCGCTGCCTGATTGAAGTCAACATCAGGAAAGAAGCTGTAAAAGTAAATCTGCGATTTCTACTTTTTTAATTAGGGTGTAAACAATATTTTTATGTCAACGTTGGATCCATTGATTTATTGTATGTGGGAGGATTCGCATCTTTATTACTTTATCGCCTCATTGCAGTTTCCCTCAGTTGTGGCGAGTTTTAGCATCTTTTAGCGTATTATTTTGGTGAAACTGGAGCGCTTTTCATTTGAAAAGTCGCGGCTTTCCGCCCAGTCGTTGCTGTCCAGCTGTAAAATACTGTATTTCTATTATTGACCTAATTTCTGAGCAGCCGTTTGTTTCCAGCTCAGTGTGAGAATCTCTCACTGTGTTTCTGTCCTCTGATCTCTGTGTGTGTCTCACTGTGGGCGGAGCTCCAACTCTGCTGCACTGACACAGTGCGGAGCAGATACATGTGGAGGGAGATCCTCCACTCATTAACCGATCGCGTTGATGGCGTCGTTCCCTCGGACAGATTAGAAAATTAAAAAATGAATAATGCTGGAATGAATTGCTAAATAACCGCGGACTGCCGTCAATATAACCTTCAGGGGTCTGTTCAGAACCGGGTAGCAGGCTACAAGTTAGAGACCTCTGATCTAAACGGTCTCACAATTACTGAAATATAATAACAGTATTATATTTGCCAACTTGTTTTGTCTCTGCAACTCTAAAACTACATGCTGTAGCCTTCAAAATGGCAACCATATGATGCTCACACTTGACAAAAACAAAATATAAAAACCAAGAATACCATCACTCACGCTGAGCAAAAAGCTGATTGATTTCCTGGTTGATTTTAAAGCTCTAAATCAGCCTTTCTCTAAATATGATGGCAGATTATTAGTGTCTATTTATTTCATAAAACATGATCTACAAATGTAAAACATTAGTCACCCTACATGTCGGAGTCAGTGCAGATAAAGATGAGGGTGGCGGCAGGTTCAGCAGCAGCCTGCGACCCGGCTGAGCAGCGGGGGAAACGTCGAGGTCATATTTCCTGAGCGCGGCTGCCAAACGTGTCCCTGCACCGGAGAACGGTTTCTCCTGCGAAGACTCACACTCAAGTGTTCTCGGTGCTGTCCTCGCCAACGTTCCCTCACATCTAAATTATTTAGCACTGTTTATTATACAGAGGTTATGCTGGCGCCAGGCAAGAGTACTCCCGAAAGAAAATTGTTTTTGTACATATAAATGGAAAAAGGCTGGACGCTCGCAGTGTAATCCTTCCAAGTTTTTTTGTTGCGGACGTGAAACTCGATCTCGCATCTCGCCTCAAATATCTGCATTTCTGCTCTATTTGTTTTCTGTTTTTCAGTTTGATTTCTCTTCCTTTGGCAGGAACTGAAAGATGAGAAACAAAAGCCTTCAGAAAACAAATATTGTCCTGAAAAAAAAAAGAAGAAACCCACACAAGTAGAAGTCTGGGGTAGTTTTAACAATTTGCTGGTTGTTGTGGTGATTTTCTGCAGGGCAAACTGATAATAGGCAGAAGAGGGCTGTCTGCAGTGAGTTCAATGTGAGCAGGCTTCAACTGTTTTTTGCATTTCAGAGCGAAACTATTTTAAAATCATCTTTTTTTCCTTATTTTTTGGTTTCATACGACCGCCCTCGCTCTGTCCTTCACTTTCCTTTTTCTTCTCCTACCTCCATCCTCATTCCTGCTGCACTCTCTCCTCTCCACTTCCCTCCAATGGCTTTCAGCTGTTGGGTAATCATTGCAATATTGTCTCCTGTGCAGTTAAAATAGCGGAAATGTTCAGGGAACTCTGTGAGGAGGAATGTAGGTGCATGTGTTTGCCTTTATGACGGAAAGATGACGGGGAGATGAACACTTGGTTCATCGGATCGTTTGGTTAAAAGACGTCGCTGTCTTTGCTTTTTATGCTGGAAAGTGAAACACAAGTGCACGCTGCCTCCTGCTAGACTTCTTCTGACTTGCAGACGTTTGTGCAGAGTCATCCTCTGAGATGACACGATCGCTTTACATCCCCTCGGCGTTCTTTTGTTTGCCTCGCTGCAGAGGGAGGAGCGGCGGTTTCTGAGTTTTTCTGGTTCGCCACACGCTTTTATAAATGAGCTGCATGACAGAGCAGCCCCCCTCCACCCCCCACCGCACCTCAATGTCTGGCAACAGAAGCATCTGTTTGAAAAAGGGACTTTGCATCGCTTTGCCTAAGCAAACACGTTTCACTAACATAACCTCCACATCGCTCTAAATCATAATTATGGGGTATCCAGAGGCAGTAAATGAATAATGTAGTTTATATGCATGTAAGAGGGCTGCTCTGCTGTGTGACAGGTTTTCATGAGAGAGACAGAGAGGGTCTGACTCCAAGGAGTTTCAATAATGAGGATTGTTGCACCAGATTCTTCTCTGCAAGCTGTTTTAGCAAGAAAAGGAAAGAAGAAAGAAAGTGAGCTCAGCATAAAGGCCTCAATTTATCTGTACAGCTGACTGTCTGTATTAAAGGCCTCAAACACTGGCATGAAGCAAAGTGCACACACGTCTGCTCAGTTAGAAGTTAATTCTGTTCAAAGCATTTTAAAGGTTCAATAAAGTAAAATTAAAAACGTATAAATGTTGGGCCACAACTGCTGAATATGGTCTGAATTAATTCATTAAATGTTAAAAATTGATTAATCAGCGAATACATTTTGCTTTAACTAAATGTATAAATGAATGCAGGAAAAAAACAGTTGGATCATGTCAAAGTTTTTGGGGTGTTTCTCTTTTTGACGTTTTATTGTTTAACTTCTGTTAACAAAACAGCTTTTAGGTGCTTTACTGCCACCTGCTGGCTGTAGTAAAGAATAACTGCCAGGCACCAGTAAAAACAAGGGAAATACGGATAATGAAAGTAATAGTCGCGTAAATTAATTTTAATTGGAAAAAGCTCTTAAAAAAAAGTACACAACCTGCCCAATACCAACAAAAACAGACAGTTAAAATTAGCGGCGAGCTGGGGAACAAAGCGGAGAATTTACAGCTGAAAAGCCAGATATTTCTCTGAGGAGGAGACCAAAAACAGAGCACAAAGAGAGGGAATATTGAATTTTGCCAGAAACACAACATAAGATAAATTATGAGATGTTTTTGATGGATGACTAAATGAGGAACTGTTCACGATATTAATTTCCGCTGCCCCCAATTGGCCAAAAAAAGCATTATTTTCCGTTTAAGTACACTACTAGTAAATGTACCTCACAGTCAAAGGCATACAATCTCCTTTAATGATGCACACATCCAGAAACGCACCAACACACACATGGCATGCAATCACATACAGATGCCGACGCACGCGCGCACACACACACACACACACACACACACACGCGCGCGCCTCATGTCTCCACCGTGATGACATCTCCCCCTCTGTCGGCCGTGTCGCTCGTCCTTTGAGGACACCGGATGCTAATAGGAAACAGGAAGCTGTAGTTTCCACAGAAGTTTCAAAGAGCTGTCACAGCGAATATCTCTGAGAAAAACACAATCCTGACCACAGCTTCCTCCTCCTGCCTCATCACCATCAGTCAAATCAACGAGAACCCCACATTACAATCAGGGATTTGTACGCTCTGTTATTGTTTGCAGGGTAGCGAGTGACAGAAGAGGATGTGGTGAAACAATAAAAGTCCGGAGATAACATGGATTCATAAAATCAATCAAAATATTCATCATGATGTGGCAAAGAAAGTTTTTTTTTTGTTTGTTTGTTTTAGTTTGATCTTTTCTCAGCAAATACTAGAATGTTTTAAGGTTTGTATTATTGGAATCGATTTTTAGGGTGAAAAAGTTCCAAAATCAGACGTCATGGAGCGTTTTCATTATTTTTAATGAGATAAACATCTCCTCATTAAATTCTAAGAAAACATGTAAAACATGTAGTTTAACAGACTCACAATCAGTGCCACACTCTTGTGTTGAGTGGATTTCTCAAATAATATATAATATATATAAATTAGGTGAGGAATTTAATACTGAAGACAAATACTGACCAAAAAAAAGTATAAATTAAATTTGCAGGTAAAAATCAAGAAATAAATGTACGTTTTTCCAATCGTGTAGCCACACCAGACTCTTTTGAAAAAAAAAAAAAAAAAAAACACCCCCACTTTAACTCCCTGACTCAGTGCAGAAGCGTGAACGCCATCCAGCTGCCCAGAGGGAAGTGAACACGTCGAGGGGTAATTGAAAAGGAGACGGAGAAAGCCAAACAAATTACACCGAAGGAAAGAAACCAGGAAACATAATCTTCAAACGGGGAAAAAAACCCAAAGTTTTATGTTTCATCTTAAACTGGCGGTTTTGAAACCGGTCACACCAGAGCTGATCTGATGTGCACTTTATTTTAAGGTTCACGCAACGTCTCCGGTGTAGTTTTCAGATCAACGTGTGGCAAATAATTCCTCCTGAAAACAGTGAATAAACAGTGAAGAAGGTGGTTTTACTGGAGAGGTGGAGTTATCAGCAAAACGCTTACTGGCCTCCCAAAAGCTGTCAGTTTAGAGTTTTAATCTTGTGTTCAGAGTTCCCAGAATTAAAAGGTGCTTCTGTGTCTCACCTTGCTTCCTGGACGTGGAGCTGTTCTGCTTGTTCTCCTTGTACACCAGCTGTTTTATCCATAGCGTCGGCGCGGTTATCTCTGCAGCGAGACAACAACATCACGCACAGATCAATGACTTTCCACATGTTTAGCAGAGTTTACCGCAGCAGAGAGCTTTATTCAACCTCACCCAGAGCGGCACATTACAAAAACAACATCCACAGCCCAGCTCTGCCCACAAAAACCCAAATTAAAATTGCATCCAAGATTCCAGTTTATCCAAAAATATCAAATATATCATCTGGTATTTTTGACATCCGGAGTTTTCCATTTGATGTAATGGGGCAGTCTTTAAAAAAAAAAAAGAAAGGAGTTTGAATATTAAAATCACGACACTGAAACTCTGGTGAGGTTCTGGAATAAACTGAGCATGACACTTGTCATGAGTACACGATGGATATGCACAAAAAGTAGTGAAAAATAGCATTCACAATTGCACACAGCCCAGAATCTCCTCTTCAGATCTCTTAGTTTGTCCAACCGGATGTCCAGAACACAAAGATATTGTTTTTAATATCACATATAACAAAGAAAAGCTGCAAATCCTCAAATTTAAAAAGCTAAAAACTGCTCATGTTTGATACTTTTGCTTGAAAATAACTTCATCAAAATATTTCGACATAATTGTCTTTTTTTTTTTCATACACTTTATTAATCCCCGAGGGGAAATTTCTTCACTACAGCAGGGGGGCTCTCAGGGGGGAGATGCTGCAGCAGGCTGCCACGACCGCGGCGCCAGGTAACCTGACCTGAAGTGCATGTTTTTGGATGATGGGAGGAAGCCGGAGAACCCGGAGAGAACCCACGCAAGCACAGGGAGAACATGCAAACTCCGCACAGAAAGGCCCAGGACCGGATTCGAACCCAGAACCTTTTTGCTGTGAGGCGACAGTGCTAACCACTGCACCACCGTGCCGCCCTTTTATGGGACGAACTGATTATGACTGATTAATGGACTAATTGTTGCACATCTTTTCGGAGCATATGAAGTTGGTAAAGTGTGGTAGAGGGTTTGTTAGGGGAGTCTTACCGTAACCGTCGGGGGGGACGTGTGTCTCCATGGTGGGTGTTGGCTTGGAGCCGTCGTCTGGGTTCAGGGTGAGAAAGAAACGGAAAGAGACTACCATTATTGAGGTTAATACAATCTACTCTCCAGAACTGTTGAATGGTTGGGATTTGCACATGGCCCGGCCAAGACATACAGACAGAAACACAGACGGACAATCAGACAGACAGACAGACAGACGGATAGACAGATAGAATAATAGAAAAACACTGGACGACCACCCACGTGTGGCTCCGTGCATGCACACGCACGCGCGCACGCACACGCACGCGCGCACACACACACACACACACACACACACACACACACACACACACACACACACACACACACACACACACACACACACACCAAATAAATCAGTCTCACACCAGTCTGCACATTGAGCACGTTCCGTCTCCAACCCGGTAACACAGCAAAGCGTGAAATAGACACGCCGGTCCACTACAACAAAACATTAAAATAGCCACACTTTGCGCTGTCTAAGCGTGAAAGTTACACGCTTTCCTGTAGTGGACGAAAATTAAACCTACTGCATGCGTACAGCTGTGTGATTTACCGGAAAGGTGAAAGGGGCTTTGAAAAATGTGTAACTTTCACACCTAGACAGCCCAAAGTGTGGCTATTTTAACGTTTCACTGTAGTGGACCGGCGTGTCTAATTCACGCTTTGCCGTGAAACTGGGTTGCTCTCTCACAATTGCAGTAATGTAAAACCATACACACAGTACACTCACATGAGGAGGACACCCCCCATCAGGACCTGCATGAGTGCGCTAACGAGCGTCCGCAATTAATCCAAACACAGGTCAAAGGTCAGAGTGTGAACTCTTGATCCTCAAATTCAATGGATTTGTCCCTGCAGGATGTCGATGTTTTCAGTCAGTCGGTCGACGTGTCAGTCTAAAGTAAGATCTTAAGATGCAGCCAGACTGCGTTAAAATTTGTTAATAATGTGGTGATGGCATCCAGAGGATCAAAAATAGACTTGACTTTAGTCAATGAGAAGGATATCTGATAACTGAAGTTAAAGCAAATGTTCAGACCGGCTGTTTAAGAAATAGATACTGTAAATTGGATTCTCTAAAATGTCGTGAGCCGAGCTGCCTCTAAATACTCACCCGTGTGCAGTTTTGTAGCATCTGGAACATTCCTTAGGAAATAATTCAATCGAAAAGCAAACAACAGAAAGACTTTGATTGGAGGTCATTCTAAAAACACACTACTGGTCAGTCCTGAAATCAGACGACAGCATACTGAAACACTCGATCCGATCAAACTGTAAATAAAATGCAGTCGTTACTGTGGTGGTCTCAGACAAAAGCAAACCTGAGATGTGCAGCAGAGTTTGTCTTCAACCTCCTGCAGATATTTTTACAGATATTTCAAACTTCCTCAAGTAAAACTCTCTTGTGTATGCTGAACATGTTAAAGAAACTTTACAGTTTTTGTCCATTACTGTTTGATTCTTGTCACGTAAGCAAACCTGTACCCCAGCTACCATCTGGGAAGAAAAGGCAAACAAATGTTTCATCCATCTTTTTTCAGTTTATGGAATACATTTTTAAATATTTCAGGCTGACAGAGGAAAGAAATCTTTGCATTGATTTCACTTTATTTTTCTTTAATATTTTGAATTACTTTGGGCAAACTTATTGTAATGTTGATACAGGAGCTTAAAATTAATGCAAATTCAGGCAATCGCTGCAATATTTGCAGCAGCTTGCAATTTTGCAAAATTTCCACGATTTTCCTGCTAAAAGGTTTGTCGGTGGAAACTCTGCTGAAGGTGGGACGGCACAAAGAAAGTATTTCCAAACAAAACTTGCTTTATCAACTAAAGCAACTCATTTATAATCAACAATTCAGCCGCTCCTCTCACCATCAAAACAAACTGCTGCTAGCTAACTGCAACAACAGGAAGTGACGGGGTTTGTGGGAAATGTGGTCTTATGATGGGAATGAGGAATATGTTAAATGAGTTTTCTCCACACTTCCAGCTGTAAGAGACTGCACTTTGTTTTAGTGTTGAATGAATGTGATTTAAAAAGCATGCAAAGCTCTTATTTTGACAGCATATGAAGCCTTTGTGCTCTATATTAGTCACAGACTGTGTTGTGGAAAGATGCATCACTTTCAGACAATTTTTAGCACTTTGAGCCCCAAAACAGAAAGAAAAACAGATTACAAATCGAATGTTTCTGTGATGTGCGGCAGGATTATTATCACAGGAAGTCAACACAGATTACTTGTTATTTGCATAAAATCCCATAAAACTCTGGGAATTAAATCACACTTTTTGGGTAAAAAAGCTGCAGCAAAATCATATCGGTTTGCAAAAATCACAAAAAAAAAAACCTCTGTGAAATCCAGGAATCACTGATTTAAGATCTTTTCTTGTTCATTTAGAAAGTTGTACTGGTAGTTTTTAGATGTATTATTTTACTATTTTTATCCAAAGCTTCTCCTTAGAATTAAAAGTGAAATGTGAGCCTTTGTCTTCTGCACTGATTTGGACTTTGCACTCATCAGACAGAGCAGGATAAGGTCAAAAGACATTTTGAACTCTCTTTCTGTCTCGCTCACACAAACAAACAAACAAACGGTCACGCTTCTGCACACACAACATGCAGCAGATCTCAACTCACCTTTTCTACCCGAGTTTGGTGGCCCGGGCGGTTTATCGGTTACTGACCCTGCAGAGGAAAAAAGAAAAAAAAACACAACATGAGACAAGACGGCGGCCACAGCCGGCGCATTTTAAAGATTTGACTCCAAAGTGATGCAAGAAAAATTAAAATCCACCACCTTACTGCAAATAAATGAGTTTTTCGCTGCTGTCTTTTGAATTAGAACTGATTGTTCCTGGTTAACACACCAGCAGAGAAACACATCTCCCGCTGACGTCACGCTGAGCTTGATGAGCACATTCTGTTAGTACTTGATAGTTGGCACATAATGAAACATCCTCATCCTGACCAACACAAACCTGAAGGATCAGCTGCATCTGTGGAAAATTATCATAAAAAGAAGTTCTGAATATCGTTCTGGTTTGGTGCATGCAGGCAGTCGGTGTCATGCATGGATGCGGAATTAGACCGTGCAACCGATTACAACAGAAAAGGGGGAGAAAATTTAGAGTGAAGGCAACTAGAAGGAAATTTACTACCTGACAATCCACTTGTCCCAGCATGAGTTCCCATAAATTCACGGAAGTTTCCTGCAAATGTATGCGAGATGATTGATTTGGGTCACAGTGCAGAGGGGCGTCTGAGCATGTCAGCAGAGGTTACTGGAGAGGGAAGGTGAGGTGTGCATGTTCGATTAAAGCAGCTATGTGCAGTGTGTGAGGTTTTAGTGCGGGGCCGAATTCTGACGAAACTTTGCAAGAAACGATGAAGATATCGGAGCTTATGCAGGACAGACGGGAGGCAGGAAGAAATGGGGTTGATGTGCAGTAAAATAGATTCTAGGATTTCATAAAGTGTTCACAACTGGAAGGATTCCTTCATCTTAGTGCAGAAAAAGTCACTTGTAGAAGTGTATTGTATCCATGGAAGCTATTCTTCATTTATGCATGAGATTTTTTATTTTATTTTTTATTTTTTTATCAAGGTTGCAAATAATAGTTTTAATTATTTATAACCTACTATTAGTCTATTAAATGTTAAAAAGTAGTTAAAAATTGCATTCACAATTCCAAACAGCCCAAAATCTCCTCTTCAAACTGCTTAATATGTCCAAGCAGTAGCCCAGAACACAGATATTTTTCATTTATATCACATAGTAAATGGAGTCAGTAAGTGTTTCGTTTTTGGACCAAACAAGTTAATTTCAGTAGAACTACTGTCACTGGATCGGCCGACAGAAGCAAAGTAAAACTGCGTGGAGTTTTAGGAAGTCTGGTAACTGTGATGCGCACAGTTTTGTCACTAAATGATTTGTCACGCCAACAATCTCCAAAATAAAGGTTATTCTTGCTCTGCACAGAAGAGATCCAGAACAGTTTGCGTATAATTGTGAGACAAGATTAGATCCAAAAGCTCTCAGAACTACCTTTTATTTACAGAATTCCCTTTCTCCAAAAAAGCTTCATTATCTGCTGCAAAAATGAAGCTTGACTTTGAACTTCTGCTATGCCTTAGTATGCTTTCATAAATGGGAGAATGTGAGGGATGTGTAAGTACAGTACACTCCGCTTGTAAACTTTACCGAGTCACTTCTAATTTAATTTGATTTAGAAAGCGCCAAATCACAACAAAACAGGTTATTTAGAAGCACTTCACACAGTAAAGTCCTTCCAACAGAACTTTAAAACATCATAGAGGAACACAACAACTCCCACGTAAGCTAGGAGGGAAAAACTCCCTTTTAACAAGAAGAAACCTCCAACAGAACCAGGCTCAGAGGACTGACAGACAGCAGGTGCCATTCGGGGTGATTAGTGGCACAAACTGAACATCCAGAGAAACTCGAAGACGCAGAAGTTTGAGGCGGAGAGAGAAAGATGGAGGAACTGAGACAGAGAGACAGAGAGTGAGGGGGGGGCGGAGCCTTTGTCCGTCTGCTGAGCAGCTCCAGAGGGGCATGCGACCACTTTCACCGCACTCTCCACACTAAAATCTGCTCCATATGCTCGAGTGGCCGTGCAATCCAGCTCTGGCAGAGACCCCTGTGTATTATCTTCTGAGGGAAAATGATGGTGATTATCATAAAGTGTTCCCATCCAGGACGAGTGGGCAGAGCCCCCTCCACCATCCCTCTGGCCTGCTGAGAGCACTTATGGAGGGGATGGGGTGAAGGGGGCCCCCTGCATGTACGCCCATTAGCCTTCTCGTTGACCTTGCACCTGCTCTACGCCACATGACATGTAGCACACATGTGCCCGGAGAATGGTACACAGACAGGCTTTTTGTTTCTGTGGTCACAATGGATCAAATAAAGATCGATTCATTCTCAATATTTACTTCGATACAGAGCCAAAACTAAAGAACGAACTATTTTTATTTGGCTTTTGAATTATGAAAAATAATCCACTTCCTAAACATTGAAAGCTTCTCCACCCTCAGAAAGTAATGCATCTGTACAGATCTGACGTACTGCTGCTCCGGTTGTACGAATAACTAAGATCATAATTAGTGTTTTAAGATGATTATGATCAGGAACAGGTAGAAACCTTGTGAATGGCTGCACCGTGTATTCAACTTTGTCGGCCTTTTTCATTTGAAACGAGGGCATTTAATTTGAAACAGACACGGGAAGTTGCTGCAATTGGCCAACCAATGGGGACTTCAGCTGTTTTGAAGTTGATCCTCCACACATGGAGATTGTGTCACTCTAATGTCCTCTCATTTGTTGTGAATCCTGCAGACAGTGACCTGCTCTGTTTGCACTGCAGCTACATTACATGGATTTTATACCAGGCAAGTTAAAGTCCATTTAACGTACAGCTCCCTTAAATAATGTTGAAACACGTTCAGAGTTGCATTGCATGCTTTTAGCATTCAACGATGTAAAAACTTTTTTTTACATGTCATCCACAGGTTTTCCAGACTGTCGCCCCCCCCCCTTCCTCCCTCCCCACCTTCCCTCCTCCCCCTCTCGCTCCCTCCCCAGTCCAGTACCTGAACACACCGGGGTCCTGTTGTGCACCGAGGAGCCGCTCACTGGCTTGCCGTCACTTGTGACGCACCAGCAGTAACCTGTCAGAGTGTGGCACTGGACCTGCAGCAGCGAGACACACGGAGGACGGTACAACACAGCCAACGTTACACTCTGGCATGATGCGAGGAGAAAGATGAAGTGTTAAAGATTTCAAATAGACCGAAAATTTGTGGATTATCCGAAACGAACCTGAGCAAACGTCCCGTCCTCATTGCATTCTGGGATAAACATGGACTCCTGAGGTCTCCGGGCCTGCTCCAGAGCCTGGTTCCTCTCGGTGCGACACTTTGACTGACCTGCATCTGTAACGTATCGACAGGGCAGTCTGTTCTCAAACACGGCGTACCAAAGCATCGAAGACACATGTTCTCTGTCAACAGCACCCCGTTCACACACGGGAGCTGCTGCTCCGTTTACTACTGTTGGCCTCTGACGTCCGAGTGCCTTGCTCACGGGCGTGTTTTCATAGTTGTATAGAGAATTATTTATTCACTTTCTCCACAGTTTGCGAGCCATGTTTCCAGCCTGCAGGCTTCAACTGCTGTTTGTCTTTCCTGATAATAAGCAGCTTTTCTTTTCTTTTTTAAGCGCAGGACAAACTGCAAAATGTTTTTTTGCACTGCAGATAAATGAAGCCCAGACATGCTGACCATCACCGGTGCCAAATCTAGTCTATGAGCGCGTCATTGTTAGTGCTGAGGCGTGCGTCATGTACTCGACGCTGATATTTTGAAATGTCAGTGGAAAATGAGTTTGTGTTCCTGCAGCTCTGATGAGCCAGAGCTGCTCTGAAGGGACCGACATGGAAGTGGCTTTAAAGGTCAGAGAACGAAGCTCCCAGCTCCCGGCTCCCGTGGAGTCGAGCTTCGACTGTTGTGCATATATTCACACCGGGGAGCTGACCGGTCCGACCGCAGTCCTCCGCTTCTGACAAATTATCTCCCTGGAAAAATGAAAGTTTAAAAAAAGCCTTCTCCAGACCTGAGGAGACAGACACGTCGTCTCCTCCAGAAGAGACGGACAGGGTGGTGGAGTCACCGACGTGGCTGCACGCATTTATAAACGTGGACTTTGACTGCATATTTTTAGTCTTACTTCAGACAAACGGCTCATTAGACATTGTAGTGTTCACGTCTTAAGTCTGATTTATGGAAAAAACAACTCCATGATCGGCGTCTGTTCATCGTTTCCTGCGTTGTCCTTGTCGGTGCTTCTTATTTGTTACAAGGTCAGTTGAATAATGTTGCAAAAATTGACATGTATCCAGTAATAATCAGCATTTTTCATATACTGTAAAAAGTTTGCACTTTAACTTTGACATTCAGCACAGATATTTTATCATCTCTCTTGTAGAAAATTTGAATAATGAGCTCTTTCATGATGTCTTATTTGTTGGTATTTGTGGTTGGAATTTAAATGCCTCGTACTCTAATCTCTCTGTAGCATTTAATCTGAATCTTTCTGCACACATCAACAAGCCTTCTCTCTAGGCTTTATCTCTGTCAACAGTGGCTGCTTAAATATAGCAGCCGTTTAATTACAACACATCAGGCCTGCTGCCTCTCTAGAGTGTTTCGAGGTCTGCCCGGCTCTCCTTCCTTTTGGCACTCCCCTGATATTATGACACAAAACCACAGTTACCAACGAAATTCACTCCAAAAATGGATTTGGTTGGAGTGCTGTTTTCCTAGTGGACAGACGGGGGTGTTTTAAGTTCCAACTTTGACTCCAGACCTATCAATCTCTGCTGTTGTTGTGCGGCTGGCATGCAGCGAGCGAGGAAGTGTGTGATCCCCGTCTGTAAAAACTTACACGCCTACAGAGAGGCGGAAAATCAAAGACATCTTGTTCAGTTCCACTTTTTCAAAAAACGTCCCGATGTCATCTGCGGCTCAGAGCTGTTCAACCTGTTTTTATTACTTTCTATGTTTTCAGTGTCCCGGCGGAGATTCGCTTGTGATTAGATTAAACAAAAATAAGTGCCAGTTCTTCTCTAATTTATTGTTGGTTCTGAATTTCCACTGTGAGTAAAAGATACTTGGCAATATTGCTGATGTTCACAACATACATTTATTTAATCAACCATTTGGGTTGTGTATGAACAGCTAGAGGGCTTTTGTTTTCAGCAAGCTGCTAACAGGAAAACAAGCAGGCGAGAAGGAGACAGGCTACCATCTGGCAGTGCCTCCTGGGTAATGTAGTTTAATCAGGGCCATTATGAGTTGCTCTGAAAAAGTCATGGTACTCTGAAAAGTACAAATTTAGAAGTGTCGGTACTGCACCCTGCCGAGTTACCGGCCCACTCTGAGCATCATGTTCGGTGTCTGAGTTTTCGCGGCCTTCGTACCTTTGAGCTCCAGGTCTCTCCCCTCTGATGTGGAAGTCGGTGCTGGAGCCGCCAGCAGCTGATCTATTTTCACCCAGTTTTTGCCTGAAAAATTGAAATAAAAGGCACACAAAGTTCTGTGTAGTTTAGGACATTCACTCCATTTGTTGGATCCCTTAGCAGTAAACATTTGTGCGATGTCACAAGTACAACAGAACTCAGTTTAACTGTTCATCGAAGGTTTCAGAGTCAGAGTCTCCTGCATGTAATCCGCATACAGTGGCGCTCCTATGATGTTTTTAGGCTGATTTACTGTCTTCCCTGCGTATGGCGATTACAGTGTGATAATATGAACAGTACTAGTCTTATTCTTTTATACCGTGTAGCCGTCCATTTAAATATCTCTGCATGTGCAAGACGGCTGTCAGCAATATTGCATTTTTAAATGAGTCATGCATGAATGTTATGAAGTATTAGATCTGCAGGATTCGCCACAGAGACGAACTCGTGTCTGTTTAATTGATTCTGCAGAAAATGCATCATTTGATGCCAATTGTGTGGAAATAAGACATCCAATGCACAAACATAAACATGCAATTTTACATTTAAAAAGGTTTTTTTCAAAATGTTCCTTGAATGCACCCTGACATATTCCTTTATGTAGCTGCAGGTTGATTATTATTCTTTTCTGGCGTGTTGCTCCAAATTTGTAACCAGCGTTCAGTCCTCACCTCGACACCGGCCTCGGTGTGCCAGTGTGAGTGTCTTATCTTTGCAGCGCGCCCTCTGCAGCTCGCAGCTGGTCTCGTAGCTCCGCCCGTCCGAACCGCACACCGGCTTCCCCTGTGTCCGCGAGCAGATGACCCCACAGTGATTGTCTCTGTCCCCGATCAGCCACTGCAATCACACACACAGAAACACGTCAACAATGCCACGATCCAAATGTAACTTTTTAAACTTTAAGATGACTGAGTTTCAACCTTTTTCAGTCCTTTAAGAGCTGGTTTGTTCTTTCTTCTGGTCTCTCTGTGTTTGAACAAAGGCTGCATTCAGCTGAATCTGAGATTTTGCCAAACTAACGTACAAATTGGACTCATGGGTCACTTGCTCATTTTTACCCAAAACATTTTTGTGCTCCTCAAGCTCCCATCAGCTGCTGCCTCTCTTTGTTTGGGCTACCGTAACGAGGGTGTGAGCCGTTTGGCTAATTTATCTAATTGATCTCTGGCGACAGGTTGAACCCTGATTATGTTTCAAAGAAGCCAAACCACACTCGGAGCGGTGGGAATCTTTCCTCCTCCCAGCATCTTTACTCTTGATCTATTAGAGAGTCGATTCTGCTCTCGTGTTGGACGGCGGCCGTCTCTCAGACAGCAGTAATGGCTCTTGGCTTCGCAGCTGCCTCGAATATATTTAAGCTCCAAAGGATTTCAGAGGAGCTTTGCCAGGAAGATGGAGTTGTGGGTTAGTGAGGAGAGAGAGTAGGTGTGCAGTGAGCAGCACCAGGATCGTCTGCAGCGTACCTGATCCAGACCAAGTTTCAGCTAACTCGAAAAACAGCAGAGCGAGCTCCTCATTCGTTTTATCTCGCAAGTGATTAAACTTTAGTGGCTGTTTCATAAAAGATAAAAAGTAGGTAAACCCTGCATGTGAGAACTTTTCTCCGATGTGTTGAATCCAACACAGGAGACCTCGTTAAGAGCAGATACCGAGGTGGGAGAGCGGTGCTGGAAAACGAGACGTAACCAGAAACAAAGGGCACACTTTCCATTCTCCACATGCCAACTCCTATCAGACGATCTGAGGCCGCATTCAAAAAGAAATGCATGTGTGCATTAAGTTTGCATGCATCGTTTCCCCCCCCCGCCCCCCCTCGAACCCAAAACCCCCAAAAACTTTGTATTTTGCAAAACATCAAAAATGTTGCTTGGAGACCGACTTTCTCCGTACATATAAAGAGTGTAATCAGACAGACGTGAGCGAAGTGTAGATCGTAATGATGCCAAGCCGCTGATGTCATGAGTGAGCTGCTGCACAACCAGAGCTTGTATACAAATGAATCAGCAGGACTTTTCATCAAACGTCCTCTAAACAGATTAAACAGTGGGTTTTTTTTCTTCTCGGGGCCTTTGCATTAGTGGTGCTGTTATTATAAAGGATCATACTTTGAAAATCGGACACTAGTTTCCTGGAAATTTTAACTTCAATCAATCACTTATAAATAACTCTTCACTTTAAGACTTCAGTTTAGTAAGAAGACTTTCTGGAAATCCTTTTTCTTTTGCATTTAATGACTGCCATTGTTAATAAGCATACAGAAACCAAGAAACTCTATGTTGCATACTATAAATTAGCAAGATGCAGTTTTTCTTAACAGAAATGCCACATCATAAATTTTATTGTAAAAGAATATGGCACCATACACTGTATATAAAAGTGTTTGTAGCTTCTGGGTCTGAAAAATGAGGCTGATATATAAGTGCCTTAAGCTGAAATACCACCTAGTGCCACTAAGTCGGCTCCAAAAACCCTCCGGCTCCATAGACTCCCATTCAACTTCTCTCATCAAATACAAAGTCGGTGTTATTAGCTAAAGTCACTCTTTCTTATTAGTTTTCTGGCGGTCCATCTGAAAATATTCCGTCATTAATTAGAAAATAAGCTTCAAATAGATGTTTTTTGTGGGCCACTGGCCTGTCAATCAAACAGACAGTTTGATTGACAGGCCTGTGGTGCAGTTGGGTTTCTGCTCCTCCAAATATTGTCACTTCCATCTCCAAACCGCTCCAAACTATCAAGATGGTGATGGACAAAATATGAACTCGAGGCCTCATAACAACAGTTCACATAGTTGCCACTAGGGCTCTTCTTTGTTAGCTAAAAGCTAACATTAGCCTGACACAGCCGAGAAGTTAAGCTTGCAATATGACCCCGCCCCTTTTGGGGAAAAACAAATGACACTCATCACAGACTTTAATTTAAAATTGCTATTTTATCCATCTATTAACCAGCTGAACTGAAGGCCAACCGACATACGTACGCAGCCGTCACTTCAGCCAAGCTTCTAAATAACGAAGACTCTCTGAGACACGGCAGCAGCAGAGTCTTACTGCTTGAATTTAATATTCTTTGTCACATTCTGGCTAATATTTCTTTCTCCGCTGACCTGGAAACAAAATGGGAGTTTTAAACTTGTTAAGCTTGCTATAGCGAGCAGTAGAAATCCAAAATGTGGTGAGGAAAATGAGCCACAGGTCAGAAAATAATCTATTTAAAGTCCTCTTCCGAACAGCTTCTGCCAGTGCTGTCGGTTAGGACAGTCAAGAACATTAATTTCTATATTTAATACAAAATTTATGTAAAAAAAAAAAGAAGTTTAAAAACCTGCCAAGTGGTGAGTTAATATTTCGTGAGTCCAATGCAAATGAATTGGATCATTTTCTACATTTTAGTGAAGAGAACTGCTTCCTGTTGGCTTGTTTTCCTGAAACAGATGAAACCTCATCAGGAAAAAATGTAAAATAATTTCTCCCCATAGCAGCATATTTAAACTGTAGTCGAAATATAAGACTTAAAATAGGTTTGGCCAGCTTTTTGCAGTGCCAGACTTATCATGCTGTCACAGCACAGAAAAGATTATCAGCAAAGAGATTAGACTTCCTGAAATAGAAAAAAAGATACTGCAGGGTGAGTTTCTGCCTGATAAAATTAGGAAGTAAAAGTTAAAGGAATTGTCCTGAAACTGGACAATTACAGGTTTAATTTATTCAAAAAACAAATGCCTCTTTGAAAATGTTAGTTCCCTCTTCTCCTCTTAAACTTTGAAACTTTCCTTTAATTTATATTAAAAAAAAAAAAAAAGATAGAAGAAAATTCAAACAAAAGGAGACTTAAGTGGGACACAAATCTATCTTGTTCTAACAATTAAAAAAAAGGCCAGACAGGATGTTGAGTCTCCAGCTTTGGCACTGAGGAGAGGTAGAAAAAAGTCAAACTAAATCATGATGTGTCTCTTCATGAGAAAGTGCAGACAGGGAGGAAAACATAGCACATCATTTAGTTTTTAACTGTCTTCATCTTGACTTCAGTAAAAAGAAAAACACTAATAATTTAGTGGTTAGAAAAAAAAGGTGATATCTGGAGTTATTTTCAGAATAGTTTGTGTCGATTTTCTTATTTATTTCATTACAACAAGGGTAGAAAACGCAGAAGATGTTAAAAAGGAATAGACTGGAAAGCAGTTTGTCTGTGTGATGAACTGGTAAATCACCTTTTAAGATAGTGATTTAAAGCATCTCCGGACCCTGCTGCAGGTTTTAGAGCCACAGAGTCTGTCCTCTGCCCACCGACTGACCTGTCCTCCCCGTCCCTGACTCACAACACTAATGGATGCAGGCCCTTCACGTCCACTGTCATAATAAAGCTTTAAATCACAGATTTTGTGATGGCATTGTTTGCTGAGTGGACATAAACACTTCCACCGAGTCTCCCACGTTTTCTTAGTCACACCGTCCCACCCTCAGACTCCCGGAAAGGTGGAACCAGAGACTCCAGCAGATTGGGAAGACTTTCCCGACATGGTGGGGAGTTCTTGAATTGAACTTTTTATTAAAGTACTCTTAAAGGTCAGGAAAATGTGAGTCAAACAGTGACGGGAACATTTTGACACATTGTTTTTCTTTTGAGGTATTGATGTTGCCCGTCCAATAGCACCGAGGTGCATCTCGTATTTAATGGTGTGTAAACTTCTGTGTTATGGTTCAGTACAATAAACTTTAAATAATAGTTAAAAAGGATGACAAACATCATAAAGAGTGACACAAAAAATAACACTGGAGTTGTTGACTGTCATTAAAACCTATTAAATATTTCAACATTTTAGGAAATACGTTATGTACTTTCTTGCTGAACATAAGATGAGCGAGCATCGGATTTGACTAGATCTGATTAGAAATCCGAGGACACTGCTCCAACCACCAATACTAGAAACCTAGATTGAAACACAGGCCTGTCAATCAAACAGACATGCCCCCAAACAAAGTGCTCGTTGAAGCCTAATATCTAATTATTGACGGGATTATTTTCAGATAGACTGCTAGAAAACTAAAAAGAAGAAATTACTTTAGTGAATGACGCCATAATGATTTGTGGAAAACATTTATTGACTTTGTATTTCAGAAGAGAATTTGAATGGGAGTCTATGGAGCCGGAGGCTTTCTGGAGCCAACCTCTAGTGGCACTCGGTGGTATTGCACTTTAAGGCACTTTTGCATCAGCCTCATTTTTCAGATCCAGAAGCTACGAACACTTTTATATCCAGTCTGTGGGGAAAACCGGAAGCTTGTTTGTGTCGGGTAGGTAGACTTTGCAAATAGCGCCTTATTTCCCACCTTTATGCTGAGCTAACCGACTGTAGCTTTATATTTACCCTACATAGTTGAGGGTAGTATCAATATATACATTTCACTTTCAGCATTTCAGTGCATCTCCTAAAATATTGAACTACACTAGGGTCACTGCTAATAATACTTAATTCATAAAACAGCCCAAAACAGTTTCAGATTAAAAACAATCGCCACAAAAACATCCAGCTTCTCGAAGAAAGACGAGAACAAACCTTGCAGAGAGATTATCAAACAGTCTGTTTACTAAACTCTCTCTAATCTAATCTGCGGTCTCTGCACTTAGTCACAGCCGCCTTTCAGATCCAGTACAGTACCGCTGCTTCAGTGCAATCAATGTGAATGCAGCTCACTATCAGTACTTTCAAAATAAAGCGACAATTAGCCTGATTAACTGCGGAGGACGATTACACAAGTGAGCTTCGTCTTTTAGCACCCGACAAAGTCTTTTACACTTTCCTTAGGCTACATTGTCCTGATGTGATAAACCCGGCCCGCCTGGCGAGTTAAGGAGGTTAAAACAAACGTCTGTTTGACAGCCATCAGCTGCTGCAGTGCCGGTCAGGATGACGAGACCTGAAATGATCTCCTAAAGGGAAAACAGTCTCATTTGTCCTAATCAAAACCAAACAAACAACTTTTTAATTAAACACATTTAACAGGAGCTTTTACTGCATCAGAATAACGCAAAATAACTTTAACTTGCAGAGAGGAACTCGTTCGTCCTGCAAAGTTTTACATTTTAGTGTAGCAGGCAGCACATTAAGGATTTAGAGTATTGAATGCATCCCTGAGGGAATACATTTCCCTTTAACAGCCACTCCGATGCCCTTTCTTTCATTCCCAAAGAGGAGAAAAGCATCATTTTCATTTTTTTTTTTAGCTTTAATGGACAAGGAGACAGCTCATAAATTTCCCAACATTATTAGGATGTGAAATCCTCCTCTTCCTGACGGCCCACCAAAGAGATGAAGATAATAGTTGAAGGTAGAACACGGTGGGGAGTCACACGATGGTTCTGATATCTTCAACCGGGAAACAATGAGCATTGAGATTCTCACATTTAACAAGCCAAAATTCCCCCAACACACACACACACACACACACACACACACACACACACACACACACACACACACACACACACACACACACACACACACACACACACACACGTGAGCTCCCTCTTCACCACTCATAAAATAAGTGAAATGCAACCCCCGTTGTGCAACCATTACAGTGTTAGAGAAAAGGCCTTTTTTTACCGTCACTGGCAGGGAATTGGTTCCAGCTCGACCCGCAGCAGTGGAGCAACAAGAGAGAAGATGATTAGAAAATAATTTTTATATACGCTTGCTTAAAGGGCTGACGGGAGGGGGGGAGCAGGCAACGTGAACAAAAGCGGTAAATAAATAAATCTGCAGTCTACTAAAGCTTAAACTGTCCAACTGGCTTCATGTGTAGAAGAGTCATTTCTATGGACACATGTCTATTAAAACAGTCATATAACACAATGTAAACAGTTGATCCTATTTTCAGCTTTAGGACGGCGATCAGAACCAAGTTATCTAATTTATATCGCAGATACTTGAGAACTGGTTTGACAGGAAATAAAATGCTGTGGACGGATAGAATGCGGGAAATTGCAGCACATTATAGCATCAATTATATTTAGCTTTTATACTCAAATACTGTACGGGCCTTAGTGAGTAGGCTTTAGTAAAGTATCGCAGTCCTATAAAATTGTTGGGCTCACGATAGGAAGTTGAGAATCAGCGACGTAACGTAGGGGGGGTAACGTAACACGGGAAATGAAAAAGGCACAGAGGGAAAAGATGAGGCCGTTGGGAAGATGAACATCTTCCTCAGACGTAGGCTGTTATCTAAGTTACTAAGACAAACTCTACATGACTAAAACTACAATATATTAGCTTAACACCCAACCAAACATTAAGTTCCATGACCTCTGACCTTTCTGTAAACAAACACGTCACAACCTCGTGAACTCGAGAAAGTTTTGAGACCCGACATTGTGAATACCACAAGAGGGCGCCGTTCATTTGGACTCTTTTCGTGTACACTGTAAATACGGTTTTAACGCATTGTTTATTCGTCACTTCTCTGGTGTGTAAAGAGCTTCATGCTGCACATTTCGGCTTTGGGTCGACATTTTTGTACGAACTTTTTAAAGAATCAACACATTTAAATTACAGCAAAAAACATTTCAGTAAACTAATGGAAATCAGCAGACGGCTGGAGAAATAGAGGAGTTTATAAAGCACTACAGAATCGTCTGCAAGTTCAGGATGCAAAATGCAGGACTGAAACGAGCTGAAGATGTTACGTATTCATATAGAAATGAAACTGAGAGGCTAAAACTTGCAGACCCTTCGGTGTGGTCCTGTGAATTAGCATTTGATGATGTTAGCATGCTGTTTGCAATGAGCTACTGTAACAACGAGTCTCGGTGTGTTTCTGTCTGTTATGTTGAAGATTGTACAAAGAGAGTCGGTGTTTCCGAGCTGCCAGCAGAGATGAGGTTTCAGACCTGCAGCCAGGACTTCCAGGAAGAGAGATGTTACATTTAAAAATCACTGTCTTTAACTGTGAAAACTCAAAAAGTCCCGTCCACACGCCATCGAAGTAATTTAATACTCCTGGTTAGTTTTAATATAAATTTCCCTGCCAACACTTTATGAACTGCTGTTCAGAGAAATCAATAACTTAATAAGACAAGAAAATGATGATGAGGCTTCGTTAAGATCAAATGAAATCTGAGCTTTGGTGACTGTTGTGTGTCGTGTCTCAGAGGTGATGCAGATGTTGGGCAGCTGTCTTAAAGAGTTCCTTGCACAGCGTTAATAATTATATTCAGACGAGAAATATTGGGTTATTTGGCTGCGTCGTCTTGTAATACAAACACAGGCTGCAGTGGGGTTGTAATCACAGGGCGCAGGGGTTCAAATTGTTCCCAGTTTTTCCAGAATTTTTTCTGATTGAAACTTATAATGACTCCCGTGTCTGTTTTATTCTAACAAGTTTTGACTTCAGCTCTTTCTCTGACTGGATAAAACAGATGAAGGATAAATGAGAGGCTGGAAAACGCTGTCTGATCTGTTTAAATAAAGGAAACAGTCACCTCGACATGAATGACATCACTGCTTCGAAGGAAAAGGCCTTTTGCATGCACAGATGGATTCATTATAGGCCGTGTGTGTGTGTGCGTGTGCGTAAGTGAGTGCGTGTGTTTGTATCACGCGAACATGTGACGGGCTCATTATCCCATTTGAGCACAACAACAGCAACGCATACATAAATACATACATGCATGCATCCCTGTGTCGTTAACAAGTGGGTCAGTCAAAGTGAGGAAGAGGAGGATGAAAGTGAGGTAACGAGCCAATGAAAGTTGTCCACCACGTTGTGTGTTTTTAACGATCCGAGTTAATCGCCGTTGTCCGATAATTAGCATCTAGTTTTCAGGAAATCTGCCGTCCTTCATGCTGTTTGAATTAACGTACAGAAAAAAAGTAGTAAATAAGCGACTGCAACGCTGCTGCCTTCTCATCCTCCCTCGTATTCCCTTTTAAACTTCTTAATTGGGTTTTGTGTTGAAGAGGAAACCTGTAATTTACCATTAAAAGACAAAACCGAAGCAGGTCATGAAGCAGAAAGCACCAATGAAGCTCGACAGCTTTCACAAAACTGTAGTCCATCGTTTGCTTTAAGTCTTCCTCTTCATATAATTACTGTCACATTATTAAAGTCAAGAACGTTGACATTTAATCTTTAGTTTTCTCCTCTAGTGAGCTGATATACAAAGAAATACAGGACTGTGAACAGCTGAGCCTCATCCTTAAAAAACAAAAAGTTTCTGTTTCTGTCTGTTTTAAATTGATTAAAAAAACAGAAAACTTCAGTGCAGCGTAAAGACGAGGAAAACTGCTGACATGTGATCATTCTTTGTTATTTTGTCCCATTAAACTCAGTCATTTGATCCAGTTTTTATTATAAAAAGATTCGAGAACTCTGATTTTCACACCACGCTGAGCTCAGATTTCCTCTCGTCGACGGTGAGGAGATGAATGGTTTAATCAACGAGTGCGATGACTTCCTCGTTTTTCTTTTGAAGTGGTGTGACGAAATTTTAAAAAAATCTAAGTTTGGAGAGAGACTCGTTCTTCCTTCTCTAAATCTGATTAACGGCATTCCCTGTTTCTAGCTAATGCTCCGTCCTGGCTGCAGAACAGTCGGCCATCTCTGCTGCTCGGAGGTGGAAATGTGCATGTTTTCCACGAGACCACACACTCTCTGGAATCAAAGGAAACTCACAAATAATTAGAAGCTAATCTGCAGAACAGGAAGTGTTTCTGCCACCCTGATAATCTGGAGGATGAAAAAAAAAAAGAGCCACGACTCTCTCAGCAGGTGGTCCTCTCCTCAAACAAGAACCTGAACACAAAATACTAAAGTTCCCAGAGTGGACTCACTATAATAACTATCAGGAGCACGTGCAGCAGAGACGAGAGGTCAAGTGGAGGCGCCGACTGTCAGAGCCGGACTTCGACTGCTTCTCATTACGCTGATTAGAAAGAACTGAAATTGAGCATGAAATGGGTTTGGAGATCACGCCGTCATCGGAGGGAATCGACATGCGTGAGCAGTTTAATTGGCCGCAGGTGGAGTCACCTGGTGGGTCACCTGTAGGAGCCGAGGAGTCTCGTCACGTCAGACGTTTACTGTGTTTGAGAGTTCAGTTCAATTTTGTTGTTTAATGGAGTTCAGTTGCTGTTTAGAGCTTTAAAGTTGTCATTTAATTCCCTCAATTTGTCTTCTTTATTCAAACAGACTTCACAAAATGATCTTAAACAAGCCCAACAGAACAGATAATATATAATCCATAATCCCTCCAACAGGGATAAATAGAATAAATGTTTTGGTGACTCTTCCTTTCGTAAACTCACGAGGTCACAATTCAACTTCTACAAAAGAAAAATAATAATGGACAAAATATTTCAGCAGAACGGAACAGAAGAAACATCTACAAGGATGAAAAGTAGGCGTTTGCAAATTCTGTGAACATCCAACATTAAAGCTTTTATTTGCAAACACAACATTAGAGACTTTAAAAGAGCTGCAGAGGACATTCATGATCCCCAGAGGAAGAACCCTTCAGAATTTTCTGTTTCCACGACAACCATCAGCATCAGCGAAATCATCCTGTTTGTAAAATCAAACACAACAAACTAGCCTAAAACCTCAAACTTCATCACCTCAGACTGTTTTTAGTTTCTGATCACAAACAGAAAGGTTTGTTCTTCATCACTGCTCCTCTTCACAGAAGACGGTGACGCCAGACTCTGACCTCATTCCCCATAAAGAGTAAAAGGAGAAATGAGCTCTGAACATCAGCTCCTCTTCATCTCTCTTCTTCATCGTTCTCAGTTTCATTTCTGTCTTAATATTATCTTATTAACACAGGTAAACTACCTCAAAGACAAAATATTTGATCTTTTTAGCATACCTTTACTAAATAAGCAGAAGTAAATACATAAAGTCATCTTATTCCTGTAAATATGTAAGTTTTGTGTCAATATAATTCGGTAAGTCAACCAACACTGATACGATTAAGGCCAGATTTATTTGTTTGTTTGTTGTCGGATGTTTTCATAGCAACTATCCTGCATGCTGTTTTTCAGAAATCCTCATTTTTCCTCCTCATTATGTCAGAATAGTTGCAGAGAGCTCTGATTTGAACAGCTGTCCTGAATCCTGACAAACATTCTCAGAACATTTCTGAGATGTTTCGGAATCCTTCAGAGTCCTTTTGTTGCATTTTCTTCTTTGTTTTGTTGTGCTGCTGCAGGTTGCAGATAAACGACTTTAGTAAGATGCTTCAGCTGAAGGTTCTACTTTGATGTAAATAATAAAATGTCTTGGAATCTGTAAGAAAAGTTGCATCATACTTTTGGGTTTTCTCGACTGGAGCTGGAGACTCAAAATGTGCAGAAGTTGCCCCTGGATGCAAAGAGACTGAAAGATGTTGCATTGTGGGAAATTCAGATTTGGGTGATTTTTTTTTTTTTGGACCCACAATATGGACTGAAACTCTGCAGCATCAGCTGATTTTTGTGAGTCCTTGAGCTCAGACCTCGTTCAGACTGCATCTTAAATCCGTTTCTTGTCATATCCAGATTTTATCTGGATGATTTTTGAAAGTCTGACCAGTAAAAAAAGACAACAACACATTAAATCAGATTTTTTTGCAAATCAGATTCTAGTCAGATTTCTACAGATGCGTCTCAGTCTGGACACTCTGCTGGTTTAGATCGGTTTCCTTGCGTCACACCACAATGATGACATCATTTTCAGAGAGACAGGGTGAGCAGAATCGATGCTAACGCTAGCAGAGCTATCCGAGAGTAGGGAGTTTGTCTCTATGGAGGACAACGAGGACAACAGTCTGCGGACAGATGCACAAATAAACTGTCTATTGGCACTTTGCTTCCACATTGGAAAGCTGCATCACCAGCGTAGCTACGCCGTTACCACGGCAAACCATGCAGATAGGTTGGTGATGTCTAGACACACCAAATCCAAAACAGTCTGTCCTGAAGCTCTGGTCTGAGAAACAAATCTGATTTACTGAAGAAAGCCTGAACTTACTGTCTTATTGTTTTCATATTTCTATTTTTCTTATACATCCTTGCACTAAAACCAAACCTCCTGTTGTGGGACAACAAAGATCTGAAGTGCAATAATACATTGTCTGTATGATTCTGTATCTAGAGCCAGATTTTTATGGGAAAAGCTCAACTTTTGTTGCTTTTCTAAACTCTTTATAAACTTATCTGCTCCGTCGCTCTGACATCTCACATTTCCTTCATTCTTTGTGACAAACTTTGTCAGAAAAAGACGTCAAAACTTGATGCAGAATCGCTTCTGTTTTCATATTCAGTTCAAAACCAAGCATCCCCTCACTGATCTCCATTCCTTCGTGCACTGTCAGCATCATTAAGAGTCACCGTGCAGGCACCTGCACCCACACGTTGCATCAACACACGCACACACACACCTACGCCGTGGCTGTGCTCTACCTCACACCAATAAAAACTCTTTCCTGCTTGTGATCCGGGGCTCTACGCTCCCCGAGCTCCGAGGTATGCAGTCTTGGCTGCTTTTCGTTGCTCCGGCCGGAGCTGTTTATGTTTGTTGTTGTTCGAGTTTATGAGTCCTCACTGATGCTGTCACCAAAGTGTATACAGGTCGTCTGCTCGTAGCATCCCGGCCCGGGTACCGACAGGTTGATTTGATGAAGGTTTCAGGATACGTGGATTCCTCCTCATTTGTTGTTCCTTATTTCTGAACACATCCCCTCTGGGTTTATAAATGTTGGAGGAGACGGAGCCTGTCCACCACCTGCCTCATTACGTCGATCACTCCTGGAGCCGAGATGTCTCGTTAAGAAAAGCAATTTGCTCTGAACTTTAATCCTAAACTAAGCAGTTTTTCAGTGAGATCGCGATTATTTTGAGCAGATCATTTGGATGTGTGATCACCATCCTCATCATCAGAGGGCTGCTGTTCTCCTTGTAAAACAATCATGTCAGTTTCCCACACAGCCTGAATCATCTAAAGCTCTTTTTTTTTTTGTCCCAGTTCCTTGTGTTCACCCTTTCTGAGGAGTTTTGGTCGTGTTGCATCATGCAGCCTGCAGGGAAACGAGAAAGGAGCGGTGAAATTAGCTCAGGCCTCGTCTCCTGATATCAATGTGGAGAAGGGGGGGTGTGAATTCTGGTATTACAGCAGCTGTGAGCAATGCTGGAAGGTCCAGTGTGGTGTGAGAGGGGGGCGTGTGTTCATGCAGCCGGCCTAAGGACGAGTGTCGTTCCTCTGAGACCGTAATCCATGCAGGAGGACGTAATCCATGCAGGAGGACGATGGAGAGGATGCAGGGTTTAGTTTGATGCGCATAAAGCTGATGACGGCAATGTGGTGCAAATTGTCAGCATTTTATTCCTAGTTTTTGTGCTTGTTTTCAGACTATTTTGGAGTTTATCCATTGAGGTTTAGAAACAGTTTCCTACGTCTGACTTTCTCAGAGGAGAATGCAATCCTTCAGATGAAGTTACAACAAGGAGAAAGACTTTGGCTGCAGAGGGACAGATCCAATAAAATCACCTCTCTTCTGATTTCCTAAACAGAATCATCCATGAAAATACCCAAATTACAGCCACTTGTATTCCACTGAAACCACACACACTCCACTCTGATCCGCTCATTATTTCAATGGTAGAAAAACAATAAAAAAAAAAAAAAAGTGAAGAACAAAGAAGTGATTAGAGAAAAGAATAAATTCACTGCGGCTCTTTCCACAGAGCACTCTGACCGCAGCGTGTTGTGTACGAGGAGGAGGAGGAGGAGGGGGGGGGGGCAGCATGTTGTGAAATAGCTCCAATATGTGCGAGACTATTACATATTCAAACCCCCCATGAGTAATCTTACACCCCCCCACCTCCC
This sequence comes from Brachyistius frenatus, assembly GCF_029030835.1. Lineage (NCBI taxonomy): Eukaryota > Metazoa > Chordata > Actinopteri > Embiotocidae > Brachyistius > Brachyistius frenatus. Next base: position 663,484 of record NW_027210701.1, read on the forward strand.
ACCCCGACCACAAATATTACAGTGCATCTGCTAAAGTGAAACAATGCTGTTCCCCTCCGCTTCACATCACTTACCCCCCCGCCTCCACCTCGCCTCCCCTCCTCTCTGCCTGGACGTGCCACGGGTATTTGTAAAGAAGCTCGAACAAGTAAAGCAGTGTGTGTGTGAGGTGGAAGAAGAAAAAAAAGGAGATGACGGTGACAAAGATCTGTCCTAGAAAAGTAGAAGAGACTCAGGAGAAGCAGAATCATTTGTATTCCTTTAAAATAGCCCTAACAAATGCACCAGAACAAGTTTAATGTGTCCAAACGTGGTGAGTTTTGTTGAGTTTAATCTCCACCTGGTTGGAGACAGACATCAGGACCGGATCTACCGTCTCTTCAGCGAGATCAGAGGTCAATTTAGGTCTCAAAATTACAGCCATCAACAACCAAAATGTTATTTTTTTCTTTTGGAAGAGAATCACAGTTGAATTTCTCTTAAATAAAAACAATATGTGCCCTTAAAAGCCCTTAAAAACTAAAATCTTAGTCTTTATATCTGTCAGTGTGCCTCCACTCCCTGGAGCTTATTTCTTTACTTCAGTAAAAAATGAATCATTTACTTGTTTAGCCTCCATAAGATGTACTATTTGAGATGAAAAGTGCCTGAATTTAATGCCAACTGTTGACTTTATCAATCCCTTTTGGAGGACTCTTATTGCACTGCAGAATAATTGATTAAAATCGTCCAATACTTTTAATTTTACACTTGTTCTGGCACACAAAATGATCTAATGTGAATTGCATATTTCAATGCCTGTGAATCTGAACTACAGGACAATTTCAGGATAGTATTTCAGGATTAAAACTCAATAATGTTGTCAAAAACATAAAGCACAATTAAAACCTGACACAGATCCATGCATTAGGATAATAATAATTTACGCACATTTTGGCTCATTTAATCCCTCTGAAAGTATGAGGAGTGTGGAAGTGTGAGCTCGCAGACCCCCAGGTACCCCACTCACCCGTGAACCATGCCTCTGCGCCGACACTTGAGGCAGGTGACAGAGGAACAGCGGCGCCAAAAAGTAAGACGAGGTGAAGATGAGGAAGCTCGACAGTAACATAATGGAACGTCGGTGAGCGCAGAGCAGGGAGCGGCAGGTCGGCTGAGCGCGCAGTGTGTCCGTGTGTCACACCGATGATCAACAGGTCCAAACAACACGCTCCACAACCTCTCTGTCCTCTAAGTGATTCTCCTTTTTGTCTACTTCTCCGAGAACTATTCACATAGTGCCTGCGCGTGGAAGGAGAGTCAGGACGCGGCGGTGACCATGGCGCGCGAGTTTTTTTTTTATCCAGGATCAGCTGTTCATCGCGGTTTCCGCAGGTTCGAGTCGCGCCTGTATCCATTGCAACTTCATTTAAAAGCAAAGGAGGGAGCAGCATCACTGACTGACACTGCGAGGGGGCCAATAGCAGCGCAGGGATGGCGGTGAAGCCACGCCCACTTCAGACTAACTCCTCAGAGGAGAAAGAGCTGCTGCGGTCAGTCTGCAGAGAGGAGCCGCAGAGGCAGCAGCTGCGGGGACACTCAGTGTGTTATCAGCAGCCTTTGAGAGTACAGACAATGGACGAGCAATTGTGAGGTCAAACCTCGTCCCCATTCAGAGACGTATAATGCGCTATAATGGCCGCGCATCCTGCTGCCGTGACATTTAGCCTGTGCACTTGGGTGACAATGGAGAACATCTATTGAGTGAAGTCAATAGCTGTCACAGGCACTGCAGGGGTTCAGCCTGTGTGTGTGTGTGTGTGTGTGTGTGTGTGTGTGTGTGTGTGTGTGTGTGTGTGTGTGTGTGTGTGTGTGTGTGTGTGTGTGTGTGTGTGTGTGTGTGTGTGTGTGTGTGTGTGTGTGTCAGGACTCAGCGGTTGATTGTGTAAAAACAGCTGTGTGTCACTTTATCTCCAAATACTGATCGTAATTTAACTGACTTTTCAGAGAAAAACCTAATTTTTCTGTAAAACTCAGACTTTTACGTTTTTCAAAACAAATATCTTGTCTCTTAAACTTTAATAAACAAATTTAAACTATTTATTACAACACAAAAATGCATTTATCAATCAAGCATCAATATTTCTGTCAAAATTTACAAAATCATCAGTAATTAATTGTTTCATAAGCATTTATATTAGCATACATGATGGATGTGTTTGCAAATATTAAAACATGAACTTATAATTCATATAATATAATTCTGATATAAAATCAATCAGCAGTCAAACTTTATTCAAACAGCACTTTTCATACTGGTTAGTGCAGTTCTGAGTGCTTCACAGATGATTGACAGGGAGTTTAATTTTTTTTTTTTGAAAAAACATTATTGAATAATCATATGTAATATAATGACATAATCGAATAAACAGACTGACTGCAGATAATTACAATTTTGATGTGAGTAAGTATACATTAGTTGCATGATGAATGTGCATGTTTTTCTTTCTTAGTTTGACCATAAGTTTATTATTTCCTTGAGTCTGACTGCTGCTATATTAGTAAACTTAACTTATTATTTATTTATTGTTATTTATTTATCGAAATGGCTCCGGTTCTCCGCTTTAATCTCCGTCCATAACGACTGCTTGCTGTGTTTATTGGTACGAGTGAATGTGCATTGAGATACGAAGTCATCGTCTTTGTATGGCCTAAGTTTTGTCTTATCGAACTTTACTGCCATCTACTGGATTTAAGGATGTATTGCATGTAGCAGGCTGAATGCTTTATCTCGCTACGTTAGTGAAAAATGATTTGTGTATCCGCTCCAAAGTTGGACGCGTTCTTATCTGCTCCGTGCTTCTTCCCTCCAACATTTTTTAATTAAAATCGGGCCAGTGGTTTTTCTGTAATCTTGCTGACAAACAAACAAATAAACAAACCACACTGAAAACATAACCTCCTTAAACTGATGATCAATACAACAAACTATGAATTCTTCCCTCATGGAAAGCAAGCAAATTCTGATCACTTTTATTTTTGAAATTTGAAAGGAATTTGGGCTATAAGAACTAGTGAAACATGAATATAAGAATAATATCACAAATAAATACACAAAAATCTGATTCATCATCATAATTAAGCGGTGAAACATAACTAGGTACATTAACTTTTAAGTACAAAAACATGTCATGCCACTTTTTCGTTGTAGAACACTGCAACATAAATCCCCCATAAAAAAAAAAACTTTTTTATTTTATGCAGTTTGAAAATAATTGTTGACATTTCCAGTGCACGACTTCAACGTGTAACTATGTGCTTTTAGAATCCACATTTGCTCCTTCCACTGAGGTAAAGGATCTGAAAGCGTTATTGTGCAGCCTGACAGAAGAGCACGCTAACTGGATTCATAAAAGCGGTCCCACACTGTGCTCGTCCACCTCTGGCTCCCACGTCCTCTTTTCTCCGTCATTCTCCTTTCAGATGAATTGTGTGGCCCATTGAAAGCGAGGGAAGCCGTGTTTAGTGCAGGTGTCCAGCTTCAGTCCACAGAAACCGGGCTTTTAAGTGCTGAAAAGGGCCATCCGGTCACCCCCCCCCCACCCCTCCTCCTTCCCTCTGTCTTTGTTCCTATAGATATTTTTTAATTGTTGGTTTTGACAGTTCAGCGGCTTTTGGAGTGCCTCAGTGAAGAGCCTCGTAATTAGAGCTATTGAGCTGCTGGAATTGGCACAATTAGGGTCAGCATTAATGATTTCTGTGTGCACAGGTCGGCCGTTTTCTCAGAACAGTCCGAGAGGAGGGTCAGGAGAGACGAAACGGGGACAGTCGGACGTGAAGGAAAAGAAACTCGGAGCGAACTATTAGTGAAGTGTCCGTGTGGTGTCGTGATCTCCTCTCCCGGTCTGAGAGGACGAGGAGCGCAGAGAGGGGGAACCAGGAGTGTCTCTCTTGGAATGTTAACGAGATCGGTGGATATCTGCTCGTCCCTCTCGCTCCAACCCTCCACCCCGAACAAAGAGGAGCGAGTTCTCCGGGGTGTAAAGCTGTTGTAGGGAAAGCATGGCTCGACACTTTAATTCTGTTGTCATTTGGCCGCACATGAAAGAAAACCTCTGACAACAACAACAGAAGAGGAATGAATGGGCATGCTCAAAGGAAATGTACTTCCCAATTACTGCAGTGGCCCCCACCCAACCCCACCTACAACCACCACTCCACCTCCACCCCCCTCCCTCCCGCCGCCCCCAACCTACCCCACCCCCACCCGGATTACACGGACTACACACGGCCGAAAATTAGCAGGTGTCTGCAGACAGAAACGGACGGAGCAGCTCAGAGGCCACACAGAGACCCAGAGACCCGACGGATGAAGGAGCATCAGCACAGATGTTCAGCCGGGAGGTCACGTGGACCAAAAGTACAGTTCAGACACACACACAGTTCAGACACACACACACACACACACACACACACACACACACACACACACACACACACACACACACACACACACACACACAGTTCAGACACACAAACACACAAACACACACACACACAGACACACACAGAGTTCAGACACACACAGTTCAGACACACACACAGTTCAGACACACACACACTCACGGTTCAGACGCTGCATGTTGGAGGTAAAAAGGAATTATAATCGATGAGCAAATTAATGTGTTGTCTGGTTATCATCACAGCTGTTTACAGTTTAACAGGAAACTAACTTTTCAAAATTAAAGCTGCATTATTTCCCTCATGTTTTAATACCTGAGAATCAGTTCAAATAAAACCTGATGGTTATTAAATTATGTAGTCAGCTAATCCCAGGGGTCAAAGTACTTTTAAAGTTGAAAATCTCCAATAACTCCAATAATTTGACATTCAATTACATAAAAAAAGTACAGTTCTTACTTATATTTCCATTTTAAGTTACTCAATACTTCTCCACAGACAAATAGTTTGAAGTACTGCACTGCTTTGACTTAAAAGTTACATTTCCAATTATTTTATAAGTAACTATTATACACTTAAAACAAATGACGGTGTTATATTTGATGATTAAGGGATAAACGACCTTACAGTTTGCCTCCACATTGACCTACAGTAATATAAAAAGGATTTTACTTCAAACATCAGTTATCAAATTCACGCCCAGTCGTTCAATCTATAATAACACTCTGAAAGAGATCCTTCTGCATGATGAGGATGTTTGTTGATGATACTTCTGTATTTCACTTCAGTAAATCTTTAATTATTGATATTTTTACCTCGAGGTTACGTCACTGTAGAGTCTGAATCTTCTTCCATCTCTGCAGCTCTCTAACGAGTGTCTGATAACAACCAAACAACTGCAGCAGCGAGTGAAACACAGACAGACAGATGGAAGGAGGTGAACGGAAAGATAGAAAGCCCTCTGCTTTTAAAGTGCCATCTGGATTTCATCTAATAAATTCCAAATATTTTACATGAACCTCCTGAAACCGTGTGTGTGGAGCCGTTGGCCGGCCGGCCAGCGGCGACCTGGCCTCTTATTACCCTCTTCAAGCTCACACCGAGGCTGACGTAGAAGCACGCCCACTGACGGAAACGCACGGCAACAAACAAATAAGCACACAAAGCCAAATGATGTGCAACATTAATCAGAGATGTGAGGGATTTTTACACAGTGAGAGAATGAAAGGGAAAGTGGAGCCACGGGTGTGAAAAGGGCCATTGAGTCTGGACCGGGGTGTCCCGCACCTGCGCTGTCTATTCACCCCACTGTTTACACACTGTCATCCACAATTAATACCTCCCAGGGACGGGGCGGCCTGCCCTCTGCGGGGCCCCCGGACCCATCCAGGGCCCTTATGGATGCCTAATTGAGCATACCGCTCTCTTGATTGAATTAACAGCTCTGTCTCTGGGACCTTTTCCCCTTCCACTGCTCCACACCCGCATGGGACCCCTGTGCCGTCCCACAGAACACAGAGGAGAGCAGAGGGAGACGGGGGTGGAGGGGGAGGTGGCTGCAGAAAGCGCAGGTCAGAGGAGGGGGTGGTGTAGTTGAAACTGTCCAGAAAACGTGGCCCTTTCTGTGGGCAAACCGAGGCTGGAAATGTGAACTGGGGGTAACCAGAGGTCTCCATCTTCACAGGGCAGCGTGTTCCAGCAGGGCAGCGAGTGTGCGAGAGTACAATGCTGCACACACACACACACACACACACACACACACACACACACACACACACACACACACACACACACACACACACACACACACACACACACACACACACACACACACACTAGTAACTTTCTCACAATCCTCGTAAAGAATCTTGTTGTTTGTTTTTGCTTTGCTGATATTAAATGTTAAACAGATGCCAAGTTTTTAAGAATAGTAGCTGAAATTGTGCTGCAGCGATGCTGTACTTCCCAAACTACAGAAAAAAACACACATTCAGTCACTTAATTCTTCTAAATGTGTACAAGTATTAACAGGAAGAAGCACCTCCGATGGAGGAAAGAAAACTCCCTTTTAACAGGAAGAAAAGTTTCCGATGTTGGTCTTTATCACTGTTTTCAGCAGTTTTTTTTTCTTCCTGTAACATCATACCTGCCAACAAAAAACAGCAGTAGCAGTACAGTAGGAGCATATCTAATTATTTTGTTAAATTGCTTTTTAAATGATTTACTTAACAACTGATTGATGTTTTGATTAATTAAACACATTTTCCATCTTCCCATCAAGTTTATGTTGTAGAGAAATGATCAAATTAACCCTCTAGGTTCTTTTTAATGAATTGCATTTTTGTCCAGTTTCAGTTGAGTACTTTCCTTTACACATATTACACTGATTTTGCTTTGGCACCTCTGAACTGGTTCCCACTACAGAACCAATAGGTGAGTCAGAGCGCTGGGCCCTGAGCAGCAGCCGGGCCGGGCCGGGCCGGGCTGGGCCCTCGCAGTGGTCTCCATGACTGCACCGAGCCGCTCACCTCTCGATGAACCCCCAGTCCGGCTCTGGTGGTGGGGAGCATGCCCTCCCGACAACAAAAACAAAAACACAGAGATTCTGTTGAGCATACCCCTGCACCAGTGAACTGTGCAACAACCCCCTCCCGGACCCCGTAGCCCCCCGCCCCCCTCCCTCCCGGACCCCATGGCCCCGGTTAACAAGCCAGCCAGCACGTTCCCTGTTGTCACTTGTTACCCGCTGTCCTCCTGATACGGCTCGCAGGCGGGGCCAATTAAACTCGCACTGTTCCCTCGTCCGGGTCAGGAGTTTAGTGGGTCATCATCGCCGAGTTATCTAATCCTGATCCAACCGCTCCGACTGGACCAAACCAGACCGGGCTGTCTTACAAAGTGGTGGCTTTCAATGAAAAAAATCCAACATGTGTCGGGCATACAAAACAAAGTTTTTACTTCTTCTATTCGACCCGCTAGAACAATTATTATATTGTTGCTTTGCTGCTATCTTTTGATATTAGTGCTGCTGATGTTGCAGCATCAGTATTAGTGATAAGAGTAATGCAGCACTTGTAGTTTGTGTAGTTAAAGTAGTTGTAGTTGCACTTGTGGTGGAAGAAATAGGAAAACCAGGGAATGTTTAATGCTTTTCATGCTTGTAACAGAAGTCTGTCTTATTGTAACTGTTCTCAGGTGTCTCTTTTAAAGAAAGATTTCCATCTCAACCAGAAATGAATAACATTTAAGTTGAGGCTTCGTTGTTGCAGTTCTGTCTCTAACCTCGACCTTTCACCTCTGTCAAAATCTTTTGCATGGAGGAGTGTGAGGTTGTCAGACAGCAAATTTCCAGATTTATTTTAATTAAAGTCTCTTTTCCAGATTTTTTTTCTATCACATTCGGTAAAAGGGGTGAGAAAACTCTAAAATCTGTTTAGTTTGTGATTTTTTTTTTTTTTAGTTATTAAATCAGACTTTTTCCATTGGAATGATTTATAAATTTAGCAAACTGTATGTAGACTTAAAGAAATCAACATTTCAGCAGCATTAGTTGAGAGGAGATGGAGGGACACTGCTGAGAAGCAGGTGTGGAGACATTTCAGTTTCTCCATCCAGCGTTTTTTTCCCCAGCAGTCGTGTTGGCTCATTAGGAAAAGCACATTAAGAATATTCATGATTATTGTATTATATTGTCCAATTAAGTCACAGCAGTGAGCACAGACGACTGCACGAGTGAGATCATTCATTTTAATATTTACACTGTGCTTTTCTGACATGTTAAAATGTCTGCAGAAAACATGAGAAACACATAAACTAGAGGATGTCTCAGTTCATTCTTGTTGTTTAGTTTGGTTTTATTAGTTTCTTCTTGTCCACTTTACTCCGTTCTTGCGGTTAGTCTTCTCAATGACTCGTCCTCTGGTCCTCTGTCCTCAGTTTTTTGTGTTCATTTCCTGTTTTATATTGGTAACTCCACTTCTGTCTTGTTTCTATTGTCTTAACTTCCTGTCCCCTCCTCTTCCCACCTGTGTCTGATTGTTGGCCCCACCCTGATTGTTTCCACCTGCATCCTGTTGTCTTCCTTCACTTCTTCGCCAGTTCAAAGCTCTTCGTTCCAGCGGTTTGTCAGTGAGTTTTCCTGTGACAAGAAAATTATTAAAACAAATCCTGGTGTATCTGACCTGATGTTTCGGTATCATTTGTGAATTTTTAATGATCATAAATCCATGTCTTCATTATAAGAGTGGTGTTAACTGATTGAATTGTAGCTTCCTGCATAAAACAATAAAAATGTAGATGTAATATGATTTCAGACATGAAATAAAAGAAATTTAATAACCTTAAACTTGTCTTGACATCAAACTGCTTCTTGACTGAAATCTTGGAGCAGCTTCCCGCCAATATTCAACAATAAAACCTGCAATAATTCAGCTTTAATGAGCGCTAATGATTCCCTGCTGGCCTCCCTGTGTACAGAACTGTAGTGTTACAGCGCCCTCTCGTGCTTATTGGGAGTAATTAGGTTTAATTGAACTCCGATCCAGGGTGGCAGATGGCAACTGACAGGGAGGATGATGAAATTTCTGATGAAGCAGCCTGCACAGACCTTTACATTCACTCCACCTCCATATGATGCTTGGTTTTTTTTCTATATTTTGCAGCAGATTTTTGTTTTGTATTTTAAAGCCTAAATAATAATTAATAAGCAGGAAATAACGTCAACGTTATTAAGAGAAGTGTTGTATGTAGTCGTGTGTGGACTAAAACCAGCCTGTAGGAGGATGTTTGCTCAGGACGGACATCAGGTCCGTGTTTTGTTGCGTGTAAATTGCGTGGACAGGCGCTCGGGGTTAATTGCAGCGTGCACACTATATTTTTAGCATATTTGCCACAAGCAGGCGGAGCTAAGGAGGCGGAGATGGAGGGATGCTGCTGAGGAGCAGGTGGATGGTTACGGAGGGAGGACCAGAGGACGCTGCACCGGAGAGGACTTCGTCTTAGAGACTCAATCTCTCGCTCGTGTTTTTATTTTTTATTTTTTTTTATCTTTTAATCTTTAGATCTGAGCTGAGAGGCTGCGCGAGCCGCCGTCTGTTGTCTGTCGTGTCGCTGGAGGCTGCGACGATGTGATGCTCCATCTTCGCGTCGACGGCCGGAGCCTTTCTCCCTGAAACCTGATATTATGCAGGGAACAAGGGGGACTGGACGGATTCAAGGGGAACAAAGCACCGGTTCAGAAAACGTTTTGCAAACTGGCAGGTCAGTGGATGCATTAATACAACCAACGAAACCGATCAAACAGCAGAAAATATCTCATTTTTAGCACCACGGAAAACATCTGCATACATTTAAATCAATCTAGCTTTAATAATAGATGCATTTCTATTGTGAAAGTGTTTTTATTTTCTGCTTGCGTCCTGCTGATGTGCAGCAGAAAAGTCTAGGCCTCCACCAGCCAGGTGTGGGTCCATGTTGGAGAGCAGGGAGGATAATAGATGTGTGCAGAGCTTGTTTACTACACAGCGTGTCATTCAAGTTTTTAAAATCAGGCTTTTACTCCCAGTCTGTTAATAATATATATCCACTCCAGCCCTGTGTGCGTGTTTGGATATTTGTAGGTTGATTGTGTGATGTAGAGTGAAAAATATTTGCTATGAGTAATCAAATTCTCTCAGCCTAGTAACTCTGCCAAAAATAGATAATCTATTAAAGGACGGTGGTGTTTTTCAGTGTGTTATGTCACTTCCCTGAAGGCAGAAAGTCTCATCTGGTGTAAAATCACTGAGTGCATGAATATGTGCTCATGCATGCATGCATGACTCCGTGACCCTCCCCCACAGACTGCATTTCTCTTAAGCTCCGGACTGAATGCTGTAATCCTCTAATTGAAATCTCTCCCCACTGTTTTATCTGATTCCCTTCATGTTTTATACAATCACCCCCCCACACACACACACACACACACACACCCCCACACCTCCCTCCTTCGATCCCTGCTAACCTTTCCCTCCCTCCGTCTCCCTGCAGTGTTAGCCAACTATGGTCGACCCCTCGGAGGCTGAGGAGCAGAGCAAGTGTAAAGGCCCGCCGCCGCTCGACACGCCCGCGGTGGCCGCCGAAGACCCTCGACTGCCCGATCAGGCCGATGGCGCAACGACAGAGGAGGAGGGGGATGGCGACTTCGAGACGCCGCCCACCGGCAGCTCTGAGTCGAGCCCCTGCCACACCGCGACCCCGGTGGCGCTGGAGGTCACCTCTCAGGGCACCGCCCCTCAGCAACCAGAGACTCAGACTGACCCGTCCCCCAAGTTGCACCTGGACCTGTACAACTTCGACTCCCCGGCCGCCGAGGGCAGCCGCTATGTGCTGACCAGCCCTCGCTCTCTGGAGGCCTGCGCTCGATGTGGGGTGAAACCGGTGGAGCTGCTGCCCCGCCCGCTCGCCGACTTCGCCCGGGAGGCCCCCGGACGCTCCATGCGAGTCGCTGCAGGTCTGTTCGAAGTCTGCGAGAGGGACCGGCAGGCCAAGCTGAGGCAGTGCAGGGAGGAGCGGGAGAGGATCGTACGGGAGGAGAAACGACGGATTCTGCAGGCGACCGTCAACAGCAGCAGCGGCGGCTCTCCGTCCTCTGCCGACAAAACTTCCTCCGGCTCCGGTCAGCCTCCGAAATCTGGACCGGTGACCTCCAGCTCCGCCCCTGATGCCGGAGCATCCACTCGAGCCGCAGCATCCGGTTCAGCCTCTAAAACAGGAACAGCTCTTCTATCTAAAGTCCCCGCCTCCAGTCTGAGTACTTCCCCTAAATCTGCACCCGCAGCATCTTCTCCATCCTCAAAAACCGCCTCCACGATCTCGACACCATCTTCCAAGAGTGGATATCAGGTGTCAGCCAAACAAGAGCCAGTGAAACCCACCCGTCCGCTCTCATCCGGACCTCCTCCGGTGGTCAGGAAGTCCTCTGCCGGTAAATCCTCAAACACTTTTCCCAGATCAACCCCCAAACCCCCCTCTTTCCACCGAGCCAACTCCACACTGACATCATCGGTGTCGAAGCCGGCCGTTCAGAGCGCCACGACGCCTCCGAACGACGTGACGGGAGCGCCGTTCTCGCAGCACAACGGACACCTCGGGGTTCATCCCAAGGAGAGAGGGCGGAGCCACTCGATGGAGTCTTTGCAGCGAAGGATGGATCCCATCTGCTCCTCCACCTCCACCACCACCACCAACACCACCACGTGCACCTCATCGGAGTCGGGTGCCTCCTCCTCGTACAGCTGGGATGGCGCACGCGATCACTGGGCAAAAAGGTCCAGTCCACGAGCTCGCACACTGGCCACCTTCAACTCGCTGATGGGCCGCAGCCTGAGCCTCGGAGACCTGAGCCACTCTCTGCAGACCACGCAGAAGGTGGAGCGCATCGTGAAGGAGGTGAGGCGCCGGGGCCTGAAGGCCGTGTCCGAGCGAGACCGCAAGATCGCAGCGTTGATGCTCGCCAGATACCAAGAGGAAGACATCATGAGTCAGACCCGTTACGTGGCTCACCTCCAGTGGGACAGTGAGCGCAGGATTGGTGAGCTGCGGCGGGAGCAGGAGGACAGGGAGAAGCAGCGCGCGGTGCTTCAGTGTCAGAGAGTGTGGCAGACTCAAGTGTCGATACGTCAGCGGAGGCTCAGCCAGCAGGAACGAGAGTCAGCGGCCGCCAAAATGCGACAGGCCGAAGAGAACGAGGAGCGATGGAGGGAGCTGGCGGAACAGCAGGAGCGCAGCCGGCTGCTGAGGCTGCAGCAGGCGGCTCGAGAGGAGAAGCACAAGAAATCTCTTCAGGAGCAGAACCTGAAGGCCCTGGAGGAGGAGAGGGCCGCCATGGTGGAGCAGGAGAGGCTGCTGCTCAAAGAGAAGCTCACCATGGCCGAGCTGAAGAGGCAGGAGAAGGAGCACCAGTCCCAAGAGGAGAGGCGGGGTCTGAACAAAGCGGAGAAGAGACGCCACGCCGCCCTCATACAGGAAATCGCCCGCAGAGAGCAGGAGGAGAGGGACGATGCCAGGAGGGCGGCGGAGGAGAAGCTCAGCCGCTCCCTCGAGAATTACGAGCAGATAGTCGAACGTCGAGGGCAGGAGCTGAAAGAGAAGGCCAAGCGTGAGGAGAAGCAGATCCAGAAGGCACGCAAGGCTGCGGAGAAGCGCGAGAAGCAGCAGCAGCAGCAGCTGGAGGCTCGCGTGAAGGAGGCCGAGAAACGAGCCCAGCAGGCGGCTTTGGTGGCCGAGGAGCGGTCCAAGGAGAAGAGTCAGCGGGCCGTCCAGAGCCGGCAGGAGAAGGAGCGGCTCCAGAGGCTCAACAGGCAGCGCGTGGAGGAGGAGGAGAAGCAGCGGCGTATGGAGCTGCTCCAGTCCATCGAGAGGAAGCTGGAGAAGAGCGAGCAGATCTTCAAGGAGAAAAGGGCGGTGCTGGAGAGCGCCCGCTCCGTCGCACGAGCCTCCTTCCACGTGCGAGACAAAGTGCGCGAGGAAACCAACGTCCGCACTTTCGATAAAATGGCCCTGGAGGCTCAGCTCAAAGCCAGCCTCGACGAGAAGTAAGACCCACGGCTCTGTTGTGAACTCCTCACTTCTGGTCATGTGCTCGGCTCCCGACTTCATTATGACCCTCATCACTCAACAGCTTTCCCCCCCCCCCTTCCTCCCGCACCCCATAAACACCCTCAATGTTACAGCTTCCTCTTATATCTTCTGATTTTATGACATTTTTCACCAGTTTTATTATCGATCCTTTCAAAGCAAACAAAATCATTTTCTATCACGGATGTAATGACATTTCAAACTATATGAACTTGAACAGTGAAGCCTGTGTGCTGCATACAGTAGAGCTAATATTAGAGGAGAGTGCAGAGAGCTGTGCAGCGCAGCGACACGACCAGCCCCCCTCTCTCCGACCATCTCGCCCGCCGGACTGAAAGCTGCGCTGCAATGAAAAGAGTGATTGTTTACCAGGAAGCACAACTCCATGACAACTGCAGGAGCTTTTAAAGGGCGCACCCCTGTAAGGGGGAAAATTTATGAGAAGAAAACGCATAATGCAAATGGTCCCCCCCCCCTCCCGAAGCAACCGAGGGATCCTTTTGTACGCACACAGTGACACAGCTCGATGCAGCATGGGAGTAAAACCCAGGGCCGGACATTCGTCTGTACCTAACCGCTGACGATGCAGCACAGGAGGGCCGCGTGCACGAGCTCTGGACTGATGAAGCATCAGGGGACGGCAGTTTCTGCAGCAGGGCCGTTTCCTCCTCCCTCTCGTTCCCCTCAAGGACTCCCTCCGTTTGTCCTCTTCATGTCCGACTCCAGTAAACAGCGAAGCGCTCTGACAGACCGCCGCCTCCCTGACTCCGCCGCCGTCCATCTGCTCCCAACACAGCCACCTGGTGGCCGCGTCAAGGTCAACAGGTAGGACTTTGTTTTGCTTCTATGGTTTTATGTAATGCCTTCTGTTTTGTTGCCTTTCAGCGTTTGGAATCAATTCAATTCAATTCAACTTTATTTATATAGCGCCAAATGTATTAATTAAAAAAAAAAAAAAAAAAACAACGTTGATCACACTGACTCAGACTCGACAGCGCAGATATATATATATATAAAAAAAAAGCATCATGAGCCAACACACAAACCAACAACAGGTTTTAAAGGCCTCTGGCTGCACTAATCCTCAAATCTCTCAGATTAAAAAAAAGAAAAGGACATACACATGGGGTTTTGCCCTCAGATGTAGCTGTTGCCATAGCGATAGCAATCAGGATGGAGCAGCAGGAGGTGAATGACTGAGCAGGGAAAGTGCGTGGGAATATGAGGGGGCTGCCTGTGGGGAGCTGGCAGCTCATTCTGGCTGCTGCTTTGCAGGGCGTTATTGGAAAAACACTCAATCAGTTTGTCCTGTTGAAATCTGCGCGAGGCAGGAAAACTACTGCAGCATTCCTCCTCATTCAGAGAAAGACCTTCACCTCGAGAGTCAGCTGCTGTCAGGATGTGGAAAGAACTGAGCATTTCAGTCAGTCACATGTCATACCTGCTAATTCTGAGATAAAAGCCAAAATGAATTTGAAATGCAGCGCTAGGTCATAGAGGACTGACAGGCTTATGGCTCACTGAGCCACAGTGTTCCAAAACATTATTGGAGGGTGATGTAAGGTCGTAGGATGAGACAGTAAATCTGTAGGTGCTTATGACGTGACTGAAAAGTCACCAAATTTATTTAAAAATGCAGTAACTGTGGAAAATTAACCGAGAATAAATCACATGATTGAAGATACAACTAAATTCTGTCATAAAAAAGTCATTATATAGTATATTGTCAAAAATATGAATAATAAGTCATACTACAGCAGGTCCATATTTTGGACAAAATACTACAGTATAACTATTCAAATTATTACTTCTTTTGCAAGAACATGCAAACTCCACGTAGAAAGGCCCAGGCGACCCGCGGACCTTTAGACTGTGAGACAACGACAATAACAACTGCACCAGAGTGCTGCCTCCATAACATGGATAAAAGTCATATACTGATAAAAAAAAATAAAAAAATTTAAAAAGTCATACCACACCAAAATATGAAAAAAAAAGTCATACTATAGCTATACTATACATGCTATAAGTATGACTTCCGTTGAAGTTATGGAAGCCAGCATAGTGGTGCAGTTGTCAGTGTTGTCGTCTCACAGTCTGAAGGTACCGGCTGCCTGCATTGCATGCTTGTCTGACTTGTATGACTTACATGACTTTTAAACATGCAATGGAAGCGTGACTAACAGTGTAGTGGTTGGAATTGTTGCTTCCCAGTCAGAAGGTGCCCAGTTTGAGACTCGCCCTGGAAAAGATGACATTAACATCTTAGATGAAAAGCCATGTCAAGGGCAAGAATTGAACCTGGGACCTTCTGACTGGGAGACAACAATGCTAACCACTGCACCATTGCTAGCGTTATCATCTCACAATCAGGAAGTGCTCGATTCAATAGGGGGCTTGGAACTCAGTCTGGAAATTATTCTATAGCATATTGTCCAAAAAAAAGTAATTCTATAGCATATCTTTTAAAATGTCATACAATAGTATGTTAGAAATAATGACGATAATGATTTTTTTTTTTTATATTATTGTAAATATTTCTTACTTATTAACTTTATACATCGTGGAATAAAGAGTTATACCTGAATCAATAAAGTCAACCAGTCGTGAAACATTATCTGTTCAAACTCACCTGTTCTGTTAAAGTAAATGGATTCATGACACTCGCATTGATCGCCTTATTTTTATGTGCTGCAGGTCCTGGTGTAGAACGAGAGACGGTGATGTAACCCACAATCCTCCCAACAGAACTTTTCCTCCCACACCAAGCTTATCTAAGTATAAAGCAAGCAAGTCTCTTCTTTGATGGAACTGCATCCATATCAAAGTTTGTATTAATTTCTTACCCGTTGATAGTGCCATCTATTGTGCTGCTGAGAAGAGGAACTGAGAACCGAAAGCCTTTTACCTACACCAATGAAACGACATGTATGAGGTTCAAACACAGCTTTATTAGCATCAAGGCATGTTGTTCAGTCCATAACATGTTCCCTCTCACCTTTCCCTGACATGTGGGCTTCGTTTCTGTATCAATTCTGGTGGTAAGTTATTTAACAGTTGTACATTATCATAAAATGCTTTCATCAGTGAATTACATTAGGTTGCATTGTCATGAAAAGATTTTCAGATGTAGCAATAACGAAACGGTCAAGGTTGATATCGGACACGCGTGTGAGTTCATCGTATACATCAACCCTCTTCAAAGCAAAAGGACACAATCTGTGCATACAATCAAAACCAGAAAATAAAAACAAACATTTTTCAAGACTGACTTGCATTGTCTGTGCTATCTGCTAAATTTACATTTACTTAGAAAATGGTAAGAACAAGGCTACATTCACATATTGTCCACTGACAGTTGTTAAAACATGAGTCTGATCTACAGTCTAACATCAGGTGTGACAGTATTTTTAGAGTCGTGTAACATTACTAAACAGTGGCAAAAACACAAATACAGAAGTACTTCACACGTCAACAATCAATGTTATTTTCATTTGTGCACTATTTCACTGTTGAATTTTTACCTTCTTTTTACACAGCTCGGCTTTTTATTTAAAAGTGGTTCCCAATCGAGTCTCCGGGCCCGCCGAAGGGTCACGAGATAAATCTGTCGGGGTCCTGAGATCAGTAATGGGGCCACAAAGAAGATTCTGTTCATACTTTTTATGAATGTTTCTTAAGTTTTTACGCGTTAAAGCCTCAAACTGTTATTTTAATAAAACAACTTAACTTTGCTTTTTTTGTTAGAAGCCATAATTTTCTTTTATAAACCTTTTTTTTTTGGAGGAGGAGGTGGGCAGGGTGCAGGGGGGGATTTTGACCTGAAACTAACTAGTGGAGTAATTAGGAGAATATTTTGTAGAGTAGAGGTGTAAAATGGCACAAGTATTTCAAAATTATACTTAAGTTAAGCACTTGCATGGATTTAAATTCACATCTCTTAATGAATAAATCAGATCTGAAGGTTTCTTATAGACAGTTTTAGCCAAAAGTTCCAGGAACTATTGAAGTTAGGAATGTTTATTTCACTGAAGTCTGACTGACCAAGTAAAATCTTTAACAACTTTAAGATCGCCATTCAACAGATTTCTGTGTACATTCATCTACATTATTTTAATGGTGGGTTTGGGATGAGGATCTCTGGGTGTCACATGACTGTCTGTGTGTCCTCATTTACCTGGCGCTCTCAGTCCTCGATGTTATTTGTGGCATCCTTGCGAACGATGATCTTGTACACGCTCTGTCTGAAGCTGCTGTCGGAGGTCAGGCGTCGGGCCGTCTCCCGCAGCTCCTCGATGCTCTCTTCGTCAGCGTTGCCCATGGCAAACGACTTGGAGTGTTTTACTGCAGAGAGGGAGAGAATACAATCAGTGAGGTTCTTATGACACCAACGTTTTGATAATAAAGCACAAAAAGAAAAAGACCAAGTTTCACTGGTTTCAGCTTCTAAAATGTGACTGTGTTACTTTTCTCTGCTTTGATATGAATATTGAGTGAATATCCGGGTTTTAGACAACAAATGTATCATGTGCTGTATCATTCTATATCTGCTATAACTAGTGTTGGTTCCAGGATTCCAGGATAACAACTGTTAATATTAAAGGTACCACGACGGCTACAACTGCTACCACAACTAGTTTTACAGTTACAGGTGGACTTAATCCCACAATTTATCATATACATTAGTACAGAATAGTGGACGACATGCTATAGTATGATTTATTTATTTTTTATAATATTTTGGACAGCATGCTATAGCATTACTTTTTTTTTTTATCATATTTCGGACGACATGCTATACTATGACTTTTTGTTTTCATATTGTGCAGAACACGCTATAGTATGGAATTTTGTTTGACAGTTTGTAATACATACAAACATAATCTAAACTTTACAGTATTCCTGCAGTGCAAACAGCACCAACTCAAATACACTCAACATGCCATGAATCAAATTAGATGGAGCCTTTCGCAGTGTGCATGTTGCGTGTTGTGATGATGACTGTGTGATGTAGAGACTCACACCAGTGGCGTCTGGAGGCTCGCCTCTGGATCCGGCAGCTCTTGATTCGGCGTGCAGCAGCTTTGTGAAGATACACAGCGTTCTTCATTATCGCCGGGAGCTTCGCCTCGATCTCCGCCGCACAGATACACTCCTCAAAGAACCCTGAATAAACACACACGTATATCAGACGCGTGATATATTCAGGACGCTTGTTATCCTCAAACATTTCCTTGTAAATATACCCCTAACAGCTACAACACTCTGAGGAGATTCCATACTTTAAATGACTTTAGTAAAGTCATGGAGCAGTGGTCAAATAGTAATCTTAAAACACCTCATTAGGCCGTCAGGGAGCATGTTTTACTGTACTCAACACAGCTTTGTAAAGAGCGATGTTTTTAATGCAAATAATATAAAAGTATAGTTACATTTTGGCACCAACGATCTTCCATACATTGAAATCACTTTAATAAAAGTCATGGAGATGTGGTAAAATCTTAAGGTACATTAAAGCCACGTTAAAAGCACCTCATTAGGCTGACAGGGAGCATGTTTTACTGTACTCAACACAGCTTTGTAAAGAGTGGGGAGTTAAATTTAATCGTGTAAAAGTAGAGATAGAGAGATAGATAGAGAGATAGATAGAGAGATAGATAGATAGATAGATAGATAGATAGATAGATAGATAGATAGATAGATAGATAGATAGATAGATAGATAGATAGATAGATAGATAGATAGATAGATAGACAGACAGACAGACAGACAGACAGACAGACAGACAGAAAACCATGGACTTTTGATTTGACTGCTCTGAGCGAACTTAAAACACACTCCGGCAGCCTGTACCGACCAAATAACCACATTTTGTCAGTGAATGAACTCACTCCGTAGGTGAGTGACGTCCCCCTTCATCTTCTCATCTTTCTCTTTGGTCCGTTCCAGTGAGTTCAGGCCTTTCTCCAGACCCTCCAGGGCCTCCTCGGCCTGCTTCAGCCTCTTCTCCAGCTCCACCCGAGACTCGATCTCCACCTGGGACACACAGGAAACACATTATTTTAGACGTGACTCAGATCAATAGACTGTAAAGAAAATATCGCTCCGTATGTTTCTTGTTGCTGATATAATGGAGAAAATCTAACAACACAGCTAAAGGGATGTCATTTTTTCAGAACCATAAACCTTCATTTGAAATGTTGAATTCAAATAAGCAGAATAAATACTTATTGTTGTTGGCTTCAGTCCAAAAATATCGTAGCGTAAAACCCTTCTAAGAAGAACTCTATGTTTTCTAGAGCATTGTGCTGCGTGAAAGTGGGAAGTTGTGGAAGATACACGACTGTTATCTACTTTGTTTCCGAGCTGTGATGAAATGTTGAAAACATCTGCAAATAAAAACAGAACTGTCGTGTACAAATAATATCGAACTCCTCCTCTCATCCCCGTGTGAAAATAACCTCGTCTGAAACCATCTAAAAACAAACGTCTGATTAAATCGGTGACCTCTGACACGTTATTTGCTGTTGTTGCTGTTGAGTCACGTCGCGTTACCTTGAGCTCGGCCTCGGTCTGCTGTTTGTCCGCGGTGAGCTGAGACAGCGACTGCTGCAGCGTCCGGGCGTGGGACGAGTAGAACTCCCTCTCCTGCTGCAGGACTTTGGCCCGCTGCTCGTTCTCCCTGAGCCTGAACCACAGACACACAAAAACTAAACCAGACTGTCAAAATAAAGCACACAAAACAAGTCTGCATGTTTAACGATTTAACTCCTGACAGTTTAAAACCTTTTAAGGGATTAAAATGATGTTTATTTTGTGGACGGCCTGCACAGTTCATGTTTCTGTCTGCTTTCAGCCTCCGGGCTGCATAGACAAGCTCATGGAGGAGACACGAGTGATAACATTTTAAACTGTTATTTGTCTTACTGTTGTATTTTTTAATTATGTAATCAGATGTTTTTTGGTGCTTTTAGACTTAAATAAAATAGAAAATCATATCAGATAGAAAAAAAACAAATTATATATTGTTGCTGGATTATTGATAATACTGGTTTACAATAAAAACAAAACTGTTAAAAATGCCTTCTGATTGTTAAATATTCAACATTTTCTGTTATTTTATTGTCTATGAGTTTTTATTAGTTGATCAAATCAATTTTTTTATGAGCTCTGGTTTTAAAACTTACCAGCTCAGATCCTTTTTACTCCTTTAATGCCAGTTGTTTTTTGTGTCTTATTTGTTGTGCAAACTAAAATAATAAACGGATTTACGTTCCTCTTAATGCATCATAAGAAATAACTGCAGTATTGATCATAAAATCAGTTCACCAGTGTTTGTTTCACGGCTGTTTTTATGCAGTTTTGACGTGAAAATGATTGTGATTATGTCACATGTTCTTTGTACAATGCAGTTTTATCTTTCCGAGGACGTCTGTGAAGAAGAGGAGCAGCTGATGGTTGAAGTGTGTCAGCTGAACATTAGGGCTGCACAGTCGATAAGAGCTGCCAGTAATATCTCACTTACTGCCGCCAATCAATCAGCTGCTTGTTTGGGGATCAATACACATTTCCACCAGGAGTTACATCCTCTGTGCCATTAGCGTCGAGGTTAGACCGAGTACAGTCACTAATACAACTGAACATTCAATATGAGCCTGCAGGCTGATAGAGGAATTATGGGACTCTCTTTCAGAGTTGTGTTTATATTAAAAATTCAGACTCTCTCCATCTTAACGATGAGATTTTTTTTCATCCTCTGACTGAGCCGTCACTCACTTGTCGTCGGCCTCCTCCTTCTCCGTCAGCAGGATCTTCATCTGCTCCTCGATGTGTCGCAGGTCCTGCAGCAGGTCCACATCCCCGACCTTCGAGCCGACCTCAGACTCCCTGCAGGTTGGCTCCGAGCCCTTCTCCTCCTCTTCCTTCTTCTCCTCCGCCTCCTTCTTCTCCTCCTCCTCCTCCTGCTGCTCCTTCACACCGAGCAGCTTCAGCGTCCGCTGCTTCTCCTGGGAGAGCTCCTGAAGGAGGAAGAATACAGGACATTCAGGGTTTTATTAATCTAAAAAACATTCAGTCTGCACTGGTGTCAGTGGAGAGGTTTACTGCTGCAGGAATTAATAATAATAATAATAATAATAATAATAATAATAATAATAATAACAATAACAACAATAATAATAATAATAATCTTTATGTATATGCCACTTTTATTAATTTTTTATTTTTTTTTAAAACAAGCCATAAATTCAAAACAAGCTATAAAATTCAGCAACACAATGATCACCGTAAAATATATTCAACATTTATAAAATGAAGTAACAAAAAATGTGAGCGATATCACATCAACAGAGAATAAAATTGTATAAAATCAGGAAAGGCTCTCCGAGATTTAAAAGACTGACTGACTTGATTAAATGTCATTATTAATGGAATAATAACTAATGTTTATTTACCATATTAACAGGAAGATGAGTTAAAAACCTAAACTCATGAGTTCCTCACATGAACTAACAACAAATCATCTTTTTAAAGCTTATTTTTATCTGCAACTTAGCCAGAATCTAAATTTATGAATGAATGTTAAGAATTGTATGATATTATATTTTAAACTAAACTATATATTAAAATAATATATTAAAGTATAAAAATATTCTATATTTTGTGATTTCAGTTTATAAAATTTGCAGAAAGTCTAAAAAAAATAATTAAAAATCAGGATAAAATAGGTCACAAATGAATTAAATTAGAGAATTAAAAGTGAATTTTGAAAATAACAAGTATATTCTGTTCTTTGCATTAAAAAATTTACATTAAGACTTTAATGCTGAGAGTTCGATGATAAAATCGATGCCACACTTGCCGTCAGCAGCCCATTAGCTTAGCTTAGCATAAAGACTGAAAACGGAGGGAAACTGCTAGCACGGTTTTGTCCAAAGGCCAAAAAAATCCTCAAAATGTCCAACGGTAAAATCGCAAATTAACATGTTATTGTTAATGTTTGTTTAAATCTGTGCAAAGAAACTAAATTCTGATTTAAAGCAAACGAGTTCTACGAAAATCAAAGCACATTAAACTGGGAGTGTTTTTTTTAAATAAATTTACAGTATTTATGCTAAGCAGCTTTCTATCCAACGGACAAGCATGAGAGTGGCATCTATCCACATTTGACTGGTGCTCTGATTGTTGACATCCGTCCATGGGGAGTCACATCGATTCATACTTTATTCCATTTAACCTCCAAGTTTCGTTACGCAACTTGCAACATCATCAGCTGCAAGGTCACATAACCAACTAGTCGTTCTGATAAAGAGTTTAAACACAAGTCGGACATGTTTCCTCCTTCAGATACCTCGATGGATTTCTGCAGCGTGATCGTCAGGCTGCTCAGCTCCTCCTTCTCCCGCTCCACTCCTTTCAGGGACTGAGACGTGCCGTCCAGGTCGCTGATGTCACACAGGAAACACGAAGAAAAGAAAACACGTTAATTCATGAAGTTCACACAGGAACAACAAGATTAACGGGAAACAGGTGGAGTTTTTCTCACAGTTTGATCTGCTCCTGCTCCGCCTTCAGCTCCAGCACCACCTCCTCAAACTTCATCTTCTCCTCCTCCAGGACCTGATTCAGACGCTCCAGCTCCTGCGGACACGAACCGGCTGCTTCAGTCAGCACTTAAATGACGTAAATTGACTAAAAATCATCTGCAGCCTTCATCTTAACATCTAAATACCAAACGGTTTCAGTTACAATGAGGATTCTTCTGTTTTAAAGGATAATAAATTAATCCTGTCCTCACTTCTCTCTGCGCTCTCTGAAGACTGAGCTCCTCCGTCTCCTCCATCAGTTTATCTGAAGGGACAAAAACAACATTTCAGATGATCATGTTACACCTGTGAACACTTCCTTTACATCCAGGTGAGCTCTGGTTTACCCAGGTACTCCTGCTTCTCCTTGGCCAGCTGCAGCCCCTGAGCCTCCAGACTCTCGATCATGGCCTCCCCCAGCTGGGCGTTCTTCCACGTGCTGCCAGTCAGAAGTAGTAAATGAGTAAAAAGTGACATTAAAATAACACAACGGTGCTGCAGTCACATGAAAAAGAGATTACTGACACTTTCCCCGACTCCTGCAGTATCTCCATCCACTGGACATGCTCCTCCCCGGACTCAGCAGCCAGCACGATGGTACCCTGGAGGACGGACAGTTTTACATCAGCATCTCATCAGTAACGAGTTCAGGCTGTCAGACAGGAAGTGGACTTCCATCTTCGAGGTGCAGAGACTGTAAAAAACTGATGGTTTTCCTTTATGTGTACCATTTGTTGCAGATTTCTGACATCAGGGCAGAGTTTAGCTCCGCCTCTGCAGGATGATGTCACACAACACTGAAATATATGATATCTTTATATATATATGTTGATGCATGTTGTCGATCTGCAACTTTCTGCTGGTTTCTGTCTCAATAAAAAAAAAAAATTCAACTTGCTTTAAATGATTTTTTTTTAGCAGCAGAAACAAGATACATTCACTAATCAGCAACTTTTATATCTAATTGCAAACAAATAATCAAATTAATGTAAGTCCAATGCACACTTTAAGCTCCGTTTTTGGTCTGCACCTACTCCTAAAGGAAATATCGGACTCCTAAAGCTGCTAAATGCTTCACAGTGTTCAGCTAGTTTAAGTGTCTGTCTGCTGTTTGATAAAACAGAGGGACGTTGTGAGCCAGACAGATAAACAAGGAGCTTAAAGTCACTAAAAAGGATCATAAAGCCAAGCAGGGCAGCAAAGTCAGGTGGTAATCCTCCAAATGCTCATCAACACAATCAGACATTTTCATTTTATCATAAAAATATCTGTTAAAGCTGCTTCAAACGGGTTGAAATTCCATGAACCTCTAATGAACATTCACTCGTTCAGACATTTTTTTTGACTGTTTAAACACAAAACTGGGGAAAATATTTCTTCTTAAATGGACCAGAATGAATTAAGGTCCTAAAGTTCCTCCTCCACTGGGGGCGGCATGCTGCTTCCTGTTGGCACGGTAACGAAGGGCTGCCTCTCCCCACAGTTTAATACATCAAAAATGATCCGATCGCCTGGCTTTAATGTCTGGAAGAGACTTTTTACAACTCAGTGATGTTCCTGTGACAAATGATGTCATGAAGGAGCGACAGGGTCGAGATCTTACGGTGAAATCTTCGAGGTTGACCACGATGGCGAAGGGCATCCCCATGTCCTCGTTGGACGACACCACACATCCTCCCAGAGGGATGACTCCCTGAGACACAAACACAGACCAAATATTAGATCTCCAGTCACCGTTTTCAAACCTCCTGTTTACGATATAAAAGACACGTCTCTGACAGCTGCTCACCTTCGGGTGGATGTTGAAGTACCGGTTGGTCTCGAAACTCCTCTTCTCGCTCTCTGCGTAGTAGAGCAGGAAGCTGTCTTTGATGATGAAGAATCTGTGTACGGAGGAAGATAATGAAGGCAGCAGTGAGTTCTCTCTGTGAAAGGCTGAAAGGAACCGACATCTGCAGATGTTAAAACTACAATATCAATAATCCAGTTGGTGAAAAATGGAATCAAATGTTTTAAAAATGAAACTTTTGCAGGGGGAAAGTTTTGTATCCGTTTTTGGAGTTAAAACAAAAATTGTTTTGGACCAAGCATCGTTTTAAGAATCATTAAATCAACTTACAACACATTAAAAAAGAAAAAGAAAAAATGAAGTAATTCATGTACATATTAAAGGGGTAGTTTGGGGATTTATTATATCACCTCTGCAGACTTATAGGAGACTCATATAAAATGGTCAAAATTGTGCAACAAATGCCGGAGAATCCTGATTTTTAGATACTGATAAGACTCCAGCCTACATTTCCCACAATGCAACACAAAAACACCTTTAATTAGACCTCCCTGTCTTTGGAAAGCTCCTGCAGAACCCAGAAAGACACAATACAGCTCAGCCTGAGTGAAATCAGCCAAGTGAAGCTGTGAAATATTCTGATGCTGACTGGTTGGCAGATTTTATATCAAACGGTTATTTTTTTTTTAATCCACCAAACATCCAAACATACGTCTACCCACCGCGACGACATTATCACGACATTTATGACATACACACACGTACAAAAAAAACTACGAGCATGCTGCAAAGTCAGTGTGGTATTGTCGTTTGAGCCGTTATGTAAACCAAGAGCAGTATCATGACATAAGGTAGCAATCCTTTTGAACCAAACATACAGAAAATATCCTGTCTGTTACATAAACATGTTAACAGTCAGTCAGAGCTGCACATTTTAACAATCAGGGAACATTTTCATCTGCAGATTAAACAGTTTTTAGTTTCAGGGAAGAAGAATTACGTCAACATTTTTAATTTTTAATTTGTGTTTCTAACAAATTTGAGCAGATTTTCACTTTTTTGTTTTTTAGGATTAAAACTTGTAAAAATGTTGCCGTGAGAGAAACAATTTTAAAAACTTTCAAACCGCAGTTTTTTTTTAAACTAAAAGAAGTTTAAAATGCTCGTTAGCAGATTTAACTGCATAAAGTTGTCAAATAAAAGCATCCTGAGACTGAAGCCCCGCCTCCTTCCTCACCTGCGCGACCACTTAGCCGACGGGCGTCCGAAGGGCCTCTTCCACAGCACGCCGTGCAGCTGCACCTTAGTGCTGATGTCCAGCACCTCGCAGTCGGACTGCTCCATGGACGACCAGGGCGAGAACAGAGAGGTTCTGGACGCAGACGAGAACATCTTCTCCGGCTCCTGTGGCCCCGAAAGGAGGGGCCACGACACAGGAACAAAAATATATCAATAAAATACAAAAAATACAAAAAACAATACAGTCAGTCAATAACAATTAGCCCAGCAACATCCAATAACACACACACACAGACAGACAGACACACACACACTCACGGAGGTGCTGCAGGGACAGGAAACAAACAAATCCCAATAAGTCAGCAGGGTGGAAAGATGCAGCTGCCAATACGCTCATCAGCTGGAGGCAGACTGACGGCACACACTGTGAGGATGGAGGCAGCAGGAGGGGGTTGGGAGGGAAGAGGAGGAGGAGGAGGAGGAAGAGGAGGAGGAGGAAGAGGAGGAGGAAGAGGAGAAGGGAGGGCAGCTTTAGGAACTAAATCTGAAGCCAGTCGATATATTCCAGCCAGTAAAAGCTATTATTCAGATTACAGCCGTCGTCTCCAGCTCTTGGCAGGTACGAGCTCTGCTGCTGCATCATCATCATCGTCATCATCATCGCCGCGTCCATTAGGAGGACATCTGTGGCCGAGGGGCGGCTCTCTAGCAAAGAGGATGGAGGGTCGGGTAGTTAAACATGCAGTTTAGGCATCACGAGTATCAGATTAATTTACAGAACATGTGTGAGAGGGACGGGACAGCAGATTATCAAGATGCTGAAAGCTCGGGCCTCGATATCAAAAGGCAGGAAACACGCGAGGCTTCAAAACTTCTCGTCAGGGCAGAAAAAAACCTCATTTAACATTTAATTTAACAAAACCATTTCACACAATTTGTTCAATTACATGAAAACAGATTAAAAGATGGACGTCCAGGCTTCGTTTTCACCTCAAAACCTGAGAAAATGTCGCTAGAATTTTCCAATAAAAGTGCAAAAAATCATTCAAACATTTTCACCAGTTAAAAAACTTTTAATTTAGTTGTCATAAAACACGTCGCTTTTACAACCGATTTTCACAATCAGACAGCGTGGAAATAAGGCAAACTCGTCTTGGAATGACAGAAAAAATAAAGTGAGACGCACCCTCCATCCAGTGAGACCGGTTCTGAGACCGGTCAGCCCCGACACGTGCCTTTAAACACATCCTGGTGGTGTCAGAGAGGAACTCCATGATTAAATATGTTTCGTTAAGAAACCTTAAAGATGCGAGTCTAAGACATTCAGACTAAACCTTGAACATCCTGAGTCTTTAGGTGATTTTATTTTGAAGGTGCTTTGCAGCCAATTAAAGCTAAATATCCAGGAAGAGAAGATGAAGCTTCATTTTCAGGCAATGAAAATTAACATTAATAAACTTTCAGCTCCATTTCTTTTACAGTGATGTACAGGCGCTTCTTTTAGAGGTCAAACAGGCTCGAGGAAGGTTTTTCTAATACAAAAAAAAAAAAAAAATCATCTTTGTATGTTAATTCAAAGTTTTTTGGTTTTCACAGCAGAGTAACGTGAGATTGACACGTTTCTGTAAAACTGCTCAGTTTACTGAACAGATGAAGAAGCCGAACTGTTATTTTACTTTGATTCATATCATTTTTAGACTCTGAAGAGAACACAGTTTTCAGGAGTTGCGCAGCTGTCAATCAAATCTGATGAAGCAGATTAATTCTTTTAATGTTCAATTCTTAGCCAATTGTTGCTTATTTGGAGAACAAGTTTCCAAGGGCTTTAAATGCCGCTGGGTAAATAATCAATCTAATAAGAAAAAATTAATCTGCTAAACTTTTCACAATTGTTTGATTTTTGAAGCAAAATTGCCAAATATTTGATGGATTTTAGCTCCTGGATTGTGTTTTGTATACTGTTTTTTGGGACAAATTTTGGTTTTCAATTTCATGAAATTTCTTCAACAATCGACAAAATATTCAGCAGAATCAAAGATATTAAGAAAAATAACTGGTGGTTGCAGCCTTAACACACACACACACACACACACACACACACACACACACACACACACACACACACACACACACACACACACACACACACGCACACGCACACCAGTGGAGCTTCCATTAATTTGAAAGGCGTAAATGCCAAATCGCAGCAGGGACAGATAAACTGGCACGTAACGAGGCTGCCCAGGTTGTCCAGCGACGCAGTGGAAGGAGGAGTTTCCCCCGTTTAAACACACAAACAGCTTCCCATAAAAAAAAAAATTAAAAAAAAAGAAAGGAAGAAAAGAGTCGTGCAGCTGCTGGTCTGCTTCTCATCCTCCCCGTTTCCCTCACAGTCAAACAGAAGTGGAAAGAAAACTGTTCAATTTGTACATAAAAGTCTGAAGATCAGTTCATCAGAAAACTCAAAAAAAAAAAAAAAAAAAAAAAGAGTATGTGAGAGAGAGAGAGAGCAGAAAGCG
Source organism: Brachyistius frenatus (assembly GCF_029030835.1). Taxonomy (NCBI): domain Eukaryota; kingdom Metazoa; phylum Chordata; class Actinopteri; family Embiotocidae; genus Brachyistius; species Brachyistius frenatus. The sequence goes on from NW_027210701.1 coordinate 691,671, forward strand.
TGACGGCCAAGTGAAGAGGTCGTTCTGTAGTTTACATATTTACATCCTCGTGAGAGACGGGTCGCAGAGGGAGGAGCCTGTTTCCATCTCAACTTAGAGGGGAGGTCGGGGGGGGGGGCTGCGTTCAAGAGACTCACAAGTCTCCGCTGCACACGTGTGCCCCTCTTCCAGGTTTTTTTTTTTTATTTTTTTTTATTTTTTTAATATATAATTATTGCTCAGGTATGAGACTCGTTAAAAAGCAACAACAACAAAACAAAGCTGTGTAGTGTCTTTCCTCTCCGGAGCCGATGGTCCCTTAAAAAGATCTGCCCAAAAAAAAAAAAAAAAAAAAAAAACCTCCACTTCTAAACAACCACCGATTTACACTGATTCTCCATGACTCCAACTTTCCAGGCAAAACAGAAGAGACATAAACAAATCAAAGTGACGGTTCGTGTTGGGATGAGCTGGTTGAGGATGATAACGAGGGATTATTTCTATTATTTTACGAACACGTTCAAGGATCCGCCTCAAACTTCCGAATATGGCACTTCGAAAAATCTGTTTTAAATCGGTCCGTATTGATGCTGAGAGAGTTACACTCTGTACAATTATATATATGTGTATAAAAAAAAAAAAATTGTTTCGCTGCTTTCATAACATCACGATGATCTAAATCTCACTGTGCAACCGTCATCTAGTAAAAGACCAGCGGGCGTCCTCTGAGACGATCCACTGAAACTCCCCGGCGATCTAAACAAACCGAGCTACTAAGGTCCACCAAGAAAAAAAATACAACGAACGTACAGCAGCTGTTGTTACGGTCGGTCGTCTGCAGATTAAACGACATTGCGTGCCCTGGTTGTCACGGCAACACCTCTGATTTCAAGTCCCCGGTCCGGTCCGGTCCAGTCCACGAGGTCCACCAGCAGACGACAACATAAGACATTTAAATCCAGCTCGGTCCCCCCGCGCACCGCCGTGAGATCCGACCTGAGCCGCGGGTCTAATGGTGGTGACCGACCGACAGAACCAGAGGGATGAGGCAGCCCAGAACCAGAGCTGCCACCTCCACCTTGCTCAGTCCCTTCCCTCCGTTCCCGCCGGAGGGGGCGTGGCTGTGGCCGCCACCGCCGACCTCCGGCAGGACGTGGACGGTGGCCACGTAGAGGAAGGTGCCGGCGGAGAAGAGCATGGCGACGCCGGTGGCGTTGATGTCGGAGAGCGCCTCCTTACTGCTCTGAGAGGAGGACAAACACAAACAAGATGAGAACCGGTTCTGCAAGGCATCATTTACTTTACTTTAATTTATTTCATTTTGAAGTGTAGCACCATCCCAACACACTTCACACACACAACGAAATATCATTTAAAAAGTAGAAATATCGGGGGAAAAAACATATTCTTTCTCCAAAGACGTGATGATGAAAAGGATTCATCGTAACGTTTACGATATATTCTGACTTCCTGAAGTAACTGATGGTGGAGATAAACATTTCCACACAATTTCAATAAAAAAAAAAAAAAAAAAAAAGAAAAGAAAGTCATTATCCATATTTAATCTATAAAATAGAATAATTACCTGACTGAGGCCTAAAAATGTGAGCATGGCGAGGACGGGCGCCGCCAAGGCGAAGACCAGCAGGTGTTTTCGGATGCGGTTCCTCTCGAGGCCGGCGTGCATCAGGAAGGACACGAGGCCGAACGCTGCCGGGGCCTGAAGACGACAGCAGACGCAGAGATCGGATCACATTCACCGCAGCAGCTAACCTGAATTATTTTTCTCACTTATTCACTCTGTCTAAGAAATGTCCTAAAATAGTGAGAACTGCCTTTCGCAATTTCCCCAAAAGTCTTTTTTATGTCAGACAAACTCTAAAACTCAAACATTCAGAGCCTGAATCAAACAAGAAAGGAAAAAGCTGCTGTTCATTTTTGACTTTTTTTACAGAATAAAATTACATAAAATGACAATAAGTAATCAAAACGGATGATTTCCTCGCGTTTCAGCTCTCCTGCTGCTTCAAAAAATATCATTTGTACACACGGTATGTTTCCCACGAAGCTAAACGATCCAAATAGATGTATATAAACATGAATTCACGGTGTTTTATTACCTTATGCAGCATGATGGCTACGAAGACGATGAGCTGAACGCTGGTCTGAGAGGTGGAGGCAGCAGCTCCCAACGCTACGCCATCAGCTGCAGACCGAAGAGACAAAGAGCTCAGCTGCTTCTAATATTAATTAATATCATTAATAAGACAACATTTAAACAAGCAGTTTTATGCTTAATACGAGTTTACTCCGTGTAGTTTAAAGACAGTGTGGTTTATTATTAAAACTACAATGAGGTGTTTACTATAATGGAGGCATAAAACGGACAGAAAAAGACAATGAAATCATTCGATTTCATGATCACTACATCATCACTACACGAGGAGACGCGAGACCAGACGTACCTGCAGCGTGGACCACCAGACCCAGAGTGGTGGTGATCTTTGAGGAGGTGGCTCTCGCCGACTCTGGATCTGAAGCAGACGGAACAAAACAGAAATAAAACGTGACGTGATGCTGACAGAAAAACGTCTCCGCACAGAGAAATGTGTCGCCTCACACGTCGACGGACTTCGTGAACAGTTTGCAGAACATTGGCTGCTCATAAAGATCCCTGCAGATGCGAGCCGTCTGTTTTGCGTGTAACTCTAACACATTTTCTTGCATCTCTTGCAGATGAAAAGCTGCCGTCACTGAGCTCCACGTCCGTCCACCCCCTCCACCCCCCGAATAAGTCCGCTGCTCGTGTTGAACTCTGACCTTCGGTGTTGTGAACGTGGGAGCTGCCGATCTGGTCCACCAGCAGCATGAAGACGAAGCCCAGGACCAGCGACACTCCGATGCAGGCGTGGAGCTGCTCGTGACTGTGCTCGTGTTTCCCGCCGCCGCCACCGCCGCCGCCGCCGCCGCCGAGGACCACCTCAGAGTCGCCCTTCACCTCGGACGCCTCAACGACACCGACCTGGCCGTGGTGTCCGCCTGCGGAGAGGACGGGAGACGGACGGCACGTTAAAGCACATGAAGCGCGGAGACTTTTGAAAATCCACTTAATATGTAAACAATCACAAAACAAACATCTGTTTGTTATGTAACAGAGACGAATGTCTGCTGCTTTATCATCCTCTGAACTTTGCTCTGTTTAAACAGGATTCAAACGGTGGCATGTATGTTTACTATCAGCACGCGTTAAAGAATCTGAAGTGCTGACAAAAATCTAACTACACCAAGAAGCTGACAGGAAATGAGAGACGTGCAGTAAAGATCCTCAAACCAGCCCGGCTGTGATTAAAGTCCGCTCATTCAACATGAAACAGGGAGAAAAAAAAAAGCTGCATAAGAAAAGAAGTTTTATCGTTTCATTATTTGTTAAACTGAAGTGAAATCTGAACAAATCTGTCATTTATTTAGTCGACTGACAGAATTAATCAGTAAAAATATTCAAGTAATTGTTTTGGAAGCCGGAGCTTCTCTGGATCCAGTGTATCCTGTGGGTTGATTTCTCTCCGACATATATTTTTATGATTATTCAATACAACTGTAAACTAAATAGGTGTGTGATTTGGATCTGCTCCAGAGTTTAAAGGCTTCTTCGCTGGCCTTTGTTGCTCCATTTTAATGAAAATCAAATTGGTTGTTTTTCTGTAATCCTGCTGACAAACAAACAAATAAATAAACAAACAAACAGCGATGAAAACAGGTCAAACTAAGACGATGATTGATTTGGTCTTTGCAAAGCTGTGAACAGCATTGCTCCTTTTTTTTGTGTGTGACAACGAAAAGCATCAATTATTCATGTCAGATGTTAGAAGCAGGAAATATTTGATTCGTGTTCACCTTCGAGGATTTCTTCATAGAGCGCGTGGACCCCTTCAGGAATGATGACAGCCAGAGCAGTGCCACAGAGCAGCCCTGCTCCCATCACGGTGATCAGCTTCAGCTTCTCCTGGACACACAAGAGGGGCAACAGAGGCTCAGCTCCACACAGTCCCAGTGGATTTAGTTGATAACATTACAGAGAGGATGATGTGGTGATTAAAAGGCACTAACAGAGAGGGGGGGGGGGGGGACTTTAACTGTCTGCAGTTGAACAGGAAACAGTTCTACAAAGATGTGCAAAACTTACCTCTGAAAAGTTGACTGCCAAAGGTATCGTCCCGGCCACGTAACACCCCACCAGCATCGCCAGAGACAGCAGGCTGATCGAGCTGAAGTCGTCCATGACTGCACTTTTCCTCTTCGGCTAATCTACTAGCTAAAATAAAACCATCAAAACCAACGTCCCAGTGGACTTTTAAAACGGACTTGTATTGGTGTTCGTCGAGTCCAACGACAGCATGCCCCGAAGCGTAATTGTTAGTTTCACAAACGTCCCGTCCTAAGGTCAGTTTGCCTCCCAAACATCCACGTTAACCACTCAAGAGACGCTGCAGCCCTCTGGCCTCGTTAGCTAAGCTAAGCTAACTAGATTCCGTAATCACCCGACTCTGTCTTCACAAATAAACAACCGCGGCTCGTAAAACTTCCCAGTGCAAACATCCGGTACCCCGCATCGTTTCTCCCACACTCTGCTGTCAAAATGAATATTGCAACTTCCCGACCGGGTTCGCGCATAACCAACTAGCTAACGGAACATCCTCTTGTTTGGAACCGACCGAAGTACTTCCGGGTCAGAGTTCAAGCACCCAACCTGCCACGTATCTGCCAGAGTGGACAGGAAGTTATCGCTCTGAATGCTACACCTTGAAATTATTATTATTTTTTTCTTCTTCTAAAGATTTTAAAGACTGAGTTTCTAAAGTCTTCTTTCCTGCTTAAGTAAAACTTCAATATTAAATTATTTTCATTTTAGTTAAAAATTTTTTTTCCAAAAACAAATTATTTTAGCCGAGTCTCTTGTTCATAAGTGCTCCTTCTCTCCGTGGCTGGATGACACGTTCAGATATTTTACTATTACTAATATTGATAATAAACTTCCTTTAATAAAACCATCACAGTTTAGAAGTGAAAAATATTTTTAAACAAGTTGTCAAAAATAAATGTTTATCGCACTAAACATATCAGTATGTAGAAGTTTGATTATTTCAGAGAGGTTTTTGATATGTTGTAATTACACACAAAGTACAGTAGTATTTTTTTGAGTACAAAAATAAAGAATAATGGTACAAGAAAATTAAGAAAGATGGCCAGTATTTTGTAAAAAAAAAAAGCATATTTATTAGTTCACACAACGGAGCAGTGCCTCCACACAACACCAGTAAATCAAGCAGAACGTGTCCAACATACTGGAGAACGGATGGTGAAGAGCAACCGTCTTTTTTCCTCAACAGCATCAAACGAAGAAAAAAAAAGATACAACCGAAGTTTTATCATGCAGAATTGCTTGTGCAAACCTTCTCAGACTTCCCTCTCACAGACACACGCACGCACGCACACACACATACACACGTACAAGGCAGCAGCTCCTTGCTGATGGAATGGAGGGGCGTATGGGCACATGTTCAGTCTGCAGGTCCGGAAAACCGCAGCGCTGAGAGCTTAAGGAGTCAGTCGGAGAGATACGTGGTCTTCATTTCGCCAGTCCGATCTTCTTGGCTTCCGTTTCGTAAATCAACAGCCTCCACATTTTGACTATGAAGACTTCCGCTTCTTCATCCAGAACCTAAAAACAAAACTTCATGTGAAACGGCTCAATAAATCTGTTAAATGACTCCTTTTACCTGTAAAATGTTTAATTATTTACAAGACATGCAGCAGGTTTAATCTGCATCACCTGACATATTAATAAATAACCGAGTCTCCAGCCAATGCTAGCTGCTGTGCGAGACTGCACTCAGGGATATTTTGAGCTAAATGCTAACGTACGTGTTAACGTTAACCACGGTAGATGAAAAAGTTCAGAGACTATCTCTGTTGCACCGTGACGTTACAGCGGTCACAACAACGCGTGGACCTCGGGTGCTGAAAAGACGACACTTGGAGCACTTCCTCGTGAAGCTTACAGCTTCCTCCTTCTCTGTGCACGTCTCGTACAACAGGATCAGAGTCTGAACTTTTGATCCAGCCTCATATTTTGTTATTTACTCCTCACACACACACACACAAAATAACCACATTTAAAACAGACTTTGTGATCCAGAATTCATTTCAACGCACCATAGCAACATCATCCAGAATACCCTGAGGGGTGCTGTGTGCCATCACCTGGATATCAAAGAAAAAAATCAGTTAGCAGTAAGCCAACAACCAAAATCAAAACACAGAACATTGTCTGAAACTTGAGGCCAGTCCGTTTTGGATGGTCAAAGTTTGTTTTTATAAAAACTGACCTTCGAACAGACAAAATCCACCAGAGTGGGCTCCTCCTCTCCGATGTACTCGATGATCTTCTTATTGATCCATGGCCTGATGCGGCGATCCATCAGAGTCTGCAGATAGGAACAATCAGAAGATCAGAAGAACACGAGGCTGATGATGTTCGTGTGTCATCAAAAGAATCACAGTGTGTGCGGTTGTGTTACCGAGTCGACCATGGTCCAGTCCAGAGGGTAGGAGAAGAGCTCGGGCCGAGCCGTGGGGATCTTCTCGATGAGGCTCTTTATGTGCTTGCGTTTCTCCTCCGTGTTGATGTTGCCTTTGGCTCCGGATATTTCGGCCCCATCGAGCCCCAGACTCTTGTCGTCGTCGCCGTAGTCCAGCGGGACCAGTTTCCGTTTGCGCGGCTGCTCGTCGGCCTCCTCGTCGTCGAACTTGTTGAACACACTCTCCACCGTCGCCAGCTTCTTCCTCTTCCCGACGTTCAGCTGACTCGGGCTGTTAGTGGCTCCTGCAGCAGGAAGACGAACAGGAACGTCCGTTTGTTTGGACACAGAGCAGCAGATCCCCGCCCTCCCCTCCCCCCGCAGCCTTTCGCTTCCCCGCTCTACTCACCCAGTTTGAGGCTGAGGCCGATCTTGGGCCGGTGCTCCTCTGGAGGTTGGACCTCCGGCGTGTTCTCTCCCGGAATGATGATGCCGCAAGGAGATTCATTGATGGGAGAGTTTGGAGTCGCGTTCCCGCTGGCGGAGGACACGGAGGGAGCGGTGGTGATTGGTCTCATGATGGGTTTGAGCAGCGGCTTGGCTTCCTGCGAGTCCTCTCCGTCCTGGAAGAATTCCTCCTCTCCTTCCTCCACGTCGTCGTCAGACTGCTGCTGCAGCTGCTGCAGCTGTTGCTGCTGCAGCAGCTGTTGCTGCTGTTGCTGCTGCAGCTGTTGCTGCTGCTGTTGTTGTTGTTGCTGCTGCTGCTGCTGCTGCTGGAGGCCTCGAGGCGTCGGCTCCGTGGGCCTCCCTGATGAGCCTCTCTTCTCCCGACCCCGGTCCCGGTGAGCCTTCTCCTGGATCACCTCCTCCTCGGGTTCCAGTTTGAGGGGGGGCTGTCGTCTCCGCTCCGCCTCCTCCTCCATCTGCAGGTAAACAAGACGAATGAACAACGACAGCAGGGAAACTGGTGACGGTGGTTTCAGATGATGATGATGATCATCATGACGACGACAAATACATCATTCAGACTAACAGATTCACAACGAGATGAGTTGAAACCTGCAGCTTCTCTCAGTAGAACATCTCAGAGACTTGTTTTAACGGATGACTTTTCAGGCCTTTTCACAGCTGGATAAAACATGTAGTGTCTTAAAACATGAATGAGGACAGTGAGAGTCAAACAGCTGCTTAAAAAAAACGAGAAGGTCAAGAACTTGGAGCCGACCATTGGCGCTTCTGCAAACTTGAGACAGGACTTCTCCCCTGTTTTATCAGCTTCTTCCATCCTTTTCCGGAGTGCTTATCCTCTAATAAGCAGGGAAAAAAAAAACACAAACTATCGTGGCTCACGTTCTAAATCTGCCAGCTGGAGACTTGATAAGCCGAGTCGTAGCGACACCGTCAGCTGGTTAGAGTCGACCCGAGACATATTAGTTCACTTGGCTGCAACTTCTCTTGCAAGTTTCATCTCCTTTTGAATCTTTGCTCTTCTCTGGACTTTATGGTGCGTTCATGAGCAACTAGGAAGTGGGAAAGTTCTGTCCTCCGAATGGGAGAAAACACCGTCGAACTGGGAATATCACACTCAGAAAGTGGCCACTTTCTTTGAGAGGGAGGTTTGATGTCACTTAATTTAAGCAGCGTTTAGGGTGAAAGGAAGAACTGTTGGCAACTTGCTTCAAAATCAGCACAAAAGAAGAAGTGTAGAAATGTGCTGTACAGATAATATTGACTTCCTGAGCTCAATGTCTCCTCCGTGTTGGTTTATCCTGATCCTGACGAGGTTGTTTCGCACTTTTCTTTGTTCTCACAGCAGAAATACGTTGTGTTTTCTGGGGTCGGTCATGTTGCGTGTTTGTGAAACTTGGAAGTCAGATTTTCCCAAATGGAAACGTTCCAACTTTCCAGCTGCCTGAACGCACGACTAGAGATCGGACACCAAAAAGAGAGAAAACAGAAAAACTGGAGTTCACTGCTCTAAAACAAAAAATAATCCCCCAAATTGCACCTGGAATAAACGATCTCCTGAGTTTAAAAGAGAGTGTCTGAGGAGAAAGAGGACGGAGGAGGACTGACCCTCTGCAGCTCGGCGTCGGGGTCGGGGTGACCCTCGGCGAGCAGCCTCTGTCGGATCTCCTCCAGCTCCTCCTTCTCCCTCTTCCGGTCCCGCTCGTCCAGCTCCGTCTCCTTCTCTCGGTCACGGAGCCTCTTCTGCAGAGCGCTGCCCCTGAGAGGAAGAACGCAGCGGTGAGTGAGGAGAAAAGAGACGAGCTCATACCTCCAAACATGCTTCACGACCATCACCTGTAGTATTTGGGGTCGTCCCGGTCGTCGTCGTAGTCTTCCAGGAATTCTTTCAGTCTTTTGGCTTCTTTCATCTGATTGTGAACAGAAATATTTTGTGTTTCACCTTCACATTTGTGACACTATAAACGGTCTAAAGCCGGTTTCACCCGGACCGGACTGCGCTCCTGTTTTACCGTTTCCCGACGCCGCTCGTCGTCGCGCTCCGTTTCTTTGCTGTAGTCGCGAGACTTCTTCCTCTCGCGGATCTCCCAGTTTTTCAGGCGCTTTAAGAAGACAAAGAAAAATCGCAGTCACAAACAAACAACAGTCGTGTTTGTGTGCATTTCTCTCAAATCGCATCTAAATCAATCAAATTCATAACAACAGGAGAGATCATAAACATACTTCTTGGTAAGCCGCCTCCTTGTCTCGAAGCCGCCTCTCGAGTCTTCGCCGCTCGTACACGTCCTCCTCATCTTCCTCCAGATCTCGCTTTTTTTCCTCTCTGGTCCGCTCTCTGCAGAAGAAAGAAAGATCACATGAACAATGAAGACTCAAGAACTTCTTGCACTTTTTTGTTTTGTTTCCCTACAAAGAATCACAATCATCATCATATTTTGTAAAGACCGCATCAGAGGTAAGCTGATTAAACCGCACAGTCATTTCAGAGGCCGTATGGTTCTGCTGAATTGTTTTGCATTATCCCAAAAGGTCTTCCTCATGTTCTTCCTCCTTGTTTATGTCAGCAGGGTTGCTTCATTAAAAGCAGAAGCCATGCTGGTAAATGTTAACAATTAATTAACCTCCTACCAGATGTCAAGTCCCAAAGCTGTAGAAGGATGCAGAGTTAAATGTGGACCGACACATACAGTGGTGTGAAAAAGTGTTTGTCTCCTTCCTGATTTCTTTTTTTTTTTGCATGTTTGTCACACTTAAATGTTTCAGATCATCAAACAAATTTAAATATTAGTTAAAGATAACAAGTGAACACAAAATGCAGTTTTTAAATGAAGGTTTTTATTATTAAGGGAGAAAAAAAAAATCAAAACCCACATGGCCTTGTGTGAAAAAGTGTTTGCCCCCTAAACCTAATAACTGGTTGGGCCACCCTTAGCAGCAACAACTGCAATCAAGCGTTTGCGATAACTTGCAATGAGTCTTTTACAGCTGTGGAGGAATTTTGGCCCACTCATCTTTGCAGAGTTGTTGTAATTCAGCCACATTGGAGGGTTTTCCAGCACGAACCGCCTTTTTAAGGTCATGCCACAGCATCTCAATAGGATTCAGGTCAGGACTTTGACTAGGCCACTCCAAAGTCTTCATTTTGTTTTTCTTCAGCCATTCAGAGGTGGACTTGCTGGTGTTTTGGATCATTGTCCTGCTGCAGAACCCAAGTTGGCTTCAGCTTGAGGTCACGAACAGATGGCCGGACATTCTCCTTCAGGACTTTTTGGTAGACAGTAGAATTCATGGTTCCATTTATCACAGCAAGTCTTCCAGGTCCTGAAGCAGCAAAACAGCCCCAGACCATCACACTACCACCACCATATTTTACTGTTGGTATGATGTTCTTTTTCTGAAATGCGGTGTTACTTTTACGCCAGATGTAATGGGACACACACCTTCCAAAAAGTTCAACTTTTGTCTCGTCAGTCCACAGAGTATTTTCCCAAAAGTCTTGAGGATCATCAAGATGTTTTCTGGCAAAAATGAGACGAGCCTTAATGTTCTTTTTGCTCAGCGGTGGTTTTCGTCTTGGAACTCTGCCATGCAGGCCATTTTTGCCAAGTCTCTTTCTTATGGTGGAGTCATGAACACTGACCTTAACTGAGGCAAGTGAGGCCTGCAGTTCTTTGGATGTTGTTGTGGGGTCTTTTGTGACCTCTCGGATGAGTCGTCGCTGCGCTCTCGGGGTAATTTTAGTCGGCCGGCCACTCCCGGGAAGGTTCACCACTGTTCCATGTTTTCTCCATTTGTGGATAATGGCTCTCACTGTGGTTCGCTGGAGTCCCAAAGCTTTAGAAATGGCTTTATAACCTTTTCCAGACTGATAGATCTCAATTACTTTCTTTCTCATTTGTTCCTGAATTTCTTTGGATCTCGGCATGATGTCTAGCTTTTGGGGATCTTTTGGTCAACTTCACTTTGTCAGGCAGGTCCTATTTAAGTGATTTCTTGATTGAAAACAGGTGTGGCAATAATCAGGCCTGGGTGTGGCTAGGTGTGATAAACCACAGTTAAGTTATGTTTTAACAGGAGGGGGCAAACACTTTTTCACACAGGGCCATGTGGGTTTGGATTTCTTTTCTCCCTTAATAATAAAAACCTTCATTTAAAAACTGCATTTTGTGTTTACTTGTGTTATCTTTGACTAATATTTAAATTTGTTTGATGATCTGAAACATTTAAGTGTGACAGACATGCACAAAAATTGGAAATCAGGAAGGGGGCAAACACTTTTTCACACCACTGTATTTGGAAGTTTTATCTAAATAGCAAAAGTGTGCAGCTGCAATCTTCATCCCTTTAGGCCTGTCAGTGTAGTGGTTTATGCGCCAGACCATAATATCCAGTCCCTCCAGGAAATCTTAATCATGCAGTCACAGTAATTAACAAAATCTCTGTAATATTAGCTGGGAATTGTGCAGAAGCTCTGCTGAAAAGAATTACATCATAAAGTCCTCCTTTCAAAATAAAACAGACTTTATCACCAAAACTAAGTGTTTGTTTCCAACCACTGAGGCTCCGCCCCCTCTCCTCTCACCATCAAAACAAACCGCTGCTAGCAAACTGCAACAACAGGAAGTGACGGGGTTTGTGGGAAATGTGGTCTCATGATGGGAATGAGGAATATGTTCAATGACTTTTCTCCACACTTCCAGCTGTAAGAGACTGAACTTTGTTTTAGTGTTGAATGGATGTGATATAAAGCCCCTATTTTGACAGCAGATGAAGTCTTTGTGTTCAATATTAGTCACAGACTGTCTGTTCTGGAAAGATGCGTCACTTTTAGACACTTTTTTATCACTTTGAGCCCCAAAACAGAAAGAAAAACAGAGTACAGGTCAGATATTTCTGTGATGTGGAGCAGGATTATTATCACAGGAAGTCAGTAGATGTTACAGGTAGTTGTTTGATTGAGCTTAAAAATCAAACATTTTTGATCGCAACAATCACAAAACACGCCGAATGTTTAAGGTGAAACTGAGCACCAGGTCTGACACCTCTGACCTCCCACTGACCTCGACCTGCTGCGATCTTCGCTGGCGTCTCGACTCCTCTCGCGCTCCCTCTCCCTCTCACGCTCCTTCGTCCTCTCGCGCTCCCTCTCCCTCTCCCGTTCCCGGTCTCGATCCCGGTCCCTCTCCCGCTCCTTGTCCCTCTCCCTCTCCCTCTCCTTCTCCTTCTCGCGGTCACGGCGCTCCCTCTCGCGTTCCCGCTCCTTGTCCCTCTCCCTCCTCTCCCTCTCCAGCTCCAGACGCTCCTTCTCTTTCTTTCCTTTTTCCTCCTCCAGTTTCTGCAGGAGCCCAACGGGGAGGGGGAAGGGGGGGGAAAGGGGGAGCCCGAGTTACTAGGTGCAAAAAAGAAGATCATCAATCTAAAATACATAAGAAATAAAAACAGGTTACCAGGACATGAAACTGTAAAGTGATGTAGACTCTCTGTGTCATACATGCTCACACACTACCACGGAGACAGGAAGTCTTCCTTGCCCTGCTGCAGGTTTAATGTTCACACTGCTCACTTCAGGGTTTATGAGAAGTTAAAACATCCACTACAAAGAAAGCGCAACACTTTCCAGTTGTAAACGCTGACAGTTGTGCAGAGAGGTCAAATCTCTGCCTGCTCCTCTTCATCTTTTTCACACATAACAGGTCAGCTCATCCTCTGCGCTGACTGGGAGATCCATGATGAGCTCAGATTATACTCTGATGTAATCGGAGGCCGTTCCAATAAAAAACTGCTGCGGGGCAAACAAGGGTTTTCAAATCGATGTCTTTGTGTGCGTGAGCGCAGAAGTGACAGATGTGACACCACTCAGGAGGGGCTACAGGTTAAAATGCATTATGTTTGACATCACGGCCACACGCGTATGCATGAATCTAAAACTGCACTCAGTGCACTCAGTGATAGGATTTGATTGGAAAGAGGCTCCAAACCCACTCAGAGCACTTAACGGTAAAGTATCTGCCGCATCAGCGGTGAAGCTTCGGTTCAGAGAGTTCACCGAGACCTGACTGTACACTCGAGATCACCGCGCTATAACGCTCCGGTTTATTCCTACCTATGAGCGCCAAGTGGATTAAAACAAGACGGAGCTTAACGCGGCAAACAGCCCGACTAAGTCAATTTCATAATCAGCTGCAGCTGTGGTCATCCGAGACGCAGCGAGGCAGCGTCCAGACTGCAGAGCAAGTGATCCCTGCAGCACTGAGGGAGTTCAGCCGAGCGGCAGAGACGACACCATACTGCAGGGAGGCTTGTTTTACAGTCACCAGGATTCCCACTCAAGAGTCAAATTCTCTGATCATAATTTATAAAATTATAATTTCCTGAAATATAAATGAACATTTTTACATGATTTTATTCCCAGCAGTGTGTGAGATTTATTTACTAGTTCACAGCTTTTCCAGGACAAAACAACAAACTGATGAAAATACCTCTTCTTAAATGGACCAGAATGAGTGAATGTGGTCGGGCTGCCTAAAGCTCCTCCTGGGCTGGGCTGCAGCAGAGCAGCGATGGGGGCATATCAAAAATACTGCATGGAAAATATCAAAGTTTGATAAATAGAAACTAAAAATGTAGTACAGGCAACAGAAAAGCCCGCCGTAAAGTCTGTAAAACTGCTGTTGATGTATTAAAACTGTGGGAGAGGGAGCCCTTAGTTACCATGCCAACAGAGGAAAAGCTTTAGGCAGGGCAGCCCGACCACATTCACTGGTCCATCGTGGTCCATTTAAGAAAAATATTTTCATCACTTTGGTGTTTAAAAAAAAAAAAGTGAAGTTTTGTTCTGAAAACGTTGTGAACTAGTAAATAAAGCTCACAAACTACTGGGAATAAAATAATGCAATAATGTTAATTATAGGACATTAAATTCTACTTTTTTATCAGTAAAAGTCAAGAGTTTGACTCAGAGTGGGAATCCTGTTGACTGAAGTGATTGTTGATGAGCTGAAGGAGATAAAACTACTCAGGAAACAAGTTCAGTAACAGCAGATAGAAAAATACTACAGGGAGAATATTTTTATCCCATTTAAAATAAACTCCAGGATGTTCCAGGAAAAATGATCCAATCCTCTGACTTTAATGTCAGGAAGAGACTGTGCATAACTCCAGGATAATTCAGTGGGAACCCTGATTTATATTTTTAGATCATTTTTGCACTAAAAACTCCACAAGAACCACAAGAACAATGACCCTCCTGATTGATTGGTTATTATGAGTAAAATAAATATCCATATTTCCATCTGGAACATTTGCCTACATTCTCACTGGATGACAAAAAAAAATTAAAAAAATTCTACAGACCGTAGTGGCGCTACAGGTGTGAGACTTACAGGTGCCGGACTATGGTTTCAGCACTTCTCTGCCACTACACATCCTACAGGCTACGAGTGGGAGGAAAAGCAGGTCGAGTCAAAGAAACGTCCAAATGACACCTGTGGATCACTTTTATCTGATTAATGTCCGTCCACACACATGACACCAACATCAACAAAGAAATGAGTGAAGCAGTCTTACCTGTCGGTCATCTTCTGGCGTCTCTCCGACCCAAATATATAAAAACCCTTTCACAGTCAGACCCACAGTTCAAACAGCCTCCTGTCAGAGCTGCTAGTCAGAGCTGCTCATCTTTAAATGGTTTACAGTGTGTGAAGAGAGAAGTGTTGGAAATGTAGGTCTGACAGCTAAACACAAAATAAAAAGTAGGAAAGGATGAAGAGTGGAGTTAAACGCTGTGATTTCACTAGAACATCGACACCATGTTAGCATCTTTACCTCCAGTCCAAACGGACGTCTTTCACATTTTCCAAACTGTCAATTAAATAACGGACCAACCTACAACTTACCTCTTTTTTATGAGAATTATTTAGTGGCTAGTTTGAAATATACTCCTTAGAAAAACAAGTAAATCAGCATTTCACATGCTGTCACGGTTGAATGAAAACTATTGGAAGTTGTTTAACACGCCACATTTGACAGATTTTGATAAATGATTCATACACGCTACCCTCTCATACTGCACATTTAACCTATTTCCTTGTTCTCTGTGTTTAATCAAAGGGGGCGGAGTCACAATGACAGAAGACAGAAGAAGGAAAAGTTTGAAAATAAAGGAGACACAGATGTGCACTAACCTCGTGAGTCTTCAGACGTCAGCGTGCTGTGGGGGGGCGCTCCCTGCTTTAACACTACAGGCTGCAGTTCAAACTACTGCAGTGGTTAGGCTCAGTCAGTCTCTGTGTTCTGCACACACAACTTAATACCTGAGGGCCTGCAGAGGTTCACTGAGCTCCAACACAGTACACTTAGAAAACCACTGGCTGTTCGCCCGTCCCAGTTTATATCCCCACTTTGTCCACGTGTGAATAAACGGAGAGCCAGCTGCCCCCCTGCAGACCCTCCAGCAGGAAGCGCCCGGCATGAGTAGAGAAGAAATAAAAGCTCATACTTACATCCTATCCTCGCAACTTTTTCCAAAGCTGAGAGTCTGAGATTCATCTTGCTCTAGTCACCAAATGAACTCTACCATATTGGTGGGGTTTAATCAATAGATTAGCTTTAGTTGGAATTTAACATCGTGTCCATGCACCCTGTGAGATCAGTTTAGCTTCTGCAGAGTCTCAAATCAGTCTGGAAACACTGACAGAGCGAACCATGAATATTCAACATCTTTAATATCATATAATATCTTTAAATCAACATCAACTGCTTTACTGATTGAAGTTATTTAATGTTTAACTGACTTCAGGAGGGGTTATCTCCATATTTTATCTAAGCTGCAGATCCATTTGTTGAGGATTTCTTCCTGAAAAACTAACGTACAGAGTGACAGCAGCAGTTTGATACGTTACCTTGTGTGTGTCGCGGAATTTACTGATCTCTCTGGAAATCAGGTCTCTCTTGTCGTCCTCCATCTCCATAGCGTTGATATCCTCCTTACGCGAAGGGGAGAAAGAAAGACAGGAAACAAAAAAAAACACACTAAGTACTCAGAGCTTATGAGAAATGATCCGAACACACAGAAGAAGAAAAACACTCACCTCCTCTTTCTTCTCTTTGCGCTTCTTGTTGCGAGGCTGACTGTCAGGATCCTGCGACGGAGCATTCAGCTCACTAGCATACTCTCGGATGAGGACGTCTATCGCCCCCTTCACCACCTGGTCCCGCCGCAGGGTTTCTTCATCCAGCACGTCCTCCTCATCTTCGTTTTGGGACCCGCCACTGGTTCCCTGTACGTTCACACCAGACACAAATTTATAAATCCGATTACAGAATACCAGAAATATTCCACGTTTCGCTCCTGAGCTGAGCAGCGTACCCCGTTGGCGCTCCTCTTCTTGGCCTTCCACTCGTCCAGCTGGGCCTTCGTCTTGGCATCGACCTTCACCAGCAGCTTCTTGTCACCGAGCAGCAACTCGTGCAGAAGTCTGAGGGCTCGCAGCGTCGATTCAGGTTCTTTATACTCACAGAAACCGAAAGCTTCCAGGAGTCGAGAGCAGACATAAAGTTAGTTTTACGTGTTTGAACTCAAAGAAAAATACCTGAAAACTGCAGTAAAATCTGAACAATGAGCAAAAACTTAAGTTATGAACATGGAGAAAAAGGCTAAATACTATTTAGCAGAATTAAAATAACTTTGCAGCGGTGTTGTTTAAATGTGACACCTTACCTTGAAGTTTCCCAGAAGCACCTTGGACCCTTTTCCAGCTGAGAACAATTCCACATTTCTGTGTTGAAAGAGGACAGAAAGATGTTAAAGATGAATCAATGATCACACCTGCACACCGTCTCCCTGCAACATTCAAAGCCAACTGTTGGACTCGTTTTGTTCCTTATTTCAACTCACGGCTAGAAGCTGTCTGACTAACATGTCGGACGCCTTCTCAGAGATGTTCCCTACGAACACGGTGGTGGTGGGACCGCCATCATCCATGTCCTTGGCTCTGATGCTGGGCTCCTTCTTCAGAGTCATCGGCTTCTGTGCTAAAGTCACAGCGGTCGGGACCAGAACCTGCAGCACAAATTTTAGGTATTGAACCGTCACAACAAATCCCTGCATTTTATCAGAACAGATGATGCTTCAGTCGTCATGCAGCAGGAAGTCCTGTTTCAAACTCACTGTGGGCGCGGGGGTCACGACACCCATGTGAACCGGGATCATGGGAGTACCTGAAAAGGAAAAAAACAACCATGTGGGAAGTCATACAGACACAGACACTGATGTTATCATGATTAGTCTGTGTTTGAATATCCTGTTCCTTTATATGTGTTTTTATGTGAAACACTGCATATCATTTTCTTGCTGTAAAAACACTTTGAGCTGCAATTCTTGTAGGAAAGGTGCTATAAAAAATAAAGTGTATTAACATAATTATTGCAAATTAGCTGAAGGCTATGAATGCTGTGGTCAATGCAACATACTTGTCTAAAAAAAAAAAAAAAAACATTAAGTAAATAAATTATAGTCATTCATACCCCTCCTGTCCAGTGAAAATCTCCACATTTGGTGCATTTAAAATTTGATTTGTTTTTATGATAAACTGGAGGATTAAATCTTACTTAACGACCTGAGGAAATCTGAATAAACTATTTAGTCTGGTATCACATGGAAATCATCACATGGTTGTTTTTATGAGCTTGTTGACATTTTAAAGGTCATACAGAACAGAAATTATAAAACATATAATGCACTAATAGAATATGATGCATTATTGTAGATTAAACTAACTAAGAGGACATCTAGAAGTTCAAATCAGCACAACATGAAATAACTACAGCAGTAATATGAATCAAAAAACATCCTATTTAACAGTAAAGCACTGACAGCAAGTATTTACATTTTGTTGAAAATACTTTCATACTTTTACTTCAGGTTTTGAATGCAGACTTCCAGTCTGATTTCAGTACTTTTATTAAAGTAAAGGACTTGAATACTGATTATCACCCAAATCTTTCCTGAAGGGTCATGACCAGAGACTAACCCACGCTGGACACCGGTTCCAGGTACAGATGTGACCGTTATTAGCATATTGACCCATTTTGTGGTTTGTTTCCTGAGAGTAACCTTTCCTACGATCATTTTCAGAGATAATAAGCAGTGTTTCAGTCCGACAGCAAATCAAAATGACTTTCAAACTAACAGAGTTGTTGACATTCAACTGTGCCTTCAGGTATTATGACCTCCAGGCTGCCTCACAAACACACACTATTGTCTCTGCCGACGCGCCCACCGGGCTGCTGAGTACCTGGGGGGACAGCCGAGGCGAAGCCGCCGAACTGTGGAGGGGGGATGCGGGGAGGTAGCTGCGGGATGCCGATCTGCTGGCGGTTGAGCGGAGGAGGGTACGACATCCTGAAGAACACCGAGACCTGGAGAGGAGAAAAGGGTGCTTAAAACGACACCAAAAGAGGCACAGTTTACGAGTTTAGACACGGCTGGATATAGTAAGCGAGTCCATCATAGTGTTGTTGTTTAACAGAGGCAGCACACCGGTCAGCTAACGTGTTTAAATCAGGAAGTGGGACAGAAGTTAGCAACGTTCATTAGCTAAATTAGCTAAAGCTAGCTAACGTTTACTCTGTGGCCTTGCTAGTTGACATTAGCAGCAGCGGTCAGGCTAATGTTTACTCACCTGCAGTCAAGTGAGAAATAAAAACCAGTGCCTGACAATACTAAGAGTTATCCAGATAAAAGCCCATTAAATACAGTGGACAGAAAAACGTAACGATTATAATGATCACCGGCGGGCAACAAGGCTCCCTATGGATACAAATAACTGGACCTATTCTTTTCGCAATGAATCATGGGATAGCACTGCTCTATTCGGTCTTTAAAGCCCTAAATTTGGGCTTTCAGGCAAGAACCCGCGCCTCATTGTGGGCACTTTCTGCCCTCAGTTTGTCTCCTAGGTGGACAAATCCTATCGGTTTTTGAGCCGAACCAAATCATCTTTGTAGGACTGAAAGAGGGCAAAATGTCCTCTTTAATCCATGTTTTTAATCACTGAGGAGAATATATTGAGGAAAAAGGAGGGATAAATACATTTTAAGGTTAAAAAAATAACCTTAAATTTAAAAATAAATACCAATGATAGATAGATAGATAGATAGATAGATAGATAGATAGATAGATAGATAGATAGATAGATAGATAGATAGATAGATAGATAGATAGATATACTTTATTGATCTCACAAGGGTACACTTTTTTCGTTACAGCAGCATGCAAAAGCATTGTCAGGTAACAGTAGAATAACAAAACAATAGCGTATTTATTGTTACAAAAGAGGACCGAGCTGAGTCTATCATAATGGAATAAATTAAAACGAATGACTTTCTCGAAGGTGTTTAAATACACAGTATGCCTTGGAGATATGCAAAAAAAAACCAGCCATATCCAGTTTTTAGATGCAGAGATGCAGGTTAGTGCACGTGTAGAGGAAGAAGTTTTGCCTGACAAGATACACTCAGGGTTTGGAGAGCCCGCTATTACCCAGCAAATTCTATTTTCTCTTCATTTTCAGACGCTTGGTGGCGCCAAATGTCTTTATGTTGTAACGAAATGACCCCCAGATGTGTCCAGACTGCACGACAATTACGTCAGGAAAAAAAAAAACTATTTTATGCTCTATAAATGTGGGTTAACAGCCAATGTTATGTGTCTGATTAGTCTATTTAATGTAGGTTTAAAAATCATCTTTAGAATAAACCTAAAATAATCACATAAAATAGATAGATAGATAGATAGATAGATAGATAGATAGATAGATAGATAGATAGATAGATAGATAGATAGATAGATAGATAGATAGATAGATAGATAGATAGATAGATAGATAGATAGATAGATAGATAGAGTGCCTTGCAAAAGTATTGGCCCCCCTTGGCGTTTTTCCTATTTTGTTGCCTTACAACTTGGAATTAAAATTGATCTTTATTTGGATTTCATGTAATGGACATACACAAAATAGTCCAAATTGGTGAAGTGAAATGAAAAAAATAACTTGTTTCAAAAAAAATTCTAAAAAATAAATAACGGAAAAGTGGTGCGTGCATATGTATTCACCCCCTTTGCTATTAAGCCTCTAAATAAGATCTGGTGTAACCAATTACCTTCGGAAGTCACGTACTTAGTTAAATAAAGTCCACCTGTGTGCAATCTAAGTGTCACATGATCTCAGTATATATATACACCTGTTCTGAAAGGCCCCAGAGTCTACAACACCACTAAGCAAGGGGCACCACCAAGCAAGCGGCACCATGAAGACCAAGGAGCTCTCCAAACAGGTCAGGGACAAAGTTGTGGAGAAGTACAGATCAGGGTTGGGTTATAAAAAAATATCCAAAACTTTGAACATCCCACGGAGCACCATTAAAACCATTATTAAAAAATGGAAAGAATATGGCACCACAACAAACCTGGCAAGAGAGGGCCGCCCACCAAAACTCACGGACCAGGCAAGGAGGGCATTAATCAGAGAGGCAACAAAGCGACCAAAGATAACCCTGAAGGAGCTGCAAAGCTCCACAGCGGAGATTGGAGTTTCTGTCCATAGGACCACTTTAAGCCGTACACTCCACAGAGCTGGGCTTTACGGAAGAGTGGCCAGAAAAAAGCCATTGCTTAAAGAAAAAAATAAGCAAACACATTTGGTGTTCGCCAAAAGGCATGTGGGAGACTCCCCAAACATATGGAAGAAGGTACACTGGTCAGATGAGACTAAAATTGAGCTTTTTGGCCATCAAGGAAAATGCTATGTCTGGCGCAAACCCAACACCTCTCATCACCCCGAGAACACCATCCCCACAGTGAAGCGTGGTGGCAGCATCATGCTGTGGGGATGTTTTTCATCGGCAGGGACTGAGAAACTGGTCAGAATTGAAGGAATGATGGATGGCGCTAAATACAGGGAAATTCTTGAGGGAAACCTATTTCAGTCTTCCAGAGATTTGAGACTGGGACGGAGGTTCACCTTCCAGCAGGACAATGACCCTAAGCATACTGCTAAAGCAACACTCGAGTGGTTTAAGGGGAAACATTTAAATGTCTTGGAATGGCCCAGTCAAAGCCCAGACCTCAATCCAATTGAGAATCTGTGGTATGACTTAAAGATTGCTGTACACCAGCGGAACCCATCCAACTAGAAGGAGCTGGAGCAGTTTTGCCTTGAAGAATGGGCAAAAATCCCAGTGGCTAGATGTGCCAAGCTTATAGATATATACCCCAAGAGACTTGCAGCTGTAATTGCTGCAAAAGGGGGCTCTACAAAGTATTGACTTTGGGGGGGGTGAATAGTTATGCACGCTCAAGTTTTCTGTTTTTTTGGTCTTATTTCTTGTTTGTTTCACAATAAAACATATTTTGCATCTTCAAAGTGGTAGGCATGTTGTGTAAATCAAATGATACAACCCCCCCCTCCCAAAAAATAAATAAATAAATAAATAAATTTTAATTCCAGGTTGTAAGGCAACAAAAAAAGAAATACGCCAAGGGGGGTCAATACTTTTGCAAGGCACTGTAGATAGATAGATAGATAGATAGATTAGTAAATAAATAATAAGTAGATAAATAGATAAGTATTTGCTTCAGACAGGCTACATTTTGCTGATATTTTATTTTTGCTCATTTTGAAGGAAAACCTGTTGTTTGTATTAAGTGTGTTTAGTTCTACAGTGTGTGAGTCCTTCTTTCACCCCTCACAGCTGCAGCCTGTTAAAACGGCTCTCCGCGGAAATATGAGTGTTTTCATATGTTTTGATCGGACCTATGGGACACATGTGGACAAATATCCAGGCCACATGCTTCAATGTAAACAAGCTGCGCTCGGCTGCGTCTGTGGAAATTTCCACTTCCATGAGGCTGCAGAGTCACCGCTTCGTTCACAACAAACAGTCCCCCGCCCACAGAAAAAAACCTCTTGGCCGACCCAGCGCTCAGGCCACGCCCTATAAACGCGACCCCGATTGTCCTCTGCCTGCTCCTATTGGCTGACCCGAAGGTGTGTCATTCATCGTGACGTCGACGCTGTGTTTGTAACAGGACGTGTCGTTAGGAATAAAATTTAATAACACGCTATAAACACGTAACAGCGGCTATCATTTAAATGTAAATTAAGTAACTTTTATTTGTTTGTATCGTTAAATTAAATCTTCAGTTTCCTCCGTCCTCTTCTGGGGAAGAGGAGGACGGCCTCATGAATATTAAGTAGCTTTAGGACCCATAAGACCGGCCCCCTGCACCAAGGCGGACACATTCAGCATCCGCCGGGGCAAAACTTCATCGAGCTTTCAGACTCTCCGGTTCCGGCTTTCTGTGGGACACATCCCGAACTCTGGGCGCAGCGACATGGCTTTGAGAGGACAGCTTCTACGTCTCCTACGGACCCAGCATCGCCATACGTGCCAGCCGAGCAGAGCGCAGTCCGTGGCGGTGCTGGGCGCTCCGTTCTCCCAGGGACAGGTAAGACAATGAGCTCTTTTTCAGCCATGACTTTATGAACGTAAACAGAGAAATCACCTGTAAACTTTCTGTGTTTGTGTGGGGACAGAAAAGAGGAGGCGTGGAGCACGGGCCTAAAGTGATCCGGGATGCGGGGCTCATTGAGCGGCTTTCCTGTCTGGGTAGGTGCTGGTTATGTAACGTTGGATGAGTGGAACATGCGGGGAGACAGATTTGACTGCCACTTCCGGTCTGCAGACAGCCGGTTACATCACTGAAGGCAGTAAATATAAACATCAATGTCTCGGGGAGAAAGAGCTCATTCTCAACTCTGGCTTTGTATTTATTACACGATTAAATAACATGAATTAAAATTAGATTTGAACTTTTATTTCTTCAGCATGCAGTAGTTTTCTGTGATTTTCTCTCCGGGCGTCACATGTCTGCCGGAGTCATTTCACCTGCACATGCTCGGACGTAACGGGAAGAGGATGGCTGATTTGTTTCCACTGTGTCGTCACTGCAGACACTTCTTCAGGCCTGAATGAAAGATTGCACTTAAGGCGGAAAGAATGTCTCCTTTATTTTAGCAGCTCAGCTGAGTTTCCGAACCTCAGAGGAATGACAAAGGACATGGGTGACAACGGGGAGGTTTTTAAATAGCACCTAAAGTCAGAGCAGGCTTATCTGAGGTCCAGACACAGATAAATCTCTCTGGAGTGACCAGTACACTGTAGATTAATAGGATGCCACATCAAATATAACTTATTACTACTTTCGGGATGTAAAGTATTTATATTTAATCTTTTTATTTAACCACACGCCCATTAAAGTGGGGCTTTTAAATGTCACAATAAAAAGTAGGAGTTTATTGGGGGTGGGATTATCTTATAAAAGTGTTATTAAACAGTAATAAAAGAAAAATACCACCATCTACAGAGAGTCTGAAAGCAGAGGTTCATGTGGACTCTGTAGGAGAGTAAACGTGTAAAATGAGACTTTAGAAATTATTTTAAAAAGTTTTTAAAAGTAAAATATCCAGCAGCAAACTTTGCAAAACACTTATATAGATTGTTTTTTTCCGATGGTTATTATTTTGTAATAAAAGCAATTTACTGTATTTTTATGGCATTTAAACTTAACATAGGAAGAAGAATACAGTCAATTTCCAGGATTTTTTTTTTGTGACTAAGCAGATGTCACTCTAACCTCCCTGATGAGGACTTCTATAAATATGATAGATGTGTGAGAGAACAGAAGCTCCTCGCAGGTCTTCAGGGTGACACTCGGTGTGTTCCTGACATATTCGGAGGGTTACAGGTCTCAAGTGTGTTTGGTGGCAGACAACCGATCATCAGCTGTGAACATCAGCTGTTGTGTGAGAGGCAGGGCGACCCTCCTCTTCCTCACACGGAACATTTCAACAGCTGGCATCCTTACTGCACACTACAGTCCAGTGGCTGCATGCAAATACAACGAAATAATTGATTTTGAGGCATGATTCAAAAATATTTAAAGTTTATTATTATATTTTGAAATTGTATTTTAATGGGTTTTATGTTGATATTTTCAAGCCCTCTTACAGAAATCAGCTCAGAAGAGTCAGTGACATTTTTATAAATCTCTACTTCAAACAACTTTTATCTCTTTTTACACGTTAACTGTTTTGATTTGTTTTATACGATCACTGCTTTGCTGGATTTTAAGGCTAGTTTGATTTTCTTGCTCATTTGTTTTAATTGCACGTTTTATGTGAAGCACTTTGCAATGTATACGTCCAGAAAAGTGTTATATAAATAATGATTATTATGATTATTATTTTTTCTAATGCTAATAGCGTAATGTATATTTAAGCATGAATATGGACAATCATTGCTTTCATTAATAGCCTGTTAGTGATGTTTTTCCACCCATTTTTGAGAACTTACTTTTAGCAGCTGTACTTTTATGGACACCATTTTAATTTATGTTAGCATGTTGAGGCTGCAGGTAGAACTAAATTCTAATAAAAAAAAATTTTTAAAAATAGAACGTCCCCCTCACTGCTGCCTACAAAGTGGTTTTTAGAGGTCTGAGAAATGTCTGCTGAAGTTGGAGGCAACGCGTTGGCTCCTGATCCTCTTCCAGTTGGCCTGAGGTCAAATTGGCAGAAGTGAAAACAGATTTGGCTGCCAACGTGAAACCAAAGATGAACTGAACTGAATAACATCACCGTCGTCCTGCAAACTTTACGCTGTCAGGGTTTATGTCAGTTTGTCTCCATAACAAATGCATACATTCATTTAAAGAAGCAATCATGTGGATTTAAATGCAGGAAACGGAATGCGTGTACACCTGCAGCAGATCTGATCCTGCATTTCAAATTAAACTAGATGAGAACATGCAGCCGAAGACTTGAACACATGTTTGAATTGTCCTGCAAGAGATGCTCACTGTTGCATCAAGACAAGGGCTATTCCTGTCCCCTCTGCGAAAGGTAATGAGCCTCTGTGGAGAAACTCTATGCCGCCATCGAGGCTCAGGTTCTCACATGAAGCACCAGTAAGGTGAATCACATCACCTGTTTACTTCTCGGTGGAGATTCTTTTGGTTCTCACTTCTGTAGCCAGTGAAACCTGAGCTGGGAAATGGAATGAATGGAAAGTGCTTCGTCACTAAATGTTCCACCGGCATTGAGCAACTCAACCTCAGACTGCGAGCTCACAGAAATCCATGTTGTATCACACTAAGGAGGCGACACCTGCAGCCCCCAAAACACACGTGTTCAGGTCCAAAACCATCTGGCTGCAGGTTCTGATAATGCAACTGTTAGATGTTCTGAGGATAAAGCATGAAGCTGTGATTTAGCGTGAATCTTTCTCGTGTTTCTCAGACTACTCCGTCCACGACTTCGGCGACCTAGACTTCCACTACCTGGAGAAGGACGAGCCCTACATGGGCGTGAAGTTCCCTCGCACCGTGGGAGCGGCCAACAAGATGCTGTCCGGAGCAGTGAGCAGAGGCGTCGGCGCCGGGCACACGCTCGTCATGCTGGGAGGAGATCACAGGTAGATATCTGGAGCAGCTGCTGTGTATCACTTTACATCCAAATCTGACTTATAGAAACAGCAGATGTTTATAAGGCACCTCTTCTTTTTTTTTTACAGCCTTGCTATTGGATCAGTGAGCGGCCACGCCCAGCAGTGTCCTGACCTGTGTCTCATCTGGGTCGACGCCCACGCAGACATAAACACGCCCATGACGTCTCCGTCGGGAAACCTCCACGGACAGCCGGTGGCGTTCATGCTCAAAGAGCTGCAAGATAAGGTGAGCAGAAATATTACTCAGACTACATGTTGTGATGAAGGCTCAGTGGGAACACAGACTGTATATAAAAGTGTTCGTAGCTTCCAGGTCTAAAAAGTGAGGCCGATGCAGAAGTGCCTTAAGCTGCAATACCACTGAATGCCACTAGAGGTCGGCTCCAAAAAGCCTCAGGCTCCATAGATTCCCATTCAACTTCTTTCATCAAATACAAAGTCAGTAAAATGTCTCCACCAGTTATCTCAGTGTTGTTAGCTCAAGTCACTCCTTCTAATTAGTTTTCCGGAGGTCCATCTGAAAATAATTAATTTTATTAATTAGAAAATAAGCTTGAAAAAGATGTGTTTTTGGAGGGGTGTGTCCGTTTGATTGATAGGCCTGTGGTGCAGTCAGGTTACAGCTATCGGTGGGTGGGACGTAGTATCGTCAGGTTACCAATCAGATTAGTCAGATCCACCGCTGGCTCCTCCCCCGGCTCGTCCAAATACGGTCACTTCCTGCTAAAAAAAAAACAACAAAAAAAACAAAACAAGATGGCGACGACCAAAATGCTGAACTCAAAGCTTCAGAAGAGCAGCTCACAAACCGACAGGTGGTTGCTGCTTTAGTGGTGACCAGCTTCATCAGATGGGTCATCAACAGGTTGCTAGGAGCAGATATGTTGAAACACATTTTACTCCCAGACGTGCAAAAACGTGGAAGCTGCATTTCCTCTGTTTACCGTGAAGTTGAAGGAATACTTTAATACTACTACTTTTAACAGAGTGCTCTTGTCCCTCCACTCAGGTGCAGGACATCCCCGGGTTCTCCTGGACGAAGCCGTTCCTGTCCTCCAGAGACCTGGTGTACATCGGACTGCGGGACGTCGACCCCGGAGAGTAGTAAGTACAGACTTTTACTACGTGATTAAGATGTAATCACTGTGGAAATAGTGCTTGATGTTATTTTGTTTGCTGCAGCCACATCCTGAAGAGCCTGGGGATCCAGTACTTCACCATGAGGGACATCGACAGACTCGGCATCCAGAGGGTCATGGAGGTCACTCTTGACTCCCTTTTGGCGAGGTACTGCACCGTCGTAGTTATTTCTAATGCACACTTTACTTATTTTGTATATAAACAAATAATTTCAACTTTTCAGTCTCATTTAAACCTTCTTACCTCCTCCAACAGAAAACAGCGACCGATCCACTTGAGCTTCGACATCGACGCGTTTGATCCGTCTCTGGCTCCGGCTACAGGAACACCGGTGAACGGAGGGCTGACCTACAGAGAGGGAATCTACATCACAGAGGAAATTCATAACACAGGTACAAACAGATGGTTCAAGTTGACAAAAACTTCCTGTTAAACAGTAGTTGTGTTGCTGTAAAAACATCGGTTTAGATTCCTTTTCTTAAAGATCTTTTACTCAGAGCTCACAACGGATTTAAAAGTTGAATTTTCATGATGAAGTGATAAACAGTCTTCTTAGTGCTGATCTGAAAAATTCCAGCCACAGGGCTTAACCTGAACCAAACAACTTCTATCAAACCAGATAGAAAAATACAGCATGGAAAATATTAGTTTGCTGAATGGCAGCTCAAATAGTTTTAGACTTGTTTTAGTACTAGCTTTGGATTTCTGTTAGGGGACTGGTTTTAGGACTGGTAATAAACTGGTTTCAGGGCTAGTTTTAGTCTGGTTTTAGGAATGGTTTTTTAATTGTTTTTTGGACTGGTGTTAGACTGGGTTTAGGACCGTTTTTAAATTGTTTTTTAGACTGGTTTTAGGACTTGTTTTTGACTGGTGTTAGGAATAGTTTTGGACTGTTTTAAGACTGGTTTTAGATTTGTGTTAGACTGCTTTTAGGACTGGTTTTAAACTGTTTTTTGACTGGTAGTAGGACTGTTTTTTTTTATTATAAGTGTTAATAATAAAATAAATAACAATAATAAAGTGTTAATGAGCCCGTTTATGGTTTTGCTGATCTAACCTGTGACCGTGTTAACGTGCAGGTCTGCTGTCGGCCATGGACCTGGTGGAAGTGAACCCCGTCCTGGGGGCCAACAGCGAAGCCGTGGAGGCCACTGCCTCCTTAGCGGTCGACGTCATCGCGTCCTGTCTGGGACAGACGAGAGAGGGCGCTCACAGGTCCATCAATGTGATCCCCTCGGAGAAAAACGACACAGAGCAGCTCTGCCTCTGAGAGCGTGACGCGCAGCTACAAACTTTATCAACCGCATCCCGACCATTCCGCATATTAAGACTGCAAAGACCGAATCTGTTTTAGTGGCTGGCGTTTGGAAGGTTTTGTTCCCGTCTCTCTGTCTATGATCTTTAATCAAAATTATGAAAGGGCTTTGATAAAACGTTCACACCGGTCCTGCTGAGAGAAGCCGCTGACATAATTTAGAAAACCAATATTGATGGGACAACGGTTTGTTAGTAACTTATTTTGTTCCTGTATGTCGTAAGTTAAGAGTGAGAGGACACAGCTGCACGTATTTATCCTGTGTTTGGTTTACAAGAGAAGGTAGCTGCCTCAGAGGTAAGAAGCACCAAGTCTGGTTTAGTCTGAGGTTCACGCGCTCACGTGGATGTGCTAGGTAGTTTAAACTAGTCTTTTGAACCAGCTATGGTTACTGTATTTTCTTTAGTTTACTTTTTTATTTTAACAAAGAAGATTGTAGAAGGACCGTGTGTATTTATGACTTCTTCTCGTAATCAAGCTTGAACTGATTTAGTGTGTTCTAACTTTGATTTGATGTGGCCACTGAATGAACATTGTTCTTGTAACAAAGAGGTTCTATTTTGGTCTTCCATAAAAAAAAAAAAAATTCATTTGTAAAGGTGTCTTACTACTTCTTTACATTTCATCCTCTGGGGACAACAAATGTCGGCACAAAATGACGAGCTGATGCATCAAAGGATGTCAAACATTTTAAAAGATGCAGGAAAAATTGTACTTGATAAGAGTCGTTAGGATTCATCTTCTGGGGAAAATGAATGTCTGAGGCATCAATCAAATATTTGTTGAGACATTTCACTAGACACAATGAACATGAGCCTCAGTGGGACTATAGTGAAAGTCAGGAATTTAACCTAAGTATGTTATCCTCTGGGGACAATGACTATCAGCACAAAATGATGAACCAATGCATCAAAAGATGTGAACATTTTACAGGATGGGTGAAAAATTTTACCCGATAATGGTGCTGGCAGAAAAGTCACCAGACTTGTTAGGATTCATCCTCTGGGGAGCATGAATGTCTGGATCATAGTCCATGGCAATCAATCCATGTGTTGAGACAATTCACTGGACACAACAAATGTAGGCCAGGTCAGCGATTCACCAAAGGTATTCTATCCTCTGGGGACAACAAATGTCAATAAAAAAATGATGAGCCAATGCACCAAAAGATATCAAACATTTTACAGGATTCGTGAATAATTTGACCTGATAATGGTGCTAGCAGAAAAGTCAGTAGATTCATTCAGAATCATCCTCTGGCGAGCATAATTTCATTCAGAAGTTGTGTCAGTGGAGTAAAGCCGTATGATGACACTGCTATCATTTAGCATGGCTAAAAATCATGCTAATACTGGAAATAAAATAAGAGCCAGTTTTTGTCCTTTACAGAACTTGTTATTGGTATTACTGCTAATAGTTATATAGCAATATTTAATAATTCAAATGAAAACCTTTGTACTTTAGAACAAATAAAATTTAGTACTTTTGTGTTTTTAAAGAAATATAAAGTCAATATTTTAGACACAAACGTCAAATTAAAATAAACTACTTCCTCCTACCAACCCCACCCCCCTCCACCTGGCCCACATAAACATGTTTTTGTACATCACACCTGGATGGCATGATACGGATGCAGAGGACAAACATGGACCACTTCACTGACACCGCACCAAAAATACCCTTATCACCGATGATTTGGGAATTAATTGGGTCGTAACAGATGCTGACCTGACCTGCAGCTCCAGCCTGTCACTCCACAGCGGATGTTTTTTCTTTAACCTGTCTGGAAACATCACATAACAGAGCAAACCGAGGTTAAAGATTAGCTTTAATGGTGGGAAGGCTGTCGGATGACCTTTGATACCTGTGATTTGTTATACAGTGATTAGACGTTGAAACATTCACACGTCTGTAGTAGAGTTTCAGTGGGATACTGGGCACGACAACACTGAGGAAAAATAGATTAAACTGGTGTCATTTCATCTTTTTCTGTTTTCAAAGTAAAATTTCACATTTGACCCGAGAGTGTACGGATTGAAGAGCAAGTCGCTGACATCCCTGCCATCAGAAATGTCCACAACATCTTCCTGCAGGGCGTCACTGGCGGATAAAACAGTGCAAATCTCAGGTCAGAGAGTTTCTGTGTCTTTGGTCCATTACCAGGTTCAACCACCTGCTCACGGACACAGAAGCTCCCCTCGGTGCCCTCACAAGAGCAGCAGGACAGTTTTATTGCTATCGGAAAGTCAAGAGGAGAAAGACGCAGACAATCTTGAGAATCCACAGTCAATTTTCACACGGCGACAGTTCGCTCATCGCCGGAAGAACTTGAGGTAAATCACAGCGCCCAGGATAGCCAGCTCCATTAAAATGATGACAGCTAACAGCAGCTTGTTGGTCATCAGCCTAAGAGACAGGAAACAAAACGACGGGCAGAAGTTCAGGTAAAATGTTCTTTTACACAGATTACAGAGGTAGATCGGAGGCTTCAGCAGTGAAGCAGGTGAGTGAGGTCGTGATGGGACCGTGGATACAATAAACGAGGGTTCATCCCACGTTGAGAAAATAAAAAAAGATGAGAACTGAAATATTTCTGTGATGTGCAGAATGTTTATTATGACAGGAAATGACTTCTTCATTAGTTTGCAGTTACATTTTTGGCAATTTTACCAAAATAAATAAAATGAATCATGTAAAACTTTGAAAAAAAGCCTCTGAAAAATTCCACATTTTTAATCGGAAGAGTGAAAAAAAATTAAATAGGCTTTTTGACTTTTTAGAGTATTTCATTAAAAAAGAAAAGACATAAAATATTTAACCTCCTCTGGGGAAACACTCACCGCCGTGACATGGCACGAAGAATTTTTCTGCTTCGACTGAGGTTCTCTCCGGTGTTCACCAACTAATCACAAACAAAACAAAGAGGAGATTTAACACACTGATCGTATTTATGAGCTGAACGACACAAAGCTTCTGAAAACAACTAAAGACGACCTCCAAAACGCAAGTATTTACTTTTATCATTATTGATCAGATCAGAAGTAATAAGATCATTTCTTCTCTTCCTCTGTTCTGGTTTCAGGAAATTAACTAAATGTTTACTGCGTTCTTATGGAAAGATGAAAAAAAACAAGTGTGAAACCATTTCCAGACTCTTTGGTGATTTAAATGTCCCGGATGTTTATTCTTAGCTTATAATAGCAGGTGTCCATTGTGTTGGGAGGATAAAGAGCAGTCTGAAACAGGTTGTTTGGGTCGCTTAAACAAAAACAAAAAAAACAAAAAATCATTGCAGAAAAAAGAACAAACGCTCGGCTCACTGACTCTTTGTGGTTTCAATCTGAATGTTTAAACCTCTGAAGACCTTCAGAGGAATCTCTTCATCTCTAACACGGTGTGGCTGCTGTTTAATTTAATGAGTTAAAAGCCATCAATAACCGTGATGTTCGAGATGCTGTGAGAAGCAGAGGAAGTGTGCTGCAGCAGTGGGAGAGTCTCTGACCACAGAGCTGTGAGGAAAGATATTACAGCAAGAAAATTACTTGTAACCGTCTGTTAGACAAGCAATTATTAAGATGAAGGTTTAAGTGGGTCAGACGTGTGCTGGCACGGCTGCAGACACATTAATACAGTTACTGTGAAAACACTCTGGGGCTCAAAGCAATATGTCGTTTGGTATTAATCCTCCACCGTCCCCCGGAGGAGACGCAGTGATTGGTCCAACTCTCACAGTGAAGCTACATTTCGCCTTGACACCGATGGAGGGAGCTCAAGTTCAGAGGTCAGGGTTCAGGTCGTCTTTGAATTCAGTTAATCTCAGTTAGACCTTTTATTTACTGGTACTTCACCTGCTGTATGAAGCATTAATCCAATGTTTCAGAGGGACCCTGAAAGCATCATGAACGCACGATGTGCACAGGACTTCTTATGATGTCGTCAGACACTCTGGTCGACTTCACCTCTTTTTTAAAAAAATTGTTTTAATTATCTTTTTTGTGTGTTTGTCTGACAACAACATCTCAAACAAACCACAGCTGCAACGTCCAGTAGTGCACAAAACAAACGACAGTAAGTAGCATCTTGCACGGAGTAGCAGGAAGCAACAACCTTCAACAGGAAGTACTCCATGTTTCATCTCTTCATCAACATCAGCACTTAAATTCCACGTGTTTTTCTGACCGCTGGTACGTGAACATTTGCCGTTTGACCGCTCACTCTGTTTCTGGTCCGGTCCAGCTGTTCCCGCTGCTCCCCCAGCTCCTCGATGATGTCCGTGCCGATGTGCTCTGTCTCGGCGGCGAGGCGGTGACTCCGCTCGATGCTCTGGCTGGCGTTGTTCAGGGACTCGGAGCCCTGCAGCAGCAGGGCTCGCTGGGACTGCTGGTGGGTCTGCAGAGGCAGGAAAAAAAAGTTAAAAATTAAAACATTTACAAGAAGAAAAACTCAGAAACGTATACGTCCTTGGAAAACAATCAGTTTTGTTTTAATACATTTCAGAGGTGCTTTTGGACATAATTAAAAGGTCAAACTCACACTCTGCTGGTTCTGTGAAGAGTAGATCCCCTGGTGACTCCCCTGCAGCGGCTGGGAGGTCGAGCCGAACCCGGGCGAGGAGCTTTTCATGTCCCTCTGCAGCTTCCCCAAATCTCGGCGGTACAGACGCAGCTTTGTGCTCATCGTGTTTCGGTAGGACAGAGGAGCGTCACGCAGCTCACCTTCCAATCCCTGTAACTGGAGACAGATGAGGTGGAAGAGGTGAGAAACTGAAAGCAGAGGTCAAATTCAATGGAAAAATTTGACAATTCCTGTATGGTTTGTCACTCGTTTTAAAGCCCGTGGTGGAAAATAACTGAAGTTTAATTCTGTGGTGCTTTACATGTCAATTTATAAATCTACTCCTCCACATTGTTGATTGAAATCTTTTTTTTTTAAATTAAACTTCACTGCATTTGTTTGAGAGTTTTAAGATACCTACACACAGATGTTTCAGAAATAAAAGATGTGATTGATTTAGATCACCTAATAGGCCTAATAGAATAAATCACAAATCAGAAGCTGCATTTTAAAGACTCTTTAGCCTCTTCATAATAATCTAGTTCAGGTTTGATGAGTCTAAGTATAGTAGTTTTACATCTGGTTCAGGTCTAATGTGGTCTAGATGTGGAAAAAAAAAAAGCAGTGAAACATCCCAATTTTTTGCATTTTATCAAAGAGAATAAAGGTTTTGAAAATCAAAAACTGTGTTTTAAAGAATCTTTAGACTCTCTAGGATAATCTAGTGCAGGTTTTACTAGTTTAATTATAGTGGTTATAGATCTGAACCTGGTCTCATGTGGTATATGTGAAAAAAAAAAAGCATCGTCACTGACAGAATAAAGGTTTAAAAAATGTGAGTGTGTTTCTCGGCAGAGTTCAGGACAAACAAACGAATCAGAAGCTAACTTCAGGGTGGTTTAAACAGGCAATAATACACAGAGGTTTACTGAAACTGACACGAAGTGAAAGGAAATGAGCTAACAGCTGTATTAACCATCAGATAAACAGAGAGCAGCTCACCACTTCCTCAGCCTCCCCGTGCCGCTCATCGAAAGTCCTCACCAGCCTCTTCCTCTCCTCTGCAGGTGACACAGCACAGCTTTCAGTTATAAAACACACAGCGTGTCTTTCAGACAATTAACTCGTTAAACAAACTGTTTACCTCCGTGACATCTCAGAGCCCTCTCTGGCATCAGCTTCAGCTCCTCGTACAGAGATAGGTAGATCTCGTGCAACTTCTCGAATTCCTCCGAAGACATGTTGTGATATCTGTGGCTCTTTCTTTATAAACTATTGTGTCTTTTGCTGTTAAAAAAAAAAAAAAACACACAAATTACGGTCACAGCTGGGAGTCAATCTCGGAGTTTTGGTTTGATGCTAATCAGATCCGCGGGACTCTTCCGCATGATGGCCCTCGTGACTAAAAGTGCCTTAAACTCCGGAACAAAAAAAACCCCGAAAGAAAACATTGTTTCGGTGCTAAAAAATTAAAGCAGCATAAATTTTACATTCTGTATAAAATGTAACTAATTAATACTGCAAAGGTTTTTTTGAAAACAACCTAAACGCACCTTAACAACCATTTTACGCAGGCACGAAGCGGACAGCTTTCCAAGGCCTTCTGGGAAGTGTCGTTTTTTAACAGGTATGCCTGAGAAAACGTATTATGGTTTCTTTTGGACAAATATTACAGTAGTTATTACGTTATTAGAAACTATTAAATGGGTCTTGATGTGTAAATGTGTGTGCTACAACAATTAATTTAAGTTGATTATTCAATTTTAGGCGGGGATTTGATTTCCTTCATCTTTTGGATGTACAATTATTTTGACAATGATTATTGTTGATTTCTTTTGTGTCTGTTGGTTTTTATTTATTAGTGTCAAAAGTTCAAATTAAGTTTTTATAGGTAAAAAATATTAACTAAATAAAAAAAAAAATGCTCATAATCTGACTACTGCCAGTTCCATTCTTGCAAGTATTGAAGACTACAATCCCATGATTCAGCTGGCGGTGTATCTGCGCCTCGTACCCCTCTTTGCTTTGACATCAGCTGTTCTGCCTCCACAACAGTAGCATCCTGCTGGAAGAGACAGGACCGCGATGTTTCTCTTCCTAATGATCGCGGGTGTCGGAGCGGTGACGCTGCTGGTCATTTCATTCGCGCCTCACATACGGTAAGAAGCAGAAACGGTCGTTTTCCCGACTGAAATCCGGCGTTTCACACATCACGGTCAGGCTTGGTGTTGGTTGACACTGATGTAATTATTAACGCTGAGGTCCATTTCATTATTACAAAACCTCCGCCTGCTCTTTTAATCCCACTTATCCTCCCTGTTAACACCTTTTTTTCATTTTTTTTTTTTTTTCATTTATTTCCTGGTAATTTCACACGATGCTGATTGATTTCCTGAGCAGAAATCAATGAGACACAAATGTTGGAGCAGTAGGAGTTTCTGCACAGAGATGAACCGGGTGTCTTCCAGCTGAGCGGCTCGGGCCTATCAGCGGCACGCGCGTGGGAGGAGTTCTATTTGTATGCATCACTCCGGCTGATCTATTGGTGACGGGGCGGTGCTGATCGGTGGGATCAGGGGATCGGACGAGCTGACTGCTGCTCATTGTCCAACTTTCTATGTGAATAATTAAACCAGTCCGTCCACATGTCCAACCCTAACGAGGACATAAGTTATACTGACTCTGTGTGTGTGTGTGTGTGTGTGTGTGTGTGTGTGTGTGTGTGTGTGTGTGTGTGTGTGTGTGTGTGTGTGTGTGTGTGTGTGTGAGTGAACAGGAACTACGCAGCAGGAGGAGTGTGTAAATCCACAGCTAGCCTGGATGGGAAGACAGTCCTCATCACCGGGGCCAACACAGGCATCGGGAAGGAGACGGCCCTGGACCTCGCAATGAGAGGTGACTTTTTTATATATATATATAATTTTAAAATACTACTCTTTAATCTGCATTGTAGTAATTTTATTATTTTTGCAGAAATTATTGTCAAAAACAGTCCCGTTTTTATGTCTCGGGTTGTACGTCCATCACGTTCTCGTGATATTTCAAGAATGCCTTGAGGGAATTGGGTCAAACTTGGCATGAACATTCACTTGATACCAAGAATGAACTGATTCGATTTTGAGGGGTAAAGGTCAAAGGTCATGGCAGCTGTTACCCCAATTCGACACATTCCCGTGAACATGATATCTCAAGAACGCCTGAAAGGAATTTCTTCAAATGTCACAATCATTCACTTGGCCTCAAAGATGAAGTGGTTTGAGAT
This sequence comes from Brachyistius frenatus, assembly GCF_029030835.1. Lineage (NCBI taxonomy): Eukaryota > Metazoa > Chordata > Actinopteri > Embiotocidae > Brachyistius > Brachyistius frenatus. The sequence goes on from NW_027210701.1 coordinate 727,534, forward strand.
GGGTGGTCAAAGGTCAAAGTTCAAGGTGACTGCGACCTCTCGTCACTCTCATACATCTGTCCTGTTCTCGTGAATGCGATGTGTCAAGAATGCCTCAAGGGAATTTGTTCAGATTTGGCAAAAACATGAACTTTGACTCAAAGCTGAACTGATAAGATTTTGGTTGTCAAAGGTCAACGGTTGAGGTCTCATCCATTTTCCACTGTGAACTCGATATCTCAGGAATGCTTTGAGAAAATCTCTTCCAAAGTGGCACCAACCATTTATTTGGACTCAAGGATGACCTGATCAGATTTTGTAGGTCAAAGGTCAAAGGTTACTGCGAGTTCACATCCATTTCTCTTTGTGAGCGATATCTCAGGAGGGCTTTCTTTTTTAAAATCAAAACAAACAGGAGTTGAAGCTGTTTCCTTTGTACTCGCCGTGTTTTAAAAGCTGTCCGATATTTTATGTTTTTGACATAAAATGTGTGTCTGCTCTAACAAACAGTTTTCTGCATGTTTTCCCTCACATTAGGTGCTCGGGTGATTATGGCGTGCAGAGATGTGGAAAAGGGCGAAGAGGCCGCGGCCAGCATACGAGCATCATGCTCCACAGCAGAGGTGGATGTCCGGGAGCTGGATTTGGCCGACACCTGCTCGATACGAGCCTTCGCGCAGAAGTTCCTGAGCGGTGATGAAGAGGAGCGGTTTAATACTCATATCTACATACAGAGCTGAGTGTATTCTTATCTAACAGGGTTTTTCTTCTTCAGAGGTCAACCATCTTCACATCCTGATCAACAACGCCGGCGTGATGATGTGTCCCTACACAAAAACCATCGACGGCTTCGAGATGCATATTGGAGTCAATCATTTAGGTACAAACTCGCATAGATCTACTGTAATCTATAAAGTCTCTAACAGGAAGTGAAAAGTCCACAGGGATCCCACTCCGAGTCAAACTCTGACGGTTACTGATAGAAAGTTGAATTTAATAACCTCTAATGAAAATTACACTGTTTGTAAAAGGCAAGGCAAGGCAAGGCAAGTTTATTTGTATAGCACATTTCAACAACAAGGCAATTCAAAGTGCTTCACATGAAACAATTAAAATCATCAAAACATAAGGCAAAGGAAAAGGAAATTTAAAAACAAGAACATTGATCGAAACATTAAAAACAGTCATTAAAACATTAAACAAGCTAAAAATAAAATAAAAGTTGCAGAGCAGTTTAAGAAATAAAATACAGTAATAAAATGCAGAAATGCAGGAAATTGATCAACATCCTTGAGTCTGATTCAATTGAAGGCAGCAGCAAACAGAAAAGTCTTCAATCTTGATTTGAAGCAGCTGAGAGTCTCAGCAGACCTGCAGTTTTCTGGGAGTTTGTTCCAGATATGTGGAGCAGAAAAACTGAATGCTGCTTCTTCATGTTTAGTTCTAACTCTGGGAACAGAAAGGAGACCCGTCCCAGACGACCTGAGGGGTCGGGATGGTTCATAAGGTCGCAAGATCAGAAATGTATTTTGGCCCTAAACCATTCAGTACTTTATAAACCAACAGCAGGATTTCAAAGTAAATTCTTTGTTGGACAGGAAGCCAGTGTAAAGACCTCAGAACTGGAGTGATGTGATCCACTTTCTTGGTCTTAGTGAAGACTTGAGCTGCAGCGTTCTGATTGACTTTTTTAGAGAGACCTGTGAACACACTGTTACAATAGTCGAGTCCACTGAAGATGAATGCATGGACAAGTTTTTCCAAATCCTGTTGATACTTAAGTCCTCTAATCCTTGATATATTCTTCAGGTGATAGTAGGCTGATTTTGTAATTGTCTTGATATGGCTGTTCAGATTGAGGTCTGAATCCATAACTACACCTAGATTTATGGCTTGGTTTGTGGTTTTTAACATCAGTGATTGAAGCTGAGCGCTGACTTTCAATCGTTCATCTTTGGCCCCAAAAACAATTACTTCTGTTTTATCTTTGTTTAATTGAAGAAAATTTTGGCACATCCAGTTGTTGATTTGTTCAATGCCTTTACCCAACCCTTGTATGGGATTATAGTCCCCTGGCGATATAGTTATGTAGATTTGTGTGTCGTCAGCATAATTATGATAACACACTTTGTTTCTTTCCACAGTCTGAGCCAGTGGAAGCATGTAGATGTTGAACAGAAGAGGCCCCAGAATTGAACCTTAGGGAACACCACATGTCATTTTAGTCCGCTCTGATGTGTAATTAGCTACAGACACAAAGTATTCTCGGTCCTTCAAGTAGGATTCAAACCAGTTTAGTGCTGTGCCAGAGAGTCCCACCCAGATTTTTAGTCTGTCCAGTAGTATGTCGTGATCGACCGTGTCGAATGCAGCACTGAGATCGAGTAATACTAAGACTGAAATTCTGCCACTGCCTGTGTTTAAGTGGATGTTGTTGAAAACCTAATCAAGAGCAGTTTCAGTACCGTGGTGCTGTCGAAAGCCTGACTGGAAGACATCAAAACACCTATTTATGGCCAAGAAGTTGTTCAGCTGTTGAAAAACCACCTTTTCAATTATTTTACTTAAAAATGGGAGGTTTGATATTGGCCCGTAATTTTTCATTGTTGCGGAGTCTAAATAGCCTTTTTTAGGAGAGGTTTGATAACTGCAGTTTTTAGGGCCTGAGGAAAGACACCTGAGAGAAGGGATGAGTTTACAATTCATAAAAGATCAGTGGTCATGCAGTTTGAAATATTTTTGAATAAGGGTGTTGGTATAATATCCAAGCTGCAGGAGGAGGACTTCAGATGTTGTATAATGTCTTCCAGACTTCCATGGTTGATTGAATGAAATTGTGTCATGATATTTGAATGGATCATATTTAGAGACGGGGACAACACATATCCTGTGGTTGGTGTGGAGGCACTTACTGCTTGTCTAATTTTCTGTATTTTGTCAGTAAAAAAGGAGGCAAATTGATTGCATGCCCAGGTGGATTGGAGCTCAGCAGCTACTGACACTGGAGGGTTTGTTAGCCTGTCGATGGTAGCAAATAAGGCACTTGTATTGTTATTGTTTTTGGTTATGATGTCAGAGAAGAAGGACTGCCTTGCATTTCTCAGTTCCAAATTATAATTGCGAAGTCTTTCTTTATAGATGTCACAGTGAACCTGGAGATTTGTTTTTCGCCACCTCCGCTCAGCTTTTTGACACTCTCTTTTCTCTATTCTGACCAGCGTGGCATTTCTCCAAGGAGATCTTTGCTTACCAGCAACAACCTTCACTTTAGTGGGTGCAATAGCATCAATAACATTTTTAACTTTAGAATTGAAGCCATCTACAAGCTCATTGACTGAGATGCCAGAGAGGGCTGGTGTGGAGGAGAACCTCTGAGTAAATAGTTCACTGGTGTTTTCAGAGATGTAACGCTTCGTCACCACCTCGGTTTGGACATTTGTGTGCAAGGAGATTGAACTCTCAAAGAAAACACAGAAATGATCAGAGAGTGCAACATCAGTCACAGCAACCTTGGAGATGTTTAGACCTTTGGTGATGATGACGTTCAGAGTGTGTCCTCTGTTGTGGGTGGGTCCTGTCACATGCCGAGTGAGGTCATAGTTATCAAGGACACCACATAGTTCTATAGACCTTCTGTCCTGGGGATTATCAACATGGATATTAAAATCGCCAACAATAACAACATAGTCAAAATCAATACAGATTATAGACAGCAACTCAGTAAACTCATCAAAGAAAGTTGCACAGTATTTAGGAGGTCTGTAAATGTTTAGGAATAAAGCTCGAGAGGAATTTAGAGACACATATTCAAAAGAAGTAAAATGACCAAAGGACATCTGCTTGCATTGAATAAAATAGCAACTCCACCTCCTTTCGTATGAGCTCTTGTTTCACTCATGAAACTGAAGTTGTGAGGTGTTGACTCAATAAGATCAGCTGCACTGTTATCTCGGTCCAACCACGTTTCAGTTAAAAACAAAAAGTCAAGTTTGTGCCTAACAATAAAATCATTGATTAAAAATGTTTTTCCTGACAGAGACCTGACATTTAATAAAGCTAAGTTTAATGTGTTTAAAGCTTTATTTGCCCAATTTATTTGGACAGGCTGTGGCTGACGAGAAATGACTGTTAAGTTTGATAACTTTGCAGATTTACTATTATTTCTTTGCAGCCTCACCATTCTTTTTCTATAGACTCTCAGGACAGGGATTGAGAAGGCTAGCTGCATACGGGGCCCCGACTTTTCCTGGAGTGAGTGGAGAGGAGGGAGACCTCGATCGGGTCTGGGGGGTGGAAGTAGGGGCTGGTGAGGGAGGTAAAGACTCCCCCTCTCGGAGGGGGGAAGAAAGTGGGTGATAAAAGTGGGCAGCACGGTGGTGCAGTGGTTAGCATTGTCGCCTCACAGCAAAAAGGTTCCGGGTTCAAATCCGGTCCTGGGCCTTTCTGTGTGGAGTTTGCATGTTCTCCCTGTGCTTGCGTGGGTTCTCTCCGGGTTCTCCGGCTTCCTCCCATCACCCAAAAACATGCACCTCAGGTTGGTTGGCGCCGCGGTCGTGGCAGCCTGTTGCAGCATCTCCCCCTCGGGATGCTGCTGTAGCGAAAGAATTTCCCCTCAGGGATTAATAGAGTACAATAAAAATAAATAAAAATAAGAGGTGGTCCCTGATGATGAGGTTGGAGACTCCTCCTCTTGGCTCTCCTTAGGCAGGAGGGGTTGGGGGGGGCTATCCTTCCCCGAAGGTCTCTACGGCGATGTTGTGGGGTTATCTGTTGTTTAGACTCCTCTTGTCTCATGTCCTCGGCAGTGGGAACACACTGGTGACGCAGGAAGTAAAATAGATTAAAGGTAAACATTCGTACCTCTAATCTTGTTCAGTTGTTCTTGTTCTTGTTGACTTGTTCAGGCAAACTCCATCTGCCTTAAAAGATGTCTGCGCTCCCAGAAAAGGTAGAAATTGTTCATAAAATGTACTGGATGGTCAGTACATGCAGTTGACAGCCATTTGTTCAGTGCAAACAGCCTGCTGAATCTTTCATCTCCTCCTCTGACAGGTGGAAGAGGGCCTCTGATAAACACCTCAGCTGACTGTGTTTAACAGATCAATAAAGTCTCGCTTCAGAACTTCAGACTGTTGTTTCACAATATCACAGCTTCCTGTATGCACGATGATGTTTTTCACCGTGGGATGGTCAGCCACGATGTCCAGGATTTTGTCTCTCATGTTAGAGACCATATCTTTCGGAAAGCAGAGCATTTTGATGTTCTTACTGCACATCGTTCTACAATCTTTTACAGCAAAGTCACCAACAATTAGAGTTTCAGGCCCAGTCATTAGCTTTCCCTGCGGCCTTTTACGTTCACGTTTACTCTCAGTTCTTACCCCGCTTTGAGAAGATAGCTGCTTATCCAGGTCATCAGATGGAGATTTAGGATCCTGCAACAATGGAGCAAATCTGTTTTCAAGTTGTAGGCTCGGTTGTTGTGGAGGTTTTTTGCTGGTTCTCCTTTTCTCAGTGGTCCTTGGCTGTGTCCTGCTGAGTGCAGGGGTTGAGGAGTTCTGCCTGTGTGGTAGTGCAGGCCAGCCAGTCGCATCACAAATCTCAGGGCACTGGGCTCGGCCTGTTAGTCGTCCTCACACATCCTGAGGGTATGAATTCCTCTTCAGCTTTGCACCGAGAGAGTTCCAGGGAGGACTACTGTTTGAAGATTCATCATCTGCTGTACAGCCCTCCTGTTTCTAGTTGGCTGGGTCTTGGCTTGCGTTTGTCCGTTTGCGTTTTGAGTCTGTGGTAAAGTGGTATCATTCCCACACAGTCCATTTACCTCCACGTTCACTTCTAGTCGATGGGTTTTTGTTTCCAAGACTGCAATCTTCTGCAGGAGTTTGTGGTAGTCGTCCGTGGAGAAGGGAGGCATCTTGCTGCTGCAGAGGACCGCTGACTGATCCTCTATACATATAATAAATCAAATCCACCGACTCACCTCTTATCAGGTCACTTCCTCCTGACGTCCCTCCTGATCGGGTTGCTGAAGCGCAGCGCGCCGGCCCGGATCGTCGTGGTCTCCTCTCTGGCGCACAACTTCGGCTGGATCCGTTTCCACGACCTGCACAGCCAGGGCAGCTACAACAGCGGGTTGGCGTACTGCCAGAGCAAGCTGGCCAACGTGCTGTTCGCCAGAGAGCTGGCGCGCAGACTCAACGGTACGAAAACAGAGGAGAGTAGACGTGATCGTGGTGTTTAAAGACCCTGCAGTGTGCACAAGTTTATACCGTTTTAAATCCTAAAAGTAAAGGAAGGACTCGGCTCCAAAGTGTCATCATTTTGTTGATAAAAAAAAAAAAAAAAAAAAAAAGATGAATGTTAAATGTGAGGCCATTTATTCTGAGCGAGACTGTTTTTTTTTGTGGTATTAATTAAGAGTAAATAAAATGCTTCCCGTTGCTGCTACCTCAGGCACCAAAGTGACGGTGAACTCGGTCCACCCGGGCACGGTGAACTCTGACCTGACGAGACACTCGACGCTCATGACGATACTCTTCACCGTCTTCTCCATGTTCCTGAAAACGTCGCAGGAAGGAGCGCAGACGAGCATCTACTGCGCGGTGGCCGAGGAGCTGCACTCCATCTCTGGGAAACACTTCAGGTAAAAGACGACCAGCCAGGAAATAACTCGGAGCATTAAAACAGAAGGCTGAAAATACGTTTTACTGACAGGGAATTATTACATTTAAACTTCTTTGTTTAAGAATACGGCTTCATTCCCGCTGCCTGCTTTAAAACTTTTAAAGCTTTAAAGACCACAGAACACTTGTCACCTTTACTCTACATCAGTGACTCTAACATGGTTTTGCTTTTAAGACAGTTTGTCATTTTTATTATTTGATCGTGCACTACTCCTCTTTACAATGAGTCTGACATGTCCACTGCTGGGACGAGTCAGGCCAACGCCTCAGTCATTTCAGGTTAAGTCCCTTTTACAACCATGGCACTAAAAAAGTTGGGACGCCATGTAAAATGTAAATAGAAAAAGAATGCCAGGATTTGCTAATCATGTAAACCCATAATTAACCCTTAACCCTTAATTGTAATACTCATGATTGAGTATAAAAATATCTTTTCAGAGAGGCAGAGTCTCTCAGCAGTGAAAATGGTAACAGGTTCACCACTCTGTGAAAGACTGTGTGGGAAAATAATGCAACAATCTAAGAATAATGTTTATTAACGTAAAACTACAAAGAATTTGTAGATTTCATCATCTACAGTTCATAATATCATTAAAAGTTTCAGAGAATCTGGAGAAATCTCTTTACACAAGGGACAAGGCTGAAAAGCAATATTGGATGGTGGTGATCTTCGGGCCCTGCATTAGAAACAGACTATTCTGTCATGGAAATCACTGCGTGGGCTCAGGAACACTTCTGAAAACCATCTTCTGTGAGCACAGTTCATCGCTGCATCCACAAATGCAGGTTAAAACTCCACCATGCAAAGAAGAAACCAGATTTAAACATGATCCAGAAACATTAGATTTTTGTTTGTTTGTTTGGTCTATCTTCAATTAAATATCATTACAATCTATTTTCATTTACATTTTACACATCGTCCCAACTTTTTCAGAAACTGGGTTGTGGTTTGATCCAGTTGCAACTTTTAAACTTCAGAGTTTTCTGAAATGAATCAGAGCCCCTTAAAACAGAAGCAGAATTATTGATCCTGATTATTTTAACTGCATCTATAAATAAGTGAAGTCTCATTAAAAAAAAAAAAAAAAAAAAAAAGTGCCGCAAAATTGAAGAAAAAAACAACAACACTTGGGGCAGTGAAGCTGATAATCATGCACGAGGTCAAGGAGAAATGTGATGGTTGCACCCAGAGTGATGACTCATACCATCATTAGGTCTTATGTAATAATCACTCCTCCTCCTCCGGTTTCAGTGACTGTGCCCCGGCCTTCGTCGCCCCGCAGGGACGCAGCGAGGAGACAGCGAGGAGACTGTGGGACGCCAGCTGCGAGCTTCTCGGCATCGAGTGGGACTGAATCGACTTTTTTTTTTTTTTTACCTCAGCTGTCCGAGGAGTTCCTCCTTCATTTCTGTTGGCGATCATTTCATTGGTTCCTTTACGGTCTTCGATGTTCTGTATTTATGAATAAGCAGTCAGGTAAATTACGTCAGCGGTGCGATGATGTGGAGTTGCTTTTTCGTGTGACGACGTAGTAATTACAGCATAATAACGTGAGTATTTTGGTGCTCTGCAGCAGCTCCTCGGGCCAAAAGCACTCGATTGAATTATTGTGAAAAAACACAAATAACTCTTTTTGACTCTATTTTTGTGACACAATGTGAATACAGTGTTGGCAAAAAAAAAAAAAAAGCAACTTGATGTACTGTAATGCTGTAGGATACAGTGCCGGGTCGACGCAGGGTAACAGACCAGCATCTTTCTTTTCTGATTTCTCCAGAATTTGCAGTGAAACTGAATTTTTGTGCCAACGTTTCTAAAAAAACAAAACAAAACAAAAAAAACAACTGCAGGGGTTCTTAGTTTCCAGGTTGATTATTAAACTCTCGAACATCCGCGTGAGTCTGAGCCACAGTCACAACTCCAGTCGCATTAAAGTATTTTGTGATAACAAACAAGATTGAGGAGGTTTTTCTATGTCATTGCGATGCGTGCAGCGATTCTTTTTCACCCACTTCATCGGCTCGCTCTGCACATTCCTGGACTAACGACGGTTTTTACATCCATCGGGATCTTCATGTTTGGTTTCGCAGCATTCACAACGCAGGGTTGCCAAGAGTTTACATTCTGTGTTTTCTACAAGTGGAACATGCCTTTTACTACATTTACATTCATTTTCAGAGTTGAATGTTTACATTTTATGTAAATAAACTGAATTATTACTATAAAGCTGCTTCTTTGAATCATTTTAAATCGGAGTTGGGGAGGAAGAAACGAACGAGAAACGGAGAAATTTATCATTTTGAAGCTGAGAAATCAATGACTCAGAACGCAGGAGTCATGTTTCATCACAGTGTTTTTGACTGAATGGAAAAATACTAAAAGAAGTTTAGCATCTCACGTCTGTAAGGCTGCATTACCAACTGCAAAGTCGGCAACTTCCCAGCAGCCTCAAATAACAACATAACCTCATTAATCCAAAAATTAGACCTCCATCTTCCATCCTGTGGACACGGTAAGGAGACCAGGTGTCCCTTCACAAACTGAAGGACGAACCTGCAGCCTGCAGAGAACACTGTGAGTTGGACAGACATTGAAAATGTTAGAAGACCTACTCTGTGTCCCACATGTGGTTGGTTTGTTTGTTTGGAACCAACAGCTATTTTCATCAATTACACCTCTAACAAGTAATTTATTTAATAACTGATGTGGTGTGGTGGATTACATTTCAGAAAAATAGCCCATTACTCCCGGATACCTGTAGTTTGATAAACCTGCCAAAACACAAATATTTTGACTTAATAACATAAAAAACTGGAAAAAATTTACATTTCAGAAGCACGAACTTGTGAATTTCTTTTTTTTTTTTCTTTAAAAGACACAAATTTTTAATGTTTTAACCATTTCATCAACTAATCATTTCAAAATTAAATAAATCTATAGTAAGGGCCAATCACAAGAAATGTAAAAAAAAGCACACATTTCCCAATAAATCCAACTTTAACTGATTAATTTGAATTAAAAAAAAGTCACAAAATGAAACATTAATATTGCATATTTTTTAATATTTATTTTTTTAATTCCATTTTATTTTACAAGGAATGGTGAAACCACTCACGAGTGAAGATCATTTGTCCCTGCATCGTAAACGCAGTGACTAGTTACATATTTTTACAGTTTTTCCCCAAAGGTTTTTTTCTTTTAATTCATTAAAGTGCGGCAGTGATGAATCACAACAGAGAGTTCTCAGGAGGATTCGAGTGCATCTCACGTCTAAACCGGGTTCTCTTCATCACGGAACGATCTTCATACCGGTGCAGCAGAGGGAAATAAAAACCTACTTCCTGGTCACGTGATCTGAAAGGCAGCTTCAGCAGCACAGTTGATTGTCACCTTAAAGAAACCTATTTTTACGCTGACGTAGGTTGTAGGTTCAAAAACAAAATACACATCAACAGACAACATATGGCAACATTGAAATCCCTTTTTAAAACATAATTTGACTCATTTTGACAAGTCAGTCATGATGGATTTATAAACTTCAGACAAACATCAGTCCCTCCAGGAATTCTGAGTTTTTTTTTTTTTTTTTACTGTTCCGATCAAAAATGTTCAATTTTGTGCAAAAATCGCAAATCGAGGAAAAAAGTTTCACTTTTAAAAATGTACTCCACGATAAACAGTCCATGTAATCACTTCCTGTGATGAAGCACACGCTGCTGTCATAACACAAGTGCAGTCTGTTACAGCTGAAAGTCTGTAGAAAACAAACTGAACTATGATGAGACCAAATTTCCCACAAATCCCGTCACTTCCTGTTGCTCCACTTAGCTAACAGCAGTTTGTTTTGATGGTGAGAGGAGAAGGAGGGCGGAGCCTTACTGGTTGTACAAGAAGTTATATTTGTCGATAAAGTCAGTTTTATTTTGAAATGTTTACTTTATGCCCTAACTTTCTTTCTGGAAAAATTGTGTGAATTTTGCCGTAAATATTGCAGATGTCATGATTTCCTGGAGGGACGAAAATGTGAGCCGGATTTTGAATTCTCACGAGACAAAAACATGAACTAGAGAGCTGAATTTCTGAGGAAAGAATTAAACATGGAGATGGTCCCTTTCTGTATCCGACCTTTAACTTTTATGTTTCCAGGAAAATTTCTCATCAACATCTTAAATGCCCCCAAAAATACTTGTTTGATATTTCCTTAATAAAAAGGGAATATTCAGGGACAGCTGGCCACTAAATGTGCTGGTAGACTACAAAAGCAGTCTGTTCTGTACCGGAGGACACTTCATTACAAGTACAAACACATTCCACACACACACAGACACACACAGTAAGGACATTAAAGGGGGAAACTACGTCAGTCTTTGAGGCCTTCCAGCCAGTGAGAGATATTTTCCCTTTAGGCTGAGGTTGGAAACAAATCTTCCACGGCGAGTAAAGGTAACGTTTCTATTGTGTAAGTCTGACTGCTGACTCTGCAGTTATGTAATCTCATCGCTCCGGTGCGTTTACATTGTTCCCTCTCAGAGACCGTGAGGGTGGGAAGAGGCAATTTCCTCGTTGGAAATAAAGGTGATTCGAAGGCAGGAAGAACGCTCGAACAAAAGAAAAAAGGGGACGAGCTCGTCGGCGTTTCAGCACATTTTTCAGACCTTTCCTGGTTTTCAAATGTCATCAGATTTCCTCCCAAAATCGCTCGTGTTGACTCCAGTGTCCTCACGTTAACTCTTTAGCACACACTGCTGAGAGACAATGCTTTATCTCGGACTAACTGGTGCTTTTGAGTGAAATATTTGTGAATTTTACAAGAAATATGATGAAAAAAAGTGGTAAAACGTATCACCTATACTGAAGTCAGAATAATTCTCTGTAGTCCAAATTATATAAAAATTGTACAACTGTTTTACTGAGAGCTTCCTCCACCTATATTAGACATGAAAGTCCCGTAAAGTAACACTGCAAATGGTAGAAACATATTTTACAGCTCTGGAGGGAGCTGAGTGAAGTCGGATACTCTCATTCCCACGGTGACAAACGCTTAAAGCCCTCCGGCTCAGAGATCAGGTGTCTTTTGGTGTCGGTATCATGACTACCTCATCAAAAGAAGACAGCCAAGAGAGCCCCCGGGGAGGGGGGGTGATAAATCACTTTAAGTGACGTCACTTCAGTTGGAGGTTAAACGATTCAAGTTTTAGCCTGCTTAAGCATCTGTAACTGCAACTTCTCATCTCTGCAGCTCAGCGCTAAATCAACTGCAGCACACTGGAATCTCGAAGCAGATCGCCGGCAGTCGGGTCGCATTGTGGGAAATGTAGGCGCCAAGGAATAAAAAAGACGCTCCGTTTCTTCTGCAGTGTAATACATCGATGGAGAATTTGTTTTTAATGCAGGACTATTCATGCTAGTTAAAAGGTGTATGCTAAAGTGTTAGCAGGACACACCGAGAGCCACAGATCTGACCGGAGGACGACGTATCTGTAATGATTTACCCGAACAGCCGACCTCTTGCTGTCAGGTCTGGAAGGTCTTACTGAAGAGTGTTGGATTGGGAGGTCGTGCGCACTTGAAGTCCAGACTCCCGTGTGCTCCGTTGTGGCGTCTTTTACCTGACGTTGGCTCGGCCCTGACGCTGCTGAGACGACCTGCCGCTGTGCTCCGTCAGCCACTGCCGGCAGATGTTCTGCATCACCGAGTCCTGCGCTGCCTCGGCGGCCTGCAGGACGTCCTGCACCAGCGGGCCGGCCCGGCTCGAGTCCAGCTTCACCGCCAGCAGGTACGCCGGCCGCAGCTTGCTGCACACCAGGTAGGCTCTGATCTGCAGAGGGGGAACGGAGGCGAGACGTTGACGGTGATGACATGCAGCTCAAACAGGTAAACAAACAAGAGGAGGAATGAAAGTCTACCTTGCTCTCCGTGCTCTTCATCTCCAGGATGAGACCTTCCAGCTCTTTGGCCTGCGTCAGATCGGAGACAACAACAGACCTCATCACCAACCAGACAGAGAGTCATCACAGTACACTCGGCGTCTCCTCCTCCACTCACCTCAGCCGGTCCTTTATCTGCGTCGGAGACGTAGGTGAGGATGAGGGCGTCGCAGTCGTTTCTGGTGGCCGTTCCCGATTCGCAGACGCACTTCAGAAGCTGCCGCACGGCTCCGTACTGCTTCAGTCGGACGAGACGGTGGCCGGCGCGCACGTAGACAGACTGGGCCTCCAGCTGGAAGTCCTGGAGGAGATCATTGACATCAAATATATTTGTTTTGTCCACTTACATTGCTTCTCATGTTTTTGCCCATCTAACAGAGCATTTTCTTTATTTTCAAAAGTTGACAAAAACTTTCTTTAATAAAGTGTTTGTTTAATAAAATAAAATTTAAAAAAAAACAAAAAAACGTATTTTCAGCCCTTTAAGGGTCCTCACCTGTATGACTCTGTAAGCGATGCCAAACCCTTCTTCGATGTTTTTCCCTCCGAGCATCACCTAAACAATTTTTTTTTTTAAATTAAAAAAAATAAAGGACGTATTATTGATTTTATAATAAAACCTTTTTTTTACTCCTTATTTAAACCATGTGACTTTAAGGCTTCAAAATAAATATAAATACGCGTTCCCTCCCACATCTCTTATCATGTTGATAAACTCAATCTGTCTGAGGTGGATTATATTTTCCAAGTTAAAGAATGTAAACTGTTGGGATGATAATAAAGAAGTGGCGCGTCACCTTGCAGGCGACCTCCACCTTCATTGGGCTCCCTCCGAACAGCGTGGGCGGAGCGCTGGCCGACTTGGAGGACGGCTCACTGGTCTGTGGGGCCTTGGAGGACGTCGCAGTCTCACAGCGGTGCAGGAAGCGGGTCACCTCCAGCTGCAGCTCGATGGTGTTCATGTGCCTAAAGGACACAAAGAAAGGACATGTCCATCCTTTTAAACAACGAGCACAAAGATAAAAGGAGCCAGGAATATACTACACTATATTACACATGTACTTAACAACCTGGACACGTCACTGGATGACATCATCTTCCTGAACGAGTTGACCTGTGACCTCCTCCTCCCGCTGCCGCGGCCCTGCTGCTCCTGCAGGTACGTCCTCAGGTGCTCTTTGGCTCGGACCAGCCAGCGCTGCGCAGAGTCAAGTTTCAGCTCAACTTGGTCACATGAGAGACAAACGAACTGTTAAACTGTGAGGGAAACCTAAATACCTGCTGCTCTCCCAGCTGCAGGTAGGAACCTGCTCCGTGTGTGAAGAAGCGGATGCATGTCATGGCAGCGCGCACGTGGTCCTGTCCGGGTGAACAACAGTCATTTAGAAAATGCAAATAAAACCTGTTCTGACCACAAAAACCACCAGGAAGAAGCTCAGGAACATTCATAAAAGGAAATAGAAAACAGGAGTCGGACCATCATGAACTTCTGCAGCTGGTAGAGAGAGTGAAAGTATCTGCGCCGCTGCAGGAACTGGCAGGAGGCGATGAGGTAGCGGCTGCAGGCCTCCAGGCCCGGGTCCAGTTTCTCCAGTATTCCCTGCAGCATGCAGAGACGGCCCCGTTCCAGACTGGGCTGCAGGACGCCCTCCAAGAACACGTCCTCCGGGCAGTCCTGAGCAACGACAGAGTACAAAAACACACACGTCAAAGATTAAAGCTGAAACCAGGGAACATGCGGTTTGTGTCTTCGGTACAAACAGGTCCAAAAATAATGACCTGGAGCTCACAAACCAAAGGATGGACAGAGTTTGACATCCTGTCTGTTTTGAGATCTTGGCAGCAGCAGAGCATCAAACCTCTGTGAATCCGGGTCAGATGATCCCCTGACTCCACACGAGAGCTTTCTATTTTCAGACTTATGAAACTAGCCGATTAAAATTCACTGAATAAATGAACAGCTTTAAATATGTTTCAAACTTCCCAGAAATCTTCCAGGAAGTAATAAATCCACCGCTCTGAGCCTCACCTTGTTGAGGACGTACGCCAGGGCGTCGGTCACGCAGTCCCGCCGCATGTAGAAGCTGATGAGCGCCAGGTGAGTGCCGTACGTGTTCAGGTAGTAGAGACACTCCTGGTGGAGGTTGCTGCTCAGCGTCCTTCCCTCCGGTCGATCCGCCGGACCGAGCTCGCACAGGGCGTCCTCCAGCTCCCGCAGGGACGCCAGGATGTCCTCACCGAGCGACTGCTGCACACAAACGGTCACACAGAAGTTAAAAGGTACACATAAAGAAGTAAATAACGAGTGCATCCGATGAGGCTCTGTGTCCTCCCACCGTGGACAGCTGGATGGTCGTCTCCAGGTGCTGGACCACCTGCTGCAGCAGCAGGGGTCCCAGGTTGAGCTGGTTCCGGTCCGACGGAGCCTTCAGGCAGCGGGAGAACTTCTCCCTCGCTCCCGAGAGGTTTCCCGCCTTCAGAGACGCCATTCCCCACGCCTGCCACACACCGACGGGGTCCAGGCCGCTCTTAGTGGACACCTGGCGGAGCAGCCAATCAGCCGATCAGAAGAGCAGAGTTTAAAAACCAAATCTGATGCATAAATAAATATAAATAAATAAACAAACAATCAAACCTCCACAGCTAGCCGGTAGTGTTCGGCCTCCAGCAGCTGGTTTCGGAGACGTGTGACAGCAGACGTCTCCAGGATGTCGTCCAGAGACGGAACATATTTGTAGTTGGCTGTCACCAGAATCTTCAGCACATCCACTTTACTGATGTAACTGAGGACAAAGACAATAAATAAGAGACTGAAATCTGTGTGTGAATCAAACAGACGGTCAGATAGCTACTTTCATAACAGCTGTAGTGAGTAAAGTTAGTGAATCAACTCAATGACAAGATATCAACAAAACAACAATTAAGTAAAAAAAAATACAGATTAAAGAAAATGCAAGATGAACAATTAAATAAACAAAACCGTGTTAAAAATCAAGAAATAAAACTCAAAAAATAAAAAATTAAAGACCTGGAATAAAATAACAAAAAAATTTAAACCAAGACAATAAACATTATTTCAAATTTAAAGCCAGATTAAAGAGACAGATCTTTACTTTCCTTTTAAAACTCAGAGACTGGTGACATCCAGTATCAGGTTTAGATCTATTGCAGGGTTTTATCTACCATTATAAAACTTATAGGTGCAGCACCAAAGCTGTTTTTGACACCACCTAATCCGATTAAATACAAAATAATCATCACTTTTACACAGATATTGTAATAATAATGGTCGGAAATGAAGTGAAGTTGTACACTTTTAATTGAAAAACATAATATTGTCTTGGGGGAGGACTCGTCTCTCCTAAATCTTCCACTAACATAATGAAAAGTAATCTGGGGAGACCTCGAGAGTCCTATTTGACCACTCTGAGTCACCTGGTGAGTAACAGCCTGCACTAGTCAGTGTTGTTTGGAAATACTGTAAGTAAGTTATATAACTTGCAGTATCTGTGTTTTAGGCAACCAACAGGAAAAGATCTACCTGTGCACCTCTGTAGTAAAGAGGATTTTTTTTCAGAGGATTTGTTGGCGACCAAACAAACATAAATATGTCACTCAGATTATGAAGACTGTTGTGTGATAATGACCCTTTTTATGGTGCTGCTCTGCGTCAGTGAAATAAAGCTGTAATAACTTTATCATCAGATTACTTTCGCATTAATGTGCCTCTGCTTCATGTGCTGTTATTCTGCCCCTTAGTGGCAACTAAACTGATGCTGATAAACACTTCCTGCAGCAGCTTGTCCACTTCAGAGCTCTTGAAGTTTTTCTTCCTCCACCGTCTATAGTTTTTTGTTTTTGTCTTATTTATTGTTTCTCTCCCAGTTTCTGTGACTCTGTGTGCACACGGCCCTGCAGTCTCAGGCCCTTATATGGACATCGGCAGGAAGGTTATGCTAATTAGGAATGACCTGCACACGTTTTTAATTTACGAGGACAATTTGATTCATCAGTATATAAATACGGGTGAGAAAAAACAACAACTGTGGTTTAAGAACACGTCATGAATTTGATACAGAATTCTCTTAAGAACAAATTTAAGAATAAACTTCAGAAGAAATCAGTGAATGAAGCTCAATTATCTTAGAAAATAGTCAATAATTGAACTTTCTTTTCTTCTTCCACATCCAAATATCTCACCATCCCAATACTCGCCCAGTGGCTCTGACGTCACAAACAGCCGTCCACATCACGACAAACGTCTCACCTGTCACACAGGGCGAGGTCCTGGCTGCGGCCCACTTTGACGAACATCAGCTTGGCGCTGAACAGCAGCTGCCTCATGATGTCAGTGAGGAGGCAGGCGTCCACCTCCGGGTTGGTCAGCTTCCAGGACAGAGAGCGGCAGTGTCGGATCAGCTGGTGGCCGCAGGCGGTTTGGTCGCTGTGCAGAGACAAGACGGCCACGCAGAGGTACACGCTGGGAGCCTGAGGGGTTCAGGGAAAGAGTGTCGGCCTCAATACGCTGCAGATAACTGAAGGTGTTACAAGATGAAAATACAAAACACTCGCCGGTAATTATTTTACGGGAAAACGACGACAAAAGCTCAGAAAAATCAGCTACATACAACAAATACAACATTTTAGCCACATCAAATTCATGGGAAGGAAAAAAAACAACACCGGTGTGTAAAGATCTCGACAGGCGTCACATGGGTCCAGATGTGACGCTACGTGTGCGTATCCCGACCTGTTCGTAGTAGAACTCGCTCCGCCGCGTATGGTTCTCTGCAGGACTTGTGCTGAGGTGGAACTGCCGCTGGACGACTTCAGGCAGGTGAAGCATCCCGTCGAGAGCTTCCTGTGTGACCACGGGGGTCCTGGGTACCGCTGACGGAGGAGAGGACCGACGTGTTATGACGTGACGACAGTCAGGATTGTAAGATTCAGTCAAATTTGTGACATCATTTTTATTTACCTTCAGTCGGTTCCAGCTCGTCATCAGAACTGCAAAAGAAAAAACACTGAAATTTCAAATAATTGCAAAAGCTTTTAATGTTTATCTACATCCTTCCTCTCTCAGGTTGACAATCCTTCTTTTTCTTCTTCTCCGATTTGTTCCAGTTTTCAATCATTCAGTATTTTCTGTTTATCTTGTAATAATTTAGGAATTCATATGTATAATACAATGTTTGGTATGAAAATCAGCCGGATGAAACCAACAGAAACGTTTCCATCTTTTTCGAGAGCGACAAAACGGAGCTCAAGAGGGATGAAGACGAGTGAGTGATTATCTGATTAAAGAATAAATAAACAAGACCTGTGTCCACTTGTTGTTTATTTATCTGCATTCAAAAGTTTAGATAATTTCACTCAGATTTTGTAAATTAAAAAAAAAAAAAAAAACATGAGAAGCTGCATATTTTTCATTAAAAAACAAAAGATTTTGGCGGTGGACTCTCAAAACTTCCACCACAGACGTGCACCTAAATCTTCCACAAACTCACAAAAAACTCTGCTAATAGTAGAAGGTCGGGTGGGTATTATAGTTGGATTTATTCTGGTGAAAATGTTTAAGACAAGTCATCAAATAAAACCTGCTGCATTACTTCAAATTCTTTCTGCTAGATTTGAACCAATCCAAACCCGATGATATTAGATAATCTGACTGCAGAGGTTCTTACTCTGGGTGAAAGAAGGTGTAACACTGGTCACAGACTCTGACTTCCTCTTCAGGACACCCGTCAACCGTCATCTTCCTCTCGGAACACGCGTGACAAACCAGACGGCCGCACCTCCGACAGTGGTGACGCCTGTTGAACTGCAAGAGGAATAAATAAATAAACATGTTTTACGTAAAACCTCATTTCTTTTTAATCTGTGTCATCCCCACTGTTATAACCGCTCACCATAGTGAACCTCTCCCTCTGGCAGACCATGCAGACGTGCTGCTGGGTGTCAGGGACCCAGTCTTTACGGGCCGGCGGTTGATCCGGAGGCTGGAACTCAGCGGGCGAGCGCTGCTTCCTCCCCGACGAGCCGCGATCCTTCTCCCTGTCGGCGCTATTCGTGGGGGAGGCGTGTGTCAGGGTGCTGCCTGGAAACAAAGTACAGTTAAGTAAGAACATCAATAATAAAGACAAGAAAGAAAAAAAAAGAAAAAATCTGTGATAACCACGTGCAGACGTCTCACTTGAGGAAGGTGTTGGAGATTCGATCCGGCTGGTGGACAGGGAGCTGCTGTCCTGAGCGGGACACTGGATCAGAGCATCCTGCAGGCTGATGATGGAGTCTGGAACAGAAAGAGTTCAAATATGTAAATATAACAGGTCAGAGCAACTAAACCGATGAAGACGGGCGACAAAACCAAGCTCGAGGGGGATGAAGACGGGCGACCGAGCTCGAATGGGTGACCGATTATCATTATCATATTAAGGAATAAATAAATAAGACTAAGAATCAGAGGGTATCCAGTGGCAGTTGAACCATCACTAAAACATTTGTCCAGGTGTCTACACCTGTCCACATCTGTCCTCATGTGTCCACAAGTGTGCTGCGTGCCACTGACCTGATCGAGACCTCTCTCGGGGGGCGCAGGAGAAGTCCAGGGCCTTGCAGGCGTAGTCCACCAGGAGCTTGTCGATGTCGTCGCTGCTGAATCCAGCCTCCTGACCCACCAGTAGGCTCCGCAGGGTTCTGACCGCCACGTCGGCCCAGTCCACCTTCAGGTTCATCAGCAGCTGCTCCAGCATCAGCAGAGGGTCCGATAGCAGCGGGAAGTAGTCGTGGCGGGCAGCCGGGGGCAGAGTCAGCAGCATCTGGAGAACACGCACACATTTACTCACCCTGAAGATGTGAAGCATGAATATGAATATGAATATGAATAATACTCCTTGATGGTGAAAATGGCATCCGTGTTACACAAGAACTGCTGAAACAGAAGTACTTTAAACAGCAATCAGGTGGAAGCATCATGTTGACCTTTACTGGAAGAATCCAGGTTTGAACTTCACTTTAGGTTTGTCTTTGTGTCAGAACAATACTCTCCACATTTTTTACATATTTTCCTGCAGATTAATTCACTGTTTTCCAATATTTTAGGATACAAAAAGTTGCAAAACTGTTTTCCACAAGCCAGAATTTCTAGAAGTGTGTAATGAGTGATGTCACTGAGTTGCAAGAAGGAAACTTTACTGACAACTGAAGGGAAATTACATCAAATGTTGCTGCAATTCTAGAAAACACAAGTTTGACCATTACATTACATTTCATTTAGCTGACGCTTTTATCCAAAGCGACTTACAATAAGTGCATTTCAACCATGAAGGTACAAAACCCAGAACAACAGGAATCAAGAAAATACAATTTCTTCAAGAAAGCCAAACTACAAAGTGCTATCAGTAAATGCCATTTTAAGCGCTACTAAAGTGCTACCTATAGGTAAAGTCAGAAGAGGTGTGTTTTTAGTTTGCAGCGGAAGATGTACAGAGTTTCTGCTGTCCTGATGTCATTGGGGAGCTCATTCCACCATTTAGGAGCCAGGACAGCAAACAGTCGTGATTTTGTAGAGTGTTTAGCTCGCAGTGAGGGAGCGACCAGCCGATTTGTAGCTGCAGAGCAGAGTGAACGGGGTGGGATGTAGGGTTTGACCATGTCCTGGATGTAGACTGGACCCGATCTGTTCGCAGCACGGTACGCAAGTACCAATGTTTTGAAACGGATGCGGGCGGCTACTGGTAACCAGTGAAGGGAGCGGAGGAGCGGAGTAGTGCGAGTGAATTTAGGGAGGTTAAAGACTAGTCGAGCTGCGGCATTCTGGATGAGCTGCAGAGGACGAATGGCGCTAACAGGTAGACCTGCCAGGAGGGAGTTACAATAGTCTAGGCGTGAGATTACCAGAGCCTGGATGAAATAAATCTCTAAAGAAAATATGGTGGATAGAGTACTCCTTAAAAACATCATATATATTGAAACCGTCTCCACACTCACAGACCTTGGAGCCCAGGTGAAGGGCGTGGATGTGCCGCTGACGTGCCGGAGACACCTGCCTCTGGAAGTGCAGGGTCAGATAGTCAGTCAGGAAGTGACACGTGGCCAATCCGGGGCGGCGGTCCAGAGCACGCTCACAAACATCCAGACCCACCGAGAAATCAGAGAGACCCTCGAGTAACTGAACAGACCAAGAGACGGATGGAGGAAATTAACAAGAGGAGGTGAAACAGCGACGCACGGAGCAAGAATTGATCAAAATCACAGTTAAACTCCTCTGACTTTTCTGGAACACATACAGTGGGTACGGAAAGTATTCAGACCCCTTTAAATTTTTCACTCTTTGTTTCATTGCAGCCATTTGCTAAAATCTAAAAAGTTCATTTTATTTCTCATTAATGTACACTCAGCACCCCATCTTGACAGAAAAAAACAGAAATGTAGAAATTTGTGCAAATTTAAAAAAGAAAAACTGAAATATCACATGGTCATAAGTATTCAGACCCTTTGCTGTGACACTCATATTTAAGTCACATGCTGTCCATTTCTTCTGATCCTCCTTGAGATGGTTCTACTCCTTCATTGGAGTCCAGCTGTGTTTAATTAAACTGATTGGACTTGGTTAGGAAAGGCACACACCTTACAGCTCACAGTGCATGTCAGAGCAAATGAGAATCATGAGGTCGAAGGAACTGTCCAAGGAGCTCAGAGACAGAATTGTGGCAAGGCACAGATCTGGCCAAGGTTACAAAATAATTTCTGCAGCACTCAAGGTTCCTAAGAGCACAGTGGCCTCCATAATCCTTAAATGGAAGAAGTTTGGGACGACCAGAACTCTTCCTAGACCTGGCCGTCCAGCCAAACTGAGCAATCGTGGGAGAAGAGCCTTGGTGAGAGAGGTAAAGAAGAACCCAAAGATCACTGTGGCTGAGCTCCAGAGATGCAGTAGGGAGATGGGAGAAAGTTCCACAAAGTCAACTATCACTGCAGCCCTCCACCAGTCGGGGCTTTATGGCAGAGTGGCCCGACGGAAGCCTCTCCTCAGTGCAAGACATATGAAAGCCCGCATAGAGTTTGCCAAAAAACACATGAAGGACTCCCAGACTATGAGAAATAAGATTCTCTGGTCTGATGAGACCAAGATTGAACTTTTTGGCGTTAATTCTAAGCGGTATGTGTGGAGAAAACCAGGCACTGCTCATCACCTGCCCAATACAATCCCAACAGTGAAACATGGTGGTGACAGCATCATGCTATGGTTTTTTTTTTCAGCTGCAGGGACAGGACGACTGGTTGCAATTGAAGGAAAGATGAATGCGGCCAAGTACAGAGATATCCTGGAAGAAAACCTCTTCCAGAGTGCTCTGGACCTCAGACTGGGCCGAAGGTTCACCTTCCAACAAGACAATGACCCTAAGCACACAGCTAAAATAACAAAGGAGTGGCTTCGGAACAACTCTGTGACCATTCTTGACTGGCCCAGCCAGAGCCCTGACCTAAACCCAATTGAGCATCTCTGGAGAGACCTGAAAATGGCTGTCCATCAACGTTCACCATCCAACCTGACGGAACTGGAGAGGATCTGCAAGGAAGAATGGCAGAGGATCCCCAAATCCAGGTGTGAAAAGTGTGTTGCATCATTCCCAAGAAGACTCATGGCTGTACTAGCTCAAAAGGGTGCTTCTACTCAATACTGAGCAAAGGGTCTGAATACTTATGACCATGTGATATTTCAGTTTTTCTTTTTTAATAAATTTGCACAAATTTCTACATTTCTGTTTTTTTTCTGTCAAGATGGGGTGCTGAGTGTACATTAATGAGAAATAAAATTAACTTTTTTGATTTTTAGCAAATGGCTGCAATGAAACAAAGAGTGAAAAATTTAAAGGGGTCTGAATACTTTCCGTACCCACTGTACATAAAAGAAAATTGAGTATTTTTGCACAAAAATGATGTCAGTTCTTTTGGTTACTGCTCGATATGTTAAACATCCTGAAATAGATTCAAATCTGAAGTCGGAGAAGTCGGTGCGGACCTGAAACGCCTCGTCCGACTGTCCTTTCTCCAGCAGATGCAGCAGATGTTCGGTCTGCAGCCGCAATCTCAGCTGCTCAGACACAGGATACAGCTCCACCCACTGCTCACACACTGCAAACTCCTGTTAAAAAAAGATACATTATATTATTTAGGATACATAAACAGCCATGTAGTCATGAGACCAGGGTGTGGCGTTGATTTTGTAAAAGACATGTATGTTTCTTTTAAACTGGTGCTGAACCTACTTTTGCCTCGAGGATCGTTGATAACACAGACTCGGAGTTCGTCTTGGACTCGGTCTTCAGCTCCTGCCAGGTTGCCCACGGCAACAGGGGCTGTAAGTTCAACATCTGTGACGAGGGGAAGAAAGCACAGAGACTTTTTCACAAAGGACATGGAGAGTCTGTTATACAAGACTCGGAGAACGTGTTCGGCATGCTGAACTCGAGACGTAAATTCTCTCAGCTGCAACACAAGAACTGAAAACATCCACTGAGCAGCCAGATAAAGATCCTGACATGTAAAGTTACACAAGCTTCATGTGATTTCATGGGTCATATCTGCTGCAGTGTGATATAGTAACTGAGCTCAGTGTTACCCTGCAGTAGATGTCCAGCTCTTTCTTTTTCAGCTCCAGCTCGGTTTTCAGCGTCGCCTCCGTGCCGACATCGTTCAAGCAGAACTCCAGCAGCTCCAGGCACGAAGAGAGAGGCCACTGCTCCAGAGCCTGGAGGCCGACACGGGCTCGCAGGTCAGAGTCCTGCACCCGGAACAGCTGACCGATACCTGCGTCTCCGTCTGAAAAACAACGGACGTCTCACTTACAGTTCAAACACCTGAGATGGTGAGGTGATGTCACTAATCACGCAAAACAGAGATGAAAAGAAATTCAAAGAAACTATTTGACTAAACTATTAAGAAATCTGTTTAATATGCAGCTTCTTTCAAAGTGACATCTTAAAATGTTTCATTTTGTCTGACAAACAGTTGGAAACTCAAAGATTTTCTCTTTGCAAAGATATTCAACAAAGAAAAGCAGCAAATTCTCATATTTGAGAAGCTGAAACTTGCAAATATTTTTGTATTTTTTCTTCCTAAATTACTACGAGTCTACAGAGGAGAGAGGAAATCTGCTCGAACCAGGCCATCCCCACACTCAAGGATTAATGTCAAACAAGCACAAACCAACATGCTGAAAAAAAAGCATTTTTCGCTGGGAGCTGTGAACAAACTGCTGAACCCAGAAATCTCTACACTCTGTGCCCTCAGGGAAAAATACAAATGACTACAGTGCTGCTGTAACTGTGCAACAATATTGACAATGTTATCTCTAGATTTCTATGTAAAAACATGCATTTAAAAAAAAATTATAATTATATATTTGACCTGGTATTTTATTCTATTTTATAAATGCTGAGACGACTGTTTTGTTGTGTTTATATAAGCAATAACAATAAAGTATCTTTCCATGTTTGTACAAAAGGTCATATCAGTATTTCTTAGAAGCCTCTACATGATCAAAAAAAAAAAAAAAGAAGTCATTACATAACAACTTTAATGAGAGTAGTTATTACTCACCTTCTAAAGCAGCACAGGCCAGGAGACGGTCTCTTAGCTCCCCCTCCTGGCTGCAGCCCTGTCCGTACAGCTCCAGCAGCCCGAGGGCTCTGTTCAGATCTCTGGTAGAGAGAGCCTTCTGGAAGGCCTCGGCGGCTGCAGCCTGAGCGGCTTCCTCCTGAGGTCCGCACAGCATCAGACTAATGAGAGGTTTCCCACAGACAGCGGAGCTCTCCCTGCTGTCGCTCAGCGGGGCGCCCAGCACCGGCTCAGCCATGGTGTGCAGGTACGCCCGCAGGATGGGGAACTCCTTCAGGAGGTTGTCCACCTCTCTGGAGATCTGCTCTCCGTCGAGGACGACTTCTTTACGGCCACTGCGGAAATATCCCGACCAACCAGAGGGCTGCGTCCGGGCAGCTTCTCCTCTACAGGCGCTCAGACACGCCAGTGTGGCCAGCAGAGGGGAGCGGGACTTCAGGAAGGCCAGGGCGGAGGGGGTGAGGAGGAAAGAAGAAGAGGAGGAGGAGGAGGAGGAGGAAGAGGACTGAGAGGGGGGAGACGTGGACAGGTTGGTGGGGGTGGTGGAGCGGTCGTCCACTGAGGACTCGGACTCGGAGCTCACATCCGACTGAGAGTCTGCGATTCCCAGAGAGGTCATGTGATCCGAAGCGAACTGCTGGAGCAGGTTGGACAAGGCGGTGACACCGAACGCTCCTTCGTCTCTCCTGTCCTGACCGGAGTCTTTGTCGTCACCGGGACAGGAGACCCACACGGGAAGAGCCTCGCAGCACCGCTGGACGATCACCTGCTGGACGCTGAGATGGAGACCTTCCTGCTGCAGCAGAGACAGCACTCTGGACACGAAACAGGACATGAGACACACAGTTTTATACTTTCTTTAAACAAAGTATTAAAACTGAAACTTTCTGAATTTCCCCAGCAACAAATACTCATCTCATTCCTGTCATAAACTAAACAAACACATCGATCAGAAACTTATTTCTTCTTTTACTGTCGACCCAATCAGCATTTCTGAGAATTCTAAAGTGTCTCTTACAATTTTAAACCATTTTTATGAATTATAATAAATATTTTCAATTTTAATTTCAGTTAATATAAAGTATATCGGTCAGATTTGACTCCGGTTTTCCATCATCCCTGTTAGAGGAGATTAAAATGAGCTGCTTTTCACTGGAACAAAACAACCTTTTGAATTTGAATAGTGGATTCTCTCATGAACAGAGTAGTTCCACCAACCACAGGCGTGTTGTGTGAATACTTGTTGGCACTGATGTGGCGTCGGCGTACCTGTCGGGAGACACCTGTCGGTCGAACAGCAGGTGGGTGAGGAGCTGAAACGGAGCCTGAAGCAGAACCAGCAGAGGATTCCCGAGCTTCACTTCACCACTTTGATCTGAGAGAAACAACGAGGGAGAAATCAGAAGAAAAACAAGGATGAGGAAGACAAAAGAAACTCCAGAGACACCTGGAAGAGCCCAAGATGAAAGGACCGAATGAATCTACAAACTGAAGCCTTTCGTTTCCAACCGAGTAAATAAATCCGTTTACCTTCTGAACTCAGGCTGCGCACCAACACGGATGCCAGCGTGTTGACGTAGTCGAGGAAACTTCGCACGTAATCCGGCCGGCTGACATCTCCGTCGGGCTCGAAGGGGCAGAGCTCGTCCAGGGAGCGCAGGAGCTGCTTCATGCTGGAGCGGACGGGATGAATGTCGAGCTCCGCCTGCTTCAGGCTGGCCTGATCGACCAGCAGAGACAGGAGAGAGCTGCCCGCACTGCCCTCTGATAGGAGACAGAATGTTGAAAACACTCTTTAACATACCAGAAAAAAAAGAGTGTCATGATGACTAAAGTTACTGTGTACAAATATGACATGCAGCGTCAAACTCTCTGACTTTCACTGATAAAAAGTTGAATTTAATGAGCATTTTTACATTATTTTATTTCCAGTCTTATCTCCTCGTTCACAGCGTTTTCAGGCATTTTTTTTTTAAGGTATTTTAAACAACAAAGTGATTTAAATATTTCTTGTTAAATGGACCAAAATGCCTGAATGTCCTAAAGCTCCTCCTCCATTGGGCTGCAGCAGAGCAGTGATGTTACTGTTGGCATGGTAACGAAGGTTAGCCTTCATTAGCAGCTGTAGGAAAAAGCTCATGTTGCCTGAAGTGATTGTTGATGAGCTGAAGGAGATAAAACTACTCGGGAAACAAGTTCAGTCACAGCAAATAGAAAAATACTGCAGGGAGAATATTACAGATCAAATTTAAAATAAACTCCAGGATGTTCCAGGAAAAAAAAGATCCAATCCTCTGACTTTAATGTCTGGAGGAGACTTTTATAACTCCAGGACCAACTTATTTAGTGAAAATTATCCTTTTAATTCTACTAAAATTGTCATATACTGCAGAGTTTTGAACACGATGGACTTTTAGCTCTAGGTTTACATACATTATCAGTATTTTTCTTTGTTTTGACACTTTCTGACATCTCTAACGCGTTGCATGTTAACCGTGCCGACCTGTGCCGTCCGTCGCCGTGCTCAGGTTGTGCAGCGTGTTCTCCAGACGCTGAGTCAGACTGAGCCGGGCGGAGATGCTCTCCTCGCTCAGAGTCGGGTAGCAGCAGAGCAAAACTTCCTGGATGCAGCAACCAAATGGGCTGGAAAACACCTGGTCGTCCCCGACAGCTTCTACGGAGAAGAGAGGATCCGGGACAAAGTAAACTTTCTCTACATTTTTGAGGATGAGTCACTGGCCAGCAGGTTTGAATTATAAAAAAAAGAAAAGAACATTTTGAATCAAACTTTGACGCTTCAGACTGAATATTTAAATGTAAAAAGTCTAGTTTTTATTCCCCAGATGAAAATGTTTGAGTGTTTGCGTTCACCTGTTTTGACGGAGCCTTTATGAGTCGCTGAATGATTCAGGATCTTATTGATCTGCTGTAAAACCATCGGAAACCCACAGATCCCCTCAGCATGAGGCACTTTAGGGTCGACTCCTACTCCTGGATAAACATAGAGGGATTGAAGATGATAAAAAATGTTTTTTTTAAAAACAGCACATATCACAAACAGTCGTATTTGGTCGTTTCCTTTATCTCAAAATAAATCCGTTTTTTTAGTCCCTTAAATCCAGGCTTCGTACCTCTCGCCTCCAGGCTGCTGCTGAGTCGGCGCTCCGCCGTGTCCAGCAGCTGCCGGGACGTCTTCCAGAGCTGACAGTGGCAGCAGGCCAGGTCGAAGGCGGCCATGGCTGCCGGGCTAAGCTCCTCCAGCAGCGTGGCGAGGAGGCCGGAGGAGTCGGCGGCGGCACAGTAGCGGCTCAGCCAGTAGCCCTCCTCCAGGGAGGGCAGCGGGTGGGCGGCGGTGCTGAGGAGACGGTCGGCGATGTCGGAGATGGAGTAGAAGGCCACTCCTGCAGGGAAACACACACATGTGGTTATTTAATTTTTTTTAATCCATAAAAGCCTTTCAAATGTAAAAATAAATAGTTTATCATAAATACAAGAATAAAATGATCTTAAACTGTGGGCACACAAACTTTAGCAACAGATTAAAGCAGTAAAGAACAAGTGAGCTGTAACAGGAGAAATCCCTGATAAAAAACCTGAACTCTGAATTTATGGACATATTTTGTTCATATTTTCTTTAAATAACTAGAACATTTTAACATTTAGTGCTCAGTGATATGGCCAAATTCAAACATCATTTTTGATATGATATTTTAGGGATGACTACTGATACTTTAAAAATATATTTACATAATGAGATTTTTGATAAATAATCATCAGTAATGTGGATTTAATGACAAAGTGGGTAAATATTAGAACAGTTTGGTAAATTGAGAAAATGAAAATGATGTCATATCAACATATTACGACATTAGAAAAAAAAAAATCGACAAAATGAAGTGTCATATTGCGATACGATAAAATATCGATATATTTCCAGCTCAGACACCTTTATTTTTGGTTAAACTTTTCTGCTGTTAAAACATAGTAAACTGCAGTTTTTAGAGGGAAGGAGGACAATCACTGTTGATGCATCACTTCGAACAAATGTAAAACAAATAGGAGGAAAATTGAAGGAAGGAAACATACTGAGATATTTAACATCTCTTCCACTGCAGCCTGAAGCAGCTTCATGTTTTTTCTCCGAGTATTTTTTAAAAATAAATTCTGCTATAAATACAATAAAACCACATTAAACGTGTGACGCAACGTGGAACGGAGATCACACTGAAAAGGCCAGAGTTAAAACAAATTTAAACAGGTGGGTTAATACGCAACTAAACCCGAGAGCAACAGGAGGCAGAACAAAGGAAGAACCTGTCGAACCTGCAGCAGCAGCACTCCCGATGGCCTGCAGCGTGGAGCGTCCGCTGCTGCCCAACCGACTCCTCCCAGATCCCGCTGCCGCTGGAGCCGCCGACCCCAGGCCCTCTGAGGAGGAAGACGAAGACATGGGCTGACTCTCCATCTTCTGCTCCACCCGGCCCAGCTCCACCAGGACCTCTCTGTAGCGCTCCATGAAGACCAGCTCGCCAGAGGAGGCGGACGCCTCCAGGTCGAACACCACCAACACCTGACGGGCCTCCATGAAGTTCCCCCGGCGGATGCAGGACATCAGCAGGGACTCCGGAGGGGACAGCATGGCGGGGACCAGCCAGCTGTGGGGCCCTCCACACGGGCAGAACTCAAGCTCTGCACCGCCTGCTGCCGGGCCTCCTCCACCGTCTGACAAATGATCAATAAATATCAACACAAATAATTAATGATTTATAAAATATGTTGAATTCTCCTGAAAGAAAAAAGCCCGGCATGGAGCCAAAAAATAAATAAATCAACATATTTTCTAGAGGAAGATAAGAGCACAAAAAAAAAAAAGGCTCAACATCGGCAGCCTCGGGGGAATGTTTGGCCTCTTGTTTCACTCAGTAATTCTGACACTAAGAATTTCTTGTTTCTCTCTTTTCAGACAGACATATTTGTGGCCACACACGAGCTGCATGCCCTGCAGGAACAGAGCAGGAACTGAAGGCTTCTCTGTGTGCAGCCATGAAGCTTTAGGGGACATCTGTAAATCATAGTTACAGAAAATAACCACACAATCCTAAAAATCCAACGTTTGAGAAACACCGAGTATACAAGGGTGGAACAAAAAGTTCAGAGACTGCTTCTGTTGCACGTGAACGCAGCAAGAGGAAGCGACAACCTTCATGAGGAAGTATTGAAAGTTGCGTCTCTCGATCATCATCAGCACCCGAGTTTCACACGTTTCTGACCTTGAGCGCTCGTGCTAACTTCTCCGTTCCGTTTCTCCACGGACGTTTGTCTCCCTGGTTTCCGCCTCCTCCTCAGGCTCGAGCTCCTGCTGCCTCCCAGGGACGTGACCGCACAGCTGGCTGCCAACATCTGGAAGGGACTCTCTGAACCTGCAGGTCAAATTGAAAAGTATTTAGTTTTCGTGCAGAGAGATGAATCCAGAAATCTGCAGAACCCCTCTGAGCTCGTCACCTGCGCTGCCCTGGTTGCTGGTGATGATCTGCAGCCTCCACTGAGCCTCTGCCGTGCGCTTGGACAGCCTCTGCAGGCGCGTCCCGAATGTGTCGGCAGTCACCGAGCAGCCCAGGCTGGCCACGGCCTCAGCCTCTCCGTGCAGCGCCCGCCCCGCCTCCTGCCCGTCCTGCTGACCCACCACACACATGCCCTCCAGCCCCTCCTTCAGCAGCTTCAGGAAACCCTCCATGCCCGCCACGTCCACCAGAAACCCCCTGCAGCCCCGGATGAAGTGACCCAGGTCCAGGTGACTGTGGTGGAGCGCCGCTGAACCTGAATGCAGCTTTTCCGCCTCCTCCGTCTGACCTCTGGGTTCTGCTTCTACAGGTCCGGTTCTGCCGTTTGGTTTTGACTGACAGTCGCTCCCCGTGTTCAGATTTGAGAGAACCTGCTGGGAGAAGTCAGCCGTAGACAGGAAGAGGAGGGAGAAGATGTTTTCCAGCAGCTCCAGGCGGAACATGGCGGGGACGGTCTCCAGGTAGAGCTGACACTCTGACAGGTAGTGATGGAATGCCAGATGGCAACCTGGGAAACAGGAAGTCAGAATATCATTCAGAACGACATAAAAAGACAAAAAGGTCGGTAAAGAGGGATGAACTTGTTGGCTTTACAACAATCAGAAGATTCTTGTTGTAGTATTAAAACAGTATTACAGAAGTAGAGGGAGTTTAAAAGATAAGAAACTGTGGAAATGTCATTAAAACTTCAAAATAAAAGCTCTCAGCTATCAAAAAAAGATTTTAATTGAATCCTAACAACACAATCTGGCTTTTTCAAGATATTTTACTTCTTTTTTAAGTCATGATATTACTGTCTAATTTTTTGCGAATGACCTAAAATTAGCAGAGAGGAAGCTTTTCTCTCATCCGTCATCCACCCAGAACTTCCCACTTTCGTACCTTGTGAGGAAGTCGAGCTTCTGTTTTTGTCCGTTTCTGCCTCTGAGGGCTGCTGCTGCTGCTGCTGCTGCTGCTGCGGCTGCGGCTGCGTGGACTCGCACTCGCTGCAGTTTGAGTATCTATGTGCGTTCACACAGAGAGCGTAGACGGCATACTTCATGGCACAGAAGCCCTGGAAGAGAACGACGTTCCTCTGCACGCCGGGGTTCAGAGAACTGACCGACTCAGCGTCATCTGCAGGAAGTCAAATAAAAGAACCACCGGCACCATCAGAGTCATTGTTCTTTCAGCAATATAAAAAGGACTAAAATAAGAAGACAGTGGATGATGTGAACCTGTTTCTGGTAAATTTGGCAGTTGCTGCAGGAGGTCTAATATCCTGCGCTCTTCAAACTGAGGCAGCGGAGTCAGAGAGTGGAGGATGTAGAGAGCTGAGTGATTGTCCAGAGTGTGCAGCTGAGCCAGCAGAGCCTCCGTGGAGATCCCTCTGCACACAGAGACACAAGAGGGACAAATTACAACTAAAAGATGATTAAACTGGAATTAAACCACAGTTAAATATTAAATATATATATATATATATATATATTAAAAAAAAGAAAACGAAAAGCTTACAAGTTGTTGTTTTTACACCACTCAAGTATTCCCAGCTGAGATGACAGAAGATCAGCGAACTCCTGCAGGACCGAGTCGTTGGCTGCAGCCTGGAGAGACGGAGGAAGAGCAGGTCAGCAACAAAGGTCAAAGGTCAGGTCTCTTGGTGCTGATTAGACCTCTGAACACTCAACTCTGTTCATTCTGAAACATATTAGGAAGGTTTTTACAAGAAACAAAGAGGCTTGGATTTTAACTCTGCTTCAGTACATGCAGATGTATGTATTCCTTCGCCGCTCGCATGCAGCTCAGTGATATGGAAAGCTGTTCGTTCCTTAGGTTTGCAACATATGAAACCCCGACTGTCTGAATACGTATTAATGCTTATTTCACTCCTGAAATGTTTTCTTGCAGTTTTAAAACAAAAAAAAACAAAAAACACCACATGGACGTTATTTCGGTTCTGACCTGCTCCTTGTGCAGCACGGTGAGCAGCGTCTGAGCCGAGCTCAGGCTGCAGCACTGCGTCCACCCGAGCAGCAGCAGCAGACGAGACAGCGGCTGGAACTCCACCTGCAGGATGTCCTTCAGCAGAGTGAACTCCTCCTGTTTGATCAGGTCCAGTGATGTCACCTGCAGGAAGCAGCCCGTCCCGTTACATCACTTCCTGACCATCAGCATCCAGCACCGAATCATAAAAACAAAAGATGCTGAAAGGAGACTGTCCTCTCTGTTACCATGGTTACTCACCAGGACCTGCTCCAGGAAGTGCTTCCCACTGCTAAGGCACTCAAAGTAGATGGTCCTCCAGACAGAAGGACGATCTTTGTGGCAACATAAACTGAGGACGAGCTTCTCTGCTTCAGGAAGGTCGGCTGAGGAGGAGACGTAAAAACAAACGGACAAGATGGATACAAGATGTGTTTTACAGATAATTAACACCTGTCATCCTGACAGGTTTTTCTAAATGTTCTCGTCTCTTCTTATATTCATTGACATCAGACACACTAACAGCACATGAGCAGCAGACGGACAGAAATAGGAAGAATGATTCTTTAGAGATGAGATGGAGGTCAATGGAGTTTAACAGGGAGGATTACCAGCACTGTGCTGTAAAACTTATATTTTGAACTTTTTAGCTGCACAAAATTAACAGATCATCCACATTGCTGTTTGGATTTTGACACCATAAACAGATGTAAACCCTCCTCAGTGGACCCGACTACCTTGTGTGTGCGGTGAGCTCCTCAGCAGCTGATCTCTCTGCAGCCTCAGAGTGGTGCGGCAGTAGGCGGAGACGAGCGCGTGGCCCCGCGGGCGGAGCAGGCAGCCGAGGACCCGCTCCTCCCTGAGAGGTCCGTCTCTGGCCGCCCACAGAGCTTCACACAGCGCCTCCAGTTGGCCACCACCGCCACCGCCGCCGCCTCCACCTTCTCCTCCTCCTCCTCTCCGAGAGCTCCACGGCATCACAGCCAGCACGGCATAGATTTCATCCACCCACTCGTCCACCTCCTCCGGCTTCCCCAGCTTCTTCAGCAGGTGTTGGATGAAGCTGTGCTGAAGAGGGAGGTCCTCGGAGCAGGACTCATCCTGGAGGAGGAAATCAAGGAAGTAGTGTTTCTAAAGCGAAATGAAATTTAAATACGCCACAGTCACACAATTTGTTGAGAAAAGATGAACCTTTTAGAAACACCAAAGGTCTTCAATATTTACAGATGTTATGGCATATGAAATTAACATAAGATATGATCTGATTTAAACATAAATGTATACTTAATTTTGAAGTTTTGTAAATCAATTTATTAGCTATACAAAAAGAAGAGATATAAGAGGGTGGATAAAAAAGTTCAGAGACTGTTCGAGCAGGAGGACGTTATAACTTTCGGGAGTTTGTTTATTCAAGTTTTCAACGCACTGTGAGTGGCATGTTCTCATAACTGTTGCCATGACGCCACAACTCAGGTGCTATTTTAAGTGATGAAACTTACTCGTGAAGGTCATAGCTTCTTCCTGCTCCGTGCACATCACAGTGCGACTGTTTGTCGCATGCAATCTGTGAAATTTTTGATCCAGCTTCATGTAGCTAAATTACATAAGTACATATTTGTAAAATACCTCTAAAAAATGTGCTAAAGTCTGAGCGAGTCTCGGCTTCTTCTTCTCCAACAGGGTTCTCAGGCAGGACTCTGCAGCAGCTGCTGCTGTTCTTGAACTTTCTGGTGTCTTTCGCTCCGACTGTGAGTCCATGAAAGTCTGCTGCAACTCCTGTTGAAAGATCATTTACAGATGAATATGCAATAACAAAGTGAAGTTATCAGATGTAGTCTCAACTCCATTAACCTTGAGGAGAGTGTCTGGTATTCCCTCGGAGCCCAGTTCCTCCAGGAGGAGCAGAAACTCCAGCTCTCTTCTGACGTGTGGAGGAACCTGAAGTGAAGGGCAGAACGAGTAAATGGGTGGTTTTTAAACAGCTTTTCACCTTATTAAACAGCACAATACAGTCCGCTGTTTGACTGATTTAAATAATGTTGCATAAAGATATTTTTTTTCATGTTTTCATCCATCGAAAAGAGAGACATTTTCCAGAATCACCTGCTCTTTTGTCCATTTCTCCAACACCTGCAGCCAAAACCAGGCCAGTCTGTGTGGACTGCCGACAGACTCCCATCTGTAAAACAATTCATTAAAGTCACAGAGGAAAAATAAACTGATATTCTTATGATAATTGATATCAGACTCACGCTAAACTGTACGGATGGCAGACAATCGCTTTGATTATGTCGTGCACGTTCTCTGAAAGTCCTCCCGCTGAGTTCACCAGCTGTGGCACGCAAGCGCTCGCCAGCTGCCACTCTCCGTGCTGCAGGCACCTCTTGAAATACTCGAACAGGTCCTGAAGGGAGGTCTCGGCTTCACGGCCGAAAGGATGCATGGTCGCTCTCACCGTGACGCTCCTCAGCTGAGCGGTCACGCGTGAACCGGCATCTTCACCACCGCGTAGCCGAGGAGCACGCGGGAGCATTCCTCACCTGAAACAAAATGTTTACAGCTGCAATGACGTGCATTTGTATCTTTTATTCTACAACTGAAAACACAAGAAATAATAATTACTTAACAGAATTATTTTTGGCACAATTAATGATGGGAAAATAACGAACTCATCATACTTGTCAAATGTTGGTCTATCTGTTGCACAACATGGTTCTATAGTCTTAGTTACAACGTCTCTGTACCTTTATCTTGTGACCTACGACCTCACTCAGTAGTATCTACAAAATCAGATATACAGAGGGAATGGGAGTCAACTGTTTGTCACACTGTATATAAGCTGAACTACAGAGGAGAGACTTTGAGCAATGCTGGACACCTTTCTTTGAGTGTACATGTATTTGCTCCTTCTTGCAAGAATAAATGTCCGATGTGTTTGATTTTGAATCCAGCCTCTGAGTAATTTTTCTAACAATTAGGTAGTAAATAGTTTTTGATTTTATACATGATTTGTGATATTTAAAAAAAACTTGAATAAAGAAAAAGTGCTCATTCTTCCACACAGTGAGTTATGTATAGCAGTATACAGTCAATTCATGCGATAAAGTGTATAATAAGGCTGGATTTGAGACTTTTATTCAGTATTGCAATCGATTATTTAGCATATTTTGATTCATTGTTTGCATTTTCTTCCAGGAAATTGATTTGTACGGACTATTTTAATGTAAATATCACTTATTACATGTTTGCTTTGTAAATCTGTTTCCCTTCACGCCCTTTTATCCACGGTTTATTCTTTACTGACATGAGAAGCACAATCCGCACCACCCATGCGAAACATTACGCATTTTAACGTCATCTGTGCCTTTAAATGTCTGTGCAAACAAACCCCGATGTTTGGGAAAGAGAGTGGCTGTCTGTGGTGCTGCTGTGTGCAAGTCCGAAACGTTACAGATCATTAATTACGCTTTTAAAACGCCTTTGTTTATAGTTTACATCCTCGTCTCTGGTTAGAATTGACAGTTATCTCTTCTGGTTAGCATTAGCTAACATGTTTCTGACAGGCTGCGGCTAAAACAAGTTAGCTAACTTTCGTAACAGCGAGCAAACGCACGTTCTCACACGCACAAAAAGCGTTTAGAGGTTTGTTAGTATAAAATAAAGTCACTTACTCATTTCTTTGTGCTGTTTGCCCCCCAAAACTGGGGATCAATTTCGCTCCGGCCACGGTTCTCTTGCAACCTGTTATGTTAGGTGTGTGACGGAGGTCATGTGACAAAATCAGCTGATTCCCGGATGCTGGTTGGCCAAAGGTTGGCACGTGGTGGGCGTTCGAGGGAGCCGGG
This sequence comes from Brachyistius frenatus, assembly GCF_029030835.1. Classification (NCBI taxonomy): domain Eukaryota; kingdom Metazoa; phylum Chordata; class Actinopteri; family Embiotocidae; genus Brachyistius; species Brachyistius frenatus. Next base: position 763,120 of record NW_027210701.1, read on the forward strand.
TTCTGGTTTGTACTGCTGCTTTCAGGTGCAGTTGGAAATACATTAATTTGGAGAAAGGCTCCATAAATGAATATTTAAACGAATTACTGGGGCAATTATTGGATTGTTAATATATTTTTAGACCAACAATCATCTTTAACGTTTTTAAGTAGCATTCCACAATTTATTGATGACTTTTTCACCTTTAATGTGCTGATTAATCTGCTGATAGGGCGATATGACATTGTCATATTATCATGTAATATTTTTGCAGGGAAATTCTAAGTGGAAAATTTTATGTCGTCATTGTTCCCAGGTCCAGTCTTGTAGCGGGGTCAAATGAAGGGCGTGTCTGAATTGAATCCAGCCTTGTTGTCCAGTAACAATTAATTTTTTTACGTCACAATTATTACTTAAATTGCTTAAATATAGTTATGTGCACAAGAAGCAATAAAATAAGGTGTACAACCAGGTTAGTAATCCTGAGGAAAACCATGGCCAGTGAAGGCACCCTGTAGATAGAAACACACGGTGCACTTTAGTACTGAAAATGCTGCTAATGATATGCAGGGAAGCAGCAAGGGATCATCCCATTCATTAGTAGTGAGTCCTTTCAGTCTGCAGACCCCTCCTCTCCTCCCTCCCTCCCTCCATCATCACTGCCAAACTGGGAGCCAGTCTCTATGACAACGTGGTACAGGCGGGGTTTGCCAACAAGAGGCAGAGTCAATCAGTCCTCTGTTGGCATCACTGCCTAAATCCTCCACACCGCATCACGCCCTGAGTGGAATGGAAGAAAACGACAAGAAAGACAATGTATGTATCATCCTCTTTGTTTGTTTATCGCAACATGTGTTGTAACGTTTCTGCAGCATCATCCTGCACGCTGACCTGAAAAAAAAAAAAAGAAGTACAGTTTGTCTGTGCAGCTGATTGTTTAAAATCCCGATCAATGGAGCTATTGTTCCCCTGACCGGCGCTGCAGACCGCACCGCGCCGCAGGTGAACGCATCAGCAAGCTGCGTGATGAAGCACCTGCAGCTGCAGTCACATCCTCATCTTAAAATGTGTGCTGTCCCGTGCAGCGGTGCAGGCCTCATCCTCATCTGCACCCATTGTCTCACAGGGGGACTACACCGGAGAGATAAAAGGCGGGATGCGGCCTTCAATGAAGCTGGTGGTGATGGGAATTGTTAACCAAAAACCCAAGAGGTGAGTGCACACACCTGTTCCAATTTAAAGAGAGAAAAAAAAATGAGAATTGTTCAAGTGACAGCCAATAAAAGCTGGTGCTAAAGATGCTAAAGATGATCTAAAAGCTGCTGTTGTTTTGTGTTTGAGTGCACACTGACTGCCAACCAGCTGGTCCCTGTTTTTTGGGGAAAATATCTTTATAATGAGGGTGCGTTTCCCTAATTACTGGTCAGTCCGTGAACGCGTGGGAGAGTTGCAAATCCCATGAAATCTAATGGGTCACTGCATGAGTAGAAATCCATCGGTTGATAACATCAGCTGCATATTTAAGTTTACAAACGATCTGTGCAGAAATAAACAGTTTTTTTTTTTTTGTGTCAGAAAACTTATTTTTGGCTGCTGACACTTCAGCAGAGTTTTTAAGGACAAACCTCAAGAGACCTCCTCCACTGAATGTTTTGGTGATTTTATTTCTCAGTAGATTCTAAATTATCCTGATTGATGAAGATTTAGATTTACTTGTTAATTTAGATCCTCTTATTACTTATTACTTACCTCTACTTATTAAATGTAGAAAAATCACCAATACCAACACGAGGTCTATTTTATTGTATTTTTTTTAAGCACTGATGTTTTATATTTGTGATTCTACAACTAAAGCAAAACTAAAATGGTATTTCTCTTTCATTATAACTTGAGAATTATAAATAAACATGAAGAAAATAACGTTCTTTAAGTGTGAAACTCCACAGTAACCTCATTTAACCAGAGTAACACAACTATAGGCTGCAGTACGGTGAGAAAGAAGCAATGAAATGTGCATAATAATCCTAATAACAACTACAGATTTATGTTATCTGTAAAAAAAAAGAACCCTGGTTTGGTTCTCACAAATTGCTCAACTGAATTGAAAAAAGAAACTAATAATTTAAGACCAATACGTTACAAAATAATGCTTTAAAATTTAAATTTCTACTGATTTATATGCGGATTTAGATTTACTCCCATTTTGATTTAGGTCGTCTGAGTGCTAAATCTCCTCTTCAGTGATGCCCAACTGGGTAAATCTATTGTTTAAGTCTCAGAGGCTGTTTAAATGAATTTAAAAGGAGATTGTAATAATTCCAGGCCAACACCAGATTACAAAAACAACCCTGTAAAATGGAGGATTAGTTTATTTACCAAAAGATTAAATCAAATGACTGAGACGCTGGCAGCAATGGAGGAAACATTTCGATTATTTTATTAAGCAAAATCTCAATAAAAATAATTTGTGGCACCAAAAGTCTCCCAGAGGTTCAGAAATAAAAGTGTTTTTTTGCTGAATGACTCCTGTCAGCGCTCTATTATTTTATTAATGATCCTTTAACATGTAGCTCTTAAACGTAGCATCTGGTCGAAGTGGAGAAAGTTGTATATGATTCCAGATAGTTTAATGTGTAAAATGGTATTACGTTTCATTAGTTTTTTCTGTTAAATGATAAGAATATTACACATTCTCCTGCTTTCACACGTTTATTTCCACCTCAGTCTTTTTTAAATGCCTCCTGATTACATTATGATGAGCTGCAGAAGAGGTCACTGTTTAATAAAAGACAGAAAATCTCTCTCGTGTTGGTGTCTGCAGCCTCGAGGTGATTCTGTCCAGCTGTCCTCAGGAGGAGGACGCAGAGGGAGACGTGGGTCTGCAGCTGAAAGTCAGCTTCAAGGAAAAGGCGGTCCAACGGAACGCCCGCCTGGCCGGGAAGTGGGGTCCTTCTGAAAACACGCTGTCCTTCTTTCCTTTTGCAGCCGGAGAAGCCTTTAAGGTACTTTTACAATCTCTGACTTTCTGCATGGAGGCGACACACGAAGAAGAGTCATCAGTAAGGTTGAACTAAATGTTGGTAATGTGGGAGAATCCTCATGTCGTCCAGGTTCTTCAGTTTGGGTTACAGACATTTGTGCTGCACCTTAAAGGAGAATTACAAAAGTTTGTCCTTTGCGTGCTGCTTGTTGTTTTGTCATAGTTTCTCCAGTGCTAGAGAGGATATAACTGGTTGAGATTGTCTCTTATTCTTCTGTTCATCTTCTACCTCAGGACAGAGCGCTATCAAGCTGCTCGTCAGAAGATTATATACATTTTAAAAGCACCCAATGAAGTTTTCTTGTAAATAAAGCAAGTACTTTGTGCCTAACAGACACTTTGAAAGCATTTCCTGCCTCTTAAAAAGAAGGATATTTGCTAAAAAAAAAAAAAAAAAATGCTAAGACCTGTACTGTTTACGTTAAGAATGTATTAATTACTGAGAACTGGGTCTTGGACTCAAAAATGGTGTCGGGTTAACTTGAATAGAAACTTTAAAAAGTTTTGGAGCTGCTGGGTTTGCTGTTAAAGGGGATGTTTTGTTTTTTTAAATACCACCAGTGTCCACGGGAAAAACTGGCAAACATGGCACTGAATATCATGACTGTATTAATTCATGAGACCTGCGTATTGAACTCCAAGATGGCAGCCACTAACTTGAATAAAAATTGCTTAACGGGAGCCTGAAAAATGTTTTCTTGCTTTGAGGTATATTTGGGGGCGTGTCTGTTTGATTGACAGGCCCCTGGTGCAGTCAGGTTTCTGTTAGTTAGTGCAACAGCATATAGCATCAAAATGGAGAAAACTTCGCTCCACAGCACTACTAGTGGCCAATAACTCTTTAGGATGTCTTTAAGTTACTTGTAACCACTGTTGATATTGTTTTAATAGTAAATAAGGAACTTTTTGTTTTGCATTTTGTTTTGTCACACAGTTCTAAATACAAATCTTTTCCTTTTCCCTTTGACCCTCAGATGGAGATCGTTTGTGAGCACCAGCAGTTTCGTATCCTGGTGGACGGACAGCCTCTGTGCGGCTTCACCCACCGCCTCTCCCCGCTCGCCTCCCTCACTGCCTTACGAGTCTTCGGCGACCTGCAGCTCACCAAGGTGGCCTAACAGCAGCGTCTCCCCCCGCAGACTCCTAAACCTGAGGACGCCCTGGGACAGTGTAGGATTAGAGTAGAGTGAGTAAATTAACCCACGATGGGGATGTTGTGTTTCCACGTTCAAACAAAGTCACGCCTGCCTCGTAACCACGTGTTAAGACAAAGTGCCTCCACTAAGGTTACCTGTCCGGGGACTTGAAGACGATCGACTGAATGTCTTAAACCCAATGAGGAATGTGATTTGAACTACGAAGTGATCTGAGCTGTAATATTTTCCCGTCGGTCTTTAAGACGTTTGTCTTTGATTTCTTTGTATTTAACCTTTGAAAACACTTTTGTTTACGAGCGCCTGCATGAAGATGAATGTTCCTCAAATTGACTACATAACAAAGATTGTGACTCTGTGCCCGACTGAGGGCTGCAACAGGTGTAATCATGTAAAAACATTCGTGCATGCCAGTAAACACGCGCGGTACGTTTAGTTTCTCACACAGCTGGAAGGTTTAGAGGTAGTGTTGCACTTTCTGTTATTAACTTCACCAGTTTGTGTACTTTTTATTTTCCAACAGCACTTTTTCTGTGAATGTTTCGATTTTACTTCACCGCAATAAATCACTTTTATTGTTATTTTTGTTGTTGTTTTGTGGTGGAATAACTTTGATTTTCTCCGGCAGCGTCTGATCTCTGAGCGCCTACATCACTCCTGATTTGACTGGAAGCAATAAAACACCACCAGCTCACAGTGAGTCATTGTGATAAAGGCCTGACTCAGCTTGTTGGTGGGAGTGTTGGCCTGAACTGAGGTCTGATGATTGAGATAAATTCCTCCTGAAACTCTTCCAGTCTCTACATGTGCTGAACTTCATCACTGTGTCAGATGTTTTTACTTCATGAAAAGTACCTTCATATAAATACAAAACTTTTTTGAGCTCATGAAGTTGAATTTAAGATGTTTTAAGAGGTTTTTATCAGCAACTTGAATGTAATTTAATGCCAGTTTTATATTATTATGGGCCAAAGTAAGATGGAAATCCAGCAATCCAAAGTCCAAACAATTCAATTTATAGTTTAAAAGTGTGTAACGTCTCTCAACACCAAGCAACAGGATAAATAAACACTTTATAGTTCATCAAATTTAAGACTTTTTAATGCTTTTTATTGAATAAATTCAATGCATGTTAAAAATGGCTTCGAACTGATTATATTCTTATATAAACATTAATAGTATATTGTTACTGGTGCATCGGTGGGTGAGTTAGTTATATTTCTCTTTTGTATGATTGTGAACTACAATAATTAAGTAGCAGAAAATGGAAATTACAAACAAGCACTTTAAAAAAATGCCTTTTAAAACTCCAAATTACAATCAAACCTAAAGTAGCGGCGTCTGACAGGAAGTGGATCCAAACGTTCTGTAACCTCTGATGCTTTCCGTCACTTACATTCACAGAATGTGTAAATCCATTTGAAATAAAACCCAGCAGCTCTACGTCTGTAGCCTGATGGCGTCGATCCAGTCCATCTTCTCCTGCTGAGTCGGCGCCTGGATGAAGTAATGAGTGTCCAGCTGAGTGATGATTTTAAACAGATTGCCCTGAATGTTTCCCTTCACACCTGCATGGGAGGAGAAATCAGAGTCAGTGAAGTTTACCTGCATCAGGACGGAATAATCAAACGTGTTCAGGTGGACAGAAGGGGGACGGATTGGAAACCTGGTCCTTTTTTCTGATTATTTGGTTTAAAAATGTAAAGTTTGTGAGGAGTTGTTGGAGTTCGACTCACCTGAAGGAACTCCGTTATCATTCAGAGAAGACACCAGACAGCCTCGAAGGGAGAAGCCGCCAGCCGGGCTGATGTCATCCTGACATAAGACAGACAGGAAGTGAGTCAGACGTGAGTCAGAGCTGTTGATCAAACCTTTATTGCCTCGCCTGTTCACTCACCGTGGTGGGGTCATAATAGTGGAGGAACGCCGGCTCTGAACGCAGCACGAACAGGCGCACCTTCCAGTTTTTCCTTCTGTGTCCCTGTGTTCAAAGATGAGTTAGTTTGATTGAAGCCAGAACCTTTAACATGCAGTGAACAACTTTATCAATAAAATATTTAATAATACGTCACACAGCATTAATAGGGACAACTTTAGGGTTCCCAGGTTGTGGAAAACCTCTGAAAGATGCTGTTTATTGTTTATTCTTTGTGATATTAATGCAATGAAAGAGTTTTTTGTGATTGTTGTGATCAAAAATTCTTAATTTTGCAGCAACTTAGTCCAAAAATTGCGACATAATTTGCAGCTTTAAATGATTTTATTACAAGAATTAGTAAAAATTGCAAACTGAGTAACTCCTACCTGCTAAAGAGTAACATGTGCTGACTTTCTGTGATAATAATCCTGCTGCACATCACAGAAATGTCTGACCTGTACTCTGTTTTTCTTTCTGTTTTGGGGCTCAAAGTGATAAAAAGTGTCTAAAAATATCTTTCCACAACAGACAGTCTTTGACTAATATAGAACACAAAGGCTTCATCTGCTGTCAAAATAAGAGCTTTAACCCACATCCATTCAACACTAAATCCACGTTCAGTCTCTTATAGCTGGAAGTGTGAGAAAACTAATTTAACATATTCCTCATTCCCATCATAAGACCACAATTTCCCACAAACCCCGTCACTTCCTGTTGTTGCGGTGAGCTAGCAGCAGTTTGTTTTGATGGTGAGGAGAGGGGGCGGAACCTTGATGGTTGGAAATTAACGCTTACTTTTGGACTTCTATTTTGAAAGTCTGACTTTATGCTGTAATACTTCCACTGATTACTTTTTTTGTGAAAAAAAAATCACGTGAATGTTCCAAAATTTCAAGCTGCTACGAATAGTGCAGAGATTTCCTGAATTTACGTTAATTATTGCGATTGTTTAAGGGATTACTATACATTAATAATCCATTCAGCAACAGGTTGCTTTCATTGTTAGGTCATCAGATTGGATGTAAATACTTATCTGTTATAAACATTAATACATTATTTTCGCTCTGTCTGTTCTGCAAGTTCTTTCCAGAAAGTTCAACAAATGTTTTCAAAACCTGGCGATCGCAAAGTGTCTCATTTGAAATGGAATATTATTTACCTGTTTCATCAGAAATCCTCTCTTTATTACTTTCCCACTGAGCTCCACTGCGGACAGCGACGTCTCGGCCTTCACACTGCCTCTCTTCTTCAGACTGTCAGACTGTCAATCAGCAGAAACCCGTCAGAACCGGAGCAGAACTCCAAACCTGCCCCCAACCGGTCAGTCTGAGCAGTACTTACGAAGCTGTAGAGGGCGGTGGAGTCGTCCATGAGGTGCTCGCCGAAGCCGGCCGTGCGCAGCGCCTCCACGCTCCTCAGGCCGACGGTCTGCAGGAAGCCCTCCTCCAGCAGCGCCGAGGCCAGCGTCACGGCCTCCACCCGGGTCAGAACCAGCTGCATGAACACCAGCCAGTCTACCACCGCCGAGCCTGCAGGGACCGCCACACATAGACGGGTAGAAACATATTTAAAAAGATGAAAAAATACACAAAAAACCAAGAATCATTTCAACTTCACTATGAATTCAGAGACACTTATTTTAAATAATTGTGTTATGATATTATTAAGATTATTGTTTATATTATAATTATTATTGTTCTATATATATATATTTTTTTACATTTAATTTCTTATATTTGTCTCTTCATTCCCTTCATAAACATTGTTTTAATGCATTTTCTTGTTACTACATAAGCTGAAAAAAATTATACTTGGGACCAACTTAAAAAAAATTACTCTAATTTGTTACACTAAAAATTATTAGTTTTTCCTCAAATTGTATTTATGATTTGATTTGATATCAACCAAAAATATTTATTTTACCAAAGATAAAAATGTACTTTCATACAAAGTAAAAATATTATTTTGTATGACGACAGTAAACCATTTTTTCATTTTGTTACAACTAAACTAATATTTACTATTACATCTAAGTAAATTTAAGTTTTTACTTTAGAATAAACTAATTAGAAAACTCTAAATTCATGACCTGTACATTTATCTTTTAGAAGTTATTTTAATCCCAACCGGCTGTATGAGCATCAGCCGTGCAGGAAAGTAAACAGGAAGTAAACAGCAAGTAAAGAGACCTCAGATAACATGTTGTTGATGTTTTTTCGAGGCTGACCTGAGAAACAGTTGCTGTAGGTGTTGCCCTGCTCCACATGGTTGCTCATCTTGATGCCACTGTGGACGTCGTACATGGAGTCCAATACTTTGCTTTGACAGAGAGAAACAGACAGAAATATAAGTACCGCCTCCTCCTCTTCCTCTCCTCCTCATCTCCTTCTCCTCAGGTGTACCTCAGGTTGATGTTGTGTAACTGGGATCCATCTGGTTCTTCCTGGTCCGTGACCTTCGACCCTCCGTCGCCCTTCTGCAGCTTGTTGGCGGCGGCGGTGATGTCAGCGGCCCACTCGTCTCTCTCCTCTCTGGAACAGGCCTCCAGGAAGTGAGACGCGCCGTGTTTCGTCTGGAGTTTAAACACCAGCTGTTTAAAGGAACATTAATCTTCCTTTAGTGTCAGAAAATGTGTCAAATTCAACTTAGAACAAAACACAAAAGGTTCTTTGAAGTCGGGAGATGATGATGGTGGTGGAGATCAGGTCCGGACAGAACAGACAAACCTGAGGCGATGTTTTATTTAATGCAGTGAGGAGCGGCGCCTCAGCTGGTGGAGACACACCTTCTGTGGTTTCCACCAATAAAATCATAAACAAAGGAAAACACTGACTAGTGAATAAATTCACTTTGTATCAGACATATGATCACATGTGGAAAATATGTGGAAACTCGTGTGTTTTCATGTCTCCGTCCAGGTGATAGTCACCGCCGGAGGCATCATGTTTTTTAGGTTGTGAGTCTGTCCGTCCCGTCCTCGTGAAGAAGATATCTCAAGAACACCTGGAGGGAATTTCTTCAAACTTGGCAAAAACATTCACTTGATACCAAAGATGACCTGAATATATTTTAGGGGGGTAAAGGTCAAAGGTCACTGTGACCCCAATTCGACACATTCACGTGAACATGATATCTCAGGAACGACTCGATGGAATTTCCTTAAATGTCACACAATCATTCACTTTGACTCAGATTAACTGATTCAATTTTGGTGATCAAATGTCAAAGTACAAAATGAGAATGAAGACAATGAAAGGCATTAAAGAGATAAAAGCTAAGAAAGTAAGGAAACTAGGATAAAAGATTAGATTATAAAAATATGTTAAAGTAATTAGAAGAAAGATAGATTTAGATATCAAAATGTGAATAGAATAAATAAAAGGAAAATATGTCTGAGGCAATTAGAGGCAGGTTTTTCAGTTTAAACCAACATTTCTAGTAGTAAATTGTTATTTTCTCCTATTAAACAGGAACGTTTTATAATTTAGCCTGAGCTGTGATTTGTATTGTAACAATGAAAAACTTCAGTTCAGCTGTGACTACACGGATCATTTTTACTGTTTTTAAAAGAAAGGACGTCTCAGAAAGTTTCTGAAGTGACTCACCGGGCGGTTCTCGTACTCCAGGAACGGACATGTTATCACACAGTCCTTCAGTAGGATCTTTCCTCTCTGATTCGAGTCTCTTCTGCCTCCTTCGTATTTATAATACAGCAGCTTGTCTGGTGTCATTACGAACCAGCGCGCCTTCCAGTTGTGCACGACGTGACCCTGTTGTGATCAAAAATTTGTTTTAGAGAAAAAAGTTATCGGTAACGTCACCGTCGCACGTGGAAAGCGACGCAAAAAGTAGCGAACGATGGGAGAACAGATGAAAGAAAAATACACTCCCTATTTTACAGAAATGAAACTCACCCGTTTGACCAGGAATCCCTCTCTGATAGTGGAGCTTCTCTTCCCTGCCTCCATGTTACTCTCTCTGATCCTGACAACTGAGCTCTGTCTGTTCATTCCTGCTCAGGTCTTCAAAGAAGAATGCGTCACACACACACACCTTTGCTCAACACGGGAGGATAATAAAACACTGCAGTTTTCAACCAACACCACACGAGGGCGCCTCGACTCCTGCAGAAACCTGAGAGGATGTTTTCTGGCTCTCCTCCACAGATTCATCAGTTTTAGTATGTGAAGAATTCAGATTCTGAAAACGAAACCCGGGGGGGGGGGGGGGCGCGGGGGGGGGGGCGTGGGGGCTGGAGGTTCTTATCCCATTTTGATGAGAAGCAGCTCATCCAGTCTGCAGCAGCTGCAGCCAATCAGAGGACAGCTGGACTGGAGCCTCCTGCAGAGGTTTACTCCTGCAAAGTGCACAAATTAATGAGACCACTGGAAACAGGCATTGTTAGAGACCCCTGCATGCGCAGCCATCTGTGGCCCCGCTGAAGACCGTCCTCCTCGTGCTTCATCTCCATTTCCTGATTTTCAGAAGTAAAAAAGAAAAGGGTGGTTCTTATACTCCTGCTTCCTCTCAGAAATTAAAAATTCCAGAAATATTTTTCTGCAGGACTTGAGAGTTTTGTTCATATTTTTTCTCCAACCGTTTTTTTTTTTTTTTCATGTTATAATACATTTAAACAGCAGCATTTCATATAAAGTCATACACCTGTCATATAGCTGGTTTGACTTCATGGCAGATTTATTTTGAATACTTTATTTACATTTTTATTTTATTTTATTTAGATATATAGTTGTCTAATTTTACAATTCAGTTGGTTTTACCTCTTCATATATCCTTATACTCTGTTTTAGCATTTTATTTGACCATTAATTTATTTTAATTGATCACTTTGTCTTTTATTTATACATTTTATTTGGTTTTAGCAGTTGTTCAGTATTTTATTTAACTTTTAATTGAATTTCAATGTTTTATTCAACTATTTATATATTTTATTTCGTTTTCTAGTTTTTTGGTATTTTATTTAAATTTTAATTGAATTTCATTGATTTATTTGTCTATTTATTTATATATACATTTTATTTGATTTTACTAGTTTTTTGGTATTTTGACTTTTGATTGAATTTCATTGATTTATTTGTCTTTTTATACATACATTTATTTGGTTTTACTAGTTTTCATTGAATGTTATTGATTTATTTGAATATTTATTTAAACATTTTAGTTGGTTTTACTAGTTAACATAACCTTATACTTTATTTCAATATTTTATTTAACTCAATACAGATCTGTGTGAGTTTTTCTGCTCCTGTTTCTGAGTGTGTTATCTATCATCTTTTTTATTGGGAAGTACTTTTTGTTAGATGCCGTTTGTATGAAAAATTTAAATACCAATAAAGTCCAACTGATTGATTTATGAGGTTCGTTTAGATGAAAAACACCATGATGGTTTTTTTAAGAGCATCTTCCTGTAAATTCTCCACTGCGTCTCCCAGGTGAGGAAATCTGCTCACACAAGCATGCAGTCAGGAGACGACTGGACTGACCTCAGATCTGTTGATCACACAGAGGAAACAAAAATTCAAAGTCCTGCTTCTTCACAGCACATCTCCTGAGCGTTAATCACATCCACAGGTGGAGGTGTGTCTGGAATGTCTCCTGTGTAGCATTAACCAGAAATCAAACAGTAATTACAACAAAACAAAAATAGGGTGATGGTGCTTTGGAGCGCCACGATGTGAAGGGCTCTGACGCAGGTTGTCCTGGTCACACACACTTCAAACGCAAACACTGGCCACATTGTGTTTTCTCAGTCCACAGACTGATTGTTAGTTGGGTGTGTGTATGTGTGTCCCAATCCACAGCTAGTTACACACACAGGCATGTCGCTGCTCGACCTCAAGTGGAGACGGGATTCCTCTTTGGGACAATAAATCCGGATGTTTTCTTCGCAAATGCCCTAAATTCACATTTCAAAAACATTCAGAACTAATTATTTTCAGAGGAAAGATCATTTAAAAATACATTTTAAGTTCATTTTTTTTCTTTGAAAGTAATGATTTCTTGTGATCACTCCTATGTTTTGTTCCTTTTTGGAAACATTTAATCAAAGATAATAGACCACTGCGGTTCACAGGAACTCGTTCTGATTTTTCAAAGATCAAAACAACAACTTTTCAGCTGCTGAAGATGAGATTGAGTGTAAACAGAAAGAGAAGCGACATGAAATTGTCTCATAATAAACATTGAAATGGGATCAAATAAACACAATGTTCAAGGGTCAGGAGGAGAAACAGATGCAGACTCTCCAATAAAATGTGACAGTGACACGCTGCTTTATGGTTGTTGATCTGTTCTACAGGAGCTGTGTGTAACGTACATTCTGCAGGACCTTGGCCTGTTTTCTTTCCATGCAGCAAAAAGTCAGAAGCATCTGTTTTTAAATCTAAATTCTTGAGCTATCAGAGATCCTCTCATTGTTTTTAGATTGTACTGAAAACCAAAAAGTATCTACAGAGTCAACTATTATATCACTTTGCATTCGTTCCATAAACACCCGTCATATTTCCAAACGACGGCTACTTTTAATCACACTAAATTTTCAACATTAAATACATAAAAAAACAAACATAAAGTGCAATTTGATACATGAGCTGCTGTGTGGTCCAGTAACATGACATCCTGTGGATTTTTCTACATTATAAAGAACATAAAACATAAAAAAATGTGTTGAAATCCTCCTCTAAAAAATATATTTACTCCAGTTTCAGCCCAGTATCACGGCAAAGTGTGTAATACAGACGCCTGCCCACTACAGGGAAACTTTATTTTTAGACAGGATAAGGAAATTAATCTTAACAGAAGCAGGTCATGTGATAGAAGTTGAACGGGAGTCTATTACACGCTTTGCCTTGATGCCCCATCGCCTGTTTATGTCACGTTTGCTAAAAAACTACAATGCCCAGCTGTTTTTGTTGACAAAGATACAGAACATCACCACCTTAATCCTTAAAGATGAATCTTACTTACAGACTAAAAACAAACAAAGTTTCCATTGCATCAAATGTCTGGAAAAGGTTTTCACGAAAAAGCAGTGATAAAGGACGTAACTTACAGAATACAGCTTCATAATACAACAAATTAGTTAAAGAGACACTATTGTTTTTTAAGAAAAATGTTCCATTTAGTCTAAAAGCAAAAAGCCATTCCATCACCTACACTTTGTTCGAAACCCTCATTTACAACCGATCACTGACTGCCTGAACCGTCGGCTCTCTGGACCTTCAGAGCACGTTCAGCAGACCACAGTCCGGTCCATCTGAGCGGACAGCGTGCAGGAATGCAGCTGGACCTGCAGAGCATCACGTCCGACCGTGAAGAGGTTCAGGAAGAAGTCAGGCTGTGCCACGCCGGCACCACTTTTTCCGGGTGAGCCATGGTGTCCTTCCACTGCTCCACGACGTCGAGGACGGGGCTGTCGAATCCCAGATGGACCTGATGCACACACAGAAGAAGGTCATTCCTCAGTATACTGTAATCAAAACACCGTAAGAGACAACAAGCCTCTTGGGAAAGGATGAGTTCATCATTCAATACAAGTAAACTGTCATATCAGCAGTAATGAACATCTGCTAACAAAAGTACATACAAATAATAGAAGTAAGTAAAAGAAAAAGACCTGGACTCACCTGTCCGAGACACTGCTTCCTCCGGACTGAGCTACGACTGTAGAGTTTGACTGACAGTGAGCAGGCGTGGTCAAAGGCGGAGAGCAGGAAGTGAAAGGTCTCCGCCCACTGACACTGCCCCCCTGAAGCCTTCAGCACTCGAGTCTTCTTCTTCATCACCACCTGCCCCGACTGGTGCATCTCCACTTTGACAAAAAAGGCTTCAACGGAGAGACGGAGGAGACGTAAACAATGATGGCTGACAACACTAACAGTTTGTCGTTTAAACGTTTTAAAACACACCTACCTGGTGTGAGCGGTGACGAGGATGCTGGGAGGTTTTGGGCGGCGAGGACCTGCAGCTGGATTCGCCCGTTGACTGGCTGAAAGCAGGTGGTGAGATGCAGCTCAGAGTGGCACACCTGGAGGAGGATACGGAGTTATTTTTTATCGTAAATATAATCCCGTCATTAACTAGAAAAGAAGAATCAAAAAGCTGTGTTTTGGGGGGGGCGTGTCTGTTTGATTGACATGCCTGTGGTGCAGTCAGGTTTCCACTACTGGTGGGCAGGAACTAATTTTCGCAGGTTCTGAGTCAAATCGACCCAAGCGGCAACTAGCAGTGACATCACCCGTTGGTTTGAGAACTTTATGGAGCCTCGTATTCGGATTTTGTCCGTCACCATCTTTGGTAGTTCGGAGCGGTTTGGTGCAGGAAGTGACCATATTTGTACAAGCTGGGGGAGGAGCGAGCGGTGGATCTGACTGATCTGATTGGAAACCTGACGATACTACGTCACGCCCACCGATAGCTGTAACCTGACCGCACCACAGACCTGTCAATCAAACAGACACACCCCAAAAACTCGTCTTTTTGAAGCTTATTTTCTAATTAATGACGGATTATTTTCAAATGGCCCTCCAGAAAACTAATAAGAAGGAGTGACTTTAGCTATCAACACTGAGATAACTGGTGCAAAACATTTACTGACTTTGTATTTCATGTATGGATTTTTGGAGCCAACCTCTAGTGGCACTCGGTGGTATTGCAGCTTCAGGCACTTCTCCATCGGCCTCATTTTTCAAACCCGCAAGTTTGTTTTACTCACTCTTCAGCTGTCAAGACCAAGATGAAAACCTCTCTGTGAGAATATCTTGGACTTTTACTACTTATTCTCCACCACTTCCTCTGCTGGCTGCTATCTTTTATCAGCCTTTTGTATGAGTGCAGTAAATACAGACAAAGCCCTGAGTACACCTCATAAAACTGTCCCCATGATGTATTGTAACTCACTGGAATGTCCGGTACTAATATTGACGCTGTTGTTGCATAACCACATGAAAAAGTGAAATAGGTTTAATTTTTTTAAACAGAAGAAACCAGAGTGCTCATTCTGGAAATGGAAGACGTGGAAAATAGGTCAAACCTCAAACCATGTCACCAGCAGAGAGTGGTTGTGTTGATAAATGGATGGATGTCTGGCCACTGACAATAAAACGCTAACTGTTTCTGTACTTTGGTTGTTCAGTCTGTGTTTTTATCCATCTGCTGCACACAAAAGACCAAAATTGTACAAATCACTGCCACTCAGCCGAGGCTCTTAAAAGCAAAAGCAGCTGAGCTCAGAGAAACCTCGACAAGGAAAATATCAGCAGCTTCTTTGGAGAGAAAAAGGACAGAAAACAAAACAGAAAAGGGATCTACAGCAATGCTCACAGCTCGGTACGGAGTTCCACATCTTAGTTTAGCCCGATTGCTAATTAGCATTTAACATAAAAGTACAGCTGAGGCTGATGGGATGTCAGTTAGTTGTTTTGCTGGTATTTGGTAATAAGAACAGACTGTATATAAGACTGGATGTAGCTTCTGGGTCTGGAAAATGTTGAAGAAGTATAGCAAACAGTGACGTCACCCGTTGGTTTGTGAACGTTATGAAGCCTCCAGTTCAGAATTTGTCCGTCACCATCTTGCTAGTTCGGAGTGGTTTGAGTAGGAAGTAACCATAAGTTCACAAACCAACAGGTTTGCTGCTGGTTGGTATTTAGATACCGAGATGATAACCCTTTAATTCCTGGAAACCAGAACCACTCTAGCGCCACAGGTCTGATTCATGAGATTTAAACTGATCTTGAACTCTTACTGAGGATTTGGATGGAGGGTTGAGGTCGAGCCAGTGCTCCGTCTCCTGAGGGCCGAGCTGTCGCAGGGAGAGGACGCACTCTGCCACCGTACGTTTCCTGGGGTTGTGCATCTGCAGCCGCAGCACCAAGGCGCTGCAACGCAACTGCTGCAGACGCAGCGCGAACACGAAGGTCTCCATGAAGGATACATCCTGGAAGCAGAGGAGGAATCGAGTAAAAGTAACGTAGCTTTTCCAAGTTAACTTCATAGTATTTGTGTACAAAAGTCCAACTGTGATAATTCAAATAGTCAGATTTATGTAATTTTATCCTTCACACCACAATGTGGTAAAACCGTACCCTTATGTAAGATAGCATATGGAGGATGATTACAGCTTGTCAAATACCTGACAGTACTCTCTGATGGAGCTCTTGAAGTGGACGGGTTTGGGGAGGGTGATGATCGCTTTAAAACCGATCTTTTGTTGTTCCACTGCGTCCGGAGGAAGATTGAGGTCTGAACACTGGTTATAAAAAGAGGAAATAGGATTGAGTGCTGTTACGGTAAGCACATGTTTTTTTTTGACAAAGTGGTCTATTTAGAAAAAATAGCATAATCACAGAAATATCTTCAATTCATGGTCTACAAAATGACATAAAGTCTGACAGCAAGGGCATTTGTGCCACCGCACAACAACAACAAACAGAGCCAACACCACAACCCGATGAAGGTGGGAAACAAGTGCCCCCTTTTTCATTTTTGGCCCCCGAATTAATACTCATCTCTGCATAAAAGGCGAGCAGCTCCTCACATACACTGATCACTATTCCATCATCAATCAGGACACTTCGTTCCTTAGAAAACAACCTTTTCCCTCCAGAGCGTCCGAGCCAAACTTAATAGAGCTTTGAGCGCAGCGAACAGAGACCTGTGTTCTGGATACACAGAGGCTCCTTTCATTAAGCACAATGCTGCTTCTTGTCCCTCCACTCTGTAAGTAACCTTACCTGAACCAGGGTGATCCACACCTGCTCCAAAGCCTCCTGGTAGCTCAGCCGGACACAAACCTTCCCCGGCTCGCGCTCGTCCCTGGACGTGACGGAGTCTGTAAGAACGAGAGGCCAGAAGCATGAAGTCCTCTCAGCATGACGAGAAAGTATCACATGATGCTAATCAGGGATTAAAGAGGAGAAAGAGGAAAGTTTAAAAGTGCAAAATTGAACCTATAATCCAGGATTTAATTCCCTTTAATTTAAGTGTTTATCTAACGAACCTGAACGATGAAAAAGATCTTCTGTCTGAAAACAATCTCAATCAAGATTTATTTCCTGCTCTGTCCAATGAAAAGGTTTGTAGTCCCTAAATTAAAATGATTACATCTAATTCTGCAGATTATAGTTATATCATTCTGTAAATAATAGAGCCTGTTTGTCGTGTCATGACCTCCTAAAAGACAGATGAATTACAATCAATCAATCAATAAATCTCTTATAATAAAAATATGTTTTGAATAATAACACAATCTTTACAGTTTATCCCAGAAAGATTTTGGAGTTAATTTGTGTTTCTGTTGTTACACTATTTCACAATGCAAAGTGATCTTGATCAGACAATGCATTGTTTTTGTCATAAGCAGCGCAACGGTATGCTTTGTACTCAGTGCATGCCAGAATCAGACAAAACAATATGTTTGTTTGTAACTCTGTCAGATTAAATCAGAGTGCCTTAAATGATTTCCGTGTCTTTGTCAGAGAGAGAAAGTACGACCCGGAACAATCTGCGTACACGTTTGTGCGTGACTTTCTGTGTCGTCCGGTCAAGAAGCTGTCAATCATGGCTACAGAGGCACTTTGTGTGTGTGATGCACTCTGTCATCCTATAGGTCAAGGAACACGTCGGAAAATATGTCAAACTCGAAAGATAATAAAAAAAATTCAGACATGCTAGACTTTTTGTTGGAGTGGCGTGCGGTGTCCCAGTCACCTGTTTTTCAGTGATGTCCAGTACAAAGCTCATTTGTCGTTCCTGACACTCTGTATATTTGTTGATGACAACTAAACTGGGTCAAAATTGTGTTCAATTCGTGTGGTCCAAGTCATTTAAGTCATATTCATTTTGCTGCTTTTCTCCCGCACGGTAACGTCAATTACACTCGACTTGAATCGCTTTTAGTACCAGGTGCTTTTATTGATTTTGTTTCCACGGCAGATGGTCACCTGTTTCACTTCACCTTTAAGTATCAGCTCAGCTAAACTGGGACTTCAACCGAAGGGATACCAATCGCAGTATCAGCTACTTTCTACAAGTTTTGACCGATGGAAAATCAAAGTGGCGCAGAGTTGAATTGAGCCATGCCGTGAATCAGCTGCTTTGTTATTAATGTGTGAGCAGTGTAGGATTTTTCCTCATTACAACAGGAAGCTTGTAGACTTAAAAGAAGGTTTGATGTGTTTGATAGTTACCCAGACTGCTTTCCATGGAGTCCATCATGGAGGACGCGCTGCTGAAGGCGCTGGACGAAGAGTCTAAATGCTGCATGCGAAAACAAACACAGTCAGATCGGCATGAAACTTCAAACCTTCTTCATCTACAAAGACTGCAGCCATGACAGCAACTCTGTGAAGCTGCACGGTGGTACAGAGACGCTATGTGCTAAATGCTAACATGATGTTCAACATGTTAGTTTAGCGTGTTAGCATGCTAAACTGTGCTAACTGGTAAACACATGGGGAAAAAGTGTTCAATAGATTAACATTTTTACCTGATAACAGCGCTGAATAATAAAAAATTTAAAAAAAATCATCACCTGGGAGCCATTAATGGGTGCACCAAATTTCACACCAATACACTGAATATTCATCGATTTATAACAATAAAAAGCATCTACTAGTTGTTGAAATATTTCAGCCTATAACAAAGTGGTGAAACAACCAGATGACTGGTATTCCTCTGCACCTTTCCACTCTGGTTTATTTGTTTACCATCAATCTATTGTCAAAGTGCCATGACTTTCCTGCTTTCATTATTTACTACTGTTTGCTCTCGATGTTGCCAAACTAAACATTTTAACTAATTTAACCGAGATACGAGAAGGCGAACAGAAACGTACTTGTGTTAGTTCACACCAGTGTGTCTTTAAAACTGCTCATGTTTGGGCTCTGCATGAATGACACACGTCATGTTTAATATAGACTTTTGATTGATTTATTGTAAGACAGCCTCAAACAATAAGGAGCTGGTGACAGGCACAGTACACCACATCCTTTATTTAACCAAGAATAACACAGTGACCTAGGTTTACGTCACATGTGTGATTAGATGTCGCTTCGTCCAAGACAATCAGCAGGAATATCCAATCAGAAAAGCCGCAGCTGAATTACATGCGGCAAACAGATAGATTCACAGATAAACTGGAAGAAAACAAGCTGATCTGTGGGAAAATTTCATACAATAGTCAATAATGTATGTTAATTTATATCACTTTAATTTAATAAAGTCATCAATGCAATTATGCTATTTTCATCAGTTGTTTTGGAGTTAACGCTAACGGAAGCAGATCAAAGCGAGGCTTTGAGGTGCCATCGTGAATCAATCAACTCACTTTAAATGTCAATATAAAAACTTGGACCGCTCCCTGTGTTTTTAATTAACTCTCTGTGAACATTTTATTTCCACTCTCGGAGAAGCGGCAGAGAATCTCTCCGATTGTTGATAAAACATTTTATTTATTTAACATGAAAGCTTTGACACCCTTCTCACATCTGTATGGTAAATATGAAGTTACAGGTAGCAACCGTTCAGTTTACTTTAGCACAAAGACTGAAAAAAGAGGGAAAACACCTAGCTTGGCTCTGTGTGACTGTCACAAAACTAAATCTTTGCAATGTTTTAAATATTTTTTTCTTTTCTTTTTGGCACACTTGGGCTTCATTACATTTATGTTACTTTTATTTTTTTTTAAATGGCGCAAAGATAAGTAAAGTTACTTGTAAAATGTTTCAGCTCTTCCAGATGAAATGTCACTCAAATCTTCTTCTTTAAATCAAAATACCAGCTTTGTGAGGTTTGTTTGCACTCTGCTGCTGAGGACAGTGGAAACTGTAAAACTATATTTAGTCTTGGTTGACACAGAAAAAAGCCGCTGTGTGAACACAGATTAGATAGAGAGCGGTCTCACCTGCTTGCGGCTCTGAGGGCTGGACAGATCGAACATGGAGCTGCTGAGTCGCTCCTGACTGCCCAGCTTCAGAGTCCAAACTGCAGGAAAAACGTCAGTGTTTATCAAAACGTTTTTTCATCTAGTTTAGAGAGTCCAGATTATGGATTTATGTTCAGAAATCTGATATAAATTCACAAAATATTTAAAACAAATCCAACATTGTGAGATATTTAATGCATCTATAAACCCATTAGGCCAAAATACAAAAACTGTACCATTATTTTAGTCTAGTTTTTCACAAATATCTTTAATTCCGATTCCCCAAAATTAATTTCCAAGTCATTCCTGACCATGTATTGGTTTTGATTGTCCTTGTTTTGTTGCGATAATTTGGATCTCTGTGGTACCTGGGCTCTGAGGGCCGGAGGTTCTGCTCTTTAGGGTGTCTCGGCAGGTCGACCCGGGCGTGATGTGCTCTACCATCTCACCCCGATGGAAGCTGGACTCTGGGCTGTAGACGAGGTGACTGGTGCCCAGCAGCTCCGCCTTCCTCTCTGTGTACGTGCAGCGAGCTGAACCTGCAGACCGACAGCAGAGCCAAAAGTCGCCTCACATCCCACAGGTAATTATGATGCTTCAACCGAGTGACTCAGATGAACACCTCCTGACTGCTACAGGTACGTACTCTGCAGCCCGGGCTGGAGGTTGGGGTAACTGGGACCTCTGGGTTGGATGTAGGACGCCTTGAAGGTCGGCAGGACGAACGGCACCTCTCTGCCGTCCGGCGGAAGCTTGGACAGGAGGTAATCCTCGGTGACCCCCCTCTTCTGTCCTGAGGCTACTGCCTCGCTGGGAGGCATCTTCAGAGCGATCACTTTAAATCAGAAGAAATCTCTCAGTGAGGAAGACAGCAGAAGGTAAAAGCTGGCTGATACACAGGTGTGAAGGACGTCCGGTCACCTCGGGTCTCCTGCTCCTTCTCCTTCTTCTTCATCAGGTTCTTACAGCAGTTTTTTAAGAACTCCATGTCTGCAACGGCAAATATGTACTTAGTGAAATAGGACATGTTCACACAGATTACACCAAAAGAGCCAGAACAAACCTTTGGTACTTAATCAGGAGACGATAACACTCTAAAGCCTCCAGATTTGTTATACCAGTCTTAAAATTATAATTTTTTTAATGATTTTTTTATGGTACCCAATTTGGTGCGGTAACCTTAAATGTTGTAGCAAACACAATTTTTTTGTAAACTGCTGTACACTTTGTCGAGATTTGCTATATTCTCCAAAATGTTCTAGTTGCTGGTCTAATCTCAAAATTTAGCACAGGCTGTTTATTATAGTTAAAAATTTGCCAAATTTTTCATTTAACATCTCACATTTTTCTACCACGCCCTTAAATAAAATCTGCTCCTATCCCCAGAATTTATTACAATATGCACATACAGCACCACCAACATCTGTTTGTTGTTCCTTAGAGGTTTGGCAGAAAAATGACCCCAAATTGATTTAACTAATTCCCAAAACTTTTAGAAATAGCGCTTCAAAAAACGATTTTAAATCAAAAAATTTGGTTGAACACCTACAAAATTTGCACTAGATGAGCACCAAATTTGTTTTAGCTCCATTCAGATCCCCCAAAGTCGATGTATAGAGCCTGCAAACTGTGTTCACCGTTAGGCATAGATACCAAATTTTGCTTGCGTCTCCGAAAAAAGGCAAAACTTAGTTGACAAATTGTTTTTATAAAAATGTATAGACCTCTACCCCATAGTATGTCCGTAGTAGCCCTCATAACACATTTTCATAAAATCACTGTATTCTAAAATCCATGTTTAAAAAGCCACGTGGAGCTCAATACATATTAATGGAATTAATACAAGTTTAACAAACAGCCTCTGATCAGCGACTCTTAGCGCTGCAGGCACATTAATGAATTTGCATAATCGTAACATAACAAACCTCTAATTGAACTTCTAAAACCTTTTTAAGTGTAAACTCACCGCTCGATGATTCACTGAAGGTCCAACTGAACATCCAGCGGTGTGGTTCACTGACCGGGCCGACAGGAGGGGAATACCAACAAGCTCCGGTTTACGATTAGTTACAGGTCTCTTTCTCGCTCTCTTCTTCACTCCTCCTCCTTCTCCCTCCTCCCTCCCTCTCTCTCTGATTCCCGGACTGACACGGACTCTCACGCTTCCTTCCCCGAAGAGTTGTGAGTGCACCGCTCTCTGTTTGGGTTTTTGCGTTTGTCATTTTCTTTTCCTCCTGCGGTCGATCCTCAAACACCTCATTGGATCATCCAGGCAGAAACTCACACGACCTGTTTACGTTTACTGGGTGCTGATATAATCATAAAATGTTCCACTAATCCCAAACACTTACACTTTGCAAAACCAAAATGTGCCCCATCGGCGTAGTAGGTATTCAAAAAATAATCTTAATGATCCTAAAATGTGTGGTCAAGTGGCCAAATCCCTCAAATTTGGTGCATTACCCCAAAAAGTATGAATTATTTTGGTCCCTAAATGGTTCAGATTTTGGACATCTCCCAATTTTTGGGTTGCGGCCCTCAAATTTAATTGACTAATGTTGATATAATCCCCTAAATTTGTTACAGTGCACCCAAATATCGCACGTGTTATCGTGTCCATGCAATTTGTTACAGATATCATTATAATCCCAGAAATGTTGCTTTTAGAGTTCAGCAGCCTGCTTATACTGGGGACAGTTATTGTTGTTATTGCGCAGCCAAATCCTAAAAATGTAATGTTTTCCTTCTACATATTTTTTTTTTTTTTTTTTAATACATTTTGACACAAAGCCCCAAAAATGTGCTGGTATAATCCCACACTCATCCCAAATCCCCATGATTGTAAATAAATGTAATCCCGCATTTTTAGGGTTTCATAAACTGTTTCCAAAATTAGTTATTTGATATAATTAATTTGTCATTGTCCCTGAAATGTGTTCCTTTTATGTAATCCCAGATTTTCTTATAGTGCTCTCCATTGGACCAAATTATATACAGTTATTATAATGTGCTCATATAATCCCAACATGTGTTCAGTAAAGTTTTTATATGTGCACCCAGATTCCTCCACAGTGTCCCCAGACTTTGGGGATGTAAAATGCGATTATGATACTGTGACAATGTGTTACTGTTTCGGGAGTCCAGGAGCCGTCTCACGCCAGGGACAGTTGTGTGGGGAAGACATTTATTGGTCGAAAAAGAAAACTGTGATCAATAATTCAGTTAACGACTGGCTGTTATATCATCTCAAACATCGCGCAGTTACACTTCAGGATGAAGCCCACGTTCACATGTTACGTATGTGAAGGGATGAAGAAGATTCATGAGGAAGACAACTTTCTGAATAGAGGACGTCAGACCATAAATGTCCCTCTGTGTGTCCAAAGTCCACTTTACAGCCGTAAAAGCTGAGAGTCCATTAAAGCAGGGCGGGGGATCCGAGCACAGGAATCCTTCCCATCAGCTGATCTGAGTCCTGATCGGACGTGTCTCTACTGACGATGACATCATGATTTTTTTTTTTTTTTTTAAACAAACCAGCTGCGTGATGGAGTCTGAGTGGGACGCTCAGAACTGATGCTCCGACACGAATATCGTCAGGCGGATGATGGAGCTGCCTCGGAAGTTGATGACGTTGTTGACCGTGACCATCTCCAGGTCCAGCACCACCTCTTTTGGCCCTTTGATGGGTCGAGACAGGACCAGGGTGGCGCTCACGTTACTGGTTTGCTGTGAGATGAAGGAGACAGAGGAGGAATGTGAGGAATGACGAGCAGGAAACAGAGGAGTGATTCAGTGACTCTGTTTTCTTCTAAGCGAGGTCAGATCAGAGATAAATCTCAGGTTTTCACTCCACTGAGTCACAGAAAATCTTTACATTTAAATATCAATCTGATTTATTAGGATTTATAAAGTCAGAGGAACAAAATGAGCCTCTCAGCCTCATTACACACACCGACAGCTCCCTCTACTGGCTGAATGCAGCACTGAATGTTCAGCTGCTTCCTGGTTTCCATCCTCTTTGCGCTCATAAATATCTATTGTGTCATAGCAGGGAAATCACAGGTGTCACTAGAAGCCTGAGAGTATGTAAACAACTGAAACTGGAGCAGAATAATTTAAGTTTCTTTGGCATATTTTAAGAATCTGTCCAGAATCACATTTTCTGTCTCCATCCAGGTGAAAGTCACAGCCGGAGGTAGCATATTCCCGTTACCATGATTTCTCAAAAACACCTTGAGGGAATTTGGTCAAACTTGGCAAAAACATTCACTTGATAGTAAGGATGAACTGATTAGAGTTTATGGGGCAAAGGTCAAAGGTTAAGGTCACTATAACCCCAATTCAACTCATTGACGTGAACATGATATCTCAGGAACGCCAGGATGGAATTTCTTTAAATGAGGCACAATCGTTCACTCAGTCTCAAGCATGAACTGATGATAGTTTGGAGGTCAGAGATCAAAGGTCAAAGTTCAAAGTCACTGCGACCTCTCATCTGTCCGTCCTGTTCTTGTGAATGCGATATATCAAAAACGCTTTCAGGGAATTTGGTCAATTTGGCAAAAACATTCACTCAGTACCAATGATGACCTGATATGATTTTGGTGTTAAAAGGTCAAAGGTCAAGATCCCTATCACCTCACATTAACCCATGCCTGTGTACGCAATTTTTTTCTTAAGAACGCCTTAAGGGAATTTCTTCAGATTGGTCACAAATGTTCACTTTGGCTCAGCAATGAAATGTTAGGATTTTGGAGGTCAAAGGTTACTGTGAGCTCAGTATCTATATGGGTTTGGACAGATATACATGTAAACTCCAACTTGAGTGGTTAGCGGAGGCAGACAAATGCTCGGTGGTGATTCTAGTTGTCAGAAACATAAAACCCATCAGATTCAGGTTTTGTACGGCAGAAGACTTCCATTAAAAATCCACTTTACAGCACATAAAGTTTAGATAAAACACTCTTCTGCATCCTGTCCATCATGACTGCAGTTCATGGATCTATTCTTGACTCACCCTCATGTAAAACTCTCGGCCGTCGTTGCCCGACTTGATCTGGAAGATGTAGAAGGCGCCGGGGTAACGCGTGGTGGCCTGCATCTGGAAGATATCTGCAGGCACACTGCGCCCCGACGACAGGTCCATGTGTCGGTACAGAACGGTGAAGGGTTTTTCCCTGCATGCAGGGTTCTCGGCTGAGCACATGCACTGACTGCAAGAAATAAAACAAGTCATCAAACAGGTAAATACATGAAGAGGCACAAACAGCTGAGGAAGAGGAAGGAGGGGAACTCACTTGTCACTAACTTCAACATAAGGCAGGATACACTGTAACGGATCCAGGCATGTATAGCCTCCCTGGAAATTGAAACACACTTGTGCTGTTGTACACGTGTTGTTACCAGTGTCACATTCATTGACATCTTTAAAATCAAACACACAACAGTCAGAGTCAGTTAATGCATCCTCATCATCATCATCATCATCATCATCATCATCATCAGGTAAACAACAAGACAGCATCAACAACATTTCCCTTAAACACAAACATGATGCAGAAAGAAAGAAGTTCATCGAGAAACACATCGTCTGTCCTGATTTAACATCCAAGAAGTGAAATACAGACATTAAACTGAAAGATTCGAGACGAGGCATTCATCTCCTGTTGTGGACTTTACCTTCACAGCTCCGTCCGTCCTCGTAGACGTAATAACCCGGCGGACAGATGCAGGAGAACGAACCCGGCGTGTTCACACATCTGTGCTGACACAGAAACTCAGAGAAACTGCACTCATCCAAGTCTACACAAAAAAATAATAAAACATGATTAGTGCTCATCAGAGTGAGACATCCACACCAGCAGGACTCACCCAAGTCGGCTTTGGGCCGTCTCTGAGGACGTGTTTCCTCTCAGTTTAAAACATGCAGGTGAGATGAAGTAGAAGCTCTGAATAGTTTGTTAGTTCATTAGTAAAATTGTTATTTTTAAAATCACTATCAAACAGATCAAAGAGGAATGTTTGAATTACTCTGAAATTTGATTTTTCTAAAGACTGAGAATGTTATTTTCCAGTAAAATTATTAACAGCCGACCAGAACGCTGAACTCTCAGACTGCAGAACCAGAACCGTTCTCTCTCCTGCCCTGCAGCCATCGGTTACTTTTCCATGTTGTTTCAGCATTTCCTCTTATAAGTCTCTTTACTGTTCACTATTACATAGGATATTTTAATGAGGTTGTTTGCATCTTCATTTTAAAGTTTCCTTTATTTTATTGTCGTTATTTTTTGTTCATAAAGTGATTTTACTCAATAAATAAAACTGAGTTAAATTAAAATATAATGCACTTTTGATTAAATGTAATTTCACATCACATAAACATTTATTTCTGGACCTGGAGCCTGAATAATTTTTGGTACTTCATAGGAAAGTATTTGGGCCCCTTCTGGTTTATATTGTAACAATCACCTCTGCGATAAACAAGAATCTGCTGTTTGTCACACATTGTGATGCTGCAAACGATAAACAACTGTAACATAAAAAGTCTATGCAGTTATTACATGCTGGTTTTGAGAGCTTTTTTTTTTTTTTACTTGAGATGAGAAGTAATACAGAATATACGCTCTGAAACATCAAACTTTATTCCTACCTACTTCAAACAGAGTAAATTTTACTATTTAAAGCATTCAAATGTCAAATTCTTTCAGTGAGTTCCTCACCGATGCAGTTGGTGCCGTCGGCCGCCAGCTCGAAACCCTCGTCACAGTTGCACATGAAGGAGCCGTAGGTGTTGAAGCAGCCGTGACTGCAGGGTTCCTCTTCACACTCGTCCACATCTGGAGCAACGACGGAAGCGGGACGTCAACACAACGTGGGAGTGTGTGTTTACTCTGCCCTGTGTGTGTGTGTGTGTGTGTGTGTGTGTGTGTGTGTGTGTGTGTGTGTGTGTGTTTACTCTGCCCCTGTGTGTGTGTGTGTGTGTGTGTGTGTGTGTGTGTGTGTGTGTGTGTGTGTGTGTGTGTGTGTGTGTGTGTGTGTGTGTGTGTGTGTGTGTGTGTGTGTGTGTGTGTGTGTGTGTGTGTGTGTGTGTGTGTGTGTGTGTGTGTGTTACCCTGACAGGTCCTGCTGTCTGGGTTCAGGATGAAGCCGGGGTTGCATGAGCATGAGTACGAGCCGGGCACGTTGGCGCACAGCTGCTGGCAGTAACCATAGCGACATTCATCGATATCTGGTCCAAAAAAGATAAAAAGAAAGACAAGTGATGGACCGGCACATGCTGTGTTTTATTAATTAAATCTACAGTCAGTGGCTGCTTTACTGCACAGAACAGGAAGAGGGTGCTGTTCTTATAGAGGAGAGATGAAGCTTTCAGGGGTCCTGATGGCATTTTCAAAATATAAAAACAAGAATCAATGTCTTCTTTTCTGTATCATCAAACAGAGACAACAAGAAATGTGGTTTTTATTTTTTGGAAATATGAGCATTAATACCCTCATCTTCTTAATTAAGAATAAAAACACCACTTTTCATCACTAAATGTATAGGATCCATCTCACAATGTTTGCTCAACACTTGGATTTTCCACACAAAACACAAGCTTGAGTTTAAACTGTCTGGGCTTCCTTAAACGCACCACAAATCACAAGGTTTTCTTTAAATAAGCTAATTAGAACATAATTTCTGCCTGGTTTCATATCTACCATCTAAGAACATGCGACTCACCCTGACACTGTCCTCCGATGAGCCAGTAGCCCTCGTTGCAGGAGCAGGTGTAGCCCCCTGACGTGTTGATGCACACCTGGGTGGGGTTGCAGTGATGAGAGTTTCTCTCGCATTCATCGATGTCTGCAAGAGAGAGGAGGAGAAAACGGTCATGTTAGAGAGAAGAATGTTATCAGATGGACAAACAGACAAATAAATAAAAAAGACGAGCTAATAAAATGAAAAGGGAAACTCTGGAGGAAGAGATCAGCAATAAAAGCATGAAAACATAAATTCTTGCTGTTCTAGAAACTGAAGTCTAGAAACCAGGAACATACTCTAAATATAGACAGATTTTTTGATCAAAAATGTTTGATATTGCTGTGTTTTTCCTAAAAATTGTGACACAATTTAGGGATTTTTAAGTGATTTGTTTGCTGTTTAATTGCAGGAATTAACAAAAATTGCAAGTCCAGGAGAAGAAATTTGCGATTTACCTGCTAAAGAGTGAAATGTGCTGACTTCCTGTGATAATAATCGTGCTACACTTCACATAAATATTTGACTTGGGATCTTTTTTCTTTTTTACTCCTATTGTGAATTTAAAATAATTAAAAAACTATCTACAAGTGACGTAACTTTATAGAACAAACTGTTCTCACTCTATATTTTAGTTTAATCCTCCATCTCTGTTACTAACAGGAACACCGCTGCAGTAATCCAGGCTTCCTGCTCAAAACGTTCACTACACTCGAAATGTTTTCCTTCTGCAGTGACACCCTCCCATTCAACAGTTTCTGCTTTTCACCACCCTGAGTTAAAAAAACAGCAACATTTCAACACAGAACAATTGTTTTTCCATGAGATTAGAGATTTCTCAGATTACAGTCATGAACTCGCCATCATTTCCTTATGAGGATGTGACAGATCAGTATTTCCAGCCTCTGTTCGTGGTTCTCAGACCGTGAAGTCTCCAGCCTCTAGAAACCTGGCGGGGGAAATGGGTGGGAGGTGGGGTGTTTCTTTTTTTGTTGTTGTTTGGACAGACAGCTGTGATAAGGTCTGTCTGCGCTGCCCTGGGTGCCAGCTCGGACCCCTGGCCCTTCACGGGGGCCCCCGGAGTGCTCGGCCTCCAGCCAACAGCTACATGGCACCTGCTCGCAGTGAAAACGTCTCTGCAGCTCATGTGGAGCTGCGCTGCAGGAGCTTGTCCTTATATAGGCTGTTTCAGGAGCTGCTGACAATCAGCTGCATGGAGACATGAGAGACGAGCTGCAAGACCTGAAAAGACCTGAAACTTTGATGAAAACCTCAGCAGGAGGAAGATTTTCACACCAGATTTGAACACAAGTGGCTTTAAATGACATTAATCCATCTTTTCCTGCATACTGATGTTTGCTGTGCTCATTTATCTACAATCAAAACACAAGGTTTTGTGTTCTAATCCTGTATTTCTGAGTGTGTCCATTGGTTTCAAAAGCCCAAGCGGTTGGAAAGTTTTCCCAGGCCGCAAGAAGCATGTAATCCCCGGACTCAAGTAAAAATACGAAAATCCCCCCCAAGAACCGGAGATAGGAGAGGAAATGAGCGTTAGTGTCCCGAGAGGAATAAAAAACAACACGGTGCACTGCAGAAACTGGATCGAACTATACGTAAAGTATTCTTCTATTCAGATTTAGTGTCTAATTTTAGTTCAAATGGATCATTTAGTGCGTTTAGTGCTCAATCAAGTACATATTAATTCCCTTTGTTGTCTGTTTCAACATTTTATTTACATTTGAAAGCGCTTCACAACCTTTTTTTTTTTAATCAGGGTTGCGCGTCTTTTCTGTAATTTGGGTGAAGAGGTGCAGAGATGGCTCATACTGCGACTGTGACTGCATGAACACGGATAAACAAGCCCACAACTGCATGCAGGCATACCATAGACCGAATTAACCCAGTTGTTCTCCCAGACTGGTGCCGCTGGTGCCACTGATGGAGCATTTCACCGTTACTTTAAAAACAAAGCCGTGTTTGTTCCACGCTCAGACAGGAACTCCCAGTCTGTGTAGTTTCAGCATCAATCAGCGGCCCATTACATCACCGCACACACGCCAGCCTTCGGGGGCACTCGTTAGGAGAGGCCCCCACAGAGACTGGCCTGTTCCTCAGGACACAGATTTGGCAACACATGACCTCACTTTTGGCACCGGGACAGTGTAGTTTACCCAAACAAGGTTGTGAGCCGATTCTCCCCTCCGAGGAGAGACAGCCCATATTTGTGCATGAGCTTAGCTCTCTTTGGAGGCAGAGAACTGTACTGTATGTGTACATTTTCCCCTCATTACAGGGTCCCAGCTGATTTATCCAAAGTGACAGAAAAACACCCCAGATGGACTTGAGGGAGAACGCTCGGACACACTGGGGGGACTCTGTGTTTATCTGACAGCTGGGATTTCTCCAGGTTGTGAAATCCAACAGACTCAATTAAAGATGAGATGTATTTGGTGCGAGGCGTTCGGAGGTCCCTCCGCTCTGGCCGGGTGACAGCAGGCCGGTCAGCCGCCCAAAACACATCTGATCCTGTGATCTGATGGATTAATGATTTTCTCCCCGGAGTTCAAACACAATCTTTAACGACTGACACCACGTTTCTGTCCTTTATCTGATCTCCCCGTTGTCACCGCGTCATCTGATAAACAGCAGGAGGCGACAGATGTCTCGAAACATCCAACCCGAGTCGCTGCAGACTACAAACAGCTGCAGCAGACAACAGCACGGCTTCTACTACGGAGCAGAATGTGGTTTGGCATAGCTGAAAAAGATGTCTGGATGGCAGCATTTGTTGCTCCAAAACCAACAATGATTTTCGGAAGCGTTCCTGAGCCCATGCAATGATTTTCACTTCAGAATTGCGTCTGTTTTCAGCCTTGTGTACAGAGATTTCTCCACATTTTGTGAATCCAGACATCAGAAGATCGCTCACCCTTGCAAACGATGATTATTATAATTAATACATTACATTTAGCTGATGCTTTTATCTAAAGTAACTTACAACGGTGTGATGGTACACCATCAGGAGCTTTTTTTAGGGTTCAGTGTCTTGTTCAAGGACACTTAGGCATGTGGACAGGAGGAGCTGGGATCAAACCACCAACCTTGCGATTAGTGTGCAACACACTCTACCAACTGAGCTACAGCCTCCCTGATGCAGCAATAAGTTCCGAGAAGGTGATATGAAGGCTTGCTGCACCGACAGAGCAACAAGAAAGGAGGATCCAATGAAAACAACAACAGGAAAAGCACTCTGAACTTTAGAGGTCACAGTCTGAGGGGTCACAGGATGATACACACAGAGGGAAAGCAGAAAAATTTATTTCTGTTTCATGTTTTCCAATCTTTTAAATAATGCATAATTATAGATCTTCACTCCTCTGAAATGCAAAGTTAAACAATCTGTTAACAAACCTTCCCTCTGCTGAAAACAACTAAATGACGTCAGGCTCATTGTTTACATTCTCTAGCTGTGATGGAAGGGAGGAAACATCACGACCAACCGAAGACTTTCAAGGAATAAGACCAGAAAACATGGCTCAAAAACTTTCAACAGCAGTTTATGCATCTTCTTGTGTGACTGATAATTTATATGACAATGTGGAGCTAAATGAGCTGTCCTGAAGCAGTAACCCAGGTCCTGGGGGTTAAAGTTAGTGTTTCTATTTCTACATTTCAGTGAGAAATAATGTCATGAATTAATATAACAAAATATGATAAGCTTAAAAAATACAATATATTATTTTAAAAATAATAACTGACAACTGGGGTTAAAGATTTGACTAGAAAACACAGATTTTAAGTCATAAAATGTGATAAATTATTTAAAAAATAATCCAGTTTGTGAGCTTTTACAAAAAGTCCTTCATAATGATTCAGGGGTATCTGAGTTCTTTGCAGTTTCACAATAAGAGACGTTTTGCCTGACAATAGCTCAGATAATTTCACTTAAATAACTTAAAAAAAAAAAAAACTTTAAAAAAAAAACACCTCACAAAAGGCAAAGATTAGTGAAGAGCACAAAAACTTGTGAGATGTCTTAGAACGCGTCAGATTCATGTTGATACCCTTCGGAGGTGCCTCACCTCTCAGGTTGAGAACCATTGAACTAAACTTTTACTTGAGGAGATTCTTTAAATTAATGACTTGTTAGTTTCGGTGCGTTCACTGACTCACCATTACAGGTGCCATCCTCTGCGACAGTATATCCCAGCAGGCACTGCGCGGCGCCCCTCACTCTGGGGTAGCTGGGCTCCACGGACCGGGGAGGACCCGGGAGGAAGGTGTCCGGAAATCCCACAGAGGTGTCCGGGTAAGCCGGCTCCGGCGGGTTCGGCGACTGCGGTGCGTACGGCTGGTTGTAGAGAGTCCTCGGGATGCATAGGTAACCTCCGTTCTGGTTCACACAGCGCATGTCTCCGCGGCACGCATCTGGCAGTGTGCGGCATTCATCCACATCTGGAACACAGAGCCGCGCGCTGATAAGAACATTCCTGCGCCCAGAACATCTGGGAGGCCCCCAGCTGCGTCAGAGACTTCACGAGCTGCTTTTTTTTTTACTCCAGAATAAAACTTAACCTTTCGTAATAAAAGACTAAACGAGGTAATTTCACTTACCGATACACTGCCGGGCCCTGCGGTCATATGCAAACCCTTCTGTGCAGGTCTGAGGAGAGATCAGAGACGGTTTCCCCATGAATTATATTAATCTGGATTTATCATGAGACTTCTAATGCAAAAATAATATTTTAATCGATTACATTCTTTCAAATATGCATTTCCACCTTTCTAACCATTTAATCTCTGATTTCGGGTGTATATAAACCACTTTCAAATAAAATGGCACCAGAACATCTGCAGCCCGTGATGACCTCACTCTGAATGAATGAAGTAAATGTGTTGTGTTACCTGTCCGTGTCCCGGCTGGATGCACAGCAGAATAAATACCAGAGCTGCCAGCATCCTGCGAACACATTTGAGATTATTAAACTGCTGTAGGTGAAACAATAGGATGATGAGACGAACTCATTCAAATAGGAAACAAAACAAAACCGACAGAGTCCGGAATGCGATGAAGAAAACGGTACCGACCTGACAGAGGAGCAGAACCTGAAGCCACGTACTTCCAGCAGCATGGTTTCTGGTGAGCTCTCACAGGGAAGATCGAGACGACCCGTAAACTCAGATCCCCTCCAGTAGGGCTCTCGCCGCCCCCCCAACTATGCGCCGTTACGCGGAAGCCGACACCCGGTTTTCATGAAGCGCCGTCTGCTCGAGCTGGAGCTTCAGAACATGGACCGAGAGGGGCAGGAATTCAAAATGGACTGCTCCGTTTCTGCCCCGCTGTCGGCTGTACGGATTATTTAGCAATGCAAATTGACTGCCCCCCCCCCCAAAACCCCCTCCGAACTCCCTCACAACAGCTGGATTCAATCAGGAGAGCCAGCCCCCTCCAGGCGGCGCGCGCACAGACGCCGGCACTCAGTCCAGCTGCTGTTGGAGGTTCAGAGGCAGAAAATTTACACAGTGGGTGTCTGTTTTCCACAGATACAAACCTGGATGACACTGCACATCTGGCGCTGCAGTAGCCACATCTGGTTCACATGAATGCGCAAAAAAGACAACAACCACGCAGCAGTCAGGGGGGCGGCAGTGGTACCTTTATTTGATTTTCAAATTCCAGTTGATTTCCGGGTTCTAACATCAATTAAAGATCATCCGGGTTCCTCTGTAACGCCTCAGATCTACAAAAAGTCTCTTACAGGGAGGATTTACAGTTTATACATGTGATCAATACACCTGGAGAGACATTCCTGTTGCAGGCAGACTGACATCTGTACAAAAATGTAGAGCAGCTCAGTCACAGCTGCCTGCTCAGGTCAGGTTTTTACATTTTGTAAATATATATATATATGTATATATATATATATTTATATTAACCATTTACAATCCTGATTACTAATTATTAAAAAGGCAGGCACTTCACTTCCACAACCTCCTCAGTGCCCATAAATAGGAAAACACCACCCATTTACATATATATAATGATATAGTACTGTTATAGGAGCAGTCAGCAGCCATAATTACAACGCTTATTGCATATCACAGTCTGGCCATCTGGAAGAGACAAAAAAAAAAGAAAAAAAAAAGAGAAGTCTTTATGGTTTTAACAGATGTAGTGAGCCACATAAATCTGGAAGCTGCTGCCAGCAAGGTCTCAGGATCCCAAACAGCTCACTGCAACAAAAAAATACTGAAGAGACCAGAAAGTCAGAGGATGTTCAACACAATAGATAAAAAAAGTAAAGTTTCCTCCTGCAAACGGAGGCGCTGATCCGACCCACATGTACGGAGCTGCACACAGTGAATTCATAAAGGTCACTTGTGTTCAGGACTGCTGCGAAGAATGAAAATGTAAACTGATGGTGAGAATGAAACCGTTTCCTCCTGCATTCCCTCTGCACGTAGCGTCACTTTCTGTCTGAGCGGGAAACACTTAAAGGGAAAGTCTGCTGCATAGAACAGTTGTCAATAAAACTGAACCTACCCTAAAAAAAAACAACTTTGGTTTCATCCCCTCTCAGAGATGAACCCTCTTGATGGTTAATTTTTGCAGGAAATAAAAAAAAAAGAGCAGCGAGTGTTTTAGACATGTCATCACTGCTTCAGCAGGTCTTTGAGCACCGCTCCGCCGCTGTCCTCGGCTAACACCGGCACCGGCGTGAAGGTGGGCAGGGCGTTGGAGATGGGCTTCATCAGCAGGTGACCTCCGGAGCTGCCGGAGCCCGACCCGGCCAGCAGCGGCACAGCGGCTGAGCGAGGGGCCAGAAAGGGGTTGGACTCGCCGAGACGCTTGCCGGCTGCTGGAAGTCCTGAGAGTAGAAGTTAAAGTTTAAATGAAGCCTGATGTGTTAGAGGAAGTAAAGAACACCTCCGGTCTGACGGGTCGTTTACCTGCTGCGGAGCTGGAAGCTACCCCGCTGGTTCTTCTGGGAGGCGGGGCGCTCAGAGGCTTGATGTCGTGGACAGGAAGCCTCGGGGCGGGCAGCGAAGGGGTCGACTCCATCTCCAGGAACTTTACAAACATTTCTGAGAAGGACTGAGACAACAGGACAGGACAGAATATTTGATTTATAATGGAAACCCTGCGTAAACTCTGACTTCTACTGATAAAAAGTTGAATTTCAACAACCTATAATGAAGGAAACACAAAGTGCTTCACAGAGACAGAAAAACATTAAAAATAAAATATTTTGAAGAAATTAAAATTGCACTTAGAGGCAGAGAAGTACAGGACGATAAAATTGTCGCTACATATTTAATTTACTAGAAAGAATCTACAAACATTAACTTTAAAACACTGTGCTAGTCACTGTCACTTTTTACCCAGCTGTCCAATCACAGTGAAGGAGGGGCTGGAAGAACGCACTTAGCTACTAACACTGGTCGCTGATTGGTCCGCCCTTTGGAGTGGCTGAGCTAACACTAATCCAGACTATAATCTGTGAGTAATAGTCTGGTGGAGTAAATCTATGCCCCACCCACCTATATCAGAAACTTGGCTGCACCACAGACCTGTCAATCAAACAACCACGCCCCTTCAAACATATCTGTGTTTGATGACCAATATATAATGAATGCTGGAATGCTTTCAGGAGAGAAATTGATGCTTTTTGAATGGAAGTCTATTGAAGACAGCCCTTAGTGGCCCTCAGTGGTATTACACTCATCAGACCCGGAAACTACGTCCATTATCATATACAGTCTGTGAGGTGTGAGGTTTATTTATGCCATTTATTTGGTAAATGTGAATATTTTGCCCTCTTCTTCTCACACTGAACTTTTTCTAGAGACCTCGTCAGGGTTATTGACACTGATGTCACACCTGGTGTCGGACAGTTGTAGGAGGTGTGGAGGAGTCAGACCACCACATGCATCGTCCTCCTCTGTGTTGTTACCTTTCAGACTGCAGTCTATCCAACATGAGCCGTGAGTCTCTGTGTGTTTCTTACCGAGTTAAGTCCCTGACCGCTGGTGGGTCTCTGCGGGGTGTTCGGGACGCTCTGCGCTCCTCTGCTTCCCAACCAGGTCGACACCCAGCCAGTGACGCCGTGACGACCATCGTCCTCCAGCATCTACAGGTGGGAGGTAGGGAGGGAGGGAAGGAAGAGTAGATAAATACACTCAATACTGTCTGAACACACACGCGCACATAGGAGCCGTCGGTTTAACTGGTCCAGTTAGAGGAGACCTCCTCCTGTTCTTTAATTGCTCCTGGTTTCCTCTTAGACGGCCGGCGCTCTCTGGAAAACTCCTCCGGGGAGTTAAACGGATACACAGTCACACTGCCTGATCATTAGCATCACTTCGCTGGCAAGGACTCAAGCTGCACAAACCCTGTATAAAGAGGCCGGTTCTGAAGACCCGGCGGGTTTTGTGGGACGCTTGGCTGCCGTAAACACGAGTTGAGTGGAAAATTTAAATGGCATTAACAGGCGATGAGGGAGGGATGAAAAAAAAAAAAAAAAAGAAGAAGCAGAATGACCTCCAAACACAGTAAAACCGGCTCTTCAGAGGAGTTGTAAATGCATTTGTCCCTCAGCCTGGATCTGGTTCCCTTTAAGAGTGTTGGGTAACAGAGTTTGGACGGCGTCCTGCAGAACTCCTGCCAGAAGATCTGGATCAGGACCTGCTTTCTGTTTCAGATGGACTCAAACAAAACCTCAGCGAGCAGCCTGACCCTGCAGTTCAGGATGTAGGTCACAACTTCCTCTTCAAACTGTCACCGCAGCAATTATTAAAGTATTTTAAAGTCTGATTATACATTTTCTGTTCTCCATGAGGATTTATCGTGGACTCAGGACTTCATCTAATCTAATAAATAAGATATAAAGTGATATTTATTCAGTCAGATTTAGAGGTCCTGGTTTTGTTATAATTAGAAGAAGTCAGGTTTAAGTCTGGGAGGTAAAATCCTTGTTTTCTTTTCCTGGTTTTAAAGCTGCATCACAGTAAAGTGACGTAATGTTCAGAACTTATCAGACCGTTGTGGTATTTGTCTTCACCCACTGAGTTATTATGTTCATATTGCTGATTATTCTTTACGTCGAACAGTCATTCATGCAGTATTGACAGTTGTATTTAGTCTGAAATATTCCGATTTTTATCACTCAGCCTGAAAACACAAATCAAATTGTGTCACCTTGTCGACGTCCTCTCGGCTCAGTCCCAGGACACTTCCCATGAGCCTCAGCACGTCGCCGCGCTTGGTTTTATGAGTGTGGAAGTAGCCGAGGAACAGGTTTCTCATCAGGACCCTGCACACATGAACCATGATGGGAGAAAAGGTTTAAACGACCCGTTTTTATGCAGCTGCATGAATCAAAACTAGATGAACTGTGCTATTTGTTTACTTTTACAGATACACAAACTCTAATTAAAACAATTCCAACAGTGTACGAGATGGAAGGGTGCATTTCTCTTCCATAACTTCAAAACATGTGATGTTCTGGTCATTTAGTAGATTTAAAAAGCTAAAGATGGAGGGACATTTTCACAACACGAATAATCTCTTAATACTTTAGTTTATCTAAAATTGAAGACTTTCAAGCTTTAAAAAAAAAAAGACCTCATCCCGTAGTTATACTGAAGTATGAGTTCCTTAAGAAACTGTGGAGGTTTAAATGAGAAAAAAACCCATGAGAGGACTGAATTATGATCTAATTAAACAGAATTAAAATAAAACGCAGACAGAGCTGAACTCACTTGTCTATCTTCCCCTCTGTGCTGTTCAGGAGGGTCATCAGTTTCCTCTGAGCCTCCTCCAACATCTCCTGCCTCAACTCCACTGCAACAAACAAACAAACAGTAATGAGAACATCTTCCATCTTGTTCAACACGGTCCCAGTTTCTTCCTCTCCTCTTTTAATATCAGTGAACACTTTTCACCCTCCACATGCTCCCCTCAGGACAATTGTCGGGAAACACTGCAGGGACTTTAACTTCTATGCTGATGACACTCACTTATATTATATATTATTATATATATCTGTCTGTTTGACAAAGCAGACACAGGCTCAAAGGATGTTGTTCCTCTTTTACCTGTTTTGATTGCACTTTTCTACAAGAAATGTTCTTCACACTGATATTTCAATGTGCTTGTTTTTTTTGTGCTAGTACAGTGAATCAGGACCTGCACTGTGATTTTACACTCAAATTTAAACTAAATTAAATTAAACATTTAAAACACAGCGCTAAAAAAGCACTTTTACCAAAAGTAATGACGCAGAGATCCTTTGAAAAATGCAGAAGGTTGTTTAGCAGCACGTACTGACTCCTTTAACCATGTAGAGGAAATAAAAACAAGATTCTTTTAAATCAGTTTCTCTGGTTTCGATTCTTGTTTTCTTAAAAAGATGGAAGCCAGAAATGTCTGAGCTGTTTTTATAAAACATAGATAAAATATCACCATGTTATGTGTTGTGAACAAAAACTTCACATTGTGCAAATTAAGCAAAAAGATGGAATTTCTGGCTTTTTTTTTTTTTTCAACCCCATCCACCATTTTTTTATTTTTTTTATTTCACATAATGCATCAAAATCTTTCTACGGTATCACAAAAATAAACATTTCTGGGATCTGGAACCGAGTCGCAGCTCGGGTAAACAGACAGAATCATTTTTCATCTGCAGTGAGTGTTATGAAACTGAATATTTACTCTGATCCGGAGCTATGGCCGCTCGGCCTCTCACTGCTGTAACTCTGCTTCAGCACATTCCCACAGATGACCTGCTATTTATAAACATTATACACATTCGCCATATCTGAGCGGTTCATAGAGCAGATATGAAGCCTTGTATCAGGGCTGAAAAAACATCGAGTATGAGAGTCAGAGAGCGAGGAGAGAAGAAACAGTGCGAGACTCTGCCGTGACGTGATGTCGGGTCTGATAAGAGGGAAACCTGCTGAGTGTGACAAAGAAACAGGACAGGAGGCATTACAGGTCACAGGGTGAGTATATCAATGTAGAGGTATTATATTACAACCTTTATTGTGCTGGAAAGCCGGAAAGTTTTAAACAGTCCAACATTTATAGTGGGAAAAAAAAAAAAACTTCAGAGGATGTGTGACCAATATATATTCAGGGACTCGGAGTTTAGCGGTGAGGGGGGGGGGTCAATGACCTCATTTGTTTCCAGCTCAGTGTGAGCGTCTCTGCTGTGTTTCTGTCCTCTGATCTCTGTGTGTTTGATGGAGGGCGGAGCTTAAATCTCATCATTACCCGGACACGGTGTGGAGAAGACACAGGAGAAGAACAACGGTCTCAAACAGATTGAAAAATAGCGAAGTAAAAAATGCTGAAATGCGTCAGCCCACCCGGCAGCTTAACGTGTGACACCTCACCTTGTCTCTTCAGCTCCTCCAGCTGCTCCTCCTTCAGATCGAGCTGATCGGTGAGACGAGACGCTGAGTCCAGAGCAGCGGTGGCCTCGTCCAGGTTCAACTGATCGAGGGGAGGGGGAAAAAAAAAAAAAAAATCAACGTTCATTTGTCTGGTTTATATTCAAACGCAGGAAAAACTTCACTGTTGAGTATACATAAAGTGAAGCTAGTTTTGGATATTTGGATATATCACCTGCAGAGCAGATGCCTGGTCCTCCAGCTTCACGGCTTTCCTCCGCCACTCCTCCTTCTCCTTCTTGTGCCTCTCAAGTTCTGCTGAGTACGTGGCTTTCTCCTCTGACGGGGAGAGACGCAACAAGAAAACATTTGACTACAAGAAAACAGACGCAAACTTCAAACACAGCTGCTGGAGTCTCCACTGAAGGTTTCCTGCCGACTTGCCTTGCTGGAACTGCTCTAGCACCATCTGCAGGTTGGACAGCGACACCGCATACTGGTTGACCTGCTCCTGAGAGGTTCGGAGCTGGATGAGAGCGTCGTCCCTCTGTTTCACCACCCCGCTCAGCTGCTCCTGCAGAGACTCCACCTGCAGGCTGGCCTGTTGGCTGCACAGGAAAAGACAGGTGAACACGCAATGAAAGGTGACCCAGAATAATACCGCCTGCAGGTGGGAGGGAAAGGTAGATAGATAGCTAGATAGATAGTTGCTTTATTAATCCCACAAGGGATTTTTTTTCCCCCGCTACAGCAGCATTATAGGTACAGGAAAGCAATGAAACAACAGTAAAATGTTAAATATAAAAATGCACAGTATATACAATAAATAAAATAAAATAAAAAAATAATTAAATAATTAAATTAAAACTAACTAAACAATAGTGCAAAGATTTAAACAAACAAGAAAACAGACAACCAACGGTGTTATTGTTGTGTGATGGATTTTGCCAGAGGTGAGTTATTGTACAGTCTTATTGCAGTAGGTAGACAATTAGGAAATCATTTGTAGTAATTTAAAAGGGAAAAGAGGTTTGAAACGTGGTGAAAACAGAAGAGAAGATTGACTTTTTACGTCTGAAATCTTCAAACGAGGCACCCATCACCTTCAGGGTACATAATATATCTGTGCATTTCTAGAAGGAGGATATGATGTCACAGTCAGCTTTGGAAACTGGCAGGAAAATCTTAAAATCAACTCCAAAATTACAACAATGACAGTAAAGTGTCTTTGTTCAACACACGCCAGTTTTAGCATTTTCTAACCTGGCGTTCTCCACCGCACTCGAGGATGTGGCCAGCCTCTCGTCCAGCAGCTTCACCCTCCGCCGCAGGTCGGTCTCGCGGTCCTCGGCGGCGAGCGCTTCTCTCGTGTACGAATCCTCGATCTCCAGCAGATGATTACGCAACCTCTCCAGCTCCAAGTTGAGGCGCTGCTCTTTGTCTCTCACGTGCTGCAGCTGTGAACAAATGTAGAATAAAACTTCATTCTTGGCAATAACTTCATACTTTCTGCAG
Source organism: Brachyistius frenatus (assembly GCF_029030835.1). NCBI lineage: Eukaryota > Metazoa > Chordata > Actinopteri > Embiotocidae > Brachyistius > Brachyistius frenatus. Next base: position 803,808 of record NW_027210701.1, read on the forward strand.
ATTTAAACTGGGTTGACTGTACGGTTCAGATGTGTTGTAGGTCAGTGAACGTTCCCTTCTCACCTCCGCCTGCACCGCTGTGGTCTCCATCTGTTTCTGCTTCAGCGCCATCATCACCTGATCCCTCTCCTGCTGGAACACCACCGCCTTATCTTGCATGGACTTCAGCTCGTTCAGCAGCTGCTTCAGCTCTCCTGATTTACCCTGCAGCACAACAGCAGCAGCAGCAACAACAACAACAACAAAGTAAACAAACCTAAACAGACGAGGAATATGTTTCCAGTCGGAGATGACCACGTTGATGGATGCGTTTAAACCGACCTGCTCCGTGTCGGTAAGCATCTTCTCCACGGTCGCAGCCTTCTCGCTCATGGCGCTCAGCTGGAACTCCTTCTCCCGGAGCAGAAGAGAAACCTGCATGTTGGTCTCCTGCAGCGCTCTGAACTCGGACTCCTTCTCTCGGGAGCGAGCGGCAACCAGCTCGTTCTCCTCCTTCAGCTTCCTCCCATCCAGCTCCAGGATCAGAGCGCGCTCCTTCAGGTTGGTCACGGCCTGCTTCAGCACCTCGTTGTCGTTCTCGCGGTTCCGCAGAGCCTCGCTGACATGGATCAGCTGGTCTCCTTTGGTTTTGATGAGTAAGTCCTTCTCCCTCACCGCCCTCTGCAGGGCCTCCAGCCGCTCCCGGACCTGCCGCGCCTCCTCCACCTGACTCCTCTGCTCGCTCTCGGAGGCGGAGGCGGAGTTGGAGAGTCGGTGGTTGTTCTCCTGAAGGGTCCTGATCGCGTTTTCCCTCTCAGCTAACCGAGCCTGCAGCCGTGTGAACTCTTCCTGCAGCTGGTCACCGTCTCCAGCTGAAGCTGTCAGGTGAGTCGGAGTGTCAGCTGTGAGAGAGGAACCGCCGGACGAAGCGGCTTCAGGAGTCGGAGCCACGCTGTCCAGTTTCCCCAGCAGGACGTCCTTGGTGCTGCTGAGCTGGGTGATGGTCTGCTGCACCTGAGCCAGCTCCACACTCAGACTCCCCAGCCTCCTCTCCTTCTGCTCATAGCTCTGGATGAGGCGGGCATAGTCCACGAACAGCTTGGAGCTGCAGTCGCTGTCGGCGGAGACCTGCCCCTGCAGCTTGAGCAGTTCCTCCTGCAGCTGTGCCGACTCGTGCTGCATGTTCTTCACCGTGGTGATCACCTGCTGCTTCCACTCCTCCATCTTCTTCACCTGCTGCTTCAGCGTGTCCCTCTCCTGCAGCAGCTCCTCGAACTGGTTGCTGCTGACGCCCCCGGAGCCGGGGCCGGACTCTCCTCCGGAGGACTGCAGCACCGTCACCAGAGTCTGGCACTTCTGGGTCAGCGCGTCGATCTCGATGTCCTTCTCCCGGATGATCCGCGACAGGTTCTGGATGGTCTCCTTGAACATCTCCTGGCTCCCTGAGGGGTCGCTCATGTTGGAGAGCCGCTGGTTCTCCTGCTGCAGCTTCAGCAGGGCGGCTTCCTTCCCTGCCATGATGTCCATGAGCCGGTGGTAGTCGGAGCGCAGCTGGCTGTTCTCTCGGGTCTTCTCGTTGAGCACGGCGAGCACCTGCTCTCTCTCCACGGCGTACGCCTGCAGCTGCTGCTGGAGGAACAGGACGTCCTGGTTGTGTCCACCGCCCATCGACACTCTGGCATGCAGCGCCTGGATCTCCAGGTCCTTCTGCAGGATCATCTGGGACAGTTTGCCCACCTCGTCCCGGGAGACCACCAGCTGGTCCAGCTGCTTGGTGAGCGACAGGTTTTTCTCGTTGAGCTGGCTGATCTCCGTCTCCTTCTCCTTGATGCCCCGAACCAGCTTCTCTATTTCCACCTTGGACAGGTCGTGCTTCTCGTTGCCATTCTCCTGGTTCAGAGTCTGGGTCTTGTCCTCCTGCAGGATGACGTCTCCCTGCGTGGGCGGAGAGACGGCGCGGCTCTCGCTGATCCGATCCGACGTCTGCTGCAGACGGGAGATCTCCTCGTCTCTGGCGTGGATGAGTCGGTCGTAGTTGAGCGCCGTTTGCTGGTGGCGGGCGTGGGCCTGCTCCAGCTCGCCCTGCTTCGCCTGCAGAGACTGCTGAGTCAGCAGGAGGGACGCCTGCTGCTCCTCCACGCTCCTCCTCAGAGCCTGCACCTCCTCCTCCAGGCTGCTCCTGGAGGACTTGAGCTGCGTGATCTCCGTCTCCAGCTCGGTGATGATGTCCAGAGTCCTCGGCTCGGCCAGCGGCGCCGGTCTGCTCTGCTGGTCCCTGAGCCGGTCGATCTCCTCCTTCAGGTGGCTGTTGTCCTCCTTCATGCCTCCCAGCTGTCTCTCCTTCTCCTCCAGCGCCTGTTTCAGACTTTCGGCCTCCTTGGTGACGGCTGCGATGCTGTTCTCCATCTCCGTCTGTAAATCTGCAGCGTTTTGCTTCACGGTCTCCATGAACACGTCTTTCTCCTGCAGCAGATCCGTCAGCTGCTTCTGTCCTGCGACGGTGATGGACAGCATCTCGTTGGTGTCTCTGTGGTCGGACGCCAGCTGCTCCACGTCCCTCCTCAGCTTGCCGATCTCCAGGTCCTTGTCCTGGTTCAGCCTGATGGCCTTTTCGTGCTCGGTCTGCAGAGCGGAGGCGTCCATGGAACGGGCTCGGCTCAGCTCCTCGATGGTGTGCTGGTACTGCTTCACCTGCTGCGTCAGCGTCCTCTCCGCCTGCGTCAGCTCCCCCTCCAGCTGACTCTTCTCCAGCTTTAAGGCCTCGATGCGAGTGTCCTTCTCCCTCACAGCTCTGCTCAGAGCAGCCTGGCTGTCCTTCAGCTGCTTCGTCAGTTCCTCCACTCTAACCTGCGTGTGCTCACCGTCCGTCTTCAACCTGCTGTTCTCCACCTTCAGCTCGAAGTCCTCGGACATCACCTTGTCTTTAGAGCTCCTCACCTCCTCAAACGCCTTCCTGAGGTCCGACAGCTCCCTCTCCATCTCTGCTGCGTCTCCCTCCGCTCCTCTCTGCTCTCCCTGTTGCAGCTCCGCCTCGGCAGCAGACAGCCGCTCGTCCTCCCTGTGCTGCAGGCTCTTCTTCAGCTCCGCCACCTCCCTGCGAGCGTCCCGGCTCTGCTCCTGCGCGAGTCCCAGCTTCTCCTTCATCTCCTTCACGGCGCGCTCCAGCTGCTGCTTGCCCATGTGCAGTTCGTTGAGGGTGAAGGCGCTCTGGCTCGTCTTCTCCTTCTGTGTCTGCAGCTCGAGTTCCAGTGTCCTTCTCTCCTCCTGGTTGGTGTCGAGCTCCTCGGTGACTTTCCTCAGCTCGGCCTCGGCCTCCTTCAGCTGCCCGGAGAGCTGCTCCTTCACTGAGATCAGATGCTGGAGAGAAGAAACACAAGTCAGATAATAGTTCACATTTCCCCCCCTGCTGCACTGTGCAGCATTTACATTTTTTTTTTTTTTTCAAAACCTGAAATCTTGCTGTAAATAGCTGTTGCCCATTTAAATATGTCAATAAATAATACAACAATGCGAGAGATCACGTTACGTACACAGCAGGATATTTCCCTCTCCTTCAAGGTTTTACACATCAGAGGAGTGGAGAATAAACAACGCAAAAAAAAAGGTTAAAATAGATTCAAAATGTCAAAAATCTCTTTTTAAAAATCACCACAGCTGGTGCTAAAGTATTCAGATATTCCACGAACATTCACAACTTTTTCTTTAAACGGACTCAGAGATGCTTTCACAAAGAAAAACGTGTTGCAAACATAACTCCAGATGTTCCAGATGTCAGTCTCCGAGAGAAGTTTTGTGTTTTCAATTTTAAAGCTGGAAAAATGTGACCAGCTATCTGGAGACGAGACGATCTGTCACTCCGGAACATGAAACTGAACTGAAATCATACAGCATTATAATCATAAAGGAAGCAGTGTGGTTGCTCAGACCTGCGTGGCTTCCTGGTTCTGCCGGTCCAGTTCCTCCAGCTCTGACATCAGCGTGTCCCGCTCCTCCTCCGTCGCTCTCAGCACCGTCTCTCTCCTCTGCAGCTCCATCTGCAGCTCCTCCAGAATCTCCGCCTCCTCTGACTCAGGCGTGTTTCTGACCACCAGCTGCTCCTCTGCAGCGGCCAGTCTCTGCTGCAGCTCAGACTGAACAGAAAACACACATAAATGTTGTTAGAGAACCTATACAGATGAATAAAACTGTATTTACAGACACTGAGGTTCAAATAATCTTAAATCTGCATTCTAAACAAACCTTTTCTTGTTCTACGACCTCCTTCTCTTGTCTCAACGTCCCGATAATGGTATTCAGCTCCAAGATGTCTGCGTGCTCCACTTCTTCCTTCGGTTCAGCCTGAAGTTAAACAGTTAAACACTCATTAACTAGAATTAAAAAGGTAATAAATACGCATACATGTGACGGGATGCACGGCTTGTTGTTGATGTCCATACTTGCCTCAGACGGACTCTTCAGTCGTTCTATTTCCTCTTCTGAAGCTGGAAAATAGAAATTTGGATTAAGATTTAAGATACATCTCTATAATGTGAGATTATTCCAATAATACAGGATATATAGAGCTTTAACGGCTTCAAGGAACAGCCCCTACCCGTGAGGCTGTTTGTCAACATCTGGATCTCGTGCTCCAGCTGGGCCTTCTGCAGAGCTTTCCCCTCCTGCTCCTGCACTCGCGTCTGCAGCTCGGTGACGGAGGCCTGCAGCCGCGTGTAGTTCTGCAGCAGCCCGGCGTTCTCCTCCTGGGCCTCGTCCCGCTCCAGCTGCAGCTCGGCCTGCCTCCTCTGCGCCTCCTGCAGGCTGGACGACAGCTCGGACAGCTGCTCGTCCCGTTGCTCGGCCACTTCCTGCAGGGAGCGGACGGTCCGCTGCAGCTCGGGCAGTGTGGAGGCATCTGGAGCGGCACCTGGAGGAAGAAGGCTGAATCTGATGAGACTATCCCTCTCATTCTTTTGATATCTAAATTCCTGTCACATGTTTTGATGTCTGAGGTGTCCAAAGTTAAGCTGACCACTCTGCATCTGATCCTCCAGCTCCTCTATCCTCTCCTCATACTCCGCCAGCTCCTCTCGGTGCCGCCGGGTAACGTCAGCCATCTTCTGCCTCTGAGCGTCCTGCAGAGCCGTCAGTTCGTGTTGATGTTCGTCCACCTCGCGGCTCATCTCGTCCCGGAGCTCCTGTTTATAAAACGTCGAGGTATCAGTGTTATTACAGTTGGCGTATTTAACCTATATTCTAGTTTATACTCGTCACAATAAGAAGCGCTGTCAGTTACCTTGATAGTCCTCTGCAGTTTGAGAAGCTCTCCCTGGTCTCCGTTAGTAGCTGCGGATGCTGTCGATGCCTGGAATAAAAAAAAATTTAAAACAAGGAGATAAACTTAAGCTCCTCCTCCAGTGGGCTGCAGCAGAGCAGTGATGGAGGCAGCATGCTGCTACCTGTTGGCATGGTAACGAAGGGCTTTGGACTGGTTTTGGGACTGATTTTTAGGACTTATAAGAGACTGGTTTCAGACTGGTTTTAGGAGTTGTTTTACACTGGTTTTGGATTGAATGTAGGACTTGTTTTGCACCGGTTTAAGACTACAATTTTAACTAAACTCCATGATGTTTCAGGACTCGGCCCAGAAAATGATCCAATCCCCTGATTTTAATGACTGGAAGAGACTTCTTATAATTCCAGGATTTTCCAGGACCAGTGTGAACCCCTGATTATATACTCTGCTGCATCACTACAGCCTCCCTCTGTCACCTGAGACATTCTCCTCCAGTGCGACACCTCCCCCTCCAGTCGCATCACTTCGGTCGACAGCCGGTTAATCTCCTGCTGCGACCAGATGACATCGCTGAGATCGACCTCATCGCCGTGGAAACCCTGGTGAGACCCTGAGGGGCGGGACAGGTAGGAGGAGGCGGATGAGGAAGTGGTGGTGGAGGAAGAGGCGGTGGTGACGGGCAGCACGGCGGCACCGACGACGGACGACGACTGGGCCGACTGCTGCAGCTTGTGGACATCTTCTTGGAGTCCGCTCTGCCGGGCTTTCAGGTGGCTGATCTCCACCTGGAGGAGACGAATACACCCGACGTTAACAGGAGCTTCATGTTTGATCTGCTGCATGCGAACACAACTGGACTTCTTGCGCTCATAGTTTGAAGTTACAGCCGTCTAAATGTTTCCGTACGTCTTTCTGCTGCAGGAGGTTTCTGTACTCTGCAGACTGACGTTTGATCTGGATCTCGGAGGCCTCCAGCTTCTCCTCCAGCTCCGCGTGCAGCTTCCTTAGTCGGTCATGCTACAACAAACAGAGAGGAGGAGATGAGAGGTTAATACGACGGAAACATGCAGGAAATGAGCGTTTTATAGTGACCTTCACAGGAAGGACAGAGTTCACGGTGAAGTAAAAACACAGTGGAGCTCAGAGAGACACTGGAGGGACCTCAGCTGGAAGGATGCTTATCAACACAACGATCAAAACCAAATCCTCAGGACTGCAGCTTTCATGCATAAAATTCAAACTAAACTTCATGATCTTCCCTAAAAATGATCAAATCCCCTGACTTTCCATAATTGCAGGACCAGTAGGAAACATGTGTTAAATTATATTAATACCAGCAGCTGCAGTTTATTCATTTTTAGGGCCTCACTACTGCAACAGAAGAAATCCAGAGCTGTCTGTCTCTTGCTGAGTTTCCTCTCTGACAAACAGTTTAACTCTCACCTCCGATTTCTGAGAAGTAAATGCCGTCTCCACTTCAGCAAGCTTCGAATTAGACACCTGCAGTTCTGTGGCAGCATCTGGAGTCACAAGCAGAAAAATAACATGAAACGGTTTTATTGTGATTGAAATGCTGTGATTTAATTTGCGGAGTTTTTTTGTGGTTAAGTTGCAGAAAGTTTATGGAGATCGCTTGAATTTGCATTAATCATTGCGGCTTCCCTGGACGGAATTTATCAACACAAATGTGGATATTTTTTCACGTGAGAATTATTCTCAAGTAAAAACCTCCAAGGGGCAGGAAATTAAAGACGTCTGTTTTTCTGAGCCATAAACAAAGTACATTTCTACTCAGATTTATGTCAGCAATACATTTTTAAAATGTGAAACTTGCCACATAGAAGTTCTTCCCTATCAGTGACACACAGACCTGTTGAACCCGACTCGCATCATAAACAAACCCATCCGACCGAGCAGGTCGACATATCTGCTCATGTTGTTACGGCGATGCGATCTAACAGCTGGACGCGGCCTCAGCCAACACATAACACCATCAGCTGCACACACTGCACAGACTACAGCTCATGTCTTCAAAGTCTCCACATTGATCGGAGGTCTGATTGAGTCGCGAGTTGGAGATCTGCGACCAAAGTTCTCTCTGCGTCGATGTTTTATCTCTCGCTGTCTGTTTGTTTCAGACCGACGACACTTTCAGGTTTAATTTGGGCAGACGTGGGGGAGCTCTCCTTCTGTGAGCTCTGCGATCGCTGCATGTTGACTTCGTAACAAACTCATGAACTCAAACTACAGTTTAGACAACAACAATCGAAGAGTTTAATTGCACAACTTTTAAAGACATCAAGATTAGAAAATTCTGGGAAAAATATCTGGCAAAACAAACAAACAAAGCCTCTAAACTGAGCTGCTGTCATGCTGTTTCCTAAAACGCTGACTGCACTGGAAATCTAAATTTACAATCTTTTGGAGTGTTATCAACACAATATTTAATTTAAAAGAACACATTCAGAAATCAATAAACGTAGGTCAAACATGGGTGCTTGTGAAAAGATTTCAACTTCAATTTTCTCATCCTCCCACAGTCAGCACTCAAATTCTGTTCATTTGTCTGAGGTGCTGTGAAAATACACTAAATAAATGTTAAATAATGGTGAAAAATGTGCTTCCCGAAGCCCAAATTGTAGCTTTAAATGTCTTGTTTTTTGGGGGGATTTTATACACTTTATTAATCCCCGAGGGGAAATTTCTTCACTACAGCAGGGGGGGCTCTCAACATAAAATATATTCAGCTTATCATCATGGAGGACTGAAGGAAGCAGAAAATAACAGAAAATGTAGGCATCCTTTTATGAAATAAACTGTTTCAAAACCATTAGTTAATGATCAAACTAGTTGTGTTTTAATTTTCTGATTAATCGACTAATCGTTGTAGGTCTGCAGCTCAGTGTCTCTCAGTCTTCCTACAGATAAACATTGTTTGCAAGTTGAATTTGGGTGATTTTTAGGGCTTTTATTAAGTGTTTTATTAAAGGCAACTATTAACCAGTCAAAGCACAGAATATATTTGAGTTTATAAAGTCGTTGTTGTTTCAAGGTGATGAGTTCAAAGACCCGGACCCCGGAAACTCACCTCCGACCTCTTCTACCCCTTCCAGTAACATGTCTTTGGTAAAGTTTGATATCTGCCCGGTGAAGGACGACAGGCTCCCGCCAACCTGCCCCAGAGACTGTCCGAGGCCGGAGCCGAGCCCACCGAGCCACGATGACATCTTCACTGGGGGATAAAATATAAACAAACAAACAAAAACAAAGAAGGCCGAGGAGAAGGGCAGCGGAAGAGTTAGCCTAGCTTCAACTCGACCGAAGGTAACGTCAACTCGCTCATGAAGATCAGAACCAGACTCGGAACCACCGGGACAACTTTACAATCCGCTTCCGTCACAGAGTCACTTCTTTTCGGGCTCACTTAGCACAGAGCCGGCTAACAACAGCTGATCGTCCGCTTCGGAGGAATTCACCGAGACAAGCGGCTTTATCGACATTACCCGGCAGCCCAGCAGCTCAGACCTGGGGTTAGGGCTCCGTGCCGGGGTCCGGGTCCTCTCCGGTCCTTGCGAGTCCCGTTTCCAGCCCGTTTTAAACGTCTCAGCGCCCTGAAAGTGCCACCTCAACTGCAGCCATTATCAGCTCAGCGGTGGCGTTGGCGATGGTTGTCAGGTTTGACGTGGACACGGAGCGCGGCCGCGGTGCATTGTGGGATACTGGAGGACCAACACATTACAAAGGTGCGTTCATGACAATCGGACACTCAACTTAAAGTACAATCAATGTAGAAATACTTTATAATTATGAATGCTGTCTAATCCCTCTTATTGGGAGAAGCTTCTGGAAGGTTACCGGAACATTTTACACGAGTTAAACTAAATAAAGGCGAATAAAAGTACTTGAACAAACGGAATACATTTACTCAAGTACTGCACTTAAGTACAAATTTGAGGTATTTGTACAGTTTATGTAAATTTTTTCTTTTTTACTCCACTACATTTGTCTCACAACTTTTTTGTCATCCTCTGCCTGTCATGTGAAAATCTCAAAATGTATTGATTTATAATTACATTTTTTGGATCAACTTTAGGATTAAATGATCCTTTAGCGGCTGAGAAAGTTCTTCTGCTTTTTAATGTAAAAAAGAACTCTTCAAAAACCTTCTTTTTTTTATTCACTGTCCCGGAGCTCCTGTATATAAAACCTCAAGGTATCAGTGTTATTACAGTTGGCGTATTTAACCTATATTCTAGTTTATACTCGTCACAATGAGAAGCGCTATCAGTTACCTTGATAGTCCTCTGCAGTTTGAGAAGCTCTCCCTGGTCTCTGTTAGTAGCTGCGGATGCTGTCGATGCCGGGAATAAAAAGAATAAAAAAAAAAAAAAAAGGCGATAAACTTAAGCTTCTCCTCCAGTGGGCTGCAGCAGAGCACTGATGGAGGCAGCATGCTGCTACCTGTTGGCATGGTAACAAAGGGCTTTGGACTGGTTTTGGGACTGATTTTTAGGACTTATAAGAGACTGGTTTCAGAAGTTGTTTTACACTGGTTTTGGATTGAATGTAGGACTTGTTTTGCACCGGTTTAAGAGTACAATTTTAACTAAACTCCATGTTTCAGGACTCGGCCCAAAAATGAACCAAAGCTGAAACCAGAAGTGGTTACTCTTGTAGGTCAACTAACAAATAAACCAAAGGTGATCAATACAGCCCTTTTAGCTGTGGAACAACCTGCTGGAGAAGATCAGGGAAGTTAACACAGTCAGCCTTAAAAACACAGTATTTTGGACCTCCTTTTCATTTATTTAGTTTTTGTTTAATTATCTTTTGCTACATTTTATCCAAATATTTCCTTAAATGTTGATTATTATTTTTTTAAATGCATGTAAAGAGCTCTAACCTATTTTTGAACAGCGCTATATGAATAAAAGATATTATCAATAATATTATTATCTTTTCAGCCCCACAGTTTTGCAGCACAAGCTTAAAAAAACTTGAGTTGAAACTTGTGTTGTTTCTCCTAACCAGTTTATTAAAAGATTCTTTTTTTACATAGTGTTAAATACAATCAGGAGAACAAAGAACAGATGGATTTCGATGAGCCACGACCGACACAATATATATATTTCACTCCGTAATCATTTTAAAACTCAGCTGTCGGCTGTCAATCATCTCCAGGTGAAAGAATAAATCAGAGGAAATGTCTTTTAATTCGTAGCAGATCTGTGCAAAACAGGGCGAGTCCAGTCCCAGAGCTTCGTATTCCAGCAGCTTCCTCAAACCAAAACAAACAACGTCAAACACCGAAGTGGAAAATCGAAGCCTCCTATCTTCCATCGGGGTGACCGTGCATCTCCGGCGTGTACGTCAGGAGGACAATCATCACCCACAAGTGCAGCACAGCCTGGATAACAAACAGATAGTGAATTAAAGGTTTTTATCTGACCCAAACTGCAAACTGTTTCTGAGATAAACACTCACCATGTAGATGATGACAAAGACTCTGGCTATCGGGTAGCGCCTCAGGAAGATTCCCAGTCGTATGCTGTGAGGAAAAAAAAAACATCTTCTTCGTCACGGTGGACGGAATTTCACAGGAGAAAAACAGAGTGAATGAAAACCGCGGCGGCTCACCTGAAGCGGTCGATCGTGCTGGCTGCTTTGCGTACTCTGCCGTACACTCCGGGGCTGTCGTGGTCGCTGAAGAGCACCGGGGTGTTTCTCTGTCGAGGCCCTGACAGTCCAACACACGGTCAATGAACAATGAGCCTCATTTCACCTGCTGGAAGCATCACTACTCGAGCTCCTCCTACCTGCTGCCTCCAGGCCGCTCATGTTGATGGTCGGCCCTCCGCTCGCGCCCCCCTGAGCGCTCTTCAGCTGCTGCTCCAGATGCTCCAGCTGGAAGACCAGCGAGCTCTTCTCTGTGCCCAGAGCCTCCAGCATCGTCTGCTTCTGGATCAGCGTCTCCGTCAGCTGGTGGAGGCGGTTCTCCAGCTCCGTCTGGCTGCTGCTGCTGAGGGTCTTGTTGGTCAGCTGCGAGGGAGAAAACACACACCTTCATCTTTTGTGTCACAGAGCGGGACGTCGCCGAGGACTGAGGTTCTCCGCTTGCTCCGTACGACTCACCTGGTTCCTGAGTTTCTGGATTTCATCCTCTCGGTCTTTGATCCGGCTCTGCAGCGAGGTTTTGGCTCGATGTTGCTCATCCTCCAGGTACTGCAGCTCCTAAAAAAAAAAAAAAAAAACACATCTTATCTAACACAATAATTCTTCTAAACAATATCTCCCCACATTAAATCTGTCTCTCACCTGCTTGTAGCGCTCCACCTCAGCATCCAACTCCTGCTTGGCTCGGTTCTGTAAGGCCTGCTGCTCCTGAACCTGCACCTGCTGCTCCCGCCACGTCTCCGCCTCCGCCATAGCCTGATTCTCCAAATCCTGGAGGTAAAAATCAAACCACTGAGACAACTCGAGACGGAAAACCTCCGGATTTGTTGCGGCAGAGGGAATAAAACGCCTCACGTCACAGATATAATCACCTCACCTGTATTTCTGTCCGCAGCGTGCTCACTTGTCCCTGCAGTTTTTGGTTCTCCTCCCTCTGCAGCTCCTTTTCGTATCGCAGCTCCTCCACCTCCAGAGCAAAGGCCCCGCTGCCGTCCAAAGCGTCCAGACCCGATCCCTCCTTCAGACTGCTGATCAGCTTCTCTTTGGACTGAAGACAGAAATCAGAAACATTCATGAAGTATGTATAAAAAAAATTTTTTTTTTTTTAAAAATTCACTTTATCCCAGAGCCTGAGCGAATCGTACCTGGAGGATGCGTGATGCTTTGTGCTTGTAGTCCTGCAGCTCCTGCTTGGCGGACTCCGCTGCAGCTTTGGCGCTCTTCATCTGCTGCTGGATATCGTCGATTCGGAGCTTCTCCTCCGCCGCTCGCCGCTCGGCTGCGGTCACCGTCTCTGCGAGCGTCTGCCTCTCGGCCTCCAGTTTGGAGAGGCGGCTGGAGCACTCGCTCTGCAGGGGAACACACAGTGAACACGTCTCACACTTCCCGTGTGTGTTCGCTCTACACTCAGCTGGCGGAGATGAAGACAGACGGATGTTCACCTGCATCTGCCGGTAGCTGTCCTGCTCCCTCCGGAGAGACAGCTCCGCCTCTCGCAGCCTCTCCTGAATCGTTTCCAGAGCTTGAGACTGCATGCTGCTGCCCTCCGTGTGGTCCTGCATCATCCTAAAAACAAGAAGGGCTCGCATCTGAGCCAACTCATAAGAATCGGATTCCTCCTCCGAAAGATGTTCACCGCATCGTACCTGGATGTCTCGTTCTGCGCCTCCTCCAACGCAACGTTGCGGGACTTCAGGAGCTGATCAGCTTCGTCCAGTCGGATTTTCAGTACCGCGAGTTGACCGTCTTTGGCGGAGAGGGCTTCTGTGAGGTCATCAACCTGCGACCGGAGCTGTCGTAGCGTGCGGTCGGTGTGAGACTGCTCCGAGTTCCACCTGTCTGCGCGCAGCCGGACCTGGTTCAGTTCTACCGGAGCAGAAAGAGACAGGAGGGGAGGTGTGGAGCTGCTCTGTGTGTTCTGTTCTGTTCTGCTCCGTCGGGTCGGTTCACTTACCGTCCTGCAGGTCTTTAGCTCTCCGGATCACTGAGGCCATCTCCTGGTTGAGGGAGACCACCTCGCTGCGCAGCAGCTGGTTCTCCAGACGCAGGCTGGACAGGATGTGGCTCTGGGGCTCCTCCGCGGGGGGTGGGGGGCCCTCCTGCCTGCTGGGTTCCTGAGGGACCGCCAGGCCCGAGTCCGAGCTCTCAGGTGTGTCTGTGGTGGCCAGGTAGACATTTACATCAATAAAACAAGAGGAACACAGCTGCTGCTGGTCAAATACAGCAGGAACACCCGGCTGAACATTCAGACATTAAAGTTCCTCTGTGGACGTTTTGACCTCCTGTTGAACTACGGAGACATTTTTCCAGTTTGTTTATCTCGTGCACACACATGACGACACATATGGCTGAAAACAAAAACATAACAACGATGTCACACTGATCTCTAGCTGTGGATAACATCCCAAATATGCAGCTGAGTGCCAATAAAAAGGCAGAGAAGAAGAAGATGTGTAAACAGTGGTGGGCTTAAAGTGTCTTTTACAAATAGAAAGAAGGAAGGAAATACATGCAACATGTTTGTTTGGATACCAGAGACCCTCTAAGAGAGGATTTCTACTTATCATTTAGTCCTTTAAGGAAATCGCAGTCTTACAGTTGCAATAATTAAAGCAGAGTCTTGTGATTCATTTTGAAAATTGGTTCTTTAAGTTTAGAAAATTCGGAAACACTAGAACTTGGATGCTTCCTGACTTTGTGCTCCTGTGTTGGTCCTGAGCTCTGTGAGTGTTATTGATCAGTTATTGATCAGATGAGCAGAAACCTGCTGACTCAGCTCACCTTGACTTTGTTCCTTAGCAGAGCTCTCCTCTGATGTCTTGACGCTGTGAGCTGACAGGGAGCTCATGCTCGAGGCCCTGGACACGCCACGGGTGGAGGGGGGTGTGGACGGGGCCGAGGGGGTCATATGAGGGGTGGCGGGGGAGGGAGGTGGCGGGTTTTGGGCCTCCGTGACGGGAACTTTGACGAGTTCCCTCCACGAGTCCCTCCTGCTGCTGACCGGAGGGTCCGAGCTGTTCAGGAAATCGAAGAGCATGTCGTCGTCCACGTCCTGCTCGCTCTTTCTCGGCCTCACGAAGCTGGACGAGGTCTTGGCAGAGCTGGCAGCGCTGCTGCCGCCTGTAGCGGTGGCGGCGGCCACGTTGGCCGTCCCGGCCAGCAGGGTGGCGTTGGACCTCTTGATGTTGCTGGCGGAAGCAGAGATGAAGCTCGGGGCATCATGAGAGGATGTGTAGGCGCGATGTGGCTCGGCCGGGTCGGTCTGGAACCCCGCAGTGTTCACAGAGTCTCCGTCGTACGATGAAGAAAAGGAGGAGGACCTCGTCTGGCTGGTGCTCAGAGCAGTGGCAGCTCCTTGGTCCACTTTATTCAGGAAGTTTTCAGCTTTTCCAGCAAAGTCAGAAAACCAGGACATTTTGTACCCTGATGGAAGGAACAACAGCAGGACATGAGAATGAAGCGGGCTGTTAGAGAAGTCCCCGAGGTTTAACTGACAGATTATATATTTAATTTGGGTTTACAGATATTAAACTTCAACACATTCGACTTCTAAAAGGGTAAAAAGCAGAATATAACTCTAAAATGAATCTAAAGTATGACTTTTAAAACGTTACATGTTCAAGGTGGTCCGTTAAATGTCTGAGGATAAATCTGGGTCGACAACTTCACCCTCTTTCATTGCCACTGCTGAGATGCCCTTGAGCAATGGCCCTAATCCCCAATTGTCAATCAAAGGAGCTGCTTCCAGTTGGTAGCATGTGTGCAGGTGTGTGAATGTGTGCAGGTGTGTGAGTGTGTGCTGCTGTGAGTGTGTGTGAGTGTGTGTGAGTGTGTGAGTCAGGGCGTTCCTGAACAAGACAACTCAAATCCAAACAAAGGAAGTCCGTCCTGTCTGTGTTTGTTCAACCTGATGATCTCTGAACCAAAACAGGCAGTAAACACTACTATGACGATAAACTTGCTGACTGTTGTAACAAGCTTCTTATAAAATGCCTTCAGTTTGAATTGTTCCCTTAACAGATGCCAGCAGATTAAAGTTGAAGCTACGTGAGGGCCACAGCTGACGTTCAGGACCCTCCAGTCTGTGCAGGCAGCCTGACAGACTCGACTCGGGGTAAAAAGCTCCCGAATTCTCATCTCATCGTTAGTGTTAGAAATGTAGTCGTCTGCAGCGGTCATCCGCAGTTGTCAACGTAAAAACAAGTGTAAACACAGTTGATCCAGGATCCCCTCCATCCCTGCTAAAGCTAACAGGCTAGCAGACAGAAAACCTTCAAACGTACCGTTTGAAAAAATCCCGCGAACCTCAGAGTGTCTCAGGTCACCGGGCTACCGCCGAGGTTTCATGAAAGACAAAAAACTTTTGGATAAACACGGTATAAATGGCATTATCTGTCAAAGAGGATATCAGTGAGCTTCTCCATACGTGGACCAGGAAGTGCCGCACGCAAGGACCCCACAACAGAGCGTCCTCGGAAACGCCTGATCAAAAATTAACCAATGAGGTTTTCGGAAAGCCGAGGCTTCCTCCTGCTTGTTTACTCCTATCAATATAAACACAAACAATGGTAAACAGAACCGATTACGCATTTAATGCTTCTGCATATATCTACAAAACTAACTTATTCTTTCAAAGCTCATCAGTTAGCCAATTTAAGTTTAATTAAGATTTTTTTTTTTTTTTTTTTTTAATTAGTATGTTTCCCCCTGCCTCCCAAGTATTATCGTTTCAAAACATTTGTTTGAGAATGAAAAATACACCTCATTAAGAAAATTAGTCCCTTTAAAAAGTTAATGTTGTTTTCAAAATAAAAGACAAAGTATATAACAAAAAAGAGAGCACTTCCGTTTCCTCAATTCCAAACCTTTATTTTAGAATAAAAATACACCTCATTATAATAATTAAAAAAAAATTTTTTTTAAAAAAGCTAATGAAAACTGTAGTTATGGATTCAGTCTTAACTGCAGCCTAATAAAATTTAATTTGAGCAGAAGTGACACTAACAAGGAAAAAAAATATATATTTTAGTCGGGTTCGTTAAGTCACATCCATATATCTTAGACAGATAAAACAACACAGCTGGTCTTGTGTCTCATCTGTACCTTAAAAAAACAGACACCGACACAGAAGTTATGAAACAGTGCCTCTTTATTTTTTCCGCACTCACTCAAAAATGCATATTTACATGGCATGCCACACCAATACAGGAACTGACTATGGACACAATCGAGAACACGAAGAATCTGCTCTGGGAGTTTACGGAAGGGGGAGTTTATCCCCTCAACGACCAACCGAGAGAAAACAGAAATGAAGCAACACTTTATTTTTAATTTTCAAGCCGGCCAGCCATAGAAAAGAGTTCCTCTTAAATCAGGTCGTTTCAAAGACTTAAAAAGTGATAAATGTCCAGCTGGCTGAACTTTTCACGTTCAAGGTCATCTACGCTCTGCGAAAAGAAACACGAGTCTGCTCGAATACAGGGCAGACTGCGCGGGGCAGATGATCACACATTTAGGGCAGGAAAAAGATTTACAACATCAATTAATTGCTGACGAGGACAAACTGGCCAACTCCGTTAGAAGTCCGGTAATTTCAAAATGCCTCAACAGACTAAATCTTCTAAGATAGTGTCCTTGTTCAAGGTGATAATCCAATGAGTCTTTTACAAAAAAAAAAAAAAAATAACCCAAACAGGAGTGGAACCCAGAAGATCCAGAAGAGGGAAGAGAAGTTAAATACATTAAAAAAAAAAACACAAAAAAAAACATAACTCTGTATACGAGTTTGTCTGTGATAATGCAAAAAAAACCAAAAAAAACCAGCGGACTTCTGGACTAGTCGCTTCCAAGAGAGATCCTGGGAGAGAGTCTTCGTTCAATCAGTATTTCCTCTGTTTGGATGAACAGTCTGTAGTAGGAACATTCAAACACATGTCCTCCGGGAGCCATTCACACACACACACCCTTTCTCTCAAACACGCACGCACGCGCGCACGCACACACACACACACACACACACACACACACACACACACACACACACACACACTCTCTCTCGCTCTCTCTCTCTCCTGCACAACCGATTTCACATGCAACATGGTTTCTGAATGAGGGACCTGCTGCATCAGATCAGGCCCCTCCTCTTCTTGTAGTCCTCCAGGTTGAGGGACCTGCGGGGGGCGCCGTCCTTCACCGGCAGTGCGTTGGAGCTCACGGACAGAGACTTGGCCTCTGCAGAGGAGGAGAGCAAAATCACACATTAGAGTTGCAGCGCTGCATTTTTTTTTTGTGACAGTTGCGATCAGAGAAGTTTGATTTAGTGTTTTTCCCTCAAAAAATGGTGATGTCATTTGTGGAGTTTTAAGTGATTTTGTTGTCATAAACAATTTTTTTAAACAAAAAAAGAGTAATATGTAATCACTTCCTGTGATAATAATCCTGCTGCAGTGACCAAGCAGAACATCCTTCCATGTGAAGTGCATCATAAAAACACGCAGCGGTCGAACCGTCTCACCTGCGTTGGGAACCTGGAGGTCAATTTTCACGTCGAAATCATGAACTTTGAAGAGGTCTTCTGAGAGGTCAGTGTTTGGCCTGCTGACATCTTTGTCTTTCGGGTTTAATGGATCCTACGACACACAGGACAAAAAAAAAGCTAGAAGAACTGCTTGAGGGTAAAAACCGTCAGGCTGGACAGGGAGCTTCCCGCTTACCAGTTTGTTCTTGTCTGCACTCGACTGATCGGCGGCAGACCCGGAGCCATACTTCTGGTTCAGGTGAGCGAGGATGGCTGCGTGGACCGACGGGTCTCTGGCCTGCAGGACGAGGAGCAGAGGGACGGATCAGATCACGTATATCTGACCTTTAAGGGAATAAAAGCATCTGGCAGATACCTAAAACAACAACTTACATTGGACACCATGGTGGGTTTACACTGTCTTCTAGTGAACGGGTCCATTTGTTGGTTTTTGGCGTTTTGTCCTTCAGCCTATTAGAATATAAAAGCATATTTCCCTTTAACAGGTGAGGAGGATCACAGGTGTCCAAGCAGATGTGCGAAGGAGGACACTCACCACCAGAGCTTTCTCAGACTCAACGATGTTCCAGCTTCTGTTCCTCTGATTAATGTAGCTGTAGTAGTGAAACAGACATTTACATTACGATTTTAAAAACAACTTCTTCTCTGATTCCAGTACACCCCCTCCCCCCCCCACCACCACCACCACCCCTTCCTCCTCCTCCTCCTGAGGGGTTTCCACATGTCGTGTACCTGATGGCAGAGATGTTTTTGGTCCTCTGTCGGTCCAGTGCTTCAGCTCTTTCCTCCAGTTCGTTCAGCTCATCCTGGATCACCTTCACTTTGTCCCCATCTCCGCTCTCTTCTGCCATGGCCTTCAATCACACAGAGAAAACGCAAATTTAGAGGGACTACACATTCAAGTACAAATCTGTGCCAGCTGCTGTCAGAGTGTGTGTTCAGGATGTTTGTAGGACAGTCATTAGAATACATAAAAATAAAAATAAATAAAAAAATCCCCCTTTATTTCCCATATTTCTGCTAGCACCTGGTTGCAATGTGTTACTCCCGTCACAAGGTGGCAGTAATACACTTAAAAAACATTTTCTGAGTTGGAACAGAAGCAGTGATTTAAAAAAAAAAAAAAATTGTTTACCTTGTCTTTGAGTAACTGTGTTTTCTTCATGGCGTAGTTTGGAGGTGCTTTTCGGAACCGGTCCTTCTCCTTCACAATCTGCAGAGAGTTCAGAGAAAAGAGGATGAGCTGCCGTTGGTGAAACACGAGGACAGAGAGATCAGTGAACGTCCAGCGGGGACAGACGTACGTCTTCGATGTCTTTGTCGTTGAATTTGTAGTTCAGAGCCTCTTTGATGGACTGCTCCTTCTTAGTGATCTCGTCCAGAGTTGGTACCTGCATTGTGGCAACTATCATCTGCACCACAGGAAGCCAACACGTGAAACTCAAAAACACACATCTAACTGAACGTTTCAACTCGTTTTAAATCCACTTACCGCCTCCTTCCACTTCATGAATTCACTTTCAGTGAACTCTTGATTTGATACAAACTCCAGCCTGAAAACCCGAGTGTCGCCTCCATGCCTGAAGAATATTCACAACATATTGTGGATCAGGAATAATCAATGAAAACTAATTCTTCATGAGCTATATTAATATGTTTATTACATCTGCGATAGAACACCTACCTTAACTGTAATCCCTTGTTTGTTCGCGTTGATCCAAGCTGGTAAACCTTCGCCGTCTCGACTACATCCACGATTTCAGCAACCTTCAACAAGAAGGAAGGAATAAAGTTAAATTAAATATTTACTTTATTAAATCTACTTCTTCAATATCACCATCATATCAGGAAATCACAGTCTTGTGATCACAATAATGAACAAAAATTCAAGCAATCTGCAATATTTGCTTTTCCTCAAAACCTGTCGTCAACAGAAGCTCTGCTGAAAGTATTACATCATAAATTATCCTTTCAAAATAAAACAGACTTTATTAACAAAACTAAGTGTTTGTTTCCAACCACCGAGGCTCCGCCCCCTCTCCTCTCACCATCAAAACAAACTGCTGCTAGCTGACCTGACGACAGGAAGTGACAGGGTTTGTGGGAAATGTGGTCTTATGATGGGAATGCGGAATATGTTAAATAAGTTTTCTCACTTCCAGCTGTAAGAGACTGAACTTTGTTTTAGTGTTGAATGGATGTGATGTAAAGCTCCTATTTTGACAGCAGATGAAGTCTTTGTGTTCTATATTTGGCACAGACTGTCTGTTGTGGAAAGATACTTTTAGACACTTTTTAACGCTTTGAGCCCCAAAACAGAAAGAAAAACAGAGTACAGGTCAGATATTTCTGTGATGTGCAGCAGAATTATTATCACAGGAAGTCAGTAGATGTTACTCTTTAGCAGGTAGTTAATAAAAAGAAAGCCTTTAAAAAAAAAAAAAAAAAATTTAACGCAAAAAAAAAAATCAATCAAAACTCCAGAAATTACATTTTTGATCAAAACGTGTCTGACATAAAGAAACCCAGAAGCTTCTCTCACCCTGTAAACTGGTTTGCTGCTGCTGTTTCCGATCCCTATCCTCACAAAGCAGCCGGTCACCGTCTTAGCGAAGAAGGGCATGTGGCACCAGCGCTCCAGCTTGTGTCTGGACAGGCGGACCCGGTTCAGCTCATCTGGAAGTGACACTGGCTGCGACTTGGGCGGAGTCTCCTCTTTCCTGTGGGTGGCACCAAATCCAGACATTTAGTTGAAGTCAGGAGAAAAAAAAGAGTCTCACCGCGGTGAACGCTTCAGATACTCACTCGTCGTCATCGTAGGACGATGAACGTGAACTCCGGTCGCTTTTGACCGATGACTTGTCGTCGTCCTCTTCCTCCTCCTCCTCGTCGTCGGAGTAAACCTCGCTGGTCTTCAGGGGCTGACGTTTGGCCAGCAGTTCGGCTGCGGAGAGGCGAAAACGTCAGCGTTCAGAGTCGACCGAACTGTCGCAACGACCTCGCAGTGAAATCAGTGAAATCCACCGACCTGTTTTGTTCTTCTTCTTCTCGCGCTCGGCCTTCAGCTCCTCCATCGCCTGAGACTTCTTATCCAGCTTCTCGTCACGTTTGGATCGTCTCTCCTTGTTGTGTGACATGACCTGGAGACGGATGGAGATCACAACGACACATGAAGACAAACGCAGGATGAGGAAGAGGAGTGATGATGTCAACTCGTTTAATCTCCAACACGACTCTCAGGATCGAAGCACGCCGACCCACATCATCATCACACCATATCTGTCTGATATTCTTTCTGAAGCCTCTGAAACGGAACTCACCACTTGTGTGTCTTGAACCTGAGATAGTTTCCTCTTTTCTTGCTCTTCCTCCTGCTTCTTCTTCTTCTCCTCTTTCTCTTTCTTCTTTGCCGTCTTCAGCTTCTTCTTGATTTCAAACCTTGAGAAACAAACATCCTCATTTGTCTTTGTTCGATCTGTCCATCTCTAAAATCTTTCTTATTTGGTAAAAACAAACTATAAAAGCAAAATTTAAAAAAAAGTGTCATCTTTCGTTGGACCTCACCGTCTCTTGAGCACCTCTCTCTTCTCAATCCTGTTGAAGAGCTCCTGCTCCCTCTCCTTCTCCGTCATCTGCTCCAGACGAGCTCTGTCCTCGGCGTCGCCCATCAGGTCGTCGTCGTAGCCGTCCCTGAACACCTCGTCCTCGGAGGAGTCCGAGTCGGAGCTGGAGGATGAGCTGTTGCTCTCCGAATCGGACACCTCGCCTGAAATGTTTTTTTTAAAGAATAATTAATCAGATTTCAAACCCGATCATCCCGAGACCTTCAGAAAGTCTGTTGCAGGATTTAAAATTACGTTTGAAGTGATGCAAGCTGAGGAATCCAGTGTTTCTGTTTATAACTTTATGTCATTAATAACAACCTCCTGCAGCTGTTTCACAATAAAAGTGCTCAGGTAACACAATGCATTCATCAAAGAGGTCAGCGCTGGCCGAGATAACAGCTTCCAGGATAACTCTCAGTTTGGGCATCTTTTTAATGCTCTAAATATAGCAGGCCGTCCTGGAAGGTAAACGGACTTTACTGCATTCTGCTGTTTTGTTTCACTGAGGAGGAAATCAGGTCGCGGCAGCTCATATCACAAAGCAAAAATGTTGATTATGCGGGCAGACTTCTGCATTAAAGCAACATTATTTGGCTTTTGTTATATTTCTGACTGAACAGCTGCGCAGTCTTTTTCTGTGTGTAGAACGTAGGAGGATCTATTAGCAACAATGGAATATAATATCCATAGTTGTTTTAATTGGTGTAAAATCACCTGAAATTAAAAACTGTTTTGTTTTCTGTGCCTGACAATGAGCCCTTATCATCGACGTCCTGACGTGTTTCTACAAAGAGCCCCGAAGGGACAAACCAAGCACGCAAAACATGCAGCTATAGTCGACTCTCCTGCACGCACCGACGGGGAGAGCGAGGCGCCTGCAATCTGCAGCGTCTCCACTAGATGCCACTAAATCCTACACGCTCCTCGTGACTTAAACTATGTGCAAAATCTGCTCCATAATTAATCCCCCTTTGTTTTGTTTGCACAATATGTCTAATTAAAAGATTGTATGTGGGTGCATTTAAAAAAAGTTAACAAGCCGGGGAATAAAAGCAGCTTTAACCATGTGGCAGCTACAGCCTCTTTAAACACGACTGATATTATTAGGACCCAAAATAAAAAGTGTAAATTAAAAGGCAATTCAATTATTTATGAGGCAGTGAGTCAACATTGTTCCCTGAAGTGTTTCCTATGTGTAAGAACATGTTATTTTTTTTTTTAACACTTTATTTAAAATAATAAAAAGGGTTGTTGTCTGAGGGCTCTTTTAAAAAAAAATCATGGCTGGATTAGATTCCAGGTTTTCTATAAAGGTGCAGTAAACAGCAGATTAGGCACCACGCTGTGTGCCAACTGGGATAACAGCGGATGAGTGAGTGAGTCATGTAATCCAGACACCTGATGTGTGACCTACAGTTCATCGCATGTCTGCACCTTCTGCTTTGCAATTTATGAATCTGAGGTCATCTGAACTTTTGTCATGCATGGCTGAGAGGACACGTACCCTCCTCCGGTGCAGAGCTCTCAGCTGAGCTGTCTCCATCTGAGCTGCCGGACGCTGTCGCTTTGTTCACCTTCTTCTTCGCTGCGTTCTTCTTCTCCGACCCTTTCCCCGGCTTCACCTTCTTTTTGCCTTTGGTGCCGCCCACAGTCCACTAAACAGAGGAGGGAAAAGTTCACTTCTGGTCATACAGCAGCGGAGGCTTCTCTTGTGCCAGATGTGTCCTGAAGTGAAATAAGTCGTACCTCATCATCGCTGTCGGACGTCTCAGAGTCGGTCGATGCTGCTGGTTTGTTAACAGGTTCTTCCTGCTCACCTGAATCCACCCGCTTCCTCTTTGCCAGAGACAACAACTCCTGAAAGCAACAGCACATCAACACGATTCAGAAGGAGCACCCAGAGAAACCAGAAATACAAACATGAGCGGAGGTCTCTCAGTATAGGTGTGAATGAGCTTAAAATGTGTGGAAGATGTACTGCGACACAGCTTTTCAAGCCACTTACAGAGGTGGATTCAGATTTACAGTAAAATCATCTTCTATTAGAAATAAAGTAGGAACAGCAACACGTGTTTAAACAGCTTCTAAATTACCTCTACTGTCACTGACTAACAACAGCAGTTGTGCATTTCTGTTTAGCAGCCGGCCGTTTTTCACCAGTAAAATTAATTGTGACCAGTACTAATGATGGACCAGCGATATGAGAAGCTTTTTAACTTTCACATTCATACAGTCTGTAATTGTTTGCCAGCTGTACTTTCTGTATGTATCAACTGTGCAGCTTTCAACTTTGTTCATGTGTTTAATTTCTGTGTAATTGTCTATTATTATAGTACGTACAATATGCCGCTCTGCTGCCAGTACACCTGAACGTGTTTGTGATTGGTCAGGTGATGCAAACCCCGCCCCCTTTTAAAAGAACGTACCTGGATTAAAAAAAACTCGGGGTCGAAAACCAGCTTCGTGTGAAGCGATTATGTTTATTAGTTTTAATTAAACAAGAGAACAGAAAGATGAACCCGTGTGTGTTGAAGCTGCAGGCTTCAGGTCAGCCGAGCTGCACGAACCAGCTCTTGTTTGACAACAACACCGTAAACAGGGCTTCAGGTCTCTGCGCCCATGACGTCATTCAGGAGATAGAGTTTAAGCTGAACGATGTAGCCCGACAACAACTACGGCCTCAGTTTTCACCAAAATACGTCCCATTCACCATTGGCCTGACCGCTAACAAACAAAACCCCCATCAGGACACGACCGTAGCCGAGCAGCTCACTACTCGGAACCAGCCGGAGGCCCGTGGCGCGGCAATATAATACTGCATGAAGCCAGTACACCTCGTAATGTAACCTTAACGGTTAGCTTCACTTGGCTAACTGATTCTGTCCAACCTCACACCCTCCACTGAGTTGGATACCCAACAGAAACACTTGAGACATACACTTACATTATGTTCTCGTAGGAACGGTGTGTTTAGTCGATAAGGAAATGAGTGTAAATAAAACAGGCCCACTCTCAACCAGTTAGCATACATTAGCTTCACCTTAAAACGGCTGACAACTTAAGTGCACTCCTGTTGGAAATCAGAAAAACGCACACCTACCTGGTCTAAATTATCGTCGCTAGCACTGTCCTCAGAGTCGGAGTCAATCACGACTCGACCTTTCCGCTTCTTGACGTTCACCATGATTAGCTGCACGGCTAACCTACTAGCTGCCCCTGTGTCGTCTAAATGTTCTAGGCTAGCCGCTGCTGCTACCTAGCCACACAAAGGCAGAACTGAGCATGCGCGTTCACGTTTGATACCATAGTTACCGCAAGGAGTTTACATCCTTTTTCTTAGCTTAAAAAAAACAAACAAAAAACACAATTGTGTGTGTGCGCTTCTTATATAGATAATTCGTAAAATAATATTAGAATCAAATAAATCAATAGACATACAATTGAATTAACAGACATGTGAAAACTGATAGTTAGCAGAGGGGAACTGCATATCTACAGAAAGTGCGTCAGTCAGAACAGCAATCATTGGTGCACCAAAGCTGCGTTCAAGATCCACGATGATTGACGCGGTCACTGTTCTATGCCCGTGTTGTTCTATCTGAATGTATGCTGGACACAGCTCGAACACTTCCGCTGTGTGGACCTGAACAACCTTGGATCCGTACAAGCGAGGTCGCGAGCAGTTTATAAGCTGTTTTTACTTCTATAACAGAGCTTCATCTTGATATTTTAATGACGTATGTAAGATCGTTGCAAACTCCCGCGGTCCGCTGAAGCACCCAGCAGGTTTCAACTGCTGCAGCGCGGTCACAGTAAGTGGAAACGCATTGTGCTTCCTGTGCTGCCTTTTTCACCGTATTATGGTTTCAGAACAATTTTGTAAATATTTTTTACCAGTGTCGTGAGAAATTCATTTTCTTAATAGAAGTGTATAAATTAATGATAAATGCCATTCAAAAGCTAGAGTGACAAAAACCGCTATAACTGTTGTTTAAGACTGGAACATGTTTTTCTGATGTCAGATAACGTGTGACATGCTGTCACCATTACATAAACAAAAAAACATTTGTGTAACCACTAATAATGATTATGATATACTTTATTTGGATCACACTTTTCATTCCAGATATGCAGCTCAAAGTGCTTTATTGCAGGAAACAGGAAAACATGTTCAAATGTAGTTTAAAAATAAAATAAAATATATAACAGATCAAATTAAACACAAGACATCACATTAATAAAAAGTAGTTAAAATATGTATTTAATTCAGTTTAATTTAATATGATTCTATTTTTATATTTATATATTGTGCATATCTATCTATCTATCTATCTATCTATCTATCTATCTATCTATCTATCTATCTATCTACAGTGGGTACGGAAAGTATTCAGACCCCTTTAAATTTTTCACTCTTTGTTTCATTGCAGCCATTTGCTAAAATCAAAAAAGTTCATTTTATTTCTCATTAATGTACACTCAGCACCCCATCTTGACAGAAAAAAAAACAAATGTAGAAATTTGTGCAAATTTATTAAAAAAGAAAAACTGAAATATCACATGGTCATAAGTATTCAGACCCTTTGCTCAGTATTGAGTAGAAGCACCCTTTTGAGCTCGTACAGCCATGAGTCTTCTTGGGAATGATGCAACAAGCTTTTCACACCTGGATTTGGGGATCCTCTGCCATTCTTCCTTGCAGATCCTCTCCAGTTCCGTCAGGTTGGATGGTGAACGTTGGTGGACAGCCATTTTCAGGTCTCTCCAGAGATGCTCAATTGGGTTTAGGTCAGGGCTCTGGCTGGGCCAGTCAAGAATGGTCACAGAGTTGTTCCGAAGCCACTCCTTTGTTATTTTAGCTGTGTGCTCAGGGTCATTGTCTTGTTGGAAGGTGAACCTTCGGCCCAGTCTGAGGTCCAGAGCACTCTGGAAGAGGTTTTCTTCCAGGATATCTCTGTACTTGGCCGCATTCATCTTTCCTTCAATTGCAACCAGTCGTCCTGTCCCGGCAGCTGAAAAACACCCCCATAGCATGATGCTGCCACCACCATGTTTCACTGTTGGGATTGTATTGGGCAGGTGATGAGCAGTGCCTGGTTTTCTCCACACATACCGCTTAGAATTAACGCCAAAAAGTTCAATCTTGGTCTCATCAGACCAGAGAATCTTATTTCTCATAGTCTGGGAGTCCTTCATGTGTTTTTTGGCAAACTCTATGCGGGCTTTCATATGTCTTGCACTGAGGAGAGGCTTCCGTCGGGCCACTCTGCCATAAAGCCCCGACTGGTGGAGGGCTGCAGTGATAGTTGACTTTGTGGAACTTTCTCCCATCTCCCTACTGCATCTCTGGAGCTCAGCCACAGTGATCTTTGGGTTCTTCTTTACCTCTCTCACCAAGGCTCTTCTCCCACAATTGCTCAGTTTGGCTGGACGGCCAGGTCTAGGAAGAGTTCTGGTCGTCCCAAACTTCTTCCATTTAAGGATTATGGAGGCCACTGTGCTCTTAGGAACCTTGAGTGCTGCAGAAATTATTTTGTAACCTTGGCCAGATCTGTGCCTTGCCACAATTCTGTCTCTGAGCTCCTTGGACACTTTCTTCGACCTCATGATTCTCATTTGCTCTGACATGCACTGTGAGCTGTAAGGTCTTATATAGACAGGTGTGTGCCTTTCCTAATCAAGTCCAATCAGTTTAATTAAACACAGCTGGACACCAATGAAGGAGTAGAACCATCTCAAGGAGGATCAGAAGAAATGGACAGCATGTGAGTTAAATATGAGTGTCACAGCAAAGGGTCTGAATACTTATGACCATGTGATATTTCAGTTTTTCTTTTTTAATAAATTTGCACAAATTTCTACATTTCTGTTTTTTTCTGTCAAGATGGGGTGCTGAGTGTACATTAATGAGAAATAAAATGAACTTTTTTGATTTTAGCAAATGGCTGCAATGAAACAAAGAGTGAAAAATGTAAAGGGGTCTGAATACTTTCCTGTATTTAGAATGAATCAGAACAGGCACAGTAGTGCAAAAAATTCAACTCCAATCATAAGAGATTCCTCTAAAAACAAAACATATGTTGCAGCAGTGTGAATTGTGGTATCTTCTACCAAATAATTATACAAAGAATATTAAAGGAAATTATTAAATAACTCACCCTCTAACCTCACCATGTGATGTATCCCAGCAGTAAATCCTCTGGATCGTCGCTGACATGTCGCTGCCGAAGATCACACGATTCCCTCCGCTGAGGCTGCTGAGCTCCATCCACCATCATCATCATCCTCCTCCTTCCTTCCCTCCACCACTCCTCTCACGGTGCCGAGGAGAGCTGTGATCCAGGGCGAGTACCGGCGGCCCGGTCAGCCCAACGACGACAACAAGATTAAGATTAACTTTGACTTCTGGAAGGGTGTGACGGGGATAAAGAGGCACTTCGCTCTGCTGAAGAAGGAGTTCAGTGACCGCTGGGTCGGTCCAGAGGGGAAACCCATCCTGGAGCACATGCTGGAGCAGAACCGGGTCATGTGGGAGTTCAGGGGCCCCGAGAGCCTGGAGGAGTGGACGGTGTCCTCCGATCACGAGATAGGAGGCCAAAGTAAAGTGTACCTGAAGCTGGGCAAGAACAATAACACCTGTTTCCTGTACGGGACTCTGAGCTCGACTCCCCCACGAGACGGAGAAACGCGATACAGCGGATACTGCAGCATGCGCTCCAAGCAGCCGCTGGTGAGGGACCTCATAAACCTCCTTTTCTTTTAGTTTGTGGACTCGTATGTTCTCTTCTCATCAGGTTGGAGGGTTAAGTGGATCCAGGGTACTAAATTTAAAGCATATCTACACCCGAATTTTATTCTTTGGCACTTTAAATTCCATTAAAACAGGCTCACATGGTCATTTCAGATTTAGTACCAGACATGTGTTGCTGCATCTGCATGGAGCGTTTTTTTCCACTCCAGCATAAAAATCCAGAAACTATAGATTAAGACTTTATTAATCCCACAGTGGGGAAATTTAGTCACAGCAGCAGAGAAAAAAAAAAAAAAAGTGCACACAATATGAGAAAAATGTACAAATACGTATAAGAAACAAGATGGATACAAAATTATTATTTCAGTCTTTTTGTCTTCTTGTGGTTAAAGTTCCCTGTTGAGAGATTTCTGAGACACAAGACAATTTAAAGTATAATTTTCTACAAAAACAACAACAGATGTTTAGATGCATTCATTTCATGCTGCACAGCCCAAACATCAGGAACATCTGTACGAGCTGAATTCACTCCTCACACACAATACACCATCTGAATCTACAGACCTGCTCCTCGTCCTCCACTCTCTACTTTGTTTATTGGTACAAGTATGTAAATTCTTTTATCTCTCAGGTTTCATTTGACAGAAAAAAGCACCACGACTGGTCCAGTTTTAACACCCTGCAGCTGCGCGTGCGAGGAGATGGCCGGCCGTGGATGATCAACATCGCCGCGGAGACGTACTTCTCCCACCAGAAAGACGACATCTACAACTACTTCCTGTACACCAGGGGGGGACCCTACTGGCAGGACGTTAAGGTGAGATAAAACGGCAAAATAAACTCTTTTTAGAAATAATTTCCAGGTGTGATTGGAAGGTTCTGCCGAGAGATGCTATAAAACGTGTCCAGAGAACTTTTAAAAAGCTCCACGTGAAGTGTAAATCTGTGAATTTACTTTACTCCGACTTTAAGGAATAGAACACTGATGAACTCGTGTGTCCCTCATCTGCAGATTCCTTTCTCCAAGTTCTTCCTCACACATCGAGGGAGGATACAGGACGACCAGCACCCCCTGTGGCTGGACAAGGTAGTGCAAAGAGTCACACGAGTTCCACCTGTCAGCAGACCTGCATCATCACCCGGAGATGGTTACTAACATGTTTACTGGATGTTTACAGATAAACAGCATCGGGTTCACCTTGGGAGACAAAGCAGACGGTCCGTTCCAGCTCGAGATCGACTTCATCGGTGTCTGCAAGGATTACGCACACACTGAGGAGTTTGCCTACGAGGTCTACAAGAGGAATCCCGAAGTTTAAACGGCCGCAAAACTTTGTGGTTTCTCGTGGACGTACTGTGAACACTTAAAAACAAACACATGTTCTCAATTTCACGGCTGAAGGAGACAAACACAATATTTCAGTTCCAGGAGGATATTTAAGATGATTGTGCTGCTCTTTCACAACAAAATCAAGTCAGTCCTGCATTTACCGTCATCACAACATCATCAACAATACAAATACTTTCAACGTGCAAGTCTCTTTTTTTTTTTTTAAAATCTATTAAAAAAAAAAAAAACTACAACAGACAGGGAATCCATTCAGGTCAGTGTCTCTTTTATATCAGTTTCCCCTCCCAAAAACATGTAAAAACAAAGCATTTCAATTTTATATAAAGAACAAAATCATAAATTTCAAATGCAGCTAAGCAGGAAAGACTTTCTAAACATTGAAACAACAAATGAAAGCATCATTCGGAGCTAAAAGGCAGTTAAACAAAGTCAAACCTAAAACTTGGGAACAGAGAGGAGACGTACGACTCGTCTTCTTTCCTACGACAGTCGAGCTGCAGACGGTGAAATATTTACACTGAACAACAAGCTGTACAAAACAAGCAGAAGGTGTTTACATCATGGCGAGGCCTCGTCGAGCTCCGAGCAGGTTTTCTTTCTTCTGCTTCCGGTTCTCCTTTTGTTTGGTTCTCCTCTCGTCCCTGAAGGAGGAACGAGACATTCATGAGGGACACTGCAAAGAAGAAACTGGAACTGAAGATTTATTGATATCAGCGCGAGACTCACCTCGACTGGACTTTGTGCTGTTTGTAGTTTTCCTGGTGCGCGTTTGTTTGTTTGTCGTTTGTTTGTTTGTCGTTTGCAGCAGTGTTATCTTTACTCTCTACAAATGGCTTCAGTTTCCCTATTTAAAAAAAACACAATTTAAAAAAAACTAAACACATCAGTTCTCCGTCCGGCCTTCTGACACCGTCTCATGTAAACAGGAAGTGGCGACGAGTTTCGTACCTTTATGGGGCTTGTAGGTGAGAGGTCGCGATAGACTGGCCTTCAGGTCAAAGTTGGGGGTCTTCTGTGCTCCGGGGGTTTGCAAGGTGCTTGTGTTGCCGGTGAAAACAAACGGTCCTTTCAGAGGGAAACGACGAGTCATCCTCACAGTGTGCACGCATATGAATAAATCAATCCAGACGTGATTCCTGGGGTTGAAAGGTCATAAGTACCTGCAGTTTTTGTAGCAGTGGTCTGTCTCCGAGGCGTGCTGGAGGTCACGCAGGGCGACATGCGGGCCGGAGTCTTTATCAAGGACTTCTTGTGCTCGTTGTCACGAGTAGCTGCTGAGAAGCTGCACACAAACACGTCGGGTTAATTTACCGTCACATTAAATACACGCAGCGGCGGTCTTTCCGTGTGGAAGTTTGCATGTTCCGCCTGTTCGGGTTTTCTGCAGCTGCTCCGGCTTCCAACAGACATCCAAAGACATGCATGTTCAGTAAACTGGTCTGTAGATGTGAGTGTGAATGGTAGTCTGTCTTTCTGTGATGGACTGGTGAGCTGTCCATGTGCACCCTGCCTCCACCCAAAATCACCTGGATTAGATCCCCCCACCCCCACCCCGTCGTGACCTTGTTCAGGTACAAATATCAGGGTTTTCTCTGGTTTCTGGAGGTCTTAGTCGCCGTGGTAGCAGTGCGGGGAATTATGTCTCTAAAAACCGCATAGTCACATAATTTATTATGACTATACTTATTTTAAAATGCACCGTCTGCCATGAAAATAAGACGTTTTTAACGGTATTGAAACAATGGATGATGGATGGATGGACATTAAATAGACTTTATTTCCATTTTATGTGCCTCCCTGTGTCACCACCACTTCACCAACAAATGACTGGTTTTATGGCGAAGTTAGAGGTTAAAAAGAAATAATTTCTTCTCCTCACAAAGGCCCGAAGAAGACAGAGACTCACCGAACGTTGATCCTGCGCGTGGAGAGGACAGACGGTCTGAAGGGAACGTCTTCCTTCCCGGCTGGTTTGTTCGGAGGAGCTTTACTCGCCGAGAGTAACGTTTGTCTGCGTTTTTCCTCGGCCGCTTTCTTATTCACCGGGACGGGGCTGAACACGGTGGCACGGGTCGGATTCATCTTTTGTGGGATACATGGACACATGCAGGTTATCTCCAATGTAATCAATATTTAACGGACTAAATTAAAGTTCACTTAAAGATAGTTCAGCAGGAGCACTTTCTGTTCTTTGACTGGATTCTTGTAGGTCTCCATCTGCTTCGTCTTGCGCTGGACATACGAATCGATGGACTCCATCTTGTTAAAATGCGCCTCGTGGAGTTTTTTGAAGTCTACACAAGAGATATATTTTACAAATATTACTTTAAAAAAAGGACACAGGAAGGAAGGGGGAGAGGAAAAAAAGAAAAGACAGAAAACGTACTCGGAGTGATGGGCTTCAACGGCTTCTTCTTCTGCAGGAGACCGTTGTAACGAGGGATTTTACCAGCTTTGGCCACTTTTGGTTCTTTTTCTGGACACAGACATTTAAAATATATGTAAAAACAAGCCTATATTTCATCATAACTTAATGTCAGAGTGCAGCGCATCTTAAAGATAGCAGCGACACAGAGGCATCAGAAGAAATCCAGTTTCATCATCACTGACCTGCATCACCGTTCATGAGTGCTTCATCCTTCACATCAGACTGCTGCTGCTCACCGACAGACGTCTTCAGAGGCTCGGCTGCAGGTTTGTCAGAATCCTTGGAGGACACCTTTCTCTTCTTAGCACCTCGAGGATTGCAGGGGGCCCTCGATGCATCCACTTCGGTGTCACCCTTAGGAGGAACAACAGCAGTTTAAGTCTTTAAACCTAATTAATACTAAGAAGAATGCAACACAAATGACCCTGTGCAGAAGGACTAAGGTACATACTGAAGTATGCACAGAAAATAAACGTGTATTTCTTCCTAATGGAAGCTGCATTAGATGGTATTTAGTTGTAGTTCTGCTTGTGTTACCTCTGCAGCCTCCGAGGGCTTCTCGCCATCACACTCAGTCCCTGCTGCAGCATCAGAGAGCTTCCTTTTGGCACCGTTTCCTTTGCCCCGACGCGTGTTCACAAACACAGCGGTGCTGGAAACCTCCTGAGAGGCGTCTCCATCCTTGGTAGCAGCAGTGCCATCACTGGCGTGTCCCTGGAGCAGCAGTACGACACGCACACATCAGATACCGACATAAATGCTATTGATTGGCATTAATACAGCAGTACGGATGAAGAGTAGGTTACCTGCTGCCCTTCCTCCTCCTTGTCCCCCTCCATGTTGTTGTTTTCTTGCTGATAATGCTGCTTTATGGCTTTCAGGAGTTTGTCGGCCTGTTATTGAAAAATAAAAGTCAGTTTTTGAATGTGTGCTAACGTTAGCAACCACTGAGCTACTGTTAGCGAAGAAGAAGCCTCAACACTGTCTGAATAGTATCACTTGTTTTAAAGCGAGAAGCTCCTACCTTCACGTTTGCTTTCAGTCCGAGCTCTTTAGCGAGGCGTCGTAGTTCTGGATATTTCATAGAGTCAAGATCCATGTTATTGTGATAGTTTGTCCCGTTTTTTGGTTAAAACTATATCCGTTCACACGCGTCCGTTTCACTTTCAGCGCGAGCTTCTGCGACCGACGGTTAAAACTCCCTCTGATTCAAAACACAGCAGCGGGAGCCGTATGATTGGCTATTGGATTTGACCGGAAATGCTTTGCAGCCAATCAGAGACACGTGTGTTAACAGTCATTCTTAATTTCTTTTTTTTTGTTTTGTTGCTTAAACTGAATTTGAACAACGTATTTATTTTTTACATTATGGTTGTTTTTTTTTCAATTAAAAACTTACCAAAAATATTATTTGAATAAATAGACACTTTACACCACATAATGTCAGTTTTACAAACATAAAGGTTTTGAAGATTTATTCAAAAACACACAAATGAAAAACACAGATTTTGCTTTGATAAAAACAAAAACGTTAAAATGTTCGTTTAAAAGTAGAAAATAAAATAATCTGTCTTTAGCCTGTTTACATCTGAGATGAAAGCATTACAATGGATAAAAAGAAACTGCAGTTAAAAATGGAAAAGGTTATTCTTTGTACAGATTTGTGTATAATTAATTTCATTGCAGCAATTTACACCTCAATGAAGATAAGATATAGTTCATGAAATATATGAAGTTCTGTAAAGATTAAAAATATCAATATTTTTGATAAGATTTATGTATTGCTGGAAACAAGTGCTGTACTTAGTTAAGTCAAATTTTAACTTTATTTGAGTGATTAAATTATTTTAAATGAGGTTTTTTTTTCTGAAAAACTAAATGATTAAATGTTCTTTGAGAAAACAATCGAGAAAGTATATAACCATGTTTGATAATGAAACGAGTTTAGATCATATAATTTTGTTTATTTGTTTCCCTACCAATCTCCTGCTCCACACTCCAGTCCGGTAGGGGCGGTAACGCACCTTGAAGTTGCCAACCACCAAAAAAAGGAAGAAGAATACTGGAGGCGAAGAAGAAAACCTCCTCCCCTCTGTCGGTTCAAACTCTGGAGCGGGAGAGTTAGCATTAAAACCTGATTAAAAGATGGAGTTTAACGAGAGCACCTTAATGAATCGCACCGACGACGTGAAGCCGGCGGCAGCGCGCGGACAGCACGTGACCCTCCACTGTCAGGAGTGTAACACGGTGCTGGCGGACTCCTTCGTTATCTGTGGGGAGGTTAGAAGTCTGGACTCCATCATGTGCACAGGTAACAATCCCTCCAAAACATTAGAGTTTACTTTAAAGATTATTTAAAGACGTTTCAGATACAAAGAAACGTTATGGCATCTTAATGTGACAGGCTATTTCCGGAGCTTTCAGCAACAGCTCATGTTCTTCACAAGGCTGATGGAGTTTGTTTTGTTTCATCCATGAGTTGACATCACGTGACCTGAACTCTGTCTAAAAAACAAACAAAAAAAGCCAGTTTTTGTCTGTTCTGAATTTCTCTTCTGCGTTTACATTTGATCAGATATTCTCTTTAATGTGTGTTTTGAAGGGTTTCTAGAAAAACCTGATATTAATCGATACTTTTCTGCGTGCCTCCCCTCAGGAGTCACCAACGATGTGGTTGTCAATGATAAAATGGAGACAGGACATAAAGGACAAATGAATAACTGGTGAGTAAACACAACTTATTGTTTATTCAAGGATTTATGCTCCTGTAAAGGCAGTTTGTTTATGAAGCACTGAACGTCATCCTGAGCAGAAACCTGGACTGTGTCCTCCTCCCACAGGTCATTTTCATCCTCGTGTTCGTCACTTCTCTCGTTTTACTTTCAGCATCTTCAGCTCTCTGAAGTGTCGAAGCTGCCGCTGCGCCGTGGGGAAACTCATTCACTCGGCTCCGTCCCGGTTGGCCGCGGTTCGCTCCATCTTTCTCCTCCACAAAGCAAACATCAGCTGGTGAGCATATTGACTTCTTGTGTTCTTGTTTACTTCTGCTTGAAGGGGCTCGAATAAACAGGTAGGTTATGAGGGGGATTTTACTCGACCGTTCACATCTCTTTCTCTTTTTCTTACTTTGCAGTTACATCCTCAACAGCCGCTCGATGGTGAAAGCCTCCACCTTCACATTTGACCTGAAGCCCCTCAGTGAATGCATCGCCGAGGTGACGATTAAGTCTTAAATATTTATACTCTGCTACAAACAAATGAAACAACTGTGGATGAAACTGATGTGTTTAAACGGGTGATGAGTGTACAGTTGAGCCTGCGGGTGACACCATCGACCCAGGCAGTAATTAATGATACTGTAATAAATACACGTTTCCTTTGCAGGTGAGACAGCAGTTTGAAGAGAGACTGGAAATGATGTCGCGCCTGAAGAGCCGACTGGTCGACGGGAGCATGAGCAGTGAACTGAATGAGTAGCGAGCGTCCTCTCCCACCTGCTGCACACTCGTCGTAGTTTCCTGCTGACTGACGTCTCTGCAGCTGCCTCTTTCATTTCACTCAGACTTTACACACTCATTCGGTTTGTCATCTTTCAAACCTCTCAGAGCTTTAAATTTGGCTCAGTGACACATCTCACCCACTGTTTGATGCATTAATAATATTTTTTACATAACAACAATTAACTGTTCATTCTTGGCCATCTCAGCTGTGCTCTCTTTTTACTGTTTTATTGTTCTGCATGAAACAGAGTCCGTCCGGTTTCTTGTGTCTTTATGGTAAATTCTGTTTTGTCAATAAAGTAAAAATAAATAAAAAAAAAAAAAATTTGCAGCCCAATAACTCCAATTAAAAAACAAATAGTTTTACGTTAAATCCTGGCAGGACTGATTCAAACCTTCTCTTGGATGACGTCAGACATCTTTGCTGTCAGAAATCAAATCAACTGAATGTATTTAAGTCAATGTGGAACTCAAGAGTCCGTCAATTTAGTCCACACTGTTTTTTTTGTCACACAAAAGAAGCACATGGATGCTTTATGTTTTTCATGTTATATTTTAAAGAGTTTTTTTTTTTTTTTTCAAATTATTAGTCTTATATTTTATACAAAAAAAATGTATGTATTAAATGGAATTTCACATAAAATAAACGTACATTTTTGGAACCTACATCCAGATATAGGTCCTTCGTAGGACAGAATTTGAGCTCCTCTTGTCAAATTTCCCTTCAATAATATTCTATTTTCTAAATGCAAACTTTTCATTGCTGCACGACGTCGTTTTCTCAAACTCTGAAAGCACACAGCGACACGCAGCCGTCCAGTTGGCACCATGCTGCATTTTATTGCTGAATTTCTGATACAGATTTATCATCATCATCTTTTTTTTTTTTTAAGTTAATACAAAACCAGACAAGAGGCTCACACATAATAAGCATGCCCACTTCCTCCCTCTGGAGTGCATAGTTTCTACACAGCCCGCCTCCTCAGCGGATCAACAGAGTCATTAATGTGACTGAAGCTTCTCTATGATCTGTGGCTGAACGGCCACCTCGCGTTCGACACAACAGAAGCTTCTTTCTGTTCTTTTTTTACTTTTTCTTTTTCTACGTTCGTGTCCATAAAACTGCTTCAGAACATCCGACACGAACACTTCAACATCCTAATTACACTCGTTCACATTACAAAGTTGGATTATTGCATGCAATACATTCTTTATTCTGCTAAGTCATGCATATTTTTTTTTAAACCCATATATTCGTGTTGGTAGACGCCTACTTCTTGCTTATAAATGGTGATTATAAATCCCAGAAGGAGCATCGCAAGCTCGTTAAGACACAGCATTCAAAGACGGGACGGTGACGGTGCAAGTCAGTACATCGAGAGAAAGTGCTTTTCAAACGAGCTCGCAGAGTCCTTTCTGCAGCCACAGAGCCACTGAGAAAGTGTGTGTGTGTGTGTGTGTGTGTCAGGGAAGGGGGGGGGGGTTTCTGGATGTAAAAATGCTACAAGTGAAATTTAAAGCATCTCATGCACCGCTCGGCTCGGAAAGAAGGTCAGTTTGTTGTGATGCTACGGCAGTCCTCACCTCTACGCTGTTCTGCAGGACGAGTCTTCAACCTGCACACCTGATACTCCGTTTTAAAGCCAAATATATATATCTATATATATAGATATATATATCTATATAAAAAAAAGTCTAATACATAGAGAGGGGGAATCGTTACCTTTAAACACGTACACCCTGGCACTAAACTCATGCATTATTGTAAGTTATTGCTTCTAAAACTCTAATCAAATACAATTTTATGGATTAAAATATAACGCTCTGAATCCCGAAATTATGAGGTAATATGTACAAAGCGATGTCGCGGTGAGATCTTAATTCTAGGCATTAAAAAAAAAAAAACATCATCCAGGATTTCAAAAGTTCCTCTCAAAGGTTTCTATCGTCGTCGCAGCCGAGTCTCATTTTAACGAGATTTTTAGCCGTCGTACGAAAGCTGCACCGTTTTTTTCTTAGAATTTAAATCAAAGATTCTCTCACAATTTTATTTTCAATTTAAATGTTTCATGCATCATTTACTTATTAATACAGAAGAAAACCAATCTCACGGTGCCTGGCACCGGGCCGGTGTTCTGCCAACCCGCTGAGAATTACATGCACCTCGTGCGACGTTTCTAATATTTTGGGTCCATTTTTTTGTCGAGTGTAAATTTCACACATTTTATACGGTTGTTGTTTTGATGCAGCTGATGCGGTGGATTCGTTAGAGGCATGAATCACAATTTGAATCCGATTAATTGTGCAACCCTCGTCATACATTAAGTTTTCAGCGTGCTCACTAGGACGTGAGTCAATACTGTATTTTATATACCCTGATTGCGTCATACTTTACTTAAATTTTCATTACCTAGACGTGAAATAAAAAGATCTCACTGGATTTTAGGGCAAAGCTGTAACTAAATATTTAAAGGTGTAGTACATCAATTTTTTTTTTAATTGGACTGAAATTTGAGCTCCAGCTTAGTCTAGAAGTCAATTTCACTATTCTCCATGAAGCAAGCATCACTACTGGTCATGCATGGCTACAATAATGTTGTGGCACCACATTCCCGTTAAAGAAGCTAATGCACATGAGTCTATACATATCTTAATGGAAGACATTGGTGATTTTGTTGCTTTCAAACAACTTGTCACTTGTTTTATACAATATACAGTTTGGTCAACAACATGACAGTTAAGATCAAATATTGCACAAATCCCGGTTAAAAGGTGATTATTTTTTATAAAATGATCACAAAAAAACAACAACTAAGAAATGAGACCAGGGTTTCTTTCAGGTTAGGATCAAAGCTGAGGGCAATTTGGGATATTTTTCTGTCTCTACATGCAGCAGGTTACAGATCATGGACAAATGAGAGCTCATGAAGAGGGAAAAAGACTAAACTAAAGTGAGTTTAGGTCGGAGTGGAGAGT
Organism: Brachyistius frenatus; assembly: GCF_029030835.1. NCBI lineage: Eukaryota > Metazoa > Chordata > Actinopteri > Embiotocidae > Brachyistius > Brachyistius frenatus. The sequence goes on from NW_027210701.1 coordinate 841,881, forward strand.
AAAAACTGGACCACAATGTGGAAATAGATCCAAGTACGAACTAAAAGTTGCCTAATTTCAATTAACAAGACTGAAAATGTGGGAAAACTTCCAATTTCACCTCTACATTCAACCTGCAGACTTGACGTAGGATAAAAGACAGATGACAGCGTGCATCACTTGCGCTGCTCGCTCCTCTCCTATTCACCCTCCCAAACTAAAATGCATCTAGGATCAACACAGAAAACTGCTGTGGCGCTTCACAACCATTAAGCTACAGATCACGCTCCTTCTTCGGTCCTGTTGGACGTGCTATGGCGATGAGGTAGTGCAAAAAAACAAAACAAAAATAAAACACCCAAATGAGTCTAATCTGAATCACAGGCCTTGATCTTTGCTACAGTATCGTGTGTCGCTTCCTCCCAGAAACTGAGAGCAGATAGTTTGTTCATTATCAAACTGTTTTGATCTAAAATGTGGGGATTTATCTGTATGTTTACATGAAGACTTTGTGCCAATTTCTGCAGAGCTGGTGTTAGGCTACACGTAGACATAACCAGAGTGTGCACAATGCAGGTTCAGACGGCCCAAAAGTCTCTGTAGACGTCCTCGTTGGTGATCAGGCTGCAGAAACAGGCCAGGACAAGAGGGGATGCTGCGGAGCAGAGACGTCCCAGCAGAAGGACAAACAGGAAGGAGGACACGCGTGTCCCAGAAACCCCAAAAGCAGGTCATCCTGACAGAGACTCTTTACCTCTGCAGGTCTCGGCGGCGGTGGAAGTGATGCATTGGTGGTGCAGGGTCCAATCTGAAGGAGACAACCTTCGTCCCTCCAGTCTGGGCTTCAGCTGGTGTCGTCCTAGAATAATGATTAATATTCTTTATTTTCTTCACTTAATGACCTGATTAAACCTGATTCGGAGAATTGTTTGGTTTATAAAGAAGTCTGATAAGAGAGAAGAAAAAGAGCAAATCCTCACACTGCATTGGGAAAACTACTTATGTGATTAATTGATGATCAAATGTATTCATTTTTTTGATAATTAAATTCCTAATTATTTTAGCTCTAGCCTTAAAAAAAAAATCGTGGACCTGCTCCATAGACATTTATTACTACAGAAACTCATCATGATTTGACAAGAACATATTAATGTAAAGATTTTGCAGACGAAACAAAATAATTGAAACAGCACAATATATTTTCCAGATCAACATACTCTTTTAAACGAGGCAGAAAATGTCCAAAATGAGTCACAGGTGTAAAGCTGGAGCTGGTTAGAGGACTGACCTTGGTGCAGTGATATTTCCGCTGTGGTTTGAGCTGCAGCTGCACACAGTGGTAAACAAAAGCCGGGGGGGTTTCTTCCTCTACGGTGACACATAAAGCTCTCCCAAACTGGACGACTTGCCGGGTTTTTTAAGCCGAGACGGTCGGTGAGGACACGTCTGAAGAAAGATAAACGCAAAACCTCCGGACCCCCTTCTCCCCCCGCGGACACGCCGTCGAGGAGAGAAGAAGGTCCAGCCGTCTCCTTCTCCTCTGGACACCCTCCGCTCTACGCCATTTTCGCTCTGCTACTACGGACTAAGGGAGGAATGCGACGACTGGGCAGGACAACTGTCAATCAAAGCTCAGGCCCGCCCCGGAAATGCTTCTTCTTCGTTGTTTCTCCCTACAGTTTAATCAGCCTTGTAGCGCCACCCGAGTATCAGCCGCTTCCTCATGTAAAACGATAAACAGCACTTAGAAAATTGCAGAGGACATGTTTAATGTGACAGTGCAGATGCTGAAGTTTGATATTGAAATGATAAATTGATCAAAACGTTATAAATTGCCCCATCAGTGCCGCCATTATGGAAATCTGAGAGAGGCCTTTAGCCAGCTGCTGAATCACTGGTTGCTATGATGATTCTCGCCCTGAGGAGAGGCGACAGAGCCTCTGAGAATTATCTCAAAAAACAAAAACTACAAGTCCTATCACAAAAATAATTTCACCGTAAGCAGCAGGATCTTGTTAGGAATACATTTATTAATTCTCATGTACCTACTGTGTATTTTACAGGCGTGGTCACAGGTTAAAGACATGACATCCAATACACACCCATTATAAACTGAGAAATGGGTCAAAAAGTTCATAAACCTTAAAAGTATGATTTCTTAAAAACCAAAACCGATATCAAGACACCGCTTTAGTGAGGTAAAGTTCACAGGCTCATGGCCACTTTGAAATTTGAATGACACTTGTAGTGTAAAGGATGCCAGAGTTATAGGGCTCTAAAGTTGGCTGGATTTTGGTACACTTTCATGTCATCATGTCAACTATACCCAATTGTTTTGATGTACTCCAATTAATTCACATTTTACAATTGATCAACTAGAATAAACCCAGCTACCAACAATAAAAAACAAACAGGGCAATCACCGTCTCAATAAATGACACAAATAAAGCATGGCACTTATTTTATTCAAATCAAATTCATGAATCACTTTGATAATACCTCGACTGACATCACATAACACAGGGAGCAACTCTGACTGATCATTACGTAATGATTAACAAAATGGTTGAGCTGTATTTCTTGCCCTCAGCTGTTCTTGTAATGAGTCAACAAAACTCACATTAAAGATTAAAAGGGTCTCCAGATCACCAGAAAATTCATATTTCTAATGCATTTGATTCTCTTTAGCTTCTGGAGATCTTCAATGGGGAAAAATATTGTAACACAAATGTTGAGTTGTGCATAAATTAACAAACCTTTTTTTTTTTTTTCTTAGCCACAAGAAGACAAATAGAAGCACAGCATGTTATCTTTACCGGATCTAAATCTACAAACTAGCTAGTCCACGGCCCGGTTACCACCCTAGGACCCGACACTGAGACAGGAGTTTATTAAAAGGGGGTAAAACCTTCAAAAGTGGGCAGCTAAAATCCTGATAAATATCCTTTTGTTACATGCAAGAACAGCAGCTGTGGAAGACTCAAACACTGAAGAGATATTCTGTCCACCACCCGTTTTAGTTGTAAATAAATAAACCGTTCCTTTGAACACCACGTGGAACCAGCAGTGGATCCTGGTGGGTCCAAACTCCCTGTTGCTGAAGTTTGACGATTGAACCATGAAATGACGATTTTATTGGCAGTAGTTCGGTTAAATCCACGGGAAAAGAAAATGGACAAACGTGGCTAAAGGTGCCTGCTGCCTGCCGAGACAATAACTCACAAAGAGGAACTAAGGCTATGGCACTTGAGGGAGTCAAACACCTGTGTGTGGAGCAGGTCCTGCTCGGCTTCGAGGGACAAACTCAGGTCGGACTTGTTCTGCCACAAGTCAGCGAACTCAGAAGATCCTGTTAGCATTAAAAACTCGTTTACAGGTTTTTACTTTGAACCATTGCATATTCATACAGACAATGAACTAAATATCAATGAGTAAACTTACTCACTGCATTGGAAACAAGCCGTATGGTACCGGAGCAGTGGTGGCACTAACTACGACCCTCTAAAAGTCTGCTAATAAATAATGTTCCATTACTGGGGAAAAAAAATAATAATAATACATCGTGACATTGCATAAAACAAACCAAGGCACGCAACATGTCCCTTTTGTTTACAGAGCAGTGCAGAGGCAGAAATTCAAGATCTATGACGTCATCTACCAAATGCGCGGTGGGGCAGCGTGAACTCGGAGTGTGGACTGCAGCCCGCCGGGAAGCTGGATGAGGTGGAGTCCTGACGCGTTCGAGGGAAACCGAGCTTAGTGCAGAAAGCGGATGCTCATTTTCTGTTCCACGTCCACCTTTTCCAAAACCTGAGGAAACAAAGCAGAGCAAGTTTACAATCAAAGAAATCTGAACGGAGGTCCTGCGGTCTTTAAAAGGCATCACTGAAATCAGGAAAGACTCTCAGACAGAAGTTTGTTCAAAGAAGGGATTTAAAAGACGTCACTAACTGCTGAGCGGATCTTCTCAGGCAGCTCCTTTAATAACTTTTAGTTTTCAGTCGCGTTTGGGAATAGATGAAAATACGTCTTTTTGAGGATCTCGGGTCCGTTTCATTTTCCCGATACTTCAACTTGGGTAAGAGTTTAAAGGTCGTGAGTTGCTAACTGTGTTTTATAATCATCTATACATGGTTTTGAAAACCGTTCTGAAAATGTGCTCTGCATGTCTGACCAATAAAAACTAAATCCTGAAGTTTCTGTTCATTATAAAATCCTCTCCCTGTGTGTTCTTGGAGACTGTAAAGAAGAAACACCTGCGATGACACCAGGAGTTTTACATTTTGCTTTAAGCTTCAAGAGTTAAGCAGCTTTTCCACGACGGTACGCACCAAAAACCCTTCAGCAGTGTGTAGAATATGTCTCTGCAATATATATTTCTTCTCCGAGGTCACTGCTGGACTGCAGTCAGTTTGAGTCCTACTGGGGCCTCCAGAGCTAAAAGTGAACGTGGTCTTCGTCTGCGCTTTAATTAAAAAGAACCCTTCAAGTAACAAGTCCGGTAGGAATGCTCCTGTGGTGACCAAACAGCTGTGTAAATAAAACGAGTATTGAGCACAGAACTGGCCTTGATAAACTCATTGAAGGAGATGGAGTTGTCTCCGTTGGTGTCAGCCTCCTGGATGGTCCGATCGGCGATGCTGCCGAGCTGCTCATCAGAGATGTTCACGCCGACCATCATCCGCAGGACCTGCGGAGGAGGAACACCACGGCCGGTTTAATACCAAATACGGTCAGACGGTCTGAAAATAACCTGAGCGGTCGGTGTGTCTTAGCATCACGCGAGATCATTCGTAGGAATTGCACGGTTATAAATAACAGTGCACACGTATTTAGTAGAATTAAGAAGACATGCGGTCCTCTGAGCTGCTACTTCCAGCCCCGCAGGCTCCGGCAGGTGACGCAGAAATGTTTTGCACATAAACAGCAGCTCCGCCTGAGTTATTTGACTCGGAGCTTACAGCGATTACAGGCACTGAAACCGAGAAATAACACGGACAGAGCCAAAACACAGGAGTTCAGACCGTCCGGGAGAAATGAGCCTGTACTTAAGGGGAGAGATCACATCATTATCAGCCGTAGGGCAAAGTCTCGTCCTCGGCGAGGAAATCCTTCTTTAAAATAGATGTTACACAACACAGTTTGTTGCTGTAAATATTTTCAGAGGAGATAATAAAGGATTTCCTCAAAGGACAGAAAGAAACACCGTGTTTGAAATGTTATTATTCTCCACCTGCCTGGTTCACTGTGTGTGTCAACCACAAACTGAGCGCTGACTCGGTGTCTTATTTACATGACACACTCACCTGCAGCAGCTCGTCCCGGGAGATCTTGTCGTCTCTGTCCAGGTCATACAGGCGGAAAGCAACTGGAAGAATAAAGAAACGTACAGAAGTCGTGAGTCCGCGCGAAGAAACCCGGTCAGCGGTCGTGATGCGGGTCAGCGGCGCCGCCCGGACACTCACACAGCAGCTTGTTTGTCCGGCTGTTGAGCGGCTCGCTGGGGGCGGCGTTCTTGTGCTTCTCGTTGTCCTCAATGGGTCTGAAGTGGGCCAGCGTCCGCATGAAGCCCCGGAAGTTCACCTGGTCCTCCCTGAAAAACAGAATCGAGTCTGAAACAAGGTTCCTGAGGTCTCTGTGGAGGATCAGGTTACCGTTGAACGCTCAGCCTGGTCGTAACTCAACACCACAGTGTGCACACTTGAATGCATTCCACCTTTTTTCTAAAGCAAACCAGAGAAACGAGAAACCATCTGAAACCATTAAACCCATAGCTGCAATTCAAACGCCTACACGTCAGACTTTTTGGGAGTTTAATGATACATTGAAAAACATCTGGGTTTGGACTGCTGTAATGATTAAAAAAAAAAAAAAAAGCCAAAACTGCAGTCAAATATTTTCTCTAAACCTCACTGAGATTTATTACCACACAGACTTGGCAGAAAAAGACAGAGCGTCTGGAGTGAAAAGCATCCGGCTCTGTTTCAGCTGAGCTGGTGACTCAAAGAAGACTGAACGGGGAGAACTCACCCCTCAGGAAAGAACGCGTTGATGATTCGGTCTCCCAGAGGGTTGATGGCCAACTCGGGGATCCTCTGGAAATCCTCTCGACTGCAGACGTCGGGAGAGGAGAAGGAATTTTAAACACAAAAAGGGACACTTCATTTTAAACAGCTCTTCTCTTCCTGCACTTCATTTAGAGCCTCTCACAGGAGTCAGACTGAGATTTGATGAACTTCTGATGAATAATTTGATTTGTTTTCATGATTAATTTTGGTATTTCGTGTCAGATGTTTCTGTTATTGTGGCAACGACCGAACAATCAGAATGTCACGATAGGAAAAATGTGTCCCGAAGCAGCGGAGCGGGAACAGATGGAGGAAAGAACTGTTGTGTGTAAACATCCTTCACGAGTCTTTGTCCTTCAGAGGCTCAGAATAATCCTCCTCCACCGAACCACCTCGAGGTCAAACTTAACTTTCAGTTGCTTAATGATTACTGACTTCACCAATCACTGAACCAGAAAAATGTGTCTCTGTGTTCAGGACTGACTTCATTAACTCAGAGCTTTTTCTGACCCAACTTTTATCTGCAGCCTGTTTTTGTTTTTTTTAAATCTCCACAGTGAACAAACACAGTTTACCAAACCGACAAAACACTAAATCAAGAAAACCTTGTTCATCAATCAATCTTATCAAACTCATTTAAATACATTTTAAACTACGTCCAGTCTTTGTCTCTGTTTTTGAACCCTCACCACTTGATATTGATTTTAAATTTGAAGTTATTTTTACAGTTTAGTTTTTAAGTCATTTTTATCCGTTTTAAGACAACTGGTTTTTATTTGCGACTTCTTTTAATGACAGTATTATCTTATTTTTGCTTTTTGTTTTAATTTTCTCCTGTAAAAACATTTGAACTGCATTTTATGTATGAAAGGTCTCTTATAAATAAAGTTTATTAGTATTATTATCATTATTATACGATGACAGCTTTCCTAAAATTGCAACACACTGAAACATAACTCCTGTATCATGACACGTGTTGCATCGTCAAATTCTTATAAACGCAAGTCACGGCCCGACTCACTACACTGTGACATAAAGTCCTGCACCTGAGGTTACTGCACCCTCTATAGCAATTTGCAAAGCTGTGAGAGGATCTATTTATTAAAAATCAACCACTGCATGACACCAAACTTCCAAACTGGTCTGCTAAAGAAACCAAACTAATGTTCAGTGTGTGTATTGTCACGCTGCTGGTGGTCTCTGCTCACCTGAGGGTGCCGTTCTCTCCTTTATCCAGGCTGGTGAAGCGGCTGTACAGGCGGGTGATCTGACTGTGGGAGACTGCAGGGAGGACACACAGGAGGACACACCTTTTACTACCAGAGGACCAGAAGACAGCGGACAGAGGTGGAGGAAGTATTCTCATACTTTACAGAAGAAAAGGTACTGAAAGTAAAAGTCCTGTTTTGGACCCTCCGACTGATATCTGATTATATACGACATCGTCAGATTATTGATAGTGAAGCATCACTGTGTCAGCAGCATGTTACTTTCACCTCATTTCAGCACAAGTCCATATATACAAAGCGAATGTATCAAACTTCTCACTCTCTTAGCAGATAAAATGCTGAACTCCCCCTCTGAGTGTGTGATTTGGAGATTTTACTGAAAGATCTATTAAGTGTCTAAGTGCAGAGAACGACACCTCAGATGTGTCTGTTCATCCCAGGAATTAGTCTGTTCCTACTTACAGCCAGTCTCCTTTTTTATTTCCTCGATTTCCTCTTCTCGGAGTAACGTGGACGCTCTGGACCCCATGTTGAGATCTTTAATACAGTTCACTGGTCGAGATGTTTAAAGGGCGTTAAAAAAAAAAAAAACTAAAAAAAATCGAGCCGGCTTGCGCAATCCGAGAGAGACGTTAGCAAACACGCTAACTCCGCGAGCTCAAACAAACGGCTCGGGTTTGCAGCGGGAAACTAAAAACAACCGTCGGAGAGGGAGAGACGTTAGTCCGAACGAACAGCCGTTTTCTGTCCTCCTGTCGGTGCCGCTCGGCCGGGAGTCGGTTTGTTGTCACAGCTCTTCTCCGGTTCGTCGCGTTTGCATGTTAGAAGACGGGCTTCAGTCAGGTTATCTTCCTGTTTGATGACGTAGGTGGGGTTTACGAGGCCGGCCTCCTGCCGGGGAGGCGGCCTCGTAAACCCCACCTCGCGGGTTTAGATGGCAGAGGAGTGTGCCTGATTAAAATGTTCAAAGACACCTCGTATAAGATGATATTCCGATTGAAAATCAAATTTTTATTGCGTCTGTTAAAGAAACAAAGAAAATAATTACAAACTGAGAGAAAATTAAACAAATCCATTGAAAAGTTTACAAATTATTTTCAGTCATATTAAAGAAATACTATTTTTGGAACGGTAGGTAGTTTAGGGTCCGGTCTCAACTGTAGCAGTCACGCAGACTTGTGTTCAAAAGCCGTGAGAAATATACAAATTTAAAAAGCCATTTTTTGTGACATGAATTCATTTCTATTTTTTGCCAAATTAACATATTCACGGATTTATTTTTTTCCTGTAACAAAACCTCTATTTTCTGGCATTTAAACAGTTTCAACAAAACAACTAGGTATGGATTTTATTTTGTTTATCTAATGATTCCCTTGTCATCGATTTTATAAAAGTTTCTTCATTAATGTTTTTGCAATTGTAATGAATTATTATTATTATTAATAATAATAATTTTGATACCACATTGGTTCATTGACACTGTAAAACATTGCGATTTCACTTCAGAGTCTAAGAATTAATTGTCATATATAATGACAAAAACTCTTCACATTTCAGATAACCCGATCTACAAGATACAAGATGTCTTATTTATGAAAAACTACAGTAGGAAAAGACATTTTTGAAAGGAGAGGGGCTTTAATGCTTGTGCTCATCTTCAAATAATAGGACGGCTCAGGACAGATTGGTGTTAGGTGGAAATGGTTTAAAAGTCGTGGACGATGAGGACTCACAGGCCTTCCTAAGTAAGTTTCTTTTCATTTCGTCTCATATAATAAAGGTCAAACATTTCTCCTCACCAATGATGACACTTTTACTCCACCAGTCTTGTTTATTCTGTTTTTGCAAGAAAGAGAAAGAGAATTCCTCCTGTCCTAAGATATAACGGGTGAAATCCCCTTCAAGGACCCCTGTCGGTTTATGTGCACACTTCAAGGCTCAAGCAAGAATTATTTAGACACAACACAAGTCCTCCTCTGAAGACCAGCTACGATTCAAACACTTGACAGAAAACAGTTTTGTCCTTCAAATTTGATTTATTTTTCATTTTATTTATATGATCCCTGCATCACCACAAAGTCTCCACAGGCTCGACGAATAAAGCTGAGGGCAAAACACATTTACATCATTTCCACGTCATTATTGTTGTCATTAATGTTGTATATTAATCCCCTCGGGGATTAATAAAGTATATACCTACCTACCTACCTATTCTTAAAAAAACACACAACAACAAAAAAAAAAATCAGAGCAAGTGTTCACAGTGATAGGACAATTCATCATAAAACAGGCTACACAATTCTCAGTAAAATCAAAACAGGTTAAAAAAAGAAAAGAAAAAGAAAAATGTTATAGTGTGTTCATAAAACAGCAACTCCACGTCACATCGATTGCTGCACGGTGCAAAGAGAAGCTCGATGTCTCTGCTCTTCTCGAGGAAGAAGCTTTAATGGTTTTTAGTATCTGAAGTGACACACTGAGTCCATGGCCAGCTGGATGCTGCAGAGCAAACAAAAACATCAGAGGTAAATAACAGAAACTCAAACCTGCCAGCAGGGGGCAGCGTCTCTGTTACAGAAAAAACTGGCAGGAGGAATGTTTATGACAATAAATTCTGCAAAATAAAATAATTACCACATTAAAAGAGTCATGTTTTGAATTATTTGGACATTTTATTTTGGATTTAAATCTCAATTTTCTGTAAAATATATCATATTTGAATTAAATGTAATTTCCCAGAACCAACCAACACGTTAGCATCATGTCTGCACGGTTAGCCTCATGAAATGATTGTCATTTTAAAGTATAATTTTAAGTGTCATATTTTTATGTCACTTTAATGTGTTCATGTAATAACTATTCAAATGAAATAAAATCAGTTTGTTTTGTTTTTTTAATGGACTTGGGCGAGTTAAAGTCAGGCTGTTGAGTGAGGCTGCTGTAGCCCACCGGTGGGACACGTACCACAGCTTGGGAATCACTGCAATTATTATGTTTCTAATGGCAAAAGTTTTGCATCACACAGTAGATTAATACAATGATCTATGAATGAAATGATTAAAACTGAAGTTTGTTCCTTTAAATGAACAATAACTGATGATTTTTTTTTTTAAATCATTAAAATTTAATAATAAAAACAATAATAATATTGACCAAAAATATCAGGAAGGCATTTTTTAAGTCTAAATTCAGATTAATGATAAATGTTTTCTATTATTGGGGACTATTTTCCGCTGCGGATTAATGTGACACTGAGGATACAGAGAATTAAAAAAAAATCTCACAGACAACAGAAATAAAAGAAGTGTTTAGTCACAGAAACCAGCTGGTTAAAGAAGTGTGCAGCGTACCTGTCTGCGGAGTATCCCCTCTCACACAGGTTCACCAGAGCGTACAGATGTCTCAGGGCATATTCGTACTGAAACACAGCAGAGCGTCACGTCAGAAATGTCACACAACGATCTGGGACTCTTCAAATGTCACAAAAGTTCCAGAGAGAAGCGAACGTTTTCTGAATAAAACCACGCAGCTGCATGAAAAGTAACCCACAAAATAATCGGTATCATTTCCCATCTTACAGTCGATATCTGACTAAAATAAAACCCGTAGCCACATCGTTTGCATCTTCCCACCTCAGTTTTGTGCCAGTTGAAGCAGCTGTATTTGTAGTGGTCCACTGCAGCCCTGTAGCACTGATGCTGAGTCAGCTCGGCCTGCTCGTTCAGAACCTCCTCGGCCTTCAGCTTGTCGCCCGTCACCTTCTCGACCACCTGCCGCGTCGTCTCCGCCAGCATCTGCCTGACCTGAGGGGACACACAAACTCTGTTAAGAGTCTGTAACGCAGCAGGTGCTCCACCGGGGGGGCGCCGTCTCCGTTTACCTTGAGGTGGGCGTCGATCTCCACCAGCAGGCTGCGAGCGGCTCTGATGTCGTTGGAGGCCATCATCTTCCTCTTGAGGATGGCGAGGGGGACGTCGGGGCTTGGGGTCAGGTCCGGCTCAGTGACAGGGGGAGGGTCATCAGAGGAGGGGTCACGCCAGCGGAGGGGTTTCCCTGAAAGGCCACGACCTTCATGTGGGCCATAGTCTGCAGAGAGAGAGAAAAATAAAAGCAGGAACATGTCTTCTGCATCGGCACTGCTGTTAAAACAGGAATTCCCCTCAGATTATTTTAGTGTGCAGTGAAATGTTTGATGGTATTTCTCTCCTCATCAGCATCAGCAGTGTCTCTCACCTTGTTCCCGAACTGCTGGACGTGGCTCGTGTTCGTGTGGCTCCTCACGATCTTAAATTGCCTCAGCAAAGTCTCTTTTTTCAGGTCCTCCTGGAGGCACAAAAAAACAACATGAGCAACACAATATTTCCCCAAAAATAAAAAATAAACTTCTACTTTCAGGTAACGACAGACGTGTTCTTGATAAAGAACTACCAAAGTTCCAGCAGACATTTGATTTGTGCATCTGTCTCAAGTATCAACCAGCAGTGAGGTCACCTGTTGGTTTGTGAATGTTATGAAGTCTCCAGTTCAGATTCTGTCCGTCACCATCTTGCTAGTTTGGAGCAGTTTGGAGCAGGAAGTGACCATATTTGGACAAGTTGAGGGAGGAGCGGGCAGTGGATCTGACTGACGATACTTCGTCCCGCCCACCGATAGCTGTAACCTGACTGCACCACAGGCCTGTCAATCAAACACGTCTTTTTGAAGCTTATTTTCTAATTAATGATGGATTATTTTTAGATGGACCGCCAGAAAACTAATAAGAAGGAGCAACTTTAGCTAACAACACCGAGATAACTGGTGGAAAAGAATTATTGATTTATGTATTTGATGAGAGAAGTTGAATGGGAGTCTATGGAGCCGGAGGCTTTTTCGAGCCGACCTCTAGTGGCACTTGGTGGTACTGTAGCTTTAAGGCACTTCTGCATCGGCCTCATTTTTCAGACCAGGAAGCTATGAACACTTTTGTATACAGTCTGTGAACACGGTAGCAGAAAGCCCACCCACCACGTCAGAGTCCTCCATCCAGTTGACGCTGTACCAGTCTCCCAGGTAGGTTTCCCTCTTGTCGTCGTAGTAGCAGGCGTAAGACGACTCGTGAGAGTTGGCAGCGGTGGTGGCATACACTGATGAAAAAAAACAAAACACATTCTTCATGTCATGCTGATTTAAAATTTTCCAGATTCACATGTCAGCTTCAAACGTTTGTGTGTGTGTGTGTGTGTGTGTGTGTGTGTGTGTGTGTGTGTGTGTGTGTGTGTGTGTGTGTGTGTGTGTGTGTGTAGCTCTGAAGTCAAAAATGTTCCAGAAAAAACAAAGTTCAGACACCTCGACTGTCAATCAGGGTGCAGATGAAGGGAGTTAGAGTGGGGATTAAAAGCAGCCTTTTGATTAAAATCAGGACTTTGATCTGTGTCCTGTGGAGGTCTCGCATGATGCCACACACATGACAGAGAGGACACCACCAGCTGGAAGGCTGAGGTCGGCGTTTCAGTCTAGAACTAAAGTCCACATCGCTGACCTCAGTCCGGTCTGGACACGAGGAAGGATGCAAAACAAGTTAACGTCGGTCACGAGGAAAAGTTAATGTCGGTCAGCTTTTTATTGACCCGCTCCGACTCCATTATCTCTTTATCCTTCTGGACCATGTGGAGCTTAAAGGTCAACTCACCGTCGATGTCGGCAGGCAGGTGGTTCATCATTGACCCGGACTCACAGGCCTCGATGTACAACACCATCTGTGCGGAGGTGGAGGACAAAAACAAGCGTTCGTATCAGATGTTATTGGATTTTTGTGCGTCTACACAAGTAAGAACCAGACGACGTGTACCTTTTTGTATTTCTTATTTTCGTGCATGTATTTAATGGCGGCCTGGAGGTCTTCGGCGTGTAGCTGAAGACACGGAGAGAGAGTTATTCAAACAAACACAGACTACATTTTACTGAATCAAGAAGTGTGTGAGCCCTAAAATACAAATGAACATGCGAGAACTGGTGCCGGATATAAATCTGGAGCGCTCTCTAAAGTTATTACAAATTATTCTGAAAGAAGATGTGAAATTTCATCACCACCCATCCAATAAACAACTCATTAAAGAGTTTATGTTTCACTGAGTAGCACCGTACTGCTGCTGAACAGAAGAATCCGTGTGTTAAACAGAGAACACATTGAATTCTGGGGAAAAAAAAAAAAAATACTTCAACCTGCAGGTGTGTTGGCAGCTGATGCGTTCAAATGTTACAGTTATTTCTGGTAAGTGCAGAGTTTGCTGTTTTTAGACAACACTACACTGTAGAAACTCAAGTACTACACGTGTGTGTGTGTGTGTGTGTGTGTGTGTGTGTGTGTGTGTGTGTGTGTGTGTGTGTGTGTGTGGCAGGAAGTAAAAATCATCCTCACCTCATCATTGGGGAAGGCCACGATACCAGGGGCCCCGTGATCGGTGAAGTACACGAACACGTGATCGTTGGGGCCGCTGCAGACAGAATCAGACGGAAGTAAGAAAAAAATAAACTTGATAAACCAGATGCCGTTCAGTCCTCCGATGCGTCAGCACTTGCCTCTTCAACACTTTTCCGGAGCCACCTTCCACCTTCGAGGAGTCGCCCTTCAGCACCGCCAAGAAGTTGTCAGGGGTCACGTCCTGCAGCGACGGGAGGAATGTGACGGGTCATCACAAACGCCCTCTCCAAACTTTTTATCATTTTATTCTATAGAAACGTGTTTTCTGAAGCACTCACATCTCCGGTGTAGTCTTTAGGAACTCCCTTGTACACGTCTGAGCCGTTGGGCCTGTTGATGATCATCCCAGGGGTGGGGTTCCTTGCAAACAAACATAGGGTTCATGATGATGATGACGATGATGATTATTATTATTATTATTATTTTATATCCAGCACTCATCTCCTTTGCTCTCTGTTATTCTTGTTGTCGTTATTAGACATGTGACAACATTATTATAATTTATCAAAATATTCACCTGTCATATGCACAAGATCCACATAATGTAAAGAAAGTACAAAGAAATGGTGGATTTCATCATCTACGGTTCATAATATCATTAAAAAAATTTTAGAGAATCCGGAGAAATCTCTGCACACAAGGGACAAAGCTGACAACCAAATATTGGATGGTCGTGATCTTCACTGTGTGCAAGTGTGCGTGTTGTGTTGTCTGTGTGTTGGGGTATTTTTTTTGTGTTTTCCGTTTCCCCCCCTGCCCTTTAATACTATAATACTAATGATAGAGATTCACAGGAGGAAGTGAAACTGGTTGACAAAACACTTTGACAGGGAAACACACGAATGATTCACTGATCAGGGGACCAAGCCACAAACAGGCTGTTGAAAAAAACAACTTTTCTCCTGCTTTGACTGCAGGATCACTTCTTGTAACAATAATGACGTACTTCACGTGATGAACTGCACTGTTACAGCAGCTCACGAACAATCTCATCAAACTGGAAGGAAAATTAATGATATTTAACATAAAAAGCGGAAAATCTTCAGTGCAAATGCTACAATAAAAGTTATTTATTAACCACAAACGCAATCAATATAAAACAATCAATGTTGCATAACTAAAACTTGGACCCAGTTTACGAGACACATCGTGATTGTCAGCCAACGCAGGTAATATAGCCACATTCCTCCATTATAAATTGACCAGCAGCCCTCATTCGCACACAAAACAAACACATTTCTTTGACTTGTGATTCACCTGAAAGGAGAAGAAAAGCATTTAATGTGTCAACTGACATCTGATATCTATGATTTGATGCAGAAAAACACCCAACATAATCTGCAGTAACGAGAAGGGGCGGGAAAACATTAACATGCAGACTTCTCTTTCTATTTCTGTCTCTCGCACCACACACGCTCACACCACACACACACACACACGCTCACACCACACACACACACACACACGCTCACACCACACGCTCACACACACACACACACACACACACACACACACACACACACGCTCACACACCACACACACGCTCACACCACACACACACGCTCACACCACACCACACGCTCATACGCTCACACACACGCTCGTATATCGCTGTCAACACATCAAACAGATTTGACTGTTAATCAATCAAAAAATACATCGATTAATCAGGGATTAAATCTGGTGGAAGTGCAGCCACAGATGAAGAAGTGTGCAGTCCAGAAGCATGAAGAGTTTCTGTTTTTTATCCAATACAAGTAAATTTTTCAAAGATTTGATCAGGATTTTATGATTAATTCAAATGTAAGTGATGTATACTAAAACCTAAGAGCCGACTCTGTCAGCTGTCTGTGTTTTATCTAAATTCCAGGAGGAACAAAGCTTCTAGTCAGAGAAATGACTTCCTTGTGACTCCTACTTGACTCAACGCCAAGCGACACAAAGCGACCTGGGAAATGTGAACAGGACTCAAGTGAAACAGCTGCAACCAACAACCACTGGAAACCCTGAAATACGTTCATCACCGGCTCAGAGAGGAGACGGACGTTCATTCGAGCGTCACAGAGCAGTTGCTGACTGTCGAGTAAATCTCTGAGTATCTTAAAAAAACACTTCAAAAGATTAATCAGTGAATAAACTGTCACTTCATCTCTTATGTTTTAATACATATACACTAAATTCTGATCAATATTCTCCTTATTTATCAGTTTAGGAGTTAAAGTCTGGAGATGAAACAAGCTGTCAAATAATCAATTAATCTGAAGACGGACAGTAAATCAGACAATATTTTAATTGATTATATTATAAAATAATTTTTTTAAAGAAAAAGTGCCAAATTTTTAATAGCTGAAGCTTTTCAAAGTGAGAATCTATGTTTTATACTCATAATAAACTGAAGATGTCAGGTTTCTAATGTGATTTTATTTTATTTATTTTACTATTTACAAAATGCTTGAAAAATTATTTGATGATTAAATACTTACATTCAGTTATATTTCTATAAAAATTCCCATTAAGGAAACATGTAAATAATGAACAATTATTTAATTTGGTTTCAATCTTTAATCTGTCTGTTAAATTAAATGTAATATAACCTGTGAAAAAGTCATTCCTAAATTTCAATTTGAAGATTTGTTTGTGCTGTATCTTCTCTAGAAAGAAGGACAAATATGACTGATGTATTTTGTGAACACTTCAGGGGGAAGAAGAAGAAGAAGAAAAAGAAGAAGAAACAGCTGCAGAGAACCTTTAAAAAAGTGCCAACTCACTCCTCGTTTTGAGCCAAGTCATCATACATCATGACCACAATCTGCTCATCTGGGATTCCGTTCTTGTGGACGATCTGGTAGGCATGGCAAGCATCGGCCTGGGAGGGAGAGACACATGATCACAGTCAGTCCGAGTGTTTTAAAAGCTGGAAGAACAGAAGGAAAAATCATACACGCTGGAGAGGAAGGAGCTTATTTGCAGCGAAAGGGGATCTTATCACAAACTTCTTGAGTCATGCAGTTTGCACAGTGGCCTCATTACAGCTTCCCCCGTCCCACCTGATGCCTGTAGTTGTACCAGCCGTTGGAGCCTGCCACGATCAACACCCAGTTTTTCCCACCGTCAGTCTCCTGGGTGGGAAATCCGAGAACAAGCCCGACGCCGAGGCCGAGCAGAGCGAAGAGGACGTAGCGGCTCATCATCTCACCTCCTGTGGGAGTCCTGGAGGGATGACAGCGGGGTTAAAAAGGTTTAGGTTCACCCCAAAGAGTAAAGGTATCTGCTGGAGATGGCGAGGTGGAAAAAGTTCGACACAAGATAACATCTGACGGCTGTATGTCACATGATGATGGTATCCATTCTGGGAAGCTAGCCGCTGCTAGAATAACAAGCTAACAGAAACCTCGACTTTTTAGAAGATTAAAGTGCTTTAAAGCTAATAAAACACACTCCGGGTGAATTAAAGCGGATAAAAACACACACGCAGACTTGTTTTATTACCTTTTCTTTGCTGTGTTGTTGGTGGAAGTGAAGCAGCTACGAGAACATCTTCCGTCGAGTCGGCAGCACGTTTACATATTATGTCGGGAAAAACAGTCGGCGTATACTCGAGCGCAGTAGCCAATCAGAGAGCGAGGAGGGCGGGGCCTTACCGTAAACAGTCATGTGCAGTCATGTGCTTTAAAAAAATTGATTTTTACTCATGAGAGTACAAAATCTAGATGACATCAGGGTTTGGTAATCCAGATGCTCACATGACATTTCACAGGGAATAATAAAGAGACTGTACAAACAAATTTATTTTTATTTTACTCTAATAGAGATGAGACACTTTTAGCACAACATCCCTGCAGCCAAAATAAATGTAACTGTGATCAGTCATAATTACTGACAAAAATTGAATTAAATTGCAGTTACTATTCAAAATGCTGAATATGTTCTTTTTGTAGAATTGAATATTCTTTCTGCTGCTTTGAATCTTTCCGCTGTGCAGGATGGTATCTTAAGACCAGTGTCATTAACCTGTAAACTAGACCTGAATGTAGACCTGGTTTGAGGTTATTCAATGCAGTCAGCTGTGATCTGCAGACTTGTGATTTGTTAATCATTTTCCAAACGGAATTGAAGTTCTTTTGACCAGTTTAGCATTTTTTTTTGTTTTTTAGGCCATTTCAGTTTAAAACATTTGATAGAAAAGTAATCATATGTATAAAGTTACATTACTTTGAAGTAATTAAAATAGTTAGATTTACTAATTACATGTTTAACAGGGTAACTAGTAACCTGTAACATTTCAAAAGTTATGATCTCAACACCAATTATGACACAAAGGACCTCGTTCCTTTCTGGCAGAAAAACCTCTGGACCTAAAGAGACTCTTTAAGGTGAGTTTGTGTTTTTGGACTAAGTTTGATTGAGTTTGATTGTCTTCGTAGGTTGTTTCCCCAAAAGCTCTATTGGCCTCACGGATGTCACATTCGACCTGTCGGATCAATAACAGGAAGCATTGAGAGGAGGCGCATTAAAGACTGCAATAAATCAAACTTTTATTTCTCCATATAGAAAAGAATTAAGTTAAATAGTGAAACAGTCCATCAAAAATGCGTTTCTCGTTTTCAACCGATGGTCCTTAACACGTTAACCTTTGTCCCAAAATGAAGAAGAAAGATGTAACAAAGTGTAAATACCATGTTCACAGTAATAAATATCCAAAACAAAATCTTTTATACATTGACATTATATATATATTTGTGTAAATATATATATATATATATATAGATATAATCATATACAGTAAAAAGTTATTTTCAAGTTTATCAAACATAAAATATTCAAATAAAAATGGCTGAAAACAGAATGACGATTGCATTTTTTTTTCATTCCCAAGGCATCGGTAACCATGGCCATTCAGAGTCTGTAATAAATAAGATGTGATATTAGCTAAAGATTGTAGTGCATCGCTGTAAATTAAAAAACAAAAATTATAGTGCAACTTTCTCTTTTTCTTTGCGCAAAATTTCAAATTAGTCCAAAGAGGAATGACAACGTTGGAACAGAGAGTCGAGGTCGGCGCCGTTGGCTCGCAGCTCGACGTCTCTGCAGTCTTGGCAGAAAAAAAAAAAAAAAAAAAAAAATTTCACATGAATGAAACCATGGCAAACGTTCAATAGACTTATTTGGCAAATGATTTAAGGAGAAAGGAAACGCGCTGCGTACACTCAGCTCTGTCACGGTCGATGAAATGCATAGAAATTAATCACCAGTAGCGAGTAGGAACTTAACTGAAGGGTCGTTTACTGTCATGCAGCATTTCTGAGACACGAAGCAAGGCAGATACTGTGGAGGTGTTGGCGCGGTAAAGCATGTTGGATAGATGTATACTCTGCCTGTGCTTGCACTTTTCCCTGGCTTCCGGTCCTCCTCAGTGATAAGGAGCAGGATTTGGGGCGCTCCCCAGGCTTGGCGCGATGTATGTGTGCTTCCTCGTCTCACACCTCTGCTCCCAACTCAATGACCCCCGTATCGACGACGGGCACGAGTTTATCTTCCACCTGTACCAGCAGGATGGTCTTGTCGATGTGGGAGCGGTTGGTTGGGTCTCGGCTACAAGGCACCCACCGGTGAATCACCTGCAGGGGGTGACAGGGGAGGCGGCGTCCAATCAGATTCATGACGGGGGTCAGGCAGGAAGTTAACAGGCCGGAAAAAAAACAAGAGGACACACAAGATCATCACAAAGAAATCACAGTAATAGTGTCAGAGGTCAGAGTGTGCGAGACATATATCTTCACTTTTTTTTTTTTTAACTGTTTCAACAACATGCTGATGAAAATATTTCTTCTTAAATGGAGCAGAATGAGTGAATGTGGTCGGCCTGCCTAAAGCTTCTCCTCAACTGGGCTGCAGCAGAGCAGTGATTTTTACTGTTGTCATGGTAACGAAGGGCTCCCTCTCCCACAGTTTAATACATCAATAGTATTTTTTACAAACTTTACATCTGGCTTTTGTTTCAAGTTGTAGTTTTTGGAGCCGAAGCTCTTGAAATGTTGATTTTTCTGCGTGTTAGCCTTCGTTTGCAGCAGCAGGAAAAATCTCATGTTGACTGAAGTGATTGTTGATGAGCAGGAAGGAGATAAAAACCCTGATTACAGATGTGTTCACAGCTGTCGGAGAACACTTACATGCCCTTCCATGCCCTCTAAAGGGCTCCAGTCCCTCCAGCAGGTCCGTCCTGCTCTCAGTCTCACGGTCTCGTCAGGCCACTGCAGCTCCTTCCTCTTCGACAGGTTGATGTTCTCCAGCACCTGACTCACATCCACGATCTGAGAGACAGCACACAAGCACAGCAGAGATGATGTCATCACACTGGGACGAGATGATTGACATGCAAACACACACACACACACACACACACACACACACACACACACACACACACACACACACACACACACACACACACACACACACACACACACACACAGGTTGCAGAGGTTGAATTTCGTGGTGGAACTGGTTTCCAGACCTGCACCCGGTAGGAGATGTCGTCTCTCCGTATGGTGGAGATGGTGGGGTTGTGCTGCTGCGGGTGGTGGTGGTGATGATGATGATGATGATGATGATGCTGGCTCAGAGGATCCGTCACGGTGCTGCACAGGCCGTCGTTGCCCAGGAGGCCCACCAGAGTGTGGCGCTTGCAGGGCGGGATGCTGTGGCTGGAGAGGGAGGCCGAGGGGCCGGCGGGGTCCGAGGTGGAGCCCAGACGCAGCTGCAGGGAGGTGGGCAGCGTGCGCAGGGACAGCTGGCTGGTGGAGGAGCGCCGGCAGGGCTCCAGGCCCGTGGTAGAGGTCCGCAGCGACGAGTGGCGGCTGCTGCTGTAGCGGTACGACGACGACTGGCTCGCCACGGAGGCTCGGGCCGGAGAGTGACGGACCAGACCTGACTGAACAGACTGAGAACTCTGACTGGTGCCTGAACACGGAGAGGAGAGCAGGAAGGTTGAGTCAAGCCGAACAGATTAATGTGTTAAAGTGTCATTGTGATGTCGCTACTGGACTGAGATCCAGCTATGTTGTTCTCACCCAGAGGATGAGGCTGGTATGAGTGGGGGGGGGTGGGTCCAGAGGGGCCCCCTTGTGACACCGAGCTCTGCTGAGATTCTCCTCCGGTCCCGTTCCCGCTGCCGCACGACAAACCGCCGCCGTCCGAGTCCTCGATGTTCCCGCCGCTGTTACAGCCGGCGCCGCAGCCCTTCCGTAACCTGACACACACAAAAATCATCTTCGTCAATCTCAGTGTAAACAAAATTAAACAAAAGAACAACCTGAACATTTCCTGCATTCATAAAACATGTTGATGACAGACCGGTGCCAGGTGCTGACCACGAAGTTGCGGATGTTGCCGATGCTGATGGGACCTCCCAGGATGTGTCCGAGCTGCGGGTGGGAGTTGCAGTAGGAGGTTGTCAGCGGCGACACGTAGATGGGATATCCGATCGGCTGGTCGCAGGATGAGTTGATCATGTTCCTCAGAGCCTGCTTGGCGTTCTGGATGCTGCCGCGCTCCGGGTTCCTGTTCCTGAGGAACACCAGCTCCTGCTGCTGCCCAGCCCACAGGCCTCGCACACATTCTTTATTCACCTGCAGTGGAGGAAGTTCTTGTTAAATATTCTGCCTCAGAACCAGCGACGGTCTCTCTATCATCTCTCCAGCCTACCTTGATGACCCGGAAGCTAAGGTACCGGCGATTGAGCATGATGATTTTGTACTCGTTGGTCCCTTCGTCCAGGACGTGGCGCAGGGCGAGCAGCGACGGGGCGTTGGACAGCACAGCACTCCTCCACGCCGGGTCGCCCTCGTGAGCGATAACCAGGTTCTGCTGGTGGGAGGAGATGGCCTCAAACAGCACTGCCGGCTCGTCGTACTCGTCGGGGGACGTGAAGTGGTCCTGACAGAGAGAACAGCTGGGTGAATTCGACCCTGAGAGCGACGCTGAAGGCTGCTTCCTGTCGACCTGCTGAGTCTCACCTGGTGGAGTTTGAGAGACATTCGGATTCCAGGAACCACGACCTTCCTGAGCAGCTCCATGTCGGCGAAGATCCACTCGTCTCGCACCGAAGAGATGCGGAAGTCTCCTTTAAATAACGCGTGAAGTCCGTAAAGGAAGGACTCTAGGTTACTGTGGTAGAGCAGAGAAAGAAAAGACAGGTGAGGATGAGTCACTCCTCTTCATCAGGAGCACAGACAGAGATGATGAAGATCAGGGCGTGACCTGGACATGTGATGGGCAGCCGTCCCCAGAGCTCTCCTCCCCAGCACACACAGGCCGAAGCAGAGCAGCACCAGAGCCGAGTCCCTCTCACTGTCCAGAGGCTGCAGACAAACCAGCGGAGACAAACTCAGATATGATCTCAAACTTTTCACACAGACTCACTACTTTCTTCTCTTTTTAAAAATCATCTGACAACAAGTGACGCAGATAAAACGCTGCTCGGGGAGAAACGGGAAGAAACATCCCTTAAAATTGGAAAAAAAAAAATCAAACGGCTGGGAGGCATTAACGATCTTTAAAGGTCTTTTGATGTTGACTGTGAAGCGTCACTGTCCGGACTTTAGTGGATTCTTTTAAGTAACAAAGAAAAATAATCCTCCCAGTTATCATCCAAACTGTTTGTGTCGTCATGCAAGACAACATATTCTGACACATTTCAATTATAACATCCACATTAATTAAGACAGTCTGACTTCACACACCAACATCCTGCTGCACAACAGCTGAAGGTGGTTTTGTGTCTTTTTTATGAAAAATAAGAGTTTCGAGAGCAAGTTTCTCCCACTGCAATAAAAAGTAAAAATATTTCAACTGAGAACATCCTCTTTGTATTGCTGCAGGTGCAACAATGGATACCGTCAAATCTGTCCATTTCCAGATATTTCAGTCTCTGAAACTTATTACCAAACTGTTTATGAGCTAAAAGAGACAGAATTTACTTTTTTACTCAAACTGATTCATCAAAATGACATCTTGTAGAGTCAGAAGCACAAAGAAAGTTTGATCTATTTTCAAAAATTTAATTCTAATTTTGAAATGTAATTTTTTTCTGGAAATATTATTTTAACTTTTTTCTGAGGCAAAACTGTAAAAAAAAAAAATACTCTTCTTATTTTTTTTCTTTAATGTGGTCCTGATACTTCATCGTAGATTAAAAATCAAAACTTCTTGTGACACAATATAGTAAAAATTCTGAAGTCTGCGACCAAAGCCAACAAACCTGTGAAATAGAATCTGTTTGCGATCCAAATAATTGTTTTTATCCTGGATTTTTTTTTTTAACGCAGTGCCAGAAATGTCTTCTTTTAAACTTCAATGGAAGTTCCAGTTCATAAACAGCGCCCCCTGTGGTCACTCGGTAAACAACTCGCTGACCCACAAACAGAAACCTGAAGTGTACCTTGGCCCTCCGAGAGTTGCAGTACTGGATCCAACCCAGGTAGACGCTGCAGAAGCTGTCCCTGGAGACGCCCGCCAGCCGGTGGTCGTAGTCCTCGTCGATGTTGGGGTTGAAGGTGGGGTCCAGGTCCACGTAGTTCCTCTCTCCGCACCCCCGCAGCCCATCTCTCATTGTCTCGTTGGCCAGCCACTCCTCCAGCTTCGCCGAGGCGATGACATAGTAGATGATGCCCTGAGATCAGAGAAGCAGGATGCTCTCAGATCATTTGGGAATCAAATGGATGGAGGGGTGGGTCATAGGTCATAGCTCCTCCGGCGAGATGACACCAACCTTGACGTAGTAGGTGGTGAGGATGCGGCGCAGGTCGAACACCTGCAGCATGGAGGCGGCGCTGTTGTCCGTGATGCTGTAGCCCTCCAGGACGTACTTGGTGACCAGAACCTCCCAGGCCAGCCAGCGCTGCCCGAAGGCGGCGTTGAAGGACAGGATGTGAGGAAGGTGGCCCGGCTCGCAGCAGCAGCAGCCCTCGTCTTCCTCCACCCCTTCGGTGATGGCTTCCACCTCCCGCTGCTGGCAGTACGTTCCTGAGGAGGGAAAAACAGCAGCTCAATGACGGAAGAACTTCTTATAAAGAGGATCGATTCATCTGTTGATTTCTGCATTCAACTGACAAAATAGATGATGGAAAAATAATGAACTCATCATACTGTATATACTGTGCATTTTATATTTTATTATCTTATTGCTTCTGTATGCTGCTGTAGCGAAAAAATTTCCCCTCTGGGATTAATAAAGTAACTACCTAACCTAACCTAATCTAGTTGTCAAATGTTTGTCTGTCTGTTACAACATGTTCCTATTGTCTCAGAAAAGATGTACTCATTTATCCGTTGCACAACATGGTTCTATAGTCTCAGTTGCAACGTCTCTGTACCTTTATCTTGTGACCTACGACCTCACTCAGTACTATCTACAAAATCAGATATACAGAGGGAATGGGATGACTGTCAACTGTTTGTCACACTGTATATAAGCTGAACTACGGAGGAGAGACTTTGAGCAATGCTGGACACCTTTCTTTGAGTGTACATGTATTTGCTCCTTCTTGCAAGAATAAATGTCCGATATGTTTGATTTTGAATACAGCCTCTGAGTAATTTTTCGAACAATAGATCAATAATTTGGTTCATAAAATCTGTGAAGAACATCCAAACTGAGCCGTTCTGCTTGATGATTTAATGACTTCTCTGCAGATCGATGGACTCATCGTTGGAGCTGACAGACAGAAGAACCATAAAAACATTTACAGAAGAAGTTGCTGAGTGGTGCGATGGGCTGGTGATGCTGATATTACTAACGGCTGTCTGAGCTGTGCAGCTACATACGAGTCACACGCTGCCTGTTTGGTGTGGAGACTGAAACCGGATGGGAAAAGGTCGACCTGTTTGTTAGAAGGACGTAATCGGTCCCTCCAGGTTGTTTCTGCGACTGTTGCGATCAAACACGTTTGATTTTGTGGCAGATTTTCTCAAAAACTGTGATTAAGACAGACGGAAACAAAGACCATTCAGGCTCTTATTCACACCTAAGGGGAATTTCTAGAACCACCAATTAACCTGAGGTGCATGTTTTTGGACGGTGGGAGGAAGCCGGAGTACCGGGAGAGAACCCACACAGGCACAGGGAGAACATGCAAACTCCGCACAGAAAGGCCCAGGTCCGGATTCGAACCCAGAACCTTTTCGCTGTGAGGCAACAATGCTAAACAATGCCCACTTCTTGAATTGCTGATAATAAATAAGGAGCTAGTTTCGTTAATAAAGTGAGTTTTATTTTGAAAGATTTTCAGCAGAGTTTTTACTGAGAAACTTTTTTGCAGAAAAAAAAGTTTGGGAATTCTGCAAAATTGCAAGCTGCCGCAAATATTGTGGATATTATTTGAATTTAAGTTAATAATTGCAATGACAGGATCCTAATTTTAGGAATAAACAAACCTTGTTTCTTTCTAAAACTTCTAATATTTGGAAATATTTAATGACAATGATCATATTAACATGATCATTTCCCTAAAACTCCTGGACCACTTCGTGAATACTTCCACCTCCATATCTTGCACTACTTTACGTTTATTGAAGTAAATAAATCTTGAATCGTGTCACACATGGACCTGCTGACCTCTGAACTCCAGCCCCCGCAGCTGGAAGGTGATGAGGCCATTTCCGATCTCGATGAGGTGCACCAGAGCGTTCAGGTAGTCGGAGGCCAGGATGAAGCAGTCTCCGGTGCTGAAGTTCCCCCAGCGGCCCAGCAGGAGGTCCCCGCACAGGCTGTGCTGCAGGGAGCGGGTGAGGTGCTCGTAGAAGATGGAGTTCAGGTTATTGTCGTCAGAGCCTGAGGAGGGACGGACGGAAGACGAACAGGAGACGGAGAGACAATCAGTGAAACGTACGTTACTGCGTTTTATATTCAGTGGAACAGACTTGAGGACTGAAAGCTGCCTGTAGTTGGAAATAAGCTTCAATCAAACAGGAGAGTCTGTTTGCTGCTAACGTCACGTCCTCACCTGGGTTTCTGTCCAGCTGAGAGGCCAGCCGGGTGTTGGAGTGATCCACTCTCTTGGTGCTGCACAGAAAAAAAACATTTCACAACATAGAACGGACTACGTGAGCTGAGTGGGGAGGATGCAACCTCTGGAAAAGTTGTTCTGCTGTTTCCTGGAGAGAATTTGGGTGGAAGAATCTAGAAAGGTTTTCCTAAAGCAGAGTTTCCTAAATAAAAAACATTTCAAGTTGGAGGTCCTGTGGAGAACAAAAGGTGAATCACTACCACGTGTTCTGCAGCTCGCTCCTCCAATACTCTGAAAAAAATACAAAACCATTGTGGAAAAGGTATTAAAAGCCAGACGCTGTCCAGGGTCCTGAAAACAGATATATGTTTAATATTTTGCTGATAAAACAGGATGACAACAGAAACTCCCACCGTTGAGGAACGGGTTCATGTGATGCACCATATGATGGAGAAACAAACTTTTGAGTTAAGAGTTGAACAAGAAAAGTTTGAAAGCTGTTGCAAATCTTCCGTCATCCAAAATGGTTCATTTAGCTGCTCCTCTGTTCAATGTTCATATTTTCTTCTTTTTTTTTGTTATTTACGTATTTTTTTACATGTATTATTCACACAGTTTATACTTTTAAGTTATTTTACTTTATTATTTTCCCTTTTCACTCTTGTTAAAATGGGAGCATCATGTAAACACTATTTTACAAAGTTTAAGTTTTTTTCCAAATAAAAATTAGAATGAAAAAGGAAATCAAATATTTCAGAAACAGAGTCACAGAAACATGAGTCTGACATGAGAATATGAAATGTTTCCTACTTGTAGTCTCTCTCCCAGAACTTGACGGGGCGGACGTACGAGGTGATGAAGATGGCGCTGCCCAGGAAAGGGTTGAGGGGGGTGGAGAAGATGGCTGACACCACCGTCTGGACGAACAGCATGGCAGAGTCTGCAGGCCCTCGGGTCAAGGACACATCGTACTCACAGAGCATTTAAAGAGGAATCACAGGTGGGTTTTACAGCAGCAACTCAGTGTGTGATGTGATAAAAAGGATACGAGGCACGGCGAAGGGCTGAGCGAAGGCGTGGAAGGCGGAGCCCCACGTGATCTGCCATGGGGCGATGTAGGTGTAAACAAAGTGCAGCTTGTAGAAGAGCTCCCACAACTGGAAAGAAACAAAACAAACTTCAGTGTCGATAACAGCAGAGACACAGAGAGCTGCATAGAAACTAAATCCAACATTGTGACTGTAATAAAATATTAAATTATGGTATTAATGTGTCTCCTGCAGGCGGTCGATCTCGTCCCGTCTTCCTCTCACCTTGCTGAAGACGATGGACATGAGGAAGAGGTCGAGCAGCAGCGTCTCGGACAGGTGGCGGTAGTCGAAGGTGAAGAAGAGGACGGTGAAGAGGATGGTGATGTACTGGTAGGTGGGGCTGCTGTAGGAGGAGCGCAGCAGCTTCAGGCCAGCTACCGTGATCATCAGAGCGCCGACCCTGCAGCAGGAACCAAAACACGGGGAGGGAGATCAACAGAGTGTCTTCTATAAATCCAGCAGAGAAGCAGACAGAAAATCGAAGGACACGAAGGAAGCTGGGAGAGAGTCCTCACTCTGTGTCGAGCCTCTTCGGGCTGGCGAGCTCGCGGGCGCTGCCGCTCAGCTCGTTGAGGATGACGAGCGGGTAGAGGACGTTCTTCTCCACGAACAGCAGCCACACGTGAAGCTTTTCGAACCACATCACGTGAGCTGCATCTGACGAGACACAAGAGAGACGGACGGGAGGACAGTTCAGAGACACAGAGGGACTCCTGATGGAGACAGTCAGGCAGAAATATAAAAGCACAAATACATGGATGATCTCTCGCTGTGACTCACCCCTAACTTCGAACTGGTAGTACTCCTTGGTTTTGAGCAGCGGGTGGGAGAAGCAGTACCAGGGCAGCTGCTTGCGGACCTGAGGCAGCAGGTAGTGGGTCAACAAGCCCACCGTCCCCAGCAGGGCGTACAGGACGTAGCTGAGGAAAGGCTGAAGGGCACAAGGAGGTTTTTATTTATCTTTCTGTCTGATGGTTTATAGATGGATCCAAACATGTTTATTTTTTTCCCACGAGTGTCGCTCATGACATCTGATTGTACCTGCAGGGCGATGAACACGGTGCTGACGTGGATGGCGAAGTAGAGGACGGCGATGACGACGCAGACGATCAGGTCCGACTGCAGACGCTCGTTCTGCACATTCAAAAACAAACATCAAGGACGGGATCCGACTTCAGGTTGAAATATGAACATCTGAAACTGTATTTTATCCCGATATTATGATATTATGTCATGTCTTTGATCAGTGCCAGCAGTATGAACTCACCACCGAGGCCCTGAGCTTGTCCGGCAGCGGGTCCTGCACCTCCGACAGCGGGTCCTCCGGGTTCTTGTCCTTTAAATTGGGTAAAACCTTCGTCTGTATCAGCGAGCTGTAAAACAAGAAGCACAAATATGACAGTTTTAAGCTTTTTAGAAACACTGATTTAATCCACAGCATCTCAATGAGGAGAAAAGTCTCAGTTTATTCTTGAATTTCTCTCCTGCAGACCCGGCAGAGCAGTTTAAAGAAAAGTTAAACGTCTTTTCTTAAACGTTTCTTCCTTCATAAAATGAGTGACAGTAAAAGTCTGTGATTGAGGTGTGTGAACTCACACGAGGACCGAGGGGTCACCGCTCTGTCTGCTCAGGTGGTACGAGACAGCCACCAGGAGGCCGCAGAACACAGAGAACAACACGGGGATGTGATGAGGCTCCCAGGTCTCCTGATGCACACAGAGAGAGGGACACGGATTTATTTCATCATTTGAGTGTGTTACCGACAGTCGTAAAGGTGCGGGGCAAAAATAAATGTTTGTGTTATGTAAAATTACATTTCATTAAAATGGGATTTTATTTTACATTAAATTAAAATCCTGAATCTAAAATAAAACGACAGAATAATTAAAGAAAAACCTTCTCTTCAACGTTGGTTCGTGTCTCACCTTCAGAGCTCCGTAGCAGAATCCGTAGAGCAGAGCGACGGTGACGACACTGCGCAGGACGCTGTAGAGCGCCGACAGGAGGCTGGTGGAGGCTGCAGAGACACGAAGAGGACAGAGGCAGTGAGACGTCTCACAGGGACAGGCAGTAGCATCAGCACTGTTCATGTTTAACATCGTGAACGAGTGTCTTCTGTCTTGTCTCGTCTTGTTCGGATCACAGTCTCAGTCCCAGTCTGTCGTCGTTGTCGTCCCCCCCTCCCCCGAGGAGACGTTGCGCGTTACTCACCGTTGCCCCCGAACACGTGTATGTCCAGCTGCTCGAAGAGGTACATGACGAACGTGTTGACTTGTGGCAGCAGACCCACGAAGAAGATGATGGGAAAACACAGGGTGAAGACTGCAGAGAGACACAAGCAGAGACACAAGTAGGGGGACACAACCAGAGAGACACAAGCAGGGGGACAGACAGTCAGAGAGACACAAGCAGGGAGACAGACAGTCAGAGAGACACAAGCCGGGGGACACAAGCAGAGAGACACAAGCAGGGGGACAGGCAGTTATAGAGACACACAAGCAGGGGGACACAAGCAGAGAGACACAAGCAGAGAGACGCAAGCAGAGAGACAGATAGTTAGAGAGACCCAAGCAGGGGGACAGACAGTCAGAGAGTCAATATTCATATTTTTAAACATTTCTCCTAAATTTCAGCAGATCTTTCAGATGAGAAAGTGTTTACTGCACATATTACTGTTTCATACTGGTTTACAGTGACGAGTCACCACGGCAACTGCAGCGATTATTGACCATTTACTGATGACAGGCAGTTTTAAGTATTTACTGACCTAAAACCACTAGTATTAGTAGTTTACAGTGGGTTTCTCTGTGTAACATTGTGTGGAAAAGTGTGAATAAAAGAAGCTTATTATGATTATTATTGTAGAGAAAAACCAGCAGGAGGAGCACCGACCGATGACGAGGTCCCTGGCCGAGGTGAGAACCAGGGAGCTGGTGAGCGCGACTCCATAGAGGGTGAAGCGGGACGACGTGGTCCTCAGGCTGCTGTAGTGGAGCAGCCAGATGAGGCCGCAGCACAGGCAGAAGTAGACGGGCCGGCTGTACGCGATGATGCGGTTGTGGCCCTGCAGCAAGGAAGGAGGACGTGATGGACGGAGGAGCTCAGAAATACATACATACTGTACATACTATATTGATATAAGCAAAAAGCAAAATATAAGCAAAAAGAGGACCATAAAACCAGAGAGTGTGATGGTAAATAACAGGAACTCTTCTGTACAATCCAGTGATGATTCCAACAACAAACATCCCCACAGAAAATATTATCTCGGCGGTGTGTGTCAGAGGAGCCCTGGGGACAGGGACACAGGTAGGAACAGAAATAGCATGCGGTGTCGGGTTTCACAGGAGAGGAAGGCTGCATGTCTGCAGCTGCAGGGTTCAAACCAGGAGGCCACGAGCCGGCCTGCTTCATTACAGAAGGAAGCTCCGACTGTTCATGCACCAAAAATCACAGCAGATAGAGCAATTTGTCTTTTTTTAAATGTCATGAAGAGGGAAGGGATAAAAATCATCCCTAAGAGGTCCTTAGGGTGAAGAGGAGGGGACGGACGGAGAGGGAGGAGGAAGAGGAAGAGGGGGGGGGGTGAGACAAAGAGGGAGAGAGAGAGAGCCTGGTCTAAACTCTGACCGGCTATTTAAAGCTTCTGCCTGCAGTTGAGTAAGAGCTGCATTAATAAAAGACAGCACTTCAGAGCAGCCTACTGAAGCAAGGGAAGAAGGAACACACACACACACACACACACACACACACACACACACACACACACACACACACACACACACACACAGAGGGGAAAAGCAACATCATTTTCCAGAGCCGTTGCAAAGACCTGCAGGTCAGACTGTGTAAAGGAAAACTGACTGTTTATTTATCATGTTTGACTGTGACGTCCCCAAACAGAGAAACATGATCCATTAATGATGAAGACTTACATGTCGGGGGGAGGAGGAATCTGGTTGGACACTCTGTCGATACAGGAAAAAGGAAGAGATGAAATCACAGATGACGTAGAAGGACTTTATTCCAAACAGTTGAGGAGGTCGAGTATTAAATCGTTCATTTAGGAGTCCCTTCGAGGCACGCTGAGCTGAGACACATGACAGCAGCTTGGTGAAACAGAGCTGCACTGTGTCAGCTCACCTTCAGTAAGGAATACTGGCAGCTGGCGATGACCAGGCAGAACTGGAAGACCCAGATGTCGGTGAAGAAGCCGTGGACCAGCAGCACGGAGCCCAGGAAGGCCACGAGGACGGCTAGGACCACGGCCAGCACGTTCTCCAGGACCTCACGGTTCCTGGAAAACACCCAGGAGACAACGTCAAGCTCACTTTACTATCCGAGCCAGGCTGGAAAATTCATACACATATATACAACTAGAACTACAGCCTAGTAGTTTACATGCAGGTCGTGTTCATGCATGTTTGTGCCACATGTGTACAGGTTTTCTGGAAATCTATTCCATTCAAAATGGATGTAAACTCAAAGGTCAAAGTGACTTTGACCACTAAAATATTATCAGCTCATCCTCGACTTAAATTAAACATTTGTGACAAGTTTGAAGAAATTCTCTCCAGACATATAATGTTCACAAGCATATGCTAATGTGATGGGACAGTGACCTTGACTTTTGAACTTTCACCAACAAAATCTTATTTGTTCATGGTTGGTACCCGGTGAAACTTTTTGCGAAGTTTAAAGAAATTCCCTCGAAGCGTTCTTGAGATATTGCGTTCACAAGCATGGAACAGACGGATGAGAGGGACATGAGGTCACAGTGACCTTGAACTTTGACCTTTGGCCACCAAACTGAAATCAGTTCATCCTTGAGGCCGACTGAACGATTGACTCACATTTGAATAAATTCAATCCAGGTGTTCCTGAGATATCATGTTCACCTGAATGTGTCTAATTGGGGTCACGGTGACATCAACCTTTGATCTTTGACCCACAAAGTCAAATCAGTTCATCCTTGATATCAAGTGGGTGTTTTTGCCAAGTTTGAAGAAATTCCCTCCAGGTGTTCTTGAGATATCGGGTTCACGAGAACTGGACAGACAGACGGACAACCTGAAAACATAATGTCTATAACTCATAGTCATAACTGTGACTATCACCTGGACGGAGACAGAAAAACACAAAATAATGTCGATGAGGAAGAAAACCTTCCAAAAGACTCTGCGTCAGCTCTGAAAAACAGAATCTAATAAAGTCAATGGACAGAGAAGATTTAATAGAGAAGAACAAACTGTTCCAGAGTCAACAATGAAAAATCAATGACTGATGTTAACTGGCAGCCAAGTGACGGTTCAGAAAAGTGGATCGACCGGAGGGGAGCGGAGGGACCGAAGAGGGACGGCAAGGGTTTCTGAATCTGAACCAGACGGAGGTTTAAGGGACAAATAAAGTGGCCCGCTGCCATCGACATGATAATACAGAGAAGCGATCGCTCATGCTCCGACACAAACACACACACACCTTCCCTCTTTACTTTTGGGTTCTTCTTCTAAGTTGCACCTTTGTTTTACGTCGAGCATTAATAAGTTAAGACGGAGTGAAGTTTGGTTTTATTTTTATTGTATTTTATTGAATTCTCTATAAACCCAAAAAATACAGCTTAAAAAAATTATAGAAAAACAGTTGGAAAAATTGTGAATATGATTGTTAAGGTTGCTAAAACTGAAAAAAAAAAATTAAAAACAGAACGTACCTGTCGAACAGCGCCAACAGGGTGAGCCGGTCGAAGTGCAGGCCGACCCACAGGTAGGGGAGGAGCCACAGGCGGTAATACTGCTTGGCTTTGCCGGCGGCGGTGGCGGCGTCCTCCTGTCCCAGCGGGGCGTCCTGGAGCTCCGGGCTCAGGTCTCCATCCTGCTGCTCCAGCAGCTCCGGGTCCATCGTCAGCAGCCGGTTCAGACGGATCTGAGGGAGGGAGATCTGTCCCACGGTCAGTCTAACAAATTCACACCGCAGGTTGAACTTTATTAATGTGATTTTAAATAAAAATACAGTGAGTATAAATGTTAGATTATAACATGAGAGCGATAAAAACAGTAGAAGTCATGAAATATTAGTTTTTTTTGGTTGTTCCATCCTCATCTCAGTCTGCTCTCAGCCATCTTTATTCTCAGGACAGAAATAGTTCAATAGAAAACATCAGATGATTGAAGGCATCTTTGTTGCTGATGCAGCAAAAGCAGATCAGATAAGATCAGATGAAACCAGATAAAACCAGTTCAAATTGGTTCAGGAGCCGACTGGTGGCCGAAGGAGTTATTTTAAGGTGCTGTGATCTGATTGGTTTTCAATTTAAGGAAACGAGAAGGGGTGGAAAAACATGAGCATGCAGTCTTCTCTTTCCATCTCTGTGTCTCACACACACACACACACACACACACACACACACACACACACACACACACACACACACACACACACACACACACACACACACACACACACACACACACACACACACACACACACACACAGGGCACTCACCAGGTCGTGAGGGTAGAAGCGGACTGAGGTAGAACTGGAGAGGTGGGAGTCGGTGTCCCTGCAGTAATCAAACAGAACCACATGAGAGATAAGCTTCTGCTGCTCTTACTGTATTAAAATCACTCCCTGGTGACCTCAGCCAATAGGATGCTTGCTTTGCTTTTTTGTACAGTACGTTTGTGTTTTTTTAAAGAAGATGCATTTATGTCAAATCATTTTTATTGGAAAACGTATTTGCTTTCTTGCCCAAAGTTTGATAATGAGGTAAAAAGCAACTCCCACTGGCTGTATGTTAAATATTACAGCGCTAACAGAAGTTCAATATCTCTACAACTGACATGGATTTTATATGATTAGAAACATAAGAAGCTCATTAGAGCAGCCAGAGGTTGAATGTCATCGTCTTTAATCCCAGTGTGAAACTCACCATATGTTATTGGAGGCCCGTCTAGTTGCAGGTTCGAAGTTGACCAGCGACATGTCACATCCTGCGGCCTCGTACAGGGAGGGCGTGAGCTTTCCTGCAGACACACAGCAGCAGAGGGAGGGGAGGCTGAGTCAGTGCGAGGAGTCACGAGCAGAGCGTGACTCCATCGTTTCCTTAAACTCCATGTTTACATGCAGAGAATTAGATGGCTGTGGCAATAATGCCGTGTTCATCTGAGCTAATGAGATTATTGAGTGAGCGATCCCCCTCTTCCTCCTCCCAGAGAGGCTGCAGACGCTCAGTGAGAAGCTGACGGGTCGCTCTCACCATACGTCTGCTGCATCGGAGGACCTTTAGTCCGCTTTATCCTGCAACAAGCTACAGGAGCAGGATGGAAGTAGAAGAGCTCAACAGCTACTGTTCAGCAAAAAGAAAAAAAACACTCGTGTCCATAAAACTTATAAACACGAGAGGCATCGTTTAACAACCTAAATCCTCTTTTTAAACTACTTCCTGGTGTTACAGGAGCCATTTTAAATAGAAACCTAAAATTCCTCGGAGTCCAGGTGGGACACAGAATGTTGCCATGGTTACGCGGTTCTTGTTAATGAAGCCTTGATTGCGATCCGAATGTTGATTGTAAATATGATAACTTGGTTATTGAAATTGTTGGGAAACATGGAGAAGATGAAGCTGGCTGAGCTGGACTCCAGGGAGGGGTGTGTGTGTGTGTGTGTGTGTGTGTGTGTGTGTGTGTGTGTGTGTGTGTGTGTGTGTGTGTGTGTGTGTGTGTGTGTGTGTGTGTGTGTGTGTGTGTGTGTGTGTGTGTGTGTGTTGTTCAATGCATATATAACCCAGAAGAAAACATGTTGTCTAGGAAGTGTCGTCTGAATTATAAATATGGAGGGAGAACTACGGACAGATGTTTGTTTGTCCTGGTTTATTGGCTTGTGCAAAAGAAAATGGACTTTCAGGAATTAGTCAGAGCCCTGAGATGCACCTCTATTTATTTACAGACGTTTGATCAGGACGTCCCGCTGTGCGATGCATATGTTTACTAGTCTGCTGCAGCATCATCAGCGGTGCATAAAAACCTGCATGAAGCCTCAGACACTGTTAACTAATATGCAGATAAAACGAGATGTGTTACGCAAGCTCTCTCTCTCTCTCTCTCTCTCTCTCTCTCACTCACACTCACACAAATCTGCATCTGGTCAAATTATGAGCACGAGTAGTTTATCCATTCATCAGCAGTTCAGAGTTCAAAACAAAAGAAAAACCTGCAGAGATATCAGTCAAATACTCTGAAACAGCCTGAAACATAAACAACCATTGACTAGTGAAACACTCAGAAACGCCCTGAAATGCTCTGAAAAACACTCTGAAACACGAACAACCATCGACGGTCCTCAGTGAAACAAGCTGCTGTCAGCAGCGGGGGCAGAAAGGCACCCGCTGTGATCGAAGGGGAATATCAACGTCTCAGTGAGGTCAAGTATCGGCTACAGACACATTATCAGAGAGAAATGGAGCGTGGGTAATGGTGCTCATCCATGACAGTCATATCTGACCGCCGCTCCTCCAAACCATCTTTCTGATCAGAGCTTCTAAAACAACACATTCAGACCCGTCACCTCTAAAAGAAATGCATGCTCTTAAAACAGCTGATCTCTCTGTGGGAGCTTCCTACCGAAGTCATCCTGCAGGCTGGTGGCGCCCACCGTGGAGGCCTTGTCCTGAGAACCCTCCAGGTTCGTGCTTCCGTTCCTGGCCAGCAGGGAGGCGCTCGCGCTCAGCACGGTCACCTGGGACGGGGTTCTGGATGGCTGACTTTTCACCTGGGAAGTAGAAGGCTGGGAGGCCTGGCTGAGGGCCTCCTGAAGACTGTGGGGGGACAGGGGGGCGGGGGGAGGAGAAGGGGGCGGGGTTACTGATGTACAACAACACAGGTCAGGGGGAAGAAGCAGGGTCACTCTACAGGAGGAGGAGTGGAGATGATGTGATGCATGATGGAGGTATGACGTTGGGAGCAGGAAAGAAAAGTTTACAGACTTCACAGCGGCTTTTTTGACTTTAATTAAATACTTGAATGATGTCAGTGTCGTCCAATCATCAACGAGTAGTTTTCACATTTTCAGATGGACCTCCACGACGGAGCCAGACATGCAAGAGGTTCGTGACGAGAGTGTAGAAGTTATAAAGCAACCGTGAAGCCGCAAAGACAAAATTGAACTCTCCATCCTTTTTGATCAAATCTTTTTCTTTGAAGAATCGACCGTACGGTAACACACGGGTCCTTTTACCCTTCAAACATGATCGATAAAGTTTACTGTAAGAAATTAAAAGCAGAAGCACAAGGCGTCCGGTAAGATGGTGAAATAAAGTGCAGGAAGATGGAGGATGGAGGGATTGTAGGAGGAGGGAACCGTTTTGCATTTTGTCCGTTTCTCGCCTCCTGGCTGCAAGTTGCACTCTTGTTTTTTCGTTACTTAACATTTCTCTCGGCTCAGCGTTTAGAAATGTGACCTTGTTCGACGGAGAGCTTCGGCAAGAGGTGAAGAGCTGCTGGCAGCAACACCGGAGGAGTTATACCGACTTCAGAGGAACCAGAAACATATTAAAAAGCATTGCTGCTTTATCAGCAGTAATTAAGCTGATTTTTTTTATTTTTATAAAAGCTGTTTCAGGACAGAACCTGTGATCTCCCAGTTCTAACCAGGCCTCTTTAATCACCCTCAGGAGTGGCAGCTCGTTGGGAGGACTCTGCAGGGCAGCAGTCAATCATGTCAGGACGGCGAGGATTAAAACATCCGTCTGTCCAACCAAGACTCAGAGTTTCAAGGTTAGGTCCCGTATGAAGACCGATGAGGGGCTGATAAGGATGACACGCCTGGTTGAACACAAAATAAACTGGCGGAGCGAGATGGGGTGTTTCGGATAGATTTACAGGATATAACATTTATTTATCAGGATGAATGACTTAAAATGTTCCTAAAAGAAAAAACACAGGCAGAAACAAACTATCCTCCGCCAGTGAATTATTGTGAAGAAATTAAATCTAAGAAATCTAAGATGATCACGTGAGGAAAGACTGCAGATATTTAAATGATCAGTTTAATGTTTATCTGTCTCCTCAGATCAGTGTGATGCAGCAGGACGTGTGTTACTGAAGAGGAGACGGAGTGTCGGATCAGTGAAACCTCTGAGTACTCAGTTCTCTGATTCGTGTTCAAAATGTGGAATTTAAAAGATGAGATTGATAGCAGGATGAAGAGAGGAGGAGGAGGAGGAGGAGGAGGAGGAGGAGGAGGAGGAGGAGGAAGAGGAAGAGGAGGAGGAGACAGCACATGCAGCGAGGAGGCAACAGGAAGTCCTGGTTCAGGTCATGCACGTGTTGGTAGGGGATCTGTGGTCACATGATCACAGCGGGCAACACATGCTCCGTGCACGGCGTACCTGAGAGGAGATCCAATGAGGGAGGAGGGTGGGGTGGGGTTACTCCCTGCGTTGTGCCGCCGCCGCACCGCCTGCCGACGGAACGTGCTACGCTCACGGCGGAATATGACGGTCTCCTCACTTCCTGGTGCTGTCATGGTGAGAGACATCAGCGGCCGGTTAGACTGGACGTGTGTCCCTCCTCGGACACTGCGTGGACACTAGAGGACCACGTCTCCTCGTTTCAGCTACATTTTCACGACAGGTGACAAAATCTGACGAAGAGTTCCACTTTAAAAAGGAGAGCAACCCTTTCAAAATGAGACTATAACATGTCTACTGGACTGTATTGATGGCCTCACTGTCTCCTTTCCAGCTGGTCGTTATATAATTTCCTGTTCATTTACTGTCACAATCACATCATCTCGGAACAACACTGAAATACAGCTCTGCAACTTTTAAATGGATTTTCCACACTGTGGTCACAAGCTGAATTTAAACGGACTCAAAAACAGCCTTTGAACAAAGATGTGACACATTCGTCCTCTCACACATAACAAGTTAAATTCAGAAGCTTTGAAACAATAAAACGCAGCTCTGCTCCTTTCATTGCACAGAAGGAGGTTTTGCTGCTGCGTTACTTAAGGTCGGGGTGGCTAATGTTAGCATGTCTGTGATACTTCCTATTTCGTTCTTCGGATTTAAACTGGAGCAGCACAAATAGAGACGGCTATTAAAGGGCAGAAAAATGAATCATCAAGTTCAAGTTAGAAAACAGATTGCTAAATCAGGTAGCATTAGCCTCTGGGTGTGTGTCAACTACTGACACTGGAGAGGGGAAATACAAGTGTCAGATAAAGTGCTTTATAAATGTGACTTTTTTTGTTTGTGTGATGAAAACGGACTCGGAAACAGAAGCAGATGACTTCATAGACATCTTCCCACCAACAACCATCACTGACAACCTTCCAGTCCAGTCAGAGAGCGTCTTTAACCAACACTGTCATACATTCAATCATCACCCTGACTGTGACCCGGCTGGCTCATAAAACTCCAGCAGGAGTCTAACGAAGATACTAATTATGACGTGTTTCTGACTCTGCAAGGAGAGAGAAGTGCTGACATCGGGAAAAACATCCAGAGCACAGAGACAGAAAAGAGCTTCGAGACATGAAGAATGTGTGTGTGTGTGTGTGTGTGTGTGTGTGTGTGTGTGGGGGGGGACTAATGCACTCAGTGTGTGTGACACTAATGAGAGAGCTGCTGTTTGTCTAACCTCAGCACAAACCACACACTGTGCCGTCATACAAACAGAGATCCACACAAGGAGCAGAGCCGGGGTCACGACTGTCACTGCAAGGAAACTCACCATGGTCACACTGAGGCGGCAGGACAGACCGCATGTCATACACAGTCACACACACACACACACACACACACAAGGCATCCTTCAGTTTCACCTAAACAATCTGAAGTAAAAACACCAAAATCAGACTGATAATCTGACCTAGTTCCTGTTTGAGATCCCGTCAGTCTCATAGTTACAGTACAGTCAGAGGACAGTCAGAGGACAGTCTCAATCAGTAAGTGCAGTCTGTGGTGTCTCTCTCTGTGAGGTCTGTGGTCTCTGTGCTCTCTGTGGGGGGCTACATACCCCTCAGCGAAGCAGCTGTGGCGTCCTGAGGCTCGCTGAAAGCTGCCTGGTTGGGCAGACTGTTCCTGGATCGGGTCACTGACTCCAGCTGGGAGGCCCGGCCCAGCAGGGACGCCGCGTCCAGGACTTCCCCTTCTTTGGCTTCCAAGTCCGACTTTGAGGTGGTGAGGGGCCGCGGCCCGGCCGGCGCTCCGAGGCAGCCGGGGTCATTAAGGCAGGCGGCCGTGCCGCTGTCCAAACTCAACACTCTGGCGTGCGTCTTGGCACTGCCGGTGCTGGGGGTCCGGCGGGAGGTGCGCCGCTTCCCTCCGGATCGGGCTCCCGCCTCAGATCC
Source organism: Brachyistius frenatus (assembly GCF_029030835.1). NCBI lineage: Eukaryota > Metazoa > Chordata > Actinopteri > Embiotocidae > Brachyistius > Brachyistius frenatus. The sequence goes on from NW_027210701.1 coordinate 881,064, forward strand.
CCCCACAGCCTTCACCGTAGAGGAGGAGGAGGAGGAGGGAGCGGCTGCGGCGTGTTTGGCCTTTAGGGCCCGGTAGTGGTCCGGTGAGTGGCAGGAGCGGGAGGTGGTGCTGGAGGAGCTGTCGGTGCTGAGGTGGTGGGCGGAGTGGAGACTGGAGGCACAGCTGAGTTCACTCTGGTCGCTGGAGTCGTCCCCTCCGCCGCCGGTGAACACGGCGCTGCAGGGCTTGGCCAGACCGCGCAGAGACACGTACTCCCGGTGGCGGCTGGCGTCGAAGCTGCTCGCTCTTTTCTTGCCGGTCCGCCGGCGCCCGCTGCGCCCGGCCGACAGAGAGGAAGTCCTCTGAACAACGCTGACTGACTGTGGTCGCGAGTCGTCCTTCACCTGCTCCGGGTCTGCAGCAGCTCCACCTGTGGATCCGTCAGCGCTGGTTCTGATGCCGGGCTCCTCCGTGCACCTTCCCGCCTCCGCCTGCTCCTGGGCGGCGGCGGACGGCATGTCGGAGGTCTGTTTCGCCGTCAGCTCGTTGGCGTGCGGGTTTTTATTGGCCTCCCTGGAGGGAAGGTTGCTGAGGCCTCGAGAGCTGATGCTGCCGAGGCTGGACGTCCTGCCGTCTCCTCGAGCAGAGACGGGCTCTCCTCGGTCCCGTGCTCGCTCGTCCCCTGAGAGCGACAGCAGGCTCTCCACGTGGGTGGAGCTGGTCTGCTCGCTGTGGAAACTGCTGATGGTGCTGTTGGTGTCCCGGTCGGTGCCGCTGCAGTAGCTCTCGGTGGAGCCGCTGCTACGGGTGCTTAGGCTCCTCAGGCTGTCGGCACTCCGCTCCCCTCCCTGGGACTTCCCTCCGCCACTACAGCCCTTCCCTCCACCCCCCACTTCTACCTGGTAGAGTCCTGAGCTCCCTTCCCCCGCCTCCCTGGAGGCGGACCGGGCCACTCTGCAAGGTTCTTTGTGCCTGTAACACTCCACTCCGGAGGTGGAGGGCACAGCGATGTCCTGCTGGTACAGACGCTCCGCCCCCTCCCGCTCGCACCCCCCCGGCCTGTGGATTCGGGCGGTCTCCAGCTCACACACGGGATCCAGGCCGCCCCTCCTGGGGGGAGGGTACAGAGCAAAGTCTGGGAGACAGGGGTCGGGGAAAGCAGAACCCGCTGAGCTGGAGGTCCGAGGCAGACCTCTGGACCGCAGCTCCTTCCTGAAGGTCTGAGATGCGTGAGCGGCCATCTCGGCATCACCGGAGGAGAGCGACAGGCTGAAGTGATAAGCAGCAGAGTTACAGAGATCCGCCGGCTCCCTAGACAGCTCCGAAGGACACAGCGAGGTGGATGGCTGCAGGGAGGCAAAGGAGTCGTTGGGAACAAGGCAGTACATCTTGGTGTCTGACAGCAGATCTGAGGGGACACAGAGAGATAACAGAGACATGAAGGACGGGGTGGAGACGTTCAAAAAAAAAAAAAAAAAAAACTGTTACATGTAAACGTCCCGCGGGGTTACCGTGATCATGACTGCAGCTCTCTACGAGAGTCAGACTGATGTCGTCTGAGGTCTTCCCCATGTCGCCTTGCAAGGAGAGGAAGAAAGCAGTTAACAGATGACAGGTTTCATTAATTATGAATACATTTAGCACCCGACAACCTACACACAACTGTCCTCTACGGAGACATAGATCCTCCCGTCTTTTACCCAAAAACCTTCTCAGTGTATGAAGCTGCTCTGAAAAGACTCCTCGATGGCTGCAGGAGATGACTTCAGAACAAAGACTGAACTGTTCAGATTAGCGTCTCTCAGATCATCTCTGACTTCCTGTGAGTTTCTGATAAGCAGTCTAAGTGAACGGGGTGAAGATTTAAAAAAAATTAAACCCCTGCAGAACCCCTCGTCCCACTTCACACCGCTTCCTGTCATCACAAACTGCTGGATAATTAGAATGGCATCGAACAGATGGTCTGAATTATTCAGCCGACACTCAAAGCAGAGCTACAAGTTCATTTACTGTCTTCATCTTCTGTGTTTTGATAAAGAGCTCCTAGAGGACGACTCCCAGGCCGCGTCCTACAGAGTCCTCTTTTTTTTTCTTCTAACTCAGCAGAGCCTGTCGAGAGCTGCCTCGTCCTGCTGTGACTGCTGAGGTCACAGTAGTGCTGAGCCCGACTCATCATGAACGAGGATGCAGCACAGAGAGACAACTGTAGACTGTAGAAAACTGAACTGTAGACTGTAGAAAACTGAACCTCTAACAGACCACTTCTTACCTTTAAAATGTATAAATCTAAAGAAGACATAAAAGATATTATAGTGGTCATAATTACCTTTGGCATCTGTTGCTCGTCCATGTGTGGCTCCATTCTGAAATGAAAAAGACAAGCAGGGTCAACCTTTTTTATCAGGATATCAGAGGCAGAACGTTCATAAAGGAGAACAGACAGGAAGTGATGGTTAAATATATCTCAGAATAAAACATATGAAGATCTGTGGATATATTTAAAAGGAAAGATCTGCTAACAGCGAGCGATGTGACGAATCTTCCTAATGGAGACACACGGCCCGGCAGCTGCTTCCTCTGATCCCGCAACAATAAAAGTTAAGTCATTTAAACTGGACTTCAATCTACTTCATGAGTCTCAGTTGTGAGAGTGCAGCTTTAAACAGGTTACAGGAAGCAAACAGAGAAAAAGATTATGTCAAAATCAAGAAAGGAGGTTTAATATTTATGTCAGATTCAATCATATCTAATAAGGCAATAATACAAAATAAAATCCCATCATATTTTTACACAATTTTCTTTATAAATGATGAATTGACTCTTTACAGCATGTGTTTTGTTTGAAACAATATTTTTAAATAATTTTTATTCATGTGTCCTTTTGTATTTAATTTGATCTGTTTGTAAGCATTTTTTTTATTATTTATAAATATATATATATCGCTCGCTGTTAGCAGATCTTTCCTATATATATATATATATATCATTATTTTTAAATGGCATTTTAACATGTTTTGTGTTCCTTTATATCTGGTTTTAAGTGAAGCACTTTGAGCTGCATTTCCTGTATGAGAGGTTTTATACAAATAAAGTCTATTATTATCATTACGAGGCTGCTTTCATTTTGTCTTCAGCAGCTTATTATTTGTTTTACATGCATGTGATTATGAACATACATGTGCATGCTGGTAACAGGTGTCGGTGATGAAGAGGAGCCTCTTTATAGGGAGGTCATGTACCCCCCCAATACTGAGAAAATACCAATCTGCCCCGCCCCCAATGCACAGTAGGAAATATATGAAATATGTTCTCATTGTTGGAACCCTGTCAACAGATCAGTTTCCTCTTATTTCCGATTGTTATGGAAACCATAAGTGTGTAACTTCCCCCCATTTAATCCAGAATCGTGCAGCCTTAGTTGCACCCAGAGACGTTTGAAATGCTTCACTTTTATTTATGTTTTACTTGTATTTTGTATTTCCTGAGAAGACCGAGTTTCTCCTCCTCTCTTCAGCCCGTCCCAGCATGCAGCAGACCGGCGCCCTGCCTACCTGCTGGTTGGACTCCATCCCGATGTACGAGTTCCTGGAGCTGCAGTCCACCGGTGGAGTCTCCTGTCGGATGAAGTCCGACATCTCGATCCCCCCTCCAGGATCCCTGAACACACACACACACACACCTGCATTAAAGCTATTGTTTGCACTTCCTGCTTCATGTCATTAATCTCCTTCTCTTCAATTCAAAGAAACACACATCATGTGAAATATTAATCAGGACTCTTCTGTCTGAACTGAGGGTCCAGAACCAGCTGAAAGCCTACATGTAGATTCTCTGGGTCTATATTTAGCCCCTGACAAGCTCCTTTCTCCAGCTGGTATGTAGAAACAAATAACCTGCTGAGGATATAAATCACTTCCATACGCCAGAAATGTTTCGCAGTGGGTCAGACCACAACATAAAGTCAGCGTGTGGCGCTGACAGACGGAGACGGAGGAGGAGATGAGCACAAACACCTTCAACAGCTCCAGCAGACGAGTCGCTGTTCCTCTGTGAACTCTGACAACCTGGACTGCTGCTCCAGATGTGTTGGACAGAGCTGCAAACGATTCTGTCTCTGTGGTCGAGAGCCTCTCAGCTCTCCCTCTGGAATGTAGACATGAGTCACTTCTTCGTGTCTCGGGCAAGAAAAAGGCTGAAACCTCTCAGCTTCTGTTCCGAATGAATGAGAGCTAAAACCTTTTTATAAAAAACACAGGGACAGAAACCTGAAGGATGGAAACCTCCAGTCAGACATCAACTGCTGCATTATATTATAAGTATCATGTATTTTGTATTTAAGCTGTTTAATTCATTGTTACTGTTGTTATCATTTGACTCCTGGAGACACCTGAACAGCCCACTAATGAGGTCATTATTTATTCTAATTAAAGCCTTAATTAGCACATATTTCACTGTCAACACACCTGTCTGTAGTAATAAACGGGACTGCAGATTAAACTCCTAATAAAAACCAAAACAAAGAAGTGTTTTATAAAAACAGGATAGATTTTTTTTTTTAAACAACGTACTCTTGTTTTTTAATGAAACAAATGATAATAAGTGTTACTGCAACGAGAATGAGCACATTTAAAGCTGATTTATGAGCTTTTCCCCTGAAAATAAATAAATTGTTTTGTTCCAGATTCTCTACAGATCATCTGCTGAAATAAGGAAACCTACAGTAGAAACAACAAGTTGTGTCATGAAGTTTTTTTAGGAGTCACGTGTCGACGCATGCAGCGAGACGGACGACTCACAAACAGAATAACGACATCGGACTCTGCACAACTTCTGCAGCACGTTAAAGCATGAAGAAAAGAGTCAAACTTAAAGGCACCCTGCTGAGTTTTTTTATCAGCGGGCTTCAGTTTTGTGTCTTCTTTAGCACACGCATGTGGAAGACGTGATGCATGTTCCTGCAAATGGTTTCATATTATTTCAGAGCCGATAACAGGACAAGAAACAGAAAAAACTAAAACAACAGCTAGCATGTAAACATGGATGTAAACAAAGCAGGATTTAGAATTTTCGAATGAAATCAGCTTCATAAATGTTCCATGAAACAGGAAGTGACATCACAGACCTTCGGTAGGCCTCAAACACAACAACAAAGTGTTACAGTTTGAAGGTAAACAGAACTTCTGTGCCCACAGGGCACCTTTAGGTCAGCGGTATGCTAATGAGAGCAACTTTCATCATCAAAACAAAACATCGATCCTCAGCGACTTTATCTGAGCACAAGACACACGGAGGACGGATTCAATGTCACTTAACAAGGAAACAACTCCTTCATTTAAAAGTTCTCTCCCGCAGAGGCTGTCTTGTTTTTATGTTTATTTTGGATGATCTGTCAGTCAAAAACATCTTCTGCATCTCATAAATCTGTCTGCTGCTTCGAATAAAAGTGAAAATTCTCTAAAACACAAATGTAGCTGAAGTTACGTCCCTCCTTCCTGCTTCTGAAACAGCTGACCTTTAAGAGGTGACACAGAGATTGTCAGCCTGTCTTTTCTCACATCACCACCTGACTTTTCAACTTTCAACTTTATTTATATAGCGCCAAATCACAACATAGGTTATTTCATGGCACTTAACACATTAAAGTCCTTACAGCAAGACTTTACAATATTATACAGAGAAACCCAACAATTCAACAATTCCCACACCTTTGACCCCAGCCCCATCAGACAACAGATTGCATCACCTTTAAACAGCATGATTCTCCTCCATCATTGATCTGGAAGCTCTGTGTCTTCTTATGCAGCCTTTTACAGATATTAAAGACCTGAACTCACCCCGGGCCGTTGCTGTCCTCCCGACGGGTGACACCTCCGTCATTCGCTCCCTCCGTGCCCCCTCTGCAGCTCTGATTCTCCTTGGCCTGGTGCTCCACCACCTCCCCCTCATCTAGGGCATGGTGGAGGCGGTAGTTCACCGTCTTCAGCAGCAGGAACATGGCAGTGATCACACCGCAGTAGATTCCCACGATCACCATGGTTGGCGGCAGGGCCTGGTGTCACAACGGGAAGCAAAGATTCATGTGTAAAGTACATCTTGATGTGACATGATGACACATCATTTTCTGACCTGCTAAAGCACTGTGCTGGTTATTTATGGCACGTATCTGCAGTATTTTAAAAAAGTGCTGTGACTCTGAGCTCCTTGTTGTCCTTGAGGTTATCCCTCCTGCATCTGTCTGCAGTTATCATCAACTCTTAACTTGTGTGCTCAATATAAACCAGCGAGCTGACAACCGTGTTTCCACTCCAGGAATAGATCGGAAACCACAACCCTGTCTGAAACATCAGCTTCTCCATAGGCTTTTCCAACAGCCTGGGTGCAGTTAAGAGATGTGTATCAGCAGCATGATTCAGCTTTTATAAAATCCATCTGGAGTATAAAGTCTGATCTAATTATTAATTAACAGGTCAGAATTAAGTAAAAGTGGTGTGTGAAACTCCTTCTGGACAGCCGGTGTCACTTTCAGAAGGTAAACACAGAAATGCGTCCAGAAAACAAACACAGGCAGCTCTGAGCAAACAGCCGCCCGTCATTAAGCGTCTGGTTGTCGGACTTTAAACCTTGCCAGAACCGTCACCGGTCCATCCCCGTCAGCTGTGCTCCTCCGTTCACAGCTGGTAGCTCCTGAGAACCGGTGACACTGCAAATCACTACCGACAAGCAGGAAAACAAGTAGATAAAACGGGGGGGGGGGGGGGTAAATTCACTGATTACAGCCTGACATCGACTGTTAATGTCCAAACGGATCTTAACAGAATTTAAACAAAAGAGCATAATCTGGTCCTGTGTAGTTAGTGGACCGTTCACTGAAAGGGAGGAAATTAAACATGATTTAGTCCATTTCTGCTACTGAATACGGTTTATTTTTTATAAAACATAAATGTCCCAATATGACGCGTTTGTGTAAATAGTGGTTTAATGATGGCTTACTTTGTCTTCGCTCCAGATAATAGACCGAGACCAACCGTTAGTATCCTGTTGGCAGCTAACCTAACGGACACTCCGGCTCGTTAACTTCTCAACGGTCGCAACAACAACAAAAACCCGAAATAAAAAGAGGCTGAAAAGGGGTTAAAAAAAAATTGAAAAGAAGCTCACCATGTACAGCGTGAAGGGGAAACATAGCAGAAAGAGCCAGATGTAGAGATGTAGAGCGTTGACGAATGTGTTTTGATCGGGGTCGTAATACCATCCGCCTGTGACCGAAGCCCAGACCCCCTGCCTCAGGATCTGGAGAGTCTGCGACCCCATGTCGGTTTATCCCCTTCCCGAAGACTCCGACGGAACAACCGGGGCGACACGCTGACTTTAGTCGTTGTTCAACATGACGAGCGGCGCTCTGTTTTCAGACGGTGGCCTGAAAATCCCCTCTGCAGCCATCTTCTTCTGCAGCTAGCCAGCCAGCTGGGGCACTGTTTCAGTCCTCCACGGAGGAGACTCCTATCCCACCACGCCCTGCGAGAAACTTCTTCTTCGTGGCATCGCTGCTGCTCGGTAGCCAGGGAAGCAGCTACACCGACACATGTCCAGCAAATAGACGACGCCGCTTTCTGCTTTTTTTTTATTTTTTTTTTTACGCTTTATATTATCCACTTCCTCCACTTAAAAATGTATTTGTTTTTTAAATGATGTTTGAACATGACTCAACACAGAAATAAAAATGAAATACAATTTTATATCAGGCAATTAGGAACGCTGATAAATATGACCCACTGGCGACCCCTGCCGGTTAAACTAGCTCATTTATCAGTAATGCTAAAAGAAAGACTCCGTTTTTACCTGTTTTGTAAGCTTATAAAAATTTTTTTTTAAAACATCCAGTTTGTCTCTTTGTTCCCTAAAACGCATACAGCACATATATTTCATTATTAGACTGAAGTTATTTACATAAAATTTGTCACAGTTTGTTGGTTAATTTCAGCCCTCGTTGTGATCACACAATAAATCTGGAGGTTACTGAGACAATTCATTAAAACGTTTTCCTTCCCTTCTTCCTCCAGTCTGTACTCTTGCTGTAAATTGTCAGATAGTTGTACTTCCTTGGAGTACAACTGAAACAATTCTGAGAAAGAGAAATGTAGAATCAAAGCTTTGAAGTTTCAAGCTGAAGGAAATATGAAGTTCCTTTCATTAAGATCATTATTTTTGTGATGTGATTTTGTGCAGGGAATAAACATACCAACATCCAATGGATCAAAGAAAACTATTTGGTTTTTGATTTGAGACTAAATATAAACCAAAAGGTGAAATATCTGTGAATGTAGTTTTAATGAAAATACCACAATATGTATAATTAATGTTTTGGGGTCAATTTTTGAATAAATTCACTCAGTCTTTTTTTATCACAAATTACACATTTTAATAGAAAAAAAAAACCCCACAAAGTCAAAGTATTTCTTTCAAAACAGATGAAAGTGTTTTGTAATTAAAGGGAGGTTAAGGAGACTGTTCAGATGAGACGACTTTTCTTCCTGTAAAGCAGATGAGGAATTAAACTGAAGTCACTACAACACCAACACTGTGCTGATGTCAACAGTAAGCCGACACCGATGCTGATGTCAGCTTAAAAAAAAAACAACACCTGCAACTCCTGCAGCCACCTGAAACGTCCACGAGAGTAAAAGTCATTCCGGATCATTTCCTCCGTTGCCAGCTGTTCCTCCACTTCTCGCTGCTCCACCTTCCCGTCACTGTAGTCTCGCTCTCTTCTCAGGAGGCGGTTTACTCGGAGGAGCCGGGGCTGAGGTCTTGGTGGCCGGCTCCCTCTCCTCCTGTTTCACAGGTTCTGAGGGCGGTTCGGGCTCCTTCTTCACCTCAACTGCAACAAGAGAGCACAAAGTCAGAGGAAGAAAACTCAAGATTTCCTCTTCCACATTCAAATTTATACTTCTTTAAATTCTGAAAGTAAAGGAAATATTCCAGCAGTGAAACCCACAACCAAATCTATATATACTTTAAACTGCGTTTAACAAGAAAGCAACAATTCTACTGACAGACACTTCTGTAACTTTACAGCCTGTAAATATTCCACTATAAGATCGTACCTGGAATGGGCTTCTCACCGGGCTTCGGCTGAAAGTGCAGAAAGTTAAAAAAAAAGTACATTAGGATCATTTTATTTGAGTTAAATTCAAATGAAAAGGCAGAGTGATTTCTGTGTAGCATCAGTGTGCAACGTACCTGGTAGAAAGTTGGTGGAAATTTTGACCTAAGGTCCAGAAGGAGCGTGTCAACACGGTACCTCTGAAACAAGGAGCTGGCCTCTTCCTTCTTCTTCTTCGACTTAGGTTTGTTTTTTTCTGTAAAAAAAAAAAAAAAAAAAAAAAAAGAGTTTTGTTCATCTTCGTATGACACATATGGCTTCTGAAATTGTTGTATGTAAATGAAGGTAGCCCAAAGGGACTGCAGTGTAGGGGGCGTTACCGGGCTATCTTACCACAACGGTGAGTTTCCTGGCACTAGAAATCCCTCAAAATTACGTTATTAGAAGAAAAAGAAGAAGAAGAAGAAGGAGGAGGAGGAGGAGGAAAAGAATAAGTGAGAACACCAGCTAAATGTCTAAACTGTAAATGTAAATAAAAAGTCTAACCTCTCTCCTCCTGGTCCTTAAAGTGCCACCAGTACCCCTTGGACGGGTGATATCTGCAGTAGGACATGGCCTCATCAAAAGCAGACTGGATTCCATGAACCGCCGACAGCTTAAACAGAGATGACCCACATTAATATCAGTAAATCCACCTCTTTTTGGACAGAGGTTTTGAGGACGTTCATACCGCTCTGGAGCTGATAACTGTTCCCAGGTCCGGGGCCTGGTACACCACTCCTGCTATAATGTAGTAGTCAGCCAGAGGAATCACTAGAGAGCAAACACACATTCAAACAGAGCTTTAAACATAAAATAAAATCTGATTACTGGCATTTATGATCAAATAAACCGCTGCAGAATGAAGTAGTTAGAGTGTTACTGTGTTTAAAGCAGCTGAATAATGAAGCTGACAGTCTAAAGGGACGTGCTGGTATTCACCTTGTGTCGGTGACTGCCTCTGCTGTTTACGGATGATGTAAAGAATGGGCTCCTGAGCGTGAAGCAGGATGTACTCCACTCCCACCATCTGACTGAAAAAACACGACAGAAAGGAAAATGTTTTAGGCCTCTAAAGCAGAGCGAACGCTGCTAACGGTATCTGGGTGGTTTGTTTGGGAACACAGTTGAAGATTGAACATACTTCAGATGCTCCAGAGAAAGCCGCTGCATCTTCACCACCTCGTTGTTACAGGTTCGGTCGTAGAAAGGGTTGCTCCTCTCTGAGAAGTAGTCCAGGACATTTCCAGGGTTAAGAATCGGCACCCAGCCACTGTCCACCCACGAGATCCCGAGAAGGTTGTCTGAAAATTTAACGAGCAGTCAGCAAGTTTAATGACAACATGAAGTGATGAGATATGGCCAACAAAGAGACATCTCGACCACAGTTCTTAAACCACTTCATTTAGACAAGTCAAACCTGGACCAGATTATGCTAGAGCGGCTAAAGATTCTATAAAACACAGTTTCTGATTTGTAAAGCCTTTTTGTATTTGTGAAAATGAAAAAGGGACATGCTTTTTTTTACTTCCAGACCACATTAGACCTAGTCCAGATCTAAAAACACAATAATCAGACAAGTCACACCTGGATTCAATTATCCTAGAAAGGATAAATAGTTTTTATAACACAGTTTCTGATTTGTGAATCCTTTATTAAGAGAATCAGTCGCTCAGAGCTGGAAGTCCGTTTTCCCTTCACTTTCCCCTTAAATGACGAACCGGAAGCTAACGGAAACCGAATCAGATGTTTGTAAATCCGGATTTAAATCCTCCTCAACCAACGATTAATGTAACGATCCTGAACAATACTGCGATTAATATATGACCTGTAATTGATTTTTGTATTAATGGATACGATAAATGAACACTCTATCAGCTAGCCGGCGTTAGCAAAGTTAGCAGACATGCTAATCAAAGCGCAGAAGAGGGTAATCGTTGCTAACGCTAATTTAGCTCCTGCCAAGAGCAAATCTACAGCGCATTTCAAGGTTTCAAATAAAATACGACAAGTTTTGACTCATTAAATATCACCACATGTGAAATAACTTTCTATAAAATAATAAAACGCAGATTTAGCTACCTCTGAAATCCACCGCCGCCATGATGTAAACAAATTGTCTCACAGAAATGACGTCTTTGCGAGCCTTCAGGTCGTAGTTTGATGACGTTAGCTGAATCGTTTTAATTAGTTAAATTGGTATAAAACGCATATTCAAAGTGGAAAAAATACGGTTAAATAAGAGAGAAAACATGTGTTGTAATGTAGTTACTTAACGCTTTAATTCTTTATTGTATTTTTATGATTTAATTTTTTTCTCTTGTATTTCAATGGGCAAAAAAAAACTACACGTAATTCCAAGGGCACACCGATTCAAAATATCATTCGGCTATTGAAAATTATAGGTTATTTTTTTTAGTAAATTTGGCCATTTCCTCTCCCCACTTTCATTTCATACAAACCATTAAGACTATAAGAATGTAACTGGATTCCAGTTGATGACATGCAATGATAATGATAATGCAAAACAAGCATCAGTTATAGCAACCAGTCATATTTTATCGCTCCCTCTTCATTTGTGATCCAGCAGCATTTGTTCCGGAGAGCAGAGATTCCAGAGACACACCCAGACAGCTGAGTCCACCGCCCTGCGGGGGGTGGGGTGGGGGTGGGGGGCAGGACAGATGGGTGTTAGCATGGTGGAAAGACAGCATGAAACATGTCCAGTCACAGTGAGACGAGCCCCCCCACCTCCCCTCCTCCCACCCGCCGCCACCGCCCCCTTCATAACACCATCACCCCCTGCATAAACCCCAGGTTGAATGACATCACAGCCTGTCAGTACGGACCGGGGTCTGTCATCTGAATCATCCGAGTAGAGATGACTGTGACTGGCAGGAATAGGTAAGATATTCATGAAATGCTCCTCTCAGTGTGACGCAGTTTAAGAGGGATGAAATAGCCTCATTTCCAGTGAAAAAATAATACAAGACATACAAGATACAGTTTGGCTTAATGATGTCTGTTCAGGCAACCATTTACAGGAAATAAGAATAACTCGGTTTTCATCTTAATTCAAATAAATGTTCGAGCTCCTTTCGTTTGATAATTATATTACCTCCAGATAAACTGCTAATGAAATCAAACCTCCTCTTCCTGCTGGTGGACCCCAGCAGGACCACTGCTCCTGTATTTATCGACCAATCGGCTCGTCTGAGGGGGAAAATTACGAGAAGAGGTTTCAGCGTTGGAGCGCACGCCGCGCAGAGGGTTGCGCACAGAGAAGACGTAGTTGCGACAACAGCGAGGCGAAGACGCGTCTGCGGCCGAGAGGATGCAGTGAAAAAGCGTCAGTTTTTCCAGCTAATTCCGCGCCGGGCGTTCAGGCAGCTATAATCAAACACCGTCGAAGATGAGCGTGATCCCGGCCGGGAAGGATGGCAGGGCGGACGGCGGCAAGGGCAGCCTCACCGACAACAGCGGGGGCTCCCCGAGGCTCCAGCAGTGCGCGCAGCCTCCCAACAGCAGCAGCAGCAGCAGCAGCAGCGGCCGGACCAAAGACAGCAGATATCAGCAGCAGAGGCATCATGGTGGGTCGATGCTCAAACAGCCATCCCACAACGAGCCGGCCGACGTCGTGAGGCGCGCGCTGGACTTCAAGAGCCAAGGCACGCAGTGCTACAAGGATAAGAAGTACCGGGAGGCGATCGGCAAGTACCACCGTGCTCTCCTGGAGATCAAGGGGCTGTGCAGGGTGCTGGGGGACCCGGACACCAGCTCCAAGTCCCCATCCTCCCTCCTGTCCACCCTCAGCAAGTCCACCACGCTGACGGATGAGCAGAAGGGGGCCATGGAAAACGCAGAGCTGGAGTGTTACAACAGCTTGGCCGGTGAGACACACACACACACACACACACACACACACACACGCACGCACACACACACACACACACACACACACACACACACACACACACACACACACACACACACACACACACACACACTACACCTATCAGGTGTGTTTTCACCACAGGAAGATTGTGGGAATACTCCAGAGCTCATGAATGATTCATACACTGAGTCATTCTCAGGATTACCCCACAGTTCACCTCATCTCCTCTGATTTTCCTGTTATTTATTCATCTCCTGTCAAATCAATCTCTGTTTACTTTGAGTTAACTGTGTTTCTATGCTCCTGATGAATAATAAAACCCATTCATTGGCTCATCGGTCGCTTCTTCGTCTCTCTATATTCCAGCTTGCCTTTTGCAAATGGAGCTGGTGAACTACGAGCGAGTGAAGGAGTACTGTCTGAAGGTGCTTCACAAAGAGGGGAAGAACTTCAAGGCTCTGTACAGGTCCGGCGTGGCCTACTACCACCTGGGAGACTTCCAGAAGGCCCTGTACTACCTGAAGGAGTCGCACAAACAGGAGCCATCAGGTCAGGATGCACACTGAGCTATACTTTATTTTAATTATGGTAAAACTGCACAAAAAAGTCAGGGGGTCTGGACTTGTTTTGTCAAGAACCCCTGAATAATATCTGGATCAGACGACTGTGCAGCTTCTTTGGTCTAAAGATATTTCAGTCTGGAGCTTGAATTGTCTTTCATGTGAGCACTTGAAGGCCTCACGTTGGGTTCAGGGACAGGTAGCAGGGCTTTTTTTTTACCACTCGTTCTTCCATGAACAAGGTGCAGCAGGGACACGAGATAAAGAGGCAGATATGCATGCTAGGAGCTCATTAGTAGCTGCACAGGTAGCTTTAGAATTCAGGTAACGACTGCAGGTGATAAACATTCAGAACGACTGCAGAACAGGAAGAACAGGCGTGATGCAAAAATATCAAGAGTTGGCTGCAGACATTAGTGATACCGTTGATTAAGAAGATGGAGACTGGACTACACAAGGTCATAGTGACCTTTGACCACCAAAATCATATCAGTTCATCCTTTCGGCAAAGTGAATGTCTGTGTCAAATATTAATAAATTCCCTCCAGGTGTTCTTGAGATGTTGAAAAATGGGAAAGATGTGAGGTGACAGTGACCTTTTGCCACAAGACTCTTATCAGTTCATCGTTGGTACCAAGTGAATGTTTTTGCCAAGTTTGAAAACATTCCATCAAGGCGTTCTGGAGATATCACATTTTACGAAAATGGGATGTACGAGACGTCACAGTGTGACATTGAACTTTGACCTTTGGCCACCAAACTCTAATCACTTCATCCTTGAGGCCGAGTGAATGTCATGCCAAATTTTAAGAAATTTCCTCAAGGTTTTCCCAAGATATCGCGTTTACAGGTATTAGAAAGACATGAGGTTACAGTGACCTTGACCTTTGATGTTTGACTACCAAACTCGAATCAGTTTTTCATTGGTACCAAGTGAATGTTTTTGCCACGTTTGAAGAAATTTCCTCCTGGCATTCCGTGGATGTAATGTTAACATGAATGTGTGGAATTGGGGTCACTGTGACCTTTGATCCCTAAAATCGAATCAGTTCATCGTTGGTACCAAGTGAATGTTTCTGCCAAGTTTGAAACCCATCCGTCGAGGCGTTCCTCAGATATCGCGTTCACGAGAACGGGACTGAAAATCAGCTAAAACGACTTGTTGCTGCTCTTCTTTGTTCAAGGCGTCACAGTTTAGTTGAAGTGGAAGATTTATGACCCTCTTGATGAGCCGTTTCCTGTCCGAGCCGGAAATCGATCCCCTCTTTCCTGTCTCTGTTTTCCCAGACACCAATGTGATCCGCTACATCCAGCTGACAGAGATGAAGATTCGCCGAAACGCCCAGAGGGAAAAGAAAGAGGCAACATAAAAGCACCCGCCGCCCGATGGCTGCTGCCCCCGTGGTGAATTTGAAACCCGACTGTGTGACCTCAAACACCACGGGTCCGAGGTGCGGGCGTGAAAAACGCTGTTTGTTTGCTTTTTGCCTTGCACAGCATCCGGTTGCCAGTTTTTTTTTTGTGATTGAACTTCACTGTTGTGTGCTTGAAGTGTTTTATTTTTCCCTTTTTAACAACAACAACAAAAAGAAGAATTGTACCAGATATTGAGTTTCTGTTTCCAAACTTCTCTACTAGGAGTACGTTTTATCGAACTGATGCACTGCCAGTCCAAACATTGCACATACAGGCCAACACTTGTGATAGAGACAGGAGCAACGAGGTCCCCGCAGGGAGTCCAGCATGTCTGCAGGCGAGTGGAACTGAAAATTAGCACCTGCCCTCGCACAACATGTCTTCTGAACGCCGTGGTGTAAGTGAGTAACAGCCACCTACACTTCTGTCACCACACTCTGATTTTGGAAGTACTGTTAAAAAAAAAAAAAAAAAATTTAAAGTAAAAAAAAATTTTTACACTCTTGATTCTATCTGAAGTAAATAAAAGGTGCTTTCGGTTTCAAAATGCAGAGGCACGGACGTCAAGAGCACACGGTTGCTAATTGCAGTATGAATTTAAAGAGACATATCACAAATTGTAAATAGGCAACTTTATAAAAGTCAATATAATGGAGCTAATTGTGTTTACTGATGCCAAAACAAAGCACTTCATTCACAGCATTTACTGTATCTATTTCCTGTAAAGGTTTGCGTGTAATAAACGTGTCTATTGATTAAAATATTTCGTGGTTCTGCAGCAGTGGATTTCCCATCTTTATTTTCCTCATCCACTAAAGAAAATCAATGGAGACAAACTGACTGAAGCACATGTGTAAATAAACAAATGAAGCAAACTCGACTGAAATGATTTCATACCTTTTCATCTGGTAGCCACGGAGGTGATTCTCCAGAAACACAATCATCCTGATGACTTGTGTAACTTAAAAGTGGAGGATTTATGATATCACTACATTAGCATTCAGCTGGGTTACGGAAAAACTACTGGCATGATTTTCATCAAATTTGGTGGAATGGTGGAGCATCGACCAAGAAAGATCCTATCAAATTCTGGAGTGGATGCACCAGTTATTTTCTACTTTTTTTAACATTATAAAATAAAGAATTTGGTCTACTAAATGCAATAAATCTTACTTTAAAAACTCTAGTAAACCAATTGCCTCAAAAAAGGGAAGTAAATATAATTGTTGGTCTTAAGTTAAATTTTCCATCCACTTAATTTGATTTAAAATGTAGTTGTATTTACTTAATTTTGTTAAGTTGTTCCTAATGATACACACCCAGCCACTGTAGTCAGTTTTGTCCTTGACACACCTGACATTGTCTCGGCGTGAGAATTACACGTATGCAAACAGAGGCATGTAACACGACGGGCATTTTTGAGGAAACAGCAAACCTGGAAACTTCAGTATTCAGAGAGGCTACCTGTTGAGTCCCACATTTATTTTGTAATCTGTATAATTTTCCTGTCCGATGAACATAGTGACCTATTTTATATCTATTCTGCTCCCCCTAACATCAACAAATAGCATTGAATAAAATATAAATTATATATATGTATATATATATACATTTGTTTTTAGAGAAGGTACATTTAGATTCCTGAGCCACACTCCTCTCCAGACAGTGATGAACCATCTGTTGTTTGCCGCCATTAAAACTCAAGAGGAAGACGAAGGAGGAGGAGCTTTTAGAACAAGTCCTGTGTCTGCTCTTCAGGTGGAGGTGGGTGAGATGCCGCTGCATTTGAGACGCAAGCTCTTAACTTTGAACTATTGGGCCAATCTGCAAGGACATTCTGGAGACAAGCATCCAACCACAAAGGTGCTTCTGCCATGTTGGGAAAGTGAAAGGGCTAAACAGGACTGCTTTGCAAGGAGCAGTGAAAAATTTGCAAGAGATATGACGTTAAATCAGATAACATTCACTTCTACAGTACCGCTATCAGCAACACCACTTTGGCTATTTCCCTCAGTGTCAGTTGATGCAAAAATTTTGGACAAAACCTAAGCACTTAAAGATATTGATAATATTGCAGGAGTGGTTGAGGATAGACTACAGACAACATATCAATCATTTACCCCAGCATACACAGATGGGTCTAAAGATCCTAATACAGGTGGAACTGGTTTTGCGGTCACCATACCAACCTTGCAATATGAAGTCAAAAGGAGAACATTTGTCTGTTTATACAGTTGAGACGTTGGCCATTTTAACAGCACCGCAGTGGGTAGAGGAGTTTCAGATCAAAAAGGTCATCATCTGTTCAGATTCCAGTTCAGCATTATTGTCATTACAATCATTCACATTCCATAGCAGGCAGGATTTAATCAATGAAATATACGAAACACTGTTCCGACTTAAACATTTGGGTATTTTGGTATCATTCATGTTGGGGGGATAGAGGGATAAAAGGAAACGAAACAGCAGATAAATTAGCAAAGCAAGCCTTGGAATGTCAGCACAAGACATACATTTTATTCAGCAACACAGAAGCTAAATCAATAATCAAAAGAAACGTTATTAAGGAATGGCAGCACAGTTGGGACGCAGGAGACACAGGAAGACATCTTTACGCTATTCAGAAAGAAGTTGGCAGAGGGAGGACATCCAGAGGAAGCACCACAGAAGAAAACATATTAACCAGACTGAGGATTTGGACATACAAGGCTGAACAAAACAATGCAACTAATAAATAAACACCCAACAGGACTATGTGAGTACTGCAAAATAGCAGAAACTGTAGAGCATATCATTTGTCATTGCCAGAAATTCACACTCGACTGAGACAGGTTGAAGATGAAGCTGGCAGTAGAGGAAGTAAATTTAAAAGATGCATTAACCTTGGGTGCAGGAAAGGTACTACAATACCTGAAAGAAACAGGATTGAGTAAACGTATTTAGCGCACCTAATTGATACAACTATTTTTTTTTGGCATTTATTTTTATTTTATCTTGTAAAGGGATAGGTAATTCTGGTCCACACTCCAATACAGTAGGTGGCGGTAATGCACCTTTCGTTGGATGCCATCCGCCATAAAACTTAAAAGAAGAAGAAAAAGGAGGCGGAGGAGGAGGAGTTACAAGAAGAAGAAGAAGGTCGCGATCTGTGCTTCCAGTCTCTCTGTTCAACATGGCGGACACGGAGGGTAAGTGTGCAGCACGCTTTACAAAAAACATTTTTTATTTATCAGTTAGTCAAACGTGAACCGATATAAGACGCACAAACAGGATCTGTAACCGTGCAGACTCTAACCCCAAATACACGCGCTGTTTTACGCCTTTACCGCCAAACTTCTCATAGGAAAAAGTCACTTTAAGGATTGTTTGATGACACAAGTGTTGTTTAGGATTTTAATTCTGTTGACCGTTGTTGTTTCCTCTGATGACCCTCTGGTAGTTAGTTCGGCGTGTGTTTTACGCTGCAATCCGGTGCCGTTTGGTGGTGGTTGAGGTTTGTGCAGCCGGTGGGCCTTAACCAGGACCAGATCACGTCCCACGTGTGCAGGCTCACATTTAAAAAAAAAAACTTTCGGGCAGTTTGTGAGTCACTGAAACGGAACAAAGCGGATAAAACTGCTCAAATGAGACGTTTCAGGAGGGTTAAAGTCTCCCGAGTAGAACCGCGTGATTTTAAATTTGACGCGCGCGCGCGCGCTACAGCTCAGTCAAACTGTTATTGATCCTTTTATTGGTGATCAAAACCTGTTCAGTTTCCTGCGTCGAGCTCAGGTGGCCCACGTGCGTGTTCAGCAGTCTGATCGATTATCAGATGCTGGATGTTCAATTTCTGTACGAGATCTGAAGGCCTGTTAGCTCCTCGTGTTAGCTGTTAGCTCTGCAGGTTAGCCGCCTTGCACTGAAAACCACGTGTTGTAGGAAAGGCCACGTGGTCGACTTCTGTTCCTCCATACACATTTTTAAAATCAAGTTTTCCAATGCAGAAAACCACAAGAAACGGCTGCGTTTCGGTTTGTGTAGAAAATGAATTTTAAACGGACAATTTTAGGCATATCCATATAAATGTTTAATCTGGAAAATTTCATTTGATTAAAATCACCATGCATACCATACACTAAGTCAGGTTTTGATTTATTTATATTTGTAAAGTTTTTTTTTTTCTTGGGTATATTTAGTTTTTACTGGGTACCTTTTGATTTAAACGTTTTTTTTTTTTTTTTTTCCCTTTGATTTCAGCAGCATCAGTGAAGAAGAAGAAGAAGATGAAGAAAGTCAGTGAAGAAGAAGTTGGGGTGAGTTTGACGTTTTCACGGTGACAAATGGTTCAACAGCAGCTAATAATTTACTGTGTATGTTTTAGATCAGCAGCTAAAGCGGTTTGTTTTTGTTACACAGGAGATCCAACAAAGCGGAGACTTCTTCATCCAGCCAGAATCTAAAGTCCCCTCTCTGGACACTTCACAGTGGCCCCTCCTACTAAAGGTTGGTTCACAATATTATCTCATGAATGTGAATATAAACCTGCCCTTGTAGCAGTCTTGGTCATGTGACGTGATGAATTGGTTTATCCATTCTCTGAGTGCAGCTGTCGTGTCATAGTCTCCTGCTTCTGCTCCTGTTCTGGGGGCGGGGCCTCTCCACCGTGGTGACTGTCGTCCCGGCGTTCTGCCGGACGACCCGAAGCCTCGTGGAGAGAACGACTCAACTCGACAGCTGCCAAGACGATTTAACGTTCTGATCACATGCGCTAAAGACTTGAAAGAAAGCAGGATGATTTCCATTCATAAAACATAGGTATAGAGCTCATCAAACTTGTGGACGTAACATCACAGCATGCTGCTACTTCTTGTCAGTCCTCCTCATACAGCAAGCGCAGAAACGGCAGACTGAAGCCAACAAAGAAGTCTTAACGTCTTTCGTTTTTTGCAGAATTTTGATAAGCTGAACATTCGGACGGCTCATTACACTCCTCTACCGAACGGCAGCAACCCTCTGAAGAGGAACATCCAGGACTATGTCAGGTACCTTTTCAGGTCAAAGCTAAGCTAACACTCTAACATCACCTCTGAACACACACTGACGATCGCGTTTCCTGCTTCACCGGCAGGACGGGCTTCATCAACCTGGACAAACCAGCCAACCCGTCGTCCCACGAGGTAGTGGCGTGGATCCGCAGGATTCTACGGGTGGATAAGACGGGTCACAGCGGGACGCTCGACCCGAAGGTCACTGGCTGCCTGATCGTCTGCGTGGATCGAGCCACGCGATTGGTCAAGTCCCAACAAAGTGCCGGTACGACCACTTACTGTTTGTTTGGCTTAGGTGATGGCGTATAGATGTTAAAAATCTTAGGAGATGCCGGCGACAATGCTTTAGCTCCCGTAGTCTTACTCTGTTGTACGTTGTCTCCACCCGGCTGACAGGTGTGTCGGCACAGTAAAACCCAGCAGCCCCCCTCACTACTCTCTGTGTGTGTTGCAGGTAAAGAGTATGTGGGGATCGTTCGGCTGCACAATGCGATAGAAAGTGAACACACTCTGGCCCGGGTAAGTCTGACTGCGTCCGGCGCAGCTGATTGATCGATCTATTTCTGCATTAAAAAATATAAATGGTTTGAATTTAGGAGACTTATTAACACGCAGTGTTCGGTTGTAATCTGCATCTTCACCACTAGATGGCACTAGATGCTCCTTAAAGTTTAAGCTCAAGCTCCGCTGTTGAATATTTTTCAAGGCCTCTAGATGTGTTCTGATTGGCCCGCCGTGTGTGTGTCATGTGACCCTCCCCCCCCTCGGCTCACTCTTGTTGTGTCTGCAGGCGTTGGAGACGCTGACCGGTGCCCTGTTCCAGCGGCCACCGCTCATCGCCGCCGTCAAACGACAGCTGAGAGTCCGAACGATCTACGAGAGCAAGCTGATCGAGTACGACCCTGAGAGGAGGCTGGGTGAGCAGACTGACTGCATGTTTACCTTACAATATTTTTTGGATTTGTTTTTATGATGGGGTTAGAGGTCGCCGTGATGTCATAGCTCACCTGCCTCTGTGGTCGCAGGTATCTTCTGGGTGAGCTGTGAGGCGGGAACCTACATTCGGACTCTGTGCGTCCACATGGGGCTGCTGCTCGGGGTTGGAGGTCAGATGCAGGAGCTGAGGCGGGTCCGGTCCGGAGTCCTGGGCGAGAAGGTCAGCATCACTTCCTGTTTTGTCACGGAGGTCGGGGTTCAAAGTGTTGAGTCCAGTCCTGCTGCTCTGTGCAGGTCTGTCAATTAGACTTTGGAACAGAAATGGCAGCAGAGACGACGTCTCGCCCATTACCCTGTTCGAGACCGAACGCTCACCGTTGCTGACATCACACTGCTGACATCGTCATGTGTGACGTGTTTTTTTTTAAGTGTGTCTCTGCGGTTTCAGGACCATATGGTCACGATGCACGACGTGCTGGATGCTCAGTGGCAGTACGATCACAACAAAGACGAGACGTACCTGAGGAGAGTCATCTTCCCTCTGGAGAAGCTGCTGGTGTCTCACCGGCGGCTAGTGATGAAGGACAGCGCGGTGAGTCTTCCTCCTGAGGAACGAGCACCTGGCGGGCGCTGCTGCAGGTGTATTTTTTGTTGTGGTTGTTATTTTTTTATGAAGGAAACTCACCTTGGTGACTCGTCTGCAGGTGAACGCCATCTGTTACGGGGCCAAGATCATGCTGCCTGGTGTGCTCCGGTACGAGGACGGCATCGAGATGAACCAGGACATTGTCGTAATAACAACAAAGGGCGAGGCCATCTGTACAGGTAAGAAGCAGGTGGACCGTGTGTGTGTGTTAAAAGCCACATGATGAGTTAATAGATACAGCAGCTCTCGGGCCGTGATGACCTGTTATCTATCACCCTTTTCTGATGGCTTCAAGATTCATTGATCACCTTATCAGAGCCGATAAATGAGATTGTTGACGAGCGTGTTCTCGTGTTGTTCAGGGGTCGCGCTGATGACCACGGCGGTGATCTCCACCTGCGATCACGGCGTCGTGGCGAAGATCAAGAGGGTCATCATGGAGAGGGACACGTATCCTCGGAAGTGGGGTCTTGGACCGAAGGTACAGTTATTGATCACCACTGATTAGTTAAAAAAAAAAAAAAAAAAAAAAAACTGATCATGTTTAATCAATACTTCTTTTTTTGCAGGCGAGTCAGAAGAAGATGATGATTCAGAAAGGACTCCTTGACAAACACGGGAAACCAAACGGCAGCACGCCGCAAGACTGGAAGTCCCAATACGTCGATTACAGGTATGTCTCGGTCTGTGGAGGGGGCGTGGCCATTGCACAGGTGTGTTCAGGTGTATGAACTGCAGAAAGTTATCCCTCCCTGAGCTGACGTGCTCTTCGAGGGAGTCACTCTGCGACAGAAACTCTAAGGGTTCGAGCTTCTTCGCTCTGCCGGCGGCTCGGCGGCAGCTCACCTGAGAACAGTGAAGTCGTTGCGCTCAGCTGAACGCTGTGATGTCAGGCAGGAAGCGTTCAGTTTAAATATCACCAAACGTATAAAAAAAAAACTCGTTCAAACTATTTTTTTGTTTTAACAGCATCTCTAAAGTGAAGGAGGAATCTGATGATACTCCAGCCAAGGTAAACACACCTTTATCCAATTAACTAATCATCCGAGGACAGTTTAAATATCTATTGAGTCCTTCATACTGTTAGAATTGGGTTTTAATGTCATCCCAAGTTGTTTCATTGATCCAAAATGACTGTATAGACTATATGATTGTTGTGATCAGTGCGGTGACCTTTGACCTCTGACCTGCAGAGAAAGAGGGAGGCGACAGAGAGCGACGCTGACTCGCCGCCAACTGAGACATTGTCAGCAGATGAGATTAAAAAAGAGAAAAGGAAGAAGAAGAAAGAGAAGCGGGCGAAAATGGACGAGGCTGAGCCGGAGGAGGCGGCGGCGGAGCCTGACACAGAAGTAAGTTAGGGGGTCGTCGTGTACAAAATTTCTTTATAAAGTCAGTTACAATGCAAAATATTAATCGACTTGTTTGTCCTGCAGGTCACAGAAAGTGCCAAAAAGAAGAAAAAGAAGAAGAAACCGAAGGAAGACGAGACGTCGGAATGATTATGGACCAACATGTGAACAGAGAACTGAGACTCCGCCCACATCACATCTGTTTGGACACAAAGCATTCTGGGAGTTTAATAATGGACTGCATGAAAGCAGAAAGAAGAGGAGCGTTGTTTTTTTTTTTTTTATAAATCTTTAGTTTTTTTTTTTTTTTCCAGCTGTAAATAACTGAACAGGAATCCTGTTTGTAATTTCAAAATAAAAGTGTTTTCTGTATGCGTCATCTCGAAACGTTTCAGTTTGTGCAGATAAAAGATGTCAATCAGAAGTTTTCTGCTGGAAAAGTTTCTTAAAACACCTTTAAAAAATCTAAACTTGAGCTCAGTGTTCATCTGATTTACAAACCGCCTCTAAGGATATTTATTCTGAAATATTGACATGAATGACAAATATTGAGGTAACATAATTTGTGACCTTGTAATCTTCACATCAGCTCGGTTTGACTTGAACAGGCTGGGGTTGGACACAAACGGGGGTCGGAGAGGATGTTTTATTTTGAAATTCCACCCCCATCGAAAACTTGGATCTTATAAAATTCAGCTGCATGATAAAGTGACAGTATAAAATGCAGCAGATGATTGGTGTTCTATAAAACTAAACAACATTCAGTTGTATTTTGTGTAATTTCTACTTTTCAAACACTTGATATTTTACCTGTAAATATCTCATTTTACCCATCATGCAGCAGTAATCAGTTCCTCCAGAAAGGCACTCTGTGAAATATGATATATCTTCTATGTTTAATCATTGCCCACCTGCTGACCTGTTAATAAAACCATGTGATTTGTTGTTTTGGTCAGACACAGTGACAGGTGAGTGGGTCTCCATGCGTGCCTGTGATCACCCGGACTCTATGATTGGTCAGTTTCTGCAGGTCGGCGATCAGCTGCAGCAGGCGAGGACTCGGTTCATAGACGACCCAGCTGGGGTCGGCCGGGTCGGGTCTGTAGTACGAGTCCAGAACCTCCAAGGTGTCTAGGTGCTGCAGCTGCCGCAGACACAGGAAGTCCTCGTCCGACACGTGGTTATGTCTGTAACGCGAGGTGACGGAAAGCAGGTCACTATGGAAATCAGCTATTCAATCTTAAAATGAGTTATTGAAATAATTCCAGATTTTAAACGAAGCCCAGGTGTGAGCGGCTCACCTGATCCGCAGTGTCCTGAGGTGAGGGAACAGCTGTGGGAGGAGTCTGACCAGTTTGGAGGAGGAGCCCCATGGCTCCAGGTGCAGGTGCTCCAGGTGAGGCACTCTGCCTGAGACCACCTGCAGGTCTTCAGGCTGCAGGTCCACGCAGAGTGTCAGGTCGACAAGGGACGACGGGAGGAAGTCCGCGTACGCCGGCAGAGGATGGCCTCCTATTGGTCAGAGACGGAGGTCGTATGACATCGTATCAGGTCCGACAGGTAGGAACACTAGAGTCACAGCAGACTCACCGTGCACGCTGAGGCTGCGGAGGTGTGGCAGTGATGTCAGCCATGTCTGCAGGTGACAGATGGGTCCAGGTACGGAGTAAAGGTGGAAGATTGACAGGTTGCGGAGGCGGGACAAAGGCTGCAGAACTTCTTGCGTCACCATGGCGTCATAATTCAACAGCTGCAGGTCAGACAGCTGCAGAGCGGCGCCACCTAGTGGAGGCCAAACACAACACACCTGTGTTTCTACCTGTCGTCAGAACTCACCTGTCACCCAGGATCACTCCATCTGCTGGTTCTGGTTCTAATTCTAATGCTACCTCTGTATCATCCAGTTCTGTTTACCTTGGAGGTGGGTGGGACTGAAGAAGTCATGTGACAGCGTTCTGTAGGTGATCATGGTCCAGGACAGGTGTCTGAGCTCTGTCAGGTGAGTGAGGACACCGCTGAGCTTCGGGACTCTCAGGCTGCCATCATGATGCAGCAGCAGAGAGGTGAGACGGGTCAGCTGACTGACCGCAGCCAGCAGGTGAGAGGCGGGACAGATGAGCTGCACGTTGCACAGGCTGAGCTGCGTCAGCTGGTGACTCAAAGGCATCAGGAAGTCCAGGCTCTTCAGCGGTGTGGAGCAGGAAGTGATGGAGAGACGCTGCAGCTGGAGGAACCCTTTTAGCTCGCCGATTCCCGCCTCTTTCCAGTCGTCCAATCGCAGCGCACCGAGAGCCGGAAGCCAGGTGAGCAGCTGCTTCAGGTCCTTCCGCTTACCCGACCGCACCGATACGCTGCCCACGTACCGCTGAGCCAGGCTGCGCCAGAACGGACGGTTGTAGCGCGAGAGGTGCCGCAGCACGACGCTGAAGCCCAGCCAAAGGGGGCGGGACTTATCCAGCAGGTGTTTGAAGTACAAACAAGTGCAGCGGACACTCAGTTTATCCCTCCAGGACAGGAAGCTGAACACCTGCAGCCACAGTTCGGCAGGAAGCTCCAGCGCTGACGCCATCAATGAGGTCACACTTATTGATTATCAATGACGTCTGACCACTGAATGAATCGATTTTTGATGAGCCCCTCTGTCTGATCGACAATCTCCGTATCTGCGAGTCTTCTTCTGCTACTTCCTGCATCCGGGAGCAGAGAGTGTGTGTGAGGAGGAGATGTCTCACTCTAACTGTTTCTGCTCAGCTCAGGTTTCTTATTAAAGATGATGCCACTCAAAGGCACCTTATTCATTAATATTTACATTTCAATTTATATTATCATCATGATCAATTTCTAAACTTGTATTCGTCCTTACAGAATATTTAAAGTTACGATCTCAAAAGATTGTTTGGTCTTTGGCGGCTCCTGTTGTGATCAGCTGTAACTGCAGCTATGTTTTTTTTTTTTTTTTATCTTTGCCTGTCAATCAAACAGACGCTGAAGCTTATTTTCTAATTAATGATGGGATTATTTTCAGATGTACCACCAGAAAACTAATAAGAAGGAGTGACTTTAGCTGACAACACCGAAATAACGAGTGGAAAAAATTTATAGACTTTGTGTTTAATGAGTTGAATGGGAGTCTATGGAGCCGACCTCTAGTGGCACTCTGTGGTATTGCAGTTTAAGGCACTTCTGCATCAGCCTCATTTTTCAGATCCGCAGGCTTCGTCCACTTTTATATAAAGTTCAGGGTGGGAACTGACCCGCTTTTTGGGCCAGCCTCAAGGGACCATTTAAGGAACTGCAGTATCTCCTGCAGTTACTGCTTGACATTTGTTTATTTAAATTCAAACCTTCACACAATTGTAAAAAACTCGACTTTAAAAATAAGTAAAAAAAAATCCGAATTATATTTATTTTATTATCATAAAAATGTTGACATCTTTTTTTGTAATTATAATTAAACTCAATCGGACAAAGATTTGACATGTTTGACAGGAGGTCTCGCTGTTTTTTGTTTGTGGTCTGAATAATAAAATGTTAAATTTTTAATAAACTGGTGTGACTACAGTCAGAGTGTATCATCAAACTGTTTCTGCTCTCCAACACCAGACAGAGTGAGACCTCTTCACTATACAACCTCCTCAGTGTTTGAACGTCACTGACAGTAAATTACGTGAAGTCGCTCCGCCTGTCAGACAATAAAGATAACAGTATCTTAAGTGTTAAAAGTAGTTTTATTATTATTAATTCCTACAAAAACAACAAATAAATTTGATTTAAAAATCTGTCTACATTGGAATGTCAATAAAGATTCACCTTCAAATTAAAAGAACATATTTACACGTTAAAAACTAAAAAATAACAACAGGACATTGAATTAACGATCAATAAAAATAACTGAAATAGGTGATGAATTACTGGAAGAATTTAGACAATTGATGAAGTTATTGATCAACAGGAGGCGCCACCGCGCCGATGAGGAGAATCACCACAGAAGAAGAACAGGAAGCGGAAGAAGAAATGGAAGCATGAATTTAGCCCGCCGCGTGGGCTTTGAGTCGTTATTGATCAGATGGAAGGTGAGTGAACATCTGCAGACTGATCAGATGATCGATTATTGATCCACATCACAGCTGGACGTCACTGAAACGGGTTAACTGCTCAATTTATTTCATTTTAATTAATCTGAAACCTACACGAGGCTCCACATGGGAGCCAACTCGCTGATCAGCTGACATATTGATCTGAGCGCTGATTGGCTCAATTATTCCTCATTGAACAGATTACAATAGAATCTTTTTTTAAATTATTATTATCAATCATTTGTTCTGCAGACGGATCAGCTTTTAACTTGCAGATATTTTCATCTACTCTTTTATTGATCTGTAAAATATCAGTTACCTACAAATATTAAGATATAGTCCACGTGACGTCACTGACGAACAGTGACGAACTGAAAAAACCCATCCCTAACTGACTTGCAGGTTGAGGGTCACCTGTCATTCTTTCCCTGTTTGTTTTTTCTGCATGAAATGTTTTGTTCTTGTTTTTCAAATAAATAACTCCCAACAAAAAACTCTGTTCTCAGGTGAGTCAGGTGACATCACAGTGACCTCAGCAAACAGGAAGTGCTCTGCGGTCACTGGAAGTGCCAGAAAGATCAAAGACAATGCGGCCGACTGGCACAACCTCATGGTGAGGTGGGACAAACTGAGCGAGGACGGTTTTAACCTAGCGTCCAACATCGTCAACATGAGACGGTGAGTTTAGTGTCGTTATTTACATCCTATCCTTTTTAGATTTATGTGTTTAGGTTTGTTTGTTTGTTGTGTGGCTGTCTGCTCGGTGCTGATGGTAAATGTCGTCAGTCAGGGCTGCTGTATTGACAGAAAAAGAAGAGTTTTTATGAGTTGTCCCAGGATGCACTGTTTCTGACACCGAACCCCCGGCTCTTCTCTCTTCTTCAGTTCTCAGAGCGACCGGCTACTGGTGGACGATTATTCAACACCTCCATCAGCTCTATCAGCTGCGTCGCAGCAGACGGACGGCACTGAAGAACTGCAAGAGGAATGCGGCAAACTGCAGAACATCGTCGACAGAATGGTGAAACATCGTTTACCTTCATTTAACAGTCATTGTCACACTAAGCCCCTCAGCCCCTGGTGTTTATCGTCTTCACGTTGTCGTCGTCTTCTTCTTCCCTACAGGTCGCCGTGGTGACGAAGATGGAGCGTCTGATGACATCACAGCGAGGCGTTCAGGACCTGGAGGAGTTTCAGTTCGGACCTGACGGAAGAAAATGTCCTCTGTTTCACAGCTGGACCACCAAACAGTTCGGTGGGTCCACTTGCAGCACACCTGAGTGATGTCATCACACACACCTGTTGCAGAGGACTCGTCTCGTGTCTGATGTTTGTTTGTTTGTTTCAGGGGACTTGTCCCATGTATGATGTTTGTTTGTTTGCCTATCTGTCTTGTCTCAGAGGACTCATCTCGTGTCTGATGTTTGTTTGTTTGTTTCAGAGGACTTGTCCCATGTATGATGTTTGTTTGTTTGTCTGTCTCTCTCAGAGGACTCATCCCGTGTCCTGTTGGACGCCTTCAGTCAAGAGCTGCGGTTGAAGCAGACCATCCTGCAGGAAATCGCCCACACGGTGACCTCTGACCTCTGCATGGTCTACCTGTCCTGCTGGCTCCACCAGCCCTTTGTCCCCTCCCAGACCAGACTGATGCTGGAGGCTCTGCTGCTGGAGACCGGGCACCGCCCTCTGTGAGGTCATCTGATATCCAGTCATGTGATCAGGGTTATTGCTGCAGCTGTTCGAGCTAAGATAGGCTAACCAGGAAGTTTCTGCAGCCTGAATCTTATTGTGAATATTTACTGAAGTTTATTTATTGATTTCTGACCTGAAATAAATGTTTGACAATGTTTTTCAGAGTTTGTCGGAGCTCAAACGTTTTAGTTGTTTCCCTTCTGGTCCGTTATGACGTCATGTCACCAAAGTGAACTGACTTCCTGCTTCGTAAGAAGAGGAAGTGGCTGTAATCATCAGGCCAAGTTTGTCACATGAGTTTATTGGAGGAACATGAAACATGTTTGTTGAGTTCTGCACTCGAACAATCACATGACAAATTAATTGAGTCTGATCTCCTCCAAACTGTTTTCAGTCCGTCCTCACGTCGGCTCTCCAAACATTCGTTTAGTGTGAAGTTTTATAAAAAGTAATAAAATAGTGCAACTTTTTTAAGCTTTGT
This sequence comes from Brachyistius frenatus, assembly GCF_029030835.1. Taxonomy (NCBI): domain Eukaryota; kingdom Metazoa; phylum Chordata; class Actinopteri; family Embiotocidae; genus Brachyistius; species Brachyistius frenatus. Next base: position 910,267 of record NW_027210701.1, read on the forward strand.
TTTTCATATTTATCTACATATAAACATTCAACTAATCGGCTTCTACTTTTAAATGAACAAAGTCCAAATATGGAAACACTGAAAATAATAATAATAATAATAATAATAATTACAAAAAAAAGTTTACAAATTTACAACCACTCCAGATTCCTTAAAAACCAGCAGCAGGAGCCGCTGATGACATCATCACAGGTGAGAGCTGAACGCACCAATCAGTCGAGGAGCCGAGACGAGACACGACACAACACGACGGCGCTTCACTGGTCACAAACTGATTGTCTGGTCTGCAGAACAGAACGAGTTAACCGGAGATCAATACTGATCGATCAGCTTATTTATAGGAACCAGACGGTTTACTGCTGATAAGGAGAAACAACACCTGATGGACAGGAAACAGTCTGATGGAACAGCCTTTAAACGGTGAATATGAGGAGTCTGAAAGAATGTGAAGTCCGGTCTCTGAACGCAGCTCTGACGTGTGATGAAGATCTGTAACGCGTGTTTAAACGGGAACTTCAGACTGAACGAGAAAGAACTCGGCGACACGTCAACGAGGCGACGGTCGTCAGGTGTTCATCAGAAACATTTTGAACAAGTCAGAGTTGGATCACCAGCTGGCGCCCCCTGCAGGCTGTTGTTGTCATGGTACCCACAATTATAATGTCCAGGTTGTTAATGACTGACAGCTGCTCTCCAAGATCATTGCGGGTCCGGTTGTTTCAAGTTCGAGTGTCGCTCATAGCGTCCTATAAATACCACCTTAAAACTCTCTCTGTTGTGGTCCAGATCTGTCTGGGTTGTATTAAAGGTTTATTGAGGAGCTTTAGCTCCATCCGATGCCTCGATGCCCAGCAGGGCCTGGACCGCCTCCAGGGGGACCCCCTCTGGGGTCTGGATGTGCATGGTGGTTCCGTCCGGTCCGTTGACGATGACGATCCCGTCCGAGCCAGGCTCTGCCAGCTGGACCGTCAGCCCCTCGGTCTGGATGTAGATCTCCTGGCCCTCCTGCAGCTCTTTAGACTCGGATGGGTCCGCGGTGCCGGATTCAGACTGGGAGCAGTCCGTCTGCTGAGACGGGAACGTGGTGGACCCAGGTGTGTCGGTGGACTCAGACGACTGGACAGATCCAGACTCAGACGACTGGACAGATCCAGACTCAGTCTTTGTGTCTGTGGTTCTGTCTGGACCAGAACCCAGAGCTTTCTCCAGCTCCGTCATCTGAGCTGCGATGTCAGCGGTGCTCAGGACCTGGTCCGGCTGTGATGACAGAGACCCCTCCTTCTGGTCCTCACTTGGGGTCACCTCCATGGGCGTAGCAGGAGGCGGAGCCTGGGTGGAGGTGGTCTTAGCAGGGGTGGAGCCTGAAGAACTGTGGGGACGGTGAGAAAAACATTCAGACCTCAGGAGACCAGATCAGCCCTCTACACCTGGTCCAGGTGTGATAGATGCACAACACACTAAATGTTGGGGAAACAGCTTCACACCTCTGGGGTCACCTGAGCCACCTGCACTCAGAGGACAGAGGGTGAGATCAGCTCACCTGGAAGCGGAGTCAGCAGAGGTGGTCAGCGGTTTGGATCCAACTAGAGTCCCCAGAGGGGACACAGAGACCGAGTAGGACTTCGGAGAGGAGGTCACCGGGGTCACAGAGGTCACCAGGGTCACTGTTGTCCCACCTTGGAAAAAAAGACGTGAGGATGTGAAGCAGGTTCGATTCAACATGTTGAACTTCAGCAACAGTAAGAAGTGTTTAGTGTGGAGCAGTAATGAAGTACACATGCAGTACAGGACAGATACAGTGCAGTACAGATACAGTACAGGTGTAGTAGTTGTACCTGTTCTGGGCGTCTCGATGCCATTCTGGTGAACAGGAACAGGAACGCTGTTCTCCATCTTGAATCTCTTGGACGGCGGCAGCATCTTGGAGTTCTGAAGAGAGAATCAGACTGAGCCGGGTTTTTATCAGACTACAACAGATCCGGGTTCTGGTGTGCGGGTAGTTGTAATGGAACCAGATCCAAATAAAAAAAGGATCAACGTGGAACCAGGACTCTGCTCTCTAACTGTGGCTTTACCTCCATGTACCGGACGTTCTTGTGGGTCAGACTGGAGCTGGGAGACGCTCCAGGAACCACCTTCATCCGGTTCACTTCGTCCAGGATCCCCAGAGATCTGGCAACCTGAAACAGTCCAGGACCAAACAAAGACCTGGTCACTTGACCCCCGCTGCGTACGACCTGCAGTAGGAGGTTTGTGAAGACACATGGCGGACTCTCTCACCTCGATGTTCCTGACCTCCAGCGGCGAGGCTCCGCCCTGCGGGCTGCTGATATACTCCTGGGCTGCCTGTCTCACTTGAGCCTGCAGGGACTCAAACTCACGGTAGATGTCAGGGAAGCGGGTCCGAGCCAGACCACCGCGCTCCACCTGAAACAGGCCGGAGGACACAAGACAGTTTCTCTGAAACAACTGAGACGAGAACATGTCCACTGGAACCTGGAGGGAGGTGATTGGTGGAACAGCCGGATCTGAACCTCAGCTGTTCTGTGATTAAACATGTGTTCGTGATTTACTGATTGATCGATGCGTACCTTCGCCAGGAGCAGCTCCCACAGACTCAACACTTTGGTCAAACGAGGAAGAACAATGTCCATCAGCTCCTCATCCTCGCATTGCCCCACCAGCTGTGAACGATGCACGGTCGTCATGGAAACACCAAACACGCATTTGGAAATCAGGTCATTACATCACATCTTTAAAGAAGACCTTTACTTTGAAAATCCATTTGATGGCTTCCTTTTTCTTACCTCCTGCAGCCGGTCTCGCCTCCTCTCTGCCTGCTGCTCTGCGGTTACTGTGGCGACGCCAAGCTTCGGAGGTCGACCACGACGACCTCGTCTGCTCACGAGGCCCACTGCCACCTAAGAGAGTCAGCCAGTCAGATTCACCGGTCAGATACCTAAATGCTGGTCACCAGTGGATGTTTTCTGTGTCATCTCACCTTAGGAGGCGGTCCCAGTGGTCGGCCCCGCCCCCGGCCCCGCCCCCTTCCTCTCCCTCGTCCCCGAGGCCGGCCGGGGCCGCGGTGATGGAGGCCCCTGAGTCCGACAGATGCTGCTGGACCCCCCTCTACCTGCAGACAGACAGAAATGTAACTAGTTAAATCAACTAGTAACTCAGATTAACCAATCAGCAGTAACCAACTACCTACTAACTAATTAATTAATAAATAGCAAGCCAAATGAGACATTAACTCTTTAAATATTAAATAACCAATAACTAGTAACTGATAATTAACCGATTACCACCAGTCAGTTAACAGCACAGTAAATAACTAATGAAATTTGTGTCTCACTCGGTTTGTTGCCATGGCAGCAGGTTTGTCCTCCTTGCTCTTTTCCTCCTCCTCCTTTCTGACAGCTCCTGTGTTTGTCTCTTCTGATTGGCTGTCATCTCTGAGGGGGCGTGGCATGCTGCTGGGCGTGTCGATGGACAGGTCGGGCTCTCCGTGGGTCGGGTTCAGTTTATAGTGTCGATTCAGGCCTCCGGGACCGATGTAGGCCTTATCGCAGGTCTGGCAGCGGTGGGACCGGGACTTGTGGCTGTAGGTGAGGGACGTGGAGCTGCCGGGGGTGGGACCGTCCTTCCTCCCACCATCCTCCTCCTCGCTCATGTCGGAGTAGTCGTCAGAGTCGGACTGGTGGCTGTCGGCCAGGTCCTCAGTCTTTATGAATTTGTAGTCTTTGGCTTTGTACTTGGGGGGTCGGGAGACCCGGCCGGATCTGGTTTGGACCTTCACCACCTTCTTGTCCCTCTTCTTCACCTTCTTCTCCTTTACTGCAGGGGGCGCGGCCATTGTGACGGGGCGGGCAGCAGCAAGTGTGGCGGTCTTTGCCGGGGCCGCTGCAGGTGGTATGACGGGACTTTTAGAGGCGGCAGTGGTCAGGCAGTTAGCGGGACTTTTAATTCGCGGAATGCAGATGGTTTTAGTTGCGGTGGTAGGCGGGGTCTTAATCATTGCAGGTGGCGGGGCCTTAATGAATGTAGGGGGCAGTGTCTTAACAGTGGAGGTCATCTGGGCTCTGATAGAGGGCGTTGCAGGTTTCTGTCCCAGACAGGAAGTAGCTCCTGCTGATGTTGTCTGGCCCGTCAGTTTGTGGACCAATGGTAGCAGAGATCCGACGACGGGGGCGGGGCTCTGCAGCAGCAACTGGATGGGCGGGTCCCCTGGATTCTGCTGCAGGAAGAACTGCTGACCCTGCTGACCAACCACAGGCTGGATGTGGATGATCTGAGTGCTGCCATTGGCTGACAGCTTCACCTGCGGTTGAGTGACAGCTACAGTTTTCTGTTGGGGGGCGGCGCCAGACTTCACTTCCTGTTTGGGAGGCACCTGGATCTGGATCCTGACAGGCTCCGACTGCAGGGACAGAAACATGAAACATTGTCCTTGTCATTATGATGACTTCATGATAATGATGAAAGCTCAAAAATGTAATTCTGAAACAGGAAATCAAAAGTATTAAGTTACAGAAAATAGTAACATCAGTTATTACTTTTGAACTAGTAGTCCTTAACCTATTACATTTCAACCTTCCCAAATCTGCCTGCGATGCCTCAGTTTGAGACCCACTATCAGGTTGTTGTGGTGATGCTGGAGCAGAAAAACAAACAGCAGCAGAGAGGAGGGTCTGTCTGGACCACCTGGACCAGGTGATGCCGTTTCAGTCCAGGCTAAACCGGACAGACCTGGAACCCCTCTGTGTTTGACCCACCTTCTTCTGGACCACCTGGACCGAGCTGCCCGTCTGCAGGGCGACCTGTTGAGCGACGCTCTTCAGCTGCTGGGAGGCGTTGTTTGGGGTGGTGGTCTTTACGGCCTGCTGGGCGACCTGGACCTGCTGGACCTGGAGCTGGACCTGCTGCTTCTGGATCTGCTGGGGGACGTGAACCTGCTGCTGGGACTTGGTGACCTGGTTGATGACCTGCTGCAGCTGGCTCGGGTCCAGAGCCGTGTTGTGGACCGGCACGGTTTTGAGCAGCTGGCTCTGCTGCAGTAGCTGGACGGCCTCGGTGTCGGAGACCTGGACGATCTGCTGCTTGCTGAGCTGGTCCAGCAGAGCCTGCTGCTCCTCGGCCGTCAGTCCGGAGCCCTCCACTAGGCTGCCGTCTGGCTGAACGTAGATGATGGTAGTGTTGCTCAGGTCTGTGAACTCTGTATCCAGCAGGTTGCTCTGTTCCTCCGAGCAGGTCTGTAATAAGTCCGCCAGCTGAGCTCCAGACGTGGCCGATACGCTCTCCCCGGGCTGACAGCCCTCAGCACCGGACACGGGAGGTGAATTCTCTCCAGTCTGACCGCTCTGTTCGCCAGCGGCTGTCAATACCTTCTCCTCGGGCTTGGTGATCTGGGCGGGGGGCGGTGACGGTAAACTGTCCAAGGGTTGGGCGCACAGGTCGGCGGGGGGCTCAGCCGCGGCCCCCGGCGGTTCCGTGGCTGTTATTGTTCTGGTTGCACTGCTGTCATCCTCGCTGTCCGCCATTTTGGCTGTGAGGTTAGCAGTTAGCTCCGACTGGGGGCCGGTCGATAGATCAAATCCACCGAATCGTCGATCGATTTCACCGAATAAACACTTATTTTTAATACCTGTGTGTGCAGGAGAACAAAACGCTCCGCGGGGATGACGGACAACATTAACGGGAGCGGGTATAACGGGAGCAGGTAACGGTTAGCGGGGGGGAATTTTAAACTAGCCTTGCTTAGCCCTCAGCGGGAGCGGGAGCAGGCACTTCCTGGACCGGATCTTCCACCGGACCGGATTCACTATTTTCATTTTAACATTTAACGTTAAATTATTTTATTAAAATGTATTTCATATTGGAACTATTTAGATAATACAAAGAAAATATTTGTGCTGAAATTTTCTATAAAATAAAATTCACATTTAAATAAAAAACATTTCTTCAAAGCTTTTCAAAATAAAATGTACTATATAAATATTATGAACAATATATTCATATCGTTCATATATTATGAACAATATATTCAGGTTTTTTTTTTCAATTCACAGAGAGTAGCCCAAAAATTCAACAGTTTAACATGAGCCATGGCTTGACGGAAGAACTCTCTTTAACAGGAAGAAACCTCCGAGATAACCAGACTCAGAGGTGGAGAGCATCTGCATGGAGAGGTGGGAGTGAGGGGAGAGCAGAGAGAAAAGAACAGCATAAACAAAACAACAGGAGAGAGAAGCCAGTCATTAATGTGATGCAACAATGTCATATAAATTTTAACGTTGAAAATGACAGGTCATCCAGGCCTTTATGTCTTTTAGACATTCTTCCAGTTTCACTAATTTTGTCTCCTCTGGTTTCATAGGAAGATATAACTGGGTTTCATCTGCATAACACTGCAAGTTTATGCAGAGTAAAGGTTTGAGTAAAGGTTTAATTACAGCAACCTGAAAAGCCTGTCCATAAATGTAGATTAAAATAATCTAATATGGATTTTTTTAATTAGCGGTAAAACATCAAAATTTCAGGTGGTTAAACAACTGGAGTGTTGTTGTTTTTTTGTCGGTTATATTTATTTATTTTTTTACTTTACTTTTCTGTGTTTGTATAAAATTTAAGCTATCTGCAGATATTTATTTAATAATCAATACTAGGCTAATAATTGTCACATTTACGCAGAAATCCTTACAATAAGTCGAATTTGTAGAGGAAGTATTCCACATACTCATATTAACTCAGCTGTTTTTAAATGATTTTGAAGGTGGGATCCAGTTTCCGGGTTTTCTTGGCAGCAGTCACTGAGGTTCCACTTCCTGTCATTCATTTTTTTTATGTTTGTATGAATTAATTCCTGTGGATGCAGATGGAGTTCAAACTCGCAAGTGAGACAGCGCAGTCTGTTTTTAGCGGTTGGAGGCTGGAGGAGTACAAAATAACACAAAACAAAGCAGAGTCTCGGGGTACAGCACTGTGACGCCAGCAGGTGGCGCAGTTTGAGGACAGCCTCAGTGTGTAAGCTGTCAAGACAGAGGGCGATGTCACCTGTCCGCTCTTTAACATCCTGCTACAACAAAAACATCTGGACAACCGTCTGACCGACCCTTTGCTGTCAGCTCTCAGTAAGTGCCTCACGGTCTTCTTCCCGTTGCTAACGTTAGCCCGCTGCTAACTGATGCTAGCCAGCCCGGACTCTGTCTTTGAAAAGCCTATTCACAAACAACGCGGTGTGTGTTTGCTATTGTTGACAGGCTGTTGTTTTGGGGGATGTTTACTGTCAGCTGTCATCTTCTAAAACACGCTGTCGAGCTAACGTTAGCCGTGTTGTCAGACGGCGTCACACCAAACTCCGTTAAACGAATGCTCAATTTAATATTTCTCTCAGTTTTGTCAGCTCTACATTTACCGCCAGCCATAATGATGAATTCCTAATACGTCAGTACACTATTTTGCTTCATTCGGGTTATGTCACCAGACAGCGTTTGAATCATGTTACATCGGTTAATCTAAATAATTATGTTACGTTTTTATCTGGCTGTTCGTTACCGCCCTCCGTGTCTCTGGTAAGGGGATAATAGTGGACACGCCGCAGATGAATCCTAAAACATGAATTTATATAGTCGTAATGCCGAGTCATGTTATTTCAAGTGAATCCCAATGACTCTCAAATTATTGTCCTTACAGTGTTGTATATTGTCAGATAATTACCAAAGGATTCGTAAACAGTTGCTATTTCTAAGCGAGTTTGGCGCAAAGGAGCATACACCTGATCAGGAAGCAAAACGCTCATGGCGTTCGCCACACCAAACTTCATTAAACAAACTGTCAGTTTAGTTTCTCTCTTCATTGAAGCTAAAATACGTTCATTGCAATACAGAACATGATATGTGTTAGAGTTTGGAGAATGTCTATTTAATTCGGTTCATATTTGGTCCACCAAAGTGCTTTTAAATTTTATAAAAAATCTCAGCTGTTTACGTTGGTTCATGTTGTTCGGTGTCGCCCTTCTTTTGAAGTGTTTTTGATTGGAGATCTGAACTGGCTTGTAGGTTGAGCTGAGTCCACTTAAGGAGCACCATGGCAACACAACCGAGCCCGCAGTCGGTCCTGAGGGAGTTCTGTCCGCTCTACTACCTGCTGAATGCCATTCCTGCCAAGGTACTGACCCGTTCCAAACCTGGCCAAAACTCAAACCAAGGTACTGACCCGCCCCAAACCAGGCCAAAACCCAGGTTAAAGTACTGACCCCTCCCAAACCAGGCCAAAACCCAGGCAGAGGTACTGACCTGTTCAAAAGCAGGTCAAAGCACAAACCGGGGTAGTGACCCCTTCCCAATCGGACCAAAACACACGTCAACGCACTGACCCATTCTAAACCAAGCCAGGCTTCCAGGCGTTGCCGAGGTGATGATATTCTCGTTTTAAGTATAGAAGATGAAGATGAAGACTGTGTGTGTCCCTGCAGGTCCAGCGGGGGTTCAGGTCCGTCCTGGTCTACCTGACGGCTCTGGACAGCAGCAACGACTTCCTGGCGGTGGGCAGCAGCATCGGCATGCTCTACCTGTACTGTCGTCGCCTCGCACACATGAACAAGTACAGCCTGGAGGTCAGAGCTCTTCTTCTGTGGTGCTCATCAGTGACAGCCCCCAGTTCTCAGTATCCCAGAATGCATTGTGCTGCAGTGGTGTGTTGAGGTTCTTTTTGTTTGTGTGTAACAGGGAAAGTCTGACGCCATCACAGCTGTGAAGCTGCTCAGCTGTTTTGATGACCTGGTTGCCGCGGGAACAGCTTCAGGTCGGGTGTCAGTTTTCCAGCTGGTGTCTCCACTTCCTGGTCGCAACAAGCAGGTAAGAAGGTCAACAGGTGTCACTGCAGGAATTCACCTGTCTGTCTCTCTCTAACTCACCTGGCTGTCTCTCTGCAGCTGAGGCGTTTCGATGTGGTTGGCCTCCACAAAGGCTCCGTCACGTCTCTGGCCTGGAGCGCCAACGGGATGAAGCTCTTCTCTGGAGACGATAAGGGACGAGTGGTGTTCTCTGCTCTGGACCTGGACCAGGTGAGCATACCAACAATACAGCACGGTTCCTACGGTGATAAGACACGGCAGCTGACTGTGTGTGTGTGTGTGTGTGTGTGTGTGTGTGTGTGTGTGTGTGTGTGTGTGTGTGTGTGTGTGTGTGTGTGTGTGTGTGTGTGTGGTCCAGGGGGTGTGTAAACCTGTGTTGCTGCTGGAGGAGTTCTCAGGTGTGGTCCAGATGGAGTACAGTCACCAGGTGCTGCTGGTCTCAACGCAGCAGAGATCTCTGCTGTTCTGCACACAGAGACAGGAAGTCCTGCAGTTAGGCTCCAAGCCCCGCAAGAGGTGTGCTATATAACATGTATCATACAGCACCCAGGTAACACACAGGTAACACGCAGCACACAGGTATAGTAACAATCAACACACCCCAAACGTGTGCAATACAACATACAATCCACAGTACATGTTCGAGTAGTTGGCAGACAGCACTTGACAGTTGTTAGTACTGATACTCGTTGACAGTATTTCAGTACTTGTTGATGGTATTTCTCTTCTCGCTGACAGTAGTGAGTACAGTTACTGGTTCACAGTATTTATCAGTACTGATACTTGCTGACAGTATTTCTGTGCTTGTTGACAGTAGTTCTGTACTTGTTGATAGTACTCCTCAGTACTGATACTATCTGACGGTAATCCTCAGTACTGATACTATCTGACAGTACTTCAGAGTACTGATACTCGCTGACAGTACTCCCGAGTACTGATACTCGCTGATAGTGCTCCCGAGTACTGATACTCGCTGACAGTACTCCCGAGTACTGATTCTCGCTGACAGTACTCCTCAGTACTGATACTATCTGACAGTACTCCTGAGTACTGATACTATCTGACAGTACTTCTCAGTACTGATACTATCTAACAGTACTCCTCAGTACTGATACTATCGACAGTACTCCTGAGTACTGATACTATCTGACAGTACTCATCCGTGCTGATACTCTCTGACAGTACTCATCAGTGCTGATACTCGCTGATGGTACTCCTGAGTACTGATACTTGCTGATAGTACTCCTCAGTACTGATACTGATACTTGCTGACAGTACTCCTGAGTACTGATACTGTCTGACAGTACTCCTCAGTACTGATACTCGCTGACAGTACTCCTGAGTACTGATACTATCTGACAGTACTCCTCTGACAGTACTCCTCAGTGCTAATGCTCGCTGACAGTACTCCTGAGTGCTGATACTGTCTGGCAGTACTCCTCAGTATTCATACTCTCTGACAGTACTCCTCCTCCTCAGTACTGATACTCACTGACAGTACTCCTGAGTACTGATACTATCTGACAGTACTCCTCAGTAATGATACTATCTGACAGTACTCCTAAGTAATGATACTATCTGACAGCACTCCTGTGTTCCTACAGCAGCGGCAGGTTCGGCGCCTGCTTCCTGCCGGCTCTCTGTAAGCAGAGTGATCTTCAGGTGTTTGCTGCTCGACCTGGACTCAGACTGTGGAGGTCTGACGTCAGAGGACAGGTGGAGGACACCCGGCTGCTCAAACCACTCTTCAACACACAGGTACACTGGGAACATCCCCTACTGATACGACTGATATGACAGCTGTATTCTGTTCTTCCATGACTATTCACTTCTTCTCTGTCTATTAATACCTACAAAATCTGTCTTATCTGTCCGTCCACCTGTCGGACTCAGATACCTCAGTTTGAGTTATTTCCTCGTCCCGGTCCAATTGGAGCATACCGTCCGGCAGACCGACAGCTTGGCTTGCTCAGCTGTTTCCTCAGAGAGGGCTGGATCCTGAGCTGGAATGAGTACAGCCTCTATGTCCTCGACTGTCTCAACGAGGTACTGCAGCTACTTGGCGGATGTTAAAGTCTGGTCTTGTAGTACCACTTTGTACTTTAGGAGTTAAAACACGCGACACACTAACGGGGCGACATGTGTTTGTTTAAAGGTAGCGATCGGAACTTTGGAGAGCAGCGGAGACATCGTATCTGTGTCGTGTTGTGACAACGAGATCTTCGTCCTGAAAGGAGACAGAGACATCATCCGTCTCTCAAACAGTCCCGAGGGACTGGCCTCCAACTGTGAGTACTACAAGTACTACTACTAATACTAGTACTAGTACTAATACCAGTACTACTGCTACTGCTAACCCTCCTGCCCGATTCTCTCCTTCAGTGTCGGAGCTCTCAGTCCGCCTCGCCTCACCTCTGACCACGCCCACCATCCTCCAACCAAACGGATCAGTGGAAACGGCTCAGCCAATCAGAACCATGGCCATCATTATAGAGGGAGGGGGGAGAGAGGAGGGAGGAGGAGAGGTGAGACTCTGTGATGAAGGACCAGAACAGGAAGAGGAGGCTGGAGTGGAGGAGGTGGAGGAGGTGGAGGAAGCAGAGGAGCAGGAGGAGCAGCTGGAGGTGACTGACATCCCATATTTCTACCAAACTGGTTACCTGGGTGACCTGTAGACTGGTTACCTGGTTGAGTTGCAGATTGGTTATTTTACTATAGTGAATCTTACTTGTTGTTAATACAGCAGGTGTCCATCTGTCCCTGTTTGTCCATGTCTGTCCAGGTGATTGAGTTCTGCCAGCGGTCCGGTTTGTTCACCAGCGACTCTCGCAGTCGCAGCAGCTCTGTCACTTCCTGGGACAGTCTCCATGGAAACGTCCCGGTTACCGCGTCCAACGAGCAGAGCTCCAGGCGCTACAGCGCCCCCCTGGGTCAAGAGGAGATGCAGCAGGAGCTGGTGGTCAAAGCCATTAGAGTGAAGAAGAAAAGGAGGAGGCGGCAAGGCAAGTAGAGAGAAAGACAAAAATGGACAGACAGAAAGACAGACAGACAGGTATTACTGACTGTCTCGTGTCTCCATCTGTCTTCAGACAGCAGCAGTGGAAACCGTCTCTCCGAGAGCAGCTGTTCAGACTCCATGTTTGTAGCCCAGGACGGCAGCTGTAGTGACGGAGGAAGTGGAACTCCTCTGAGTGACCGAGCCTCCCTCATCGGTCTGAACCTACAGAACCAGGACCAGGACTCCCAGGAGGGAGGGAGTGTGAAGGATGGAGAGTCTTCCTCCAACCAGTCTGGGTGAGTAGCTGATTACCTGTAGACTGACATGATCATTATGTCTCATCCTTGTCTCCTGCTGACTCAGCTGTCTCCCCCTTGTCTACAGCTCCTTCCTCCCTCCTTCCTCCCTGCTCCTCCAGGGCCTGGGGAATCAGCTGAACCTAGGAAAGGGTTCTGGTCCTGGTCCAGAGGCAGAAGTCGTGCCCCCGACCCCAGATGTAGATCTGCTGCTGGAGTGCACCTTCTCCTACATGCACAACTCAGAAGAGGATGATAGGCTGGAGCCGCAGCCAATGGAGGAGCAGGAGGACGAGTTTCTGAGCCCTCTGATTGGACCAGAGGAGGAGGATGAGGAAGTGTGTTGCAGCTTGTCTCCAGACAGGTTTTGGACATAATCATTTCCCAAGTCCATGTATTTTAATGTAATGTGTCTTCTGTGTGTCTTCAGGAGGACGACCTGGCTCCCCCTGCTGGTCTGACAGACCAGATGTTTTACTCCACTGTGTCCAATTTGGGCAGGAGGCCCAGTATGTCCAGTGATGAAGAGGGAGACATCTACTGTCACAATCCGACCCCTGCTGGCAACAAAGAGGACACCCACACTTCCAATCAGGCGGAGAAGACGACAGACAAGCAGACGGACCAGGACACACAGGACAGAGACAGACACAAACCTGACCAGGTGAGACTTAAACAAACCTGACCAGGTGAGACTGAAATGAAACCTGACCAGGTGAGCCTGTCTGCAGTATTTAATATATATCTTTTTTTTTTTCAGTTGGCAGAAAGCTGGATGGGATACTCAGGACCAGGATGTGGGATACTGAGCCTGCAGGTGACTGACAGGTAGGTCAGCAGGTGTGCGGTCAGGTGTCTGCCAGGTGTGTGGTCAGTTGTGTGTGACAGGTGACGTGTGTGTGTTTCAGGTTTGTGTGGTGTCTGGATTTTAAAGGAGGACTGTTCTGCAGCGCTCTCCCTGAAACAGGACTCAGCTGGCAGCGCTTTGAGGACAACGTCCACCAGATGGCATTATCACCTTCAGGTGAGCTGCTGAAAGGTTATACCTTCCTCCTGCTCCACCTCCTCCTCCTCGTCTGTAGCATGAGGTGGATGCTAACGGTTGCTAACTCCAACAGGTAACCTGCTGTGGAAGGTGGAGCAGAAGAGCATGACAGCGTTTGCTTGTGCAAAAGTTTCGGTGAAAGGAAAACGTCACTGGTATAAAGCTGTGGAGCAGACGGCCTTCGTCGCCCTGAGCGACGACTCTGCCTGGATCATCAGGACCAATGGAGATTTGTACTTACAGACAGGTGACTACCTACCTCTGACAAGTCAACACCCACAAATCCACTATGTAACCATAGAAACAATTGATCCTGCCTCTTGAGTTTCCCCTGTGCATCAACAGCAGTACAGGGGTTGTTGCCTGTTGCCATGGTTACAGTATAAATAGGGACTGCCAGAGCTTAATTAGACTTTTAACTCAACAAAATATTATCACTTAATTAATCTATACAAGCACTGTCACACTGTCTGATGTTTCTCCTGTAGCTGTAGTGTCTCTGCCTGACCAGCAGGGGGCATTGTGCTGCTGCGTGCCTCCTGTTTAGATGTCAGCATTATGTTTTGTGTTAATGTTTCTGTCTCAACAAGAAATCAGACAAACACCAAATAATACAACGATATTGATACATTAAAATGAAACAACACATGATACAGGATTCATGATGAATATTTTGTGTGTTTGGGTCACAAAGGATGGAGGTGGAGGTGAGGAAGGATTCATTTTCCGCTGCCGTCTGCATGTATTTTCAGGTCTCAGCATGGACCGTCCCTGCGCTCGCTCGGTGAAGGTGGACTCTCCCTGCATGTTCGTCCAGGTGTGTGTGAGAGCAGGTGTGGTCTGGGCTCTGAGTGAACACAAGGCCTTATTCTACCGAGAGGGACTGAACAGCTACTGCAGCGAGGGAGACGGATGGAAGTACGACACTGTCAGGTAATCCTACCACCGCAGTTCTACTACTGTAATTGTGCAAAAATACTACTGTAATCCTGCAGTAATACTACTGTAATCCTACTACTGTATTCCTGCAGTAATCCTGCTGTAATACTACTGTAATCCTACTACTGTAATCCTGCAGTAACACGTGTGTGTGTGTGTGTGTGTGTGTGTGTGTGTGTGTGTGTGTGTGTGTGTGTGTGTGTGTGTGTGTGTGTGTGTGTGTGTGTGTGTGTGTGTTTTGCAGTGAGGCTCAGGGTCTGGAGCTGATGTGTGTTGCCCTGGGAGACGGCGGGACGGCCTGGGCGCTGGATGCCAGCGGCAGCCTCTGGTTTCGAACGGGCATTTGTTCCTCCAAACCGCAGGGAGATGATGACCACTGGTGGCAGGTAGAGTCTGAACACCTGTCGGGACCAATTTTGTGTGTTGGACCGTAGTCGTGAGTACGTCTATGTTTGAGGTTCACTTTTAGTCGTCAGGTTGGAATAAGGTTGATGTTCAGGTGAGCAGGCAGACGTGCAGGTGTTTCACAGATGTGTTCAGCAGCCGCTTTCTCTCCCTCAGATCAGTATCTCGGACTACGTGGTCTTCGATCAGGGCAGTCTGTTCCAGACGCTGCTGCAGGCCACGCAGAGTGTTGCCACAGTAACCAGGGCGCCGGTGGAGCGGGTGGTGGCCTTCCTGTCGCAGTATTCGCAGTGCCAGCCGAGCCTGGTCAGCGCCAACGCCAGCGGAGTCTGGGTGGCCTCGGGACGGAACCAGCTGCACCTGGCCCGGGGCAGCCTCGTGGGTCAGTAGAGTCCAGTAGAACAGCAGAATATAATTTGTAGATGAGGTCAGTTTTAGTTACTGTTTGTTCTTGTGGTTTTTTTCAGGAACTTTCTGGCAGAACGTCGTCCCGAGAGGAACGGTTTCAACCACCAGGTGGACCTTCATCACGTCGTCGGCTGTGCCTCACAGAGAAGGTAACACACCTGCTCACACCTAAATAAAATAAACACCTTTATGACACACCTGAATATGAAACACACCTGTGCAACAGTCTTTCTCTGTGTAACCTGTCTCAGGTACATTCCTGTGGTTGGCTCAGAGCAGGAAGGATTTGTTCTGTGTTTGGGATCAGGATGGAGAGCTCCGCCCTTCCTCCGTCCCTCTGCCACCTGAGGTAAAAACACCTGTCACCTGCCTCTGATTTACTCCGATGGTCTACCTGTTTGCCCTCCTGACGTCCTGCTGGGTTCTACCTGTGATCTCAGGTGGAGCTGACCCACCTGTCCTCTTGCCGGGACGCTCTGTGGGGTTTGGACACTCACGGCCGAATCAGCATTCGAACGCTGTCTCCGTCCTGTCCCTCCGGTCTGCACTGGACCCTGTTGGACCTCAGCCAGCTCGGTACGTACCTGAATCCTCCAGGTGAACTCTGGGAGGACTTTTGTTTTAGAAAACACTGTGCATTGGCCCTTTAATGTGATTTGATATTAGAGGGAGTGTCGGATTTGTTTTCTCTTATTGGTGGAACTGTGCGTATGTGTGTGTGTGTGTGTGTGTGTGTGTGTGTGTGTGTGTGTGTGTGTGTGTGTGTGTGTGTGTGTGTGTTGGGGGGAGGAGGGGGTAATTTCTGGTCAAATTACAATGTTACGTGCACACACACACACATGTGTCTTTCTAACTTTGATTGGACCCTCGTTGACACAAACCACTTCAAAGTCCTCTAAACTTAAAACTGGTTCCAACCTGAACCTAGAAACCAAGTCTGGACCAAAGCAGACCAAAACATCCTCACAGTGTCGAAGCATCCTCATCGAAGGTTTCAAAATGTGTCACACGATCAGAGGAACACATGTACACTCACTCAGCTGTGTTTTTCTGTCACCCTGACGGGTGGACATTGTGTAACAGGGTTGTAATTCAGAGGCCAGTGTGTGTGTGTGTGTGTGTGTGTGTGTGCGTGCGCGCGCGCGTCATAATGTAACTTGACTGATAGGTCAGGTCTGTTTTTAGTTCCCCTACCCTTCTCACTATCAGAGACCACATGACTGTCTGGCTCGTCAACTCCACCGTGTTTATAGACACAGACTGAGAAAGTAACACCCAGTCGTCCAGTCAATCAGTGCTGCATCAACTGACAACAACCGGTGTGTCTGATCTTCAGACCCAAAATCAGTCCTAAACCAAGTCTAAAATCAGTCCCAAACTAAGTCTAAAATCAGTCCGAAATCATGTCCAAAGTCAGTCTTAAAACATGTCCAAAGTCAGTCTAAAACCAAGTCAAAAATCAGTCCTAAACCATGTCCAAAATTAGTTCTAAACCATGTCCAAAATCAGTCCTAAACCATGTCCAAAATTAGTCCTAAACCTAGTCCAAAATCTGTCCTAAACCGAATTCAAAATCAGTCCTAAACCATGTCCAAAATCAGTCTTAAACCAAGTCCAAAATCAGTCTTAATCCAAGTCTGAAATCCGTCCTAAACCAAATCCAAAATCAGTCCTAAACCAAGTCTGAAACCAGTCCTAATCCAAGTCTGAAACCAGTCCTAATCCAAGTCTGAAACCAGTCCTAATCCAAGTCTGAAACCAGTCCTAAACAGAGTTCAAAATCAGTCCTAAATCATGTCCAAAATAAGCCCTAAACCAAGTCTAAAACAAGTCTTAGATCTTGTGTCCAGCAGTGAGACGTCCTCTCTGATAAACCATCAGCTGACTTCGAGTCAGTTTAACTTTAATTCATTACAAATCAGTAATGTAAACTGGACCTTTAAAACGTGTGCTGATCACATTATCAATATAAAAATGACACGTGACTCTGACGCCGTTGACAAACAGAAAAATAATTGAAACAACTGCAGTTTGGGAAGTCAGAAGGACAGTTTGTCAGTCTGCTGTGAAAAATTAGGCTGTCTCTCTAAAACAGACTGACTTGGAATCTGTTCCGATCACATGACTCTGCTCGTGTTCCTCCTGTACCAGACTGTGCTGCATGTGACCAGATAAATACCAAATAAACATTCACCAGAAATCTCAAACCTTGTCATATTTAACTCTAATTGCTCAGGTGTGTTCAGGTAAAAGGTCACCTGTGTGTTACAGGAAGTGTTCGTCTGGTCAGTGTAAGCTGTGGCAGTCAAAACGTCTGGGCCGTGGACAGTCGAGGAGTCGTTTACTTCAGAGTCGGAACGCAGCCGATGAACCCGAGCATGATGATGCCGGCCTGGATCCACATAGAACCACCTGTACAGGTAACACACTCTGGATCCACATAGAACCACCTGCACAGGTAACGCACTCTGGATCCACAAATAACCACCTGTACAGGTAACACACTCTGGATCCACAAATAACCACCTGCACAGGTAACACACTGGACCCACATAAATCCGCTGTGTGTGTGTTACCTGTCCATGTAACTGTAATGTCATGTGTCTGCAGCCAATAGGAGTGCAGCTGGTCAGTATTCAGACGAGTCCTAACGATCGTCTCCTCTGGGCGTTGGACAACAGAGGAAGTGTCTTTGTGAGGACCGGACTCAGTGACGAGATGCCTGTTGGGACGGACTGGGAGCTGGTGCCAGGTACTCGCCTGTCCGATGTCACCACCCGTCTGTCCTCAGCTCTGTCCTCAGACAGACTGGTTTCACTGGTGTGTGTATATGTGTGTCCCTGCAGGTCTGGCTGTCAGTCAGCTGGTCCTCAGCTGTCGGACCGTGTGGGTTCGATGTGTCAACGGAGATTTGGCTCGACGTTACGGCGTCTCGGAACGAAACCCTGCAGGAGATTACTGGAAGAAGATCCCTGGAAACGCCAACTGGTTTACAGGTAAGACCAGGTGTCTTCTGACCTTAAGATTAGATTGATTCAGCACAGGTGTTTCTCAGGTGTTTCCTAGGTGTTTCTCAGGTGTGTCTCAGCTGTTTCTCAGGTGCGTCTCACTCTCTTTACAGTTACTCCAGAAGACGAGTTGTGGGCAGTGACTCTAATTGGTGGATTGTCCCGTCGGCTGACGAAGCTCCTTCCACAGACGCCCAGTAGACCTGCTCCCATAGGCCCCGCCCTCGGAGGGGACGATGTTGACGATGAATGGGAGCTCATCTGACCTGTGACATCACTGTCATCTATTTTTGGTATTGATTGGTCTCATCTGGATTCACCTGGCTGGACGCTGTGATGTCACGTTACAACACCTGTTTACGAACTTTCCTTTCGGGCAGACAGGAAGTGGGCTTTGTGATGTCACAGCTTGACAGACACGAAGTGGGCAGGTGACAGCCAACGTACAGGGAACTCAAGTGGCTGCTGGGAAATATAGTTAACTTGTATTTTTGTTGTAACAGGAAGCACTTTAATCCATAAAGGGAGGGGGACCACACCCTCACTGACAGTTGTTTTACTGGATCAGAACCAGTTATAAACCAGTAATAAACCCATTCCTGGGTACCGGTTCCTACTGGTTCTCACTGGGTCTGACTTGTTAAAAGTGGGTTCTTAATCTCTTAATAGTTATTCCAGTTCATTTCAGACTGGTTTTAGAATTTGTAGTTTAGTTCAGTGCGGTCATACTGGTCCTGACTGACTCTAACTGCTTCTAACTAGTTCTAAAAGGCAAGTTTTCAGTTCAGTTCGGTCTGGGCTGGTTCTCTATGTGGACTTTAAAGGGACTCTAGGAACAATAACACTCCAGATCAATAAGGCTCTTTTTGTCATTTTATTGATTGTGTTTTAGAGTTAGCTTTAAGCTAAGTGGGATACTAAAGGGACATTTCACAGTGTTGAAACTGAACGAGTCTTTCATTCCAGTTTCTTCTGTAGTGTTTCTTCTTCATTGACTTTAATTAATTGTAGTCTGAAAGACCAGGCTTTGGACTTTCTGGGTTCCCAGCGTGGACGTGTATCATCTGGAACCCAACTGGACCGAACCAGACCAGACTGATTCATCAGACTGACAATGTGTTGAAGTAACCAGTTGACTGATATTTCTTTGGTCTGGTTGGTGTTGCTGGTTTTTCTCCTGTGGGCAACCCTGACTCAGGCCCCCTGTCTGTGTCTAAGTTACCATGGTAACAGACAGGAGCCCCGCCTACTGGGTCCGACTCACGAAAAAAGTGTAAATATTAATATTTAAATAACTTTAGTTTGCTGGTTGAAGAAATGAGAAAACACTAAGATCTCCCTAAAATAGATTTAAAACTAAACCTAGTAGCTGATGGACCCTGATAGACCCTGTTGGACTGTGGAGGACCCCGATGGACTGTGGTGGACCCTGATAGACCCTGTCGGACTGTGGAGGACCCCGATGGACTGTGGTGGACCCTGTCGGACTGTGGAGGACCCTGATGGACCCTGTTGGAATTTGGTGGGCTCTAATGGACTGTGGTGGACCCTGATGGATCTTGACAAACCCTGATAGACTGTGGTGGACCCTGATGGGCTCTGATGGACTGTGGTGGACGCTGATGGAACCTGTCAGACTGTGGCAGACCCTGATGGGCTGTGGAGGACCCTGATGGACTGTGGTGGACCCTGTTGGACTGTGGTGAACCCTGATTGTCCCTGTTGGACTATGGAGGACCCTGATGGACCCTGTTGGAATTTGGTGGGCTCTGATGGACTGTGGTGGACCCTGATGGACCTCGACAAACCCTGATAGACTGTGGTGGACCCTGATGGGCTCTGATGGACTGTAGTGGACCCTGATAAACCTGCTGTGAGGTTCGGGTTTGAGGTCTAAACTGGGTTTATACTTAATGGATTAAAATGATAAAACACAGAATGATCCTTTGAATGTCTCCGAGTCATCTCTGGCAGCGTTGGCATGGAAACCTGAGTAGGTGGGACTCTGTGGTGACGTCATCAACTCACCTCCTGTATTCCATTCATTAACTTAATAAACATGTTTAAACACTAAAGCAGCTTCAGGTTATTGATCTGGTTATTAATCAGGATATTGATCTGGTTATTGATCAGCACTGATGATTATTTGGTTCTGTACACTGTACAGTATATATAAACACACTGCAGCTGCATATTTAACCCCAGTTTGTGTCAGCTTGTATCCGACTGGTTTAACTGGGCTGTTGCTGGACCGTCTCTCAGTAACAAAGAGATCAGCTGCTTTACAAACACAGCTGCATGTGTGGAAGGAACAAAACAAACTGAATCATATTTTATCATAACTGTTTTATTTCATCACAGCATGTTGATAAAATATTTTCTGAGCAGGACTCCGAGGTAGAAACACGCCAACTCATGTTTTCAGCCGACCAATGCGTATGCAGGAACTTCAGCATCAACAGTCTGTTTTGTATCAGGGTTCCTCTAAAGGTCATGTGTTCCCTTATCGGCTGCAGAACAGACAAACTTCAGCTGATCAACAAAATTGATTGTCTGATATCCAACTGTTTCCTCTCGAACTTGTATCTTAGACTTACATGTTTTCTAGCACCAGCTGCCCTGTCAGTCCCCTCAGGATCCTAAACCCTGCCAAGTTTCAGTTTGATACTGATCAGTGATCAGATCTCTTTATAGTCTATTTACATTTTATTTACATCCTCAGCAAACTGTCCAATCATGGCAGTCCTTTACAGAGTTGTTTCCATGGTTACAGATATTATTGCCAGCTGTGCGGTTGCAGGAAGTCCGGGAGAGTGCTGATCCGATCCGGTCCAGATCGGGCCAAACATCGGAGTGCCTGCAGCAACAGAGGGGGCGGGGCCAGACCGCACAGCCAGCTAAACACTTCATTTCCCAGCAGGCTTTGCCAGCGTTGCGGTTCGTCCTGCAGGTGGTGCAACGGCGGCGGTTTGGGCAGGAAGAGCAGCAGGAAGTCGAAGCAGCGCTGCGCGTGGCGTCGCTCCGACGCGTCGCAGGAGACGAGTCTCTGCAGCGCGACTTCGAGCCCGTCGGGTCGCGCTCCTTGAACCAGCAGCAGCAGCAGACAGTCCGAATGCGACAGCTCCACCGCCAGCTGCACCGCAGTCTTTCCTGCGTCTGCAACATGTGCGCAGCCGCCGCAGCTATCCAGGTATTCCAGCGGCTTGCTCTGCGCATCGCAGTCCTTCAGAGCCTCCACCACCATGCCGAGGATCGATACGCGGTTGTAGCGCACTGCCAGGTTGAGGTGCGGCGCCCCGCTGCCCCGACAGCAGCAGAAGCTGCAGCGCGGCGCTTTCAGCGCGCTCACTGAGTACCTGTTGAGCAGGTAGCGTGCGTAGTCCTGGTGGTTGTGCACGAGCGCATACAGCAGCGCTTCAGACGGCATGAAGGCGCGCGGGTGTCCGTCCTCCCAGCAGAAGACTTCCATGGTGCGCATGTCCTCCAGCAGCCAGACCGGCAGCCGCTCACGCACCGCGCAGTAGAGGGAGAACGCCGTCCGCTCACACTCCCGCTGAGACGAAGACGAAGACATGCAGTCCAGCTGAGAGGACAGCAGCCACGGCATCACCCTGGACACCTGAGCGACACCTTAGGAGACTGGAAAACCCCTGAGGGACACCTAAAGACCCCTGAGGAACACCTGAAGACCCCTGAGGATACCTGAGCACACCTGGACCGACACACCTGTTCTGAAAGAGACAGAATCTCTGAAACTAAACTGTGAAGCAGCAGAATGATCTGATGGCGGTGTAGAAGACGGACTCTAGGTCAAACCTCCGTCCTCAGCACCTCCACCCTTTAATAGCTCCTCTCCCTCTTCCCCCACCTCCTCCCTCACACCTCCCTCACACGTCCGGCCATGTGCTCCTCCCGCCTTCAGCTCTGTGTGGATGTTTGTGGGGATCAAGTGTCTCGCATAGTGAACATAGTGGACTTCGAACTGTTGCAGGTTGTAACGAGGACAGTAAAACTCAGTAGAAACACGTCCAGCTCTGATTCAGCTGACAGGAGATCAGTTTATCAATAAGAATATTAGTTATTGATGAGAGCCTCATTATTATTATTATTATTATTATTATTATTAGATGTGATCAGACAGAGCAAGGAGGGTGTGTGTGTGTGTGTGTGTGTGGGGGGGGGGCTGATAAATACGTCACGGAAGTTTGTTTACCATCAGAACACAAATACAAACAGACCATCTGATAATTTTGTTACTTTTTTTATTTTGTTAGTTATTTTTTTTACTTTCTTATTTTTCTTACTGTCTGGAATTTATTTGTTTATTTTGATTTGTTTACTTGTACAAAAAGTTTTCTTTCAGTTTAACAAACAACAAAACAGAAATAATTGAAGTTAATGAATAAAAAAGTTTAAAACAACCAGAAACAGTAATATGAATATTAGCAGCAGTGTAAAAAGTAACTGCTGTTTTTAATTACAAAAATAAAGTGCTTCTTCACTGCTGCTATGCAACTCTGTTGCTGTTGAGGAGCGCCCCCTGCTGGTGACTCGTAGTCATCACAGGAAGTTTTGTCGTGTTGATGCAAAATAATCAAAAACTAAGGAGAAAAAATAAGGAAATTTAAAAAGAGAAAAATATAACCTACACAACAAGGAGGGGGTATATTAATACAATTTCACTATAAAGTACATGAATGTGAAATGTCCACAGTGTAGCATAATACAGTAGTATAAAAAGTGTAATAATACACAGAGTACTAGCTACATTAATGTATTTAGGGTAGAGGTGTGAGGAACTCGTGCAAACATAAAGGTGTCCTGAAATCTTCTACTTCTAAAGTCAGACAAACTGAACTTTTTGTATTTGGTTCTAAAACTTCAGAAACTCTCCAACCATAGAGTTCCTATGACATTATCTCAGCCTCCAGCACTGAGGAACCGTGGAGTCTCTTTGATTGATTGACAGAGCGATAGATAGATAGATAGATAGATAGATAGATAGATAGATAGATAGATAGATAGATAGATAGATAGATACTTTATTAATCCCCAAGGAGAAATTATTTCACTACAGCAGCATTTATAGATACAGGAAAGAAATAAAATAACAGTAAAAAATATTAAATATAAAAATGCACAGTATATACAATAAAATAAACTAGAATAATTATATTAAAACTAACAAAACAATAGTGTAAAGTTTTATTGTTTATTTTTTATCATTAAACAACCAAGAAAAACAGACAACGTGTTATTTTTGTGTGATGGATTTTGCCAGAGGTGAGTTATTGTAAAGTCTTATTGCAGTGGGCAGCAATGATCTCCTGTATCTGTCCTTGTGACAGCGGAGCTGGAGGAGTCTTTTGGAGAAAGTGCTCCGCTGTCCCTGCAGCAGGTGGTGGAGAGGGTGGTCAGGATTATCCAATATGGATAATAGTTTCCTCAGCGTCCTCCTCTCCATCACCTTTTCCAGGCTGTTAGGGTTAGGGTTTGATGACGATTTATCCTTTAACCCACACATAGAGCAAGTCTCTCTTCCACCAACATAACATTAAGATCCTGCCTCAAGATTATGCTGTCAGAGGTTTCTTCTAGTTTGAAGTTTTTCCTTCCAGCTGTTACTCGTGTTGAATTGTAGAATTGTTGGGTTCCTCTCTATATGGTTCGAAGATTCTTTTGGACATTTTTTGACACATGTTGTGATTTGGGGGAATGTCAATATAATTAAAATTAATTCAAATGTTTATAATAATATTTCCAAATAGTTTTTTTTAAAATATAAATGTTTATTGTTATTTACAGATCTTTGTTTTTATGTTTACAGATGTTTATTGTGTTTACAAATGTTTATGTTTACAGATATTTGTTATGTTTACAGTTGTTTATGTTTACAGATATTTGTTATGTTTACAGATGTTTATGGTTTTATGTTTACAGATGTTTATTATGTTTACAGATGTTTATGGTTTTGTTTAAACATGTTTATTATGTTTACAGATGTTTGTGTTTCCAGGTATTTATGTTTACAGATTTTTGTTTCAAGATATTTGTTATGTATACATATGCTTATTTTTTACAGATATTTGTTATGTTTACAGATGTTTATTATATTTCCAGATGTTTGTTATTATGTTTACACATGTTTATGTTCAGATTTTTATGTTTACAGATATTTGTTATGTTCACAGATGTTTGTATTGACAGATTTTATTCTATAGGCTAGTTGAAACCTGTAAATCTGTTTCATGTTTATTGATAATGTTTGTTTGTTGTGTTCAGTTAAACTCTCCATTTACTCTAATTTGTTTACAGATCAATATTATTGATCACCATTAAAGTATCTGCAGAATCTTTTTCTGTTGATGCTCAAACTGAATTTGGTCAGCTGAGTTATTGCAGATGTCAAACTGAATTATTGTAATATTTCTTATTGAATAATATGTCTTTATATGCTGTGGAGTGTTTATAAATCAATATAATTGATTATTAATATGCCATCAGTAGGTACAGTAGATGACCTGTGATGGCAGCAGAGATCACACACACACACACAAACAATCACACACACACACACACACACGGATCCTCCTCTGAGATCGATCAGGCTCACACGGTTCGCCCTCTGATCACTTGTATTGACCGTGTATCGATAGTTGGGGCTGGGTTCGGGTCTGAGGTGGTCTCCCAGTGCCGCTCTGGTTTTATCTGGTTTGTTCTGGTTCCGGCTGTTTGTTCCGGAACTTTTCGGGACTCCGCGGAGCTTCAGTTAGCAGTTAGCTGGTAGCATCTTCTAGTCGAATTGGATTCGGGTCGTCACTCTAAACTTTGGACCTCGGAGTCTCTGTTTTACACCGAGACGTCCCGCTGCTGTCCGGCCCGAACTCTTAGCGTGGCTCCGAGGTTACTTGGCCGGTTCGGGTAAGTAAGCAGGGCAGCTAAGCTAACAGGCTAACTGAGTTAGCGGCTAGCGGTTAGCCCGAGCTTCCTCCGGTCTCCTGATGCCGGCGATGCTGGAGAGAAACCCGGAGGCTCCGGGGAAAAGGAGAGGCCGAGCCCCGGGGGCAAGCGGCAGCAGCGGCGGACCCGCAGCGACAGCGAACCCCGCCGGGAAGAGCCTGTCCGGTAATGGAACCAGTACCAACAGCTGCTGGGAAGAAGGAAGTTCAGGCTCCAGTAGCGACGAAGAGCATGGTGGGTAGCCTCGGTCACTGTAGTCCTGATGTGCGCTGTATGTTCGTGTGACAACTGTACTGAGTACTGCCGTGTGTCTGTGTGTGTGCAGGTGGAGGAGGGATGCGGGTCGGACCGCAATACCAGGCCGTGGTTCCGGACTTTGACCCGGGTAAGACTTGAAACGCAGCTTGGTAGCCTCGAGGTTTGGTGGTAGCCTTGAACAACCCGAGCACCAAAGTTCATCATAATGGTCCGAGTCCTGTCTCTGTTCTGAGTCCTGTCTCTCTGTTCCGAGTCCTGTCTCTCTGTTCTCTGTTCCGAGTCCTGTCTCTCTGTTCCGAGTCCTGTCTCTCTGGTCAATGTCCTGTCTCTCTGGTCCGAGTCCTGTCTCTTTGTTCCAAGTCCTCTCTCTCTCGTCCGAGTCCTGTCTCTCTGGTCAATGTCCTGTCTCTCTGGTCCGAGTCCTGTCTCTTTGTTCCAAGTCCTCTCTCTCTCGTCCGAGTCCTGTCTCTCTGGTCAATGTCCTGTCTCTTTGTTCCAAGTCCTGTCACACTGGTCCGAGTCCTGTCTCACTGGTCAATGTCCTGTCTCTTTGGTCCGAGTCCTATCTCACTGGTCAATGTCCTGTCTCTTTGTTCTGAGTCCCGTCTCTCTGGTCAATGTCCTGTCTCTCGGTTCCGAGTCCTGTCTCACTGGTCCGAGTCCTGTCTCACTAGTCCGAGTCCTCTCTCAATGGTCCGAGTCCTCTCTCAATGGTCAATGTCCTGTCTCTCTGGTCCGAGTCCTGTCTTACTGGTCCGAGTCCTATCTTTCTGGTCCGAGTCCTGTCTCTCTGGTCCGAGTCCTGTCTCTTTGTTCCAAGTCCTCTCTCTCTCGTCCGAGTCCTGTCTCTCTGGTCAATGTCCTGTCTCTCTGGTCCGAGTCCTGTCTCTTTGTTCCAAGTCCTCTCTCTCTCGTCCGAGTCCTGTCTCTCTGGTCAATGTCCTGTCTCTTTGTTCCAAGTCCTGTCACACTGGTCCGAGTCCTGTCTCACTGGTCAATGTCCTGTCTCTTTGGTCCGAGTCCTATCTCACTGGTCAATGTCCTGTCTCTTTGTTCTGAGTCCCGTCTCTCTGGTCAATGTCCTGTCTCTCGGTTCCGAGTCCTGTCTCACTGGTCCGAGTCCTGTCTCACTAGTCCGAGTCCTCTCTCAATGGTCCGAGTCCTCTCTCAATGGTCAATGTCCTGTCTCTCTGGTCCGAGTCCTGTCTTACTGGTCCGAGTCCTGTCTCACTGGTCCGAGTCCTATCTCTGGTCAATGTCCTGTCTCTCTGGTCCGAGTCCTGTCTCTCTGGTCAATGTCCTGTCTCTTTGGTCCGAGTCCTGTCTCACTGGTCCGAGTCCTATCTCTGGTCAATGTCCTGTCTCTTTGTTTCGAGTCTCGTCTCTCTGGTCAATGTCCTGTCTCTCTGTTCCGAGTCCTGTCTCTCTGGTCCGAGTCCTGTCTCTTTGTTCCGTGTCTTGTCTCACTACTCCGAGTCCTGTCTCTCTGGCCAATGTCCTGTCTCTCTGTTTGAAGTCCTGTCTCACTGGTCCGAGTCTTGTATCTGGTTCGAATACTGTCTCTCTAGTCAATGTCCTGTCTCTTTGTTCCGAGTCCTGTCTTATTGGTCCGAGTCCTAACTCTCTGGTTCAAGTACTTTCTCTCTGGTCAATGTCCTGTCTCTTTGTTCCGAGTCCTGTCTCACTGAGCTGAATCCTGTCTCTTTGTTCCGAGTCCTGTCTCTGGTCAGACTCCTGTCTCTCGGTTCCGAGTCCTGTCTCTCGGTTTGGAGTCCTTTCTGACTGGTCCGAGTCTTGTCTCTGTTCCGAGTCCTGTCTTACTGGTCCGAGTCCTGTCTCTCTGTTCCGAGTCCTGTCCCTCTGGTCAATGTCCTGTCTCTTTGTTCCGAGTCTTGTCTCTCTGAGCCGAATCCTGTCTCTCTGGTCCGCGTCCTGTCTCTTTGTTCTGCGTCCTGTCTCAATGGTCTGAATCCTGTCTCTGTGGTCAATGTCCTGTCTCTCTGTTCCGAGTCCTCTCTCACTGGTCAATTTCCTGTCTCTCTGGTCCAACTCCTGTCTCTTTGATCTGAGTCACGCAAACACATGTTTCTTGGTGTGTGTTTTTGTACACTTTTCCATGCATGTTTCTGTGCGTGTGCTTGTGTCCATGTTGGTGTGCATGTTTTTCTGTGAATGTGTTTCTGTTTACATGTTTCTTTGCGTGTGTTTCCATTCACGTGTTTCTGTTGATATATTCTCAGATGTGGCCCAGGCAGCTCAGCTCAGAGAGAACCTGGGGATGTTGGTTTGGATCCCCAGCAGCTGCCTCAACCAGACTCAGTGTAAGAAACGGTCGATTCTTCTGTGAACACGTTAACATGTGAACTCTGCCGCGGTTTGATGTTCCAGAAACTGACGCCGTGTTTTCTGTTGCAGTGGACGAGTACATCGCCATCGCCAAAGAGAAACACGGCTACAACATGGAGCAGGTAGACGTTCACACTGAGAACACATGAAGCTCAGATAAACCAGCCAGTCCTGAACGCATCGTATTAACCTCTTTAAGGGCGCCAGAGCTCATGAACAAATGTGATGTTTGCAGCTGCTGCCGTCAACACGAGGAAGACCAGCGATTCTAGCTGAAAGCGCAGGAGGCTGATTGTCGACCTCATGGTCGAAAATGTTCAGGGGTTTAAAAAAAAATCTGTCAGACCTGATGGTCACATGACCTCCATCACAGCTGGTTTATGTGAAATGTGTGCGGGGAAACCGTTTCACCTGTCATACGTCCACTTATCTCACCCGTCTGTATCTCACCGGTCTCCCCTGTATTTTACCTATCTCACCTACCTGTATCTCACCTGTCTCACCTGTCCGTATCTCACCTGTCTCCTGTATCTCACCTGTCTGTATCTCACTTATCTCCCCTGTATTTTACCTATCTCACCTACCTGTATCTCCCCTGTCTCACCTGTCTCTCCTGTATCTCATCTGTCTCTCCTGTCTCACCTGTATTTCACCTATTTCACCTGCTTGTATCTCACCTGTTTCACATGTCTGTATCTCACCTGTCTCACCTGTCTGTATCTCACTTGTTTGTGTCTCACCTGTCTGTGTCTCACCTGTCTATATCTTTCACCTGTCTGTATCTTTCATCTGTCTCACCTGTCTGTATCTCACCTGACTGTGTCTCGCCTGTCTGTATCTTACTTGTCCCACCTGCCTGTATCTCACCTGTCTCACCTGTTTCAGGCTCTAGGCATGCTCTTCTGGCACAAACACAACATAGAGAAATCTCTGGCCGACCTTCCGAACTTCACTCCGTTTCCTGACGAGTGGACGGTGGAGGACCGTGTCCTGTTCGAACAGGCCTTCAGTTTCCATGGGAAGAGCTTCCACCGCATTCAGCAGATGGTACCAGCATGACCAGTTTATACCAGTAGAACCAGCATTACCAGTAGAAACAGTTTATACTAGTAAAAACTGTTTTTTATCAGCATGTTCAGTAGAACCAGTTTATACCATAGAACCAATGTCCAGTTGCTCATCAGAACCTGTGTCTCTGTAGTTACCTGATAAGTCGATGGCCAGTCTGGTTCGGTTTTACTACTCCTGGAAGAAAAGTCGCAGTAAAACCAGTCTGATGGACCGACAGACCCGAAAACACAAGAGGGAGAGAGACGACAGGTGAGCTACGATCTGTCCATGTGTGAACCCTCCCTGATGAATTCTGTGCTGTTATTGGTTGATTAGACTGAAGGTAAACTGTTTGTGTTTCAGTGACGATGAAGTTGAGGAAGGAAACGTAAATCCTCCCAGCGACACAGAGTTCATCCCAAATAAAGAAGAAAAGAAGGAGGTAAACAGCTGTTTACTGACAGTTTGTTTACTGTTTATTATCAGTTTGTTTACTTTTTACTGAGAGTAAGTTTACTGTATGTATAGTTTGTTTACTGAATGTTTGTTTACTGTTTATGGACTGTTTGTTTACTGACTGTTTCCTGTTTAGTGACAGCTTGTTTACTGTTTATTGACAGGGTTTTTTTCCCTACAGTTTTTCTACTGTTTATTGACAGTTTGTTTACCAACAGTTTGTTTGCTGACAGTTTGTTTATTGTTTACTGACTTGTTCATCTGTCTACCTGTTGTCAGATGAGTTCTGGACCAGAGAGGTCAGAGGTTAAACCTGCTACTGGGATGAAGGTAAGAACACCTGAACATCACCTAACATTTTAGTACCTGCAGACAGGTGATAGTAACCTGTCTCTCTCTCTGTACCTGTAGACAGGTGGTAGTAACCTGTCTCTCTCTCTGTACCTGCAGACAGGTGGTAGTAACCTGTCTCTCTCTCTGTACCTGTAGACAGGTGGTAGTAACCTGTCTCTCTCTCTGTACCTGCAGACAGGTGATAGTAACCTGTCTCTCTTTCTGTACCTGCAGACAGGTGGTAGTAACCTGTCTCTCTCTCTGTACCTGCAGACAACTGGTAGAATCCTGTCTCTCTCTCTCTTTCTCTATACCTGCAGACAGGTGGTAGAAACCTGTCTCTCTCTGTACCTGCAGACAGGTGGTAGAAACGTGTCTCTCTCTGTACCTGCAGGCAGGTGGTAGAAACCTGTCTCTATGTACCTGCAGACTGGTGGTAAGGCATCTCAGCGGATGAAGAAACGTCCTCCCAGAGGAATGTTTTTGAATCAGCAGGACGTCGTCTCTCTGTCGTCTTCGTCTGCACAGGGACTCATCAGGAACCTGGACGGTCAGCTGGTGTCCATCAAGAGACAGGTGTGTGTACCTGTCTGTCTACCTGTCTGTCGGCTGGTGTCCACCAAGAGACTGGGTGTGTCCACCAGCCTGCTCATCTGTCTCTCTGTTTCAGATTCAGACCATCAAACAGGCAAACAGCGTTCTGAAGGATAAGCTCAGCTCAGGAGTTGAGGAGTTCAGGCAAGCTGAGGTAACCGTGGTAACAGCAGCAACACAGCAGTAATCATCCTCTGTTGGGGAACGTGGCTCTCTGTCAGGGCTGGTTGATGTTTCTGATCTTTGTGTCTTTGTTTTGCTGTTTTTGTTTCAGATGAATCAGAAGTTCAACAATCGTTGGACAACAGAGGAGCAGCTGCTCGCTGTACAAGGTAACACCTGAACTACCTGTAACCAGGTGACCTGACACACCTGGAGGAGTTAAACATTCATTACTTTTAATAGAACATCTCAGTCAGTGATTGGTCGTCAGTGACGCTCTCCCTCTTGTCCAAACCCATGTAGCCATCAGGAAGTATGGGCGGGACTTCCAGGCCATATCAGATGTGATTGGTAACAAGTCGGTGGTGCAGGTGAAGAACTTCCTGGTGAACTACAGACGGAGGTTTAACCTGGACGAGGTTCTTCAGGAGTGGGAGGCCGAGCACGGGATGGAAGGGGGAGATGGAGGAGGGGAGGAGGACAAGATGGAGGACAAGATGGAAGTTTGTCCTGGTGAGGAGGACGAGGTCACTGCCAAGCAGACCAAGGAGGTGAGGTTCAATTCGAATCCCAGAATTCTCAGTATCTGCAGGTTGTGTAGAGGTTAAACTAACTTACCTTCACTAAGTAACTGACTGACTCACTAGTTAAGCCTGGCCAGGAAGTGTTGATTGATCATTTGACTGTTTTTATTCTACTGCAGGACTCGTCTTCGCCAGCGGACTCCGAGAAACCTCTGGCCTCCTGAGGCCCTCAGACTCCACCCCCTGAAATGTGGCCCTTTCACTCACATCAGACTCCGCCCCTCTGGGTTGATGTCATTTGTTTATTATTATATTTGTTTTTATTTTATTTTATCGGTTTATCAATTTTATTGATCAGGTATCAGTTTTTGTGTCATCGCTGCTTTGTACGGACCAATCAGGAGTCAGACCTGACCTGTCAAACAAAGGGGGAGGAGCCTTTTTTTTTTTGTTTTTTTGGTCAACTTATTTTCAGCTTTTAATCTTTATTTGTTTTGGATTTATTTTTGTTTTACTTCCTGTCTAGTTGTGTTTGGACAGGGGAGGGTGGTGGTGGTGTTGAACTGAAGCAGCCATGGATGATGCTGCTCAGGTAGGGGGCGTGTCCTTAACTGATGACATCATCCTGTTTCTTGGATTTTAGGACCTTTTAGACGAAACACAATAAACCAAAGTTCACTGATGAAATGTGTCATTTCTGTTTCTTCAGCTTCAGGTGGTTCAACCATCTGGTTTCCATGGTTACAGAAGTCCTATATATTTATCAAATAATAGACAGAAGTTTGAAACCCTGAATTCTGTGTGTTTTTCAGGTGATTTTATTAATAATAATCAATATTATGAAGGTCTGCTCCACCACCACCATCAGACTCCATGAGAGGTCGATCCTGCTCATTACATCACTGCCACATTAAAATGATTATGTCACATATTTCTTCTAGCTTTTCCTCTGTTATTCTCACCATGCAACTTAAATTATTCAATCTTAAAGTCTTTATCTCACTTGTGTCTCCTGATTGAAAGGTCACATTCAAGTCTGATGTGATACTTTATTAATCACAAAAGACATTTTACTTTTAATTCTCACATTTTACTCAGAATAATTAATAACAATAGTTTTCAGATTTGAATTCGTTTCACTTGTAATGGAGTAGTTTTATACTTGAAATACTTCCTCCAATTTCCAATTTTCTGTCAATTTAAATGTTTGTTTATTGTGGATAAAACTGCGCCCCCCAAGTGTTGCCGTTTTGTCCCTGAAGTCTTTCGTAAAACCGGGTTCTGTCCCTGCAGCCTCAGGTTAAACAGCGCCCCCTAGTGGTGCGGTTCTCTCCGGACAGCTGGGGGATTTCCTGGGCGGAAGCAGCGGAGGGGGTTTCCAGTGTGATCAGCCCAGTCCTCCCCGTTGGATCTCTTTACTGGATCCCTGTGACTTCTCCCTCACGGACTGACAGAACCGACGGAACCTGGAGAAACCTGCACCGGAATCCGAACCATGAGGAGTCCACCTGAGGCCCGGAGGCTCCGAGGCAGCGGCAGCGGCAGGTCGACGGTTTGAATCCCGGAGAGAGTCCGCCGAGCCGAGGAGCCGCCGAGCTGCCGAGCTGTGGCCTGCGGACGAGATTCATGTGAGTCCCGACAGAGTAGAGACACAATGGAAACACAGAAGAGGGACATGTTGGCTTTCTGTTAATGGAGGGACACACAGAAGATGCTACAGCTAGCGGTGTGTGTGTGTGTGTTCGCGCGTGTGTGTGTGTTTAAAATCAAAAAATCTTTATTGAAACAAACAACACAGAAAAACAACGACGCTAACGAAGCTAACGGTCCGTTAACGTTAGCTGTCGGTGTGTTTACATCCGCTCCCCGATTCAAACCGACAAAAATATCAATAGTGTGATTAATGATGCGACAGGGACGATGTGTGAAACAGAAACAGAATTAAAAAAAAAAAAAAAAAAAAAAAAAATACAGTCAGACCTGAAGAATCAAACTCAGAGTGGAAACGGGAAAAAAATAAAATCGATTTAATCTTTAAATAATAGTAAGATCCTCTTTCTTATTGAGTATTATTACGATTAATTATTATTATTATTATTATTATTATTATTATGCGTGTCAGCCTAAAGATAAGAAATACTACAGTTGAAACTCATCATTTACTGCAGTAAAAGTACAATACTGTGACTCATTGAATTTTAAATGTTACTGCAGTATAAGTATAGAAGTACTGTCAGTAAAAAGTACTTCAGGTATAAAAAGTCCAAACAGAAACATGTTATTTTGCATGCCTTTGTATTTTACTCGGAATTTCCTAAAAAAAAAATTCAGCTGCGGTTTCCTGTAAATTACAACAAAGTTCTGCTCAGTTTAATGCTGGTTAGAACTGAAGAAGAGTTTCACTTATTTAGATCAGACTATTGTTTTTTCCGTCTGTGGAAATCAGGTAGAAATCTGTCAGTTTAAGTTTCACAACATGGAGTCAGTTTGATTTAATGATCATCAGTTTCAGAAAACATTGAAAAGTAAAAAAAAATACTCCAAAGTGTTGCGTGAAGTATCACCAGCAGAACGGAGTTAAAGTCTGAAAGTAAAAGTCCTGTCTGGTCTGACTGATCTGATCTGAATACATATGACATCATCAGATTATTGATAGTGCAGCATCAGCAGCATGTTTCTGTTGGAGCTGCTGCAGTTGGAGCTGGTGAACATTTGTGATGTCACCACATACCTGAAACTGGATCAGAGAAAACATCAGATTTTTGTTTGAAGCTCTGTAAATGGTCAACAGAGACCCTTGAAATGCTTCAGAAAGTCTATGGCGATGAAGCGACGAGCCGGGCGAGGTGTTCTGAGTGACATTCGGGTTTCAAGACGGGCGTCAGGTCAGGAGTCACTTGGTGTGTTTTCTTTGACGTTGGCGGGGTTGTGTCACTGTGAATTGGCCCCCCAGGGTCAGACTGTCAACACCGAGTTCCTCCATTACCGCAGCAGCGAGAGCAGTAACATAATTTAAACAACACAAAAAGATTAGTAATGAAAGGAAAAATAAGATTAAAATACACATTAGCAACAAAATTACTCTGTGGACAGTGTGTGTTTCTGCGTGTGTTTGTATGTGATGATGTCGCTGAAGTGTCGTTTAACTTTTAATTCACTCAGTTTGTTTAAAGATGAACGATGTTGGTGGTTTTATTGAGACCGGACAGGTGTATCAGATCTGTCGGAGGGACGATGAGAGTTTTCAGTCGATCTGAGCGTTATTCGAAGGCAGCTGGACTCGTTTGAGGTTCTTGAGGACGTTTCTCCTCTAAAACTCGGGCTTTTAATACCGTGTTAGAAATGTTAGAAGTATCTCCAGAATCGTCATCATTCCGATGAATCATTCAGGTTTTTTATTTTGAAGTTTTTCCAGTTTGATGATGTCACACCTGACAGGCAGACCTGGACATCTGTCTTTTATGAGGACCAGTGTGAGACAGACCGAGGGTCCTCACAGAGATAGAAGGACAAACCTGTGTGTGTGTGTGTGTGTGTGTGTGTGTGTGTGTGTGTGTGTGTGTGTGTGTGTGTGTGTGTGTGTGTGTGTGTGTGTGTGTGTGTGTGTGTGTGCGTCCATCCGTCCGTCCGTGTGTGTTAATGATGGAAAAGCCCCGAGCGTCCCCACAGCTGAGCCCTGATAGGAAGTGATGTGTTTCTGTTTGTGTGTGCATCTCAGCGTAGAGGTCAAAGGTCACATCTGTTTGCGTGTTTGAGGTTATACGTTTTCACTTCAGTTTTATTTGAACAAACATCATTTAATCTTTAAAATGCTCTGACTGTTTTCTGAAGGACTTCAATTATTTAAAAATCCTTCATCTTTCATTTTTGTTTTTTGTTTTTCTGTATTTATGAGACGTCTGAACGTCAACATTTTCAGCTCCTTTCAGCTCGTCTGACTTCAGTGAAGCTTCGGATGTCGAGTGTGTTCGGATCTTTTGTGTTTGCCTGGTGATGTTTAAGAAATGAAGGTTTTAATTTCTCAGTTATAGAAACTGAGAGCTGACATGTCGGGAGCTTCCACTGCTTTCAACACTTTGACTGTCAGGGTTCATGTTTTGACTCATTTGTTTTTAAATTTTAAATGTTTCACTTTACTTTTCAACAGAAATATTATTCAATTACAGTTTAACAGGGAGATTAAGGGACTAGTTGCAGAGTTTTGGGGACTAGTTGCAGGGATTTGAGGACTAGTTGCAGTGATATGAGGACTAGTTGCAGGGATTTGAGGACTAGTTGCAGTGATATGAGGACTAGTTGCAGAGATTTGAGGACTAGTTGCAGAGATTTGGAGACTAGTTGCAGAGGTAAGATGACTAGTTGCTCGTTGACTCAACTGAGTGTGTGCTGACGTTTTGGTTTGAACATTTAAAGGAACATTCAGTGAGCGTTTATCTCGTTAACCCTCCTCAGGTCATGTCAGCGGGGAGGAGTTCTGACGGGAGGGAGGTGCAGATTCCCCTCCAGCAGGTGGCACCCTCCCTTGTTCCGCCCCTCTCGGCAGCCCCTCCCATCACTCCACCTTCTCACCGCCCAGCCAACACGTGGCCTCCGAGTGAGCCCGCCACCCAGCAAGGTAAACTCCTCAAACATCAGAGTGTTTCAGACTGAAGGTTGTATTCAACATTCACGACTGACAGCAGGTGTGCCCTACCTGTTCAGGTGTCCCTGCAGGTTTCCCGCCTCTTCGTGGAGGATTCAGAGACCACTTTGTAGAAATTCCAGAAGCGAAATACTGCTGTGAGGCCTGCAGGCTGGTCCTGTGTCAGCCCCGTCAGACCGAGTGTGGACACCGCTTCTGTCAGAGCTGCATTAGCGACATCCTCAGGTGAGTCTCAGACGGGTAGACGGGTAGACACAAACAGATTGTTGCTGTTTTGAATCAGTAACTTTACAGCGTCTCTCCTCCTGCAGTCATCAGAACCCAATGTGTCCGGCTGACATGGAGCCTCTGTTCAAAGACAAGGTGGGCAGGAAGTGACATCACACCAGAAGTCATGGTGTCATTATTGATACATCATTGATTGGTTGTGGATTCTGTTTCAGATCTTCAGAGATGTTTGCTGCCATCGGGAGATCATGGCACTGAAAGTTTACTGTCGCAGCGAAGCGAACGGCTGTCAGGAGCAGATGAGTCTTCAGCAGATACCTGTGAGCACCAGCACCATCTTCATACACTGTAACCCTGGCAACAGGTTCAGATTGGCAGTTCGGTACCGTCTGTCTCACCTGTGTGTCTGCAGGACCACCTGAACGTGTGCCCGTTTTATGAGGTTCCCTGTCCGCTGGGGAAGTGCAAAGAACGGATGATGAGGAAGGAGATTCCCGACCACCTGAGCTGGAAGTGTAAACACAGAGAGACGACCTGCGACTTCTGCACGACCAAGATGCCTCTGACTGACCTGCAGGTAACCTGTGACATCACCACTGGCTGATGGACAGGTAGAACAGCTTCAAAAGGGATTACAGAGGTCTGAGGACTAGTTACAGTATCTCAGGACTAGTGACAGAGGTCTGAGGACTAGTTGCAGTGGTCTAAGGACTAGTTGCAGTGGTTTAAGGACTAGTTACAGTATCTGAGGACTAGTTACAATGGTTTTAGGACTAGTTAAAATGTCTGATGATGAGTTACAGTGGTTTTAGGACTAGTTACAGTGGTCTGGTAACTAGTTACAGAGATATGGGTCTAATTTCAGAGGCTATTTGCTAAGACTAAGTTGACTGCCACAGCGTTGTCATGGACAGATCTTCTCGAATTTTAGGGGTCTTATTTATGTCTACCTCTGATTACTTCTGGTTTGTGTTTGTTTGTGACAGGAACCGTATAAATAAAGTTTTTTTGAATGTGTCCTCAGAAACACAAAGAGACGGTGTGCCCTGCGTTCCCAGTGACGTGTCCCAACCACTGTTCCCCGTCCTCCCTGCCCCGGAGTGAGGTACTGACCCTGTTCTGCCCCTCCTGTCTGCTGCACACACCATCATTGTTAATGACAATGACTGATTAATTGATATTGTTTCAGCTGTCCAGCCACCAGCACGACTGTCCCAAAGCTCAGGTCAGCTGTCAGTTCCACCGCTATGGCTGCACGTTCAAGGTAACTCATCTTCCTCATCCTCCTCCTTATACTGTTTACTACTGTATTTACTTCACACTGTGTACTACCTGCACTGTGTGTACTACCTGTCTTGTACCGTATTTCAGGGTTTGAATCAGGACCTGAGGCAGCACGAGTCGACCTTCGCCTCTGAACACTTGAGAATGATGGCCAGCAGGAACTGCTCGTTAGAGAACAAGGTAACCATAGCAACATATTAAAGCGGTACGGTTACCGTTGGCTGCAGGTCCAGCGTGAGTTCACCTGAGCGCTCTCTGTGTGTGCCTCCAGGTGGAGGACGTGAAAGGTGAGCTGATGGAGAGGTACAAAGTGCTTCCCGCTCTCAGCAGCCGACTGTCGGAGCTGGAGAACCAGAACGACGAGCTGAGGGAGAAGAACCGGCAGGTGGAACAGAAACTGGCCACTATGCAGGTACGACTGCTGCATCACGGCTTCCTTCTGTTGCACTGACGGAGCTCCTTATGTTTCCCATGTTGTTTTTCTTCGACTCCTGAACCTCCCTCTCCCCACAGAAACTAATGAGCTCCCACTCAGAGAAGCTTCTGGAGGTGGAGCTGGAGCTCCGTCAGCTCCGTCAGCTCCGAGACGAGGTGGAGAACGTACGAGGAACGCTGGAGACCGTCCGCACAAGGCTCAGCGCTCTGGAACAAGGGGGACGCAGTGGAACCGGGTCCACAACACACACTCTGGGTCAGCACACACACTGGGGTCTGTTAGTAGTTACAGAGGTCTGGGGACTAGTTGCTGTGTTTAAGGACTAGTTGCAAAGGTCTAAGAGATCTAAAGTAACAGTTAATCAATAATTAGTAATTCACTGTTGAAAATTCACCTCTCCGCAGCATCCCTAGAGACGCAGCTGAATCGCCACGACGAAATGCTGAGTGTACACGAGATCCGATTGGCGGACATGGATCTGCGGTTCCAGGTGCTGGAGACGGCAAGCTACAACGGGACTCTCATCTGGAAGATCCGCGAGTACAAGAGACGGAAACAGGACGCCGTGGCGGCAAAGACGCTGTCGCTGTACTCACAGCCGTTTTACACCGGATACTTCGGGTACAAGATGTGCGCTCGGGTTTACCTGAACGGAGATGGCATGGGGAAGGGGACGCACCTGTCGTTGTTCTTTGTGGTGATGAGGGGCGAGTACGACGCTCTGCTGCCCTGGCCTTTCAAACAGAAGGTACTTCCTGTGTGGTCCATGACTTTAACCGTGTCTTTAAAGCTGCATGGAGTTATCTCTATAGAAACACGGATCTTTTAGATGTCTGAACCAATCGTTTTCTGTCTGTCCGTGTGTCCGTGTTGTCAGGTGACTCTAATGCTGATGGACCAGAGTCCCTCCAGGAAACACCTGGGTGACGCCTTCAAACCAGATCCGAACAGCAGCAGCTTCAGACGTCCTGTGGCGGAGATGAACATCGCTTCTGGCTGTCCTCTGTTCGTGTCTCAGAGCGTCCTGGAGACGGGCAGCTACATCAAGGATGACACCATCTTCATCAAGGTGGGTGGGATGAGCGTCTCCTGCACTGAGAGCTCGAGGCAGTACGTAATGATCGATTAACCTTAACCTGTGTTGATTGGTTTGATTGGCAGGTTACCGTGGATACATCTGACCTACCGGACCCGTGAAGTCAAGATCCCGCTGACCTTTGACCTCGCTGGTCTCAGATGAGCTCACCAGTTCAC
Source organism: Brachyistius frenatus (assembly GCF_029030835.1). Lineage (NCBI taxonomy): Eukaryota > Metazoa > Chordata > Actinopteri > Embiotocidae > Brachyistius > Brachyistius frenatus. Next base: position 948,747 of record NW_027210701.1, read on the forward strand.
TCCCGGCAGAGCAGAACATGATGGGAAGGATCAGTGATGATGGAGGCTCGTCCCGCGACGGCAGCATAACAGAAGAAGAAGAGGCAGACAGGAAGCGGCCAATCAGAGTGAACTTTACAGAGACGGGAGGGTGCGCCCTCTTCTGATTGGCTTGTGGACTACAGAACTGTGTGTGTGTGTGTGTGTGTGTGTGTGTGTGTGTGTGTGTGTGTGTGTGTGTGTGTGTGTGTGTGTGTGTGTGTGTGTGTGTGTGTGTGTGTGTGTGTGTGTGTGTGAGTGAGAATGGATCAGTGTTGCCATGACGTCACCATGGTGACGTCACTCGGAGCCAACATGGCCGCCATAGTGAGGACGTTGTTGCTGCTCATTACTGATGCTGTGCATCTAGCTTTACTTCCTGTTTATTACCCGTTTACCGAGGCATGCTGGGAAATCCACCACAGCCACAGAGAAGCTCAGAAAACCAGTGTAGACCCTGACTGATCAGTCAGACCCAGTTTAAACATTACAGACCATTAAAAACCTTTTACTGTTAAAACAAGGCTCAGAGCAAAGTAGAAATCAGTTAAATAAGGTGACACTTGAAATAAACGTTAATCAGGAGGATTATTGATTATGTTTTTAATGTTTTTATATCAGGAAAACTATCTTCTGTCCCACTAACTGATTCCTGTCAACCTGAAAGCCTGAATGAACCCAAAGTAATTAAATTAAATTGAATTCGAAGAGACACAATCCAGAAGGGACCAGGACCGACTATGACAGGAGAGTCCCAGTAGAGTCTTGGCGCTCCCAGCTGGAGCTCCTCTGTGGCCTCAGTGAGTTTTTCAGCTTCGACAGAATTCATCCGACTCGTTCAATTCATTTGCACAGTTTGAGTGTTTGTTGAAGTGTGAAATAAAAAAAACAAAAACTGAATGAAACAAAGGAATGCTAATTTTTATTTATTTTCAGGGGTTTTAACACCTCGTGTCACAGAATTCTTCCATGAAGTTTAAATGGCCTCCAGCACTTCAAAGTCAGTCAAAATTCTAAATATATGAAAAATCTGGATGGACGGACATTTGAACAGGCTTATAGATACAGATTACCCCGTTAAAATTTTTATGAGTAATGTAATTATTTTGATATCTTCATTAATGTAACATTACACCCTCCGTCCGGCAGGTGGCGGAAGTCAAACGAAGTGGCGCTTTATCAGCGTATTTTAAACCGAAGAAGAAGAACGGAAGCAGCCCCAGTAGAAGAAGACGAAGAAGAAAAGAAAAAGAGCAGTAGCTGTGTTGTTACTTACGGATCAAAACTTCTTTCAAACTTGGACACGAACTAAAACTTTACAACACCCGAACCGGCGGGCCGAACCGGGAAAGACAGGGACGGAACCGGGACGGCACAGCGGTACTCGGTGAGTTTAGTGGCAAGTTTAGCGGTAGAGGTGTTGTAGACGTGGGTAAGCTAACAGGCTAACAGCTGGATGAAGTAAAACCGCTTCACTCAGTTTACATGTCGTTTACAGGAGAGGAGCTCTTATTGTGAAAGTTTGAGGAAGGGCCCCGTTTCCTGTTTAGTGATGTGAAATAAATTATCTGTAAAGTTATTAAATTCAAACATTTGATAGTTAAACATTCACGTTTTTTGATCACAAACGGATTGGTTATTGAAAGTTTAGTTGAAGGGCAGAAAACTAGTCACTTGTTCTGATCATTGATTAATAATGATAACTAATGATCATTTTTGCACCAATATCAAATATTTGTAGTTTGGAGATTCACAAACATGAAGAATTAATGTTTTTCTTCATCACACTTCACAGTAAACTGAAATAGAGTTGAAATGATAAATCGGTTAATCGATTAGTTAATTGACAGATGAACAATCTGCAGTTCTGATGATCGTTTCAGTTTTCCGCAAAAGTCCTGAGAAAACGAAAGAATCTGCACATTTCAGCATCATTTTAAAAATGTCATTGTAAACTACATATTTGTTTTATAAAACGAGTCGAATGATTTGATCAACGACATCATCTTCAGCCCAGCAAAACTTTATTTCGATTCACAGAAATTTATACAAAAAGTAATCAGCAGATCAATTGCAGCTTAATGGCTGTTAGGTGGGGTTCCAGTTGGGGTTCCAGTTGTGGTCCAGCTGTGGACCTGGTCCAGCTGTGGGTCCTAATCCAGCTGTGGGCCTTGATCCATTGTCCAGTTGTCATCCCAGTGCATCTTCAGAGGAGGATCTGAAGGAAATGAAAGACTTACCAGCAAACATCATATTCTTTATTGAAACCCCGCCTCCTTGCATGTGATTGGCCAGCTGTCTGTGAGGATGTCCTGTCCTGCTCTGTGATTGGCAGGCTGCTGCAGGTCAGTAACTGTTTCTTTGTGTTTGTGTTCTCAGATTAAATGTTTTCTCTGAAGACTTTGTGTCGACCTTCAGCTCTGCAGCTCCTCCGACTGTTTTCTACCAACTCTTTACCCAATCCTCTCAGAACCTCGTATCTACCCACTCTCACTCTGTTCACCAAGGTAACATCCTCTCAGAACCTCATTTCTACCAACTCTTTACTCACTGTGTTCTCTGAGAAAAACTCTTATCTCACAGCACATACTAGGATTTCATGTGACAGTGACACCACAGACTGCTGATCAGGATCAGTAAAGTGAATCCAACAGATTCTGTTGGTCATTGTCCTGTAAAAAAACATGTATCTCCAGACCTGATTTACTTTTACATGAATTTAGTTGTTAGTACGGTAAAATAGTTTTCGTATTAATATGAGTATTATTACTATTATTTGTATTAGTAGTAATCCTCTGCAGACTCTTCTGTCTTAAATACTTTTATTTTATGTCGCTATACTGCCTTTATACTTTTATTTTAATAAAATAATTTTTATATAATCAAATTACATTCTGTGTACAGTACCAGTCAAAAGTTTGGACACACCTTCTCATTCAATGGTTTTTCTTTATTTTAATTTTTTTCTACATTGTAGATTAATATTAAAGAAATCCAAACTATGAATATGGAATTATGTGGTAAACCAAAAAATGCTCAACAAGCCAGAATATGTTTTATATTTTAGATTCTTCAAAGTAGCCACCTTTTGCTTTGATGACAGCTTTGCATACTCTTGGCATTCTTTCAATCAGCTTCATGAGGTCGTCACCTGGAATGGTTTTCAATTGACAGGTGAGCCTTGTCAAGAGTTAATTTGTGGAATTTCTTGCCTTCTTAATGTGTTTGAGACCATCAGTTGTGTTGTGCAGAGGCAGGGTTGGTGCACAGTTCTATACAGTGAATAGGCCTATTTGACTACAGTTCTAATCCATATTATGGCAAGAACCACTCAACTAAGTAAAGAGAAATGACAGTCCATCATTACTTTAAAACAGGAAGGTCAGTCAATCCGGAACATTTCAAGAACTTTGAATGTATCCTCAAGTGCAGTCGCGAAAACAATCAAACGCTATGATGAAACTGGCTCTCATGAGGACCGCCCAGGACAGGAAGACCAAGAGTTATCTCTGCTGCCGAGGATAAGTTCATTAGAGTTACCAGCCTCAGAAACCACAAATGAACAGCACCTCAGATTAGAGCCCACATAAATGCTTCGCAGAGTTCGAGTAGCAGACACATCTCAACATCAACTGTTCAGAGAAGACTGCGTGAATCAGGCCTTTATGGTCAAATTGCTGCAAAGAAGCCACTACTGAGGAAGAACAACAACAAGAAGAGACTTGCTTGGGCCAAGAAACACAAGGAATGGACATTAAGCCAGTGGAACTCTGTACTTTGGTCTGATGAGTCCAAATTTCAGATTTTTGGTTCCACCCGCCGTGTGTTTGTAAGAAGCAGAAAAGGTGATTGGATGGTTTCTACATGTGTGGTTCCCACCGTGAAGCATGGAGGAGTGATGGTGTGGGGGTGCTTTGCTGTTGACACTGTTGGGGATTTATTCAAAATTCAAGGCATACTTAACCAGCACGGCTACCACAGCATTCTGCAGCAACATGCCATCCCATCTGGTTTGCACTTAGTGGAACCAGCGTTTGGATTTCGACAGGACAATGACCCCAAACACACCTCAGGCTATGTAAGGGCTATTTGACCAAGAAGTAGAGTGATGGAGTGCTGCGTCAGATCACCTGGCCTCAACAATCACCCGACCTAAACCCAATTGAGATGGTCTGGGATGAGTTGGACCGCAGAGTGAAGGCAAAGCAGCCAACAAGTGCTCAGCACCTCTGGGAACTCCTTCAAGACTGTTGGGAAACCATTCCAGGTGACGACCTCATGAAGCTGATTGAACGAATGCCAAGAGTGTGCAAAGCTGTCATCAAAGCAAAAGGTGGCTACTTTGAAGAATCTAAAATATAAAACATATTCTGGCTTGTTGAGCATTTTTTTGTTTACCACATAATTCCATATGTGTTCCTTCATAGTTTGGATTTTTTCAATATTAATCTACAATGTAGAAAAAAATAAAATAAAGAAAAACCATTGAATGAGAAGGTGTGTCCAAACTTTTGACTGGTACTCTATAATCAGATCACAGCCTTTGTATATAATCATATTACACCCTGTATATAATCAGATTACTGCCTTTGTATATAATCATATTACACCCTGTATATAATCAGATTGTGTTTGTCTTCAGGATCCGTGTCCTCTTTGTGATGAAGCCAAAGAAGTGCTGCAGCCACTCAGACACAGGGTGAGACTGAAACTATTAAACATCTCATACATTCACACTCTAGATTTTAGGTAGATTCTTTATTGTGTATTTTGTCACGGTGCCTGCAGTAGTAACACGTGTCTCTGTCCGTCCTCCAGTTTGTCCTGCAGCAGGTGGACATCAGCCTTCCGGAGAACAAACTGTGGTGGGACAGGTACAAGCGGGACATACCTGTGTTCCACCTGAACGGACAGTTTGTGATGAAACATCGAGTGGACGTCGTACTGCTGGACAAACTGCTGCAGGACGCTGAGACACAGACACCATGACGACCAGCAGTTTACTGACTAATTTATTCAGTGATCAATAAACAGAGTTGATCAATTAATCTGTCCTCGCTGTGTTTTCTTTGAGGTTCACGTTCAAACCGGCCAATCAGAGCAGCCCCTTGGTGTGATGTCACAGCAGGAGAACAATCCCTCAGTTCATTCAGGTTAAAAACACTAGTGACATCAGACAGAAAATAAACAGGGTGCTGGGTATGACCCGACACCTGAGTCACATGACTCCCCATGAGTCACCCAATCCTGTCGGCTCATCAATATTTTACCTGCTGATGATGCAGAGTCTGTGGCTTCCAGCCAATCGCAGCTCCGCTCTGTGTGACCTGGAAGCGCTGGGAGGTGGTGTACAGTGTAGGGGTTGCCAAGGAGACATCAGGGGTGCGTTCAGGGAGGTAAAGGTGTGTCGATGGCGTCGGGCAACTTCAGCAGTAGCCGAGCGTTGGATGTTCAGTTTGCACTGCAGAGAGCAAAGAGGAAGATCACTGGGCTGCAGCAGCAACTGGAGTAAGAAATCAATAATCTACAGGTTCTGGTTCTGGTTCTGTTTGAGAATAGAATAGGTGCCAGATAGTAGTGTGTGCTGATCCTGGGGGGGGTTCTGGGTCTCAGTGTGGTCCAAAGTAAACAGCCAATAAGATGCACAGGTCATGTGACCTGAGGTCATGTGATCACATGTATAGACCAGCTGGAGACCGCTCAGTGGAACTGATTCTACTGAGTCTACTGGTCTCCAGCAGGTAATTCCCAGTTTAACTGGTCCTACTGGCAGTTGAACCAGTTCGACCAGTGTGTGTGTGCGTGCGTGTGTGTGTGTGTGTGTGTCTGTGTCTGTGTGTGTGTGTCTGTGTGTCTGTGTCTGTCTGTCTGTCTGTGTGTGTGTGTGTGTGGGGTAAATGCTGCCTGTTTCTTTAAGAACACAGGACCTGTTGGTCTGCTGCAGGAGAGTCTTCACAACGTTTCCTGAATGTGACTGACTGGAAGTCGCATGACGTACTGATGTGTTAGTTGTGCGTGTTTGTGTTGTTGTTCATTAATCAGGCCTGTGTGTCTAACAGCAGGTAAACGTCACAAGTGTGCTCGGCAGAGATCTGATGTGAACGTATGTTTTATGTTTTCCAGAGAAACCAGTTCAGAGACTCCAGAGGAGAGCAGTCAGTCCACATGGACCCCCAGCAAGGAGCTCAGGGACTCCCTGGTGGACATGTACAAAGGTAAATACTTCTACTAGTACACATGTATGAAGGTATATTACTACTAGTACCAGTAGAAATCAGCTAAATGGTCCTTTAAAGGGCAGTAACATGTCAAAGTATAAATCTGATCAGCATCAAACAGAACAGGTGCAGGTGTAATGAGTCAGTTCGTCCACTGGTGGGAGCTGTGCTTCTTCACACAGCTCAAAATAAAAGCACAATTATTAAAATCAATGACTTTTTGATTTTTAAAAGTGATAAAAAAAAAAAACGTTTTAATTTCGACACAAATTATTTTACAAACATAAAGTCAAAGAAGAAAAAAAAAATCCAGATTAAAACTTTTCCTCAGGTCTGATTTTAGTTGAACGCGTCTCCGTCCTCCGACAGTAATCTGAGGACAATCCTCCAACATGGCGGAGTGCGTCCTTGGTAATCTGCTGTGTAAATCCGTCTCGAGGACGTCAGTATATTTGGACTTTGACTTTGTGCTTCGTCAAACATGTTTGCCGTGAGGTGTCGGGCTGAGAGGCTGGATGTTAACACAGCGGATGAAGCCTGCTGGAGATCACTGGCAGCCATGATCATTCATTCTAATGCCATGACAGGAAGCAGCTGAACTCCACTGCTCATTTCAGAAATTCATCCACCTGCACCATCACCATCCATTCACACACACACACACACACACACACACACACACACACACACACACACACACACACACACACACACACACACACACACACACACACACACACACACACACACACACACACACAGACACAGCAGTGGTGCCCCTGAACATGAGCTTGTGTTTATCCGGAGGCTTTAAATCAAAACCCAGCTGTGTTAACACATTGGTCAGACTCTTCAGTTTTATTTTGAAAAAACCTCAGGACCCTGCTGAATTAATACAGAGGTCGGACTTGGTTTTATTTTGAAGGAGTCTATGTAACTTGCTGTGTTAAGAGGTCAGATTTGGTTTTATTTTGAAGTAGCCTCAGGATCTTGCTGGGTTAAGAGGTCAGACTGAGTTTTATTTTGAAGGAGCCTTATAATCCTGCTGAGTTAAGAGGTCAAATGTGGTTTTATTTTTGAAGGAGCCTCAGGATCCTGCTGGGTATTGATAGTATTGATACGTTTCTTCACCTCTTGAGATTAAAACTGGAGCTCCTGGCAGAAGAAGAAATTTCAGTAACAATATTTTTAATTAATTTATCAGAGAACCCCCCCTCCGCCCCTAGCCCTCTCCTCTCCCCTCCCCTTCCCCCAGAGTGAGCCTCGGTGATAATCCATCATCTGTCTGCATCTCTCGCCCAGATCAATCACACCATATGAAACAGTTGTGGAGGAAACACAGTATTCAGTTGTGCAGTCAGCAGCCAGACTCACATCGCACCCATATGTGTGTTTGTTTATTCAATTCTTCTTCTGTGGTGGCAGTGCTCGGCCCTCTGTTTACTGTTTATCTGCTCCAGAAGAGGCTCTGCTGTCCTACAGTCAGATACTGCTGATGGTACTGTTACTGCAGTCAGATACTGCTGATGGTAATATTACTACACTCAGATAGTACTGATGGTACTATTACTGCAGTCAGATACTGCTGATGGTATTATTACTGCAGTCAGATACTGCTGATGGTTCTATTACTGCAGTCAGATGCTGCTGATGGTAATATTACTACACTCAGATAGTACTGATGGTACTGCAGTACTATTACTGCAGTCAGATACAACTAATGGTACTATTACTGCAGTCAGATACTGCTGATGATACTGCAGTACAATTACATCAGATAATACTGATAGTACTGCAATAGTATAACATCACTCAGATGTACTTGGTAGTACTGCAGTAGTGAAGTAAACGGTGTAAAAGTGGGCGGGACTATAGGAGCCAGCAGGTGGCAGCAGCGAGCTGATCTAACAAGGCAGGTGGCGATCAATGAGCCTGAATTCTCTGATTTTGCTGCATGAGCAGAACATGTGGAGGTGAGGACACACATGAAACATGTATGTTCACATTCAGTGTGACTTCTACTTCCTGTTGATATCATTATCTCTGATGTCCTTCTGATTAAAACTCCAGAAATCTACTGAGAAACCAGAGACAGCCAGTTCAGAAGCTGCTGAGAATCTGTCTAATTTTAAGTTTCCCTTCAGTTTTGCAGTGATTCAGTGATGTTTGTAAAAACACTCCCATGATGCACTGCATACAGGAACTGCTCACACACACAGATCTACTGCTGTTAATGTGGACTAATTCCAAAATAAAACACATACTCTGGTACGATTGATCCGTTTTTTCTCGTGTTATCTGTTGTTGTTTTTTTTTTGTTTTCTTGTTTTGCTGTTTACCTCTTCATGTTGGGGGTTGGACGGTGTTTCCAGTGTTTTGGAGCTCATTGACCTTAATGAAGGGGTTGCTGACTCCTCTGATTACTGGGATTTTACTGGTAACATGCAGACAGCCTTTTAAAGGTTGCTGTTGTTGTTGTTGTTTACGTGTAGCCATTTGTGTGTCCGAAGACCAAAGTGTCACGTTGGAGTCTGTTCTTTCTTCTAGACTTTATCTCCTGACCTGAGGCATGTTTGGGCGCCACCTGCAGACAGGAAGTGTTATTACAGACAGAAATGATTCATCACACCACCAAAATAAGAGCGAAGCTTTTAACATGGGAATAAATAAACTTTATTGACAAAATGTCACCAATCAAAGTGTCATCTCTTTGATTGTACACACACACACACACACACACACACACACACACACACACACACACACACACACACACACACACACACACACACACACACACACACTGTGGTCAGTAGATTAGTTTAATGACTGAAGAGAGAGTGAATGAGGAGAGAAAGGGAGGAGGCAGTCGTGTGAACAGTGTTTAATCTGCAGAGTGGGTGGTCTCGACACACACACACACACACACACACACACACACACACACACACACACACACACACACACACACACACACTATTGTTACATGAGGGTGGGCTGCAGACTTTGGGTTGTTTGAACAGACTGAAGTAGCTGCTGTTCTGTGTGCAGGAATGTGTGTGTGTGTGTGTGTGTGTGTGTGTGTGTGTGTGTTTGTGTGTGTCTGTTGTTGGCTGATATGGTTCAACGTTGCAGATTGAGCTAACGTCTATCATCTGATTTATTCATGTTTAAACTGGTGAATATAAAAATTGTTCAGATTCAGTGTGACTTCCACTTCCTGTTTATATCATTATCTCTGATGTCTTTTCAGAATAAAACTCCAGAAAGCCACCGAGAAACCAGAGAAACGGTCAGTTTAGTATCTGCTTGAGAATCTGTCTGATTTAAAGTTTCCTTCAGTATCACAGTGATCAGTGATGTTTGTCTGAACTCTCATGATGCACTGCAGACGGGAGGTGTTCACACACAGCTCTGCTGCTGTTAAAGGGACACTTCCACTAAATGTGGACAGATACAGGCTGTGCAAAAATATTTTCTCTGTACTTAAATCAACTCCAAATATTCCGATTTTGTCGCTGCACATTTTCACAAGTTCATGTCACTTGACTAAATTTCCTGTAGTCACATTTAAATATTTATTATCACATGTAAAAAAGAAAAGCACATTTTTTTTAAATTGGAAAATGACTGTGATGATTGATCTATTATTGAAAGAGCAGCTTAGTTGTCAGTTGGTCGACTGATTGATTGATCTCAAATTATTGATGCGCAAGTTGCACATCATATTTACTGTATATCTTGTGTGTGCGTGCGTGTGTGCGTCCTCTGCACGTCGTGCCTCTCCTCGGCTTAATGTCCGTATCTAAATTCATGTGCGGCGCGGTGGCGGCGTGGTGTCGGCGGGGCGGATCACAGGCGGATTGTGTTGGATTTGAGCTGAAGCCTCTTTAATCATCGTAACACCGTCATTAATATTCATGCAGTCAGCTGGAACACCCGACACTCAGCGCTCCAAACTTTCTGCACAAAATGTATTAAATACAGCTTAAAAAATTAATGGACTTCGGTTTATATTACATGAAGGAGAAGGGGGAAGGAGGGGAGGGCACGGCTCCCCCCGCCGCACCCCTCCTCTCCTCATTGGTTCATGTAGATTGGGCCTCTGATTGGCCCCTGTGTTTACCCTTTTTTCTGCAGATTTTTCCATCTTTGACGAGACTTCAAAGCGAGCGCGAGGCATGAACGGTCATTTAGGAGGATTTAAGCACATTATCACATCTGTAATTGTACATGAATAATAAGGAGAGCCGCCGCGCTCAATTAGCTCTGAGTCCACAAGAAGATCAGAAGGGGGGGGGGGGGCAGAGGACGACAGGAAATGAGAAAAGTTTCAAAGTGAAGAAAAGGAAATGATTCTAATAATGAATGTAATTCAGCTCTTTTATGACCTGGACCGGTACAGATCTGCACCTAGATCTGGACCGGTACAGAACAGTACAGGAACAGGACAGATCTAAAACAGGACCAGGATCAGGGTCAGGACAGTACAGGTCCATTACTTGGACAAAACAGGATCAGGATCTGCAACCGGCCAGGACAGATCTGAACTAGGACAAGGAATGGGACAGAAAAGTACAGCTCTATTAACAGGGACAGCACCAGGATCCAGATCAGGTCTCGACAGCACAGGTGTTTGAATACGATATAATCATGACGATCATCTGTGTTTCTTTGCCTACTTTTGTGTTAGCGAGGGTTTTAAATTAGACCTGAGAAGCTCCGCTCTGATTGGTGGCTTCGTTAACAGGAGACATTAACCTTCCTTAACGAGGCCTTGAAGCTCTGTTTGTTCTCCTGATGAGAGACAAGTATTTAGAAAGCTGAACGGGGTTAATACAGACACAAACAGGCGGGACACAGACAGGTGAGAGACAGACAGGTGGGTATGTGGTGTGTAAAATTGAGATGGTTTCTGTTTTTTTTTTCAGCTAATCCCAACGTGAATGAGGAACTGAAGCAGCGTCTCCCTTCACCTGCCAGACAGCAACTGAGCAGCCCAGACAGGTGAGTGCAACACCTGCAGCTCTGTTGGGGGGTAGATGGGTCAGTGTGAGCTGCAGCTCAACGTCAGGTTTAACCAACAAAAAACAGTTAGCTGTTTAAAAAATTGGTGTCCCTGATGGCTGTCAATAATCTATAATGTATACAAATGTATTGGTCTGTGTTTCTGTAAATCTATTGATCCTCTAAGGATCGTTTCGATCAGCTGAGAATCACTTCATTTTTTTTTTTTCGTGTGGTTTTTAGATCGGGGCCCAGCCAGAACCCGGAGCACAACAACTGGCCTCAGGGTAGGAAGAGCCATTCATTCATTCATTAACAAAGCAGTTATATTTCCAGAACAAATCTTCATTGAAATCTTCATCAAATGTATCTGATGTTAGAACCTGTCTGTCTCTATACCTCTGTCTGTTTCTCTATGTTGTCTGTCTGTCTTTATACCTGTCTATCTATGTCTATGTCTGTCTGTCTCTATACTTGTCTCAGCTCCTCAGCACCTCCAGGAGCTTCCCACCTCCTGCTCCCCCTCCCCTGTGTCCCAGCAGAGGTCTGTCTCTCCTGTCTCCCCCTTCCTCCAGAGGAGTTCTGTCTCTCCTGTCTCCCCCCTCCTCCAGAGGAGTTCCGTCTCTCCTGTCTCCCCCCTCCTCCAGAGGAGTTCCGTCTCTCCTGTCTCACCTCCGTCCTACAGGAGGTCTGTGTCTCCATTGTCCTCCAGGCTCCAGAGAGGGGCAGGGGAGATGGAGGTCGACCTCTCCCCCAACAGGGGACCCTCTCCTCGGGCAGAGAGCTGCGTAGAGGCCCCAGATGAAGCTGCAGTATCTCAAAGTCCTGGTAGTCCGTTCCTCCGAAGACACCTGGTAACTACGGGCAACAGGTAAGTGGGTGGATACTTCCACTACTACTGGTATTATTACTGTTAATATCATTATTGATGAGAAAAAGAGGTCTCAGCTTCGAAGTTTTGTGGTTCAGACTTTCTCCGAGACACATCAGATCTATAGACTGTTTCACATTTAAATAATAATATTTTGGATTTTTGAAATTCCATAGTGTTTTTAGGATTCATTTGATATGTTTAGAGCCTCTCCACAGTGACATTTATTAAAAAGTTGCTTTTCATTAAACTTCCCCAGCTTTCTTTAGATTCTGTAATCCATGTGGTGTTTTTTTTTTGTTGTTGCTTCCTTTGTCTTCTTTTGATGCATTTGAAATAAATTTTTTGGAAGAGGTTGCATCACTATGAAATGCGAGCTATTAAATTTAGATTTGATTTGATTAGTCGAAGTGTTTCAGTGGCGCGACAGAAATAGAAAAGTAGTAAAAAAGCAATCGTTGCGGCAGGAGAGCGAAGTTGATTAGAAGCAGCTGATATTATGAAGTCAGAAACAGTCAATTACAGAAGACAGTGTCAGCCATATTCCAGTCTTATTTACTCGCTTTATTACGCTAAGAAGCAGCCCGACCTTTAAGGTAATATGAGAGAATTACAGGCGAACATCAGTCGATGCTTATTAAACCTGCCGCCTGCAGCGCCGCACCTCATATCTGATAATGTGAGGCCGCGACCTCACGTTAAAACATCTGACCTGACTACACACAGGTGAAACACTAATGAAACACAGAGGAGGATGATGATGTCACAGAGGAACTGACCAATCGCAGCCTCGCTGACCGGCAGCTGCTCCTCGGTCCTCATCAGAGGAGCTGATTTGCTGTTTTCTACCAGACTGCATCATCCGCAGATCAGTTCTCAGTCAGGGAGCTGCGTTTAAGTCCTAAAATGGCTTTATTTATTTGGACAATTTAAAAAAGGTTTAGTTAATTCAATTTAATTTATAAAGCACCAAATCACAACACACATTATTTCTGGGAACGTAACACATTAAAGTCCTCAGAAACTTATATAAAGGAGCCTCTAAAAGTCTTTAGTTGGTCCAGAATCAGAACAAAAATCTGTCTGTCCACACTCGACTGCAGAACCAATCAATCAACTTCTGACCCAGAGATATTATTTACTGCTCACCGATCACGAGCTGCAGTGTCTATTCAATAGTTAAAACACTACCGAAGTTATTTTCTGTGAACGTTGTTGTTGGACTGAACACCGGCCGGCTTTAATTCTGCTTTTTAACCGGATGTTTTTTTTGTCTCCCGCTAGTACTCCTCGGATATCCGAGCTGACGCGACTTCAGGGTTTCGAACGAGACCAAAACATCTCGTTCTTACTGAAGGAGCTTGACGCTCTGAGGGAGATCAATAACAAGGTGAATACACACGCTTAGAAACATGTGTAGAGCTGAAGAGTTACGAGGTGGCAGCGTTATATATACACTGCTCAAAAAAAATAAAGGGAACACTTAAACAACACATCCTAGATCTCAATGAATGAAATATTGCAGTTGGAAATCTTTATTCATTACATAGTGGAATGTGTTGAGAACAAAATAACATAAGAATGATCAATGGAAATCAAAATCATTATCCCATGGAGGTCTGGATTCAGAATCATACTCAAAATAAAAGTGAAAAAATCAGATCACAGGCTGATCCAACTTCTGTGGAAATTCCTCAAGACAAGTCAAAATGAGGCTCAGTAGTGTGTGTGGCCTCCACGTGCCTGTATGCACTCCCTACAACGCCTGAGCATGCTCCTGATGAGACGACGGATGTTCTCCTGAGGGATCTCCTCCCAGACCTGGATCAAAGCATCAGTCAACTTCTGGACAGTCTGTGGTGCGATGTGGATGAGCTGCACTACCTGAGCAGCTTCTGTGGGTTGTAGACGCCGCCTCATGCTACCTCTAGTGGTGAGGGCACTGGCAAAATGCAAAAGTGACCAAAGATCATCCAGAAAGGATGAGGACAGAGAAATGGTCTGTGGTCACCACCTGCAGAACCATTCCTTTATAGGGGTTGTCTTGCTAATTGCCTCATTTCCACCTGTTGTCTGTCCTGTTCTGCACAACAGCAGGTGAAATTGATTCACAATCAGTGTTGCTTCCTAACTGGACAGGTTGATTTCCCAGAAGTGTGATTGACTTGGAGTTACATTGTGTTGTTTAAGTGTTCCCTTTATTTTTTTGAGCAGTGTATATATGAATCGTACCAGAAAACAAGAGGCCTAATACAATTAGTAAACATCTTAAAGTTTCTGATATTTACTAGTGAAGTATCAGAAGTATTTTTTTTATATTAAATTTACTCAAATGCTCGGAATTTAGAGACTTATTAAGTTTATTCTGTTCATCATCACACTGTCCAATTTTATTTTGACAGAGTAACGAAGAAGGGGAAATGTTTTGTAGAAAAGTCAAAGGTGACATAAATATAGAAGTATACAGATTCTCTGTACTGGACTAAAACATGACTGAAAGCAGCTTTTTTAACTGAAACTCTAAAGGACCTACAGTAGAGCCCTGCGGAACGCCTGAGACTGCACGGGGAAATTCAAACTCAGGCTTTGTCCATCATTTTGGTGCTCAAGTCCAAATACAGCAATACCCAAGAACCTCCACTGCTGTTGCTACGAAGAAGGTGTGAGTTGACAGACAAAAACCCTCCACAGCTGCTGAGCTCGCTGAGTTTAAACTGATTCGAACTGCAGGTTATTTTTTTATCGAAGATATTCTGACGATTGAGTCGGAGAGTTTCTGTGTTTCAGCTGCAGGATCAGCTGGTTCAGAAAGAGAAGGAGCTGCAGAAGAGGGAGGTGGAGGAGGAGCTGAAGGAGGAGCAGAGGGAAGCCCGAGACTGGGAGAGACCTGCAGGTGAGGAGGAGGAGGAGGAAGAGGAGCAGGGAGGAGGAGGGTGGTGGTGTATGTTACAGTTTACTCTCCTCTTAATCAGATCTGATCCAACCTCGACTTCTTAAATATTTGAATATTTTTCATGCACACTGTTTAATACCAATACACACACACACACACACACACACACACACACACACACACACACACACACACACACACACACACACACACACACACACACACATAGAGTAATTAAAATAACAGCAGTGGTAACGAGGTGACAGTTAACGAGGCAGCTGTTAGTTTAACAGAACAGTGTGTGTTTGTGTGTGTTTAACCAGCAATCACACTCGGATGTAATGTTGATTTAACTGAGCTGTGTGTGTGTGTGTGTGTGTGTGTGTGTGTGTGTGTGTGTGTGTGTGTGTGTGTGTGTGTGTGTGTGTGTGTGTGTGTGTGTGTGTTTGCGCATGCGCGCGCGCGCGCGTAATCCAGCAGGATTATCACAGAAACAGAAAGTCTTCCTCCAACACATTTATTTTATATTCACTTTGTTTCTGGAAAAGTCCGTAAAAGAAATGAAAGAGAAAAAAAAATCTTTGATGTATGAGGGACATGCAACGGAGAGATGATGCTAGAAGCATCAGGTGGGAACGCAAAACTGTCCGCATCGATTAGCTGTTTTCTAGCAAAATTAGCTGTTTCTTAGCTTTGTTATCTGGTTGTTAGCATCCTCCCTGATCGCTACAGACCCTCTGATCCTGATAAGTGTTGGTAAAATCATTTGCAGTTGGTCAAATCTGGCGAAGCACCAGCGACCTTTGACCATCAAGTTGTCAGGTCACGAAGGTGCGGCGGACCTGTTTACACCTGGTGCAGGACTTTGTCAAAGCAGGAGGTGCAGGTGGAAGTGAGCACCTTAAAACTGATCTGCAGACTGAGTTCAGATCAAAGGAGCAAACCAGGGAGGACTCTGGATCCGATGGGGGTCCAGTGTAAAAGACTGGATTCACCTGAGACCTCTGTGAAGGTGTCGGATTACGAGGAACGTTCCTGCCTGAGGCCCAGACGGCACTCGGAGAACCGCGGCGCTTTAATAACCAACAGAGTCTCTGCGGTGGTTTTATTTTCTCTTCACTGGGTCTCAGATGAGCTGTGGTCATTTCTGTCTTATTACACCTGGACACACACACACACACACACACACACACACACACACACACACACACACACACACACACACACACACACACACACACACACACACACACACACACACACACACACGGGCAATAATGGTCTGTCCTCTGATTGGTCGGCCAGTCTGAGGCGAAAGAGAAACACATCGATGTTTAGTTTCTCCTGGATTCATCCTTCGAATTGTCTCCTCGTTTCCTCTCCTCATCTCCTCAGCCATGTTGGAGGAGGTGCTGGCGGCTCAGAAGGACAGAGATCAGGCTCTGATGTCACGACTCCTGCTGGCCAATGAGGAAAGAGACGAGGCTTTGCTGCGAGCCTGCCGACTACAGCAGGCGGCTGAGTACGACTTTATTTTTCCTTTTCTGTTTTGAAAAATATTAATTTTGTAATTTTTTGATACACCTGATCATGTGACCCACCTCGAGATGACGTCAGCTGACTGTTTCCTGTCAGACAGTTGATTATTAAACATTAAGAAGTTTTATTTTAAACTTGCAGTTTATAATAATCGATCGATTATAGCCATCACCGATCAATAACAGTTGATAAATGGATGTTATAAGAAGGTGGGAGTCTGTGTTCAGCAGCGACACACTGTTTGTTTGTTTGTTTGTTTGTTGTTGACTCAGAGTTGTTTCCTCTGAGAAGGAACTGTTTATTCATTTATTTACATGTAAAATATGTTGAAGGAGAAACACAACTGACTGCTGTTCTCCTTCTTCATCCTCCTCTTTATTCCTCCTCTTCATTATCCTTCTCTTTTCTCTTCCTCCTCATCTTCATCCTCCTTTTCATCCTTGTCCTCTTCATCCTCCTCCTCTTCTTCATTATCCTCTCCTTCATTCTCCTCTTCTTCCTCCTCTCCTCCTGTTCATCCTCTCCCTTATTCTCCTCCTGTTTTCTCTTCCTCCTCCTCTTCATCTTTCTTTTCCATCCTTCTCTTCTTCTTCCTCTCCTCTCCTCTCCTCTCCTCTCCTCTCCTCTCCTCTCCTCTCCTCTCCTCTCCTCTCCTCTCCTCTCCTCTCCTCTCCTCTCCTCTCCTCTCCTCTCCTCTCCTCTCCTCTTCCTCTTCCTCTTCATTATGCACCTCCTCAATCTTTTTAAGGAGTGTGAAATGAGCTCTCGTCCTCTTCGAGGAGCCAAATAGACCAGAAAATCTAATTAGAGATAATACCCCCCCCTCCTCTTCCTCCTCCTCCCTTTGCCCCCCGTCCCCTCCCCCTCCCCCCAGATGAGAGGGTAATTGATATTGGAGGCCACAATCCTTTTTATGAGGGACAGAATATGGAGGAACATGTTCCATCTGTCAGGACTCAGAGTGTGTGTCGGTGTGTGTTGATGTCTGTGTGTGTTTGTGTGTGTTTTGCGTGTTAATGCGTGTGTGTTTTCCTGATGGAGGAGGCAGCCTGTAATACCTCAGTAAATGTGTGTGTGTGTGTGTGTGTGTGTGTGTGTGTGTGTGTGTGTGTGTGTGTGTGTGTGTGTTAATGTGTGTGTTTTCCTGATGGAGGAGGCGGCCTTGGTAAGTGTGTGTGTGTGCGCGTGTGTGTGTGTCCGTGAGGTGTGTGTGCCCGTGAAGTGTGTGTATGAATAATGTGAAGCTGCTGTTTGTTTTATTCTCATTTTATTCATCAAACAGTCCGTTTTCTTCCTAATCAATGAGCCGGCTGATTATTTCAGGATTAATCAACTGATTGGTTCAGAAAAAGGTGAAAAATGTTCAGGACAGAAAATCAGACGTTTACTGAAACAGAAGATGGATAAAGGTGTTGATTAAAAAATGTCTGAAATAATTACATACTACAATAATTACAGATGAATTTCTGTCAATCGGTAGTTGATGCAGTTTTAGATGTAAAGTTTTGCAGAACTTTTAACATGATGAAAACGGACATAATGTGCTGTTCAGTCGTCAGATTTGTTTATGATCGTGTCTTTGATCGCCTCGTTTCTTTTGTCGTGACCTGACTTTGGATTCAAACACACTCGATAGTTTTCATGTTGTTCTTCAGCGTCTTCATGAAATCTGTCAAACTGATCTTATCCAATTCTGATGTGAGATGTTGAACCTCCTCCTTCCAACATGAAGGAGCAGCCGCTCCTCCCCGAGCTCCTCTGAGGTGTCTTGAGTCCAGACTCTCTTCAGAGGAAACTCTTCTCAGACACTTAGATTCAGGATGTTATTCTTTCTGTCACTTCCCAAAGAAATCACACAGATAAAAAAATAAAACATTTTTGCTTTTGTGATTGGGTCCTGACTCTCAGGTTGGCGGTCATTACTTTAAAGGAACTTTTTTTTTACTATTTTGACTTGGGTTTTATTTGTTAAATTAAAGGTGGTTTAAAACACTTGTATCATGATTTAAAGAAGTGGAAAGACTCGGAGCTGAAGGACGTCCCTCATGTCGCCATATCTCCATGTCTCCATGTCTTCATGTCTCCATGTCTCTCGTCATGTTGTTCAGACGTTGTCGGCCGCAGGTCTGAAATATTCAGTGAAACTTTCCTGAAATGATGAATGATTTTATTTTCACTTGGATCATCTGATCCCACTAATGGCTGCCGCTGGCGTGTTTCTGTTGAGGTGAGGTGTGTGGGAGTGTTAATGACGGCGGTGCAGCGAGCAGAGCCGAGCCGGGCTGAGCCGGGCTGGATGGGCTGTAAGCAGGGTGTTAGAGGAGCTTTATTGGAGGCGGCCGGTCTTTCATTACCTGCTGTTCCCTGCAGAGCGGAGCCGCCTCGGCCACCTTATTACAGTTTATTACAGCAAAACAGCAGCAAGCTAAATGAAAAGAGCTTCCCAGGAGGAGAGGCAGGAGATCAACTAGTTACCAGCTGCACGTCCACCATCATGACTGCTGTCAGAGGGAGGAAGAGGCTCCTCAATAGCCGACGATTTCGCTCAGCCCTCGCAGCTTCGCAATGAATTTAAAATGACGGAGAGTTTCGGGTAGACTTCAGGGAGCGCGGGACGAAATTACTGCACAGCTGCTGCTGCCGCGGCGCTCAGGTCATCTAACAGGCTGCTGCGGAGGTCCAGCTTTAATTTGGTCAGCGGCGGAAACATGGAGGGCTGGGAGCCTTAGCAGGGGCCGACTGAACGAATACAGGGCCCTGATTCAGCCCTTCATCTGTTCCTCAACTCATACATTGTTTTAGAATATGCAGCACAGAAAGGAAATGGAGCTTTTACACAGCGTAAAGTGTAAGATGAACCTACAGTCAGTGTTTGTTCGTGAAGTGCTACTCATCCTCCAAAACCTTCATCTATTTGATTAAAAATAAAAATGTTCGAAACAAAAATTTCAGACATAAAAAAATATGCAGGTATAAACGTAGAAGGCAGAATCAGGTTGTAGGTTGTTAGTTATCAGTGAAAATGCTTAAACTTTTCTTCTGTCCGTTGTCAGATTGGACAATATTCACCTGGAGGACACCGACAAGGTAACAACACTAACCGTATTCATAAGCCACAAAGTTTTGTAGTTTTATTGGTGATGTCAACAGTCACGTGTGTTTCTGACTTCCAGGATGTGGACGAGCTCCTTAGGTGCGTCTGTGACGCCGAGTCCGTCCCGGAAGTCGAGCGGTTCGGTTCGGTGTTGGTTGAGCGGCTGCGGTTGGCGCGGCAACGACGCAGTGACATCACAGCTCAGGAGATGAAGGCCGTGATGGAGGAGAGAGATGGATGCGTCACCAAGGTGAGTTTCATCAATTAGTGTCGTCAGTGTGATGCGTTCAGGTGAGATGTGATGTTGTGCTGTGATCACTAAAGAAATTACAAGTTTTTGTTTGAATCTTCTTGATGTTCAGTCTGCACTTGTTTTTTCTTGCTGCTGCAGACGGGAACTTTAGACTTGAATTTATTCTTTTGGAGTTTTGTCGGCTGCTTGTTACTCATCTATAAACTAACTCAGACGGTGCTACAGTTTGATGTGGAGTTATATATTATTATTGATTACTATCGATGGTGCAGAGCTGGGATCTGAAGGTCAGTCAGTTGATGTACTTCCTGGATAACTGTTCTTCCAGCTGTTTTTCAGTTGTCGTCTGATCCACCTGACTGTGTAAAAGAGTTTAAATTTTCTTCTCTGTGGTATTAAAAGGTCATTTATTTAATTTGGTGAACACGCGGTGGTTTCAGGGTTCGATGAATCGTCTGCAGTGACTCAGATCTCCGTCGTTTTCTCTCCTCTCACATCGAGCACGGCGGGTTCGTTTGCCTTCAGTCTGACAGCAGCAACAGCGTCTCTAAGTGCTCTGTTTAACCCAGTCGGTGCGGCGCGGCACTCGACGTGGCGCGGAGCGGCGGCCGGGTTACGGCGGCTCGGCGGCCCAAACCTCAAATATTTGCGGTTTGAATCTGAACATGAATATTATGAATGGTGTGAAAACAAAGCGGCGCAGAGACAAATATTGACACCCAGATTGAGTCGACCTGACGAGCTGACATGATGTTTGCGGAACACCTGCTGTTTACTCACCTGTTTGTCTGCTCTGTGTGTGTGTGTGTGTGTGTGTGTGTGTGTGTGTGTGTGTGTGTGTGTGTGTGTGTGTGTGTGTGTGTGTGTGTGTGTGTGCGTAATGTGCATGTGTATGCAGCACACACTCAGGCTGCCGGTTTGTGTACTATTTGAATGTAATGTCTCTGCTGATGATTTGCGTATTGGAGCCGGAGGAGCAGCTTATGGACACACAGATATTTAAATCAGACAGAAAGGTAGACTCTCTGCAGGTGTGTTGCCCAACCAGACACAGGCCTCCTTTGTTTCACCTGGATGACATCACCTGAGGGTGCAACAGATGCTTCCGTGGAAAACAGATGTATGAAAAAGAGGAGAAAGAATATGATTCAGCAGCTGGGGATCAGACTGGTGAAGAACTGGTTTAGGTGCAATATGTAAAAATGAAATCTTGTAATAGCTCTTCATACCTTAAGAGTTGATAGTGAGTTGCAGCAGTGTCCATTCTGAAGTCCAGCTCTAAAGAGTTTTGGCACCGCTACTACTGAACACTTATTTAAACTTATTTGAAAAGGTTGAAAAAAAACACTTGCCAACATCATCTGACATTTTTTTTTTTTTTTTTTTAATATACAGTGAACCCTCGTTTTTCGCGGGGGTTACGTTCCAAATAGAAACCGTGATAGGCGAAATCCGTGAAGTAGTAACCTTTATTTTACAATTGAAATAGATAGAACTGGACATTAAATATATCTACGTTACATATAGTCGTAATGTGATTTCAATGCACGATGCAAATCCGTGAAGCAGCGAGACCGTGAAAGGTGAACCGCGTTATAGCGAGGGTTCACTGTATATATGAAACTAAG
The DNA here is from genome assembly GCF_029030835.1 of Brachyistius frenatus. Taxonomy (NCBI): domain Eukaryota; kingdom Metazoa; phylum Chordata; class Actinopteri; family Embiotocidae; genus Brachyistius; species Brachyistius frenatus. Next base: position 970,268 of record NW_027210701.1, read on the forward strand.
ATCTCTGGTCAGTGATGGTTGTGATAGCCAGGTAGACAGATAGCTCCAAGATGTTAAAAGCATATGGAGGCAACGGTTTTATTCTCTGAGAGCGAGTAGTCACTCATTTGCATCTTTACACTCCACCGTGTCAGAACTGATATATACATCTGAACTTTTCAGTCAGTTTCCTTCAGATTTGAATGTTCAGTAAAAATCTGAACCCGGATAAAGTGTCCATAAATAATCGAATGCAGCAGATTCACATCTGATTAAAAAGTTTGGACTCAGAGTTGGAAGAAGAAAATCCAGATTTTCCTTTCTTCCCATCTCTCCTCTGGAGGCTGATTATTATCGAAGTTCAGTTCACAGAGTTTATTACCAAAACCTGCAGAGTGCTGGATTTATTACCCACAATTCATCTGGATTCATATACTGCTCTCTGTGGGAAGATCGGGTGGGGCGGGGTGGGGGAGTAAAACGAGTAGAAATGAAAAGAGATGAGAAGTCTGACTGATGGAGGGATGACAGAGAGAGAGAGCAGGGCAATCGAAGGGTGAGATGGTGGGGGGGCTCCCAGCATGCCTTGTGGCAGGTGGCGAGCTCAGAAGCTCCGCCTCCTCCTGATATGTCTCACAGATAAAAAAAATAAAAAAAGAAGGAATCAGATCAGAAACCTTCATCTGTTCTCTCGCTGTGACTGACAGACCACTGTCACCAAGGTAATGGACCCACAGCAGCATGGCTGAACACTGGTAACCACGGCAATCATTGTCAAGGGAAGGCAGGAGGGACAGGAGAGTAAGGTGATGGAAGTCGTTCTTCAAAAGTACAAAAACTGGGCACATGTAAAAATGAAGTGTTTATACCTGTAGTGATTACAGGTGAAGTGGTACTTTTACAGATGAAGTGGTATTTCTTCAGATGAAGGTGTACTTCTACAGATGAAGTGGTACTAGTACAGATGAAGTGGTACTTGTACAGATGAAGTGGTACTTGTACAGATGAAGCCCTTTAGAAAGTATTACTTCTAGAAATTCAATTCAACTTTATTTATATGGCGCCAAATCACAACATAGGTTATTTCATGGCACTTAACACATTAAAGTCCTTACAGCAAGACGTTACAATATTATACAGAGAAACCCAACAATTCAACAATTCCCACATAAGCTAGGAGGGGAAAAAAAAAAACCCCTCCTCTTTAAGGGAGAAAAACCTCCAACAGAGGGAAGGAAAAACTCCCTCTTAACAGGAAGAAACCTCCGACAGAACCAAATGAAGTGTTACTTAAAGTTTTGATGCTGTTCATATTGACATTAGGCAGTAATTGTTTTCATTGTAGTTTTTTGTGTACTACACTTTGCACCCTGCTGCAGTAACACCTCGTAAGATCCTGTAACACTGTGCTGCTGTAACACACTGTAACACTCTGCTGCTGTAACGCACTGTAACACCCTCTAAAACCCTGTAACACCCTACTGCAGTAATACACTGTAACGCCCTCTAACACCCTACTGCCGTGATACACTGTAACACCCTGTAGCACCCTACTGCCGTGATACACTGTAACACCCTCTAACACCCTGTAACACCCGACTGCAGTAATACACTGTAACACCCTGTAACACTCTGCTGCTGTAACACCCTGTAACACTCTGCTGCTGTAACACCCTGTGACACACTGTAGCACCCTGTAACACCTTGTAACACCCTGTAACACTCTGCTGCTGTAACACCCTGTAACACCCTACTGCACCCTGCTTCTTTAACACCCAGAAACAGTTGCAGTGATGCAGCTGTACTTGTATCGACGAGCTTGTTTTTAGAGCTGATGCTGTAGTCGCTCCACCAGGTTGTCCTCACACCTCAACACCCCAGCCTCCCCCATAACCGCCACCGCTGTAACCCCCCAGCCCCGCTTCCATTAACCCCACAAAACTCACCGCCTTATCGGCATCACTTCAGCGTCACCCAGCCTACCACCGCTAGCCCCTACCAATAACACCACTTCGCCATATTTTAACACCCCGCCCCCCTGCATTAACACCACCCCTCCATGGTAACACCTTAATCCCGCCCTCGCTCTGCCGCCGCGCCACGCTGAAATATGTTTCAAATGCTGCCGTAATCCTCGAAGGAGAAGAAGAAGAGAGAGAGCACTCCACACTGGAGGATTCCTCTCCTCCCCCCCGCCGCTCGCCGATCCCTCGCTCCCTCTCCTCATCTCTCAGGGATTATCTCCCCCTGCAGCCGGGGCTTCTGGGAAATATTAGAAAAGAGGGGGAGGGTTGTCCCCAAGCAAGCTCAGTCGCTGCCTACCTCTCTCGCCCGCTCTCGCTCTCCAGCCGGCTCATATGGCAGCTGCAGCTTTCTGCTTCTTATTGAGTTAATATCAGGTAATTACAGGTTATTACAGCTTATTAAAACTCACCTGGACCCGCCGATCGCAGGAAGGTTGGCAGTTTGATTCCTGCAGGACTGTGCTGGTGTAGACACATTTACTGACAGGACATAAACAGCTGGAGCCACCTGTCACTGAGCGGATTAGACTGCAGAGCACTAAAGTTATGTTTAATAACTTTTACTGGCTGCTTTTTATTTTGCTGAAGTTTAATAAAAACTGAAAACACCTAAAAACTTTGAATTAAAGTGAAAAAGGCGAGACCTTAGACATTTATACTTTCTATTAAACCCATATTGTTATTTATATAATTTGTCATAATTATTAGAGAAACGTGTTTAAATACATTAATAAATCCAAACCTGCTGCGTGTTGGTGTGAAATGTTGACTGACATGCAGTTTCATAGTCAGCTCTGTGTTATTAGCAGTGGATTGGTCTAATTACTGGAGTGTGATGCTGCCTTATTGGCACCTGCAGACGGCGCCCTGGGCTGAACAGCTCCAGTTTTTAGTTTTATTTTAGCGCATTAACACTGCAGAGGTTCTTCTACTGGGTCCACAGTCATGTTCGACTCCTTCTCTGTGACACTCAGCAGGAAGTTGAGAATTTGGACTCTTATTTATCCCTTATTGCATCACTGTCAGCTGCTGTTCTTCTAGAATACAGAGCGTTGCATTGTGGGATTGTTAGCAGCCTGTAGAGCACATTTTGCACTAGTTTCATTCCACTGTGGATCTTCTGACATCCAGCAGATAGATGCAGCCGCTCTGCACTGCTGCATATCACTGAGAATCAGGGTGTGAAAGCAAGACTTTGTTGATTTTATTGTTTAAACTGCCAAATTCTTGCCGGATCAATAATCATCTCTGATCAGAGAACAAACTTCCTCCACCAGGAAGGTAATCAACATGTGGGTCAATAATATAGATCAGACTCACAGATGATTAATATTCAAGAGCTTGGATCATGACCGGGCCTTAAAGCTCAATCAGGACTGCTGAGTTTGTGAGTTTGGACTCAGAACAGTTCCTCCATCGTGTTGTGATGTCATTGTTCCTGCTGCTCATTGCACGCGCCAATCACTCGGCTCCACGCGGCGTTCATCTGTCTCGTTAAAGTTGATCAGCGTTTCCTCCGTCTGGACTGAAGCGCTTTCGTTTACCTGCTGGAGTGCAGACAGGAAACCAGTCATATGATCTGAGCTGCCAAAAAAAAATCAATCAAACAAACCAACAAAAAGAAAAAAGTCTGAGTTCAGTGTGAACACACACACACACACACACACACACACACACACACACACACACACACACACACACACACACACACACACACACACACACACACACACACACACACACACACACACACACACACACACACACACACTCACAGAGTGCAGAGAAACAGTATGTGATCCAGATCAAACAGACTGAGACGCTCCAGATGGTGAGATGTGTGTGTGCGTTTTTAACCATCACAGTGAGGACGATTCGCTCGGTCCTCGTCTGAGGGGGTTCTGTCGACATGTGTGGGTTTGTTTTGTTTGACCTTCTGGTATTGTGTGATTGGCTAAGCAGGCTGCAGTGGGCGGAGTTTGATTCAATAATATCGATAATCGTGACGATCATATGTTATGATGAGTCCACATCAGACCAGAATCCAGATGGGAACAATTGTTTGTCCTTCAGAAAAATCTCAAATGTTTCGACTTATTATTAAAGTTTTTTAATTTCAATTGATCAAAAGGACATGCACTGAAGATCTTTCAGAGTCAAATTTAATGTAATTAACAGTCCTTAGATAGATATTTTACTATGTAATAGATATTAACATTAATTAAAATTATTTAATACAGTAATAAGTATTATTTACAACTAATACAATAATAAGTAATAATTACTGACATTATTCTATTAATTAACTGTTAATTAAGGCTTATTATGGTATTTATTCATGTTAATTAATGTTTTGTTATTGTAAAGTGTTTCCAATATGATCAATATGAACCCACGTTAGGAACATTAAAACACATCGTGATGACAGCAGGATGTCTGTCTGTCAGATCTTTGTTGTTGACTGCTGATCAATAACTTCTGATTGTGTGTCTGCAGTGTAAACAGCTGGAGCAGCTTCAGGAGAGAGAGCAGCGGGCGGGCGAGGTAAACACACACTCTCTTTTTTTGCATATTTACTGATGATGATGGGATGTCTGCTGTCGTCATGACGACCCTCCGGAGACACCGCAGAGTCTGTTTGTCGACAACGTGTTGTTCAGATGTGTTGTTTGTGTGTGTATGTGTGTCTTTGTATGTATTGTTTTTTTATGTGTTTTCTTATGCAAAGTAACGAGTACATTTTTTGCAGCTAAAAGTATAATTAGTTTCCTGTTATTTATGCAGCCCCTTTCAAAATAAAAGATACAGTTTTCTATATTAAAAGCATGAAACAAACTACAAACATCAGTTTATAAAATGTGTTGAAATTTACTCAGCTAATTGTCAATTATTAATGAATAATTTCAGTCATTTTTCAAGCAATACGTATTTTTATGTTGTCAATCAATCAGAAAAATATTCATCAAATGAATTTACAATCAATGGAAGCCCCAACACACAATGGAAATACTCGAGTACTAATACCTGCACTTTTACTTACTTTTTTCTCATTGTTCAACCCTCGTCAGTCGATTATTATTTTATTCATTGACAACTGATATTGTTTCACTGACCAATAACTGCATTTGCTCTGTGTTAATAATGAAATAAGTGTCGTAGGTTTCCCTCCCAGCAGACCAGACCAGGCAGCAGTAGAATCAGTAAAAGCTCCAGTAGAATCTGTTGTTTCTGAAGCTCCGCCCGCTGAAATAAATTAAATTTTGTTATTAATGTAGCGCTGCTCCGTTTTTCCTCCTGAAGCCTGTTAATTAGGCCGGAGGGCTCCGCGGGGATTAGAGCCTGGAGAGCTTTTTAATTTCACACAGAAACACCAGCAGCTGCCGGCAAATAACCGCCAGACAGACGGGGAACCGCCGCAAACATAGTATGGAGACCTCAAACCAGGCCTTCAGTCAGCCCTCTAGACCAGACCCTCAAACCAGACCTCTAGACCAGACCCTCAAACCAGGCCTTTAGACCAGCACCTCAAACCAGGCCTTTAGACCAGAACCTCAAACCAGACCTCTAGACCAGAACCTCAAACCAGACATCTAGAACAGACCCTCAAACCAGACCTCTAGACCAGAACCTCAACCCAGACCTCTAGACCAGACCCTCAAACCAGACCTCTCGACCAGACCCTCAAACCAGGCCTTCAGTCAGCCCTCCAGACCAGAACCTCAAACCAGTCCTTCAGACCAGAACCTCAAACCAGACCTCTAGACCAGACCCTCAAACCAGACCTTTAGACCAGACCCTCAAACCAGACCCTCAAACCAGACCTTTAGACCAGACCCTCAAAGCCGACCCTCAAACCAGAACTTTAGACCAGTAACTTTCCCACAAACGCCTGCAGCTACAGGCAAATAACTGCTGGACAGCCAGAGACCCGCTGGAAACCTTGTACGGAGACCACAAACCAGGTTTCCTGTAAGATCGTGAGACCAGACTTTTCTACCAGAACCAGACTTTTCACACAAATCTGCAGCTCCCGGCAAATAACCACCAGTCAGTCAGACAACTGCCAAAAACACATAATAAAGCCATAACCATAACTTGAGACCCTAACTATAAAGTAAACATTTTGATGAAAACTTTAGCCTAGAACTTAAAATCAGAACTTTACACCAGAACTTCAAAGAGAACTTAAGTGCCTTTGGACTAGAATATTAGACCAGATTGTCAAACAAAATCCTTAGACTGGACGAAAGACGTGGAACCTTTGAAGTGGACTAAAGATGTTGGTCAGCAGTTAGAGGAACTCTGAGACATCCAGACCAGATTCCATCACTGAGATTATTGATGTTTGATGAGAATTTAGCTGTTAAATCATTCTTAGGTGAAATGTCAGGACTTTGTAGAGTAAATGTGGAGCAGAAGTATGAAGTATAAGTACCTTTAAATGGTACTGTAGTAAAAATACAGTCAGTACTGTTACCACTAAAACACCACAGAGATAATCTGTGAACTTCTCCTTTAACTCCTCGTGTTAAAGGTCAGTGGAGCTGCCTTTCATTTACTCCTCCTCTTCCTCCTCCTCCTCTTCCTGATCATCCTGTTCTTCTGTGGTAATCAAAGGTTCCCCTCATTCTCTCCTCACCTCCACATCCTGAACGAACCCTTCTCCTCCTCCTTCTCCCCCTCCTCTATCCCCCCCTATTTTATTGACCTTAACTCCTCATGTTAAAGGTCAGAGTACGCTCTTTTCATTTACTCCCCCCCTCCTCTTCCTCCTCACCCTCTCTCCTCTTTCTCCCTCACCTCCTCGTCCACATCCTGTCCTGCTCCTCCTCTTCTGTAATTAAAGAATCCTCTCATTTTCTCCTCCTCCTCCTTCTCTTCCCCTTGTTGATCTCCTCACGTTAAAGGTCCGGGCAGGCTGGTTTTATTACCTCCTCCCCTCGTCCTCCCCTCTTTCATTGACCTTAACTCCTCATGTTAAAGGTCAGCTTGGCGTCGCTCCTGCCTGCTGATCACCTCATTTGGAAATTATTCTGATTAATAAATCGGGCGGCTCTTTTGAAGCGTCTCCTCTGGCCCGGCTGGAGAAGACACATATTGACTCTCTGGGTTTGGTTTCTCGTTTGATGTCTCTTTTTAAACTCTCAGACCTTGAGGGCTTTAATCAGCATAGAAGAGGAGGAGGAGGAGGAGGAGGAGGAGGTCATGATCAGGCCTATAATTCCTGCTGGAGTCAATCTCCACACCTCACAGCGTCCCGTTACTGTTGGTTCGCAGGTTCAATCCTGCAGCAGAATCAGACGATGCCAGGAGGACCTGCAGGAGTCCAACATGGACAGTTCAGTTGAACTCGGACATTTTCAGGCATTTTATTGGTCAGCTTGGACGCTTCCTCCCTCACACGTGTTTCAGGAAGGATCAAACAGATAACACGGCGTGTCAACAGGCTCGTTGTTTGCAGTTTGAAAAGCAGTTGATGATATTAGTAAGCTTTATTTATTAAGCAACTTAACAGACAAGAAATGACTTAAAATAATAAAATTAGAATAAAATCAGAAATCAGAATGCATCATTAGAAGCAAAGAAAACACAAATTACAGGAATAAGATCAGAGGAAGACCAGTCTGCAGAAATGTAATTCAAAGGTGTTTCATCTCATTTGTTTTTCGGCCAAACTCGGGAGTTGCATGTGTGCAGCTCAGGGTCTGTACGGGGGTTAAATTCAAACTGAAAACTAACTAAAACCTGTGCAAAGAGGCCACAATGTTGAAACACTGGTGGTTGCATTTTTTTTTCGAATCATAGTATAGCAAGTTTTTCTCCAGAAAATTTAGATTTCTTCATCAAAAACCAACTTTTTCTGTGACTTTCAGTTCATCAACACAGATTTAAAAGATGTTTGGTTTCATTGTAAAAAATAAAATTAACCGTCATACATTCAGATGTTCTGAAGGGCAAGAATCTCATTAAATTGTCAGATGAATATTAGCCTATCGTCTGCATAAAGGTGGATGTGCACGCTGAAAAGATGCCTGATAAACGTCATTCACAGCACTGTCTTCATCATTTTTATCACAGAACACCAATTGGCTGAGACACATTCCACATTCCTCAGTCTGATTGGTTTATGCCTTTCCTCTGAACGCTAAGAAAAATCCTTCTGTAAAAAAAAAAAAAGCCGCTCTTTCACCGTGTAATTTCCTCAGTTTGTGTAAAAATACTCAACAAAAAAAATCTGCAAAAAAATTCTATTGACATGTGAATTAATTGCACGAAAAAAAAAACCTGAGTTGAAATGAAGTAGCTATTGATTAGTTTGTCTGAAGGTAAAACTTTTTGGGCTCCTTCAATGTACAAATACAGTCCAATAAAATACAACTCTGAACAGCGGCAGTGGAGTTGATGACGATGGATGTCGACCGGCCAATCGTCTCAGGAGTGCGTCGGTCTTTGACCTGCTGCCCTGTTTTCATCTCAACATGTTTAGTAATCCACATCATCATCGTTAAATCGCAGAAATCCCTCCACTGAACTCTCTTATTCCCAGAATGCACCTGGAGTTCCAGCGTAATGATCTGCTGCCTTAATAAAGCAGCAGATAAACACGCGCTGATAAAAATCAAATCCTCATTAAGAGGTGTGTTGACTCTCATGTTGGTTAATTAGTCAGTTAGTTTTTTAATCCTTTATTTAAATAGAGCTTGATCTCTTCTTCGGTGGTGCACCGTTAAAGCACAAACACAGTCAGTTCAACACTGAAGAAGTCTGTGAAGTGCTGCTGAGAGTTTCACATCTTTTAAAAACCTTCAGAGTGAACCTGGGATTTCAGTGTGACTGACAGGGTTTACAGCCAATCAGAGTCTGAGAATCACGGATCAGTTCTACCGTCTGCTGCCGATCAATCAGTTGACTATCAGAAATTTAACCAAGACTGATGTGTGTTTCATCCAATCAGGAGGTGCTGCTGAGGCTGCAGAAGGAGAGAGACAGAGCTGTGGAGGACAGACGCCGGCTGGAGGCGGAGATTCAGGCGCTGCGAGCCAATCACAGGTCAGATGATCGAACCTCATCCTCTGCAGCTCAGAGATCCTTCACATTGTGTTTAAGCCAGAAACGAGGTCAAATCAGTGTTCGGCAGTCCAAATAGTGGTCTGAGGTTCAAATAGAACAGGATATCGTCTGCATAGAGGTAGATGTTCACCCTGAATTGAACCTTAAAGATAGCATGTAGATTAAAAACAGAACCAGGTCCAGCACCGAACCCTGAGAAACCTCACACAGCAGCAACATACAGTCCGGTGCAGACCAGAATCTGCTGTATCAGATACATAGATATACCTGTAGACAGATGCTATACAGATACACAGATGCTTCATCTTACCTGTTATCTTTGTCTCTGACGCATAAAGTCGTATCTTTGATTTGAAATTATATCAGACTTTTGTTAAACAGGATTAAAACCCGAAAAACTTCGTAAACCTGTTTTATCTTCAGATCTGAAAGATGTGTTAAATATTCTGACACTTTAAGACTAAGCCACGAAGAGGTTATTCTCGATCATTTTAAGATTATTTTTGGTGCATTTTTGCCTTCATTAGACAGTGACTGTGGAGACAGAAAAGTGAGAAGAGAGCAGGAGAATGATGTGCTGTAAAGATGACAGTAAACTCTGCAGCTGAACCATTCGGCTGTTGAGTTGCCTTCCTTTAATGATCAGAACATTTTACAGAGTAATCATCAATAGTTGCAGAATGAGCGCCACCTGCTGTTTATTTGACCAACCAGTGAACTCGTATTCACGGGGCTGCAGAGAAGGAAACATTAACTTGTGTTTCTGTGCTGTAAGATGAGTTCCTCACATGTAAGTAAGGACAGGAAAAGTGTGTGTGTGTGTGTGTGTGTGTGTGTGTGTGTGTGTGTGTGTGTGTGTGTGTGTGTGTGTGTGTGTGTGTGTGTGTGTGTGTGTGTGTGTGTGTGTGTGTGTGTGTGTGTGTGTGTTTGCTCAGCGGAGTCCTTTGTGTTCAGTTTGGACCAATCAGCTGAGAGAGTGAGGTGTACAAACAGCACCGTGTGTTGACCTTCGACCTCGTGTTGTCTTTGTTTTATCTCTGATCGGGTCGCGATCACCGGCATCAGACGGGGAGACGCCTGTCCTGAGAGAGGAATATTAAAAAACCTGCACGAAACAAACGAAGAAACACAAAACAACAAACAATACGTTAAGAGACAGATTTAAAACATCCCCGAGGTGAATCTGAGTCCACAATGAAACCGCTGCTGCAGAGTGAGGCAGAATAATGATGAAGAGCGAGTCCATCCACGCTGACCAAACTGTGAGTCTCCATAAATCATGAGGATTGATGCTGGACGCCTGCAGAGACACCGGATGGGGGGAGGAGAGGGGAGGGAAAGGGGAAGATTTGGTTTGATTTCAGTCTTTTTTAGGAGGAAACAAAAACTCATATCTCCTGAGTTTCAGCGCATTTGGTGCTTGATGCTGATTGGTTGAAGCCACTCCAATAGTTTCAATATGCACCCGTTTCTCCTTATTTAAAACCACAGTCTGATTGTTAAATGTCTGATTCTGCAGCTGGTCAGTGAAGGCATCATCAGATCAAACCGTCATCACTGATCAGCTAATAAAATCATCATTGATCATTAATTTGATTATTTCTCAGTGACCACAGAACAGATCTTTTAAAAACCACAAAAATCTGGCAGGACTTCGGTACGGTGGGACTGACTCTTGTGTTCTGGTCCCGGCCCGGCTCCTGGTGTCTGGATCTGGTCTCAGCTGTGTTTGCAGGTGGATCAGACAACCTCGGTTGACCCTGGCAGGTTGACAGCTGAGGATCAGATGATTCTTGGTGTCAAACATCTGTTTCTGTGTTTGTGAGTTGCTGCAGGTCAAGAGCTGGTTGACCTCCGACCCTTGACTTCTGACTTGCTGGTCTCTGGACTCCACCTCAATTGTTTTCTGCATCTCACTTTTTAAATTTTTGTCATTTTGTTAGTTTTCACTATTTTGTTACATTTTTTAAAGAACAGCTCTCATTAATAGATTTCTTTTATTAGTTTTTATTAACTTTGCTTTTGAAGATTCTTTATTTGGTTTTAAACTGTCATTCTTCATCTCTTCAGTAGAGCCGAAGGTTTCGGTTTTTGATGCACAAATTGAAAAAGGCGAATACTTTTTCATGCTCAGACACTCAGGATGTAAAACTGGTCAGGACACGGTGCTCATGGTAAATGTAGGCGACCAGGTAGATTTTGATATCTGACTCAGCTCATTTCAAACCTTCGTGATATTCATGGATCAGTAAACAAACTTATTACTATTTTAAACTTCAGGAATGGAAACTGAATGAACATTGACGATCAATCAATCTGTCCATCAGTTCTGAGATGTTAAAAGTAGAAAACAGAAAAGGGCGAGTGACAGAGCAACAGCTGATGACAGGAGACGGGCTGAACTTTGTCCTTTGTCCCGTCCTCTGTCATTCGTCCACTCTGTTTACCTTTAATTAATGTGAATCCCCCTCAGTGCCTATCAATATCTCAGCTGATTGATTAACTATCAGCTGCTTCACAGTGAGCAGTAGCTCCGATCAGGTTGCAGGTTTCTGCAGGAATTCATCCTCAACAACAAAAAAAACAAGTCAGAAGGTTTTAAAAAGTGTTAAGTTTAATTTGTAAAAGTCAAAAACAAAAAGTCGCAAACAAAAAGTTACTAAAATGATTTTGTCTTATTAATGTTGTTAATTTGTGTCATTCTATTTATTAGACATTTGTTGTTTCTTATATATTTAAACTTTTTATTGTGTTCCTTTGGATTATTTGTATTTTGAATCAATTTATTTTTTCATTTATTACATTTTGTTATTAATTTATTTTACAGTCAATTTACTTTTTTTCATTTCGTCACACAACAAATACATATATATATTTTGAAATTGAATGTCACCAGTGCTCGTGTTTTATGTCAGAGTGAGTCATCTATCAGTCTCAGACTCTCCCTCAGAGATAAAAACCAGTTTGACCAAAAAGACAAATTGATAAGCATACCTTCCTCCTCCTCTTCCTCTCTCAGGTCTCCAGACCTCACCCCTCCCTCCCAGCACCCATTGCCTGGTGATTTAATCTCTCCTGCAGTGTTTGTGGCGGCAGTTCATCAGTCTCCGCCTCCACAGGGCCAGCTGCAGGAGGCCCCGCCTCCTCATACCCAACCCCTGGTGATGCAGCTGCAGCAGCTGTCGGAGGAGAAGAAGAGTGTCGAGGCGGAGCTTCAACGCTGCCAGGAGGCGGAGCGAGAGGCCAGCGAGAGAGTGCGCAGGTCAGATTCTCACAAACGGCAATCTCGATTATTTTCCGTTTTGCTGCTCTTCAGCTCTGTTTCTGTGTTGTTAATGTCGTTCACAGAATAAAAATGTTCACATTATTACACTAGAAATTTAATGATTTCAAAAACCCTGTGAGTCTCATCCAAACAGCAGCTCCAGGAAGATTTTAGCAACATTTATTCTTTGAAAAATCTTTGATATGTTTAAATTCCATTTTATTTATTTATTTTTTTTTTTTTTTAATCAAAGCAGTAACATGAGTTTACTGATCATGACAAAGAAATCTGATGGACCAGCAGCGTCCTGACCAATCAGAGATCTGCAGTTTGCTGTAAAGAGGCAGACAGGAAGTTGCTTCAACGGACAAATAGTTGCCAAATTTGAGTTAGGCCTTGGGCAACTGTTGCAGACAGAGTTCATTGATAATGAAAATATGAATGAAAAATGCTGTAGTGATGTTTGTTTCCTGCCGGACGGTTTGAAACGTCACTCTGTGGTTAAACGAGCTGAGGAGGTCATGAAGCAAGCGTTTTCCCGCCATCAGAAACATGTTGCAGCGTCTAGCAGCAGCCGTCACAGACTCTGGGAGGCGTTCAAAGACTGGTTAAGCGTGTGGGACTAAGGAGATTTGGTCGTGATGATTCATATTCAGTGGACATCGGTGAGTGTCTCTGCTGCCGAGTTGATCAGGAAGAATTAATCCTTCAGATTTCGACTCACGCAGGATGACGGTCTGATGCTGAATAACGTGACTTCTTCTGCTGCTGCTTCTCATCTCATCAGCCTGAAGATGAAGGGATGAGATTCATGATGAAAACAGCTTAAGTCGTCCGTCTGCGTCCCACGCCGTCCTCCTGGGCTCAAACCCGCGGCTTTCTGTTCTAATTTGGCTGCCAGCGGGGGGGCGGCCGGCTCTGAAGAGTCTCCCAAGTTTCTGAATAGTGGGGGGAAGAATATTTGCTCTCTGAGGGAAGGCGCTGATAAAAATCTGCTGGTTATTAGAGAAAGAAGTTTAATTTGATTTGGAGAGAGAGACAGAGCGGCAGAGAGAGCCTCGCCGAATGTTAGAAAGTCATCCAGGGTCAGTTTTCGTACTCCCCCTTTTGTTTCAGCTTCCTCTCTCTTCACTTTTTCTCTTCCTGCCCCCACAAATGCTTCCTGTTAGTCTGACAACATTTTCAACCAGCGTGCAATCCGCAGTGCATGCAACCGTGCATGTCAAAACCTGCAGGAAAACAGCAGGGACAGACATGATGCTGCAGCTGGAAACAAAAAAACTGCAGCTGGAAGCATGAGGCTGCAGCTGGAAACGTGACAATGCAGCTGGAAACAAAAAACTGCAGCTGGAAACAAAAAACTGCAGCTGGAAACAAAAAGAATGCAGCTGGAAACACGACAGTGCAGCTGGAAACATTTCACTGCAGCTGGAAACTAAAAACTGCAGCTGAAAACATGACATTGCAGCTGGAAACAAAAAAATGCAGCTGGAAACATGTCACTGCAGCTGGAAACATTTCACTGCAGCTGGAAACAAAAAAAATGCAGCTGGGAACAAAAAGAATGCAGCTGGAAACATGACACTGCAGCTGGAAACATGACACTGAAGCTGAGAACAAAAAAAAATGCAGCTGGAAACATAAGATTGCAGCTGGAAACATGTCACTGCAGCTGGAAACATTTCACTGCAGCTGGAAACTAAAAAAATGCAGCTGGAAACATAAAAATGAAGCTGGAAACATTTCACTGCAGCTGGAAACTAAAAACTGCAGCTGAAAACATGACATTGCAGCTGGAAACAAAACAAAATGCAGCTGGAAACTTCACTGCAGCTGGGAACATGACACTGAAGCTGGGAACAAAAAAATGCAGCTGGAAACATGAGACTGCAGCTGGAAACATGTCACTGCAGCTGGAAACAAAACAAAAATCCAGCTGGAAACATGACGCTGCAGCTGGAAACATGAGACTGCAGCTGGAAACATGTCACTGCAGCTGGAAACATGTCACTGCAGCTGGAAACAAAAAAATGGAGCTGGAAACATGACACTGCAGCTGGAAACATGAGACTGCAGCTGGAAACATGGGACTGCAGCTGGAAACAAAAACAAAAAAATGCAGCAGGAAACATAAGACTGCAGCTAGAAACATGTCACAATAAATCAGCCTTTCTAACAGTGAAATCTTCTACTCCTCCCTTGTGTTCTTCCGCCTCCTCTTCCTCCTCCTCTATATCTTCCTCAGGTTGGAGCGTCTGGTCGAGGTGTTGAGGAAGAAAGTTGGAACGGGAAGCCTCCGCGCCGTCATCTGATTCAGTTTTATTAATACGTTTCTATATTGATCGCAGTGATCGCTGATTATTTGATCTGGTTTCATTTTATTTCAACCTTTATCTTTGGTAAAAACATCTGCAACTGTTGTCATTATTGTTATTATTATTATTATTATTAGGGAAATTACTGCTTTGTTTTTTCATTTCTTCTCAGTATTTAATTATTTTTTTCTTTTTTAGGATCTTTAACCACAAAAAACTTTTCAGTTACGTCATTCATCTTCAGTTAATTGTTGTTGTAACCACGAGTGCCTTTTAATCCGATAATTGCTCTGTACAATCAGCTGTTTCTTTTGAATCAATCTATTTTTTTACATTATCAGTGTTCTTGTCAAAGTCTTGAATATGAACAAGTGTGCTTCTTTTCCTTTGCTTGGTCCTAAAATGAAATAAAATAGTAATAATACTCATTTTTAATTAATTTACCTGTTAAGTCTCAGAATTTATATTTTAATGAACAGATTTTACTGTGTTGAACATTTTGACTCTTTTTAGGTCCAGTTTTCATCTCATTTCAGCGTCTCTGCGGTGAAGGATTCCTCCTCATTCTCCTCCTCCTCGTTGTCTCTAATTGAAGATCAGTCGGCCTTTTAGTTCTTCTGTTGATTTAAGGTTTGTCTCTTAAACTCTCCTTTTTTAAACAGAAACGCTGCTCAGTTTAATTTCAGAGGATCGCTGTGACAAATGTGAGGAAGCCACTCTGACTTCATACTCCCCGAAAACTTCAAATTAAAATTTAACTTTACCAACTTTCTAACTCTCGGGTTAAAAGAAACTGGAATGACATCCCAACAGCTTTTCTGTCCGATAAAATAAAACGTTCGCGATTGATCTGGTTGAAATCCATTTACATTTTTTACCTTTTTTTAAGCAGGTCAAAGTTGTCAGATCAACATTTAAAGTGTATTTACTAATTCGTGACGTCAACTCAAAGTCTCTATTTGATCCACTGCTGTTTGCCCTGTTAAAGTTACTGCATTACGCTGTTAAACTCAACACTTCCTGTAGTGTTTCAAATTAAAAGCCCACTACAATTTCATTTGACAGACATCCTACAAGTCGTAACAAAGCTTTTATTGTGAAATATTTGCAGGAAGGTGTGACTGAAATCGAACAGTGCAACAACGCAGTAAAAGTACACAATGGAAATACTCAGGTAAAGTAGAAGTACCTTGAACAGTACTACAGGGCAGTAAAAGTACACGATGGACGTACTTGAGTAATGTATAAGTACCTTAAATTGTACTATAGTGCAGTAAAAGTACACAATGAAAGTACTCAAGTAAAGTACAAGTACCTTAAAAAGCACTACAACGCAGTAAAAGTCTGGCTGTGTTTGTGTTTGATTGAACAAACTGCTGAAGCTGCTGTTTCCTGAAGGTTTTTACACAAAACACCACTTTACATTCAAACACACACACACACACACACACACACACACACACACACACACACACACACACACACACACATACACAGGACACATATCACAAAATAAAACACACACTCTCTGCTCTGCATACTAACACTGTCCAAACAGGATGAGGACCAACCTGATTGGTCGACCTCTGCTGCAGTTCCCCCCCCACACACACACACACACACACACACACACACACACACACACACACACACACACACACACACACACACACACACAGATATGTCTGTGTATCTTTGTGGGGACCCTTATTAACATCCTGCATTGCCAGGACACTGACCTGTTTTTGACTAAATGTCTTCACAGGGCAGATATGTTTTTACTCCCAGAGTGTAAAACTGTAAGGAGTCCTCACAATGATAGATACACACAACATAATTTTTTCACTCAACAAGGAATTCTGATCCTCCTTTTGTTTTTGCTGTTTGAATTTTCATTTCATTTTACTCCTTTTTTCATGATGTCTGCTTCAATGTCAGATGATGAGCAGCTAATTGATCAGAAAGGAAAAAATAGATCATAATAAAGTTACAAAAACCTGTAGAAAAATCGATGTCAGATAACATTATACACACAACAGCACACAGGAGCACTCCATTTACAGGTTAACACAATAATCTATTTACAGACAAATTTCAGAATTTATTTACAGATAAATATTATAATCTATTTACATTTATATAGAGGCATAGACATTTTAATAAATTGAATCCTTGAAGGTTTTACTGTCCGAGGATGAGCCTGTTAGAGAAACCTGAGGGGCTGAAATACCTAAATACAAATCAGAATTTCTTAAAGGACGAATCTATGGTTTTTTTTAGACTCATAAATTACCAAAATATTTAGTTACAAATGAAAAATCTTACATCTGTGTATTCAATGGATTGCTGTTTGAAAAGCGTTTAAACTGACAAAGATAGATAATGTTTATGTCCACAAAAAAGAAAAGAGATAAAGTTTAAGGCAGTGGTTCCCAATCAGTGGGTCAGGACCCCCATCGGGGGTCACGACATAAATCTGAGGGGTCGTGAGAAAAAAGAACAGTGACATCATATTTTATTTTTTAAATCCCTGTAATTTAGAAAACGTTTAATGGAATTATTTTGGTGTAAACTACAGAGAAAACTGAAGCTTTCAGCTTCGAACACTTAAAAGTTACAAACAACAAACAGTTCAACCTCGACTAAATAAATAAGTAAATAAAATAAATCAGTTCAAATAAAATAATGATTGAGTTTAGAATTGAAGTTTTGTTTTGTTTTCTTATTACAGTCATTGGTGTAACTCTGTTTATTTTCTTTGCTTGTTTTGTTTACAGTGGAACAGTAGACAGTTTGACCAACAGTTAAACCCAGAATGTGACCAATAACAAAAAACAACAAAACAAAGAATAAAACCTTTAATGTGGAATTTAACGTAGACGTTGTGGAGATGCGGGGATTCCACCTGACAGCAGTGATATGTAGTTTGTGCAGAGGAGGTGGTGGTTGCCCCCCCTCCCTTCTCCAACTGGTGGTTACCATGGTGACGGCAGACCACTCGTGGTCGACTTGGGTGTCCTGGTTTTAATCCTGCTGCCGTTAATCTGCTTGTTCTGAAGAAAGACTCAGTTTGTTGGAGCTCCAACTTCTGACGCCACCTGGGTGTGTGTGTGTGTGTGTGTGTGTGTGTGTGTGTGTGTGTGTGTGTGTGTGTGTGTGTGTGTGTGTGTGTGTGTGTGTGTGAGGGTGTGGGGGTGTGGGGTATTGATCTCTCTGATCTCTTGTTAACTCTAAAATCACGTTCAGACTCTCTACATGAGAAACTGAAGTCCGCCACCACGGGGAATCCTGCTCTCTGATTGGCTGCCGGCTCTCTAAAACTTTACTTCCTGTTTCTTAGTTCCAACTCGGCCTCCTCGTAACCAGCTGAGGATGAAGTACTCATCCTTCACTCCAGTAAAGTACTGCGATCTGAAGTCTGTCATTCAGAGTCCCGCTGCAGTAAAAGATTGTTGAATATTGTGTTGGCTGCAGGTCGCTCGTCGGTTTCAGTCATGATTAATGATGGTTCCATGTTGTGTTTTATAATAACAGATGCCAGATGATCTGGGACCAGAAACACTAGGTTAAAAGTGTTCCCGTTTGTCCTGAGTCAGCAGGTAGAGTTTTGATAGTTAGACTGTGAAGTTGTAAATGTTGTTGACTGTCAGGAAGAAATATTTCTGAGTCAATTAGGACACCAGAACTGTTTATTAGGAACTGTATGAGAACCAAGAGACTCAAACCCACCACAAAGACACGCAAAACCATCGTAGATAAAAAAAATTAAAAAACGGCGTAATGACAAAAACACAACAAAGAGACACAAAACCAAAATGTCGAGAAAACATCAAAATGTCAAGAAAAAAGTCAAAATGTCAAGAATAAAATTAGAATATCAAAAATAAAGTAAAAATGTCAGGAATGAAGTTGAAATATCGAAAATACAGTAAAAATTTAAACAATAAAGTCAAAAATGGCCAAAATATAGTCAGAATGTCGTGAATATAGTCGAAATGTCAAAAAGGAAATCTCAATGTTGAGAATAAAGTTGCGAAATCGAGAATAACGTAGAAATGTCGTGACATTTTTTTTTAACTAACTTTTGAGGATGAATCTAACGAGTAGCTTCAGCACATAATACTACAGAATCAGTTTTAGAAAACTATACATATCACTAAAAACTAATTAACACAGTGTGGTGATAAATAATAAGTGTTTGAGGAGATTGTGCTGAAAACTTTGTAACTGTTAATAAACCTGCATGAATGTGACCACAGTTTCCACGTTTGTGTGCTTTTTTTCATGCAGTTTCTGGCACGATCACTTGTTACCACAAAGAGAAATAATATCTGTTTGATTTCAACTTTGTTTTCAACATTTTGTCAAGATTCAAAATCAAAGCAATCTGATTTTTTTTCTCCTTAATGTGAAGCAAATACAAATATTTTCACTTCTCTGAAGACAGAAAACAGAAACATTAAACGATAAACAGCCATGAACATGAACATGAAGATTCAATCGATAACTGATCAATGGGTCGCTGCAGCTTTAATAAATCACTGAAACTTTTCACAGTCTGACCGAAACAACCATGAAATCTCTGCCAATTACCCCCGTCCCCATTTACCGCCCCCCCCTCCATGGTTTGTAATGACCACCCCCCCTCTCCTCCTCTCCAGGACCACCAACCTCCTGGCTGAGCCATATTACCACCTCACAAAGCTCTAATAAACTTCCTCCGTATAATTTTTAATGGAAAAGCAGCTGCTCACCCCCCTGTCCCCGCACCCCCTCCCTCTCTCTCTCTGTGCCCCGGTGTCTCTTGCCCCTCTCTCTCCCCTTTGATCGCCCTCTTTTCTTCTTCTTCTCCTCTCTCTGATTCTGGAGGGGGATTTCTTTGCTCTTTTCGTTGGTCGAGCACAATTGTGTTATTGGAGATAATTAATTCCAATCCCCATCAAAAGGCATTAGTGGCCCCGGGGCCCCCGTTCGTGGCTTTCTAGTGGGGGGAATGAAAGGCGAGGGGAAGAAAGGGGCCGAGGGCCGGCGTATTGTGGCTGACATTTTCCTCCATAAGGCGCGAGCGGAGAGAAAAGGGGCCGAGGGCTTTGCTGAAATGATGCTGGGGGTCCCGGGGCCGCCGCCAGCGCCGCCGCCGCCGGAGGAGCCCAAGCGGCTCTGCTCCACCCCGCCGGGAACATATGGCTCGTATTACAGCAGCAGTCTGGGTGGCAGAGCATCAGTTAGGGCAGATTTCATATTTATCACGAACTGAAATGTTTTTGTTTTCCGGTGAAATCAGAGACGAAATATAGTAAAATTACAAAATATCTAAATCCTTCAGGAAACTCAACGGCTTCAGGGTCCAGAAGAAAAAAAAGACCAAAAACAGCAGAATAAAAACAAAAAGGAGCTCTCAGGATGTTTTCAGGTGAATTTTGTTAATCTGATTGGTTCAGGTCCAACAGAAACTCAGATCAACTTGTACCACGCTGTAAAAAAGAAGACGTCACCTGTAAAAGTAATGTTACTGTGAAGTGAAGAAAATTACTCAACAGAAGTATTTTCACTCTACTAAATTATTTCTACTGTCAAAGCATTGTTTTCAGATTAATCTGTAATAGAGCCTTGTCTTTTACCAGTTCATTGTGTTTTATAAAATAAAATAATGATAACAGTAATTGTTCTACAACCTGTTCAATACTTTAAACAATCTGCCAGTTTAGATGATGTAGTAATACACATATAATACAAAACTGTATTTATTCAAAACATAAAAATCGGAAATGCTGAAACCAAGTTAATTATCAATATCAACACATTATCAATAGTTGATATCATATCAATCAGCTAATCATTTCAGCAGATACAAAAACCCACTGACAGAACAGCTGAGCAGTTATTCGGGCCTGCCGACAGAATTCACTAATAAATAATAAATTAAAGGAGTAAAGACAAAACACTGAGTCATTAGTCATTATTAATACTGACAGAGTCATTGATAATAATATTGATAATCATTGTGTCAGAGCTTTAAATGTTGGATTCTTCAAGAAAATATGACAGAGCCTCAGTTCATCAATGAAACATTAAAATATTGTTAATTAATTTTAAACTCTAACTGAAACATTAAAAACAACATTTTCTTCAAATATCACGAATCAGTGACGTCCTAATTATTCCATTCACTCTTAAATTATTAATCAATAATGTTGTATTATTCTGTAAATATTACAACAGATCAGTAGTAACGGCTTTACATTCGCCTCCATTAGATATAACTGATAACTAATAACTGTTGTTACTGTGGAGACTGATTTTAAACTAAAATTAAGTCAAATTTATGAAGTTCATAATCATTTGTGTCGATTATTAAAGTCTGAAATAAGACAATAAATCAATAAAAAATATAATCAATAACTTCAATATGAGAATCTTAAAGTGTCTGTTATCATGTTCACAGACATAATTTTTTTTTATTAGCTTTGTATGAATTTTTTTTCATAGATATTATTACTTTTTTGCAGATGCTATTACTTTCTTTTTGGATGTTATACTTTTTTTGCAAGTTATTACTGTGTTTATGATATATTTATATCTTGCTCCCACATGTTTCTTGTTGTTTGTGCAACAGTTATATTTTGTCTCGCAGGTTATCGTGTTGCGAAATGTTTGTATAATGTTGGCATGAATTATTATTTTATCTTTTATTCTTCATCAGTTGTTGTTTGAGAGAAATTCACATCTTTTTTGAACAAGATACATTTTGATTTCTTTGTATTTCTGTTATTCATTAAAATTATGATCATGTTTGAGGAAGATTTCGATCTTGTTGCAGAGTCTTAATCTCGTTCACATGAGATTTACATCTCGTTTATGTCAGTTATCTCTTTATTCACACACAAAGTTTGTTTTGTTTTTATTTCACCTGTAATATTTCTATTGAACTTGTGTTTTTGAACAAACTGATGTGCAGTCAGTTGAGAAAAGGGTTGACAGCTGTGACCCTCCACAATAAAATCCTGTCTGTGTTAAATAATGAAGGTCACCGTCAGTAAAACGGCAATAAGCAGCAGACAAATCAAATGTCATCTCACACACATATTACATTTACTGCACATTATTTATTATTCTCAAATGTCAGTGAACGCATCACAGTGAAATAAAACCTGCTGCTTTAAGTCACCTGAAGCATTTGATCACTAATAATCAATCAATCAAAAATAAAACTGTTTATTTCACAAACAGCAGAATAAAGTGAGATTTTATTATTTTATTTTTTTGTTATCTGCTAATTTGATCATAAACAAACCAATGTTTGTGTTTGTGAACTTCAGGAAAACAAAAAACAACAAACAGATATATTTGAGTTTTTTACATTTACAATTAAGCAATATATGTAAACGTTTTCTTTGATCAAATAATTACTGTTTCGAAGCTGCAGATTTTAACATCTTTTATGTGGAGTTTATTTTCACTGCTAGTTTTTATAGAGCTCTTTGTGTTTTTATTTCTGTTTTAATATACTTTCATTTGTTTCTAGTTTGTGCAGAAGCGGCTCCGCTCGGCTCCTCTCGGCTCCATCCGTGTCTCGGTCTGTTGCCGCTTCGGGGGATCATGTCTGCGGATAATTAGCAGATAATTACGGGATCATTAGAGACATTTCGCGGCTCTGCGGCCAAAATGCGTGAAAAAGCTGCAGATCAAAGTGAAATCTGTCGGTACGTGTTCGGGTTCACGGAGCGGCGGCAGAGGTTACGGCCCCACAAAGACCCGCAAAATCCGGCGACAGCGGCGGCGCTTTGAGGCGCTTTGAGGCCGCAGGAGGTTCACCGTGTTCGGCTTGTTCACCGGCTCGTCTCGCCGGTGAACAAGCCGGAGGACACGGAGGAAGACCGGAAGGACAGGAAGAAAAGAAAAACTCAAAAAGAAAAACAAACAAACAAAACAAAAACCAGATGAACACAAAGAAATCAACACAAAGATCATTAGAAATAAGGACAAAAACAATAAAACGTGATCAAAACACACACAAAAATAAGAGCCTGAAGAACACTAAAATTACCTTCCGGTTGCAGAGGCCTATTTATTAATAAACAAACAAATGATGAAATCCGTTTATGTTTGATTGAACCTCGTGCCTCTTCACGGTCACGGAGAAAACTGTTTGAATGGTTTATTGTTGTCTTTTTTTTTTCGATGTTTACAAGCAAAAAAAAAAGACCATCGTGAAACTGGCAGATAAATAATAATTGTCTAATAATAACTCATTATTATTAATAATAATAATAATAATGGTGATATGATTCAGGTGAATTAATTTTATTTTCTGGTTTCAGAAAATAATTAAAGTAAATTAAATTAAATTAAAATCCAAATAACAAAATAGATATTTTAAAGCAAAGCCCTGATATTTTGTGACATCGAATAAAAATGTTTGACCTTCATCGGTTTATTGATGATCAGTGTTTTAATTTATTGATACTTTATTTTTAAAGATGAATGTTTGATTTCTGACGAACTTTTGGATCAGACCTTAGCAATAGGCTACTATTAATATAGGCCTATTATTAGGCTGATAAACAAGTATTTATATATATATATATATATATATATATATTGGTCACTGATCAAACTTGTGATTCCAAAACCAAGTGTTAATAGGACAACAGGGATGATTTATTGATAATTCACGGGTTAAAGAGGGTTTTCACTCAACAAGCTGATCAGTAA
This sequence comes from Brachyistius frenatus, assembly GCF_029030835.1. Taxonomy (NCBI): domain Eukaryota; kingdom Metazoa; phylum Chordata; class Actinopteri; family Embiotocidae; genus Brachyistius; species Brachyistius frenatus. The sequence goes on from NW_027210701.1 coordinate 993,637, forward strand.
AGTGAACGATTATTGATCAACTATTTATAAAATAATTTTATAAAGTAAAAAAAAAATGACTATCCAACTAAATTAATGAAAATATGAAATTTTAATTGAATTAAATCACATAATTACGTTTGTCTCATTAACATTTTCTAATCGATCTGATTATAGCCTATATTATGGATTACTAATAAACATCAGGCCCGAAAATGTTGGAATCAACCTTTAAAAAAAAAAAAAAATCTTGAACCGAGAAATTCCCACCGAAAAATCCAAATCTTTAAATTATCCGATCAATCATTCGGTCAATCAACCATCAGCGTTTCCTTCTTTTATTTGAAAATGACAGAATAAGTTAAGAACATGCATCAGAGTCGAAAACCAACGAAGAACAAACACACGACGAGGATGAAGAGGAGGAGGAGGAGGGTCCGCGTGTCTGCCGGTGAAGAAGACCTCCCACTTCATTCATGCACATGGTAATAATCAATAATCAGTGATGGAGAGGAGAGCTGAATTCAAATACACAGACGCATCAACAGACAGGAAGTGATTCTGCTTTTACACACAGAGTGAGAGTTCCCGAACAAACATCCTAAAAACCATCGACTCAGGATCAGTGAGCTGATCGATCACAGATAATCGATCGATCAGAGGATATCTGATCCAATAATATGTTCTTCAGAGCTGTCAGGCTAAAAGGTTAGCCGCTGCTAGCGCCGGTTCCGTAACCCGGACCTGTGTTTCCATGGTGACGCTCAGAGACACCTGCTGACCGGAAGTGGAAACGATCAGTCTATGACCGGAAGTAAAACATCTGCAGCTCTTCCTTTGGACAGTATGACGCTGAGGTTGGCTTCAGATTTAACACCTGAGGGGACGTTCAAGTTTTGCTTAACTTTCCTTAAAGTACCGAACGGAAGTTGTGAATGTGAAGCTGACTGAAGCGAAGGAGCCGGAATATGAGCCGCAGGTGCTCAGAGAGAAGAGCTACCGACTGATGAAGGTCGCCACCTGTTGTGACGTGAGGATGACGTCATGAAAGCTGTTCGGAAACACACAGAACCAACTTCAGGACGGTTTAAGTTCACGGAAGACGGTGGAAACAGACGATTCCCAGCATGCTTTGCTTCTCCAGGTGAGGTCTGCTCTTCAGGTTTATTTATCAGAAGCTTCTTGAACCAGAAAAAAACTCTGTAAATAAACTCAGCTGTTCAGAATCAATTAAAGTCATCGAGTCAGCTGGAAGTAAAATCAGCTCCTTCAGAGAGAAGCTGCAGGTTCTGTTTCTTAAAAGTTCTGTTTCTGCAAGGTTCTGTTTCTGAAAGGTTCTCTGATGTTCTCCTCCTGTTTTTTCTTCAACTGTCGCTGTGATTTAGGAACCGAGTGTTGTTGAACTAGTTCTGCTTCTGTACTCAGAACCGTTTAAAGAACTTTTACTTCTATATGAATTAAGATCCAGTATCCGGTGTTTTTTAGATCACGTCCACGGCCCTCCTGTCCAGTGAAAACCACATATCTCCAAAGGTTTCAAATTAAAGGATGAAATGTTAAAACTTTGAACTTAATTTTCTAATAAATTCATTTTTATACAAAAAGAACCAAAACATCCGTCATCACAAGGCCCCGAACAGAGTAAAGTTCCTCCAACAGAACCTTAGAACATCACAGAGGAACCCAACAGTTCCACAAGAGTCACAGCTGTAAGGAAAAACTTCCTGTTTTAAAATTCTGCTGCTTTATTTAAAAAACCTTCTTGAAGCTGGAGAATGTTTCACAAGGTTCTCACAGGACCGAGACGTTAAATTTCACGAAGTTACTGCAGACTGAAATGACCAACAGTAAAATCAGGAATAAATTCAGCAGCGATATGAGGAGGCCTCTTCCTCCTCCTCCTCCTGCTGCATCAAGTTTAAACAGCTTCAGTCTCTGATTTTAATCTAAAAGATGATCCTGAATTTAATAAAACATTCAAACCTCCAGTTTCTGTTCAGCGGCTTTAATCTGAAATGGTGGTTCTATCGTCTCGTTCCAGTCCAGCTCTGTTGTCTGATCACCGATCGATATTTAAAGTTTTTCCATCAGGAACAAACTCTGTTTTTTATTCCAGATGTTTGAATAAATGTCAGACAGATTTGATTCTGTATGCGGAAGCAGCCTCAGTCTGAAATTTACAGTTTTTTCCATCTGATTTCTCCCTGAGGTTCGTCTGTCAGGCGTCCTAATTTACACTTTTTCAGTCGAGTTCTGGGGAACAAATTAAAGGTTCTTGTGCTTTACTCGAGTAACATTTTGTCAGATGAAAAACTGATCAAATCAAACTCACTAATGACAGAAAATAACTTTTATAATCTCTCCAAATTATTTTCATTTGAAAAAAATATATATTTTCTTCTTTTCCTTGAAATTAAATTAAACTAATTTATTTTGGACTTTAGTTTGTACAAAATAAAAATCCCAAACGTGGCTTTGGGACAGGAGCAGATAAATAAATCAGCACGTTGATCCATCAGTAGAAATATTCCACCAGTGACTGTCCTGATTTTAATTATAATACTCAGGGTACATTTTCCTAATTCTGAGTAATTCACCTGTCAGAGACCAAAGCTGATCTTCACCGATCGATCGTCAAAAATTTTCCCCCAAAAACAAACTCGACCGCTGACACAGAAAAGATCAAACGTTGGGAAACTGATCAGAAATCCGGATGCAGACGACAACAAACAGCGAGGCGGGAGCAGCCCACTCATTTGGGTGAGCTGACCCTTTACATAAAAAAAGGCTTTTTTTAATCTGCGGCGGGGTTTCTCAAACTGAGGGTCGCGACCCCTCCTGAGGTCAGGGGAAAGGCAGACGAGGTCGTGGGAGAAATAAATCCCAATCAGAAAAATTAATTCCGATCATTAATCGACAGCCGTTTATGTAAACAGTCTGCACCATTGCCGTGACGACCGCAGTCGACGTCGTCCGGCGACCTCTGACCCGAGGCTGCTGCGGGAAAAAAAAAAACTTTTAAATTACTGCTTCTCAACTTGTGGGTCGCGGCCCTCTGATGGGTCCTTCAGATCTGAAGTGATGAAGTTTCTGTTTGATGGACCTCAATCTTTGATCTGTTTTTAAATATGATTTAATGAAGTTGATTTACAGTAAATTGAATATCTGAGACGTGTCTTAGCTGATATTTGAATGGAGTTTGGTTTACAATCAGCTGCTCTTATTCAAGAAAACATCAAGCTTTAACAACATGAAACGGATGTTAAATCGGCAGATATTTGAATGGAGTTTAGTCCTTGAGAAGTGGATTTGTTTCAGTCTACCTCATATCCCCAATATGAACAGAACCAGGATCAGACTCAGAACCAAGACTTTCATGGTTCCTCTACCCTCCAACCAGCAGGTTAAAGTGAATCATTGTGTATTGATGAATCCCGATCAGTTCGATGAGGTTCTTTTACTTTTAGAGGTCGAAGGGGTTGAAACTGCAAACTGGAACCTGGAGACGGTTCTTGACTCTCAGGTCTAGAACCACGGACATAAATGACACAAACTGCACAATGGTCAGCAGATCCTTAAAGAACTGGATCTGCCGGATTCTGGTCTGACCTGTGGGATCCTGCGTGGATGTTTTCGTACCTTAAAGCCGCTACCTGTAGTGACTCGGTGTGTAAAAGCAGACCACGGACCTGGGATCAGTTTAATCGGCTGAGTTTGTGTGTCTGTGTGCGTCCTGGTTTCGGTCACAGTGCAGGAGTCCAGTGCAGAACCCGTCTAGCTCAGCATCGTCACGGTCAGACAGGAAGTCCAGGACGGCTGCATGCAGAGAGTCCAGACAGGAAGTGCAGCTGCTACTACGAGGTGTTGAGGAGCGGTCTGGGGTAGACCCCTTGGTAGTAGGAGGCCTCCAGAGGCTCCATGGTCCGCCCGCCGAGGCCGGATGACCCCCCGGCGTTGTAGGAGGAGTACTGCAGCGCCTCGTAGGCCTTCAGGTCCAGTTTGTGCTGCTGCTCCGAGGACGACATCAGGTTGTTGATGGAGAACGGGTGGTTGAAGGAGTAGTGCGGGTCTCCTTTCATGTGCAGCTGGGACTCGTGGGCCATGGAGTGGGGGGGCAGTGACAGGGAGGACAGGAGCTGGGATCCGGACACCTTCAGGTCCGACGCCCCGCCAACGACTCCCCGCAGGTCCAGCCCGGGGGGCGAGGCCGCCTGGCTGGAGGAGGGCAGCGAGGAGTCCAGGAGTCCCGGCGGTTTGATGGAGTCCCCCGTGGGAGACGCCCTCCCACCCCCGCCCTGCTCCTTCCTGCCGTCAGACTTGCCCGGCATCTTCTTGTCGCACTTGAACCTCTTCTGGCGGCGCAAGTAGCAGCCGTTCTCAAACATGTTCCCGGAGTCCGGGTGCAGGGTCCAGTACGAGCCCTTCCCCGGTTTGTCCGGCGAGCGCGACACCTTGACAAAGCAGTCGTTGAAGGACAGCGAGTGCCGGATGGAGTTCTGCCAGCGCTGCTGGTTCTGCCGGTAGTACGGGAACAGGTCCATGATCCACTGGTAGATCTCGCTCAGCGTCAGCATCTTACTGGGTGCCTGCTGGATTGCCATGGTGATGAGCGAGATGTAGGAGTAGGGAGGTTTGGCGTGCGGGTAGCTCCGTCTGAACGCCTTGTTGTCGCGGGCCCGGTTCAGCCCGCCGCCGCCATACGCCATGCTCGGACTCATGGTGGGACTCATGCTGCCGTACGGGTTCAGGCCCATGGAGGCCTGCTGGGCCGACACCGAGCTCATATTGGACGGGCTCAGGGCCCCGCCCATTGAGGCCACGCCCCCACCCAGGCCCGACATGGCCGCCGCCGAAGCCGAGCTGCCTACCCCTCCGACCGGGGCGGGACTCAGACCGGTACCGCTGTATGACATGTTGAAGGACCCCGACGTCGTCCCGCTGCTGGACATGTAGCCGGACATGGAACCCATCCCGAGACCAGAACCCATCCCACCGCCTGTCATCGGAGAGTAAACCTGCAGAGAGACCAGAACCAGTTAGACCAGAGGCAGAATTTGAACTAGATCAGAACTACCTAGGATCAGGTAGAACCAATGTGATGGGAGGCGTAATTTGATCAGAACCAGTTAGAGCAACATTAGAACCTCTTCAGAACTAGATTACCAGATCAGACACAGTTGAAGACCATAGACCAGACCAGTTAGAACCAGTTAGAACCAGTTTACTAGTCACACTAGATCAGAGATTAGAGCAGGTCGCAGTTAGTTGAGCTAGAACCAGTTGGACCTGGTCCGGTCCGGTGTTCTGGACCGTGTTTCGGTTCTGGAACCGCTTGAACCAGGACCAGATTTTAGACCGGTGGTGTTTCGTGTCTGATTGGTGATGAGCAAGATGTGGTGTGTCGATTCTTATGTGTTTTTGATCTTTTATCAGCTTGGGGAAGAAAAACTTCCCCAATAAACTGATCAACTATCTGATCACGGATCAATATCAGATTCCTGCAAACTCCCCGTCACATCCCTCAACATCTGATCAATCAGTTTGTCCCCTGATGACCCCCCTCAGTGCAGCAGCACCCCCTGCTGGGTGAAACAGAACGAAAGTCGGTGTCCAACAAATAGGGCTTTTAGAATTATGCAACTGATCAGCTTTTTTTTACGAGATCAATAAAAGTCCGTTTCTCCTCCAGCTGGGACGTTGTGAAGTTAAGGGACATTTAGAAACAGAAATCCTTTCATATCAGAATAAAAAGAAAACCGGTTTTCAATAATCACGTATGTTATATGCTCTTTATTTCCAGCAGATAATTACTTGTTTATTTTTATTATTTAATTAATTGTTTTTCATTTTATTATTAAATGTAATAAATGATAATACAGTGATTTATGATTTTAATTGGATTTAATGGTGCCATTCAGTTAAAGACAATAACAACCTGTGATGTTTAATAGTTAAAAAGGTTTAAATTGAAGAATTTAAAATCAAATCTGCTGTAGAGTCGAGTTAATTTACAGACTTTTATTTTAATTCATATATTTCATTAGATGTAGTAATTATCAATTTAAACTTTTTAAAACAACTGAAAACTAAACTTAATGAAGGAAAATCTACATTTTACCATCTACGGCGTTGTGTTTGTTCACTGATGCTGAAGAAACCAAACAGTCTGCCTTTAATAAAAAATAAAAATAAATCAGTTTGACTTAAAATCAAACATCATTCAGCTGTATGAGAGGAACATGAATCCACATTTAATCTGTTATTGAAGGCTTTAGTTTAACACACTTTTATACTTCTATAATCTACTTTAAAATCAATTCATTACTTCATTATGTTGTCGCAAAATCACAGATTTTAATGCATAATAATGATTTCATGCACTGGACAAACAGGTGGAACATCACCTTAATTTACTTTATCTTTTCTGCTGAACTTCAGAACCAAAATTTTTAAAACTCTTTAAACACACAAACTATTTCTATATTTAATTCTTCATTAAATGAAAATTGTCTTTAACATCTTTATTATTTTAATGCCTGAGTCCAGCAGCATTTATAGCAAATATACCTCAGTTTCATAGATTAATGATGGGCTATTAAATATCACTAACAGCAGCAGAATCACATTTTGTAAAGAACATTTTTTTAATATCAAAGACCTGAACAGATTTTATGGTAAATATAAAAATTAGTAAAAGTAAGTCAATCTTTTTGTGATAAGTTAATAATAATAATAAATCAATAAAATAATAACTCTTAACTCTGGCCGGTTGTCTCTTATTTTCTGTTTTTACGGCGATCTAATCAATAACCTCCGGAACAGATCAGATTTTCATCAAGAGTCCGTCTAAAAAACACAATTTTAGAGTTAAATTGAATATAAAACGTGACAAAATAATAGTTGTATTATTGTTATTTCTTTAAAATAAAAATAGGCTAACTTTAAATAAATTGTTTACATTTTGTTCATGTCAGATTGTATCATTAAATTGATCCTGTTAACACGTTCGTCCTCTCTTTGGGTAAATTTCCACTGATTTACAACCAATATAAAAATCAGTTTTTCATCACTAAAAGCTGCTGATCAGAATAAATGTGAGGATTTAATTTGTTCCGCCTGACTCCGCATTTAACTCTTTTACTTTTATTTTTACACATTAAAAGCTTGTTTCATGAATCTAAAAATGAAGACTTTATTTGCGTGATTATTTAATTTTATTTAGTCTGAGCCGAAGAAAAGTCAACTTATCTTCTTCACATTGTTTTAAATGTTCATTCCACTGTTCTAAAGATCTTTAACCGGACGGACTGAAGTTTTACTGGAAAACGTCCGTCAAATCTAGAACGGATCCAGACCAGGCGGACCCGGGTCTTACACCGGGTCCTACACCGGGAAAAGCAGCGGTAAACGGGCGCGCAGTGACCGACCTCCTCGCTGTAGTATCCGCTCCAGTCCGGAGCTTCATGTCCTTCCATCTTCACCGTGCCCAGCATGACGGGAGCCCGCAGCCGGAACACGGATCCTGCAGGTCCCGCTCCGGGTCTCCGGGTCTCCTGGTCCTGTGTCCTGCTCTGTGTGCGTCCCTGGCTCGGGTGGAAGCGTGCCGAGCCGAGCCGAGCGCAGAGAGGCAGAGTGTTAGTGAGGAGGAGGAGGAGGAGGAGGTGATGGTGACCTGCGGACTAATGTGGCCTTCCTCCTCCTCCTCCTCCTGCAGGTCCAGCCCCCCTCCTCCATCACTCCCCATTCCTCCACTCAGCCTCCACCCGCCGCTCCTTCCCTTCAATTCACCGGATTTAAGTCACGTTCATTTCTCCTCTTGATCAAAAGATATATTAATTTTATTTCGTAAACTTTTGGTTTGGTTTTTAAATCAGTCATACAAAAGTCCCATTAAAAAAGACAAAAGCTTTCCTAAATTTTGTAGCTCTGATTTAAAAAAAAAAAAAAAGGACAAATTCAGTGAAACTAATTAATTTCCATCTTTAAAGAAAACCACCTAAAAATATAAAAATGATCTAAAACAGCAGAAAGGAAGCAGAAACGGACAGATTATAACATGAACATGTATTTCTTTCAATTTAAGGATTTTCAAAGCCCTTTCAACTGTGGAGAACGTCCTTTAAAATTAACATTCATCCCACAAAACTGAAAAACATGAAGAACCTCAGTGATTGAACATTACATTTTGGGTTTATTGAATGTGCCCAACCTTCCATACAAGATTCCTTTTAAAAAAAAAAGACACAATTTTAGCATTCCTTAGCTCCAGCTCAGTGACTCACCTAGAAACACGGTTTAAAGGACATTTTGGGAACGTTTGGATCATTTAGTCACATGCTGTTGAATTTAAAGTGATGAAACGACACAAACCTGAAACCTGTCTGAATTTAAAAGTTAAAATTTTGCAGCTCAGGTAGAAATTAAAGGATCTTTTTAAGGGGTTTCAAAGCTCCTTAAAGTGTGGGACGTTGCAATGGACTTCTGAATGAACCTGAAAAAGATCAATAACATCGGTGATTGATCAGATTTTTGGCTTGTTTTAGATGCATTGGAACAAAAGGTGCTTAAAATTTTTTAAAGCATCAGTCTGCGACCTGTTTGAAGGGTCCAGGCCTGGTTCCCTTCCTGAAGGGGCCCTGGGGCCCGCTGGTAGCTTCTGAAATGTTTTCTTGTAATTCTGAGAATTATTGATGGACTTTTTATTTTTTAATCTTCTGACATTTTGCACACGAAACAATCAGCAGATCAAAAATGAAGATATATCGATAAAGAACTGTTAGTGATCGACTCCAAGTTCCCCTACTGGATCGGTTTCTTAATGGAGTCCAAGACCGAGAGTCTTCGGACCGGCCAGTTCCAGTCCGGCGGGCAGTTTTAAATCTGTTAATGAGCAAAGCGACCGAGCAGAACAACCGATCACTGCTCACCATTATGTGACTGGATTAACTGGATGAGCCGCCGGATTAAAGGACACTTACACCAAAACACTGAGAGGAGACAAGGAGGAGGAGGAGGAGGAGCAGCAGTAGCAGCGACGCAAAATAAGTTCATTTTCTTTAGAAAGAAACCGTTTTTTAAGGTGGACCCATCTGAACCAGAACCTATGCAGCAGACTGGCCCCTCAGTAACACCAGGTTCTGGAGGAGCTGGTTCCAGGTTTAATTCAAACACCGACACCTGTTTCCAATCATTTGGACTGAACCCGATCAGCTTCAATGACCACAGATTTCAAATCTCTCCAACAAACCGGGTCGGACAGAAAACAATGTTTCTTCACTCAGGTTCTGCGAAAAGTTCTCAAACTGTCGACGAGCCGCGATACCAAACTTGACCTGTTGGACTTCAGTTCGGACTCTGGAACAGCTGCAGAGTTCTGGACCAGAAACATCCAATTTAATATCCTCATTTTGCGTCCAGATCTGAGCCTCACTGAAGAAATCCGGTCCTTTTGGAACTAGAATTTTTGGGCCAGTTTGACCTGGATTGCAGAGTTCTAGACCGGTTAGATCTGGACTTGTCTTGTTGCAGAGTTCTTGACCTTTTGGACGATTTCTGCTGGACTTCACAGCAAACCTCTAGACCAGTTGGTCCGGATCAAGAACCTTGGTTCAGAGCTTTGGATCTTTTGGACCTTGACTCCAGTGGAAGGTTCTGGATCATGTAGATCTTGACAAAGAGCCCAATTGCCTCAAAGTTCTGGACCCGGTTCAAAGCCGGGACATAAGCTGGTCCAGACCAGAACTTGTGGTGTTTTCCTCTGGTGGCAGTGACAACATGGTGCGGTGTGGATGTGGATCCTGTCAGAACCTGTTCTGCAGGAGCGTCAGGGTTTCCGTGTGTCTCAACGGACTGTAAATCCTGCAGCCGTCACGCTAAAAGCTCGTCGGGGATAATTATCCTGTTACTGCAGAAACTGACTCACCTGGCCACGCCCCCTTCAACTACTGCAGGATGTCAGGTCATGAGGACGTGACACTTACAGGCAGTTAGAGAATGGACCGGGACCCAGTGTGTGTGTGTGTGTGTCTGTGTGTGTGTGCGTGGGTGGGTGTGTTTGTGTGTTACAGCCTGTTTTATTAAGGCCATGTTGATGGTGTTTCTCCCCTGAACACTCTCCAACTCTGTTTTATCACGCACACACACACACACACACACACACACGCACGCACGCACGCACGCACGCACGCACGCACGCACGCACACACACACACACACACACACACACACACACACACACACAGGGAGGTAAATATTCCCCAGCTTCCCGTGCTGTCAGTAATCCAGCTGCCGATGACAAGTGAGCGAGTTCACCTAAAGGTCAAACAGGCCTGTTCACGAACATCATGTAACCTCTAACCCCCAGTCTCACCTGAACTCACCTGAACTCACACACACACAGGTCAGATGGAAACAGGAAGTTTTACACTGCAGCTGCTATCCTGCTGTCAGATGTTAAAGGTGCAGTTCGTGACTTTAATGAAACTTTTTTTTTAAAGATGTTGTTGAACTCATGACTTGAAAACATGAGACTGAGACTGAGAGTAAACCTGCCTCCTCTGGCTCCCCCTGGTGTTCCTAACGTGACAGGACGAGTCTCTGCTGCAGTGAATCTTTATTTCAGAGCATCTTTACATAGTTTTAAATTTATCAGCAAAGTGTTGAGGTCACATGGTTACCATGCTGGATTTGTTTTACGAGGACCAGAACCGGGACCAGAACCCAGGACCAGGACCCAGGACCAGATCCGCCAGTAGCTCCTCCCCATCTCATCCAAATATGGTCACCAGTGGCTCCAAAACCAAGACAGTGACGCTGATAATTGGAGGTAACCACTCAATGCATGTGATTAAGTTTTATTTTACCTGCAGTGTTACAATGATCCTCCATATAAAAGGAATGTGGGACAGGGGGTTTAGTGGGAGGGGCCTATGGCTTTTAGCGCCCTCAGTTAAGAGCACACAGACTCGTGTTGTAAAATTTCTCTCACACGGTGCCGATGTTCTGCTGTTTGTTTATGCAACAGATGATAATTACAAATATTCTGCGCGTAAAGAAGTTGCAGTTTAACGACCGTAGAGTTTCTGAAATGTAGTGCTGGTGTCTTCACGGGAAATGAATGTGTCCTCTGAAGGGATGGAGACGAGTGTGAAAGTGTGAGAGCACGTGTCAACATCCCCATGGCAACCAGACCTGTTGCTTCCCGAGGTGTCGCAGTGAAAATCGTCCCCCTCCCTCTCTGGCTGTATGTGTTGTGTGAGGGTTTCGACGTGGTCTCAGTGGTTCCTGTCTGTCGGTCAGACCGTCATGCTGATGACTTTATTGATTATATTTTGTGTTCGTATTGATTATCGTTGCCTTCGTCTCACCTGGAGAGTTTAATTGCATCATCGTCTGCTGACAGATGACCTTCAGTCGGCCGACAGTGGATCAGTTAATGACTTGCTGATGAGATGGAACATAAATCCTCAGATGTGACCAGAGAAAAGCTTTTATCATCAACATTATTGATCTGATTGACTGATTCAGGCCGCTGCAGATTACAGAGCAGCTTCAGAACAGCTCTTCTTCTTCATCTTCATCATCAGAGGCCCAGAGCAGTTTCCTGTAGACTGTCAGCTGATCTCAGCACAGCAGGAAACGTAACATGTCACTATAATCAACATTCTTATCTTAAATCATAAAAAAAAAAAAAAAAGAAGAGCCTCGACCTGAATGGTTGGTTTGGTTTGTTATGATATTAAATCAATTCCACATGTATGGTCACAGTCTGCATCTCCCCGTCTCCTTGTTATGGTGCCGAATAATGGAGTCCAAAATTTGTCTAAAAGTAGCCCAAAACTAGGAACGAAACCAGTTTTAAGTCAAGTCCAAAACAAAGTCCAAAATAATTCTGAAAGTCTAAAACCAGGTCAAAAACTAGTCCTAACCAAGTACAAAACTCAGTCCTAAACATGTCCCAAACCATGTAGAAAACCAGTTCTTACAGAGTCCAAAACCAATCCTAAGCTTATCCAAAACAAATCAAAAACCAAGTCCAAAATCTGTGAAACTTGTCCAAAACAAAATAAAAAACTAGTACTAACTAAGCCCTAAACCTGCCCGAAATCAGTTTAAACCAAGTCGAAAACCAATTCAAAAATCTGTCCTAAACGTGTCCCAAACCATGTTGAAAACCAATTCTTACCGAGTCCAAAACCAGTCTAAAACTATTCCAAATGAAATCCTATACCAAGTCAAAAGAGGTCCTAACCAAGTGCAAAACGTCCTAAACCAGTCCTATACCATGTTGAAAACCAGTTCTTACCGAGTCCAAAACCAAGTCCAAAATCAGTCAATCCTAAATCCGAAACTATGTTGAAAACTAGTCCGAAACCGAGTCCAAAACCAGTTTAAACAAGCTACATTCGTCGTCCTTCACAGCGTTGTTGTCCTCAGTTTTCTGTCCTTCGTCATAAAACATTGGCTGATTAAGACACAAACAGTCAACATTAACGAGTGAATTTAAAAAACGCCCTCATACTTCCAGACATTGGAGTGAAATTTTGTCTTAAACAGTGAAATAATTCTTGAGTTAAAGCCACAAGCGTGTTTTGTGAGGTCACCGTGTGACCTTTGACCCCCAAAAATCAAATCAGCTCATCCTTGAGTCCAAGAGAACGTTTGTACCAAGTTTGAAGAAAATCACTCAAAATGTTCTTAAGAAATTGCGTTAATGCGAGCTTCAGCAATCCAACCCGTTGTCACGGCAATATGTGTAATACACCCATCAGCCCAGAGGAGGGCAGCGTGTCAGTGTCACAGCTTTGCCTCGAGAGCCATACACAGGCTTAAAGACAACAAAAACACATGGTCAGGGTTAAGCACAAAAACTATTTTGAGATCGATGTTGCGTTTTTCGGGACTCGAATCCCAACCCGCTCAGTGAAATTTTGTTAATTACGCCACCAAACCAATAGTCGTATAAAGACCTCACTGTCTTTGGCTAATGACCTGCGTGACATGACCTGACCATGACTTCCGCTGCAGAACTCACTCGTACGATCGCATTGAAAAACACAACTTTGTTTATTGATCTGCGTGAAAATATCGGACATTTAACAATCAACTTTGGTTTGAATTAAACTTAAATCGTACAACAAAATTAGAACTCTAAAATTTACATTTCCGGGCTCCCACTTCCTGTCCGTGCTGATGATCGGCTTTGATGCTGATAAGTGATTATTTACTGATGAACCTGCAGGTGACAGAACGAGCTGTTCACTGAGTAAAAACACAGAAAGGATCCAGGCTAGAGTCCGAACACCTGAACCCATCCAGAGGAGAACCAGGGGCAGGTGAAAACAGTCTGGTCCTGTAAGTTCTGGAGGCCTCAGTAGGGCTCAGACTACATCCTGGAGCTGATGTTGGGGACGGTCTTGTTCCGGCTAACTGAGACCCACTCCTGGTCCTCCTGTTGCACCTGGTCCTGGTCCTGCTGCTGGTCCTGGTCCTGGTCCTCCTGCTGGTTCCCGTCCCCTGGCTGGTCCTGGTCCTCCTGCTGGGCCCCATCCCCGAGCTGGTCCTGGTCCAGGCTGAGTCTGCGGCTCTTCAGGGCTGTGCTGTAGTAGTCCAGGTAGTCCAGGGGCTCCTCGGGGGCCTCCATCCAGCGCAGGCACAGGATCCTCTGGAAGGAGCGCCGGAAGTTGTCAGACAGGAAGCCGTAGAGCAGAGGGTTGGCACAGCTGTTGGCGTAGCCCAGAACCACGGCCAGCTGGCTGAGGGTGGGGTCGTGACGCTGCAGGAACACGCCCACCAGCTGCACCACGTGGAAGGGCATCCAGCACAGCACGAACACCGACACCACCACCGTCACCATGACCGTGATCTTCCTCTCGGAACGGCAGCGCTGCTGCCAGCCGGCCCGCAGCGCCACGGCCCGCAGCTGGCTCAGGATCAGCGCGTAGCACAGACAGATGGCCAGAACCGGCAGCAGGAAGCCCATAAGGAAGGCGTACACGGCGAAGGCAGCCATCCAGCGTCGCTCCGGCTCCGGCATCTGCACGTTGCAGGCCACCGAGCCGTCCGAGTTGGGGGCGGTGGAGGCGAACAGGATGATGGGGAGAATGACCAGCAGAGAGAACAGCCACACGCACGCGTTCACCAGTTTGGCCACGGTGGGCCGCCGGTACCGGGACGCGCGCAGCGGGTGCACCACGGCGATGTAGCGGTCCACGCTGAGCACCGTGAGGCAGTAGATGCTCGTGAACATGTTGATGGCGTCCACGCTGAGCACGAGGCGGCAGAGCGCCGCGCCGAACGGCCAGCGGCGCAGCAGCGCAGCGGTCACCACGAACGGGACGCTGAGCATCAGCAGCTCGTCCGCCACCGCCAGGTTCAGCAGGTACAGGTTGGTGGCCGTCTTCATCTTGGCGTACCGGAAGATGACGTAGATCACCATGGAGTTCCCGCTCAGACCGACCAGACACACCAGCGAGTAGATGGAGGAGATGAGAGCCGCGCTGCTCGCCGACGGCGCTCCGCCGCCGGGCACCGAGTCGCTACCGGATCCGTTCAGCGAGAAGAAGCCGCTGCCGTCCTCCAGGGAGCTCACGGAGACCGGGAGAGGAGAAGGAGAGGAGGAGGAGGAGGAGGTGTTCAGCTCCATCTCAGACAGGTTCATCCAGAAAAACAGACAAGTGATGAACCGGAGCCGCCGCGTCTCCTCATATGATCCGGTAACACCGGAGAAATGCTCCTCCAGTACAGAGAGGGAGGGGGGTAATCATCTCATCACGTTATTGATCAGTTGTGTCCTCCCTCCGCGCAGGATTTAAACAGCTGTTTACAAATGTAAACCAAAACAGACGTCCCCCTAAACACAAACAAACAAACCAATAAACAAACAAACAAACACTGATCAAGAATCAATAATCAGGTCTGAAGCTGCACTGAAGTCATTCATGTTTGAGAAAAAAAAACGGAATTATAACACAATTTTTCCATATGAATATAGAAACATCTATAGATATATAATGATCTATTGATCGGTTATCATGTGATTGGATAATAACATTTATCAATATAACATAATCTGTTGAATTCATTGATCACCGAAACCAATCAGCCAAAGTCATTTAAAAGTAAAATATGTCAGAAATTGTCTTTGTTCAGTTGTTGTTTTTATAAACTAAATAATAATTGATTATCAAAACAATAGCAGATTAATGTTCACGACACAAACAAGTGGAAGAAAAATAGACACCTTCAATAAAAACAAAACCTGTTCAGGTCTTCAAACCGGATTCTGTGCCAGAGTCCCTTTTCGGGACCAGGATCAGCAGGAGGAGGAAATAACTCAACTCAATCTGGGGTCAGTGTGGGCCTCAGTCTGTCTGATTGGAAGAGATCCAGAGGCCTGATCAATAACAGAAAAACTTGACACTTTTTTATTCCTTTTATCACCTTCAGATTCTGCTTTGGATCCTCTGAAGGGCCTCGAGCCTCAGGTTGATGACCGCTCCTATCGTTTCCTGTCTCAACATCGGCTCTTCAGGAAACAGGAAATCCAGTTTGTAAACACACAGTGACTTTAGATTATACTACAGAAACCTTGTATGTAACCAGCCAAAAGTATGTGGACAGCTCAGCACTGCAGCCTCATGGGATTTGTAAAAAGTTGACCCCAAATGATGTCCAAATACTTTTGGCCACATATTGTATAATAAATAGAAATGTGCCGACTCCTCTAAAAACATGTCACTGGAACAAACTCACTACCTGCTCGTATGTGGTTGACGTAACAGTGACCTGTAAGTGTCCACATACTTTTGGCCATGTGGTATTTTCACAGCTACCCATTTGACGGAATTAAATGCACTCAATGTTCAAAAGTATGTGGACAGCAACCCATGTGATTACTATGGGCAATAAAGGGCTGGGTGTCCACATGCTTTTGGCCATATAGAACAGTATTCATCAAAGGATTTTCCCCCCGTCATTTACAAATAGAACTTGCAAAACTAACTTAAAACAACAAATACTTTTATTGATGAACATTTAAAACTCCAGTGTCATCAAGCTTCAAACATGAATAAAGTTTAATTTTACTCCGAGTAAAACTCAGAAACAGAAATTCATTGAGGCATTTTATTTTAAGAGAAAAAAAAGTAAAAATTCCTTCGTTTCACTTCACAGCTTAAACCGAATTCTAAAAAGATTTGAATTAATTTCAACAGTTTGTTTCTTACTGAGAGTAAAAACATAAAAGTAGAAACAAATGAAAACATATTCAGTTCATGCTGAAGGATTCTGAGTTGTTATAGATTATTTATTAAAGATTAATGTGATATAAAAACATTTGATTGATTACATTAAAGATTCAAGAAAATTTTCACTTAAAAATATCATGAAATGTTCTAATTAATAATTCTGAATCACTTTTCTGTCTTTAAATAATGAACAATGTTTAGAACATAAAATTGTAATTAATTTTAAAAAATGATTTAAAAATATTTATAGGGTCTTTTCTGTTATGTCCAGAACGTGAAGTCCATTTGGTTAATTAGAAATAAATCCTCAATTATTTATTCATAAATTAATCTATAAATATTGGATTTAACGGGCCAGAAAAGTAAAAACATTTTAATCCAAAAATGACTTCTTGATGACGTCACCCAATAAAGGTAATTCTTCTGTCCCACAGCGAACTGTAATGATGATGATGTCACTCGACCAATCCTCATGTTGCTGCCGTCTCATTGGCTGTTTCAAAGGAATCCCTATCATTCTTGCTCTTCATCGCCATCTTCTCTGCTTTCTTTGTGGCGTGTTTTTTGGATCGCTTCATCAAGCAGCACTTCACCGTCACCCCAACAATCACCAACAGAATCACCAGTGCCGCCACGGCAACCAGCACCGGGATCAGGATGGCTGAAACCGAGCCGCTGCCGTCGATCTTCACGGTGTCCTCGCATGTCCGAGAGTTTTCGTCGTGTTGCTTCCCGTTGACGTCGTAGCAGACGCACCTGTAGGAACCCTCGGTGTTCAGGCAGGTGTGCCTGCAGGGGTCGCCGGCGCCGCACTCGTCCACATCCATGCAGTGTCCGGATGTGTCTTTCCGGAAGCCGTCGGCGCACGACAGGCAGATGGCGCTGAAGTTGGCCGGCGAGCCATCGAGCGTTCGCCACATGCCAGGACGACCTGAACAGGTCAGGTCCAGCTGGACCGAGGACCAGCACTCCACTCGAATCCTGTTGCTGTTGTCGGGGTCCAGACTGATGGAGCGTTCGCCCTCGATGGAGGGATTGTGACACAAGTCCAGTCCCAACACTGGACCGGAGCCAGGACTGGGTCCAGGTCTGGGTCCAGGGTTAGGTTTCAGCTCAATGTCTGGTCCGGGTGTCAGAAGTTTAGGTTGCAGTGTCACAGATTCAGGCTTTAATGGTGCAGGTCTTGTTTCAGGTGGAGCTGGTCCGGATGGTTCTGGTGTGGCAGATTTAGGTTCAATAGTTGTTGGTTCTGGTGTAGCACGTGTAACGGGGGTGTTTTTGCCCTCAGGTGACCCTCCGGTCACTCCGTCCTTCAGCTTGCAGATGAAATGGTACTGACTCTTACAGGTGACAGGGATCAGACCCCACCCGGTTACCGTCGACCCGTCAAACTGCACCTTCAGTGCCGCACATAGGACCGCGGTGCAGGTGAGCGTCGGCTCCTCCGCCCAGTTGATCACCTGCGACTCCTGGCCGCTGCCATCCGTCCATCTGAACCCTTTCAGTGGCAACGACAGGTCCACGCACTCGTTCTTGACCTTCTTCAGCCCGACCCACCAGGTGAAGTCATCCAGAGGCAGTACCGATTTGGAGACGAGCCTCAGGATGTCTTCGACTTCCTGCTTGGTGGTGACGGTGGTGAGGACGCCGGGGGAGCAGTCCTTTACGGCCTGGTCGAAAGCAGTTCCGATTCGGTGGAGTTTGTATTGAGGCGGCGAGGACGAGACATTTCTCAGTAGGAAGACGACGATCCAACAGCAGCAGAGCCTCAACTCCATCTCCTTTAGCCCCGCCCCCTTTGGTAATGATGTCACTGTCAAAACAAAGATAAAAATGTTTGTTTGCATACCTTTACACCTCTTATGACATATTACCACGTTTTTTTTTACATCATATTATACTATTACGTTTTTACAACATATTGGTACGTTTTTGTACAACATACTCAACTATGGCAATTTGTACGACATTCTATATTATTGTTATTTACGACATACTATACGATTCAGGTTTTTTGTTACCACAATTCCGTTTTACCACATAATAAATGGTGAATTTTTTACGACATGCTATACCATCATTTTTGGACAAACTACTATTTACTATCTGTACATATATATATAAAAAAAGTAAAAAGGTCTATATATATATATATATAGACTTTTTAACGACATATTGTACAACAATGTTTCTAATGACATACTATACTATGACGTTTCTTACGAAATACTAGACCAGGGCTATTTCATTTCCATAGCGACAGGGCCAGGCAGGAAGATCACTTGGTACATTTATCTAATAGTTTGAACCCTTTATTCGTTATTGTCAGCTCTATTGATCTGTTTCTTTTTAACTCTGTCTCCCAAAGACCGGAGTCAACATCAATAATCAATTTATTAAATTTAATGTGAGTTTGTTGAGTCCTTTTTCTTACCGTTTCCAACCCGTCCTCTTCGATACACCTCTGAAAAGCGATTACCCTCCTTTATCCACACTTCTTCTTCTTCTTCTCCTCCTCTCTTTATGATTTCCTCTTCTTTTGTTTTCTCCGTCTTTAAAACACACTTTTGTCCACTTCTTGTTTTGATATGATCCCAGCTTCTCCACAGTAGCTCTGCTGACAGACTGACTGCCAGTCTCACCCCTCATCCACCACAGTACCTCCCCCCAACCCTCCGCCCCCTAATGCCCCCACCACCTCCTGCACAGGAAGTGTGTTGAGTCTTGATAAGGTGAGCTGGTTTCCTCCAGAGGAGCAAATATGTCCACATTCTGAAACCTCTAAGATGTTTGTACCAAATCTCAGTCAGAATTTCAACATTTTTCAGATTCAGAATAGATTAACTGTTATTGATTGATTAGATGAACGTATTGATCCCACACTGAGAAGCACAGGAACAGAAGCAAAGTACAGATGAGGAACTTGGACCTTTAAATGTAGTAATCACCAATAACCTCAAACCTCCTCAAAGACCCAGGGACATCTTCAAGGATTCCTGCAACCTCAGCAGCCAATGAGAGAGCAGGATTCTCTGTTGGCTTCATTCAAGCTGAAATCAGTTTGATCAGTTTAACACGCACACGCACACACACACATACACATACAACTATTGTATGAGTACAAACAGTGGAAACACACACGCACACACTGGGGGATGATTGTTGTCACGGTGACTCAGATGCTTCCTGTTTCCCGGAGGAAGTGTGAAAAATGACAGGAAGTGGACGGTTGTAGAGTGCAAAGGCACGACTAATGGACTGTTGTCGTCATGCGTACTAGTGTGTGTGTCTGTGTTGATTCTCATCTTGTTTGACTTTGGTTAATAGCCCAAAGACTTACGTTTTGGAGTAATGTGTGACCTACCTCCTACTGATGGGACAGTTTTTAAAGTTCACCATGACATTATCGCCGAGGTCCAACTTACTAGTGTGACATCATCAGCACCAGTATGAGAGGACGCTTTGTCCAGTCCTCACTGGTGTTTGAGGCCACGTCCCATTTTGTTCATGTTTTTATTAATTTCTTATTTCATCAGTGTTCCCGTCATGACTGTTCTTCTTGTGATCTGTCCATCTACCTCAGCAGGTGAGGAGACTTCTGGGCTGATGACACCGTCTCATGACAGACCCTAACACCTAAGGCACCGTGCAGGATGAAGTCAGGCCCTGATGTCATCCACCCTGTGACACCTCACTGCGACTGACCGGAGGATTCAGGTGAGGTCACACACAAGTACACTATTGATTATTGATCGGGCATCCTGCTGCTCTCAGTCAAAGATGGAGGTTTAACCAGGAGATAACTTCCTGTGAGGGACCAGGCTCATTAACAAAATAAAAGACCCTGAATGTAAACTGCTGTCAGTGTCTCAACCTGCAGTCCCGATCCCATAACGTGTCAGCTGATGATCAAACGGTTCAGCTTAGCTTTTCAGACACGTGTCGGTGCTCGCCTCCACGGCAACAAACCCGGGTTAGAACTGGTTACAAACTGGTTTCTGTTATTATTCCTGTTTGTTTAGCTGATGGAGGGTTATTACCGTGGCAACAGGGACAGTGAGGAGGAGGAACCCTTGTAACTGATGCCATCAGTGGCTCTATGTTGTGTTTTGTGCTCAGCTCAGCAGACACAAGTACATTTGTGATCTGTGATTCAGCTGCAGATCAAACAGCTGCTGTTGACATGTTCTCTCACAGGGGGGCAGTGTTCCCCTCTCACACAATAGTTCAGTTCATGTAGATTTATGGAAACTTTTTTTTAAACATACTACACTATTAAATGTATTATGACAGACAATGACATTTATTATAAAAAAAATAATAATAATTTGAACGACATGACTTTTTAAAATATTTTAAATGACTTTTTTTTTATCAATTTTTGGACGACATGATTATGACTTTTTTTTCATATTTCGAAGGACACTATAGTATGACTTTTTTCACATTTTGAACGAGTTTTTTTAATCATATTTCGGACGACATTAAAGAAGTATGACTTTTTTGTGCTATTTCTGATGACAGCTATAAGTATGACTTCCGTTCAAGTTATGTCAGGCAACACAATGGTGCAGTTGTCAGCGTTGTTGTCTCACAGTCTAGAGGTCCCTGGGACTTTCTGTATGGAATTTGCATGTTCCTGCATAAGTAATAACCTAAAAATATGTCGTCCAAAATATGGATGACATGCATGTAGTCCATAATGTAAAACAAATGTCATACATGTAATCATAAATGTGACAAAGTCACACACAAGAACATGCAATCCTCCACAGACAGAGTTCCAAGCCTTCTATCGAACCCAGTACTTCCTGATTGTGAGATGACAACGCTAGCAACTGCAAAGTTGTGCTGCCTTTATTGCGTGTTTGTCTGACTTTTAAACATATTATTGAAGATAGCACGGTGGTGCAGTGGTTAGCATTGTTGTCTCCCAGTCAGAAGGTCCCAGGCTTGATTCTTGCCCTTGACGTGGCTTTTATTACTTTTAATGACTTTCTTATTAAATTTCGGACGACAAGCTACAGTATGACTTTTATATTATATTTTAGACGACATGCTATAGTATTACTTTTTTTTTTTCTCACTTTTTGGACGACACGCATGTGTATGACTTATTTCCATATTTTGGAGGACATGCAATAATATTACTTTTTTTCACATTTCACACGAGATGCTATAGTATGACTTTTTTTTTTTATTTTAGTTTGACTTTTTTTTTCAACATTCATTTTACGTTGTAGATTTATGGAAACCCAAACATTAACTGTTTTAGAAAGACACAAACACAGTGAAGCTCTTCTCAGCAGTTTTATTAGAAACATGAGAAAGAAAAAATGACAATGTCTGCAGGACCTTTAGTGTACGATGGCTTTAAAATGGGCAAACGAAGAGACGGCAGAGGAAGGATGGACAAACGTTTTTTCCAACTGTGTAAAATAATTATATTGAACAACCAACACTTTAATACTTCTGATCCCGACAACATGCTGCTGAAGATTCAAAATAACACCAGTCTTTTCCACCAATCAGAAAGCTCTCCGAACAGCCATCACTTACTCCTTCCTGGTTCACATTTAAAGATCTCTATTTGAAAATCACACGGAGACTATCATTGTGGAAATCATGGTTGTGGATAATGTGTGTAAGCGCTGCTGTTGTGTCATACATTTTTTTTTAAGTTACATCTGTAATAGATGAATGACAAAAAAACTATTGGCTGTCACTGTCCTAAAGCTGCTGCTGATTGGCTGACAGCAGGCTGAGGGTGGTTGTTGGTTGGTTCACAGGTTGTCATGGCAATTGAGGCAGCAAATTCAAATAAAACATATATAACAGACAGGTGAGGTCAGGGTCAGAACGGGTAAGGTGGGATCAGGCGGCGCTGGAGACAGCGAGTTTCTTCAGGTGGTCCATGAACACCTGCAGGCTGACGTCATCTGTCAGGATGGGCGCTCCAGACTCCTGCAGAGGGTATGACTCATGTCAGCAGTGCGTCTCATTGGTCCATGTTTAAAGGTGTCTGAGATTAAAGGTGAGAGTCTTACCTGTCCCCAGGCGTACATGTTGTTGTGGGTCTGGGAGGGATTCACTTTGGAGAGCAGGAAGCGAGCCTGAAAGCATCAGAGCGACAATGAGAACTCCTGTGTACAAGTATTTGATGCGTGCTTCTATTGATGTATGTCATGGTCCGAAATGTGGGGAAAAAAAAAAGAAAAAAAGTCATACTATAGCATGTCGTCCGAAATATGACAAAAAAAAGTCATACTACAGCATGTCGCCTATGATAGACTATCCTATGACGCTACTTGTGTTGTATAGTGTGTGTATTAGTGTTATAAACATGATATGTTGTTGTGTTTGCTCCCACCTGGCTGCCTCCGTGCTCCGTGTCGATGTATCTCGGCATGGGGAAGCGGGTGTGCAGCAGCTCCTGAGCGTCATCCACCGGAGCCTGAAGGAGGTGTCGGAAGTTTTCGTACTCGGCCATCTCCTGATAGCCGGCCTTCCTCCACTGAGCGACCGTCTGAGGCAGACACACAGAAGTTATTGTACACGCACACGTAGTGTGAACTTCCAGTTTTTATTGTAAATTCATGTTGTGGCTTTGTTTTTTTCTGAATAGGTTCTGTTTTTTCCTGATGTCTTTGAAGTGGTCACAGGAGTTGAAATAAATGAGGTGCTGTGAGCTGACATGTTGATTTTCATCTGCTCAATAAAATCATGAGAGTTATGAGTGTGCGATTATTTTATACAAACATCATAATATCGTTTCGACCGATGACTCACCAGAGTCCATATAGAATTTGTATTTATTTTTCATGTTTCTGCAGAGATCTGATAATGAAGAGGAGGAGACAAAGCTTATTGTTTTTCTGTTTACTTTGTAAAATCCTGATTAATAGTGCTTTCAGACTAATAGAAGTAAATCATTGATTGCCTTTTATGATTTAATGATAATGATTAGATATGAATGCAGGTGATGGATAAATAAGCACAGCTGGTGTTGCGCTGCAGCAGATTATATCACACAAAATAACTCATTTCCAGTCAGCAGCTCTTTCTCCTCTCCTCTCCTCTCATCATCAAGACAAACCACAGAACAGGAAGTGACTGGGTGTACGGGAAATGTGGTTGTTATAATTAACATTAGGTGACCAATCATCTCTCCTCCCTGCCCTCCTCGGTCTAATGGTGCGTGGTATGTGTTGAACTACGCGAGTTTATTCAGCCTTCCAGCTGTGAAAGGTGTCCAGGTGTTCAGTGCTTACCTCTCCGTGGTAGATGAGGATCTGGAAGAACGTGTCCATCAGCAGGATTCGGTCCGGGAGGATGCTGCTGCTGTCCAACAGGACCGGCTGGAATGAGCGCGCACACACACACACACACACACACACACACACACACACACACACACACACACACACACACACACACACACACACTCTGACTTCCTGTTTCTCAACATTTAAACTTCAGAGTCACTCCCCTGCTGCAGAGTTTTTTTTAAACAAAGTCACAACACTCTCCGGTGTGTACCCTATTGTGCACATACCTCAGGCGGTCCGTTGAAGGAGTAGGCGTACAGCACCGGCTGGATCATGATGAGCGCCTGCGTCAGGTCCTGCCGGTTGAACTGATGTCGGTAGTACGAGCTCTCGTCTGGACTGTTGTTGAACACCTGCAGGAACGGAGAGCGCCGCAGGTGGAACATGAACTGAAACCAGAACACACACAAAAGCGTCAGTGAAGGTTCCACCCACGTGTTTCAGGAGTAACCGTGGATGTAGAAGAGGAGGTGCAGGGTATTATGGGATGCGGATCACCTGAGGATAGAGGGAGAAGGTCTCGGAGAACCTGAAGGAGTTCGGGTCGTCTTTGTGGTAATCTCCGAACTTCTGACACTGAACACAAACACAGACGCGTTTAAGAACCACATCCTAATCCCGTTAATGATCTGAGTCCACGTTCGTCTGCGTACCAGTCTGATCAGCTGTCTGTCCAACCACCTGAGGACATCCGGCCCCTCCTCCGTCTCCGCCCGGTACACCGCCAACCTCGCCATCAAGATGGCCGCTGCCTCCTGATCGAAAGATGCGGCGATGCTCTGGATCTGAGTCTGAGCGTCGGCCCAGCTGGACGGGGAGGAAGCAGCAGATGATGTGACTTTAATGCCGGTCAGATATATCAACAGATCTTTCAGCACCGCCTGTAGTGGTCACTCACAGTGTTGCAACCAGAAACCTTTTTTTTTTTTTTTTTTTTTAATTTTAGGACAAACAAGGACAAATTTCATAAAGTAAAATCCTTCAATTAAACGACCATATGGTTTCCTAAAAGTTGCCCTGTGATTGGCTGCCGGGTGTGAGTGTGTTTCCTGATGAAACGAGTTGTGTAAAGTGCAGGTGTGCCGTCGTACTTCCTGGCCGTGGTGGTGACCCGGATGCGTCTCTGTCCTGACGAGTGTTGGTACTGAGTGACGAACTGGATCGCACCGCGTCCGCCCTGCGGGATCGGAGCGTTGTGCTGCAGGAGACAAGAGACGGGTCGGATCAACAATCACGTCTGGTTGGACCAATCACAGCAGAGGTCGGCAGCTTCAGGTGTGCGGCAGCTCTGTGGTCAATAATGATTTATTTTAAAGTTTGTTGTCAAAGCAAGACTGCGAAATTACAATGTGAACCTCATGAAGTCACCGAACACTCATAAAACACTGCGCTCTGATTGGCTGTTTCACACACGAGCTCCTCGGCGGTCTGAGGTTCAGCGGGATTGATGATGGTGATGATTACACACCTGCACACCTGCTATTACCCGAGTCAGGCAGCGTGACACGTGTACACACAACACACACACACACACACACACACACACACACACACACACACACACACACACACACACACACACACACACACACACACTTTTGAAACTAGGTTTTGTTTTGGTGTCTTCATTTAGAAAACTTTCTATCTTTAAAAGTCCGTCCCAACGTCCCAGGACGGCACAAAATATCCGATGGTTTAGAAAAACCAAATTTGTCCCCCCCACTGACACAGGAAATTGGACATTCAGGTAGTGTTGACTTTACTGTCAGCAGATAACTGTGTGTGTGTCTTCCTCATCATCATCATCTCAGCAGGTGACGGACACGTGCCCCGTGGCAACGCTGCCTCCGGAGACACACACTGAGCAGGACACGCCTCCTGCTCAGAGTTGGATCAGACTCAGATCACACTCTCCATCGATGGATATCAGCGATCACTTGGTCTGATCGTTGACCCAGACGTCCTCGGTACCAAGGAAACCATCAGAACCTTCTTCTGTTTCCAGGAACTGGAGGTTTCATGATTTCGCTGACCCCCCCCCTCCGGACAGTTTCTGGATCAGGGGAACTTCAGGGGACCAGGAACAAATCCAAGAAAAAGGTTCCTGGAAATGTTTGGTCATTGGTGTTTCACCGACATCAGGGTCGGTCGGCTCGGCTGTGACTCATTAAACCTCAGGTAAACCCTGCTGACCACGTCTTTTATCAGGAGACTCAGACCCCGACTGAACGACGACATGGAGGACGTCTGGAGTTCAGCTTCCTGAATCTGATTCATCGATCCAAGTGTTATCAAAGGGCAGCTGGACTTGTTTGAGGTTCTTTAATAAGTTTTAGGTCTCGTCTGAAAGGTTCCTCCAGTTCTGACTGACTGGTGGGGCGTCCCTGGGAGTCAGTGAGGGGACATGACTCATGGTGTTAACGTCTGCTAAGCTGCCTCGGAACAGATCTCAGGACTGTATTGTAAGCTTTGTCGGAGACTACATCCTCAGCTCAGTGATCGTTCATTCCAGTTTGACGTGGACGACTTTTTCAAACCATCGGAACCAAGAAGTCCAACTCGTGTGAAAGAGGACGCCACCGGTGAAGAAGTTGTTCAAGTCATCAGTATCAGTCAGCTTCTTGCAGTGGCATCAAGTGGTCATTAAAGGAACTGAGGAGCCTTCTGATGTCCCGTGTAATCGGTGATGTAACCTTGTAACTGTGAGTCTGTCTAAAGATGGCGGACGCTCTGAGAGCCCTGTACGCCACCCTCATGGTTCTGTCCAGTGTGGGCTCGGTCTGTGGGAACCTCCTCCTCCTGCTGGTGCTCCTCCTCAACAAGGAGCTGCGGTCCGACACGCTGGGCCTGACCCTGAGCTTCAGTCTCAGCGACCTGGCCC
Source organism: Brachyistius frenatus (assembly GCF_029030835.1). Lineage (NCBI taxonomy): Eukaryota > Metazoa > Chordata > Actinopteri > Embiotocidae > Brachyistius > Brachyistius frenatus. Next base: position 1,020,072 of record NW_027210701.1, read on the forward strand.
TCGGACTCTCCACCATCCCCTTAGGAGCCCACAACAGCCTCTCATGGCCGGGCCGGTACCCCAGCGAGGGCGCCCTCTGTCAGGGCAGCGGCTTCATCTTCCTCCTCCTGCAGACCTCCTCCATCCACGCGCTCACCTGGACCACCGTAGACAAATTCACAGAAATCTGCTTCGCCCTCAGCTACTGCAGCATCTGGACAGCCCGGCGTACCCAGGCGGTCCTGGTCCTGGTCTGGCTCTTCTGCCTGGTGAACGCTGCCCTGCCGCTGCTGGGTTTTGGCAGCTACGCCTACAGCGAGTCTCGGTTCCTCTGCTGCCCGAAGTTCATCCCTGACGACAGGTACTTTGTGGTGCTGTGGATGGGTTTGGGCATCGTGGCGCCGATCGTCACCTCGTGCTCTCTGTACGGATACATCGTCTACGTGGCCCGGAAGCAGGCCAGGAGGGGAACGTTCATGTGCAACGAGTTGCACTGCTTCTACGTTCCTGCCAACCACTACCTGAGGAGCTCCATCGTGATGGTCGCGACCTCAGGTGAGTTCATGCTCCGCCCTGATAGCGACTCACCGCATCTGTCTTCCCTGACGAACTGGTGTTGTACATCCAAACCTTTGCTGAAACGTTTCTCTAAATTTGTGCTCTTTTCTGAGGCTAAAGTATGTCGAACATAAGAATACGCAACTCGTCCACAAACCTCTGCAACTTGTCCACAAACCTCTGCAACTAGTCCTTTAGCTCCTCAACTAGTCCTACAACGAGACGTCTGTCCACAATTATATTTTGCAGACTATTTTTAGAACTGGTATTTTTCCACCAGGTTTCAGTAAATTTAATGAAGCAGCTTTGAAATACCAACATGACCTACACATTAGAAATTAAAAATGTATAATTTAGCAGATAACCTCCACATAACTAGATAAAATAAAGTTCTGAGACGGACGTTGGAGACTTTACAAGCAGTTGTTGGTGTTCAAAAAGGTTTTCCTCTGAAATAGGACTTACAATAAATGTAACTAAAATATAAACAATTTGTGTCCAGGTGACCACAGTGATTTAAACAGGGCACCATCATTGAGCTCTTCTTTGAGTAATGATAGTGAGTCATGAAGGTAAACATGGATGCTGATCCTCAGAGTCACTGTGACTCTCTCTGTCCCTGTTGCTCACCTTTTATCTCAGACGTCCAACATGGCTGCTGTGGCCCCGTTGTCATGGTGACATACACACATGATTCTGCTGTTTGTGCTGAGTTTTATGAGCACACGTTCTGTCCACAAATGAAACTGCCTTCCTCCCTGTGATGTTTGCAGACTGACATTTCAGATGTCTCATTCATTACACATAATTTTAAATATAAATAGAGTTTCACAGCCTGAAGTCTTCTGACCAGTTAGAGAACCCGTAAGTTCTGATGAATTCTGAAATAAAACTCATTACTCTTACTACATTTGTACACAGGTCACCACACCGGCCTGCAGACTACACCTGCAATGACTGCTCTAATAGAGCAATATCTAATATATCAGTTAATCAAGAAATCAATTAAGATCAATCTGCAACTAGTCCTCAGACCCCCCATAACCAGTCCCTAGACCTCCACAACCAGTCCCTCGACCTCCTAGACCTCCATAAACAGCCCCTAGATCTCCTAGACCTCCACAACCAGTCCCTAGACCTTTACGAGCATTCACTAGACCTCTGCAACTGGTCCCCAGCAACTTTTACAGCCAGTCTGTGGGAGGATGGCCTGTGTTTGGCTGGTTCTGATGTGGTCATGTGATAACAGTTTCCTGTCTGCCTGCAGTGTGTTTGTTGGTCTGCTGGCTGCCCTACATCTCAGTGTGTCTGTACGAGACCTTCAGCGGTCAACAGAGTCCAGCTGTGACCTCCGCCCTCTCTGCATGGCTGGTTCTGACCAGCGCCGCCCTCAACCCCTGGATCACCTGCATGACGCAGACGTAAGTGAGACCACACAGCTTCCAGGTTATTCCCTTTGTACAAGGGTCACATTAGTTGTGAAGTATCAGTATGACGTCATTTTTTAACGCAAACATAACGTCTGCGTCGGTGTGACTCCAGCAGGTACAGGGTGGCAGTGCGTCGAACTTTCAGAAGGTTTATCCAGAGGTGTCCCTGTTCTGAGACGTGTCTGCAGTCCCGCCCCCAGAGCTCCGCCCTCCACCTGCACATGACCAATCACATCAGCACAACAACGACAGCCTCTACAACCACAAGTCCACCGTCATCACCAGAAACACTGACACCGCCGTGATCCTGCTTCTTCATCATCATCATCATCATCATCATCATTTTAACTCCAAAGACAAACACTTTCTGTAACTGCAGGGACAATGAGGCTGAAAGGTGACTGTCAAGAGTGCATTCTGGGACATGTAGTTCATCCTTCCATTTGACGAATGGCTTTTTGTACAATCAACACATCATGGACTAGTTGTGCCAGACCATAAACCAGCCCTGAAGCTGAGCTGTCTGATTGAAAGATTTTATCAACTTTTCGATGCTTCGCCATAAAATCCTGAACACACACCAGTGGAACAATACCCAAAAACTAAAGACTTAATTCCCAGCTAGTCCACAGAATCTTAGGCCTCATCTACAGGTGGACTGTCAGTGTTTCCCATCAGCCCCAGCAGTAGGTCCAGATTAAACTGAAGTGATCATCTAATCACGATCCTCGTGACCAACCCTACCCTTGTGGACTCCCTGTAATCCAGAAGCACAACAATTAATAATTCATAAATTCTTTATTAAACTCATCAGTTTAACTGCAGACAGGCAATATAATTATAACAATGAATAAAATAAATGGATCCAGACTTAATTTATGTTCATATTTAGTTTTGTGTGATTTCTGTGCTAACTAAAACTCACCTGTGGCTGCACCTGTTAGCTGTGTCTGTCTGTTATTGGCTCATATTTATGCAGCAGGAAGATCTGACAAGTTTGTGACATTAATTGGAGCTTTTATTTTGTTGAACTGAGCTGAAGCTTTTATTTTGTTGACAGCGGGTCTGCCTACATTGCCCTGTGCTGAGACATCACTCTAAATGTTCCACATCATTTGTGTGAATGTATAAGAACAGCCAAAAGTCAGAGGTCAAAGTTCATACCTGGTTGACGACCTCGAAGTAAAGAGCCAGCGTGGTGCACGGGTCGAGCCCACAGATCTTCCACTGACAGGTTCCTCCTGTCCCGATCTCCTGAAAAACATAATTACAGTGTGAAAAAAACATTTATACAGTGTCATACTGCCCTCCACAGGCAAAACATGGTAACTACACATGTTCAAACTGATTTATAACCTGGATGTGAACTTTTAACTTCTGTTTGACTACATAGAAAAAACTACAAGTAATTACACCTGCAGAGGACAGTGTTTGTGTTGTTCCTGTCTCTGCCTGTAGACGACAGTGTTTCTGTAGTTCCTGTCTCTGCCTGTAGAGGACAGTGTTTCTTTAGTTCCTGTCTTTGCCTGTAGAGGACAGTGTTTGTGTAGTTCCTGTCTCTGCCTGTAGAGGACAGTGTTTGTGTAGTTCCTGTGTCTGCCTGTAGAGGACAGTGTTTGTGTAGTTCCTGTCTCTGCCTGTAGAAGACAGTGTTTCTGTAGTTCCTGTCTCTGCCTGTAGAAGACAGTGTTTCTTTAGTTCCTGTCTCTGCCTGTAGAGGACAGTGTTTCTTTAGTTCCTGTCTCTGCCTGTAGAGGACAGTGTTTCTGTAGTTCCTGTCTCTGCCTGTAGAGGACAGTGTTTGTGTAGTTCCTGTGTCTGCCTGTAGAGGACAGTGTTTGTGTAGTTCCTGTCTCTGCCTGTAGAAGACAGTGTTTCTGTAGTTCCTTGTCTCTGCCTGTAGAAGACAGTGTTTCTTTAGTTCCTGTCTCTGCCTGTAGAGGACAGTGTTTCTTTAGTTCCTGTCTCTGCCTGTAGAGGACAGTGTTTCTGTAGTTCCTGTCTCTGCTTGTAGAGGACAGTGTTCCTGTCTCTGCTTGTAGGGGGCAGTGCAGAGCATAGTTTGGGGGTTAACGTACGTTCTCAGAGACGCAGGGTCCTTTGGCGTTCAGCGACACACAGGGGCCGATGGCTCCGGACACTTTGATCTCTCTGGATGTCTGAAACAGGAAACACGAGTGGGGTTTATTGGTCTGACTCAGGTGAGATTGGGCCTTTGTGTTCTCGGCGTCCCTCCTCTCGTACCTTGACCTCCAGCGTGGCAGCAAAGGCCATCTTGAAGGATTCCTGGATGTCTTTGGTGAAAACTCTCTGGAAGGTTTGCTTGAACAGAGACGTGTTGAAGGAATCGGCCATCACCATGTAACCTCTTAAAGAGACAGACACACACCGTCAGGTCACACAGACAAACACAGGGGGGCGCTAACCATCTTCTCATGAAGTATAAACGTGTGCGTGTTTGTGTGTGTACCCGGTGTGGTTGGAGCAGCACTTCATCTCCAACAGGCCGGTCTGATCGAGAGCGCACGCATAGATGTCGATGATGTGGCCGTTGGTGGATGCTCTGTTGGCCAGAGACTCGTAGTGCTGCAACAAAAACACATTAAACACAGCATTAAACAAGCCATCATGAGGTCAAAGGTGACTAGATCTTGAGCTCTCACTCACTTTGGTGGCTTTCTTCATGAACTTGGCATTGTCCTTCTCGATGTCGTGCCAGGACCTGATGGGGGTCTTCAGCTCGTCTCCCACCACCATGCCGGGCCCCTGCGTCGCCGGACCGCCGATGAATGTCATGATCCGAGCACCGGTGTTGGGGAAGGTGCACTGTGGGTAAAAACGTGAATCACACTCCATGTGGCGTCAGACCAAGCGTCATCCATCAGTGACGTCACCCATTGTTTTGTGAACGTTATGAAGCCTCCAGTTCAAATTCTGTCTGTCACCATCTTGGTAGTTCGGAGTGGATTGGAGCAGGAAGTGACCATATTTGGACGAGAAGGGGGAGGAGCGAGCGGTGGATCTGACTGATCTGATTGGAAAACTGACTTTACTACGTCCCACCCACCGATACCTGTTACATGACCGCACCACAGGCCTGTCAATCAAACAGACATGCCCCCAAAACCCATCTTTTTTAAGCTTATTTTCTAATTATTATGGATTATTTTCAGATGGACCTCCAGAAAACTAATAAGAAGGAGTGACTTTAGCTAACTACACCGAGATAACTGGTGGAGACATTTTATTGACTTTGTATTTGATGAGAGAAGTTGAATGGGAGTCTATGGAAACCGGCGTGTTTGGAGTGAAACTCGAGTGGCACTCGGTGGTATTGAAGTTTAAGGCACTGCAATAGCCTCATTTTTCAGATCCGAAAGCTACGTCCACTTTTACATACGGTCTATAATCTGAACCGTGACCCATTACGTCTTACCTCCAGCAGGCCCACGGCGATGGACATGGCGACGCCCAGCGAGCGCAGCGGCCTCTTGCCCTGAGTGACGGGCCAGGGGTCGCGCTGCAGCTCCCCCAACAGGTCAGTCAGGTTCATGTCAATCTTCTGGACCGGCTGCAGGAACCTGGAGTGAAGATCACCGAGAGGAATGAAACAAGAACACGCCTAGAACACGTTTAATACACGTCACACCAACTCTGAGTTTACCTGTTGGACAGAGGCTGCGGAGCTGTCTGAGGTCCTCGTCCCTGAGCAGCCGAAGGTTTGGTCAGACCGAGCATCTCCTGCAACAAACACGAAGCTGGTTGGAGAACCACTGTGCTGACGGAGACTCTGGACAGTGAACCAGTTCTGAAGGACTACAAGTGGACCCTGATCTACCTGCAGCTGCTTGGCGTTCAGGTCCTTGGTCCCCCTGAAGACGTAGCTCTTGGAGATCCCCTCGCAGCCCAACTCGTGGACCTGGACCATTCGCCCGAAGGTGATGAGTCCCACTAGAGCCGTGGGGGGCAGCAGAGACAGGGACATCTGCAGAGACTCCTTCAGAGCCTGCAGGTCCTCGTCCTCCATGCAGGTGTCCACCACGTATAGGAACACCAGCGGCATCTGAGGGCCCCGCTGAGGACAGAGACCAGAGACTGGGGTCACACATGTGATGACGTGGTGGGTCTGCTACCCGTGTCGACGCCTGCACCTGTCTACCAGTCTCACCTGGACCACGTACTCGATGGTGGAGAACTGAGGCAGCAGCTCGGCGGGCTGGTTCACCTCAGAGATTCCCGCGTAAGATGGAGGGAACTGAGACAGAAGGGAAGGACAAAGTGTCAACGTCTCTGCAGTGTCCACCTGTCAGACAGGTGAAGGACACTCTGGACTCACCTGGTTCCTCTGGTAGCAGAAGTTACAGGCCCACAGCTTGGCTCTGTAGTCCACCTGGCTGAAACACACAAACAGGTGGGAGTCAGTCAGTCAGTCAGACAGACAGACAGACAGACGTTAGGACAGATGGTGATGCTTTACCACAGCGGGTTGAGGACAGCGCGGCAGGTGGCACGGCTGCAGAGAACCGGTTCATACTGGATCGGCGGGAGGTCGGTCCTCTCCTTCAGGGGAGTGAACAGAGACGCCACCGGCACCACCATCCGGGTCGCCTCCAACCGGCTGGAGGGCCAAACGTTCCAGCTGAAGCGGACACCGTCGCGCTCCTCGTTCTGGGCGATGTACTCTGGGAAGGTTGCCATGGCAACGTAGGGTGGTGGAGGGGGTCACAATGTTGGGTAAAAGCTGGGGAGAGGTGGAAGCAATGTCAGAGTACTGTAGCTTAATAACTACTGACTGTTCTAGTTCCCTTCTATTGAAGTTTACTGCCATCTACTGGATGTTAAGATGTACTGTATTAAGTAGCTCAATGTTAATGAAAGAGTAAAAATAATTCCTGGATCCGCCCCGTGATTCAGATCCACTCCAGAATTTAGTGGGTTCTTGCTCGGACCCGACTTCACACTTCCACCAAGTTTCATCAAAATCTGGCAGCTAGTTTCTCTGTAATCTTGCCGACATACAGTTTCTTAAAATACTACAAAACTTGTACAGAGTTTGGTTGGTGGCCCGTTTCTCTGTTTGGTTCTGCTGGGTTCAACTGGACTCATGAACTCAGTGTTGGTTAAATCCTGCCTGCAGCTCAGAGTTCATCCTCCAAACATTCAGCGACATGTTTTCTCTATATAAACATATAAACTTCTCTACCTCCACCCACCAAAATCTGATCAATTTCCCACTATTTAAAGTCTGTTCGGTTTCTCCAGTCTCAAATCAAAGATGCTGCGACAGTACACAGGCTGACTTCAGCAGGTACCTGTGTGACACCTTCGGGTTCAGCAGCAGTATCGTCAATCAATCCACCTGGAGCGGAAGGTTTGGATTAAACTAACTATCACGCCTCCGAGCTAACGGCTAACAGCAGCCAACTGAGCCGGTGTTCCACTGCGTCACTAACGTCACAGGTGGCAGCTACAGGACGCACTGACAGGTGACCTCACGGAGTCCAGGTGACGCTGGAAGTCTGTCAGGTCCAGGTAACTCAATGTCAGAAGGTAAATCAGTGACTCACCGCCGCTCCGAAGCCGCCGCTCCTCTACGCTGACAACGAAGAAAAACAACATGGCGGCGGGCCGGCGCCACGTCAAGACACAGGGAGGCGAAATAAGCAGAGGTGTCACTCTGAGCGGTTTTCAGGAACCACATTCTCTTCTCTTTCTGTGGTTCAGGAGAAATCTTGAGATTTTGTTATTGTAGGAGGTCTTTAAACTAGATGAAATCACTTATTTGTCAAAATATTTTCTACAGGGAAAAAAATGTAAATACATATTTCACTACAATTCTTTTAACTATTGTGACTTTTTACCAAATATTTCAGTTTTCCTGAGTTTTACAACTTTTGTGTCACATTAGTTTTTCTCATCTCAACCCAAAACATTGCCTTTGACAACAGATTCCACATTTAAACCTGCTGTTCAGGAACTTTAACATAGATATTGGGTTCACTGACTAAACCACCAAAGAAATATCATGTACAGTTTTTTAAATCTGCTGTCTGGTGGCTGGATGAATGTGTACTGAGCATGCTTTATGGAAGAGTATGTACACTGAGCTGGCTGACTTCCTGTTTAGACCTGTGTTCACTTGAATGGGGATAAAATAATTTCAGTGAGTAGACTTTCCAAATGTTCCAAAGGACTTTTAATTTGAAACAATGTTGTTTAATATGAAACAAAATATCTTAATTTTGAATAAAGGCCTTTTAATTTCAAATAAGGGCCATTAAATTGAAATGTGAATAATTTTTTTTTAAACAAGTGCGTTTAATTTGAAATTAGGGCCTTTAAATTGAAACAAGCTTTGGATTTTAAACAAAGGCTTTTAATTTGAAATGAGGGCCTTTAATTTGTAAGGTTAGGTTAGGTAGTTATTTTATTAATCCCCGAGGGGAAATTTAAAAAAAAATCCCCGCGGATTCTGCCAAGCCCGTTCCCTTAGCTGTGGTTTCGCTAGATAGTAGGTAGGGACAGGGGGAATCTCGTTCATCCATTCATGCGTGTCACTAATTAGATGAAGTAAGATGTATAAGTAAGAAGATGTAAGGCTTTATTACTCAGTGGCACCCATCTGGGTTTATAGGGCTGACTCCGCTGCTGCGCTCTAGCCTGAAAAATCCTGTTTTTGATTCTGTAGGAAACAATAAAACTTGGTTCTCTCAAAATATTTAGACTTTATTTTGAAAATCTCAAACGTTTCCAACTGTTGAGCTAAAAGTGACAAAGTCAAACTTGACAGTGAAATAAACACGGGACAGGAGCGACCCTGCTCCTTTTAAAGTTTACACAAACATTACAATTAAATTAATGGGGCCTGAAAATAGCCAGCCCGTCTTCCTCCTCCTTCTCCTCTTTCTCCTCCTCATCATCATCATCATATTAAGCAGCAGTCCAATTCTTTAAAATGTCGGACTGCTCCTTTACATCTTTATTTTCTTCTTCTTCTGGTGTTTTTCTAAAAGCAGAAATCTTTTCATTTTTTGGTGAACAGCAGCAGAGGACTGGTTGCTCCAAGCTTACGCCCCCCTCCACATTTCAGGAGGTGGAGCTTTAAGTTCTTCTTTGTTTTAAGGCAGCTGATTGGTCGGCGGTCACATGTTGTTGAATCCCATCATGCCTTTCATATTTCCGGCGGCTCCCTGCTGGAACTGACGCATCATCGACTGAAGTCCCGCCATCCCACCTGAAAAACACACAGGTGAGCAACACACACTCCCTCACGAGGTCCAGGTGAGTCCAGGGGTTCAGGCCTTACCCATGTGGTGCAGGACTCGGGGGTCCATCATCTTGGCCATCTGCTGGTTCAGTTTGGCCATCTGAGACGGGTTCACGTTCTTGGACATGTCTCCTCCTGAGGACACCAAACAAATACATCAAGACAAAAGTTCAAACACTCAGTCTCCCTCAGATCTCCTCAATCCCCCCTCAGACCTCCTCACTCTCCCTCAGTCCTCCTCAGACCTCCTCAGTCCCTCAGACCTCCTCACTCTCATTCTCCCTCAGTCCTCCTCAGACCTCCTCAGTCTCCCTAAGACGTCCTCAGATCTCCTCAGTCTCCCTCAGACCTCCTCAGACCCCCGTTACCTTTGAACAGTCCCTTGATGCCTCCCATCTTCTTGACCATCTGGGCGAACTTGGTGTACTGAGTGAGGAGCTCCTGGACGTCTCTGGTGGCGACACCAGACCCGCGGGCCACCCTCTGGATCCTGTTGGGCTGCTTACTGAACAGCTTCGCTCCGTCTTTACTGTCCAGTTCTGGAGGGAACATAACCAGTGGCCCAAGTCAGAGACCCTCAGCCGGCCTCCATTAAAGACAACTAAAGGTGTGTGTGTGTGTGTGTGTGTGTGTGTGTGTGTGTGTGTGTGTGTGTGTGTGTGTGTGTGTGTTACCCTGGTCGTTCATGCTGTCCATGATGGTCATCAGTTTCTTCAGTCTGGCCATCGATTCTTGTTCGTTTCCTTTACTCATGAAGTCAGTACCAAAACCCGGAATCATCCCCTGAACACAACACACACACACACACACACACACACACACACACACACACACACACACACACACACACACACACACACACACACACACACACAAAATCACACAACAGAGACACACAAACATGTGAGAAAACAACCTCCAATTCTGAAAACCTGGAACTGAAGTCCACACTGTGTGACCCGGTCGGTCCACACCATGTGACCCGGCTCAGGTGTTGCAGGTGAGCATCTGAGGTTACCATGATCTGTCCGAAGGGTCCCATCTTCATGATGTTCTGGAACTGCTCGTACATGTCTCTAAGGGTGAACTGGCCTGCAGGGCAGAGGGAAGAGGTCAGTCATCGTGCCCACAATGCACCGCGTGTCCACGGGTCGGTCGGTCTGCTCGGCTTCTCACCGTGTTTCAGTTTGTCGATCAGCTCCTCGTTGTCGTCCAGCTTCAGCTCGTTCACTCTGTCGATCAATCCCTCGATGTCGCCCATTCCTGATAGGAAGAGGAGGAGTTACTGGGGGTTTCCATGGAAACACTGTAAACAACAAGTTACTGGTACTACTTGTGCTAAAAAGTGTTGATAAAAAAACAACAACACATCAATCAACCATTAAATATAGTTACTGATTAATTTCCTGTCAATTCATCCACCGACCAGCAGGCGGCAGCACAACACAAACACTGAAGTTACCGAGCAGCTTGCTGATGAAGGGCTGAGTCTTGAAAGGCTCAAAGTCATCGATGTGTTCTCCCGTCCCGATGAAGATGATGGGACTCCTGGTGGCCGCCACGCTGATGGGAAACAGAAGAAGAACGTAAACAAACGGCCCTAAACGGCTCTGTGACATCATCACGCAGTCGAGGACGATTGTTCTTACGCGCTCAGAGCTCCTCCTCCTTTGGCATGTCCGTCCAGCTTGGTGACGATCACCGACGCCACGTCCACTTTGTCTTTGAAGGCTTTGGCCTGGGACTCGCAGGCCTGACCGATGGACGCGTCCATCACGTACACGATGTTGTCTGGTTGCTATGGAAGCAGGAGGATGGAGAAACGTCTGGTAGGGCTGATATTTACAGTGTTCGTCAGGTGGTGCGTTCAGGTACTCACCACAGCGTTGGAGACTTGCAGCATCTCCTCAAACAGCGAGTCTTCCTGTTTGTGTCGTCCGCTCGTGTCCACGATGATGATCTCAAAGTTCTCCCCTTTGAATTTCTCAACACCCTCAGCGGCGATCACCACCGGATCCATCTCTGTGTAACTGAACGCAACACACAGTCAGGAGGGGCACCTGAACGCAATACACAAGGGGACCAGCAGATGACTCACCTGCCGTAGAAAGGGATTCTGGCTTTCGTGGCATTTTGTTTCAGCTGATCAAAGGCACCTGTGAGAGAAAAGATCGCGCCAGGTGAGTGACAGGAAGTGAGGTGTCACGTCAGGTGACTGAACCACCTGAAGTGTTGTTTACCTGCTCTGAAGGTGTCTGCACAGATGAGGCAGGTCTTCCAGCCTTTTCTTTGGTAATAATACGCCAGCTGCAAGAGACAGGGAAGTCACAGTGAGAACAGACAACAGGGGGCGGGGTTTATGTACATAGGGGGCGGGGTCTATGTTGGGGGCGGGGTTATGTCTCAGGTGTGTGGGGTCACCTTGGAGCAGGTTGTAGTTTTACCGCTGCCCTGCAGACCGACAAACATGATGACGTTGTTCTTTCCTTTGGTTGGAGTCCAGGCCTTCACACCGGGGTCCACCAGCTGCAACATACATGACACACGGAACACGTTACACCAGCTGCAACATACATGACACATGTTGCACAAGCTGCAACATACATGACACACAGAACACCAGCTGCAACATACAGGACACAGACCACATTACACCAGCTGCAACACACATGACACACAGAACACCAGCTGCAACATACATGACACACGGAACACGTTACACCAGCTGCAACATACATGACCCCAGTTGGAACATGCACATGTTACTGAACACATCACACGTGTTCTGACCTTGACGAGCTCCTTGAAGACGGCGTGTTGGATCATCCTCCTCTTGTTCAGACCTGAGGCCATCTCCTCCAGGTCTATGGCAGACCTGCAGGGACACAAACACGCGTCACTCCCTGCTGGACCCAACCGGATTCAGATCCAGAACCGGTACACCTGGATCAGAACCAGACCAGCTTCAGATCCAGACTCTGACACATGAATCAGAACCAGACTGGCTTCAGATCCAGACTGTGATACCTGGATCAGAACCAGACCGGCATTAGGTCCAGATGTTGATAGTGGATCCCAATCAGACTAGCTTCAGATCCAGACTCTGACACGTGGATTAGGACCGAGGTGCATCAGACTCACTTGACATTCTCTCTCAGCTGTTTGACCAGTTTGATGTTGACGTCGGCCTCCAGCAGGGCGGCACACACCTCCTTCAACATGGCGTTCAACACCTGCAAAAAAAACATGGATTAGATTTGATTGACGCCTAGAGGTCGAGTCTATTTTCTGTCACCACTTTAACCAGTTAGACTGAGACAGACGTCAGGTTCGGTTTGGAGGTTTGTGTCGGATACCTCTTCATTGATGATAGTGGCGTTGCTGAGTGACCTCAGCGCCGAGGTGATCTTCCTCCCCAGATCGGCCAGCACCATGATGGCGGTCTGGATTGATCCTGAAAAACACGCCCGAATCAGTCAATGACAGAAAGACTACCTGGCAACCACTGAGCATGTGGAGGCGTCTGAGATGTCTGACACCTTAGAGGCTGAACTGGATTTACTCAGGATGACCCGATATGATCAGTATCTGAGCCGATCATGGTATTACTGAACTGATTAATATCGGCTATACTGAGCTGTATTCAGCCCCAATCCAGTTCCCTAAGACTTGTGGGAAATGGTGTTGGTTGTAAAGACTCTATGCACGACACAACCTCAGCAGCTCCAGGGTAAATAAAGGAATCGTGCAGCAGTGTTGCATAAGGTTGAAAGCCTCCACGTGGCTTCTGTTTCAGTGCAAAACTTACTGTGTTTATATGCGTGTGTTGTGGAGGGAAACTCCTCTACTGAGCAAGCTCAGTGAGTCAGCTGACAGGTGAAGGTGGCAGCCACACACTTCCTGGACAGAGAAAGGGAAAAAAATATATATATTTAGGTCAACAATTATTGATCAGAACCAAAGATCCTTTGTGATGGGGTCTCCCCACTCTGACGACTGATCAGGTTCTGACCTGCTGCTATGAAGTCTGATGATCAGCGAGTCCGTGTTTACAACCGTTTCTGTAACCGTCACATTAGATCAACATTTATAGCAGCAAGTTTCTGCCAAACACGATGAAAAAAATATGTATTTATGAGGTGAAAACCTCATTTCATTGTTTGTTCTAACAGGAAACTTTCATTTTTGTAGGAATTGAATATGTGTCATCAAAACATGACAACTTGTTTTTATTGTGAAAGGGTCCTGATTCCGGTGGCACAAATATAGGATTATAAATAAGTGTTAAAGGACAAACACTGAAACACTGATCACATTATCGATAATGACACTGATTGATCGTCTTTAAATCAGGCTGCTGCGTCAAACAGCTGTTTACATCAGTGCCAACACTTAGCAGCTAGCTGTTAGCCGTTAGCTCAGTTAGCCAATAGCTCGGCGTGTTCACGCGGATCGAACCGACAGAATGACGCCTGAGGCGGCGGCGGGGCCGTTAACAAGCTCGGCTCAAGAAAACCGGAGAGAAAAATGAGAGTCTTACCGAGTGTCGGTGGGTTTTATCAAACTGCAGCAAGAGGAGCGTCATCTAAATCTGACCGGACCGGAAACACAAGCTCTCTTCTTCTGCGGTTTTTTTTCTTCCGGTTTTTATTATTAGAAAATGTCAACAGCGCCGCCTAGTGGTTGGATTGTGGACCGGCGTTAACTAGCTCTGAAATAAAATATGTAGAGGCATGACATCAACTTAATACTGAAAACAAACAAAAATAAATAGTCTAAGAGTTTGGGGTTCCTGTAACACGCTTCTTCTTGTCATGTGTCACGCCTCTAAAACATGAATAACAGATGAGCAGATGTGAGACAGATGATGAGATTAGAAATATTTATTGTTGTCACTTTATTCACTAATTAATGCATAGTTAGCAAACAGGTGTCAGTCTTACCTGCAGCAGCAACCACAACACAACAATAATGAAACTCACAATATTTATTCCAGCAAAATAAAACTAAGCATAGCTAAAAATTTGCACCGCTACGTTACAGTCTCGCATTTTAATGATAATACAGAATATGTCTGTCAAATGGTGAAAAAACAAAAACAACAACAAAAAAACCATTGTTTCCAGAGTAAAACTGTAAAACCCAGCAGATCTCTCAGACCCCCATCATCTTCTTCACCATGTAGCCCGGCATGCTGTACAGGAACAGACCCACGATGGCCAGCAGCAGCAGGGCCGAGACGATTTTGATAGTCAGCCACCTGTACTGGTCACACAGCAGGTTTTTTACAGCTTTGAAGGGGATGAGGAACCAGAGGAGGGCGATGTCTGGACGGCTGGAGGAGCACAGAGACGTGAACAGTGTGAGTCAAACAACAGGGAGGAAGATGTGACAAGCTGAAGAACAAGTTCGCTCAGAGTAAGTCTGCAACTGGAGGATATGCATCAATACACAGAACAGTTCTGATGTTTCTGAGCCACAGTCCGGGCCATAGGTTCTGACTCCATTCAGATAAAGGATCAGTGAACGAGGGGACGCATTCCTCCCTTTTAAAAGAATCGTAGTTCTATTAGACGCTCCGGGATGAAATCCAGATGAGACAAAGCCTTGTTAGAGCTCCAGAACTACTAATTATTAAACAAGGTGCACAGTCTCCTTTCGGTTTCCTCATGTACAAACAAAGACGAGTATGAACAGATGACACGACCACCACAGAACTGCAGGACGTCAATTTATTCACAAATATCATACAAACACAGAAGGAAGAAAATCTGAGCTCCAACACAAGCAAACTCTCCTAAACACGATCATTTTATCAATAAAACAGATTTTCAGCTGGATGGATTTAATGGAAACAAGAAAAGCAACATACATTAATCATTACACTCAGGATGTTTGATTAGCACTGAAATTGTAATAGTGATGCAAATTGGAAAAAACATTCACACAACAATACAAATGTTTAACGAAGGCACACGCTTTGAAAACCCTGCTGTTGTTTGTTTTTTTTAAGCTCCCAGCATCTTCTTCACCATGTAGCCCGGCATGTTGTACAGGAACAGACCCAGGATGGCCAGCAGCAGCAGGGCTGTGACGATCTTGATGGTCAGCCACCTGTACTGGTCACACAGCAGGTGTTTTGCAGCCTTGAAAGGGATGAGGAACCAGAGGAGGGCGATGTCTGGACGGCTGGAGTAGCACAGAGACAAAACAAACCAAAGTAATCAATGCATTCCTCAGGTTCTACGACCACGTTTCCAATCATGTAAACCCAATTTTAATTGAAAATGCTGAGTTTGAAATCACTGCATGGGCTCAGGAACACTATTGTCTGTGAACACAGTTCATCGCTGCATCTACGAATGCCAGTTAAAACTCTACGAAATGGAAAAATGTCGTGTGGTCTGACAAATCAGAGCTTGAGATTCTTTTTGAAAAATCATGGACGTCACATCCTCCGGGCTAAAGAGGAGAGGGACCACCCAGCTTGTTACCAGCGCACAGTTCAAAAGCCAGCTGTGAGATGCATTGATATGGACTAATTAGAAATAAAACATTTGACATGTTGTCATTGGTCTGTTTTCAATTAAATATGGGTTTACATGATTCTGTTTTTATTTACATTTTACACAGCGTCCCAACTCTTTTAGAAACAGGGTTTTATCAGTGTACAAGTTCCTGCATGATGGAACCTGAAGTACAACCTCTGCACCACGGTCTACAGTCATGTTGGTGCAGACGTGGTATCAAGAAGAAAGATATGACAGATATATAAGGAAAGAGGAAATGACAAGAACCAGGAGAATAATTACTGGTTCAACTAATTAATCTCTAAATAAAAAGAATAGACAAAACATTTCAAATCTGGTGTAAAATGTTTTTTTTAAACTTGATTTTCTTGTGATATAATTTTTCAAACTGTTCATTTAATAATGAATCAAACATTTGTTCAACATTAAAGATGTTTCCTTATTTTTTTTTAAAGGGTTTTATGGCCTGGAAGGAAGTGACAAAGCAGAGATGAGAAAGAATGGAAAAACCGCACCATGTGGTTTTATGAATAAATTAAGTTCTACTGTGAAGCTGCTGCCCAAAAAAAAAATTAGGGAAGCTTCATGAGAACACTGAACAAAATAACTTCAGTCCATATCACCACAATAAAAACTGTATTTAATGTAATACGTCAGTCAGCAGAGCAACAGGGAGGATTTGGTTCCTGGTTTGTTTTAATCTTAATGATCATGTGAATTAACAGGATGTGGCTCCTCTTCATCACCTGTTTGGCCACACTGGTCCTACTTTTACAGACTTTTATTTTGATGAGGTTTTCTGGAAGATTAAAATCCTCCAGCACACCGTTGTGTACGAAGATATACAGTGGGTACGGAAAGTATTCAGACCCCTTTAAATTTTTCACTCTTTGTTTCATTGCAGCCATTTGCTAAAATCAAAAAAGTTCATTTTATTTCTCATTAATGTACACTCAGCACCCCATCTTGACAGAAAAAAAACCAGAAATGTAGAAATTTGTGCAAATTTATTAAAAAAGAAAAACTGAAATATCACATGGTCATAAGTATTCAGACCCTTTGCTCAGTATTGAGTAGAAGCACCCTTTTGAGCTAGTACAGCCATGAGTCTTCTTGGGAATGATGCAACAAGCTTTTCACACCTGGATTTGGGGATCCTCTGCCATTCTTCCTTGCAGATCCTCTCCAGTTCCGTCAGGTTGGATGGTGAACGTTGGTGGACAGCCATTTTCAGGTCTCTCCAGAGATGCTCAATTGGGTTTAGGTCAGGGCTCTGGCTGGGCCAGTCAAGAATGGTCACGGAGTTGTTCCGAAGCCACTCCTTTGTTATTTTAGCTGTGTGCTTAGGGTCATTGTCTTGTTGGAAGGTGAACCTTCGGCCCAGTCTGAGGTCCAGAGCACTCTGGAAGAGGTTTTCTTCCAGGATATCTCTGTACTTGGCCGCATTCATCTTTCCTTCAATTGCAACCAGTCGTCCTGTCCCTGCAGCTGAAAAACATCCCCATAGCATGATGCTGCCACCACCATGTTTCACTGTTGGGATTGTATTGGGCAGGTGATGAGCAGTGCCTGGTTTTCTCCACACATACCGCTTAGAATTAACGCCAAAAAGTTCAATCTTGGTCTCATTAGACCAGAGAATCTTATTTCTCATTGTCTGGGAGTCCTTCATGTGTTTTTGTGGCAAACTCTATGCGGGCTTTCATACGTCTTGCACTGAGGAGAGGCTTCCGTCGGGCCACTCTGCCATAAAGCCCCGACTGGTGGAGGGCTGCAGTGATAGTTGACTTTGTGGAACTTTCTCCCATCTCCCTACTGCATCTCTGGAGCTCAGCCACAGTGATCTTTGGGTTCTTCTTTACCTCTCTCACCAAGGCTCTTCTCCCACGATTGCTCAGTTTGGCTGGACGGCCAGGTCTAGGAAGAGTTCTGGTCGTCCCAAACTTCTTCCATTTAAGGATTATGGAGGCCACTGTGCTCTTAGGAACCTTGAGTGCTGCAGAAATTATTTTGTAACCTTGGCCAGATCTGTGCCTTGCCACAATTCTGTCTCTGAGCTCCTTGGACAGTTCCTTCGACCTCATGATTCTCATTTGCTCTGACATGCACTGTGAGCTGTAAGGTCTTATATAGACAGGTGTGTGCCTTTCCTAATCAAGTCCAATCAGTTTACTTAAACACAGCTGGACTCCAATGAAGGAGTAGAACCATCTCAAGGAGGATCAGAAGAAATGGACAGCATGTGAGTTAAATATGAGTGTCACAGCAAAGGGTCTGAATACTTATGACCATGTGATATTTCAGTTTTTCTTTTTTAATAAATTTGCACAAATTTCTACATTTGTTTTTTTCTGTCAAGATGGGGTGCTGAGTGTACATTAATGAGAAATAAAATGAACTTTTTTGATTTTAGCAAATGGCTGTAATGAAACAAAGAGTGAAAAATTTAAACGGGTCTGAATACTTTCCGTACCCACCGTATTCATGAGCAGCTTCCTCTTCCTTCTTTACTCTTTGAATGTTTATCTCAACGCTGGATAAAATCTGTTCCTACAACTTGACACGGCCATTTTCATGTCTTCTTTTGGTTTTAGGTCTGAGCTGCTTTAGTCTCCTCTGGTCCCTCTTCTTTGTCTGGCAGGTATCTGAAGTTTTTATCTCTGCTTTTAAGAGACCAGGTTTCCCCTCAGGAAGTGTGTTGCTGATTTATCTTCAGGTTTTCTCATGCATGTGCTTCATCAGTGAGGACAGTGAGTCTCTCTCCACTCCGACTTCATGTAAATATTTTAAATAAAAATAAATCTGAATCTTCAACATCAAATAAACACCGAAGGAGTTTCATCAAATCTGTACGATCCGCCACATGAACACGAAACTGATCAGATTTTAAACAAAAGGTATAGTTTTTGTCACCTGATAGCTTCAAGGTAATATACGAATATTCGGTTAAATTGACTTCTATTCTTTTGTGAATGCATTCAAACCCAGGTCATCCTGCTGCTGTTTTATCTACAACTACAAGGATGGATCAGTAAGCTGTAAGACTGCTCCTGTTGCGAGCGAGCGTGCCTGACAAAATTGTTACCACTTCCTCGTCAGGGTCCTACCTTCCTTCTCCTCCATGCATGTCAGGCTGCTGCACACCGCGCAACGGGAGCAGTCTCTGAGCTTACTGATCCACCCCTTGGTCCTGTTTGCTGTTTAAAATGCTGAGACTGAAGTGAAAGTACGGACAGGAAGTGTGGAGGACACAGGAGTCATTAGTGAAGCTGCTGGAACCTTCAAGTCAAACTCCCAGCATTTTCTTGACCGTGTAACCGGGCATGCTGTAGAGGAAAAGAGGCAGCATGGCCAGCAGCACCAGGGCCGCGACAATCTTGATGGCCAGCCACTTGCACTGGCTGCAGACCAAGTGTTTAGTGGCCTTGAAGGGAGTGAGGAACCACAGAAGGCTGGTGTCGGGACGGCTGGAGGGGCAAAGAGGAGCATGTTCAGTGATTCAGGCATCGACACAGTGGAGATCTGCTGTTACTCTGATTTTACTGTAAATGACGAATCACAGTCAAAGGAAATATTCACAGAATATTAAAAATAATATAAACAAAGAAAGAGCAACTTACCAGGTAAACAAAGAGGATCCTGGCTTTAAGTCCAGAGCTGTGCCGAAGTGAATTCGTACAAATGTCTCTCCTCAATTCAGGAAATTGCTGATTTTTTTTTTATTGAAATTTATTTTTCTTTAGGTTTTTTTTAAATGTTTCTTTCAGAGTTTTATTTAAAAAAAAATTGTTTTTAACATTTTGTTTATCATCATTTTATTATCACAGCATTTATTGTGTTATTAGTTTGCATTTTTGGAGTCAAGCTGGAATTTTGACTGTAAAACCCGAACGTGCACTGGTGTGTGTGTGTGTGTGTGTGTGTTGAAGTCACAGAGTAAACTCGACGACGTCACTGAGAAGAGAATAGATCAGACATAAGAGTGTGCGGGCCGACTCATACTTGGGTTTCTCCAGCGGATCCGGTTCATTTCGTCCTTCACCAACCGGACTTTTCTCGGCTTCCTCTCCGGTCAGCAAGTGAAGCTCTGCCTCCACTTTCCCCTGTAAAGACAGAAAACATGTCAGTCACCATGTGATATTTTTCATTCATTAATTGGTCGGTCCAGTTTGAAATATCTCAACAACGATTGGTCGGATTTTGGTCCCCAGCTGGTGTTCCATGCTGATTAGTAAGCGTGAGCATGCTAACATGCTAACCTCTGATGGTGAACATGGTGAGTATTGTATCTGGTTAGTATCTGTATGTTAACCAGCATCATGTGACCTTCCTCCTGGCTGCGACTCACCGTGAGCTCAAACTCGTCGTCTTCATTTCGGGCCACAAACGGCCACCAGCCTTTGATCCTCTTCTGTTTGAAGATGGACACCGTCGGCATCTCCGATTCGTTGGTCACCATCTCGATGCTGCACTGCTTGGGGGTCTTTGCACCGCGAGGGAACCGGTTCAGGTCCAGCTCTATCGCACCTGTCAGGACAGATTTAAAGTGAATTTACACACTGGAGCAGATGTGAATCAATAAACAGGGAAAAACTTAAAAGAAAAGTTTTTATTCTGAAATTTGACCTCTATTTAACAGAAGCAGTCTGTAAACAAACCTCTGAAAAATGATTACTCTAAACGATAAATACCTAGAAAGTCGTCTGCTGAGAAGTGATCGGCGTCCCACACTTGCAGATTGAGACGAATTGGGATCTTGTACTCCGTCTCATCCCACGCGAACATGGACTCTTTTTTCGAGATGACGATCTTCTCCTCGGCCATGAGGTAGTCGAATGGGTAAACGAAGCGCCAGTTGAAGTTGCCCTCTCCGGTGATTGAGTGGTAGTGGACGTCCGTGTCCTGCTTGTCCTCCTGCTGTCCTTTCAACCAGCTGTGACAGGAAACAACAGATTCACAGCTCGCATCAAACCAAGAATCAAAGTTAGACACACGGGGAGAATGAGGAAAACATGTATTTACCCTCGCACAAATATGTCGCTCGACTTCTCGCCGGTGAAGATATCATCGTCCTCGAGAACGACTTCATCCGTGTTCCAAATGATCACCCTCAGTTCAAACCTGCAAGCACACAATGAAACATCAGGTGAGACTTTTATCAGAGTTTTCGGATCAGCTAAAGCGTGTCTGAAAGCTGCGAGTTGAAAACTGGACTCGTACTTCTTTGGTTTCCGCGGTGAGATGTCGAGGGCGGGGCCCGGAGCCGTCATGTCCTTCGGGAACATGTCCACCCACATCTCGATTCTTCCCTAAAGAATACAAGAACAAGCTGACTTTTAGGACACTTCAGAGAAGTAAGGGAGGACGTCTGAGTGACGTGAGCGTGACGACCGACCTGTTCGATCCCCGGTTTGTCCGGGTGCAGCAGCGGTCGGGTCTCCACGTGCTCTGGGACCAGTTTACAGCCGACTCGGGGGATTTCCTCCCAGTGCTTCAGCACCGTCAGAGCGAGATGTTCGTCCGTCTGCTTCTTCAGACCTGAGTGACATCGGCATACTTCTGCATGATCGCTCTGAGACTCCATACTCCATCACACAGGATCAGACTTTAACATGTAAACCAGAGGTCTTCAACCCTTTTAGCTGCTCATGTTTAGTAACATTTATTCATAAAGCTGAGCTCCACCCAAACCAGCTGAATCAGGATGTGCACTTTTTTATGTCTGCATTTTTATTACGTTTTCAATTGAAAGGGGGAGGGGCTATTTTCTCTATCTACAAATACACAGATGTTCCCTACATGTCAACTGCATCTCCTGTGTGGCCAAACTGGTCAAATAAATTGTTCTAATATAAGACTTAATAAACAAAATCCAGTGTTTCCCTTCGATGGGGAACTTAATATGGCTGGACCCTGTGTGAAACTGGAGGGCTTTGAATTTGAAAAGTCGCGGCCGTGACTTTAATCTCTCACTCTTTCTGATTTCTGAGCAGCCGTTTGTTTCCAGATCAGTATGAGAGTCTCTGCTGTGTTTCTCTCCTCTGATCTCCGTGTGTCTCACTGTGGGTAGAGCTCCACCTCTGCTGTGTTTCGGTACAGTGATGTTCGTCATCAGTTAATAATCAGGTTCAGGAGCAACGTGAAGATACCGTTTTCATCCTCGATCTCGGTCGGTGCCATGAAGACGCGGTTCTCCACCTTCACTCGTCCTCCGGGGCCGTAGTGGGGCCCGTCCAGTTTGCCTTCTTTGCAGAGCTTAGCCAGGATTTGTGTGGGTTTCATGGGGTCTCGCCACACGTTGTAACCATGACTACAGAGGGCAGCAATAAAGAAATAAAGTCAGTTTCCTTCACTGTGACTGAACTCTGGAAATAATTTCCTCCACATGTTGTGGCAGCAGGAAGTTCGCTCTTTGGTTCTTACATGGCGTAGTTACGTGTGATCCCACACGTGGCCCGGTGTTTGCTGTAGAAGCGGTTCTCCAGGTCCAGTTTAGTCTCCCCGATCAGATCGTCGGTCCCCACCAGATCCCAGTCGTAGATGGACACGGCGAGGGTGGAGTCCATCGGGAACGTGGCCTCCACGTCGAATGATCTGATAGGATGTTAACATGTTATTTTTCTATCAAACCTGGAAGATCACCTGAATACTGAGACTCTGATACAGAATTATTGACTGACTTTCCAAACAGAGGGTTGAGCTGTTTGGAGATGTAGTTCTCTTTGTCTTTGATCTCTGTTTTTCCAAGTCTAATGGCGATGTAGGGGTCGGCCTTCCCGTTAATGTCAGCGGGGTGCAGATCAGTCGCCTGCAAACAAACAGGGATGATCACAGTGAAGCTGACCCCCTGACCTCAACCTGACCTCTACCTGACCTTCATCGGACCTCCACCTGACCTCTGCCTGACCTCCACCACAGTAAACAGAAGACGTGACTTACCCTGATGACGTAGATGCGGACCAGGATGTTGATGGGGTCGTTGTGAGGGATATTCTGAAACATTCCCATGTTAGAGTCGAAGCTCATGTCTCGCTGCGTATCGTCCGACACTTTGTACATGCAGAGGGAGCCCTGCACGGACAGGTAAACACACGAGAGGACACACGGACAGGTAAACACACGAGAGTACGCACGGACAGATAAACACATGAGAGGATGCAGGGGAGACGACACAGAGAGAAAACACCTGGAGATCATCTTACTTTGAACTTTCCAACAATCCTGTCTTCGTCTGTCACGTTCTGGTCGTCATCGTCGCCTCCCTTCCCTCTGAACAGGTTGAAACTGTGCAGCCAGTCCTCAAAGCTGTCAAATTCCCCTTCCAGTTCTTTAGGATACACCTGGTTAGAACAAAAATACATTTCATTTATTACATTATCTGGTATCAAGACGTCCATCACTCCAGACACACAGCTGTCAGATGAATACCTTCAACTCATCCAGCTTCGGCTTCTTCTTCTCGAACGGGTCGAGCACTTGTCTCTTCTTCTTCCCCTTCCCTCTCTTGGTGCCTTTCACAGGAGAGTCATCAGGTTTGATATCTGAGTGTAGGTTAGCAGCGAGGATCGAGTGAAAGGAGAGGGGGTGGGTGAAGGAGCAGATAAAACACTCGAGACATGAATTCCACATGAAAGTTGCCAAAACCAGCTTTGACTGTGGCCCACTGAACTGCAGTAAACAGTTCAGTAGGGATACTCTGCAGGATCCTCAAGGCAGGCCACTGCACAGTCTTTATAAAGTTAATTAAACACTAACGTAACTGCTTCTTGTCTTAATAATCCAAATCATGCCAAGTCAAAGTACAACCCCATTTCCAACAGCTGCGACGCTGTGTAAAATGTGATAATTTGTAAATCATGTAAATCTATATTGAATTGAAAATACACAATAGAAATTTTATAGTTTTATGGAAAATATAAGCTAATTTTGAATTTGATGGCAACAACACGTTTCAAAAAAGCTGAGACATGGTCAACAAAAGACTGGAAAAGTTGTGTAATGCAAAAAAAACCCACCTGGTGGAACATCTCAACTAATTATAATTAGGTTACCCGGCAACAGATCAGTAACATGATTGGGTATAAAAAGATCATTTCAGAGAGGCAGAGTCTCTCAGCAGTGAAGATGGGGAGAGATTCACCATTCTGTGGAAGACTCTGTGGGAAAATAGTGCAACAATTCAATAATGATGTTCTTCAATGTAAAATTCTGTGCTGGAAATCACTGCATGGGCTCAGGAACACTTCTGAAAACCAGTCTGTGAACACAGTTCATCGCTGCATCCACAAATGCAGGTTAAAACTCTACCATGCAAAGAAGAAACCATAAATAAACATGAACCGGAAACACTGCCTTGTTCTTTGGTCCCAACAAAGGAGGCAAGAATGGGACATTTCACTTTCAAAACTCCAGCAACCAGTCTCCTCAGTTCTCAAACGTTTGCATAGTGTTGTTCAAAGAAGAGGGGATGCAACACAGTGCTAAACATGACCCTGTCCCAACTTTTTTTTTTAAATGTGTTGCTGCCATCAAATTCAAAATAAGCACATATTTTTTTAATTTGGTATGTTGCTATTTTCACTTAAATATGGATTTACATGATTTGTAAATCATCACATTCATTTTTTTTGGTGACATTTTACACAGAGTCCCGATTTCTTTAAAAACACTTGGTTGTACATGGAGTAAAATGCATCATATGATACTGTTTATTGTACATCTGTACGTTTTACATACAGAGTTTAAACAGCAGAGAACTGAACATGTTTTAGGTTTATATCACTGAACTTCTTGTGTGTTTTCTTATTGACAACTTTCATGGGCAGCATACGGCTCATATGCACTTATGGGAAGGAAAAGCAGCATCCCACGAATGGAAATTTGGATTCATGTCAGCGTCTACATGGAGGCATTCTCAGGCTACGAGGGTCACTACTGAACTGTAGAGGGAAACAGGAGAGTTAGTGAGCTCATAAAGGATGAACCAGCATGGATTCAAAATGAAAAATAACATGTCGTATCAGCATTAATACTGTGATTCTCTGTTCTGTCACCAAGAAACGACGGCTGAGACGTGACAGGAAGTTCAGATAATCAAAGACAGCCTCTGTAACATCGTTTGAATAGAGAACACATGGTGAGACAAACCTGAACCTGGTCTGGTTTCTAAGGTTTTACCTCCGTCTGTAATGTCCGCGTCCTCTTTGTCCTCTGAGTCTGAGAGAGCGGCTTCCTGAGCTTTCAGTGCCTGAAGGAGCAGAAACTTCATGTCTCAACCGGCCTCTTCAAGGTCACCAGACCTCCAAAACTTTTACATCTGAGCGGATCGAGCGGTCAGAAGACTCACCTCTGTTAGAGTTTCAATGGAGACAAAGTATTTGGACCACCAGTCCAGCATGCTCTCATCCAGCTCCTCCTCCTCAGCCTCATCGCCCTTCTTCCTCTTCTTCTTTTTCCCCTTTCCATCTTTGTCATCATCCTTTTTCAGGTAACACAGTTTGTGTGAGTGAAGCTCAACAGATCTTTGATTAAAAGCTGCCACGTCGCTCTGCTTACCTCGACTTTGACCACAGCGTCGGAGCACTACGGGGAACACCACATGGAATCATTATTTCTCAGCCTGGTGCATCACAGCTGTGTTTTAACTCCAAAAAGTGAAACTCACAGAGTCCAGTTTGACCACCGTTTCCATCTTCTTACAGGCCGGATCGGGTTCCATGTTGACGACAATAATTTCCTCTGAAAGGCCAAAGAATTTATGGATTTCGTCACCTACGGTACAAAATACTACCATGCAGAGACAAACAGATGAAACATAATTGTGGGAGACACTGGTGGCCCCCTGTGGGTGTGACCCGTACCTGTGGTGGTGTAGTTGTTGGCCTGCTTGTCTGCTCCCCTGTAGATGAACTTCCTCAGCGTGGTGACAGCGTTGGAGCCGACCAGAGTGTAGCGTCCAAACGCTCTGCAGTCCACCACGCGGATGTTCAGCGGCGGGTGGAGCAGCTCGTTCTCGGGAAGATCCTGACCCACAAAATCCAGAGTGAGTTTCACCGAGCAGACGTTTAACAGATGATGGAAAACTACATGTTATCGGAGGAATTTAAAGACACAGTACCACTTCAAACCACTTGACCAGCGTGCTGAAGTTGGGGTTTTTCTTGTAGTTGGAGATGAGCGCCGACTGGATTCCCTTTCCGGCGCACTCGATGTCGACACGAGGCCGGTCCACCTGAGCCAGGTTGACCCTCTTCAGGTCCCTCAGGCCCCAGAACAAAACCTACAGGAGAGACATGTTAAACAGATTCACTTCCTTTAAATACAGCTGCTCAGGTCAAAGGTCAGTCCTCACCTCGATCCGATACTTGCTGAGCACGGGTCGGATCCCCAGTGGGACTGGCAGGATGGGGCCGCGGTCCATATCTGTGGGACCATCGATGGGAGGCAGGTCGGCCTTTCCGTTGGGTCCGATCTACCAGAGGAGACAGAGGATCAGGAGACAGCAGCAGGGACGGACACAAAGCTGGACACAACACACAGCTGGACACAGAGGTGGATGGCGTCTCCGCTCACCTGCAGCAGCTCGAAGGCTGCCAGCATCTCTCCGGCAGTGCAGTTCCCTCGGTAGATCTGATAGTACTCCAGCTGTGGCGGGAAGCGCGGCGGACCGTAGTGCTCGTCCGCCATCTTCACGACGGGCTTTGCAAAGGTCCGGCCCATGAAGTCAGCTTTACCCTGGCAGCGGAGGACACACGGTGAGACGTGAGAATACAGAAATGATGAAATGATAATAAAATAAAAATAAAAAAAGAGACCAGAGAAGGATGACAGTGGTGAAGGTACTGATTGGTCCTGACAGCAGGAGGAAACATGGCAGAGGTGCTCATGTTTTCAGGCAGAGATGATGAGAAGGATGAAACCAAGCTGCCTAAAATAACCAGTGAACTGCAAAACAGATGTTCAGTGAATAATCCAGGATCAAATCTTTCTTGCAGTTAGTGGTTATAAAGAGTCCAAATTCCTGTTAATCCAAAAAACACAGACTTCACTTAAAGGGATGCAGCAGGGACAAGTGGACCGTGGCGGGTCCGTCCGTCCTGATGGCCACGTCTTGTCCCTCCTGCGTGCCTTTCAGTCCAGTCTACTCTGCACACGTGACAGTGCTGCTACAGCACAACAAGCCAGGCCACACTCTACTTATCCAACGGGTCATCCCAAACAACGGAGTTAACGTCAGGAGCAAACGTGAAACCATCGGTCAGTTTCACAAACATCCGCTCAACGAAAACGTACAACATGATGCTGAGGAGCTCAAATTAACGACAGACTGATGAAGACAAGGAGTTTGATAGAACAGTTCTGAGTGTGAAGGGCCAATTGGCGTCTCACCACGGTGTCCTGGTCGTAGATCTCGATGACGATGATGGGCGGGTCGTCTCTCAGCTCGGTGGCCTCTCCGAACAGCTCCACGTTCTCGAGCACCAGCAGCTGGTCCCACGTGGGGCAGAGGGTCTCCGCCAGGATCTGTGGGACCAGAACATGGTGATCCAGAACCCGCTGCCGTACCAAAGAATCGTGCAAACGGACGGGAAACCGATGCTCACCTCGGTGACCTGGGTCTGCGTAGAGAAGAAGACTCTGGCGAAGGGGTCGGACAGGCCGGTGCTGTCGGCAGCGAACAGGCTGCGGGCCTGGTACATGTGGACCCGGAGCTGGAAGATCTGCTTCACTGCAGGGAGAAGAGAGGCAGGTTTAAATGTGTTGTGTGTGTCTCCATCATCAGGACGTCTCTGCGTGTCGAAGGACGTCTTACTCATGTAGGTGAGGCTGATGGGCGGCGAGCACGGCAGCCCGGGTCCTCTGGACAGCTTGTTCTCCTCGAACCCGTTGGGCAGCCCGCTCAGGTAGTCCTTACGCTGCCGGTTCAGACCGAGCCACAGATAAATCTCGATCTTGGACTGGACCGTCCAGCCGGCGGGTCCGAAACCTTTCTTCCCTGGGATCTTCAGAGCAAGAAGATGATCAGGATAATATTCATTAGACGGGTTCAGTAAAAAAACAGGAAGTGGTCAGGAAACACGAGCTCACCCGGAGGAAGATGGTCTTGACCTTGCCGCAGTCCTTTCCCTGCTCCTCGACGATGCTGGAGAACAGGATGTCCTTGGAGGGGACGCGGGCGTAGGCGATGCGCTTCCCGTTACAGATCATCCAGATGAAGATGTCGGGGACGCTGTGCTGAGGCTGCAACAAACAGTAAACACCTGATTAAAAGAAACCGCTGGATGACGTGTGTGAAATCAGGAGATGAAGGTCGCACCTCGTTAGCCAGGAAGCGCAGCTTTGACAGGAAGTTCTGAGCCAGTTTGAGTTTGTCTCTCACGGTGCTCTTCTTCACCTGCGACCTCATGGCTTTGGCTTGTTGACCGATGTTCTCCTGGACGAACACAGAAGTCCAGAGTTTAACAGATGGAGCAGAAACTCATCAGGAAGAAGGAAGAAAACCAACGGACGTACCACTTCTGACATGCACAGCTTCAGACGCTCCCGGTCCAGTTTGGTTCGGCCCGCCTGGTTCTGGTCTTGGTTGGCCAACGACAGAAACTGACTGAAAGAGAAGATCAGAGTGAATACCGTGATTGTTGAATCAGACTCCATGTTCTCCGGCGTGTCCCTGCAGACCTGCATCCTTGGCTCAGCTCCTCCAAGACACCTCTGAGCCGCCGCTCCGGATACGCCTTCTCCGTCTTGATGATCTCTTGCACGTCGTTCAGCCCGTCCTCCTGTAACACAGTGACACACGGCGGTGACACATCAGCTGAAGGTTTGGAATGAGCAGGACTCTCCGCAGGGTGTCGGTAAAGAGGAGGACTTACCAGCTGGTCGGCGATGTTGTCGATGATGTTGGCGTTGAACAGCCTCCTCCTCTGATCCTGCCACCAACTCTTGATGTAAATACACGGCTTCCTCTCAAAGTACGGCAGGTGGAAGTAGTTCCTGTTCAAAGGTAAACAGTGATGTCAATCAATTAATCAAACTTTATTTACATAACACTTTTCATACAGTTTGGTGCAGTTCAAAGTGCTTAAAAGATGATTGACAGGAAAATTGTAATTATTTAAGAACAATTTAAAAACAATATTAAAAACAAATTTAAAGCAATTTAAAAAAACTATTTGAAACCAGAGGGTAGAGATGATAAAAATGCAGATTAAAAGTTAAAATAATCAAAGAAATCAAGTAAAATAAAAACTAGATTATGAAACTAAAAGTAGATAAAAATAAAACAAGAATAAAAATAAAGATAAAGAAATGCATTAAAGATATAAAAGCTGTTATAACAAAAAGTAATTTATAATAATAATATGTTAGATAGTTACGTTAGATTTGTTAGATAAATAGTTAGAATATACAAGAGCAGTAAAAGTGTGTAAAAGTAATTAAAAGATGGAAAAAGGTATGAAAATGTGAATAAACATACATAAATACACTTCAATCAAGTGTATTTTATCTGACAACAATACAAATAAAAATAAACGAATATTCTATTGAGTTTTTTTTAAAGGGTCAGTGTGTGTGGATTTAATAGAAGTATAATTTTCAGAAAGATGTTTCTTATTCATATAAAATCAGCCTGAAACTAAAAGTCACTGTGTTTTCATGACTTAATATTTCCACGTGTTTCTACGGCAGCCCCGAGGGGACAAACCAAACTCTGGCCTTTAATATTTTCCATCTTCATTTGGCTGCACTCCTCATCCTCACCACTACATGGCTCTACATCCTGCACACTGCTCCTTAATCATAACTACATATTATTGGGACAGGAAACAGGTTAGTCTCTGAGGTGCCTGATGATGTCACTGCTCTGACCGGTCGGTGATGACGGGCTTCATGGGCGGAGTCGTGGCCACGGAGGTCAGGTCTCCATCGTTATCCATCTCTTCGTCGCTGGAGTTGTGGATCAGCTCTGTCTCCTCCTCGTCGCTGTTGCCCTTCTTCCCCTTCGGCTTAGCGACTCCATCGATCTCGTTTCCATAGTAACCTGGAGACAGATGCAGCAGGGATGAAACACTGAACTGTCCTCTCACGTTCACACAGCGAGACGGCGCTCAGATGGAGATACCTATGGTGACCTCGAAGTTGATGGGCTTATCTCCGATCTTCCTGTCGATCATGGTCGCCTCCAGGAACGATCCGAACAGGAAGAACTCCTCCACCTTCCCCGTGGCGGTCTGACAGAGAACAGATCATGTGTGAGTCAATCATCAACCAGCAGTGACGTCACCTGTTGGTTTATGAACGTTATGAAGCCTCCAGTTCAGATTCTGTCCGTCGCCATCTTGCTAGTTCGGAGCGGTTTGGAGCAGGAAGTGACCGTATTTGGACGAGCTAGGGGAGGAGCCAGCGGTGGATCTGACTGATCTGATTGATCACATGTCATCGTGCTGGATAAACAGCGTGACTCACACCGTCCAACAACATTCATAAAAACAGACGTTAATAATGCAGCAGCTTGTTTCAGTAGAGAGCATCAATAATTCAAAAAGCCATCAGCCGGAAGGAACTGGAGCCTCCACCTTCCCGTTCCCCACCATCCCCATCAGCGACCCACCTCTGAGATGTTGGGCACCCCCTCCAGCTGCACGTCCGTGGAGCTGGTGATGTCGGGGGAGGAGGGGTCCAGGATCTCCACGCCGAGGCTGACGAGCAGCCGCGCCCTGAAGGACACGCCCTCCCCCTGCCCCTCGTTCAGCTCCTGGTACTCGTCCATCAGGGAGTAGGTGCGGGTGGAGCCGTACATGTTGACCCAGGCGGGGCCCAGTGTGGGCAGGAAGCCTGGGAGACACGATCAGACGGATCAGAACCTGCAGGACGGACGGATGGAGGCATTTCATCAGAGAGGGACTCACCTTTGTCGCCGTCGTTGGAAATCGTCCGCAGGTCCAAGAAGTGCGTTCCTATGGCAACGTCGTTGACTTTGTCCGAATCACGGATCTGGATCTTCATGCGTTTGCAGAGCGGCGGAAACATCTCGGTGAAAACGATCTGTTCGTTCCAGATGGGCTCGTAGCAGCTCTTCTGCACCGACGTTTTCCCCTGAAATCACACAGAACAAAGTCGGATCAGTTTATCGATCCGACTACATAAATAACATCTGTGATCCGTGTTCACACCCACCTTCTGTCCAGCGAACAGAACCTGGACGTACGGGTCCACCAGGTCCTTGTTCTCCCCAATGAAGGCCTTCTTGACGTTGGCCATGATGCTGGTGTTCATCCTGGGCAGCCCCTCGGCCCGGTAGATCTTCAGGTAGTACCGGGCCCACTGCCGCTCCGCAGGAACCCCTTCCGGGATCAGCAGGTTCCTGGAAAGAAATCAATGTGTTAAAAAATAAAATTTCTGATGACTCAGCAGCTGCGGTCATCTGTCTGATTCACCCTTCGATGTCGTCCTCGTCCTGTTCATTGGCCTTGTGAGGCGTCTTTATGTTGTCGCCCTTAGCCACGACGGCGATGTCACACTTCACGTAGCCTTTGCACCCCGCTGTGATGTCATCAGGGTCCGTCAGCAGGGCCCATTTGTGGTAGAACTGATGTTCTGAAAAACAGAGACAAATCAGAGAGTCCAGTTCAGGTCGGGTTCTGCTGTCTCTGTCCACCAGAGGTCTCCTGTCTGTCTGTCCGTCCCCTCGGGACACACTGATGATAACAGCTGATGTCCACTGATCACCTGGCTGATAGTAGATGGTACCGACGTCCAGTTTAAACATCCCCACCAGCGTTCCACTGCGCAGCAGGTTCTTGGAGTGGATCACCTGCAGGACACAAACAGGAAACAAACACTAAACAAACAGGAAACACATGTCCTGTGAAATACAACAAAACAACAAAAAACATCACCAAACTCCAACAGTTTCTCTCCCAGGCTGATACAGAGAAGCTTTTTATTTCCTCTACGTTTGACTGCTGCAGCGACTTCCTGTTTGTCCAATATAAACAATAAAGACCAAACAGACAGAACATATCTCTCCTGTTTTAAAGTCACTGCAGGGTATGAAATCAGCTGACCTCTCAGGCCTATTAAAAAATGTTTTCCTAACAGATGCTTCAGATCCTCCACTGATGGTTGTTTACAGAATCTCCACTGAAACTTATGGAGAGACCGCTGTGATGCTGTGGAATAACTGACCTGAAGATCTGATGCACAAGAAAACTTCAGACATTTCTTTTTAAGCTCGACTTCAAATGTTGTTCTTTTTTTTATTCTATTTTCTAAGTTTCTTGTTATGTCGCTCTGTGAATCACTTCAGAATGAAAAGTTCTGTATTAATAAAACTGAATTGATGTGAATCAATTGGATGTTTTTTTTTGGAGGGAAACTCACCGAGAGCTTCAGGATTTTGTCGAACATGACGTCTGGAGGGACGTGGAAGTCGAACACGAAGTACTGGAAGCAGAGCAGAGTGTGTGAATATAAACAGACACACGTGGAGATCCTTCTCCAGGTGCAGTGACGTCATCTCTCACCTCGTTGTAGTACGGGCAGTTGGTGGACTCCTTCATCGATGTGTACTTCTTGTCCTCTCCGATCTCCACGCACACCATCGGGTCCATGTTCAGTCCGATCAGCTGCCGCGCCTCGATCACCGTCACGCTGACCTGAAACCAGAAGACCCGCTGATTGACAGACAGCCTCTCTGATTGATTGACAGCGTGCTCTCTGATTGATTGACAGCCTGCTCTCTGATTGATTGACAGCCCCGCTCCCTGACGTCCTCCCCTCACCTGGTAGTCCACCGGTCGGCCGGAGCTCGGCTCCATCTTGATGTCCGGTTTTGATCTGCAGGACAGTCGGAGTCAATTTGAATCTCAGAGACACGAACAACATGATGACAGAAGAGTTATAAAGAACAGAACCTCTTGTTGGACACGTTGGTGGTGACAGCGGTGACCGAGGCCAGAGAGATGGTGTCCGGGTCGGGGCCTCCTCCCATGAACATGCCCTGCCGGTCCAGGTTCTCCGTCTCCAGAATCGCTGGCTCATCTGGAGGACAGAGGACAGACACACAGTGAGGACCAGTTGGGCAGTAAAACATGGGAGACTCTTATTCTGAAAATCCTGGTGCAACACATGTAATAATAAATGCATTTTTGCGTCCTGCACAATCTGCAGACCGACAACAAGATCATCATGTGCAGCTGTAGTTTTCAGGATGACAATAAATATGAAGGTATTTTTGAGTCTTTTATTATGCAAAAAAAAGTTTTGAGAGCAAATTTCTCAAATCAAAAATCAAGTTTGTAAGTAAAAATATTTTAACTGAGAATAAAATTATTTGAATTGTAAACAGTTTTGCTTTTAAAGTTTTGTTAGTTTGGGTCACAGAATTCAGAATTTTTCTTATTAAACTGTTTTCGTGTTACAAAAACACATTTGGTTGCATTGCTGTGGACCAATAAAAACTCCTGTCTCATCCATCAGAGTAGGCCCCGCCCACTACGTCCAACCCAACTCAAAAAGGCAGAATTTTGCAAATAAAACTTTTTGTAAACACAAAAAAGGCCGAGTTTCATAAACAAGTTCGGAATTCTGTGACCAAAACTAACAAAACTTTAAAGGCAAATCTGTCTAAATAGTTTTATTCTCAGTTCCAATATTTTTACTAACAAACTGGATTTTTGTTTGCAGTGCTAGAAATTTGCCCTCAAAATTTTTTTCTTCTGGTGCATAATAAAGGCACACAAAAACACCTTCATATTAATAGCTCTGTTAAAATCTGTTGTGGCGTTTTGTAAAATGTTCTTTAAAGGCCATAATCAGGATTCCTGTAACATCATCCGGGCGTCTCTCTCCTCTCCGACCCCGTTCTCTAAACGTCTCAGTGGTACGGTACCTCCGTTTCGGTCCTCTTTGTGTCCGCGGTGCTTACTGCGCTTCATGACTCCAGCAGCTCCGTGTGCTCTGAGGAGCAAAAAATGATTTATTCTTTCTTGGGAAATAAATTTCATGAAGAAGAAAACAAATATATAGTCAATGTTACTGACTACTTTCAATTAATTATGTATGTTAATCTCATTGTTTATGCATGCTCTGCAGAACACGTCTTCTGTCTTCATGTGGAAATCCACCAAACTTTAATCTGATGTTCTGCAGCTGCAATTAAAAACATCTGATGTTTGTCATGAAAAACAAAATGTGTGAAATATTCAGAAATATGAATTACAACAGAGAAGGTGTCAGTGAGCCGCCACTGCCTGCTTCAGCCTTTAAAAAGAGCCCTTCAGTTATTTAAATCAGCCGACTTGAATCCACCAACAGAGGATCTGTTTCACATGTTTAGTGACAAATAAAACACAATAATTAATCTAAAACAGGTTTCCATAAAAACTTTAAACATGATAAATAGTTCTGATTACTTCCAGCATCAGTAAACAGTTAAAGGACTGACACTTTGTTCTACATGTTTTCCATCCATCCTGTCTGTTTTTTTCAATCTATAAATCCATCGAATATTTTAAACACGCGTCACAATAAAAGGAATAATTATGATATATCATTATCAGCTGCATGTTGCACAGAAAAGTATAAACTCTGAGAAGAAGGATGCAAAACTGTAAAAACATCTGCAGAATACAAAGAAAGAACTTCTGTTTGAAGACAAACATCAGAAAGTGATGAAGCTGCAGATCTTCGAGGCCTGAAGGTGAAAGAAATATAATAACGTGATGATACGTACCATATAAGAGACGTGACTTTCTCCTCTTCTTCCTCCGAGCAGCTCTCAGAAGTTTCCTGCGACCTCTGAAACTCTTTTCTCTGTCCGGACGAAGGAAACAACTACATGAACATTTCAGACATTTCTTCTACTCCGAAGAGAAAAAGGCCAAAAAGTAAAGTTGGACAGAAAAGAGTCGGGTTTGTCCGTGTCTGGAGTTGGGCAGCGGCGATGTGATATGGCGATGAATTGTGCATGAGTGGTGAACCCGAGACTGGTAACTATAACTGTGGGCCTGCTGAGAGACGTCACTGTGATCGGAGGCTGCCAATCCGCAGCAGCTGCACAGGAGCCAGATTCAAGATGCTTCACAGCGGCAGAGAAACACATAAAAACACCTGAATCTGCACAGCATTTAAAGCATCTCAGAAATATGAAAGTCATCCGAGACGCTGCAAAGTGAAGAAAAGTTTGTGAGAACAGAAAACTCCTGGAAAAACTTCAAATGTGTGATGATCACAACGTCAGGTAATCAATACTCTGCAGCAACGTCACCACTGATCGGATTTCATGGAACTAAATGTCAGGCGGCCTGTTTGGAAGGAAATATCCTTCAACGGAAGCTCAAAGTGAAACATCCTTTGATCCATTGATCTTTTGATTTAAATTTAATCATATTTTCACTTTAAAAACTGACCTGAATTCAGACTCGCACATTTCCGTCTTATTTAATGATCTGAACGAGGCTTTCATTTTGAAAGGGAGCCGTTGTGTTGTGTTATTTTGCCGAGCTCAGGTATGCTTTAGCGACTCCTATTCAATGCAGCTCCTGTCGAAGGCCGAAGAACTCATCGTCTCATCAATTACACATGGTGGCGGTCTGTAAGCCGAACGGCGGCATCTCAGGTTGCTGCCATCCGATGAAATGCCGCTCTGAATTATTCAGGTATCCTCATTATGGGATGGTATCAATGGTCACAACACGTGAATGCTCAGAGGGAATAACACTGATGGCGTGTTAGTGTCTGTATGTTTGATGGCAGACTGACCTCACAGGTTATAAACCAGTGTTTCATGAATGTGCACCAAACTTTTAACTTCTCGTTTTCCCGCCTCATGTCTGAAAGTGTGAGTCGGTCCCGGTGACTCCGGCCTCGACACCCTGCTGAGGGATTCTGCTGTTAATTACAGGATTCAGTAGCAGCTCAGAGAGGAGGCGTCGTCCTTCCTGCAGGACAGACGTGTCAGCAGCCGTGCACGCTTACCTGCAGTCTAACATAAGAAGCTGCATCTCTGACGGCTGCTGTCATCAACACTGGCGTTCATCTCCAAGGAAGACTCTGCTGGGAGATGAAGAACTCTGAGGAGAGATGACACAGCAGAACAAACTTTAATCTGGATGATGAGGAGTTATTGTTTTGTGTGATGGAGGAATATTTAGGTGACCTCATGAATATGAATGAGCAGCAGCAGCCCGGTTCTTTGAACTGACACCTCTGTTAATGTCGTCTAGGGTGAACCACGAAGCCACTTGATACCCACCGTGACATCTGAGCCCGTGTTGGTCCAGTGTCCGCGGGCCGTTCCTGCCTGTTGCTTGTAGACCTGTTATCAGCATCTTCTTCGTGCTCCACTGAGTCTGTGGGCTCCACCTGACTGAGGTGTCCGGTGTCCTGCTAGAGCGAAGACTCGAAGGATGGGGGAGATATGGCAGAGAAGCACAGCAGCAGGCCATGATGGGTGGTGGTGGTGGTGGGTAGTGTAATTACCAGCCAGCAGGTGGGGCCCAGGTGGATCCGGTCTGACCTCAAATGACCCCAAGAATTTTTTTAATTATCCTCTGATGGCTTCCTTTATCTGTTTTATGATATGAAATGTGAAATGACAACATGGCATCCTGTATTATTGTCATCCTGTATTGTATCTATATTATTCAGTTCCTCCAAGAAATTAAAGCATATTCCAAAAATATCCACAATATTTGCAGCTGCTTCCAATTTTGCAAAATTCTGCAGATTTTTACCCCAAAACTGAAATGAAAGTTTTACATCAGTCACCTTTCAAAATAAAACTGACTTTATTACCAATAGGTGTTAATTTCCAATCATTAGGCTCCGCCCCCATTCCTCTTACCTTAAAAACAAACTGCTTTTAGCTAACTGCAACAACAGGAAGTGACGGGGTTTATGGAAAATATGGTCTTACGATGGGAATAAGGAATATGTTGAATGAGTTTTCTCCACACTTCCAGCTGTAAGAGACTGAACTTTGTTTTTGTTTTGAATAAATGTCTCGACTTGAATCCCCCCCCCCAAAAAAAAAAAATTCTGCAATCGCTGTACTTAAGTGAGGGGTTTTCGTGTGTTCAATTGATTCCAGCAATGGAAAACAGAGCGAACGCAAAAGGAAAAAGAAATCTGATCCTAGTAAAATGAATAAATATAAATATGACAAGAACAAAACGCTATATAGGAGATGATCAGCAAGAAAGTCAATACTGTGGGAAAAACAAAAAGGCTTGATAATAAAACAGGAGGAACGGTGGATGAGATCCTCTAACAAACACCGATCAGCAGGTCCGGATCTTTCTGTGATGAGCAGGTGACTTTTCATTCAGTGCCTCGCGAGTGCTCGGGAGCCTTAAGAAGTCACCTGTGAATTCTACGGGACGCATTCAGCACCTGCGACAGCACACCTGAATAACGGGACTGGGCGGGATATCCAAGCAGCGATACGCTGGAACGACCCAGAGGCAGGACAATGCTGAGTCGTAAGAAGCTTTGACATTGCTGGTATTTCGTGGCTCCTCCTTGTTGG
This sequence comes from Brachyistius frenatus, assembly GCF_029030835.1. Taxonomy (NCBI): domain Eukaryota; kingdom Metazoa; phylum Chordata; class Actinopteri; family Embiotocidae; genus Brachyistius; species Brachyistius frenatus. The sequence goes on from NW_027210701.1 coordinate 1,057,368, forward strand.
CTGTCAATCATCATTCAGTTCATTCAATAACTCAGAAATGTCATCGCTGAACAAACGATTTGTCTGAATAGTTTTTCCTTCTGGCATCTCAAAAATGTTTCCACGGGTGTAAAAACACGTTCTCTACGTATTCTTTGGTTTTCCTGCGTCTCCTTCTCACCACAATAAGAGCAGATTTGCTCACCTGATTAATACAAACTTTTCAGTCGTACTAAAATACACACGCAATCACTTCTCCTATTTCTACTTTCAGATTTAGCACATATCGTTGCGGGTGCTAAATTGTTGTATTTGCATGTTCCCTTCCAGTATTTTGCATCTTCAAGCAGAAACGCCAAATATCACATGCATGCAGAGAAACACGTAAAATGGACAACGTGTGTTAAATTGCACATTTCAAAGACGCAATCCTCACTGCACGTAGTTAGTAAATCTGGTTGGACATTTTTATGCAGCTGGTGTGGAGTTTGCACGTGATTTTACACACGCAAACCTTTCGTAAATCAGACCCTTTCTATCATAAAAAGCGCATTATTTTCCTTTATTATTATCCTGTGTTACTTTAAAGGACACAGACAGGTGAGCAGAGTTTATTCAGAGATCTGGATCTGCTCCGTCTTTCACTTCACTGATGAACACTTCTGCCTGCAAACATAAAGATAAACTTCTGAATATTTACCTGGTACCATGTTTACCTGTTGGTACTGCAGTAATGAATGGACGCGCCATCTAGTGGCCACATTCCGCCACTGCAGTCAGCTGCACTCTGAGCCTGAGACTGATTTTAGCTCTCATTTTTTTATACCTCAATGGTTTGTCTGAAAGTTAAACTGATGCAGACATTGAAGTAATTTTATTCTCTGAGTCGTAGTTAGTTTTAAAAGGAAACTTTTACAGGTACAACTGAGTGTTTGTGCTCAACTTCAAAATCAGTCTGTAAAGCTGCAAACACCAACCTTCATTATTAAAATCAGTGCATCTGACATTTTCAGAATAATATCAGAAATTACTAATAAATTAATTTCCTGAATGCCCAAAAAAACATTTGATAAAACGCCAAAATGTCGAATTTACGATCACAAAGAACTGTGACGTTGTGATGTCACGGATCCTCCTCAGATTTAAAGTGAGAAAATTAATTAAAAAGCAGCCTCCTGCTGCTGCACAACTATTTCTCTGCAGAACAAACTGATCAGAATATATTTTAGATGAATTTAACAGAAGAAAATGGACGTCGCTGTCATTTTAAATGGCCGTTAGTTTGACTCTGGATCAGTTCAAAGAAACTGATACATTTATAAAGAAGCCTTTAAGGGCCGAAGGTGACGTCGTCTCCAAACAGAGAGCTCCCTCTGGTGGTTGGAGGAGGAGCAATTATGGGTAAAAAGCATTCATCCGTAAAGGACTGTATCACAGTGACTTATTATGTCAGTGGATATTACCCCTCTGTTGTCATGGTGATTATTCATGTGGACAGTCTGTCTGCATGTTTGTCTCTCTGAGCAGAATTAAAGTGACACCGCTGTTTTCTGTGAAAGTAAAGCAGAGCTGAAAGTGACATCTTTAAAAGGGGAGAGGGGGGTGGGTGGCCGGCAGGACCAGCTCGCTGGAAAACACCATCAGCCGAGAGGACAAGCGGCTGTTTTGTTTCCTGGTCTGAGAGACGCAGATGGACGAGCAGCTGATGCAGGAGGCAGCTCCCTGAACGGCACTCAGCGGAGCACCCGAAGGCATCTCGAAATAGAAAGTCAGGAGGAGGAGGAGGGAGAGGGAGAGGAGGGAGAGGAGAAGGAGGAGGAGGAGGAGGAGGTTTTTTTGAGTGAGAGTGCTGGGATGCCAGGCTCAGTACGCAGCATGGCTGTTCAGAAGAAGAGTGTCATCCCTCCGTCTCGGGGACCGCTGTCCACACGCACCGTCGAGAGGCAGAAACAGGGACGAAGAGCAGGTCAGCAGCTTCTATCATTCCTTTAAGATTTAAGGTTCATATCATCTGATTAAAACGGAGTCTGTCCTCGCAGCAGAGCAACGACAGGATCAGCTGATCGGGCTGCTGATGCATAACGAGATGCGGGGTTATGTGTGAGCACAGATTACATCATACAGACGATAACAGCATTTATATACGATGCGTTTGTGTTTCCTGTTGCGTTCACTGTCTCCTCCGTCTACACCTTTTTATTTTAATCTCCTGTCGGAGTCACACTGATGAGGATCGGTCAGGTGTTCTGTCCGTCTTTTCATACGCAGCCACTTCATAAAGGCTCTTTCATGTGGAGCCGACCCCTCCTCCCCCCCCGGGCCGGCCGCTCCATCACAGGCGCCTCCTGTTCAGGACAATTTGTTTTGGGCTGAAATGTAACGGCATCTGTTTACTATAATAAAAAAAAAAAAATCAATTTGGGATTTAAAACACTGTCAAATCCCCCATAAAAAAAAACCAACCTGAGAAACGTTGTGCATCAGGTGATTGAAATAAAACTCCGAGATGTTAAATGTGCAGATTTCTCTCCTCTCTTACAGAAAATGTCTCGAACATCAAACCGAACACGAAGAAAGCGCCGTGTCCTGCCCAGATGTGCAGCTCGGCTCCTCCGCGGGCGCCTACAGGTCGGCCACATCTGTTCACACCACCTTCATGTTATGTTTCAGTACAATTAGATGTCATTAAACAAATGAACTCTTTGCAGCGGCGAACGGGCCGAACATCAACGAGAGGCTGAGAGCGGCTCGGGAGAGACGAGAGGAGCACCAGAAGTTCCTCGGTACGTGAGCCTCCATTCACGGCGCCCTCCTTTCCCTGATAGCACGCATGTACATCTATTTATACTCGTGTTCCAGCCTCCCGGGAGGCGAGCAGGCTGGAGCGGGAGCAGCGGGCCCGGCGCTACCACCAACAGCAGCTGCAGGAGAAGAAGAAGAAGCTCCTGGAGCAGCGGCTGAAGGAGGAGAGGAGGCGCGCCGCCGTGGAGGAGAAGCGCAAGCAGCGGTTCCAAGAGGAGAAGGTGAGCGTCGGAGCGGGAGGGCTTTTATTTTGAAAGGGGCGCCCACGGTTTGACCGACGCGTGTTCTGTGACTGAAGGAGCGGTACGAGTCTGCCGTGCGCAGGACGCTGGAGAAGAGCCAGAGGGTCCAACAGAACCAGAGTCAGACCTCCAGAGGAAGGAAAATCAACAAGAACGGTGAGGCGGACGGACGGGCTTCCTCCTCCTCCTCTTCGTCACTGTGACATAATGTTTCTTAATAATTCATAATGCTCTGTAACACGCATGCCTTCTCTCCTGCACTGACCTCCGTGCTGCGCTGCATCAGCTCAACGCCGCTCGCCGCTCACCGCCTGGGAGGAGAAGCTGGTCAGTCGCCTCGCTGTCCCCACATGCTCTTACCTAGCCAGGAGCAGGAGTGCTGCCTGTCAGTCAGGAGAAGAAGGTACTCCACCACCTCCTCCTCCCCTCCGCTGCACTTCTTTAACCTCTTCAGACCTTTTAACGCTGCTCCTCTTCCTCTCTGCTGACTCATCATCATTCCACCGTGTCGCTCCATCACTGGTTCAGTTGTGCATGTTTGTCGCCGTGCAGTTTCATTCCACTCCATGAACAACACCAACAACACCACCACCACCCCTCTCAGAGCCTGGCAGCAGTCCAGTTCTGATTCAACCCCCCGCAGATCGTCTACCCCCCCGACTGCCATCAACATCCAGAAGAGGAGCATCAACGTCAAACAGGTAAAAATCAGCCGCTGAACACATCATCTGTGAAGTTCAGATTTCAGGTTTTAACTACAACCATGTTTCCCAAAAAGTTGGAACGCCGTTTAAAATGTAAATAAAAACATAATGTGATCATTTTGAGTCACATAAATCCATATTTATCTGAAGATAGAACTAAGAGAACATATCAAATATATTTTCATTTTAAATTTGATGGCAACAACACATCTCAAAAAAGTTGGGACAGGGTCAACAAAAGACTGGAAAAGTTGTGTAACGCAAAAAAAAAAAAAAAAAAAAAAAAACAGTGGAACACATCACAACTAATTAGGTTACATGGCAACAGATCAGTAACATGATTGGGTATAAAAATATCTTTTCAGAGAGGCAGAGTCTCTCAGCAGTGAAGATGGGGAGAGATTCACCACTCTGTGAAAGACTGTGTGGGAAAATGGTGCAACAATCTAAGAAAAATGTTCTTCAACATAAAACTACAACAAATTTGTAGATTTCATCATCTACTTTTCATAATATCATTAAAAGATTTTGAGAATCTGGAGAAATCTCTACACAAGGGACAAGGCTGAAAACCAATATTGGATGGTGGTGATCTTCGGGCCCTCGGGCAGCACTGCATTAAAAACAGACTCTATTCTGTAGTGGAAATCACTGCATGGGCTCAGTAACACTTCTGAAAACCACATGTTGCTGCCATCAAATTCAAAATGAGCATATATTTTTAATAAAACAATAACATTTCTCAGTTTCAACACTTGATATATTGTCTTTGGTCTGTTTTTAATTAAATGAGTTTATATGAAAATAATCGAGTTTTAGACCGAAAGTTTTCTTTCTGGTTCAGATCAAACCGTCAAAGCAGCAGGAGAAGGTTGTGAAGAAGAACTCCAACATCAAACCTGCTGCAGTCACACAGAGCAGAGCTTCCTCCTCCCCCTCCTCCTCCTCACCTGAGCGGTAGGTAGAACACCTCCTCTTACATCCGACTCACACTAACAGTCACCTGAACGAACCTGCTGTCGCACCTTAAAGAACGTCGCCCCGGAGATCCATCAGCAGACATTCGACCCCGATGCAGCTGGAGCTCCCGGCCGTCCCGGAGGAAGACGCAGCGGTGTGGAGCTCCGCCCGCCTTCCTGGAAACTGTCGGCCGGTCAGGACTTCAGACGAAGGTCAGCAGGAGACTCGGGGTTCATCTGACAGAGAGAGAGAAGCTTCAACCAGGACGGCAGGAGACGGAAGTAAGTCAGAGAAACACTGCGATAGATGTAACTCAGGTTTACACTGAGCTCGGTGTCCTTTTCTCCTCAGGCCCTCCTCATGCAGCTCCGCAGGAGGTCCTGCCCCGGCCCTCAGCTGGGACCACTGACCCCGAGGAGGCATCCCGGCTCCTGGCTGAGAGGAGGAGAGAGGCGCGCCTGCAGCGGGAGAAGGAGGAGCAGGAGCGTCTGCAGAGGGAGGAGGCCGAGAGGTGAGAAGCTCGACACACCTGTAAGGACACAACGCAGCATCTTCAGACGTTAAGACTGTTCTCTCTCACCTCCAGGAGGAGCCGCGAGGAGCTGGAGCGCCGGCGCGTGGAGGAGCGGGAGCGACAGCAGGCCGAGGCTCAGCGTCTCATCGAGGAGAAGAGGAGGAGGGAGGAGGAGGAGCAGAGACACGCTGAGGAGGAGAGAGCTCAGGCCATGAGGGAGGCCGCCCTCCTGCAGAAACAGGTGACGATGCAAACATCATCCGTGATGGAGGACGGAACCATACAGACCCGACCGCTCTAAATGTTCTTCATTACTGCAGAGGGAAGAGGAGCAGGAGAAGGAGCGCGCCCGGGCTGAGCAGATGAGGCAGGAGCGGGAGATCCAGGCTCAGAAGGAGGAGGCGGCGCGGGAGACCAGAAAAAAGGTTGGATTTACAAAAGGGAGTCCGTGTTTGTGCTTGATCAGCGTTCAGAAATAAAACTCTGGAAAGTTGTTCGTACGACTCATGAAAGCTGGTTTGTTTTCCAGCGGCTGGAGGAGATCATGCGGAGAACCAGGAGGACAGATTCCCCCGATACGGTGAGATTCTGCGCCCCGAGGTCTCTGGTGACGTACAGCTCGCTTACCGCTCCGGCGTCTCTTCTCTCTCTCTCTCCTCTCCACAGAAACCCGTCTCCGCCCGGATCGAAGCCCAACCCAAGGAGAACACCGAGCCCGTCGCCAAGCTGCCGCTGGGGACTAAAGCTGCGCAGCTGGGGCTGAACGACGACGACGACGTGGTTCCTGTGGTGGCCTTCAAAGAACGCCGGTCCCTCCGGACCCTCAGCGGCCTGGAGGAGATCCACCAGCGAGCAGGTGAGACGCGGTGAGCTTGCTTCGTTGCTTCACGTTTGTTCTGTTTGTCAGCTGCACAACCCGCAAGATCAGCAGTGATTTTTACACGTAAAAAAAAAACACGAACGGCTCGTGAACACATTAGAAAAGATGAGGGAGTTTGTATACCTACCTACCTACCTACCTACCTAAAGCCGGTGTTCATGTTGCAGGATGTTTTCCATCCTCCAAGTTTAATTAAATGTGTAACTAACAATACAAACCTTCTGTTCTGGATTGCAGAGGTGATCTGAGCGCGTGCAGAGGCGGCAGCAGCCTCCCACTGACTCCTCTGCGAGCCACGTCGCGACTCTTTTGTCGGAGCATGTCACATCCCCGGCGCGGACGCCAGCGCTCGGCCGCTTCTCTGTGTGTAACCCGTGGCACCAAATATTATTCCACTTCCTGAGTGCAGCAGGTCTCCGATCTGGTGACACGCGTAGACGTAGGCGGTGCCGCTGTGAAATACTTGGAGCATCCTCAGCCATCGCGTCACATGCTTTCTGCTTATTGCTGATATTTTCTTGCTGTCCAGGCGCTTCTTTCCCTCCTCGGTTCTGTCGCTGTGGGATTAGAGTAGCTCGAGCGGCAGTTTGTGCCGAGTGTTCGTGAAACTTCCCGTCTTCGCCTCGGACTCTGTAAAGTAGAACAATCCTATATCTGACAGCTGCAGGGGAACGTCGTGTCCGAAGGCTTCAGTTCGGAGGGTTTCAGAGCAGCCGAGCGCAAAGACCGCTGCTTTGTTTGGTATTGCGCAGTCACTTTGCAGAGTGTGACACTTAGAGGTTTAGTGAGTTTATTCATATTAAAGTGTATCTGATCATCAATATCTGATCCTATAGTTTAAGAAATGCTAAAGACTATCACGTTATCCTGTTCACATGTTGAAATATGCCATATTTAATAAAGTTGATACTCTGCCTGTTTTCTGTTGTTATTATAACAACTACAAAGAAAAATTAGCACATTAAAACACAACATGTACAACCAAGTTTCCAAAAAAGTTGGGACGTTATGTAAAATGTAAATAATAAAACAGAATGTGTGATGATTTGCAAATCATGTAAACCCTAATGTAATTGGAAATTGCCCAAAAATGACAAAACAACAACAAAACAACAAAAACAAGACATTAAATGTCGAAATGTTGTTTCATGAAAAATATGTGCTCATTATGAATTTGATGGCAACTTGTTTCCAAAAAGTTGGGACAGGGGCAACAAAAAAATTTGGAAAAGTGGTGTAAATCAAACAATTCTGTAGTGGAAATCACTGCATGGGCTCAGGAACACTCCCGAAAACCACTTTCACAGTGGTGCAGTGGTGTATAAGCTAATTTGAATATGATGGCAGCAACACGTTAAAAAAAAGCATGGACAGGGGCATGTTTACCACTGTGGTGCAACACCTCTTCCTTTAACAACACACTGTAAACATGTGAGAACTAAGTAGTCCAGTTTCTGAAGTTTTGAAAGTGAAAATGGTGTCCCATTCTTGCCAGTTCAGGGTCTCCTTTGTCGGGACCAGAGGAGGCGACGGTGTTTCTGGATCATGTTTATATCTGGTTTCTACTTTGCATGGTGGAGTTTTAACGACGAACTGTGTAGACAAATGGTTTTCGGAAGCGTTCCTGAGCCCATGCGGTGATTTCCACCACAGAATTGTGTCTGTTTTACACAACTTTTCCAGTCTTTTGTTGCCCCTGTCCCAACTTTTTGGAAAAGTGTTTCTGACATCAAATTTGAAACATATATTTTTCATAAAACAAAAAAGATTCTCAGTTTCAACATTTGATATGTTGTCTTTGGTGTATTTTCAACATTTTATTTTTGTTTACATTTTACACAGCGTCACTACTTCCTGGATAACTTGGTTTTATCACGTGCTCACAGTGCATGAATGTGAAGACCCACAATGTTCACGTACCTCAGAGTTTGTTAACAACGAGTTAACTGGAGCTGAAGAGGTTGAATCAGTCGTCTGTCTGCACATGCTCAGTGAAAAGCCGGAGGTCGAGTGAGGAAACATCTCCATCTACAGGCGAGGACAGCACACAGCAGGAGAACTCTTCATCCATGTCAGCCACATCTCGTGTGGTTTACAATTTAGTAGAATGAAGCATATTGTGGGATTTAATTTTTTTTTTTTTTTAAACGCCCACGCCATTCTGTGATGAAGACTGGCAGGAAAAATAAAACTCTGCAGTCTCTTCTGAGGCCGTTGATGGGCTGGTTAACACACGTCTGATGGACAGGTTGAGTTTCTGTCTGAAAGACGCAGCAGATGAAAAGGATGAATTTATTAACATTAAACAGTTTTTATACTTTTCAGGATCTGTATGAAAGTCAATTTTTCGAGACATAATTTGTTTTCTCCGTACCTTGTTGATAAACTTGCGGTGCACTTGATTTAACAAACACTGCACTAATTAACAGGCCCGTACATGCCTGTGATCGGATCCAACTTCCGGCTGTTTCAGTCGCGCACCGCTGCAGCGCCCCCTGTGGTCGGGTCTGGTACAGCCTGTGTTTAGAGTTGCCAGGTGACTTGTAGTAACGAGACAAACTCTGTCTGGTCACTTCTAATCATGGAGCTGATGGAAAACTCTGGAGAGGTATTTATATCTAATAGCTACAGATACTAAACATTAAAATTATTACTCATGTTGACAACTTTTTATATTCAAAATATAACTTGTTGTAACATGATGATTTTATAATGAGCAGAGTAATGAGAAGCAGCGTCTGAAGCTGAGGGTCGGGGTTCTGGAGGAGAGCGTCCGGTCCTGCGAGGTGGAGTGCAGGTCCGGAAGGGAGACGGTGCTGAGGCTGCTGGCAGAACTGGATCAGGAGAGGAGGAGAACCGCCAGCAGTGCAGCAGCTCTGGACTCACTCAGACTGGTACTGAAACACGTCCAGACTCTCCTCACTTTGTCTGCAGTTCACCTCCAAACATCTGCATCTCTCACCTGGTCTCATGTTCAACCAGTTGTGGTGTTGTGTCCTGCAGGAGATGGACGGCCTGGCGGCGGGAAGGCGGAGTGCTGAGGTGGAGATGCAGACTCTCTCCGAGAGGCTGGAGGCTGGTAGGAGGGTGATCGAGGCCTCCAGACGAGAGTCTTCGTGTCTGCAGAAACAGCTGGAGGAGCTGGAGAGAAAGGCCAAAGCGGCCGAGAGGAAACTCCAGATGTTTCTGGAAAAGGTGTCTGGCCTCCTGCAGGCGAGGGCCGAGGACGTCATCCCGCCCACAGAGAGGTGCGTCTTACAGGAGCTGGGCAACCTTTGCAACAAGGTGAGACATCTGAGACGACTTTGGTCGTGAACACAGGAACACAGACTCCCAGAAACACCTGAGTTTTAAATAAGTTCATGAGGAGACCGGTTGGAGTCTTTTATTATGATCACAACACAGTGAAGATGTTCTTTAACCCCGAAATGACGACACAGCCATTTGACAGGCTATTTTAGAATTTTTTTCTTTCATGTTTATTATATTTACGGGGATTTTGTTTTATAAAAACATATTTATCAATGTAGTGTTTGGCAATAAAAGGCAAAAAGTGATGTCTGACTTCTGGTTCTTTGAATAAACTACTTTAAAAGTGTATTTGAGTTATTTTTACATGTTTATTAGAATAATATGAAAATGTCCTGGAAGATCAGTTATAAATGTAAAATTCATAATATCACAATTAAAATGGTCTGATTGAAGTAAAAGTTATCAGCGAGATGCACATCAGTGGAGCTAGTTTTACTTTTAGTTTTTTTGTTCCGATTTAACTGAAAACTTTTATTTGACTTTATGTTGAAATATTTCAAACATGTCAGATTAACAGATGTGTTTCAGTGTGTGTGTAACTCTGAATGTGCTCTGTGTCTTTGCAGACGGTGTCAGATCTGGAGACGAGGCTGCGCTGTGTCTCCGAGGAGCTCGGGGAACAGTCGGAGCTCCAGCGCAGCACGCAGCAGAGGGCGAAGCTGGCAGAGCAGCAGGTGCAGGACCTGAGAGAGAGGCTGCAGGCTGCAGACGTGGAGCTGCAGGCTGCAGATGTGCAGCGTGACGGGCTGCGACGCAGCAAACTGCATGTGAGTGACGCCGAGGTCAGTCCATTAATCAGTTCAGGGACATGTACCAATGATGGCTCCCTGTGTCCGAGCAGTACGAGGAGTTCCTGGATCAGCTGACGGAGACGATGAAGGTCGACAGCATCGCCGCTGATCTGGACTTCGACATGAAGCTGAAACTCATCCTGACACGAACCCAGCAACTGATCAGACAAGAGGGAGCTTCTCTGGTGGAGAGTAAAGGTCTGACGTACACCTTGCAGAGGAAGGTAGCTTACTGCTGACACCACGGACTGCTTATGCGCAGGTTTATATTTCCGGCGATGCTCCTCTAATTAAAACACTCGCATGTCCGACAGCTGAAGACTCAGAAGGAGCAGCTGGAGAGCAAAGAGCTGCACGTCCAGCTGCTGAGGAGGAAGTTATCGGAGGTGGAGGAGGAGAGGAGGAGCCGCTCTGCGCTGGCCGCGGAGCGAGATGACGCGCTTCAGGAGGTCCGGAGGCTGCAGAGGAAGATGGAGCGTCTCCACGGCGACCTGAAGAGCAGCAGGATGTCCAACACGGAGCTGAAGGAGCAGCTCGGACACAGCAGTGAGCTGAAGGTAGAGGGGAGGCGGGTTCAGACCCCTGGTCACTGCAGAGGCCTCTCCACCTCCTGATAGGGGAAGGTGGGGGGTTCATTCTTTCATTCTTCCCAAAAATAAACGTCTAAACGTGTTTAAAGTGTTTGAGAGCATTAAATCCACCATAAATAAAGTTCCACTGAACACCAACACCTGCTCTGGTGTCTCTGCTGTGTCTGACACGACAAGCTGAGAGTGACGGAGCAGCAGAAGAAGAAAATGGAACAGCTGGAGGACAAGATGGAGCAGCTGGAGGAGAGGAAGACGACGGTGGAGAGGAATCTGAGCACCGTGACCTCCGACCTTCAGAGCCGAGAGAGGAAGAGCAGAGAGGACGAACAGCAACTCGGCAGCCTGAGAGAGAGTCTGGATCTGCTGTCGGAGAGACACAGAGAGGTCAGAGGTCAGGGGAGGACCGAGAGGTGAGGGGAGGACGGGAGAAGGACATGAGAGGACAGAGGAGTAGGCACAGAGAGGTCAGGGGAGGACAAGGGAGGTCAAGGGAGGTCAGGGGAGGACAGGGAAGGTCATGGGATGAAGGGGGACATCACAGGACGGGGGAGGTTGAATTTGACCGTTAACCTTTAGCACTTCCATCTCGTTGCTCAGCTGGTGGACTTCAGGACGTCGGTGTCTCACATGTTCGGCCTGGACACTGCAGCTTCATCTCTTCCAGACAGTGAAATCATCGACTTACTGGAGACGCTCCTTCACACTCATCATCACCATCACCTTCATCACCACGGTAACACGGCCGGGCACTGCCCTGCTCAACGTCCGCTGGAGATCCAGGACTGTCCTGACGGCGCCACCTGCAGGGAGGAGGCCGTCTCCCTTCATCAGACTTAGATTCATTCCTTTTAAATAGAGATGACGGAGCTGCATGTCTCTGCTCTGTGATTTTCATCTCCACCAACAGTTCTTGTCTTGTATCTCTATGCTGTCCTTTTCTCTTTCTGCTCTCCTCTCACCCCAACTGGTCGAGGCAGATGGCCGCCCACTTCTGAGCCTGGTTCTGTCAGAGGTTTCTTCCTGTTAAGACGGAGTTCTTCCTTCCCTCTGTTGGAGATTTTTCTCCCTTAAAAGAGGAGTTTTTTCCCCTCCTGGCTTATGTGGGAATTGTTGAATTGTTGGGTTTCTCCGTTTCATGTTGTAAAGTTCTGCTGTGAGGACTTTAATGTGTTAAGTGCCATGAAATGACCCGTGTTGTGATTTGGCGCGATATAAATAAAACTGAATTGAATTGAATGACTAAATATCTTCAGAAAACATGTTAAAGTAAATAATAAACACAAATAAACAGACTGATGTCAGATTGAGGATTTGGCATTCATTGATCTTGATGTTGTAGCTATACATACAGTTCTCATATTACCTCTGTGTTATATACACGTGTTACATAATCCTGTTACTGAACCCACTCATACAAAATATACAGAACCTCTATATAATATCCATCTCCATTCATCTGTTTAAAAAATAAAGAGCATGATGACTGAAGGTTAAACTCTCCACTCAGATATTAAAAGAATTATAAACGGAGCACGGACACAATGGAGGATGCAGGGAACCAGGACCAGAACCGCATGCTCGAACACAGGTACAAAAATAATGTCAGGTGTATGAAACGGGTTATATTTTAAGTTTGGTGCCGTCTCTTCTTTCTTCTGTTTGTTCACCGAGTGACGTGGTTGGATCCTACACACACACAAACAGATGGACGGCTGTCTCTGCAGGACAAATGGATGAGTCAGCATCCAGGTGGAGACGCCCGTCCTCGCCACGCGGCTACACTGGCGGCGGCCCGTTGGCATAGCTCAGCATCAGGTAGAAGGAGTGGGCGAAGTTGTTGGACTGGGCGCAGTAGTCCTCCTCCGACATGGGCAGCAGGAAGGCGAGCACCAGCAGCAGGAGGAGGAGTAGCTGGAGGGGCAGCGCCATCCAGAGGACGCGCCGCAGGAACGAGGACCTCCGAACCGACGCCGTCTCCAGGTCAGAAGGGGAGGAAGCGGATCCAGCGGCGCTGCGAGACCTGCTCACACACACACATGCATGCAGTCACACCGCAGCACAGACGGGGGGGGGTGTCAGCCAATCACATCGCTCGATACACACATGCAGAACTCCTGGCTGATCTGATCTGACCTGTGACATCACAACAACAATAACTCTGATCTGTGACATCACAACAATAAACCTGATCTGATCTGTGACATCACAACAACCCTGTTCTACAATAAATCTGATACGTGACATCACAACAACACTTCGACAATAAATCTGATCTGTGACATCATAACAACCTTGTTCTATAATAAATCTGATCTGATCTATGACTTGTTCTACAATAAATCTGATCTGATCTGATCTCCTGCCTATTTTCAATCCAAATAAGGTCTCAGTCCAGAGAGGTGGGAGGCGGTGCTTCGTGTCAGATCCATGCTGCAGTTCAACAGATGGATCGACATGCTGACTGACACAGACAGAAGAGGATCCTGCACACACATGTAACACGTCAGCTTTGCATTCCTCTGTAGAAGGTGTTATTAGGGGAAGACATGCTGCAGTAACCGACTCTGACGGTCTGTGTCCGGTCGAAGAATGCAAAGCATGTCGAGGCAGCAGAGAAACTTCAGCTTGTTTCATGAAGTGGTGGGAGGATCAGTAAGTTCAGAGACGGGACTTGTTCCACTTACTCATTAGATTCACAACTATCGTTTGTGCACAACAGCAGCAGTCTCTGAACTAATTGAGCCTCGTAGGCCAATTCAGGATTAGAGGTAGTTTGATTGATCGATTGATTGATTCCACTTTTTAACATGTGATGTTGAATATGGAGCTGGAGCCGACGTTAGCATAAAGACTGGGAGGAGAATAAGTAATGTTAATTAGCAGATTTAAAGTCGTCGTACAGAGTCGCGGTCGGTTCAAACGTATCTACTCTGAATAAACTGATTGATGTGATGCAGGAACACCTAAACACTCTTTCCAGGAGTGACCCTTCAACTACACGGATGGAGACCTGAGAGGAGTCACAGATGACAGACTGAGAGGGGGGTCGGGGGTCAGGGGGGTGGTGGTGGTGGTGGAGGTGGACGGTCTGACAGCAGCAGAAGAAGAAATGTCACAGAGAGAGAAGAGTGTGCAGCCTTTGCATTGTTCATTGCAGACATTTACTGGCTCGCAGGTTGAGAGAGAAGGTGTGTGTGTGTGCGTGCGTGTGTGCGCGCGTGTTAGATGTGTGTTAAAACATCAGCCCTCTGGTTAGCAACATTAACAAGCCGAGGCGGAGGAGAGAGCGTCCTGTCTGGTCGGGAGGAGGGGGGGCTCTCCTACTTACACACAGCGTCTAGACTTACAGAAGATAATGGAAGTCACGATCATGAGCTCCAACAATTTAAAACCCTTTAAATAAATAGATGTTGGACCGGGTCTCCAGGTGCATCATGGGATGATGAGTTCCATTATCTTCCGGTGGGTGCTAGAAACCAACAGAACGGTACCTGTGGCGTGGACTGCTCTCACAGGGTCCGGGCTGTGACTCACTACATTTGCCCCGTTGCTGTTTGCAATGAACAGGGGGGAGGGGGGGTTTGGGGTGAAAGAAAGAAAGTATGTTTCAGTCCAGGCAAATCAAGACAAAGCTATCGATGAAAATGAATAAAAAATAATGAAAAGAAGAGCAGCAACAGAACTGTACGTGAAGAGGAACCTGTGCTTTTCAAAGTGTGCTTTTACTTTGAAGGGGTGCAGCGTGTCAAACTACACACGGTGATGCATGACACTCAGTGACACTCAGTAACACACACAGTCGAAGCAGCGACATGCTTATTTGGACTGGAGAGAAAACGCTGCGTCATGCTACATCACTAAACTTGTTAAGGTATCTTCCTGACAGGAAGTCTACCAGGTTAAAAACTAGAGAAGAAGAAAGTTGTCTGAGAGACAAACTGTCTGCCGAGAACAGGAAGGAGGAAGTAAAAAGACGTGAATGAAGAGAACCGGGTGGGGAAATGTGGGTGAAGCGGGGTGGAGGGTAGAGAGGTGGGAGGAGAGGTCTGAGGATGACGAGGGTGGATCTGGCCTTCGGCAGGGCGTTCAGGGACTCCTGTTACTGTCTGTTACTGACTGCCCTCGCAGAGCGACGCGTGCACGGAGCGTTCAACGTTACCGATCGCCGGCGGCTCGGCGTGCTCCTCCCAGAAACCGGACTGAGGGAACCGGACGTGTCGAGGTCATCGGCCGATGACCAGGAGGACAGGTCCTGAGGATGGACACAGAGAGGACATGTCAGTGAGAGGGGACGTCAGGCAGCAGGGGGAAAACAAGTGGTCTGCGGTCAAACATGTAGCCGTCTGGTAGAGATACATGGCCCCTTTTTATTTTATTATAAAGAACATAAATTTCTATAATTTCCCTTTGGAAAATAAAATAATGCAAAACGCTGCATCTCACCAATAACTATATCTATAACACCCTCTATAATAATACCTATAATAACATGAATAACTATACCTTTAATACCATCTATTATAATAGTTATAATAACATTAATAACTATACCTATAATACCATCTATAATAATACCTATAATAACATCTATAATAATACTTATAATAACATTAATAACTATACCTATAATACCATTTATAATAATACCTATAATAACATCTATAATAATACCTATAATAACATCTTTAATAATACGTATAATAACATTAATAACTATACCTATAATACCATCTATAATAATACCTATAATAACATTAATAACTATACCTATAATACCATCTATAACAAAACCTATAATAACATCTATAATAATACTTATAATAACATTAATAACTATACCTATAATACCATCTATAACAATACCTATAATAACATCTATAATAATACCTATAATAATACTTATAATAACATTAATAACTATACCTACAATACCATCTATAACAATACCTATAATAACATCTATAATAATACTTATAATAACATTAATAACTATACCTATAATACAATCTATAACAATACCTATAATAACATCTATAATAATACCTATAATAACATTAATAACTATACCTATAATACCATCTGTAACAATACCTATAATAACATCTATAATAATACTTATAATAACATTAATAACTATACCTATTATACCATCTATAACAATACCTATAATAACATCTATAATAATACTTATAATAACATTAATAACTATACCTACAATAGCATCTATAACAATACCTATAATATCTATAATAATACTTATAATAACATTAATAACTATACCTATAATACCATCTATAACAATGCCTATAATAACATTTATAATAACACCTATAATAACATCTATATTAATACCTATAATAACATTAATAACTATACCTATAATACCATCTATAATTATATCTATAATAACATTAATAAAACCTATAATAATATTTATAATAATTCCTATGATAATTTCCATTATTGTACCTATATAATGTAAACATGGTGTTTTGATTTAATTAAACTGAAATCAGAAATATACACAAAGTGAGAAAATATGACTAAATTACAAATAATAAAAAAAACGTGCACTAATGAACTAATAACTACCTGCTGGCTGCTGGTGATGTCCAGGATCTTGGCGAGCTCCCTCAGGTCCCGGGTCACCTCCTTCAGCAGCAGCTTGAGGCGGTTCCCGATGACGTGGACCTTCTCTTTGGCCTCCAGGCAGTCGCTGCCCTGAGAGTTGACCAGCAGCTGCAGAGACATGTCCTGCAGCGACGCCACCTTCAGCTGGGAGTCCAGTAGCTCCTGGCGGATTTTCTGTGCGAAAATCAACACGTGAGTCCGAAGCAGAAGAAGAACCGGACCCGTTTACATCAGAGTTCACCCTCACCGTGTTTACGTTCATTTAAATCTGAGGAAGGAACTTTTTTTTTTTTTTTTACAGTTTACGTTGGGACAGGACGAAGTAAAAGACAAGCAAGAGTACGATGTCATGGCTCGGTACCGTGAGTGTTTTATGGTGCTCGTGGAGGGTGTCGCTGTCCTGGATCGGGTCGATGGGAACCACCTCGTTCCTCCGGCGGTCGATGTTTTCCAACCAAAGCAGCAGGCCGTGGCTCATCTCGTGGAACTCCTGCGGACCAGAGGAACGTCAGGGATGTAGAGATGCAGCTGTGTGTGTGTGTGTGTGTGTGTGTGTGTGTGTGTGTGTCATCATACAGAACCCGAGCCGCTCCCACCTGACACTGCATGAGAGCCTCCTGCAGTGACGACCTCCACTCCTCCAGCGAGCTGCCCAGCTTGTCCCAGCGGTTGTTCATGTCCTTCAGTTTCACCTGCAGCTGCCGCGACTCGTCCAAGTCCGTCTGCAGGAACTCGGCGCTGCACAGGTTCACGGAGAGCACGATGGCTTTACGCTTGTCGTACGCCTTCTGCAGCTCCTGGAGACAAACGGAACGGCTCAGAGATGACACAACAACACAAGGAAACCATACGACGATGACGCACAGCTGAGCTTTTTTAAAACCCTTTGCAGATTCATTTAAACTATTTAAAGAGGAAACTGATGTGCGGTAAATCTGAACGAGTTATTACACAAAAACCAGTAATACTTTGAGTTTTTTGATGCGCTGCTCGATGGTCTGGATGTCCGTGCTCAGGTCCAGTCTCCGCTGCTGCTCCAGCTCCTCCTCCGTCTCTCCGAGCCACGCCCACACGTTGTTCAGGTCCGAGTTGAGCTGCTGCCACTGCTGCTGGTTCTGCTTGGTGCGCATCTCCTTGCTGAGGTCCTGAGCCTGCAGGAGCTCCCAGCGCTCGATCACTCCTGCAAACACCAAAAGGGCAGCGTGAGCTGCGTCCAGCCGAAGGCGCCCAGAGGTGCCAGCTGGTTCCAGGAAGGGGAGCTCACCTGACGTCTGGGACTCGGAGCTGCTGGGATCGGCCAGTCCAGACACCGTGTCCTCTTCCTCCTTCAGCTCGACGCCCATCCTCTTCACCGTGTCGATGCTGCCACGGCACTCACCCAGCAGCCGCATCTGAGAGCACAAATACGGACATTCGGTGCGTCGCAGGAGAGGAGAAGCGCAAACACACTTCCTGCTTTCAGACTTAACACCTACGTATCCCATGTAGGAGGCGTCCATCTCGGCGCTGGTCGGCGTGCGGCTGCGGCCGCCGTCTGTCTGCTGCAGCTGGAAGCGGCCGCCGTCCAGCGGGTGGATGTCCGCCGAGGCCGCCTCCCCTGTTGACACGACAGCAGCTGGTCACGCGCGCAGATTCAAACATTCACGCACAGACGGAGAAAACACACCGTGTGCAGAGCGAACAGCGAGAGGAAGGAGAGTGCAGGTTGGTCGGGTCTCTGAGAACGAATCTGCAGTCCCCCCCCCCCCTCCGAGACTCGCCGTGATCAAACAACACATGCTCCTCTAAAACACAAAGTGCACAGAAAGAAACCCAAAGAGGTTAGCTGCACAGCACACCGCCAGTCAAACCAAAAGGAGGGAAGCAGGTTAGAAGGAGGGGCGAGGCTCGGTTCCATCTCCGTCTGCTGGTTTAGAGCAGTGAGGACGGAGGAATGGAACCGGTCCTGTCCCCCGGTGTTAGGAAGTGTGGTGCCCACAGGGGAAATCAACACAAAAGCCGGTGAGTGAGCTATCAGTGCAGCCGCTGGCGTCTGCAGGTGCCTACCGGTGGAGGACCTCAGAGTTTGTTCTGTTAGTCTAACAAAGGCCTCGGGGCTCTCAGGGATCACTACATCTGCAAGAAACATCGTACAGTAGAAAGATTCAGCAGCCAGTCAAAACAAGCTGCTGGCTTTAAGCTGCAGCAGCGTCATCCCACTCTCCTCCTCAATCTCTCAGAGGTCAAACTGAACATTTATTCAAGATTACAACTGTTAGAAATGTTTATCAAGAGCATCTTTAACCCCGTGTGCGTAGAAACTGACCCGACAGGCCGGAGGCGGGCCGCTGCAGGAAGTCTCCCTCCTCGCTCTGCTGCTCTCGGAGCGCCCGGCTGGCGCTCTCCAGCCCGCGGCTCAGGTCGTAGTCGTGGTCCCACTCCAGGGGGATGGAGTCCACGCTGGCGGGCGTGTCCCTACCCGAGCGCTCGGTGCGAAGCTGCGCCGCCAGCGAGGCGGAGCGGCCGGAGGAGGGCAGCGGGGACAGGAAGCCCTCGCCCAGCCGCTCGCTCCATGGCAGGCTGGACAGGTCGCCGGGCTCGTCCAGCTCCAGCTCGCGGTCTGAGAAGGAAACCTCGGTGTCGTCGTCCGTAAGCTGCAGGTGAACGAGAGGTCGGGAAGTACACTCGAAATAAACTTTAAAATACAGAAGTCAGTGCTGAAAACAAGAGACGATGAATAAATAAAAGAATAAAATCGGTCTTACAGGAAGGCGGATGAGCTTCTTGTAGTAGCGCTCCACCCGACCGAACACCTCCTGACAGTAGCGCTGCAGCTCCTCCAGCTCCTCCTCGATGACCGCAGCATCCAGAGGCTCGTTCTTCTCGATCAGCGCCTCCCCCTGGTGGAAGATGTGCTCGATCTTCGCCGTCGTCAGGGAGATCTCCTGCTGGAACGACTGCGGCACAGAGGGAGGAAGGAGGAGGAGGAAGGAGGACATTTACAGATGAGAACTTCAGTGCAGCTTCAAATATCTGCACATTGGAGAGTTTCTAAAAGATCCAAATCTACATAAACAGTATGAAATCGGGACCGTGACGGAGTGGGCGGAGCTTCTAATGTACCCTGAGCTGTTTGATCTTAGCTTGGATGTCGCACTCAGAGAAGTGCTCGATGTTGGTGAGCTGCAGGTCCATCTCCGTGAGCCACACCAGGATGCCGTCTCTGGCCGTCTCGAACTCTTCTCTCTGACTGATGAAGTGCTGCAGACAAGAAGCAGAGGTTGATAGCGTAAACGCTCGGGAAGCGTCGTAGCCTCATCAGTCACCGAATTAAAAAGATAACAGCGAGGGGGTGTCGTTGTTGCACCTTGAGCCTGCGGAGGATGGACGCTACCCTCTTCTGCAGGTTGTCCCAGCGCTGGTTGGCGTCGTGAGCCATCTCCCGCAGACGGCAGGACGAGTCGGTGCGGTTCTCTCGGGCCAGACGGCGGTACTGCTTGTTGATCAACTCCAGCTGGGTCAGGCTCTCGTGGACCTGTCTCTGGAAGGCCTGCAGACACAGAACCAACACATAATCTTCAGAAAAGACGTCAAAATAGGAGTCAAGTTACGCTGTGATTTCACTGAAATGTTTGAGAAAATCTGCCACAAAATGAAACATTTCTATGTAATTTTGTGGAGATTTAAGGGAGTTTTTTTTTTTGCTGTAAAATCGCAAATCAAGGAAAAACAATGTGTTTCTTTTAAGCGCTACCTGATAGAGTAATATGTGCCAACTTCCTGTGATAATAATATAAAAATAAGAGCTTTACATACTTTTTAAATCACATCCATTCAACACTAAAACAAAGTTCAGTCTCTTACAGCTGGAAATGTGGGGAAAACTCATTTAACACATTCCTCAATCCCATCATAAGACCACATTTCCCACAAACCCCGTCACTTCCTGTTATTCTGGTCAGTTTTGTTTTGAATACTTTTAGCAGAGCTTCTGTTTCTGCAATTTTGCAAAATTGCAGGAAGTTCCTGCAAATATTTCACAGATGGTGGTTTCCTGGAGTGACTGTCTCTAATACCTCAAACTTCTTGAGTTCCTCCTTGGCTACGGTGTACAAGACTCCTGAGGAGTTGGGCAGAGCTGCAGTCTTCTCTGAAGTGGCCAGCCACTCCTCAAAATGTGCAAAATCATCCAGGAACTTCTGCCACAACCGCCACGTCTCCTCGATCCTACCAGGCGGAGATATCAATATCAAAAACATGTAACGGAAACGGAAGAAGAAGCTGCCGTCCAAGCTGTCTGCGTCTTACTTCAGTCTCCTCTCCATGGACAAGGCACAGATGCTCCTCCAGCGGCGGTCCAGGCTGCGAGTCGCCTGCTGGATGGAGTCGCACTCCGTGTCGGTGGCGCAGGCGTCGCAGTCGTGCAGCAGCACCTCGCACAGGTTCAGCACGGACGCCACGCCGGTGCTGTGCTTCTCGATGTCCCGCTGGAGCTCCTGATGGGGAGGAAGAAGAGGAGGAGGAGGAGGAGCAGGAGGGAGTATAAGAGCTCATTTTTCCATCAAAGGACTGCGAAAATAAAACACACGACATTTGAACAGGATCTTTGCGGACACCTGAAGCTCTGCGAAATCTCTGCAGACAGCAAATAAAAAGCTGAAACTCATTTCTATGTGAACCAGTGAAACAAACGTTGCTATAAAAGAATCTATACTGCAGCGCTGCAGATATTCAAAACTCGACGGAGTCACCTGCTGCAGGTCGAGCTTCCTCTGGATCTCCTGGAAGTCACAGGAGTCGTACGCGATGGGTTTGGACAGCTCGGCCTCGATGTGTGCGAGCCAGGCGCGCAGGATACTCATGTTTTTATCCAGCTGCTGCACGGCCACCAGAGTCTCTCTCAGCTTCTTCACCCTGGAAACAACACGTTTCGGGAGAATTACAGCAGACGTCCTCCTGCGGCAGAACAAAGCTGGCGCCCGGGGGCGAACACGTTCTCCTCACCTGGCTCCGATCAGGTCCAGCAGGTGCTGCCAGCGGTCGCTCACTTTGTTCAGCTTCTGTTCGATCTCGCTAGCCTTGCTCTGATGGCTGGCTCGGGCCAGACGCTCTCCCAGCTGATGCAGCTGCAGCTTGTTCTCCTCGGCGACGGAGATCTCCTCCTGGTAGTCCTGAGACACCAGACAAGAGAAAGAAGGTTTAACAACGGAGCAGCTCGGTGCTAACAGAAGCTAAACGCATCGACTTCCTGTTTACCTTGCGCAGTTTCTCGATCATCTCCTCGATGCTGATGTCGCCGTTCTGCGACACCTTGCTCTCCATGTTGGTGAGCCACTCGCAGAGCTCCTTGTACTTCTCATTGAACACGGTCCACTCGTTCAGCTTCTCCCCGACCTGCTGCCGGCGCAGCGACAGCTACAGAGCGACACACACACAGCGAGCTGCATGTCAGACCATCGATAACGCTGATGCAAAACTTCAGTAAATACATCTGAGAAAGAAAGCAGCGCTGCAGACATCGCTGCACCAGGCAACCTGCGTGTTTCCTGTAATGTGTGTTTCATCTCACACAGGATGCAACTGGGGGTTTCAGATGTTCTGTCTGACTCTGATGAGGTTAAATCTGCATGCTAACTCACCATTTCATGTTCATTCCATAGCACCTCACACTTTTTTTCCATTCATCCCGAACTGTATTTATTTATTTTCATTTTATTTAAAAGAAAATGTTTTTAGTGTGTGTATTTATTCATTGCTCTAATTTTTTTTTCTAAAATATATTTGTTTTAATCTATCTTATTTCTTATATCTTATACGCATCTTATAAGTTTTTCATATAGTGTGCACCCTTTTGTTTTTCTATGCTACTGTGACCAACCAAATTTCCCCACTGTGGGATTAATAAAGTCTAAATCTAAATCACCTAATCTAACTCTGACAAATAAACAGAATAATAAACTAAAATCAAATCTGCAGTATGTTAACACTCAGTCTGAAACTGCACAAGGGGCTGCTGTTTGATCCAGATGTGCATCAGTCAGGATGTGGGTTTAAAGTGACGTCTGTGAACGAGCCACTGTTCAGTTTAAATGATCCTGCAGTCGCTCATCAGATACGCAGCACACAGTAGTCAGACAGTCGGACGTGTGGAGGTTCTGAGGGGTGTACTGTACTGCACTCTACCGGTCCGTACCTGGTGGCAGATCTCGTCCCACTGCCGGTGCAGCAGCTCGATGCGCTCCTGCAGGACAGACAGGTCCTCGGCGCTGATGTAGCAGGACAGAGACTCTCTGAGGACGGTGAGGTGGGCCAGGTCTCCGGTCCAGCCGTTGAACGTGTTCTCCAGGTCCTGGGTCCCGAAAGAAGAGCAGCGGTATTTAACAGATAAAAGCTCATTTTAAAGTCCATTGTTCATTTCGAGTGACGTTTCAGTCACCTTGCAGCGCATCTGCTCGGCCTGCAGGTCCTCGTGGTGATCAGGAAGAGGCTGAGACAGCTGACGCTTGAAGGCTCGCAGTTTCTCCAGCGATGCGGCGATGCCTCTTTCACACCTCTCCCAGTCCTGAACGCAACACACGGAGGAGACTCAGACATCAGCTGCAGTAACATTATAAAAATGTTTCTTCTTGAAGCACTTTGTTGGACTTTCCTCACTCAAACCACAAGTTAAGAAAATTTGTAAAAAAAAAGAAAAGAGTTCCCCTCAGAGTCTCCTGAGACTCCAGTTTCTTTTTTTCTTTTTTTATAATAATAAACTTTGTTATAAATGCAGCTTAAAGAGCTTTGTGTCACATAAAAAAACAGATATAAAAGAACAAAAAAAAAGTTTTTAAGATGCAAGTTAAAAATAAAGTTGAAAGATAAATGAAATGCGGAAGAACAAATAAAATGAAACATCAGAGAGCTTCAGTAAAGAGCTGTTTGAAACCTTCTTTTAACAGTTTTACCTTCAGCAGGGTGGCGAGCTGTTTCTTGTGCTCCTCCAGGCAGCTGCTGGCGTGTTTCCATCTCTCCTGGATGTCGGTGAGCTCTGCCTGCAGCGCCGCCTCCGCCCGGCTGTCGGCCGACAGCAGCAGCTGCCTGCCGGCCTCCACCGTCAGGATGTAGCTGCCCTGCTGTCGCTGCAGCACCTTCTCCTTCAGCTGCGACAAAAGAGAGCTCACCGTCAGACGTGCCTCCCGACGTTCCGCTCTACCTGCCGCACCTCTACGCTGCACTCACCTGCACGGCGTCCAGCATGCAGCGCGCCTGCTGCAGCGGCACCGTGTTCCCCGGCTGCAGCGCCTCGGCGGGGTGCGCCGCCTCCGACAGCCACTTGCGCAGCTTGTCCACCATCTCCCTGTAGCGCTGCCACTGCCGGATCAGGCCGTCGATGATGCCCCGCCGCTGCTGCGCCCGCCGCACCACGCCCTGCCACTGGTTACTGAGCAGAGTCAGCTTCAGGTTGAACTCGTTCCTGCGGCAGACGTAGGGTATGAACAGGCGTGCGATGGAGGTTAAACACATAGAGCGGCGGACCTATCGGAGGGGTTGTACCTGTCGTCCACCTGACCCTGCTCCAGCATCTTCTGTCCGTCCCCGATGATGGAGTGGAGGATCTGCTGCCGGCTGAACATCTCCGCCTGGAACAGCTGGGAGATTAAAACATTCATCGTTAATAAAAAAAGAATCGCAGCAGCTGATTCGGGACGTTTCAGCGGATGTGGGACTCGGACCTCGTGGCCTTTCTGCTGCTCCATCAGACTCTGGTAGTTCCCGGATATTTCCACAGCCAGGTTCTCCTCCGTTTGGACCAGGAACTCCATCCAGGTCTCGCACTTCTCCAGGAAGGTCTGCTGCTGCAGCAGGAAGGACTGCAGCTTGCTGCAACGGAGCAAACAACACGTGTGAATGTCGTGTCTCCAATGGTTTACTTTCACAACCAGATTCAGAACCTTTGAAGCCACGTCTGTCTCTAAGCGTACCTGAACCGCTCCGTGGTCTGTGCCGAGGCCGTGGACCAGCTCCGGTTCAGGTTCTGCATGCGTTTGATCTCCAAGTCGTTGAGAGGGAGCCGGTATCCGAGCTCGTTGAGACGCTCCAACTCCGGCGCCATGCTGCTGAACCTCAGCATGAGGCGCTGCGACAGATCCACAACAGCACCGTTCTGATTAGACCTCACGGCGCAACAGAACAACGATCCAACAGAAAAATAGAGCCAGAACCAACCTTCAGCTCCTCCATGCAGTCCTGGATGACGCTCAGGTCGGTGGACCTGTTTGGATCCTGGACCTTCAGAGCCTCCTCCGCCTCCACGATCCAGCCGCCCAGAGACTTCAGCTGCTGGTTGAAGGTCTCGTAGTCCTGAACGCCGGTCTGGCCCGAGGAAACAGAGGCTGTCAGCGCACAGCCAGAACCAATCATGCGACTACTTTAATGCAAAGGTCTGATATAAACCTGGAGGGTGGTGAGCTGCCGGGTCAGCGCCTGCTCCACGACACCGAGCCGCTGGCTGAGGGAGAGGTGGTCCGACTGGATGGCCGACGCCGAAGACGTGTCCACCTGCTGCTTCAGCTGCTCTCCGAGCTCCTGCAGGACCTGGAGGGAGGCCTGGACCGGAGCCTGGTATCGCAGCAGCTCCTGACAGAACCACCAGGAAGAGCCAGGATTATTTATTGTTCAGGAATCAACACAAAACACACAAACTGTTTGTTTAACTTGTATCAGAGGTTGTTTTTTTTATGAAGGCTTTCAAGTGAACGGTTGTTTTTCGGTGTCTCACGCTGCACTCCTGGATCCAGTCGGACACCTCCTCGTCCGCGATGTCTTTGCTGCAGCTGCTCTTCAGGAGCTGGTCGGCCTTCTCCTCCTGCAGCTGGATGCTGCTGTAGCTCTGCTCGTACAGCTCCTTGTAGCGCTGCCACAGCTGGAGCAGAGCCTTGCTGCTCCGGAGACGCTCGGCGATCTCCTCCAGGAGACCCGTCCACCTGACGCAGAGCAGTAAAAGAATATTACAGTTAACGTTTAAATACTTTGAGGAAAAATGAAGATCTAAAGGTGTGCAAGGTCACCTCGCGTTCACGTCCTTCAGGGCGTTGTTGAGGGAGTCGGACACCGACGGGTGACACTCCCTCAGCAGCTGGTGGGTGACGGCACCAAACTTCCTCAGACTGCTCTCCTGTTTCTCCAGCTCCTCCTGCAAATCCTTCACACACATAGACACACACAGTTCACAGTACAATCGATATAACATCACTCCTGATGGTGAATAAATCCTCCTCCCGTACCTGCAGACTGTGCACCTGCAGCTGCACCGCCTCCAGGGAGCCCGTGAGGAGGCGGAAGCGGGACACTGAGTACCGCCCCTCCATCAGGTAGCCGTTGATCTCCTCTGAGGCCCGTTTGTAGAGACTCCACTGATCCGACACGGAGGTGAGGCTGATCTTCAGCTGCCCGATCTGACGGAGAGGAAATCAGACAGTCAGTGTAAACGGGAACCAAAAAAACACATTAAAAACATGAAGTGTTAACAGAGCAGAAACTACCAGGTGGTCCAGGTTGGCCCAGGTGTGATTGACACCCTGGAGCGTCTCCATGACGATAGCGCAGGCCTCGTCGGTCTTGTTCTGAACGAGGGCACAGCCCTGCTCCTCCACTCTCTCCAGCTCTTTCTCCTTTTCGTTCACCAGCTCCTCGATTTCCTGAAAAAGTTTTCCCTCCATACATTAAAAACGGAGTCGCTGTGATGTTTAAATAAAACAGAAATAAAAGATAAACCCTCCCACCTGACAGTCTCTCAGAGCGTTCTGCACGGACGTTAAGTCCTCGATCCGGTGTTTCCTCTTCAGCCTCTCCTCCTGAGTCCCCATCCAGGACTTCAGCGCCTGAACGCTGCTCTCGTACTCCAGCCACATCTCCAGCAGGTTCTCCAGGAACTGCATCTACAGAACAAGCTGTCACCGCTCTGCGCTGCACTGATTAATGATTGCTCTGTGTCATGTGACAGGTTCTCCTCTCACCCGCCCGTTGATGCGGCCCTGCAGGATCTGCCAGCGGCGGTTCATCGCTCCCAGGCGCTCTGCGAAGTCGGTCTTATCGCTGCGTTTGCCCTCCACGTCCTGACCGCCGATCTGCAGCACCGACTGGTTGACGAAGTCCACAGTCAGCTGTTTGCAGCTCAGATCCACTCGGAAACCCTGAAGGGAGGAAACGACAGTCACAGAGTCACAGCTAGAATCAGAGATTACGTTATAGTCACAGACTGTATAGAAACGTGTTTGTAGCTTCCAGGTCTGAAAAATTAGTCCGATGCAGAAGTGCCTTAAGCTGCAATACCACCGAGTGCCACTAGAGGTCGGCTCCAAAAAGCCTCCGGCTCCATATACTCCCATTTAACTTCTCTCATCAAATACAAAGTCAATAAAAGAAAATAATCCCGTCATTAATTGGAAAATAAGCTTAGAAAAGATGTGTTTTTGGGGGGCGTGTATGTTTGATTGACAGCCCTGTGGTGCAGTCAGTTTACAACTATTGGTGGGTGGAAAGTAGTCAGGTTTCCAATCAGATCAGTCAGATCCACTGCTTGCTCCTCCCCCAGCTCGTCCAAATATGGTCACTTCCTGCTCCAAACTGCTCCGAACTAGCAAAATTGTGACGGACAGAATCTGAACTGGAGGCTTCATAACGTGACGTCACTGCTGGCCACGTGATTAAAAACCTACGTTATGGACGCCCACGTGTGCTTTTAAATAGTGTGAGCAAGAAAAATACCGTCTTGAAAATCCCCAAAATACAAATCTTTCACATCCAATACAATCATATGTTTGATAAATGACACCGACTGCGATGAACTACCTTGTACTTCTGTAGGTAGTCTTGGATCACATTCGACCCGACGGCGCTCTTCAGGTTCTCCTCGTCCTCCTCAATCACGTTCTCCATCAGAGCGATCCAGTTGAACAGCTCAGATATGGCATGACGGGAGGCCAGCTTCTCCATCTGGATCTGGGACACGGAGGAAGAGGAGGAGAGCGTCACAGACAGACTGTAATCCTATTTGTCCTGCAGCCGCTAAGCCTGCGTGTGACGCTACCTGGTGCAGCTTCTCCTGGACCACCGGGATGCGAGTGAGCAGCTCGGTCCACTGTGCATCGATGCGCGCCAGGTCCGAGCGCAGCACCACCGTGTCCACCTTCTTCAGCCGCAGCAGCTGGTTGCCCTCAGCAACCACGGAGCTCTTCAGGCTCGACTTTCCCTCCACCTCTTTAGAAAACTCCTGACAGAGACAGAAGAGTAAGTCGAAATTTAATCACAATTCTTTAGAAAAGACGCCGCAAAATTAAACATTTTTGAGCAAAGCAATCACAAAAAAGCAGCAAATTCCTGGAGGGCCTGAAAAAGAGAGAGGCACATGATGCATTCCCAGCATGCACCACTGTACACCTGTACAGCTACACTGTGGCTGCTCACTGCTCCTGAGTATGAATATTTCTGGAAACAGAGGGTTGATATCCCAGAAGGTTTTCCTCAAATATGGAGCTTAAAATAAGTCTAACTCCCAGAAACACACATTCCAGCAGCTAAATGTTAATAACTCTGTTAATCCAGAGTCTCTCATGTTTACAGCGATATTAGACAAAGCTAAAAAAAAACTGATCGTCTCACCAGGAAGGCTGACAGGTGGTCTCGGACCGTCTCCAGCTCCTGAGGCACCAACACAGCCTGCGTGTTCCAGAACTCGAGTCGCTCCAGAGCTGACTGCAGCCACTCTGTGATCTCTGCACACTCCCTCTGATACCTGCAGAGACAACAGAGGAGCAGTGAGGCCCTGCAGCCCTAAACGCCAGTGGCTCTGGTTCTTCTGGTGCCATGGTTCTGACCTGGTCCAGTGCTTGAGGATGGCCTCCAGCCGCTGCAGCTCCTTGTTGACCTTGGTCGTGTCGTTGAGCCAGTGTTCCCCCAGTAGGGTGAGCTGGTTCTCCAGTGCCGGGCAGCACACGGACAGCAGCAGGTGTTTGCCCTCCTCCAGAACCTGGTGCAGCTTGTGCTGGTGCTCTGTCAGTCGGCCCTTCAGACCCTTCATGCAAAAACGGAGGAGGAACGAGGTGAGAACATGCTGCAGCCGTGATGCTCCTCCAGGAACTCACGATGTTTTTATTCTCTAGCATCCGAGTTTGTCTCCTCATACCTGATACAGCGAAATCCTGTCCATGAGTCGGTCCTCCGTTTCCTCCACGAGGCCGACAGCAGGAATGCTTTCCTCTACAGCCTCCAGCTGTCGGTTCAGACTCTGATAATCAGCCACCAGACGGCACCAAATCTGTAAACACGAGATTTAAAATGAGTATTTTTAGTTTTCTTACTGTTCCAGGACAAATGCAACGGTTTTATTAACCAGTTTTTATCAGACTTTATTAGACTTTTTACTGATTAGATCTAAATCTCCACCAACAACAACCAGGAACACTAATTAAACACGTAACTACTGAAGCTAAAATGCAGGATATTAAAAAAGCAGTAATTTCAGTCTGTTGTTTGTGTAAAAGTGTAAAATACATAATTTGTCTTCCATTTCATAAATATCTTTTCCTTCTAGTTAGAAACATGTTGAATAATTAATTTCCTTCTAAATTACACGTTTTATTAGGAATAGAATGGAAACACTAATCTTGTAAAACATGTTGCTCCCATTTTAACAAGGGCGAAAAAAGGGAGAAAGTAAAATATCTTAAAAAGTTCAGTGTAAATAATACACATAAAAATGAATTACAATTACCCTGTTTAACCTTTAAAACCCTTTTTGACACATTTGTCCCATCTTGATGTAAAATAAAGATGTTTTCCGTTCACACGTCTTCCTGTTTAACCGGTGATCTCTGCCTCACCTCCAGGATGCCCTCCAGCTCCACTCCTTTGCTGTGCGCCTCCTTCAGGACGCTCTGAGCCTCGGCCAGCATCTCCTCCAGCGCGCAGCTCTCTTTGGGCAGCATGAGGCCGCTGATCTTCCTGAAGTACGTCTCCGTGAGGATCATGTGGGACTCCAGACCCTGGAAGAACTCCTGCAGAAACACACAGCGTTACAAGCGCTGGATTCTCACCCTGATGATGAGGATGACCCTTCATCCTCAGACTCACCTTATGTTTGTCCAAGTGGTGCTGGACTTCCTCCACAGAGCTGGCGATGACCCTCTGGTCGGCGGCCATCTTGTCCTTGGCGGTGTCCACCAGGTCGGTGAGGTCCTGCAGTGCGCGCTCGTACTGCTCCTTCAGAGCCATGTTCTGGTTCAGCCCGCTGCGCCGCGATCCCACCGTTATCACCAGCTCTTCGTACGAGTCCTGCAGAGAAAAAAAAAACCCTGTATGTTCTGGGTTTGAAATTCCTAAAAACTACAAAAAACCTCCTATAATACTTATAAAATAAAGAAACTTCGTCATCCCTGAACATCCAGGAGTTAAAAACCCACATCACTCGTCTCCGTTGGTTACCTGCAGCTTCAGCAGCTTGTTGGTGGCGATCTGGTCGGCCTGCAGAGCGGCTCCTCGGCTCTTCAGCTCCGAGATCCTCTGCTCGAAGTCTCTGAGGCTCTCCTCCGCGCTGCCGATCACCTGAGCGAGAGGACACACACACACACATGAATCACACTCTGTCACTTTATTTCTCTCTCTGTGTATGTGAGTGAATATTTAACCTGCGTCACCTCCAGCTGCTTGGCGGCCGGCCGCTCCATCGCTCCAGCGAGAGCCTGCAGGATCTGACACTTGGTCTCGATCAGAGCCGTCTGGAGCAGCTGCAGTTCAGTCTGTCAGACAGGAGATCAGTTAAACAACAGTTATATTAACGTGCGCTTCTCTGATGAAGAACACAGCTAAACCTGGTAGGTCGTGAGCTCGTGCGCTCTGCTCCTCATGTGGTCGCAGCGTTGTCCCAGAGCGCAGCCCAGCATCCCCAGTCTCTCCCTCAGACAGCCCAGGTTGTCCTCCAGCAGCGCCTGGTCCTCGTGTCTGAGCCCGGCCGACCCGGAGAGCAGCGCCTGGCTGAGCTTCACCTCCTCCGTCACGTTCCTCACGTCGTTCTCCAGAGTCTACAGAGAACAGCGGGCTCGTGAGGATCATCGGCTCGACCGGTTTCATATTTAAAACCTGCAGGGAGAACCCGGACCGTACCTCCTGCTTCTGCAGCTGAGTCTCCGTGTTCTCCGCCAGCAGCACCGAGCCCGAGAACACGTTGTTCTCCACCCCGTCCAGCCAGGAGGAGGTGGAGGACACAGCTGAGTAGAGCTGCTGTTCCATCTGCACTGTCTGAGTTTCACCACCACCGGGCTGCAGACACACAGGAGCCATGAGTGTTTAATAATAATTTGAATTAAATCTCATAATATGTCATATAATGTTGTTTTTACTTGTTATATTAAATGTGACCCGTTTGGTGAAATCGGGTCGCTTGACCGGTTTGGTCTTAAAATCTTAAAAATACATGAGTGTATCAATATCTTTTTTCATCAGATATCTTGATTACAACCAGACTGAGCGAGCTGAGCAGTTCAGTATTCCTATGTGCTGTATTTATTCAGTTTGAGAAACCATCTCCAGAAAGTACTAAAACGGACTAGAAAGCCTCTCTGTTGCTATGTCGTTGCTAAGGGTCGGACTACATTGCCCACATTACATAAGAGTCTGATTGTTTTTCAGTTGCTAGTCATAGCCCATGTGTTGCCATGGAAACAGAGATCGCACTACCAAAAAGTTGTATATTTTGAGAGCGAATTGCCCCACAATATGAATACATATTTTATTTAGCTGGTAACTTGTTGTATAATCACAGTATTGCACTCGAGGGTGCTTTAATGTTATTATTGGCACGACAGTGATGTGGAAACTTGTACGGAAAATGTATTAAAAGCCACAATTGATTCTGTTTTGAGACATTGTACCAGTAGGTAAGAGACCAGACGCTGTCCAGGGTCCTGAAAACAGATATGTTGAATTTTCTGCTGATAGCAACTAAGAAAGCTCTCATGAGAAAACAGGATGACAACAGAAAGTCCCACCATTGAGGACCGGGTTCATGTGATCCACCATATTCATATGATGGAGAACTAACTTTTGTTATTTGACACAGTGAACCACCAGATCCTTATTTCCTCCCTTCAGGACCTTGGTGTCTCAGGCTCTGTCTTTTCTCATCCTACCTCAACGACCGCACTTACCGGGTAACTTGGAGAGGATCGGTGTCTGAACCTTGTCCTCTCACTACTGGGGTCCCTCAAGGCTCCATCCTGGGTCCCCTCCTCTTCTCTCTGTACACCAACTCTCTCGACTCTGTCTTTCACTCGCATGGCTTTTCCTACCACAGATATGCTGATGACACCCAACTAATCCTCTCTTTTCCCCAATCTGAAACACAGGTAGCCGCACGAATCTCTGCTTGTCTGACTGACATTTCAGTGCATGTTCGCACACCACCTGAAAATTAAACCTCAACAAGACTGAACTGCTCTTCCTTCCAGGGAAAGGCTCTCCCACCCACAACATGACTATTACCTTTGACAACTCCGTGTTAGCCCCAACCCTGACTGCTAGGAACCTCGGTGTGACACTAGACAGTCAACTCTCTCTTACTGCCAACATTACTGCAACAACACGTTCTTGTAGATACATGCTGCACAACATCAGGAGAATACGTCCCCTTCTCACTCAGAAGGCAGAGCAGGTTCTGGTCCAGGCTCTGGTCCAGGCTCTGGTCCAAGCTCTGGTCATCTCACGCCTAGACTACTGCAACTCCCTCTTGGCAGGTCTACCTGTTAGCGCTATCTGACCAATGCAGCTCATCCAGAATGCCGCAGCTCGACTAGTCTTTAACCTCCCTAAATTCACTCACACTACTCCGCTCCCTTCACTAGTTACCAGTAGCTGCCCGCATCCATTTCAAAACATTGGTACTTGCGTACTGTGCTGCGAACAGATCGGGTCCAGTCTACATCCAGGACATGGTCAAACCCTACACCCCACCCCGTTCACTCTGCTCTGCATCTGCCAATCGGCTGGTCTTTCCCTCACTGCGAGCTAAACACTCTACAAAATCACGACTGTTTGCTGTCCTGGCTCCTAAATGGTGGAATGAGCTCCCCAATGACATCAGGACAGCAGAAACTCTGTACATCTTCCGCCGCAAACTAAAAACACACCTCTTCTGACTTTACCTTGAATAGGTAGCACTTTAGTAGCACTTAAAATGACACTTACTGATAGCACTTTGTAGTTTGGCTATCTTGAAGAAAACTGTACTTTCTTGATTCTTGTTGTTCTGGATCTGTGCCCTCATGGTTGAAATGCACTTATTGTAAGTCGCTTTGGATAAAAGCGTCAGCTAAATGAAATGTAATGTAATGTAACTAATTTTTGTTTTAAGACTTGAACAAGAAAAGTTTGAAAGCTGTTGGAAATCTTGGATTGATTATTTACGTCATCCAAAATGTTTCATTTAGCTACTCCTCTGTTGTTCATATTTTCTCTTTTACTTTTGTGTTAATTTCCTCTTCATTTTTTACATGTATTATTTACACAGTATGTACTTTTAAGTTATTATTATTATTATTTTCCCGTGTCACCCTTGTTAAAATGGAAACATCATGTAAACATGTTTTACAAGAAAATGTTTCAGTTCTGTTCCAAATACGAATTTACATTAAACAAAGAAAAAGAAAAGCCCCACCTGAGTGGTCATGTCCTCCACCATGAGTCTGAAGCTGTCGTACAGAGTCTTCAGGGACAACCTGTCCGCCTGCGTCTCTCCTTTGAACAGCGGACCGGTTGAGACACGAGACGCTCTGGAGAACACCTGGACAGAGAATCAGGATGAGACAGAGAATCAGGATGAGACAGACAAACAGGATGAGACGGACAAACAGGATGAGACAGAGAAACAGGATCAGACACAGAATCAGGATGAGATGGACAAACGGGATGAGACACCAGCAGTGTTTTCTGTGTGCGGTGCAGAATAAACCCACAGACACGTACCGGCTGCTTGTGGTCCTGCTCCAGCGTCTTCTGCAGCAGCTGCAGTTTGGTCCTGAGCTCCAACCTCAGACTCTCCCAGCGCTGCTTCATCTGCTCCCGGCCGGCTGCCGTCT
Source organism: Brachyistius frenatus (assembly GCF_029030835.1). Lineage (NCBI taxonomy): Eukaryota > Metazoa > Chordata > Actinopteri > Embiotocidae > Brachyistius > Brachyistius frenatus. The sequence goes on from NW_027210701.1 coordinate 1,090,863, forward strand.
CCCTCTCAGACAGAGCGGCGGCTGAGAACGGCTCGGCGGTGCTGCACGGGGACACGGACACGGAGCAGGTCATGTAGAACGAGTACAAACATGAACTGTGCAGACGTGTGGAGTCTGAGATACCTGGCGCTGCTGGGCGACGCCTGCTGGATGAGGATCTCCTCTCCTCTGCTGGCGACCGACTGAAGCAGCTTCTTCTGCTCGGCCAGCTGCTCCTCCAGCTCCTGCAGAAGACAACACACACCGGTGAGATTCTACCACGTTCTGCATGGAAACAGGGTCCAAAACAACAAACGCAACTTACCCTCTGTCTCTGCAGGCTGTCCTGGTGCTGCTGGGTCCGTGTGGTCCGGGCCTGGGCCAGCCAGTCCTGCACGCTGGGACTCTGAGAGAGGCTGGAGTCGGACTCGCTGTCCTCCTGCTCCTGAAGAGAACCCTACAGAACCAGAACAGGAGATAATGCTCTAATTCAGTCATTGGTGGGACAAAAAAAAAAGAAGCTTTCTTTCATCCTCAGAAAGGATTTGTTATCTTCGAAAAGCGTTTCATGATGAACCTCACCTGGATGTTCAACTGCTTCTCCTGCAGCATCCTCTGCAGCTCCAGCAGACCCCCCTTCAGTGTCAGCAGCTTCCGGGCCAGGTGCTCCGCCTCCTCCTTGGTGTCGGCCCGGCCCTCCAGCAGCAGGTTGTCGCTGCGCACTGACAGCTCGGACAGCGCCGCCGCCTTCTCCTCAATCTCCAGCAGCATGTTCTGTAGCAGCAGGAGCAGAGAGGCCAGCTCAAACATGGCGTCTCCCCGCCTACAGGAGATCCTCTACACGACGGACCCCCCCCGGTCTGGCTGAGCTCCCGGTGCCGGACGCTTTCCCTGGCGCTCAGGGAGCGCTCTCATCCTTTGCCTACCACTGCTGCCGCGCCTCCTGAGCGACATATTACCGCTAATCCTTCACACTCGGCGGTCTGCAGCACACATGCAGCTCTCCGGTGTTCGGAACCATTCTCAGTCCGGACCAGCTGTGAAAGCCCGTCGCTGAACGTTGCTCCGACATCTGAGGAGACATTTGTTTTCTAACAGTGCTGCAGTTGCTCCGTCGTCTGAGGAGACATTTGTTTTCTAACAGTGCTGCAGCAGCTTATTCAGAGGCAGAGGAGCTGCCTCACCTCCCTACGCTCCATGTTTCCCCTACTTGGATATTCAAGCAGCTTTGTCTCCAGTACCAACCCTGACAGAGGGCTCGATTAATCACCTGGAAGCTACAACTCTTACTGGCTCCGCCCCCTGCCGCTGACACGTCCCGTCCCTCGGAGAAATCTGCATAATCTGCTTAAGACTATGTCCTTAGCCATCCAAGTGCCCCTCTAATGCCACTAATGCTCCTGTTTACGCTGTGCAGGCTGCGGCCCCCCACAATGATCCACAAGCAGAACACAACAGTGACAGATGACACATATGTGGATCATTGGATCTGCATCACTGTGACACCCAGAACCTCCCCAACTGACAGGATGTTCATCCAGTGACATCATTCCTCTTCTTAAAGCATCAGATGTGGAGTGGACAGAAGGGGGTGCTCTCACCTGACACTCAGCCAGCTGGTCCTCCATGTCGGCCTCCTCCATGGGCTCCAGGATGGAGGTGACGGCGGCCCTGGTTCTGGTCAGCCAGTGGTCCAGTTCGTTGGCCTGTGTGTGGTAGAGCTGGATGACCTTCTCCTGCTGTTGACCCTCTAGACGCTCGCTGACGCGCTCCTGCAGCAGGATGCGGCACATTTTGAATATCACACCCACTCACACAGAGATATAAAGAACATCACTCTATGAGAAGTGAAGCAAGCACCTCCAGCAGCTGCTCCTTCCCCGACGCCTTCATCCGGATGGTGGCCATCCTCTCGGCCAACACGGCGAGTGACGACTGCATGGCCAGCTGGTCGGCCACGTCGGATTCCACAGAGTCGGCAGCCAGGTCATCCGTGAAGCTCGCCTGCAGCCGGTTGATCTCCTCCTGCACACTCTCCATCTCCTCCGTCAGACCCTGAACACGGCACGCACGGGGAAACATCTCCTTTATCCGAGAGGATGCTGTGACGGTGGACGGAGGGACAGTGATGATGACACGCAGACTGACCTGGTGCGCCCTCAAGTGGCTGTCGGGACTTCTGTCTGCCTCCAGAGGTTCGCTCAGTTTGGCCTCCAGAGTCTCCATCTTAGAGGAGATGGACTGGAGGGAACTCTGGTAGAGCTGCTGCTTCTCCAGAGCTTCATACAGAGACCTCTGCTTCTCACTGATCTGGGACACAACAAAGTACAGCATATTCATCAATAAAGATAATAATAGAACCGATGATTCTGATAGATCGGAGTGATTTTCTGTATCGAATCTGCTACTAAAGTATCACAGCAGAACATGAAGTCACAGGTTTATATGTGATGTACTAGTGACTAAAGTGTGTGAGAAGGAGCAGATTTCACTTTCTGCATATTTTAACATGCAGCTGCTGGTAAATGACATCACGGCTCTTTTCCACGTACCACGTTCTTCAACGTCTCCCAGGAACGCTGCAGGTCGTCCAAGTTGGCCACCGACTCAAATGTTGGGTCGTACAGTTCCTGGATCGGAGCTCTCGTCAGTGTTCCTCGTCCCATCTAAAAAAAAAAAACAACAACCAGCAGTCAGTGATGAAACAGACAGAAAGCAGGAGAAAAAGACTAGAAAGCTGACTGACAAGACAGAACCAGAGAGACCAGACGTTGATGAGGAGGACAGACGGCGTTGGTTACCTTGGTGACGACGGCCTCAGTGTGAGTGACGGGCGATGGAGAGCGACACACCGGAGGAGAGGACACCTCGCTGTTGGTGCCCTCCTCCCCGGACTCCTCGGTGACAGGCGACAGCAGCGTGTGACAGCGGCCGGCCGTCATCTGAAGGAGGAGCACATGTGGGTGGAGCTTAGTTCACATTAATACAATAAAACACCAGTATGATGATGATGATGACGATGATGATGTTTTCCTACCATGATGGCCTGTGCTGAGGATTTCTTGCACTCGTCTGCGTCGGCCTCCTGCAGCCCCTCCGGCAGCCCCTCCGGCAGCCCCTCCACGTCGCTCACCGTCAGCAGCATGGTGGCGTGTTTGGCCTTCACTGCCAGCATCTTACACTTAGAGTTCAGGGAGGCTATTTGCTCCTGGTAACCTTTGATCTTTTGGGCAAGCTCCTGTTCGAAAACACAAACCGACACATAAAAGTTAGTGAGGTGGTTCCACCTTGACATGAGGATCCATAAATAAAAGGAGTTGTGGACCTCGTGGTGGAGGATCTGGGCCTGCAGTTCCTGGATGTTGCTGGAGGGGATCGGCCGGTCCTGAATGACCCGATGAGCTTCCTCTATCAGCGCCTGCAGGTCTCTCACTTCCTGTTCGTACTGCTCGTACTGCACCACCGCCTCCTGCACGAGAGGTGACATCGAAGAGAAAAACAGGTCACCTCTGGAACTAACATTTACATCCTAGCTGCCCTCCATTATTACCGAGTGTCTTTGAATGCAGCAACATCTCCTTTATCTGAGAGGATAAGGATTCACCTGCAGGATGTTGCACTGCTGGATAGCCACGTGCTGCAGCTGGCTGGCCTCCTGCTGCAGACGCAGGGCGGTGCGACAGATGGCCAGGTTGGGCATCACCTCCTCGGGGACCTGCAGGGCGCTCTGACACAGCTGCACCGCCTGCACCTGCTGCTTGAAGCTCTCCATGTCCGCCAGCAGGCGCTGCACACACACACACACACACACACACACACACACACACACACACACACACAGTCAGTACCGTGATGAGCAGTTTCAGACGGACAGACAGTGACAGATGATTTGTCGGTACCTGTCGCTGAGCCAGCTGCTCCTTCAGGCTCTGCCGGGCCAGCTCTGGGGAGGTCAGCGTGGACTGGACCTGCTCCAGAGCAACGTGCAGGGCCTTCACTTCGTACTCTAGGGCCTCCATACTCTGAGGACACAACATCAGGGATATGTTTACCACACGGGATCAGCTGCAGGTGCTAACAGGTATTTCATGCCTCCGTACCTTGTCTGCATCCTGCAGGCTCTGCAGCCGGGTCTTGATGCTCTGCTGAAGCTCCTCTGTGTGTCGGCTCAGTTCACACACCTGCCGACTCATGGACTCCACCTGCAGCACCTCAGACAGCAGCTCCACCTTCTCCGCCATGGACTCCAGGTCTCCGTGTAGCTCTCGAGACTCACGCAGGACGGCCTGAACACGGAGAGATGAGGTAGCCTCATGTTCCTCCATGTTCATCTCTCCCTCTCTGAATTTAAGAAGATCCCAGCCCCACTTTAACCCCTCCCCCCCTCCCATCTCACCTGGTACATCCGAATCTGCTCCTGCAGATGAACGGAGGAGTTCCAGATGATGTTGGCCCTCACCAGGCTCTTGGCTTTCTCCGACCACCTCATGATGAAGTCCAGCATCTCGTTGTACTCGTCCAGGTAGCAGACCGCCTGAGGAGCCGGGAAGAGAGAGATTAATGTTACTGCGTCTGATGAGCAGAGGAAGAAGAAAGAAGAAAAAGAAGAAAGAGGAAAGAAGAAGAAAGAAGAAGAAAGAAAAGAGGGAAGAAGAAGCAGAAAGAAAAGAAGGAAGAAGACGGAAGAAGGACGGAAGAAGGAAGAACAAGAAGAAAGAACAAGAACAAGAAGAAGAAAGAAGAAGCCTTGAAGGAGGCAGACCTTCTTCAGCCAGTTGTTCCTGCAGTCTGCCAGTCGCGTGGTGTGGTGATGCATCTCTGACAGCTTGTTGATGGCGTCACTCAGCTGCTTGGCCAGCAGAGGGTTCCTGCGGCTGAAGTCCTGCACGGCGGCATCGAGTTCCAAGAGCGTCCGACCGCACGAGTCCAGGTCCTCGAAGAGGCTCTTGGGGAAGAGAAGCAACAGGTCAAAGGTCACATCCTGAAGAAATTTTAAAGTACAGAGCAGGAGACCCCACCTTGACTTCCTCCTTGGCGTGGTCCACATCAGGAGACTTCTCCTTAAACTTATTGGAGATGGCTTTGAGTTTCTCCGATGTGTCCTGGATCCTGGAGCTGAAGTCCTCCTTGATCTCTCTGGTCTTCTGGTTTTCTCTTTCTTTAGAAAGAACCTGTAACAAAACAAATGACACACTGCAAATCCGATCCCACAAACTTGAACCGAGCTGTAAAGACGATGGAGTACCTGATCCTCGATAGCTCCGAGCGCCAGCGACACCTCTGCGAGCTGCATGGAGATCTCAGAGGGCAGGATGGTGTACAGGTCCAGGTACTTGCTCTGCTGCTGCTCTGCCAGTTTGTCCACATTCTGCCGGTAAGTGATCACATCTCCGTGTACGACCTGCCGACAGGAAGAGAGACGGTGAACCTCAGAGACACTGCAGACAGCAAGCAGGTGATCTGCTTGTCGGACGTCCCCGAACCTCCAGCTCCTGCAGCAGGGAGTCGATGTCCAGGGTGGGGTTGAGGAGAAGCTCCCTGGTCTCCTGGATCCAGGCTTTCACCACGCTCAGCTCCTTCTCCACCTCCTCCCTGTCCCTCATCTCCTGGGCCGTCTGGGCTCGCTTGGTCCGGGACTGCGTCAGGAGGCTGGAGGACGACAGGAAACTTAGAACACTGAAAACACATCAAGCCACTCATTAAAACCCGTCTCCCACCTCTCCATCTGGCCCTGCACCGATCTGATCTCCTTCAGGCTGGGCAGCTCTTCCTGCTCGTTGGTCGGGGACGGCACCTCCACATCGTGCAGCAGGGTGAGGGCGTACTGACGCAGCAGCGTGAGCGCCGACAGCTCGCGCTCCAGGTCCTGACTCAGCAGGTCGTGCTGGTCCAACAGGGACTGCAGGGTGGCTTTAGATGCCTTCTCCACGGCGCTGTCAGGGAAGCGGCTCTGGAGCTCCTCAGAGACACTTCTCACCTTCACCATCTAAAGAAAATATATTTATTAAAGCTTTATTTCCTGCTGAATGAATTGCACCCCCTTTGCTGGCTAGCTGGCTGCCAGCCTACCTTCTCCCTGAACGTCCTCCACTCCTGCGCCGTGTCCTCCAGCACCCTCTCCTGTCCCCGGGCCACGCTGCGGAGACGCGTCCAGCGCTGCCATACGGTGGTCATGGAGCGGCTGATGGTGGCCTTGCTGACGTCGCTCCCGACCAGCTCCAGCTGAGCAGCCTGTTCCTCCAGACCGCTCAGCTTCTCCTGGAAGCCGTTCACCAGCGACACCAGCGACTGAAACATCGAGAGACCAGTCACAGAGGGTTCACAGAGGCCCCGCCCACTTATCCTTAACCACAGAAACGGAGTACGGCGATGATGTCGTCTCGGTGTCTTGTACCCGGTGGCTGCACAGCTTGTCCTCGGCCTCCTGACTCGTGGCGGCCTTCGCGGTAGAAAACTCAGTCAGCTTCTTCTCGGCTTCGTTCATGAGCTCGATGACCGTCTGCCTTGCCTCCTGGTATGACTTCCACTGATCCACACAGCTGGAAAACAGCAGCACACACACACACACACACACACCAGAGAATATAAACGCTGTTCGTGAGAAGTGACTCCGTCCTCCCTGTGTCCCCGTGCGTACCTGTGCAGGACGTCCTGGTGACACTGCAGCTGGTCCCGGACCTCCACCCCTCTCTGCTCTGCCGACGCCACGCTGACACGCAGCTGCTCCCTGGCAGTGGGGTTGACCAGATGATCCAGCTGTGGCAGCAGCATCTGCAGGTCCTCCAGGTGCAGTAGGAACTCCTGCTCCGTGGCCATGATGTCGCCCTGCTGCCGCAGACACTCCTCGTAGTTCTCCACGTCCACACCCAGGCTGGCCTGCTGCAGGAAGGACACGGCGTCCTCCAGCCACTCGCAGGCCGACTGCATCCTGAAGTGGTACTTCTGACACAGAACCAGCGCCTCCTCCAGAGTGATCTGCATACAGAGTTATAACATGTAGCTGACGGAATCACAGATGAACCGCGTCCACTGATTGTATAAGATAAGATGTATAAGATTGTATAAGACCGTCCCCACCTGTTTGGAGCTGAGCGCCTTCTGGACGTCGGCCTGCAGCTTTGCCATCTCCTCCAGGCTCGTGTCCACGTGGACGGGGACCAGCTCATTGGCGCTGATGTGCTCCTGCTTCTCCCGGCTGCTCAGAGCGGCCACGATCCTCAGCCTGGACTGCACCTCCTCCTGCATGATCTGCTGCTTCCTGATCTCCTCCTGCACCTTCTCCACCCGCACGTCCACGATCACGGCGCAGTCCAGCTCGTCCCGGACCTGCTGCAGCCAGTCCAGCGTCCGCGTCATCTCTGTCTCGAAGTCTTTGCTCTGGACGAAGCGGGTCTCGCACTCCTCGATCAGGTCGCCGACGGCGGCCTGCAGCGACCGCAGCTCCTCCTGCCACATCACCACCTGGTCCTTAGAGGCGTCGGTGGCCGCCTGGTCCACGCGGGGGGCCAGCGTGTCCATCTGCTCCATGAGGCGGGACAGGTGGGAGTTGGCGCTCTGCAGACTTCCTGCCAGAGCGTGGTAGTTCTTCAGCCTCTCCTCGGCCGACTGCGTCTCCGCGTTCACTTTCACCAGCTGCTCCTTGGTGGCCTTCAGCTCCGAGTCCACCTGCATGGCCATGGCCTTGTGGTCCTCGAAGGACTCCAGGGTTTCATCCAGGTGCTCCACCTTCTGCTCCAACAGCCTCTTCAGTCCGTTGTAGAGACTCACCAGCTGGGTCATCTCCTCGGGTCGCCACGGCTGCCCGGTGCTCCTGAATCCTTCCTTCTTTTGGTTGAGCTCGCTCACGGCGAGACCCAGGCTGCAGAGGTCGGTCTGGATGGCTCTGTAGTCGCTCTGCAGGCTGACCACCTCCTCAGTCTGCAGGCCCACGGGCTGCGTGCCCAGGTGGTTGAACTGCTCTTCCAGTTCCTTCAGCGCCTTGTGCGTGACGTCGATGAAGGACGTGTACTCGTTGCGTGTGAGGATGGCCTGCTGGATCTTCTCCTGCTTCTCCTTGGCGAGCGCTAAGATGCTGTTGTACTGCTGCGGCAGCGTGTTGAGCTTCTCGTCCAGGTAGCAGTGGTCCACCTCATTCAGGGTGGGCAGTATCTCCTGCCCGGCTCTCTGCACTATCAGCAGGAGGTTCTCATACTCGATGGCCTGCTCGATGATCTGTTGATACTTCAGCTGCTGCGCCTCCAGCTCAGCGTCTCCAACCATCAGATTTATCTCAGGGAAGGTCACGATGTCCGCCTGTTTGATCCACTGGCAGATCTTCTCCAAATCCGTCTTGAAGTACTTCCTGGAGACGAGAACCTTCTCCAGTTCCTGGAGCTTCTGGCCGCAGCGGTGCAGCGTCTTGTCGAAGATGTTCTGCAGCTCCTGCAGCTTGGTGAGGATCTCGTTGCGCTCCTCCTCACTGGCGTCCCTCATCAGGTCCCGTCCCTGCGACCACAGAGACGTCAGCTCGCTCTGGTAGGCCTTCAGGCTGCTCTGGATGTTGCGGCACGTGCGGACCTGCTTGGCGAGGTCGTCGGGCAGCAGGGCGATGTACTCCTCGGCCTGCGCCTTCTTCTCGTTCTGCTGCACCCAGGAGATGGACTGACCCACCGCCATCAGGAACTGAGTCCTCTCCGTGAAAGCCTTGCTGAGGTGCTTCCTGCGCTGCACCACCTTCACGCTCAGAGACTCCACCTCCGACTGGGTGGCGGAGATCAGCTGCTGCAGGTGGTGCCGCTCGCTGAGGCCGAGCCGGGCCAGCACCCTGTCGGCGTCGGCCATGGCCTGAGCCAGCAGCAGCTGCTTGGCCTCCAGCTCGCTGCAGATGCTCAGATGGTCGAACAGGAAGCTCTGCGCCAGCTCCGGAGGAGGGCTCATCTTCATGGCCTCGGACAGGGCGGGCTGCTGCTCTTCGGCCCAGTCCCGAGCCTCTCTCAGACGGGCCTCCACATGACCCATGTCTTCCAGGGTCACCACAGAGTCCTGGATCTTTCTCTTTATCAAGTTCTGCATCTGAGACCAGCGCTGCTCAAAGTGGCTGATCTGTTCTTTCACCAGCTCCTTGTCGTCCAGGTTCAGCTGTTGAATGACTTTCTGTTTCTGCTCCTTCAGGTCCTCCAGAGTTCCTTTCTGGTCCTCCAGAGTCACCGCCAGTTTCCGCAGGGCCTCCAGGTGCTGGGACGAACTTTCAGCATCCGTTCTGTCGGAAAAAATAAGATGGATTTACAGAACTGACACGGAGCTTCTGAAAATACCTGAAACACATGGTCACAGCAGCATGATTTAAAACCCCACCTGGCCAGGTTGTCCCACTCTTTGGACACCTGCTCGAACAGCACCTCCACCGCGGCGATGCAGTCGTGGTACTCCTTGGACCGGTGAAGGTCCTCCAACCTCTGGTTCTGGAGCTTGTTGGCCTGGTGGCAGAGCTCCAGCCAGGAGTGGCTCAGATGGTCCAGCTCGCCGTGCTCCGGAGAGTCCTGGCCTCCCGTCAGTCGGCTCACCGTCTCCGTCATCCGGGTCAGGACGCTCTGCTTCGACTGCAGCTGCTGGCTGCACTCCTGAAGAGACGAGGAGCAGACCACAGTATATTTATATTTAAATCTAAAACACAGAGCTGCAGAGGAGGAGGACTGACTGGTGTGATGAGGAGACGTCAGGCCGCGTGCTTCGTTTCCATACCTTGGCCTGTGCCAGCATGTTCTGTGCGATCTTGGTCTCCAGCTCGGCGGGTCGTCTGGAGAGGCTGAGCAGCTGCTGCTCCATGTCCTGGAACAGGCTGCTCAGGTCTTGCTTCTGCTCCTTGATCTCTCTCCAGCCCTCCGACAGCACCTGCGAGCTGGACATCCTCTCCTCGATCTGCACAGCACGGGTCATAAAAAAAAAAAAACACCCTTTATGAGAAATGAAGAATGGAGAATCATAAATGCGTTTCATGTTGTACGGTGAAATAATACCGACCGTGAGTTTGACCTGCTGGACCTCAGCAGCCGTCACTCTCACAGCGTCATCAGACAGGTCACAAACGGAGCACACCAGGTCCAGGTAGGTGCTGGCCTGCTCCTGAAGCGCCCTGTAGTGCTTCATCTGTAGGTCCAAAGGAACACAAATCAATCATAGAAGAATAACTTTAATAACGGCATCTTTTCCTCAACCTGAGACACAGACCTGTTTGAGCGCCTCCTGCAGGCCGGAGGGTCGCTGGTTGTTGAGCTGCAGCTCCTCCTGGACCGTAGACAGCCACGTTTGGCACTGCTGCAGCGTGTCCTGATGATTCACGTGTTTCTGCAGCTCCCGGTCCAGACTCTGGTACACCTGTTCAACAAGAGGAGATAAAAGATTAGAGACTATCTGTGTGTACTTTTTATCTGAAATGATCTGTTCAACATTTTTACAAACTAATAAATAAAAGACTGTGGTGGCGGTTGTGTTATTACTCACTCGCTGGGATGTGCTGCAGATGGCAGAGTAGCTGTCTCTGGTTCCCTGCTGGTGGGCCTGGACCTGCTGACTGATCTTAGCCTGAACCTGGTCCGTGCAGCTGCCGACGAGACCTTCTCCTTTCTGCCTCAAGCTGCTGAGACGCTCCTCGAAACCGGTGATTTCCTCCATTATAGCCTGAAAATAAAACAACACGAGAATGTACAGCTTCTTCTGCTGTTTGAAACGATAATCAGTATATCGTTACTGTTAGCTCAGGGCTGTAAGCGGAATACAATTAGCTAAATTCTGTTAGCTGAGAACTGTTAGCTGAGTCACTCTCTGTATGGATATGTTCCTGATCCAGGGCCTCTCCTATAATTTACATCAAAGTAAAGTAAAGATATTGTTTTCGGGGTCACTCCGGACTCACCTTGTGCCGGGCGAGTTGCTGCGTGGCCATCTCCATACTGCTGGTCTGCATGGAGTCAGAGGTCACCAGCCTGCTGGACATCTGCAGCAGCCATTTCTCCACCTCCTGCAGCTCACTGTTGTAATCCTCGTGTTCTTTCACCCACTCCACCAGGTTCTGGACCTGCGTCTGAAACACAACAAATCTCAAACCTGTAGGTCCCTTTCACCAATGAACTCCAGACCCAGCTGAACAGGACCAGAACCGACTAGGTACCTTAGCAGCCACACAGAGGTCCTGGTAGTCGGCCTGCAGCCTCTTCATGTTGTCGCTGATGGTGGGGTCGTTCACCGTGTCCAGCAGTGCCTCTGCTTTCTCGGTGACAGACTTCACCGCCGATTCGTGAGACTGGACTGTATGCTGGATGGTCTGCAGAGACACAGCAGCAGAACGTCGTACATTAACTCGGGTTCACGTCTGGATCTCTGTTCACAGATTCAAAAATAAACTTTACCTTGTACTTTGCCAGCTGAGCCTTCTTTTGGTAGAGCTCAGCTTTGGGCTCCACGCTGGATGCCAGAAGGTTCTTGGTCTCCAGAACCCACTGGGCCTGGGCCTTGTATTTGTCCATAAAGTCTTTGGAGAGCGAGATGCACTTCTCCAGGGAGACGTGCTCTGAGCGCAGGGCGGCCATCAACTCCTCCTGCTGCAGGAGGCGAGCGTCCACCTCCTCCCTGAGCTGCTCCGCCTCGGGCTCCTCCAGGAACATCATGGCTCGCTCCGTCTTCTCCCTCATGGTCTTCAGGTAGGTGTGGCCCTGCTCCATGTCGGCCTGCAGGGCCTGAGAGGATACGGGTGTTAGTATGGATTGATGGATGGATTGAGGCCACGCCCGCTAAAATACCAACCTCCAGTTTCTTCATCTTCCTCTCCATGGCGAAGCGGTCCACAACGTCCACGCTGATGGCCACGGTGCTGAAGTTGTTCTGAGCCGAGCTAAGCCAGTCGGAGAAGGTGGTGAAGATGCACTGGGCCTCCTCGATGCAGCTCACCTCCACCTGGAGCTGCTTGATCGTCTCCTGCAGAACAGACGTGGAGGAGACGAAGTGATGCGGGGAGAAGATGAGTTTAAATTTCTAACGACCCCAGCGCTCTCTCTGTGTGTGTGCGTGTGTGCGTGCGCGGCTGCGTTTACCAGCAGGTGCAGGAGCAGGGCGTGGTAGCGCGCCGTGATCTGTGTTGCTCTGGTGCTGATCCGGCTGCTGATGTGGGTCTCATCCAGAACCTGCTGAGCCAGCAGACTGAGGCCCTCCATCTCCTCCTGGTACACCAGCACCTCCTCCTGCCAGCTCTGAGGAGAGGAGGAGGAGGAGGAGGAGTGTCACGAGAACACCTGGGTTATTGGATTTCTATCTAAATCTTCCCACACCGACCTTGATGAGCTGCAGCTGGGCGTCCTTGGTGGCGCGGTCGGACCGGCGGTGGCTCCTCAGCTGAGCTTTGGTCTCCATTCCTTTCAGCCAGCTGTACAGACGCTGGAACTTCTGCTCCATCTGCCTCAGTTTGGCCAGAGCGCTGTTGAGCTGAGCGCGAGTGTCACCCAGCCAGGCCTGGTAGAGCCTCCACTCCTGCTGGAGGGTCTCCAGCGCTCGGTCCTCGATCTGCGGCAGACCCCACGGGACCACCAGCTCCCGGCTAACCAGCACCGTGTTGAGCAGCGCCTGGCCCTCGGTGCAGTGCAACTGCAGCTCCTGTTGGTGCACAGAGGAGCACGTTACATGATAAATGAAATGACGTCTGTCTCTGTGTTGTTGTTGTTGTTGTCGAGATCGTTTTACTGACCTGCAGCTTCTGCAGCGTCTCCTCCAGCATGTCCACGTCCCCCTCCAGCTGAGTGTAGCAGCCCAGCTTCTCCTGCTCCTGCTCCAGCCACTCCTCAAACACCTGCAGGCCACGCTGGTACTCATGGTGGGCTTTCACCAGCTCCTCCGCTTTACCCACCGCTCGCTGAGGAGGAGGAGGAGGAGGAGGAGGAAGAGACGACGACAATTCAACGGTGAAATCAGACTTGGATCTTATTTTAACCTTACAGTCTGGGCTGATAATCAGTCCCTCCAGGATTTTGCTGTGTTTTTTTGTGATTGTTGCGATTCAAGTTTTACGTGATTTTGGAGGAATTAGAAAAAATTCCAAGTTGAGAAAGAAAAAAATAGTTTTTTTTAAGCACTACCTATTAAAGGGATACATTTGTGATCACTTCCTGTGATAATAATCATGCTGCACATCACAGAAATATTTTAGTTCTAGTCTTTTTTTCTTACTCAGAAAACCATGGAGATAAAAGATACTAAACAAAAATCATAAAAGTGCCGTAGCTTTACAATAAATGACGATGAACTTCCTGTTTACGTCTCTTTGACAGAATCTTTTTGTGTTTTGAAGTTGAACTTTTTAACCCCCTCCGTGCCGCTCCGCACCCTCTTCTGTTGGTTACCATGGCGTTGTCTTTGACGGTGTTGTAGCGCTCCTGCAGATCCTGCAGCTCCAGCTGGGTGACATAGTTCTCGGTGATGCCGGCGCTCTTGGCCGTGATGGTGTCTAGCAGGGTGCTGTGGCTGAGCACCTCCTCGTGCAGCAACTGGAACCAACAGGGAGAGGACTTTAGATTTAAATACACACTTTGCATGTAACAAAAGCCATAAAGTACACAGTGGGACGAAGCTGCACCTTGGCTCTGCTCAGATTAGCAGTTTTATCTCTCATCTCCGAGCACTGCTTGTCAGTAGGATCCAGACTTTCCTCCACTCGCTCCACCCACGACACGAACTGATGGACGTCCTCTTGGTAGCTGGTCCACTGAGACAGGGAGCCCTCCAGCTGGCTGGTGGTTTAATTACAACAATGTTAGAACAAACACTTTTTTGTTCAACCTCTGGCGGATGTTAATTTGATGAAGAGCGAACCTCTTGCACTGGATGGAAGCGGACAGTAGAGCGTCCCAGGAGTCCTTCAGTTCCTGGATCTGTTTCTGGACGGCCGGAACGCCCTCGGCCGACGTGTTCCTCTGGACGGACTCTCCTCTCGTGGTCAGCATCTTCAGCTGGATCTCCTTCTCCTGACGAGCCGTCAGCAGGGCCTGCAGCCATACCCACCGACAGTCAGCACTTTAAATCACACTACAAAGTAGAAACTTTCCCGGGTGGACCTGTTTACCTCCAGCTTGATCATCCTGCTGTCCAGGATGTTTTTGTCCGCGGTGGGGGTGCAGTAGGTCTGCAGCATGTGGCTGGTGTCGGCCACCCAGTTCTGCAGCTCCTTCAGCCCCACGGAGAAGAGGTGGTGCTCAGTGGCGATGCGGTCAATCCGGGAGGCCTTCTCCTGCAGGGAGGGACGCAACAGGAGGGTTGACGAGAGAGGAGATCCACAGCAGGTTCAGACCGCCATCAACATGCTAATAAAGATTTATGAAAGGTTATGTTGAAAAATGCTTGATTTTGCAGCAGTTTAAAAAAAAAAAAAAAAAAAAGAAAAGTTGTGTAGTTTTATGTGAGTTTTTAAAGTTTTTTACAGTAAAATGCAGGGATTTTAGTGATTTTATTTACCACCTCCCTGATAAAGATATATGCTGACTTCCTGTGATGATAAAAATCCTGCTGCACATCCCAGAAATATCTGGCTTGTATTCTGTTTTGAACTGTAATATATACCGTTATACATAATACAAAGGCTACATCTGTTTAAATCACATTCATTCAACACTCAAACAAAGTTCAGTCTCTTACAACTGGAAGTGTGGAGAAAACCTGTTGTTGCGGTTAGCTAGCAGCAAAGAGGGGGCGGAGCCTTGATGGTTGGAAATGAACACTTAGTTTTGGTAATAAAGAGAGTTTTATTTTGAAAGGAGAGCAGAGCTTCTGTTCACAACAGTTTTTGAGGAGGAATTGCAGGAATTTTGCAAAATTGCAACTCCCAACCACCCCCAGAAGAAGGCCCCTCCCCCCCGTGCTCAGGTGGTGCCCTACGGCAGTACGTTACCTTGGTCAGGTTGGTTAGAGCTAGGTACTGAGCAGACAGCTGAGAGACACGGTGCGCGAAGCCCTTTCCGGCCGCGTGTTCATCCAACAGCAGCTGGGCCTTCTCTTTCAGCCGGCTCAGCTGAACCTCGTGAGAGGCCAACTCCTCGAGCACAGACTGGAAATGCACAAGCAGGTTATCAAAGAGCATGCAGGCTGACAGAGGAATATCAGACAGGTAACATCGGACGGGGGGTTAGTGACATGACGGAAGCCAATGAGAGGCGGCGTTACGGTCGTGACATGCAGTCAACGGAGAATATACTCTAGGAGAGAAAGCTGTTTAAGAAGAGAGCAGCGCAGAGGAGCAGAAAGTTCTGGCAGTTAGCGTTAGCTCGTATCTTCCTAAAGTGAA
The DNA here is from genome assembly GCF_029030835.1 of Brachyistius frenatus. NCBI lineage: Eukaryota > Metazoa > Chordata > Actinopteri > Embiotocidae > Brachyistius > Brachyistius frenatus. The sequence goes on from NW_027210701.1 coordinate 1,106,140, forward strand.
GATGATGATGTCGGGTTGACTCTGAAGCCCTGAGATGATGCCGCGCTCTGATTGCGAGCGCTGTAGGCCGGGTGGAGTCAGCACATGAATACCTGCAGCTTGTGCAGCTCTAGCTTCTTGGCTGTGAGGTCGTGCAGCCTGGTGCTGCTCTCCTGCACCGCCAACTCGGTGGCGTTCAGGCAGCCCTGCAGAGGCTCCGCCGTGGCCTCGAAGTCCTTCATCTGAGAGAGGAGGTTCTGCAGCACAGAGGAGGACAGCTGAGGTGTCTCCATGACGATAAGCACGTCAACCACGCTACAGATCTGAGGGGGACGAGGTGACAGACATCCCGGTTGAAACTCTTACCTGCAGGCTGCTCTCTCTGCTGTGCAGATTGGTCATCATGTTCTTCCAGTCCTCTCTGGCCGTGTTCATTTTAGCCCGAACTACATCCACTCGGTCTTTCGCGGCGACGGCGGAGACGAGCGTGCCGTTCAGGACGACGGCGCTCAGCCTGGACTGACCGAGCTCTCTGTCGCTGAGGAACTCCTGCAGAGAGGAAGAGGAGGCAAGGAAATCTCTGAGCCTGTGTTACACTCTCTGAACACACAGAACAGGTGTCGGATCTCAGTCTGCATCTACCTGGACCCTCTGCAGGCTCGCCGAGGCCTCGCTCAGGTTCTGAGGGGCGTCAAAGCACTTGGCCGTGTTGATCTTGGCGTTGACGAGCCACTGCTGGAACTCCCTGAAGGCCAAGCGGAAGCCTTGTTCCAGCAGCTTTTCTTTGCTCTGACACTCTCTGGAGGCCTGGAGACCCAGACTGGAGACGAGACGGGGGAAAGACATGTGATGACATCATCCCACATGTTTCCTGTCTCACCTGCTGAACGTGGGCGTGTCCTCACCTGTTGTACTCCTTAATGAGCGCAGACACCCGCTCCGACTGCGTCCCCATCTCTCTGGAGAAGCGGCACAGGTCGTTGAGATGCGTCTTCAGGCCGTCGGACGTCGGCTCGGCTTTGATGAGTTCCTCCAACGTGTCCTGGACGGAGAACAGACACGATGAAGGATCGCGCTAACTCTGGAGGTTTATCATCTCCCGCAGACCGACACTGACCTTCGCCATCTGCCAGCCCTTCACCGCCTCCTCTCCGTCGTGTTTTCCCGCCGCCTGCACCAGCCGCTTCCTCCAGTCCTGCAGCTGCCGGCCGAAGTCGTGCAGGTCCTGCTCCAGCTGAGCCGACAGGCTGCTGAACTCCTGCTCCGAGCTGGCGATCTGAGAGAGCGCCGTCTCCAGGCTTGCACGCGTCTGCACAGCCCCGCGTTCCCACTGTTCCCATGACGACAGAAGGGCCGCCTCCTCCCGCTCCAGAGCCTCGTAGCCCCCCGAGCCGGTGTAGTCCCTCGCCACCGCCCCGCATCTCTGCACGCGGCTCAGCCTCTCTCTGCCGCGCTGCTTCGAGTCCAGCAGCTCCTGGAGGAGAGAAGTGACGGCGGAACAAATTTAAACGTCCACTTCATTCTTACTATGTCGAGAGGAGAGAAGAAGGAGGAGTGTTAAACCTCCTTCAGACTGCAGGACGGTTTCAAAGCTCCTCACCTGCACTTTGGAGAGCTTCCTTTTGATGGAGATGGAGTCTCCCGACAGGTCCGACCAGCGCTGCAGCTCCTCTTTGGCTGAAACCAGCCAGTCGTTGAAGTCTCTGACGGCGTCGAGGTACTGCTCGTGCTCAGACACGATGTTCTGCATGGACTGGACTTTACCCTGAAGGGCAGGACGAAGGCGAGCTGTCAGACACCAATCAAACAGTTTGTAAATGCAATGTAATTTTGTTTTGTTATGCTCATCACCTTGACAACAGCCGAGATATCAGAGAAGTGTGCGTTGAGCTCTGCCCTGGCCTCCGGTCCGAATGTCTGGTCTCTGGTTTTTTCGTGCATCTCCATAGCCTTGTCGGCGAGGCGGGACAACACGGCGGCGTGAGCGTCCACGTCGGTGTGGATGGCCCGGAGGCGCTCCAGCAGGAACGACTTCTCTTTGAGGCCTGGCTGCTGAGGCAGCGTCATCCCCACCTCCTGCTCCACCGACTCCATCCACTGCTGCAGCTGGCTCTTGTTTTCCTGGAAGCTGCTCCACTGGGCGACAGTCCACTCCAGACGACTGCAGACAGACGCCACATGTTATACAGGAAAGGGGAACGCAAAGATACAGGTGTTCTTCACAGGTGCACACGGCACCCACCTGTGGCAGCTCATGGAGGTCATCAGCATGTTGGCCCAGGCGTCCTTCAGGCTCTGCAGCTGGGAACAAATGAACTCCTGACCCTCAATCCGGTTGTGCTTCAGGACCTGTTCTCCTTTTCCGACGGTCATGTTGAGCTTCACCTCACCTTCGCCCTTCATGAGGAGGATGTCCTGCAGACAGAAAACAACCTGTAGGATCCTTCGCTTGACTCAGACACCGTGCGATGTTTTCCACTGACCTGCACGAGGCCCAGTCTCTTCTCCAGAGTCTCTTTGTTGCCCACGGTGCTGTTGAGGGCAGCGAGGCGGTCCTGGACTCCGCTGAGCCAGGTCCAGGTGGTGTGCAGCGTCTCCTCGAAGGCCTGCTGCTCCTGCAAGGTGAGCTGGCAGCTGCGCAGCCGCTCTCTGACGCGCCGCAGCAGGGCCTGGTGCTGCGACTGCAGCTGAGCCGACACCCTGGTCTCGCTGCCGTCGCCCCGCCCGCCCTCGTTCAGCGCCTGGCCCTCCTGGCCGAGCCGCTCGAAGGAGTCCCTGCATGAGAGGAAGGAGAGTTTAACCTTCAGGAGACAGCGAAGAAGAAACTCCTCCCCTCTCATGTTAGCGGGCCCAGCAGCACCTTTCTTTGAGCACCTCCTGCTGGTACTCCTCCACCTGCTCCAGAACCGCCTTCTCCGGACCACGCTGGTTGGCCTCCAGCAGATCTCCGCTCATCCGCGTCTCCATGTGTTCCAGCCACCAGCGCAGCTTCTTCAGCCGACCCTCGAACCTGCCAGGGATTCAGAGGGCTTGTTAAAACGGTGGGCTCGCAGACGGGCTGCGCAGAACCGGGTCGCGCGGGTCTCCTTACCCCTTCATGAGGGACGCGCTGTCCTCCAGGATCTGCTGGTTCTGCCGGCACTGCTCCACGAAGCTGTCCCAGTCCTGCTGGATGGAGGAGAGGTGCTGCTGGACCTGCCCGGCGCTGGCTTTGGGAAGATGGAGGAGGAGCTTCTCTCCTTCCTCGCAGACCTGAGTGAGGCGGACCTCCCCCTCCTCCACCCGGTCCATCGCCCCCTGAAGGATGACATCGCGTTTAGTTTCACTCCGATGTTTGTATTTCACCTGAATCTCCTCGTGTCCGGTCGGAGCTTCCTGCTTCACCTTCAGCTTCTGGAGTTTGCGCTCGACGATCTGAGTGTCTCCGGACCGGTCTGAACACTCCTTCACGATCTCCCTCTGCTCTGAGAGCCAGCGGTGAAACTCTTGGACCAGGTCTGAGGAGGCGGGAGGAAGAATCAGCATCAACATGCAGACTGAGAGTTCAACCGGGGAGATCAATTAAATTCTCACCGTTGAACTGCTGCTGCAGGCCGGTCTGCAGCGACGCCAGCGTCCGGGCCGACAGCTGGTTCCCCGACTCGTACGCCTTGATGAGGTCAGTGAGAGCTGAACCCAGACCGGCCAGCTCCTCCGACGGGTACTTCCTGCACAGCGTGTTGAGGCTCTCCCTGGTGGAGTCGATGCTGCCCTGCTGGTTCTGCAGCTCCTTCTGCAGGTCCTACAGCAAAAAACAGGGTTTAGTGTCTGACCTTTCGGGTGCTGTGGTTTACAGTGGGGGCCCGTGATTCATGCTCCACCTTCACTCTGCAGATGTCGTCCGGGTCGGACCCGGTGGGGGAGGACACCAGAGACTCCTCCATGCTCCTCAGCCATGCGGACATCTGGGAGATGTAGTCCTCCAGCTGCTTCCTCTGGGAGCTGAAGTCCACCAGGTTCCCACGGGCCTGCTGGTGTAGCTTCTGAACGCCGGCGATCTTCTTCCGCAGGTCGTTCTCCATCACCTGGAAAAGACATGACAGCAGGAGAGCTCATGTTTTCTGCAGAGGTTTCTCCAGAATCCTTCAGAACAAACGAAGCGTCGCATACCTGCAGTTTAACTGGAGTCTCCGGACTGTGGCTGCACTTCTTCAGCTCCAACACTTTGCTCTGCAGGGTTTCCAGCTTCTGCTCCTTCTCACTCATCTCAGCCTGCACAGATGAATCAATAAACGCATGCGTAAACAGTCGTTGGCTCATCAGAGGGACATTTTTAGAGTTTCTGACCAGAAGTTCAGGATTTTTGTTTGCCGAAACGTCGACCTGACAGGAAGATCTCAAAGTCAAAATCAGTCCAAGATTTCAGGAGAAACAAATCAGTTTTGTTTCATCTTAATGATTCTGCAAGTCAAATAAAGAAGATCTGTTCCCTTAGTTCATTCCTCTTCCTGATGCTCTATTTTCTTCATCACTTCTCTGTCTAATCACTCGTTCATAATCTTGTCGTCACCAGCGATATTTCTGTTAACGGTTTTGGAGCCAATAAACTGTTGGGTCCTGATTGTTGTGATTTTCCCTGCAGCATCTCATCTCCAGGACTCCTGTCCTACATCTATTTTACACATATCTTAATTTCATTATACTTACTGTTAAAAGTTTCTTATTATCTATTGCAGGGGTGTCAAACTCATTTTAGTTAAGGGGCCACATACTGCCCACTTTGATCTCAAGTGGGTCAGACCAGTAAAATCATAGCATAATAACGCATACATAACGACAATATTTCTCTTTGTTTAAATCATTGGTGAAGGTTTTTGGATGATAAACCCTGTTTTAAGATCTTTCTACAATAAACTAGAAACATAAAGACCAAAAACTCAGAAAAACTTGCTTTGTGACGCGTTTGACGTCAAACGCGTCACAAAGCGAGTAGCGAGCGCGGCTGCCTGTGGCACCGAGCGCTTCTTCCTCCGGAGCAGACGTCGCATTTACGCTGTTTTTGAAGCAATTACTGGATCGATTAAAAAAAAAAAAAAAAAAAAAAAAAAAAAAAAAAAACGTTTGTACTCATAAACCTCCATATTCTCATAGAAATGCAATTTATGTCTTTCTGTAATTTTCACACTTAGCAAAGTCATCCGGCGGGCCGAGCTGGACCCCCTGGCGGGCCGGATCCGACTCCTGATCTATTGGCTTGTATTTATTTATTTCCACCACACTTTCACACCTTCTACCATCTGTTGAGCTACTTTTACATATTTTTTTATTCCTCCCAGCTATCCCATCTCATGTTCTGATTAATTGTAACTTTTAATCATTTTTAATGCATTGTCCTAATTTTTTTTAACTCGTTTTTAGTTTGTAGTTCTTATCTCGCTCCATTTTACTTCTCTTACCGTCATTTTAGCTTTTAATCCATCTTCTACGTTTCTTTTATCTTTATCGTCTTGGGTGCATCGCTATCAAAGTGGTTTTTAAACCGTCTTATTTTCCGTTTGATAGTGTTTTTAATTTGTTCTCAAATATATATTTATATTTTTCTGGTCCACACCTGCCTGTCTTATTATCTGCCTGTCAATCATCTGTAAAGCACTTTGAACTGCACCAAAATGTAGGAAAAGTGCCGTATAAATAAAGTTTGATTGATTGATTTGGTCATCTCTCCTCATCAGAGTCTAAATTTATCGTTGTTTCTTCATTTTTATTCCTTCTCTCTGATGTCTCCTTGGTTGAAGAGTACCTGTAAGGCTGAGAGCCTCGCCGACACGTTCTGGCTGTTGTTGAGGTTGTTCAGACTTTCGTTCAGCTCCATCACACAGCTGCTTGTCCAGCTGTCCACGTCCTCGCTGATCTTACGCACATCGTCCCACAGAGACAAGCTGTGGTTCAGACGCTCAATATTCTCGTCGATCTTCTCCGACACCTGCAGAGTTTGTTTTTTTTTCGTTTTTTTTATCAGTTTACTGTCTGTTACCTCCCTATAAAAAACTAAATGATCACGTGATCTTCCTCCACCGCCACACTTACATCCAGCCACTGATCCACCAGCACCTCCATGTCCTGCTTCACCACGCTGGAGTCACAGTCGGGGATCTTCTTCAGCTCCATTACTAGCTGCTTCCCTTTGCTGGAGAACTGGTCCAGTTTGTGTTGCTTGGTAACCATCTCCGCCTTCACCGCCTCGTGCTGCGAGCGGAGCAGAGACAGCGAACCGGTGAGGAGATCCGACCGACAGACGGAGAGAGAGAAACAGACGAGGCAGGAAGCTGTGAGGAGGAAGTGATGGTGTGTCTGACCTTGGTGAGAGACCTCTTGGTGTCTTCATGGTCCTTCAGAGCCGAGCTGATCTCCACCAGAGGCTCGGCGCTCTCTGTCACGCCGCCGATAGTCGTCTTCAGGGTCTGGTACTCTTTCATGAGCTCAGAGAGGATGCTGCATTGCTCCTGTCTGTCGGTGGAGTCACACACACACACACACACACACACACACACACACACACACACACACACACACACACATTAGAGTCAAGAGTAAACTACAGTAAACTATATTTAAAACCCGCTGCTGACCTCTCTGTGAGGATCCTCTTGGTGTCCGCCCACGTCGTCTCCAGCAGGCCGATCTCCCGCAGCACCTCCCCGGCCAGCTCCGTGTCTCTGTGGGCCAGCTGCTTGCCTTTGTCCCGCAGCCACTGCCCCTCATGCTGGTGCGACTGCAGCTCGTCCTCCAGCTGGTTGAAGAAGCGCAGCCTGGCAGACAGAGGGACAACATGATGGTTCATACGCTCTCTCGTGGGGACAGTGTCTCTGAAGGACATCCCTGATCTGAGATACGTTACCGCTGCTGCAGGGCGTGCAGGCTTGGCTCCTTGAGGCTCAGGTGGTCGGCCTTCTCCTCGATGTCCTCCACGGCTTTGAGCAGCTGCTCCTTCCTCTGTCTGAAGGACGTCCACAGAGCGCCCAGGGCCTCGGCTTCGCTCTGCTTGGTGCCCAACAGGTTCCTCACGGCATCCAGCTCGGCGCTGAGGGAGTCCGCCAGCATGCGGCAGGACCTGCGGGACCCGTCCTCAGCTCCGATGTGGAGGTGAGCTTTGCAGAGGCTGCTGTCCAGGTTGACGGCAAGCGTCTCCAGCTGGCTGATGTCCGGGACGACGGTGGCCAGCTCCTGCTGCAGCTCCTCCACCCGTCCTCGGTCCCAGCTCCCGGCGCTCTCCACCGTCTGCCGGAGGCCGCGCAGCACTCCGGCCGCCACGCCGTGGGTCTGCAGGAAGGCCTCCAGCCGCTCCAGGCACTCCGCCTGCAGCGCCGCCACCTGCTGGGCCTCCACGTACGGCTGCAGGCAGCTGTCTGCTCTGCTGCGGAGAAGCCACGCGTCTCCGGGCTCGCAGAACTGGCAGAGCTTCTCGGCCTGCTGCTCCAAGCTCTGCCTCACGACGGACTGCTTCTGCAGGGCGGCCTGGGTCTCCTGTCAGAGGAGAGTCAACCACAGCGCTCATCATCCACCCGCTGACTCCTACAGTCGTCAGTTTGGAGGATAAACTGTAGAGGTCTCACCTTCACCTGGGAGGCAGCAGACTGGAGGCTGCTGATGTTAATCTGAGACTCGGCGTGCAGGTTTGACAGCATCGTCTCCCCCCACTGAGAGAACTTGAGCAGGGCCTGGTCGAATTGCTCCACCAGAGAGAGGTGGGTCTGCAGGTCTGAGATCCTGCAGGAGGAAGAAGATCCTCATCAACGCTGCAGCTCAGTTCATCAGATACAGACGGATACAGAACATTTAAGTCATACTGGATATTCACCAACTGTCATTAATCAATACAACAATGTCAAGTTGGCACATATCACTCTGTAGCAGCTAGACAAATAACCGTTTTTAACCCCGACTTGCATTTTTTGCTAATTTCTGCAATTTTACTGCAAAAAAACTCGCTTAAAAGTTACATCAACATTTTTGAGAAAAATCTAACATTTCTGATCAAAACAATCAAAAGACAACTCGTACCTCTGAGGGAGGACCTGGTTCTGGACCTGCAGTCTCCTCTGCAGCGTCTCCAGCTCATTCCTCAGCTGATGGACTCTGTCTTCGGGTGCGGTGGGAAACAGGGACGTCCCCACAGACAACAGCTCGGCGTGAGTCCTCTCCAAGGACCGGACGTCCGCGTGCAGCGCCTGCAGGGGGAGACGTTCATGCGCTCGCGTAACAGCAAATAATCCATTTAGAATTTATTTATTTTTTTCTGCGTTTTACCTGCAAATCCTGCGTCTCACTGCGCAGCTTGTTCTTGTCTGCTGACAGATACTGACACTCCGGTTTGGACACAGACTCACTTCTCTCCAAACAGGAAACAAAGCTGGAGCGCCGCTTCTCAAACCTAAAGCACATCAGAGACACGTCCGTGTTACACCGCAGCAGAAACGCGTCCTGTATCAATCTGTGCAGGTTATCAGTAGTTCTATCGGTGTGTTTGCGGGCTCCTACTTCTGCCACAGAGACAGCAGGTTCTCCAGAGAGCTCTGCTTGTCCTTGGCCTGCTGCAAGTTCCGGTCGTAGCGGGCGTTCAGCTCCGTCACCGTCCTCTCCGCCTGCTCTCTGTCACTGAGCCGACGAGCTCCGGCCGACAGCGACAGCAAGGTTCCCTTCAGATGCTCCAGACTCTGACAGACATCCTGCGGAGAGACAAGAAGTGACAGAGCAAAGCGTCGTCGTTACCAGAGCTGGACTGCCGACACCGACGGGAACGACAGCGCTCCGTTAGTATCGCTGTGTTTGTATGTCTTCGTCCAGGTGATAGTCACAGCCGGCGGTATGCTTTCTGTCCATCCTGTTCTTGTGAACGCGAAATCTCAAGAACAACTTGAGGGAATTGGGTCAAATTTGGCAAAAACATTCATATGATACCAAAGATGAACTGATTCATTTTTTGGGGGTTCAAAGGTTAAAGGTCAGGGCCACTGTGACCTCCATTGTACACATTCATGTGAGCATGAGATCTCAGGAACGCCTTAAGAGAATTGGGTCAAATTTGGCGAAAAACATTCACTTGCTACAAATAAGGAGGCATACATTCAGAGCGAATAAATAAACCAGAGCAGAGAGAAGTGAGTACCGTGTGCGTCTGCAGAGTTCTGTAGGTCTCAGAGGACGACGTGCAGGACTTGACAGGCTGCTCCAGTTTGGTATGAAGCTCACCGAGAGATGCTCGAACCTGGAAGACATCAAAGATAGCAAACAGGTTAAACGTCCAGGTCGGATTTCAACACGGCGTCGGTATCAGAGAGCGTTTACCTCCTGCAGGCTCATCGTGAACTTGTGCTGGTGGGACGAGCTCTCCTCCAGCTGTCCGTCCAGCTGCTGGACGCTCTCCTTCAGCTCCTCCCAGTACCTGCCGATCTGGGTGAGCCGGGCCTTGATGCGAGCCGCCTCCCCCGAGGACACAAACTGGGTCAGAGCCTGGGAGTCAGTCTCCAACTGAGAGAGGACCTCCGCCCGGTCCTGAAGCTCCGCTCCGACAGCCTGTGGCAAGAATAGAGTGGAAATGTTGTCAATAAAGTCTTATTATTTCCCCTTGAAGTGGCCCTGATACTCCGTCGTACACGTGTGCATGTGGTCACGAGAGTTTTTGCACGAGAAATTCATTTGTTTTTCTGTAAACGTGTGCATTAAAGCCAGCAAGTCAGCAGAGGACGGATATCTGCTGCATACAATCCTCTCGATCTGTAAACTAATCACAAGACATCAGCTGCTGCAGAGGACATATTTTAATTTATGGTGTAATTAATCATGGAATCTGTAAACGTACTTAAATATGGAAAAAGATCCACTTTGAACCTCCCATTTGATTTAAATCCAATTTTTCTTTTTAATTAAGTATTAATATTAAATGCTCATTAAAACCAACAAACATGGTTGAGTGGTATATTACGGGACATTTTCATGATGTCAGCACTGAATTAAAAAGCACAGACTTAATGAAGACTCCCTCCTCTTCCTATGTGCTGACAGTGTCGTTGTTATTGACTGTTATTGATTCTAGCTGCAGTGTTCTGGTTGTGCGGTTGCTGCTCGCCATCAGAGAGCAGAGCTGCACCTTCACTGAGCTGATCTGCTCCTCCAGAGGCCGAGTGGACGACTTCATCCCCTCCAGCTGCTTCTCTTTGTCGGAGATCCACGAGGAGAAGGCCTCGAAGCCAGTGCTGAACCGGTCCCACTGCTGCTTCATGTCCTCCAGAGTCCGCACGCTGCAGAGACGACAGGAGTTAAAACAAGTTGTATCTCGTCAGGTAGGAGCCACAGACCAGCTGACGTCTCCTCAGACTTCATTAACGGACAGTGAATCAGATGTGATCGCACTCTTTCTTTAGCCCCGCCTCCACCCGTTCCACGTGCTCGCTGAGGGTCCGGGCCTGTTGCAACAGCAGACTCTTGTTCTTCGGGCCGAGCTGGATCTCCGTGGCTCTCTTCAGCAGCGTGTTCATGTGCAGGGCCTCGGCTTCACACTGCTTCAGCAGCACCTGTTCACACACACACACACACACCGTCTCGTTAACATTCATCCTCCATCACATGCAGCGGCAGGACGGAGAACGGTTTAAAAAAAAGGCAAAACAGGTACTGACTCTGGCCTGGTCCAGCTCCACCGACAGGCTCTCCGCGCTGCTGAAGTTCAGGTCCCGCTCCATCGATGAGCGCGCTTTACTCACGAACTCATGCACCGCCTCCTGCTGGCTATCGAACTCCTGCCAGGCTGCCAGCGTCACCTGAGGACGACAGGTACATGTAACTTGAACTTTATATAAACCTGAAGGCGTCAGGAAAATCATCTCCCCTCCAGGGCCCTGCTCCCCTCCAGGCCCCTGCTCACCTCGAGGCTCTGCTCCTGAGAGTCCATGTTCTGCTCCATCTTGCTGAGTGTGTTCTCTAAACTCTGCAGGTCGTGCTGCAGAGCGTCTCCCAGCCCCTCCTCCGCCTGCAGCTGCTGCCCCCTGCTGATCAGCTGCTGCACGTCCTTCCTCTTCAGCTTCAGACGCTTCAGCAGTTGCTGTTCGAAGGAAACATGTTATTAAAATTCATTTGAAATCATCAGTAACGGATTTACCTGTTGGTGTCCTGCTTCACCTGGTGGACCAGCAGCAGCTGCTGAGCTTCTCTCACTGTGGAACAGTCCAGTATTCTGGTCACCTCGGCCTGAGCCTCCTTCTGACCCTGAACCAGGTCCTCCAGGGTGGACTGGACCTCCTCTCTGAACTGCACACAGTCGCCCACCGCCAGCACCATCTTCTCCGCCTGACGGAGAGACACACATCACAAAATGATAATAATACTGAGAAAACTGATGAAGAGTCATGAAGAATCCGTTCCTGTAGTTTATAATTTCATCTGTATGTAAGAATTATGTGACAGAACTTTTATCTGGATGATTGCAGGTCTCAGTTTTAGCTGTTGTCGACTGGAAGCTGTCAGTTTCAGGACATGTGACCAGAGGCTGCCCATCTGTCCCTCCAGGATTGCTGATTTTGATGACTTTCTCAAAAATTCAGATGTCATATTTTGAGTTTTAAGTGAGTTTTTTGCAGTAAAATTGCAGGAAAAAAAAAAAAAATTTTGCAAGTTGAGAGCCTTGCTGATTGGAAATGACCAGTTGTTTTTGTTTATGAAGTCAGTTTTCTTTGAAAAGACGACTTTATGTCGTAATACTTTTAGCAGAGCTTCTGTTGCGAAACTGCAGGAAGTTTCCACAAACATTTCTGAAATTGCAAGACTACGATGTTCTGGAGGGGATTTCTTCAAATTTCACACAAAAATTATTCAACTTTGGGTTCAAAACTTGTTTGTGGTCATAATTTCAGAATACAATCTAATTATGATAAAATAGTTCCGAATTGATTAATTTATTTGATCCTATTAGTGTCTAACAGGATAAAAGGTCAAAAGTCTTCCTTGCAACACTTTCCTGACATCTTCCCCACAAGTATGATGAGTCTGTTTCATTAATAAAACACGTGAGAACTTCCCCCACCTCGAAGACAGAAGTCAGAAGACCCTTGAAGTCGGCGGAGAGCTTGCTCAGCGTGCTGCTTTGCCTCTGGGCGTCGCTGTCGGCGCAGATCTCGATCAGCCCGGCCATGCGGACCTTCAGCCAGCCCAGGTTCCCCTCCTGCAGCTCGGCGTCGTTCCTCAGCTCCTGCACACGACCAGGAGGAGACACTGACCATCAGCGGAGGCAAGGCAGCACGGAGACGTCAGAGGATTGGCCACCGAGGTCATGCGACTCACCGTGATGGTCGCCTTCACCTGCCCGTACTTCCTGGGGTCATTGGCTCGACTCCTCAGCAGCCGCAGCTGGCTCTCTTTAGAGATGAGCCAGCAGGAGAGTTCAGCGTACCTGATGACAGCACAAAGAGAGAAACTCGGTCATCAGGGAGATATCGTCTCTTCAAAAACTACAAACAGATCTAATAAAGGAAACATATTAAAGGTTATTATATAATTTTGTTTCAAACTCTGGAAATGGTCAACGGAGACCCATGAAATGCTTCAGAAAGTCTACGGTGATGAGCCAGGCAAGGTGTTCTGAGTGACATTCACGTTTCAAGAGGGGCGGGGCTTCACTGTCCACAGTGGGTTTTCTTTGACGTTGGCGGGGTTGTGTCACTGTGAATTCGTCCCCCAGGGTCAGACTGTCAACACCGAGTTCTACTGGGACCTTTTGAGGCATCTGGTTTGAGCTGTTTGGTAACTTGAGTTTAGCTGGGCTGTTTTAGCAAAATTATCTGTCTGTTAGTTTTGTTAGCAGGACATTGTGTTGAAAACAGGCGATCAAGTGATGAAACTTGCACCACTTCCTCATCAGGGTTCTACGTGCACATCGCGATGCTGCACATCGCTCACAGCCTCTGAACCTATTGATCCACCTTCATAAACTATAATCAGTGTTTTCTACTTCCTGGTCATCAGTGTGTGTTGATGGATGAAGTATCTTTACTGTCCAATAAGCTCTCCAAACTGCAGCTGCTCTGCGTCTCAACTGAAGGAAGCATTGTCTCTTGATTACTGCGAGTATGTGAAGAATGTGACCCTGGCTGACAATGAACAACAACAACAACAACACTGTCTCATTATTGTGAGGGTGAACCGAGCCGCTGCACCTCGTGCTGTATTCCTTCCACTTGTCCTGGTGCTGCAGCAGCTTCTGATGCATGCTCTCAATTTCCTCCCGGGCCTCTGCCAGGTCCTTCCTCGCCGCCTCCAGGGTTTGGTGGGCGGGGTCGGCCTCAGGGAGCTTCTGACAGAGCTCCTCCATCAGCTGCAGCCGCTTGTCACAGATGGACTGAGGGCCCTTCTCCCTGAAGAAGGCCTGCAGATGACGAGAAGATCAATCATCATCATCATCATCATCATCCTCCCTCAGAGCTGCTGTGAATGATTACCGACTCCCTGATCAGTATCTAAACGCTGCTGCTCACCCTGTGCTCCTTGATGAGCCGCTCACTGCCGGTGCTCGCCATGTGCCGGTTCTCCCGGGTCACCTCCGCCTGACACTCCTGCAGCGACAGTGTCAGCTTGCTGCGCTCCACTTCCACCTTCAGGTGCAGCAGGTGGAAGGGGGCGTCGGTCTGGACATCCTGCTCAGGGAGGCATAATCCAGAGCTTTATGCATAGCTGATAATATTAGATACGATGTATAAATAAGGATTTAAATCAATCATCGTCTACAGACTTGTTGCAGGATGTTTGACGGACACTTGAATATCTGATATGAACGCATTAAGGAGATGACAGACAGCGACTACCTTCCAGTGTTTGTGCAGCTTCCTGACGGTCTCCTGCAGCGACTGCTGCTCCTGCTCCGGCAGGATGTCGGTCAGCTCGTCGCAGGCCTTCAGGAAGGTGTTCAGGACCCGCTGGTCGAGCTGCCCGAAGAACTCCTGCAAAACACTTCAGAGGATCACCTTGTGCAGGGCAGAGCCTCGTTACCGGGCAACTTCCTGCAATCATTCCTGTAGGTGTCTGCAAAATATCTGAGGAATGTTTTTGTATTCCTCTTTACTTGTGTTGACTGAAGGATTAACCGTCGTAGACTGGAACCAATCAATGCTGGTTTAAACAGAAAATATGTGTTGTGTGTTAACAAACAATGAATTCAATACAAAATAAATCTACACAATACTCCAGTAGAACCAGCATAACATAATCATCATTATTATAACTTAACATAAGTAACATGAAATACTGCAAACATCAAGAGACGAAGAACAAATGAAGCTCACATTTCACACAGACAAACATTTGTTCCCAGTTGGAGGTTCTGATGCAGGTGAGCAGAAGACTCGCACCTCAACTCAATTATATATATATATATATATATATATATATATATATGCTCACTCAACTCTTCTCCTCCTTCCTACTTCCTGTTCCTCCTCAGTCAGCTCCTCCTCCAGACCTGGTCTTCACCACAGTGTCTGATTGTGCGTCTCCATGTTGTGTTGCATTAGTTATTTTGATCTTTGGGATGTTTTGGTGCCTTATTGGCTCTCTTTGTGTAAATTAAACAGACTGTAAGTGATGAAGAAGCTCCTGAATCCTGCAGGAAAAACTCACCGTGTGTTTCTTCAGCAGCTCCTCTGGGTTTCCTCTCTCCATCAGACAGTTCTGGGCCATCTTCAGAACCTTCTCCAGCTCGACCCGGGACTCATCAAACCTCTTCATGAGGCTGCTGTTCGCCTCCAAATGTCTCCTCCACTCGGTGGACTCTTTAATCAGGTTCTGAACACGCAAACGAAAAACATATTATTAAAGCAGCTGTGGGGGCGGGTGGGCGGAGCTTCAGTTGGTCCTGAGGTTTACCTGCGAGGACATCTGCAGATCGGCGACCCGTTTCTGCAGGAGACTCATGTCCATGTGCTGCAGGGTCTTACTGCCGTTCATCAGCTTCTGGATGCTCTGATGGTTTCTCTCGATCACCGTCAGACACTTCTTACAGCTGTGAGTGAAGGTGGCCAGCTCCTGCAGAGCGACGGGACAGACCGCTGTCAGCTGTATGTTCACGTCCAGATTCAAAACGCTGCTGTTGAGTATTTCAGTCACCTGACACTTCTGTTTGAAGTCCATGGGCCCTTCGGACTCGCCGGTGCCGGTGATGTGACTGGCCTTTTCCAGAGCCTGGTAGAAGCCCGTGATGTTCTTCTCCATCTCTTCCAGAGGCGGTAACAGAGACTGGGAATCCCTAAGCAGCGGCAGACACCTCTCTCTCACCTGATTGGAGCACAGTGCATCATTAACAACCTTAAATCGACGACATCGCCAACAGCGTCTAAAACATTCAATTAGTATAAATAAGTGTCGTCCTCACACCTTGCTGAGCTGCTGTTTGATGGAAGCCATCACGTCCATCATCTGTGTCACCTCCTCCTGAGGCGTGTCTTTGGTCAGCAGCTGAGCCGTTCGGCTCGCCGCCTTACACGCCGCCTCCATCGCCGGCACTTTGTGCTTGATCTCCTGCAGGAAGATCAAAAGACATCATGTGACTTCACTGAGACGATCTGTGTGAGGATGGAGGAGGAGGGACCAGGCCGCTTACATCAACATCCTGAACGAACGCCCTGACGTTCAGGAAGGAAACCTGGACAGCAACCGTCATCTTCTCGTTGGTGGCGTCCATGAAAATTTTCAGGGTGTTGATGCCGTCCTGGTAGTCCTGCCTCAGCTTGTCCACCTCGTCCGCTCTGGCGTACTAAAACAGAAGCCAACAACAATGTGAGTGAATGTTCTGGATGAGAGGAGTCAGAACCAGGACCGGTGGGAGATTTATTTACATGCTTGACTTTGACGAAGAGCTCCCTCCACCTCCCGTTGAGCAGCAGGAGCTGCTGCTTCAGGTCACGGGACACGGTCTCGTCGCACGTCTCGATGAGGAAGTTTCCAGCGTCGTTCATGCCCATGTGCTGCTGGATCCAGTGAGACAGGTTCCTGAAGAAGTCCTGGAAGAAGGAGGGAGGATGGAGACAGACGGAGGTCAGCTGCAGCCAATCAAACGCGTGCTTTCACAACATCCACGTGTGCGCACGTACTCGCTTGGCGCCCTCCGACTGGTTGAGCATCTGCTCGCCGTCCTCCAGCCAAGCCTGCAGACCGGCCACCGTGCTGCTGTACTTCTCCCAGTTGGAGATCACCTCCTCCAGCATGCTGCGGACGCTGCGCACTTCCAGAGCCAGGTTCTTCCACTGAGCCGTCGTTTCGCTGAGGAACTTACTCACGCCCTCCGCTTCGTCAACTGAAAGGAAGAAATACAAAAACTGACATCTCTGAAACAGCTTCTGATCATTCGGTCTCGTGTTTCGATGTTAGCTCAGAAAGAATCATGCTCCATCTACCAACACCCTTCATGCAGAAATTATTTCTCTGTTCTGGGAGTTCGGAGGATGTTAATAAAAGAAAAGTGCAGCTTGGGAGACGGGCGGAGTTTAAAGATGGTCACAATGTTCTGGACTTACCTTTGTTACAGGTCTGAGACCCTGTAACATGAAATCAATAGTGAGACTGTTTAACCGGAGCCACAACAAACACTTCTCTATATATTTACATGAATAAATAACAGATAAAGTGGAGAGGAGTCTTACTTGAACTGTCCGACCTCACGTAAACCTCTGCAGCCTGTCTGAGGGCCGTGAAGATGATCTCATACTGATCAAAGAATCGGTGTCCTTCAGTGAAGGTCTGGAAGAGAAACGCAGACGTGAGACGACACAGTGCCGTTTACATCCTGCAGCATCGAACCACGACAACCGCCAACGACTGCAGCGTACCAGGTAGGTCTGCAGCAGCAGCTCCACCGAGTCCCGCCGCCCGTATTTAATGATCCACGACTTCAGCTTGGACTCGGCCAGCATCAGGAAGGCCATCAGGCGGTACTTCATTTCCCAGAATTCCAGCTTGATCAAGTGAGCGTGCGACGATGTCGACACGAAGTTGAATCTGCAGATCAAACAGAAAAGATGAGTTTCTGTCGATTAAATCACTTCGGAAGATAAAAACGTGGAAGTGGCCGTGATGTTACCGCTCCGCCATGTCCTGCAGCTGCTCCGCTGGGACGGGAACGCCGTTCACCGATCTGTCTCGGTGGATCTGCTGGAAGGTCTGTCTGTGGGACTCCAGGTTTTTCAACACTTCCTGCAACATTAAAACACAGATCAGGTCCTCGTGTCTTTGTGCTGTCCGTGTGTGTTGATGGCAGGACGGGCGGACGAGCCGTCACCTTGTGCTGCTCCAGTTTTCTGTGCAGGACGTTGGCCGTCTCATCGTGAGCGTGCTGGAGGGGGATGTCATCCCTCAGAGCCATCTCGGCCCGGTGAAGCCAGGCTCCAATCACGCCAAGTGGACCCGGCAGGGACTTGTCCAGGTGGATGTGCCAGTCCAGCAGCTGCAATAAAATAAAATTGAAAAAAAAACAGATTAGGCAACGCTGCTCAGAAGGAAGTCCACATGTTCACCAGCAGTCCGCCTATAAAAGGAGGTTTATTTAGCAGTGGATTGTCAGACTGATGAACAGATCCGCCTCTGTTCTCCCCCCCCCTCACCCTTGATCCAACCACTCTGGACTCTCTGGCAGCGGCTAAATACAGCTTCTCTCACTGCGATGATGCAACTTGTTTAGCAAAGAGAAAGTTACCCTGGCAGACACCCGGTCCCACGCCTGCTTCACCAGAGCTTGGTCCACCGACAGCTTCCCGTCCTTGTTCACCGGCTGCAGCAGCGGGTCCGTCTGCTTCTTCTTCATCTCGTACTGAACGCGGAAGCTCTTGAACGCCTGAAAGACCGAGAGGAGGGGGTGATTTGCGTGTCAGTTAATGTCGTCCTCCCAGCAGGGTGCACTCGAGTCTCGACTCACCTGGTATTTGCCCGTGAGATTCCCCTCAGCTCCCTGCGCCCGGAGCACGTCTCTCTCCAGCTGATCTAAAAACACCTTCAGCTCTCTGAGCATCTTCCTCTCCTCCCTCTGTCACAGTCAGACATGCAGCTTAGACCTCTTTTACAAACCAGCATCCAAAACTACAGACATGAACACACTCACAGGCAGGGAACAGCTCTACGTTTCAGGACTAATTAGTGTCAGAGGTTCAGGTAGAAGCAGGCATGAAGGGAAGAAGAACATCCTGTGGTTGAGTCGGTTTAGTGGAACATACCTCCAGCATTTGCTCTATATCTTGGGGACCAAACTATCCAGGAAAGCAGCAAGGCACACAGAAAGATGCAGATCCGTCAGAGAGGCATTAAAAACAGGGGGAGGAGGAGGAGGAGAAGAAGAAGAAGCAGAGACAGCGGAGGACGATGAGGGGGTGATTTCAGGTTTACACTCCACACAGAGCGCATGCAGCACCGCGGGCTGAACTCTCACCTGAAGCACCGGCACTGACAGTGCAAAAGTCGGAATTGAGCCGAGAAGCAGCTTAATGTGCACAAAAAATAAGTAGATGGAGAAATGAAATGAGTCTGTGGTGAAGGATGATGATGACGATGATGTGTTCGTGCTGTGATCAACAGTGATGAAGCTCAGCAGCAGAAGGACATACTGTTGTATGATATCTGCATGAGGTCACGCTCTAGACTTGATGATATGTGAGGTTGTTTTTAGGGAAATCAATAAATTCAGAGACTGCTGCTGTTGCACGTGAACGGTGTGCAGCACCGTGACATGCACGGAGAAGGAGGAAGGTATAATCCTGATGAGGAAGTTGTACAAGTGTCTTCGCTTGATCAAAGTCAGTTCCTGAATTCCACATGGTGCTAACAAGCTAACAACCAGCTAATTTCGCTAAAAGTCAAGTTAAAAAACAGCTAACAACGCTAACAACCAGCTAATTTCGCAACAACAAAAAAACAACAAACAGCTAAGTTCAAGCTAACAACCCTAACAACCTGCTAACAAAAAGCAAATTTTAAAAAAAAAAAAAAAAAAAAACAGCTAAAAACAGCTAATTCCGCAAAAACTAGCTAAACTCAAGGTAACAACCTGCCCACAAACAGTTAAGTTGGCAAAAAAAAAAACAATACAACATTTTAAGTTAACAAAAAGCTACCGGCCTGATAAGAAAGCAAGCAAACAACTAACTCATGACACCAAACCGCTAACAACGGTAACAGGCTGCAGAAGGTCCCAGTAGAACTCGGTGTTGACAGTCTGACCCTGGAGGACGAATCCACGGTGACACAACCCCGCCAACGTCACCCAAAAACTTATGTTTCAGGTCCAACGGTGAAGTCACAAATGTTCACGTACCGGCGGTCACGTTAACGTGTGGATCTTCTACCACTTCCTCATCGGGGTTCTACCTTCCTCCTCCTCCGTGCTGCTGCACATCGCTCGCAGTCTCTGAACTCACTGATCCACCGTCGGATCAACAACTCAAAACGTCACCATGCATGGATGCAAATATGAAATCTAGTGCGGTACAATGAGGCAACACCCTGATATGTTTGGAATGTGCGTCATCACAGATCTGAAGGAGGTACCTCGTCCTGCTGCCCGTCCGTCTCTCCGTGGTGCGGGTTCGGGTAGTGCTTGAGAAACTGTGCCACGTACGTCATGATGGACTTCTCGTCCGGCTTGTCCACGTCCACATCTGTGGGGCGACACGGACACGAGCAACAATCACGTAAAAGTAGGAACGAGCCGCTTTCCACCTGACAGCGAAACAGTTCGTGTCCTTGGAGGATGAATCCGCCGAGGCCCGACGGCTAATTATACACATCCGCTCTCATCGCCTCCCCTGACCCCGACGCTTCTAGAAATCATTTCAGCGCATCTCTCTCTGCGAGATAAAGCGTCGGGAACTGCAGAGCCACTGCAGACTGCTTCACTTCCTCAGACAGAGGCTGGACGTTGCGGGGAAACACTCGCTCACCATCTGAAGCTCAAACGCCCATACTGAATATTTAACGCAGCAGGAAGTCACACACAGACAGACAGACAGACAGACAGACAGACACACACACACACACACACACACACACACACACACACACACACACCTTCTGGATCCAGCAGACGGGGGATGCCCAGCTCATTTTCAGCCAGAGCGAACGCCTCCTCCAGATTCTCCCTGTTGCTCCTCTGCCGCACCTCCTCCATGTCCACCAGGTCGGGTCGGATGGCGTGCACCACCGACTGGAAGGCGACGCCGCTGCGCCAGCTGGCACCGAAGTCCTTCACCTCAATGCCGTGATGCCTGAGAACACATGTAGAAACGTGGACGATGATCTGAAGACTCTTCTCTCTCTTCTGTGCAGGAAAAAGAGGATTCAAAAAGTGACTTACTTGGCCGCCGTGCACTGCACCCATCTCAGCAGGGCCTTCTTGGCGTTGCCCTGAAATCTGTTGACGACCTTCCTCTTCATGGGAGGACTTCCTGTTTCGGAGCTGGTGATGCTATCCACAGAGGAGTTGCTGTTGGACAGGGCCTGCAGGGCCGGCAGGTTGCTGGTTAACTCCTCAATCTGAAAGAGAGACAGAAAGAGAGAAGCTGCTTCAGGTGGACGTCAACAGGACACACGTCAACACTTGGACCTCTGGTCCCGGAATAAGAGAGGACACAGGGATGAGCTGTGCTCACAGACGATGGTTTTCCTGAGCCCATGCAGTGATTCCCACTGCAGAATATAGTCTGTTTTTAATGCAGTGCTGCCCGAGGGCCCGAAGATCACCACCATCCAAAATTGGTTTTCAGCCTTGTCCCTTGTGTAGAGATTTCTCCAGATTCTCTGAATCTTTCCATAATATTATGAACCGTAGATGATGAAATCTACAAATTCTTTGTAGTTTTACGTTAGGAAACATCATGCTTAGATTGTTGCACTATTTTCCCACAGTCTTTTACAGAGCTGTGAACCTCTCCCCATCTTCAATGCTGAGAGATTCTGCCTCTCTGAAAAGATATTTTTATACCCAATCATGTTACTGATCTGTTGCCATGAAACCTAAATTAGTTGAGATGTTCCACCAGGTGTATTTTTTAGCATTACACACCTTTTCCAGTCTTTTGTTGACCCTGTCCCACCTTTTTTGGGAAGTGTTGCTGCCATAAAATTCAAAATGAGCACATATTTTTTATTAAACCAGAAAGTTTCTCAGTTTCAACTTTCGATATGTTGTCTTCGGTCTATTTTCAATTAAATACGAATTTACATGATTTGCAAATCATGACATTCTGTTTTTATTTACATCTCACACAGCGTCCCAACTTGTTTGGAAACGGGGTCATATTACATCATCTAAAACTAGATGCTCCTCCCACTGCAAAACTCATCCTGCACTGGACTGAACCGTTTGGTCCGCCCACCTCAGTGACTCTTACAGGAGCCACGTCACACGCCGCTTTACCTGAAAGTAGAGGATTATGGTCCATATCAAGCCGAGGACGATGGACGGTCGTCCGTCTGCGATGTCGGTGGCGTGAATGTTCACAAGTTTGATCTGAAACCGAAGCAGAAGATTATTCTGGGAGTCCCTGCAGACAGTTTGGAGAATAAAAGTTTCAAACTGCAAGCTTTGTTGTTGTTGTTTTTTTCCTCAGAGGCATCAAAGTCCGGTCTTTGATGCGGTTCGGTTCAGAAAAAGCCACGGAGAAAAACAGCAGAGGTTTAAAGGAAATCAGGCAGCACTGCAGAGACACACCAGAACCAGAATCCATTCAAACTCAGGAGAAAGCCTCAGATTTACAGACACAGAGCACTGCATCGAACACATCGTGCATCAAAAGAAAAAGAAAAAAACATGAGGTGAGGTCACGCAGGCCGTTGAACTGACCGGAGATCCTCGGTACACGGACTGAAGCCACACGTGACGGGAGAGAGATCACAATAGTGTCAGTGTCAGTCCTCCGGGAGACTCGGGAAAGTGGGACACGAGCTCCACAGAGCAGCGCCCCGGGGATTTAGTTATGTAATCAAGAAGTCCTGTTTGCTGCTGCACTGACAAACATCCAATCAGCAGCCTCCTCCTCTTCCTCATCATCATCATACACTCCTCTTTCTACTCTCACACACGCAACATTGCTGCATGCTCACCTTTCTGCCTTCTAGGAACTTGAGAGCGGCGCCGATGTTGGAGACCCAGTGGATCCTCTTCAGCTGCCGGCCTTGTTCACAGGGCTGCCAACGGACACAGGAAGTCAGCTTTTATTTTGTAGTATTCATTTAATTTGAAAGGGACAGTAGAGAGAAGGAGAGCAAGAAATGACATGCAGCAGACAGCTGAATGCATCGTACAGTGAATGTATCATTGGACAGTGAACGCATTGGACCGGACAGGACTGTGAACGCATCATCGGACAGTGAACGCATCAATGGATAGGATAGTAAACATATCATCAGACAGGAGAGTGAACGTATCATCGGACAAGAGAGTGAACCCATCTGACCGTGAACGCATCATCGGACAGGACCATGAACGTATCATCAGACTGGACAGTGAACGAATCATCGGACAAGACCATGAACGTATCATCAGACTGAACAGTGAACCCATTGGACAATGAACGTATCATCGGACTGGACAGTGAACCCATCAAACAGTGAACGCATCATCCAGGACAGTGAACGCATCAGACAGGACAGTGAATGCACCACACAGAGTTCACCATGCAGTGTGACCATGTGCTTTGCAGATGAAACAGCAGTTTGTGTGGATCGGTCTAATTGCTAAATGGAATCTGGGTCAGTCAGTGTGTGTGTGTGTGTGTGTGTGTGTGTGTGTGTGTGTGTGTGTGTGTGTGTGTGTGTGTGTGTGTGTGTGTGTGTGTGTGTGTGTGTGTGTGCTAACAGCTCCTCACAGCAGGGAGGCTGAGATCGCTGAATTACAGCAGACTAATTTATGCACAGAGATCCGACACTAAACTTTGGTTTTGTTCAAACTTGCTGGAATAGATTCCCTCAAACTCGTGCACAGATTTCAAGTTTCACACACACGGGATGAGACATTTTAAATCCAACACATTCATGCAGTGTGCAATTTAAATCCTGTGTAAAAAACAAACAAAAAAAACAACTTACAAGTCTTTGGCCAGACAGGACTTCCAGCAGCGCCAGCAGCTTCACCCCATCTTTGATGTCCTCGAACAGGTCGTTAACCTCTAGCGGTGGTTTGTGCTGCCGGAGAGGAGACACGGCATAAACGTGCAGAAAAAACATTCGGTGCAGTCAGAAAAGAAAAAGAAAAGCATGTAGAGTGTGAGAGGACGGGCTTGTTAGCAGCGAGCACGGTGCCTCCCTGCAGCTGAAAACATGGTGCCCGTTCCTTAGCGATGGCTCGCTGCCCAGCCCTGAGGCGACGGATTTAACCGTCTGCTGGTGTTCCAAATTTTTAAAAACCACACGCTCACCGACCTGCACGCCGTCACAGGTGACTGACGGCTTCTCTGACGACCCTCCAACCTGCAGCAGACCCACAGGAAGCAGATGCTTCTCCACTCCTGCCGTGGAGCTTTAATTAAAGGCACAGCTCGCCGCGGGGAACTGTTTGTTTGGCAGCGCGGGCCGTTTCACAGCTCCGCGTACTCCATGACAGGATGCAGTTGGCTGCGTATGTGGGGCAGAGCGGTGTGTGAAGAGGAGGCAGCGGTCCTGCTGCTGCTCGCTCCGTTTACTCTTCATCCTCATCCTGAACTCTCCTCTCAGATATTCGATGTTCAGTTAATTTACAGTCTGACTGCAGATATCAGGGGGATGTCTGTTAAAACAAAGATGAGCGACCCTTCAGTCTGTTATGTAGAGATCTGACCCGCCCTGGAACCTGAATTAAAAACCGCTGACGGTGTAAAAACAGTGTAAAGAACATGGATGGCGCTCGCTGATAGAAGCTGGCAGGAAGTGGACGCGGAGGCTGCAGGAAGTTCTTACTCAGATAAAACGCACACTCTCAGCTGCCCTTTCTAATACTCGTCCACAAACACAGACGACCTTCAACCTCTCTGCAGCTAGCAGGTCGTCACTGCGGTCCATCCCGCTGAGTGAGCCTCTTGCTGCCGTGGAAACCGCCCTGTTGACAATCCCATGATGCTTCACTGGTCCCATTGGTATGCACAGGCACTGAGCTGCAGTGCAGAGTGTGAATAATGATGAACGCCGGGACTGTTCTCAAGTTTTAGATCTGTGGGCCTAACAACAGAACCAGAACCAGATCCAGGACCAGATCCCGGAGTGAGACCCTGCAGAGTCAGAGCACGTGAACTTGTGTTATTGTTGTTCCTTTAATTTACATGCATGAAGCCCGGGAGCAGACGACTGCCCGCAGGGAACCGTCCTCTCCCTCCTGCTCTCCATCTGCACACGGCAGCACTGTCCCTGCCAACAGTGTCCAAACACACACACACACACACACACACACACACACACACACACACACACACACACACACATCACACACACACACTCACACACAACACACACACACACACACACACACACACACACACACACACACACACACACACACACACACACACACACACACACACACCAGGTCCTGAATTATAAACATGCTGCACTGGAGTTCATGGAGCAGCAAGGATCTTTAAATCTGGCCTGTCTGAGTAAACCTGTCTGGATTTCTCTCCGCAGCCTGAAACGTCTCCGACCGATAAGGAAGCTGCAGATTAAACCACCACGAAGATTAAAGGTGAACACGGCTTCAGTTGGAGGTTGTCACATCCTCCAACCTTCACTTGGGCCGGCAGACGTCGGCGATGAAGACTGCCCTTCTTACCTTCGCCAGATGAGAGTTGATCCATTTAGTGAAGGTCCTCTTCTGCACCGCCTCTTGCTCATCTGAAATGAAAGGACAGGGAGCGGGTCAGAACACGGGACTGCGTGTGTGTGTGTGTGTGTGTGTGTGTGTGTGTGTGTGTGTGTGTGTGTGTGTGTGTGTGTGTGTGTGTGTGTGTGTGTGTGTGTGTGTGTGTGTGTGTGTGTGTGTGTGTGTGTGTGTGTGTGTGAACCGATGCCGGCTGCAGCAGAAATGTGAAACGCACGAGACCGCCTGTCAGTCAGCAGCACAAACCTGCTGCTTCATCCCTCCGCCCGCTGCGTCAGGCGGCATCGCAGCCGCCCTTGCAGCGTGTGCGTGTTAGCATGCTCGCAGCAAGAGGAGCTCTCAGATGGAGGTCACACGAGGAGACCTGAACATTTCACAGCCTCCTCCGTGTTCGGCAACAACATGCCTGATTGTTTGGGCCTCCCTCCCCCCCCCCACCTACTGCTCTCTTGTTCTGTTACCCCCACAATAGTTCATGCATTATGCAGCAGGCTCAACAAAACCACACGTTTCTCTGCTTTGTGCCGCTGCCGTCGCGCTCGGCGCTGCTTCCTAACACCCCGTCGCAGACGCCGGCCGCCGCCGCCGCACTCTGCACACAGAGGCCATCTTTCAACATCCAGCCGCGGAGGTACGGCCAGCGGTCACGTGTCGGCAGGAACACATACATCCAAGTGAAACACATCACAGTCACCCACAGGCTTAACGCTCCATCACTGGAGCACAGGGGAAGCCCACTCAAGCGTATACAGATCACAACAACAACAATAACAACCACACACACACACACACAGCTGTGTTTGTGCAGCAGGGATTCACCTACAAACCGTCAGCATATGCTCACAGGTCAAAGAGACGAGGGACGGAGGCGGCTGCTGCCCTACTTACCGCGCAGATACTGAAAGAAGCCTGTCACCAGGTTTAACGAGGTCTTCCTGACAGAAAAGTCCTTGTACTGAGCCATTCTACACGCCGCGCTGCGGCACCGCGCATCTCACGAGCTCCGCGCCGCACATACGAGCCGGAGCGAGAGCTAAATCCACAGTGGAAACACTCGGCTGTCCGACCAGCAGGAAGCCGAACGAATCTGCTGCCGGAGAGCAAACGAGCTGCTGGAGGCTGGGATGGAAACGTACCCTCCTCCCACACACACACCCTCACTCACACACACACACACACTCACACTCACACACACACACACACACACACACACACACACACACACACTCACACAGACGGCAGGGCAGAGGAGGCTAACAGAGAGGCTGATTTACAATCCCATCCCTCCTTCTTCCTGTGTTGTCCCCGGCCGGAGCAGCCATGCCTGTGAGGATGTGCACAGCCCCCCGCTGCACTGCTCTCTCCTCGGAGGCTGAGGGCTCAACTCACAGCGCGGCTCAGCCAATCAGCACAAAGCAGGCGGTGATGTCACGGCCTCGGCTGCATTATCCCAGTTTAAGCCTGGTTTCTGTGTGTGTGTGTGTGTGTGTGTGTGTGTGTGTGTGTGTGTGTGTGTGTGTGTGTGTGTGTGTGTGTGTGTGTGTGTTTATAAGATGTATTTAATCTCCTTTGAAATTGACACAGTTGAAAATAATTTTTAAAAAAATCTTTTTTTGTGTTTTAATCTTTTTTTGTTTGTGTAAAAGTAAACAAGGTCCCTGCTGATTAAACGGACCAGAACAAAGTGAAGAGACGGACACACAAAGCTCTCCAAGCTGCAACACGGCTCAATAATTAATGCTGCGGCTGCTGGAGGACGTCCACCAGCTGCTGTCTCCGTGACGAGGCAGCGGACACACCCACACCCGGGATTCCCTTTGTACACACAGTGTCATGTCAAAGCCCTGCAACATCTCAGACCCAACAGAACCAAGTCATCTTGGGACCACGACTCTGCTGTCCTGAATAAACACAGCAGAGAGAGAGCGTCCTGCTCCATCACTTCTCTTACAACCTGCCTTTATTCTGTTCAGAAAGCTTTTCCGACAGGATGCTAAAAATAGGCCGGAGGTTGTGGTTCTATTATTACTGTTCAGGAGCTGCTGGATGTGGCCCAGAAAACACGCTCAGAAGAAAATGTTCCTTCCTTCAACATCCAAAGAGTAAAAAGAGGTTAAACATTGAAACGTTGCTGACAGCAGCACACAACAGGAACAAGGAGATGTGGAGCTTCAGAAAGTTCAGAATTTACTGTAAATCAAATATTTTTATATGATTTGATTTTAAGGGATTCATTTCCACGAGGAGAATAAAGACTGCAACGTTTTTTACTCCCATATTCTCATAAGAATTTCTTTAACACAACAATATCTTTTACAACAATCTCAAAGTAATCCATTCATATTAACAATCCTACATTATGCCAGCATCTAAATAATCGCTGAAATTTGAGTTCAGAATAATAAAATCATCCGTTTCCTGTTCTGACCTGCAGACAGGTTGAAGAGGAAAAACCTGCTGCTGCTGGAAGGGAGGAGTTTTTATTTCCACCAGAGACAACGAGGGGGATCGAATCTGACACAGCAGCTTTTCTACAAACTAATAAAGTCAGTTTTGTTCGTAAAGGTGAATTTATACTGTAATACTTCAGCAGAGCTTCTGTCGACACCAGTTTCTGAGAAAAGAAATTGCAGGAATTTAGTGAAGGCAGGATCGTAATTTCCTGGAGAAACTCAAAAGAAGCTGCTTGTGTTTGAACTAAAAGAGTCAAAAACTAAAAATCAACTTCCTGTATCCTATTAGGAGGGCAAACGTGTGTGTGAACTACAAAAAAAGAAACATCTTCAAATATTGAAATAAGGACCAGCGTTCATAAAGTACAGATTACAAACAGGAAACAGGAACGTTGTCGCTCCTCTGAGTTACAAACACGGACGTTCTGATGTTCAAAAGACTGAAACACTTTCAGATCATCAATCTGATCTAAAAGAGGAAACTAGAAGACAGTAAGTCCGAGCGGTCCTGATGTTCCAGCTGTTCGGAGCTGTCCAGAGTCCTGAACTGTTTGTAATGGAGGTCGGGACACACTGACTCTCACATGTACAGCAGCTCCATCACCGAGTCGTCCCGTTTCCTCTCAGCTGATTTAATTAAAGCTGCTGCAGCATTGGGAGCTGAGTGCCAATTAAAAGTGTATCAGCAGCAACAAACAGCCCATTAAAGCACCAAGCCTGAGCAGCTCACAAGAGTGATGGAGTACTTAAGGTGATCTCAGGATAGATGATGCTGAGCCTTTCAGTCGGTCACCTGGGAGCTCTGGAAAGACACTCTGTTCCACTTACAGGAGAACAGGCCACATTGAGAAGCCTGTCAGAGGCTCCTCCCACTGAGGGGTCATCACAGCCTGAATCACTTCCTGGTACAATTCCTGTTCTTTACAAAAATAAGACAACACGGTAGTCTTAGTGTGTCTCAGAGTGTCTCAGTGAGTCTCAGAGTGTTTCAATGAGTCTCAGAGTGTCTCAGTGAGTCTCATTGAGTCTCAGTGAGTCTCGATAAGTCTCTGAGTCTCATATAGTGTCCCTCTCATCCGTCTCGCTCTCTTCACATCATATCAGTGTCTCCAGCAGCTGTCAGTGACACTTCAGAATAAACAGCTCACTTCTCTTCTACTCTCGACCGTCCGTGGAGCTGCAGACTCATCTTTCTGTGTCTAACAAGACTTTTATATCTCAAATAAAACTATCAGCTGATTCACGGAAAAGTTTAGATGATCATCGATCACATGTTCAAGGTGTTTATCTGCTTCTGCATCATTATAAAGGAGCCTCTGGGTTGTTGAGGACAAGAAAACCCATCTGAAGATGTCACGTTGGATCCAGAAAAATTGTGTTCAGTATTTGTTCAAATTTTTTTGACCAAATTAATGATCAGTTGATTGAGAAAACACAGCCCTCTTTATTTCCTCTTTATTATCCGAGGACTATTTCACATCTAATTAGAGGAAATTAGAGAGAAGTAAATGAAATGAAATCCTGAAAGCCCCCGATAGACTCATGTCTGATGCGAGACCGGCGTGCCTCTCCAGGTGTCTGAGGAGCGCACGACATCACCACAAACCCTGCACCAGCTGTGTGTCTTCACTTCCTGTTTGACACACAAGAATGAAACCCACAAGAGCTTGACTGTCACGACCTGCCGCCTGAGGGCATCTGAGGCCGCGAGCTATCGTCACACTGACTCACTGCTGCGGCAACACGTTAAAAAAAAGGAGGGTCGAGAGTGCTCATCAGATTGCAGACTGCGCTGTCAACTCTGCATCCACGCAGGCGGACTGCAGGACGGCGTTTAATGACAGGAAGCTACCTGCTGTCCCCTCAAACCTCTGGCGCGCTGACGTCTTCCAGATGTGGCCTGACGTCCGGCCTCCTGACAGCAAACGCTGCAGCGGCTCGAACGTCACATGTGTGCAGAAAAAGGTTTCTGCAGCTTCAACAAGAGAAATAATAACTTTTAAACTTCGTCCATACTTCACATGAGCCAATAGGAGGCCGTTAAAGTGTCATGTGATCTCTACCGTTTCCCCCTTGGTGTGCAGAGAGGATGTTTTACCACCAGGTGGGTGTAAAACAGCAGCGCGGGCGTACAGGAAGCCGAGTCACCCCGTAGCAGGAACCGGGCAGCGCTGGCACGACCACAGACAGAAGTCGCCATGGCAACACGCGGTAACATTTCCTGGTAAACCATACGCGGCAGCAGCGATGCTCTGATAAAAACCCACAAAGAGACAGAGGCTGCTGCCATCGACCTGCTCACCAAGGACACACAGGGTGTCGGGTGGAGTCGTGTTCAGAGCATCCAGCACGCTGCTGGTGTTGTGACACGGTGTCTCGCGTCAAGAATATTAAATGATGATTGTTGGTTTGATTCAGAAAGAATCAAAACTTTCAACTCAAGGCTAAAAAACATGATCGTGATCTGATAAAAGATGAGGCGCTTCACTGGAGCATCCAGGAAGATTTAACTTGTATAATGATGTGATTCAAATCTTACTTTAAAGACATGAGGAGAAACAGATCAAAGCTCTGAATCATGTGTTCACATCAGCAGCTTCACTCAACAAATCAAATCATGTTTCTCCAAATACACTTTTTCATTCTTCAAAGATGTCAAACAATAAAATGTCTTTTTGTAAATTGGTCACAAGCAAAAACAGATTATGTTCCCTAAAAACACGCGCACATTAAATCGAATTATCTAAACATGTCATTCTATTCCGCTTTTAAAGGCTACAACTGTCGGACAATCAGCCAATCACAGCACAGGACTGTGAAGACTCAACTTTTAAGAAAAGGAAGACTGAGAGGAAGACAGAGAGAGGAAGACTAAGAGAGGAAGACTGAGAGAGGAAGATTGACAGCAAGCAGACGAACCCTGAACAGGAAGGATCATCATTATCCTGATAAATGTAAAGAGAAGTTTTCTGACTATGTCTGAACATTGCTGTATGAAGTGTGTGTGTGTGTGTGTGTGTGTGTGTGTGTGTGTGTGTGTGTGTGTCCCGCCCTGTAAATGTTGGCAAACTTGCTGCCCATGCGTTGAATCAGCACTCTGTGTGCAGCAGCTGCAGCAGGAGCAGGAGGAGGAGGGGGAGGAGGAGGCGACAGTGACACACTCACCCTGCAGCCTTTGCATGACATTGGCAATGTCCACGGACGAGCGGCCAAACGGCCTCGGAGAAGCCATGTCGTCGTTCTGCAGCTGTGAAACGACGAGTGTCTCTGATGCTAAAGGATGCTTCACTACTGTCCTGAGCGGGACATCCCTCCTCCTCCTCCTCCTCTTCCTCTTCCTCCCCCTCCTCCTCTCGGTTTCACTGCAGGACCCGGTCCAACTGAAGCTCAGGTTTCATGCAGCGACGAGCAGGTTCATAGTCCCAGACTTCTTCCACTGTAAAAACACAGTTAAAGAGATATTTTTACAGGTCTGCGAGTCTCACAGAGGTTTAACCTGCAAAGGTTTAAAGCTTTTAGGAACTTGTATTTGTGGTGCCTTTAACCCTCGTGTTCTCCTTGGGTCAAAATGGGGATTTTTTTTTTTGGTTTAAAGAAACCCTCACAGCATCCTTGTCACCAATGATCCCAAAAAAATGTGAAAATATAGAATTAAAATAGAACTTGATTGAACACAGCTGCGGGTCATTTTGACCACAGGACAACACGAGGGTTAAAAAATGCAATAATTCTGTTTGGAGTCACATTTTTCCTGAAAGATTCAAAATATCTGCATCTGTGGCTTCATGATTTTTTAAATTATTTTATGTGTCAGTGTGTGTTCATCTGCAGGTACGACTTCCTACTTTAAAATTACTCACAAATACTTTGCTGTAAAATACAGTTTGATTTAATTAAGTGAATAAATGCAGGACAGCAGGGAACAATAATAAACTGTCTGTCTGTCACTGTGTTGGAACAAATGTACTGATATTAGTGACACGTTACTGCTTTCTGCCTCAAATTATCCACGTGATCCTATTAAAGACTGTAATGATAAAGAATGTGAAAAAGTAAATCTAATACTATATTCATGAATCCTTCTGTGTGCTTTTATTCTTTATGAGACTCCATTAAACTATTTGAGACGAATTATTCGAAAGGTTCCAGCAGACATTAAAGATCTGAAGCTGTAAAGAATCTAAAAACAGACATGAAACAGACACGTCACGCGCTCTTATTAAAGATCAAACACCGATTAATTGATTAATAATCGATTAACAAGGAGACAAAGTATCGATACTTTTCACACTTTAAGAAAACTCAACAGGAAGTTCAACTGTCGAGTCAGAAAATGTCCTACTGAGTTTACAGAAGTTAGATTCCCGCCACAAACGTCTCTGTTACACTTTCCTAAAGTTATTTTAAACATTTAAGCTGCCGGAAAAAGTTGGACACAAGTTGCAAAAACCAATAAATTAAGAATCAATACGCGGGAAGTCACGCGCGTCACGCGCAACACGACACGATCAATGACAGTTATAGCTGCGCGTGCACATTTCATCTGATATCATCTTATTTAGTGTTATTTCTTCTCACCTCTCCGACCGCTGCAGACCAAAATAAATTCAGAGGAAGTGTTTCTCTTTCTATCTGCCTGTAAGTGAGTGTGTTGCCCGGTTGCCATGGTGACGCCGAAAATGAAAAATGGTAGCGTGAAGCGCTGCAGCGGCCGACGAGTTTACAGAACCAATGAGAAGGCTGCAGGAGGACGGAGGAGGAGAGGGGGGAGGGGGGATGGGGCAGTAAGGTCCACTTCCGGTCCTCCTGATAGTTCAGGGATAGAAACGTCGATCCTGTGAGGAGTTCTCGCGCATCCTTCTGCTCCTCCCTCCACAGGAAGACGAACAGACAGTTAATCAATGTAATCAATAACGCTGTGCATCAGTTATTGATCTGTTCATAAGATAAACTGCGGGGTTGCCAGGTTGGGCAGAATCCTTCTTTATAAAATAACATGCAGGAGTCTGTGAACATGATGAAATGCATCATCTGCGGATTTAACAGCGGCTGACAGAGAAAAGCTGCAGCACGCGAATGCATCATGAATCAGCGGAACACCTGAACAGGTGATTTCTCAGGCTGCTCTGATGTTCTGGCTCATGGATTTAAAAATCTTTGTATTTTAACAGTGTGATTTTCTGCTTATTAAACTGTCACACCTCCATCTGAGAACCTCAGAGAACCTGAGAGAACCCCCTCCACCTGACGATCCTGCAGCTGAATCCTGTTCTAGAACATATTCCTGGAGACCCTCCAGCTCATACAGAGCTCATCCAACACAGGGTGTAAAGTGTTCAACATGACAGGTTCATTATAAAGTACTTTGGCGCCACCTGCTGGACTTTACTGTGACATGCAGGTTCAGTGTTTAACTGAAAGTTCAGCTGAGAACAAACAAAATCATCAAGTAGGGAGTCAGAGCCTGAAGGAGGGCAAGACTGAAGAGGGAGTAGCAACAATGGAAGGAAGTCCCTGCAGAGCCTGAGACCTGCAGACACTCTGAGCCCTGCAGACACTATGAGACCTCTTGAGAACTCTCAAGGACCTTCAGATCAGAGTGAAAGCTGTATTTGTATTTATCCTGTTAAATACCTTCAGGTACAAAATCACAGCTGTTGCATAACAACACTGATTTCTGTGAGAAACTGTGCCAATCCAGCCTTTGTTAAGAAGTATTGATCTGAAGGAAGTGATGCAGAAGGAAGCGGCCTTGTTTCCCAGTGTGTTCTCGCACAGATAAGCAGCGCGTTTCTAATTTTACAGCCGGAGAGGGAAGGAAGCATGACAGCAAAGTTTCCGCCGCAGCAAACACTGAAGGGGAAGAAAAGAAAAAACGCAGAGAGGCCGTGTTGGAAAAAGCTTGGTGTTCGTCCGTCTGCAGGAGTCGGAGAGGAGTCGAGCTTCTGGAGGAATAATGGCTCAGAATGAAACCCACCCTTTTATGGAAATATTAAAATCCTTTAACCTGGGTGAGTTTGAGTTTCTGAACATCTACAGACATTTACTGACAGAGTCTGGTGTCTACGGGCAAAATCAACAGATAAACTCGGACTAAAGTGCTGAAATAATCTAAATGTATTCCTGCTGCTGCATCGTGAGGTGTTCAGGGATCTCGTAAATGTTTTGTAAGTGTCCCCCGGCTCAGACCAGTTCGTATGCACCTCGTCACTCCTTTAAAATCACATCTTAAAACCTCCAGATCAGGTTCACATCTCCGCTCTGTGACAGTTTCTCCCTCTACTTCAGGTTTTTATCTCCGTCAACTCGCTCTGCTGTGAAAAACAAACTTCCATGGAAGAACTCTTCCTGAGAAGCAGGAAACTTTCTGTAAAGTGTGCGTCATCAGTTCAGGATGAGCCCGATAGCTCCAGAGTCCGTTTGTGCTTCAGCAGAGCGATGCTACGGTGAACCCACACACTCACGGTGATGTAAGGGTTTATGTAAGACAGTGCCCAGGATAGCAGCCACAATAAATCAATGCAGTTTATACCTGCTGTGTTCTGTGGATGCAAACGTCCTGCTGCCCTGACGGATTTATTTTTAACGTAGAAGCAGCATCTTCAGAGCAGCTCAGTCTGCCTCCTTAAACACGACTCTGTTCTCTCTGTTAAACACGACTCGGTTCTCCCTGTTAAACATGACTCTGTTCTCTCCTCTGTTAAACATGACTCGGTTCTCCCTGTTAAACATAATGTTCTCTCTGTTAAACACGACTCTGTTCTCCCTGTTAAACATGACTGTTCTCTCCTCTGTTAAACACGACTCGGTTCTCTCTGTTAAACGCGACTCTGTTCTCTCTGTTAAACGCGACTCTGTTCTCTCTGTTAAACACGACTCTGTTCTCTCTGTTAAACACGACTCGGTTCTCTCTGTTAAACACGACTCTGTTCTCTCTGTTAAACACAACTCGGTTCTCTCTGTTAAACACGACTCTGTTCTCCCTGTTAAACACGACTCGGTTCTCTCTGTTAAACACGACTCTGTTCTCTCTGTTAAACACGACTCGGTTCTCTCTGTTAAACACGACTCTGTTCTCCCTGTT
The DNA here is from genome assembly GCF_029030835.1 of Brachyistius frenatus. Classification (NCBI taxonomy): domain Eukaryota; kingdom Metazoa; phylum Chordata; class Actinopteri; family Embiotocidae; genus Brachyistius; species Brachyistius frenatus. The sequence continues at coordinate 1,140,500 of NW_027210701.1, forward strand.
AAACACGACTCTGTTCTCTGTTAAACACGACTCTGTTCTCTCTGTTAAACGCGACTCTGTTCTCTCTGTTAAACGCGACTCTGTTCTCTCTGTTCTGTTCTCTCTGTTAAACACGCGGTTCTCTCTGTTTCTCTCTGTTAAACACATGACTCGGTTCTCTCTGTTAAACATGACTGTTCTCTCTGTTAAACACCTCTGTTAAACACAACTCTGTTCTCTCTGTTAAACACGACTCGGTTCTCTCTGTTAAACACAACTCTGTTCTCTCTGTTAAACGCGACTCTGTTCTCTCTGTTAAACGCGACTCTGTTCTCTCTGTTAAACACGACTCGGTTCTCTCTGTTAAACACGGTTCTCTGTTAAACATGACTCGGTTCTCTCTGTTAAACATGACTCTGTTCCCTCTCTGTCTCCTCCAGGCGACATGATCCTGGCCTTCTGTCTGTCCGTGCTCGTGGGCCTGCTGCTGGGCGCTTTGGTCTACGTCCTGCTGACCTGGGCTTCGAGGCGCCGGGCGACAGCCAGGATCACCCGGCGCACCAGAAGGAAACACGGCCGCTCCCGTGGCCCGGAGGCGGCGAGCGGCCAGCTGGGTCTGTACCGCAGCACGTTCCTGAGCGTCTACCGGCAGCCCTCCTTGGAGCCCGTCGGCCCGCTGGGCAGCAAGCCGGGCCCCGACACTTCAACCTTCCGCCCGCTGGCCAAGAGGAGCCGGCCAAGCCTGGACATGGGGGAGGACACCCAGGTTTCCCTGTCTGAGGACACAGCAGGGGACTCCACGTCCCTTGTGCCAAACAAGAGACACTCCTTCTGGCTGGGCAACAACGGGTTGAAGGGCTTCCTGCCCTCCCAGACCCCACCGCCCGCGTACGACAGCGTCATCCATGCCTTCGAGGAGACATGCACCTGAACCTGAACACAACCGAGACCGGACTGGACTCTGGAGCTGGTACTGGTCTGTACACTGAGATCAGACCTGCATGTCAGTTAGACACATGTTCTCCTCCATCACTGCTCCTCACAGACTTCTGCACACAGGGATGTTTTTTCCTCCAAAATACAAAATATCACACGAATTATTGTGTAAAATAATCACAGTCCAGAAATAATTTTTCGTTTGAAAATGTCTCACTGATTATCTTTTTTTTTTTTCCTAACTCATTATTGATTATTTGAGTGATAGTTGAGCTGCAGGGCTTCAAACAAAGGAACTGCTAAATATCCACTAATAACAATAAAGAAAACGTTGATATGCTGCACGTGCTTGCGATTTGTGTAAAAATAAAATCACAGTAGACGTACTTTAAACGTGTGACTCTACTTTCAGGAGAAACACAGTAAACCCTTGATTGACAGCTCTGATCTCTGTGGCGGGAACAGGACTTAAGCACACTCATCACATCCAGGTCTCGTGCGGAGGGTGCCACTCCAGCTCGCATAAGAGACGGGGTGCGCCGTGGCGGGGTTGCCATGAGGACAGAAACACCCGTTTTCGGTGCAGCAGTGTGGATCACGTTTCCCTCCGTGCACCAGACTCCATTTGAAATAACATCAAATTAATATTAAATTATACATTCTGCCCTTCAGAAGGTCCCGACAGGTTTGTTATCGGTGCTGCTGCTTCAGTTGTCTCTGCACCTTTTAATCCGGGTTCTGTTTTTCCGTGAAACCCGCCTCATGGCAACCCGCTTTAAAGCCACAACCCCGAAGTGCGCCAGCGGAAAAGCGCCTGGCAACACTAGCGCACTGAGCGTCCGCCTGCCTCCGGATGAGCGGCTCCGGTTTGTTGCCGCGGGGTCAGGTACGTGCAGCGTGCAGCCCCGCTGACGGCAGATAACCGCCGGTAGAAACACCTGGCTTTATTTCCCGCCGCGGATTCTTCGGCTCGTTCAGACTGCGGCGGATTGAAGGCGCCGGTGAGTGAGGATCGTTTGATGTACACCTTCATGGAGGGAGGATGAGGAGGGCTTTGAGTCGAGAGACACACACACACACACACACACACACACACACACACACACACACACACACACACACACACACACACACACACACACACACACACACACACACACAGGGTCGAATTGATTGATTGATTTTTTTTTAATTATTTTTTTTTTTATGCTGGTCAACTGATTGGAGCATGTTTCAGGTAGAATGGTTTTATGTGCCAGTTGACATGTTGTCTGGCTGCTGGTGCTAATGCTGCTGTTGGTGCTGGTGAAGAGCGGGCAGCAGCATCAGCACCATGGAGACTGCCTGCTCCCCACTCTGTGATGCAGAGCTGCTGTTGCATAGAGACAGAGAAACAGTGAATTTCAAGGTTGATGCTGTGAATGGCAGCACTGCTATTTAAAGCCTCTCTCTGCACTCAGATACCTGACTGGTTGTTTGTCTCCTCTGAAACAGGACCGCACAGCTCGCCGCTCGCAGGAGGAGGAGGAGGAGGAGGAGGACGACGACATGGGAAGGGCCTCGGAGCACAGCTGCTGGATGTGAATGAGCCTCCGTCTGTCTGTATGATGCATTTTAGCTCCCCGTAGACTGAAGCGAAGCGCCACCGCCAGCAAAGCAGCCATCAGCCCCCAGTGCTTCATCTGCATGGAAATATGGACACCTTCAGCACAGGGAATGTGACTCAACATGTCCAGGAACTATGAGGTATGTCAGACAAACATTATCGTGCAATAATCTGTGTGGTTCAGACATTTTATAAATGTCTTTATATTTAATTAGCTGGGGGGCCTGACGGTATGAAGCACTGCAGCAGAGCTTAAATCTGGATCTTAGAGGAGATCTCAGAACATTCACAGATCTGAACTGAGTCAGATTTTACCTAAAAGACATCCTGGAGCTTCAGTGGAAACAAGAATCCAGCAGGAGGAGGTGATTTAAAGCTGCTCTGAAGTGTCATTGTGGGGGATTTAAAATGCGTCTGTCTGCTCCTGTTCTGATGTTTAAAACGAACATATGAAGAGTTGTTTGATCAGAACAAATAAAAGGACAGGCCGCGGTGATGATGTCATCGTCCTGGAGCCGCTCCACGGACAGTGAACAACAGAGCGTTGTGTTTTTACTGCTGTCAGTGATTCACTCGTACTTGTGAAAAAGTCTGTTCACTTGAGGACGGAGAACCTGTCAAGCTGCTGATTGGACGCCTGCGGCTCAGGTGACACCCACTGACGCCCACCTGTGCTGCAGGTACACTCTGTGACCTACAAGCTGGGGTTTTATTTTTATGAGGGAACGATTCGGCTTCAGGCAGCAGAGTTTTAAACCTGAAGTAACCCTCTGTTCATCCTTTGAAAAACCATCTCTAGTCCAACAGAGGAGTCTAAATATGGGGTCAAGTTTGGCCCTTTATCTGGTTTTTATTCTCCTTATTTCAAAGTGCTGTAAAATCCCCGATGTCATGACTACAAACTGTAAATTTAGTGCAGCTAAACAGTCTAAAGTGAGTTTTACTGCAATTTAAAACAGCTTTCCACCATCTTGAGTCTGATAATAAAATTACGCAGATTAAAGAGTAAAGTTTTAATTATTTTGATGTTTTATTTTAGATTTAGAAAGTTCACTTTCTGTAAAATATATCAAATTTTAATTAAATGTAATTTTACATGACATAAACGTTTATTTTCCATCCAGATTCTTATAGGAAATAATTTGGTGTCGCAGCTGTTCTGAACCTTTAGACTGAATCACAATCTCACAATAGGAAATATTAAAATTACCTTCTTTCTCAGAACTTTACAGACTTCTTGTAAATATTAGCTGAAACATTGAAAATGATCATTAAAAGTCATTCTGAGTTGTTTTTTTTAACCTGATCTTGAGCTCAGAAAGAAGGAAACTGGACTTCCTGCTTTGGAAGTTTGATATAAATGTATATAACAGATGTTACATGAAGCTGCTGCTGAGATCTGTCGAACTAGTTCATGTTGTGCTCCACTGTACTTCCTCATGTTACTCACACACATCCAGACTCCTCCGTGACTCACACAGCAGCTCACTCCAGTGAAAATAAACGTGCTGCGGCGCTATCAGTGCTCTCAGCCGCCTCCACTTGCCTCTGCTCTGCTCTGCTCCCCAGCCTGGTCACTCAGTAGGGATGTTGGCTGCCGTGGAACATGGTCCCATCCTCTGCAGCGACTCCAACATCCTCTGCCTCTCGTGGAAGGGCCGCGTCCCCAAGAGCGAGAAGGACAAGCCGGTGTGCCGCCGCCGGTACTACGAGGAGGGCTGGCTCGCCACGGGGAACGGGAGGGGAGTCGTTGGGGTGACGTTCACGTCGAGTCACTGCAGACGGGACAGGAGCACGCCTCAGAGGATCAACTTTAACCTGCGAGGACACAACAGCGAGGTGTGGCCTCCAGCTCAGCATCATCACCATCTCTCTGTAGCATGTGACTAAGACGAGAGTTAAATACATACAGAACCAGAAGCTCCAACACCTCCATCATCTGCAAACACAGCCTTTAAATGTCAGAATATACTTCCAAAACTATCAGAGTGACGTCAGATTATTGTGCCCAGCTGACGCCTCATTTATCAGCTGCTGCGGTTCTGGTTCTCCTCTGTGGACCCACTGACTGCTCAGCACGCTGCCTATCAGTGTGGAGTCGTCTATTTCCAGACCTGCCTGTGTTTCGTCATTCTTTAACTTTACTGCCCTCTGCTGGAGGTTTTAATTCACTGCGATTCAGTTATATTTCTAACACATTTCAGTGATTTTTACGTAGAAAGCAGCTAAAAATCTAACAGAGATCAACCGAATAATCCAACAACTTAAACCTAAACGACAGCAGGGTGGGAAACGTCTTTCTCGACCTCTGACCCCCGGGCTCCTGTTCACTGTATAGACTGTAGGTGAATGTAGCTTCCTGGGCTGAAAAACGAGCGTTACAGAAGTGTCTTAAACTGCAATACCACCAAGCTCCACTTGAGGTTGGCATTTCCCACCAGTTATCTCGGTGTTGTTAGCTAAAGTCGCTCCATCTTATTAATCTTATTAGTAGAAAATATGACTCTAAAAGGTGGTTAAAGGCGGTGCTAGGTGAGATAAAAAATTTAAAAAAATGTTACAAGTCCAAACAACAGCTATTTGCTGTGGGTGAGCTAAAGCTAAATCCCCGAACAGCAATAGGAAGTGACACAGTGGGCTCACAGTGAGGTCAGATCTCACACTGTGAAGCCTTGAAATGCTTCTGAATATAACATGGTTATGGTTCAGCTTTCACCGAGTTTCATGAAAATCAGGACCCCATTTTTTCCCAAATTCTGATCGCAAACAAACAAACAAACCAAACAACAAACAAACAAACTCCTCTGTCTCCTCCCAGGTGTAAAACACAGCCTATTAAAGACTTACGTACAAATAAACGTCCGTTTCCTTCAGGCGCTTTCTGTACGAGCTCCCTCAGCGCTAATTGAATCACTATTTTGTTGTGTTTACTTCCGCTATTGGTGCGACATTCCCGCGCGGGCCGAATTAATTCAAACCGGTGGTGCCTTACATGCGCAACACGGACTTAACTTCCGGTTTGGCGCCATGTTAATTCAAACGGTAATAAAATAAACCTCATCAGGTCTTTTGGATCAAAGCGTGACATTGAAACGAATCATTCTGCTGAATTATTGCGGTAGTTAGCATTTAAATAATAAACAAAGTAAATAAATTAAAATACAATACCGTCAATAATTACATACTGATTTAAAAATAGAAATATAGTGGAAAATATGTGAAAATCTATCACAGAGCTCATCTGGACACATACAGATATTAGCTGTGTTGTTTTATTTACTTATTATTCATCTCATCAAATGCATTAATTTACAGATTTAACAGTTGCTGTTATTCCTGCAGTTAAACTGGTTCATGTTTATTCTCTCTGTGCCGACCGTCCTTCTAGCTGCTTTTTTTAAATCACACTCTGCCTGAGAGGCTTTTTGAGCTCGCACTGGATATGAATCATGAATGTTCCAGTGCGCAGACAGCCACCTGTGCTGGTGAAAAATAGTGACGGCGCTCTGGGCCTCCGCAGGTCGTCCTGGTGCGCTGGAATGAGCCGTTTCAGAAGCTGGCCACCTGCGACATGGAGGGAGGCATATTCGTGTGGATCCAGTATGAAGGAAGGTGGTCGGTGGAGTTAGTGAACGACAGAGGAGCCCAGGTAGACAAATACTAACTAACTTTAATGCAGGATACCCCAGAAAAACTGTATTCGTACACACGTACCTTGCACTATGTCTCTCTTGCAGGTGAGCGACTTCACCTGGTCACATGACGGCACTCAGGCCCTCATAGCGTACAGGGACGGCTTCGTGTTGGTCGGCTCGGTCAGTGGTCAGAGACACTGGTCCTCTGAGATCAACCTGGAGAGTCAGATCACCTGCGGTATCTGGACACCCGATGATCAGCAGGTACTCCACGTCCATCTGAACCCAGATTATCTAACCTTGTTCAGAGCATCTTCATCCTGTCAGCTGTGAACGTTTCATGTGCGACGCCCCCCTCAGGTCCTGTTTGGTACAGCCGACGGTCAGGTGATCGTGATGGACTGCCACGGACGGATGCTCGCTCACGTCCTGCTGCACGAGTCCGACGGGATTGTGAGCATGTCCTGGAACTGCCCCGAATTCCTGGTGGAGGACAGCACGGAGAGCGACACTGACTCTGACGACAACATCCTGCCGTTAGGTACGAACACACCTGCCCTCTGCTCATACACCTGGAAGGAAAAACTCATGCATGAACTTCTGTTTCTTCTTCCCAGTGCGGCGAGTTAAGGCTCTGTTGACAGTCACCTTCTTATCAGGAGACATCAGTCTGATGAACAACTATGACGACCTCTCTCCGGCTGTCATCCGCTCAGGCCTGAAAGGTTTGGACACCGTATGTCTTCACCCACCTGCTGATTGGTGCCGTTAACCGTAGAAAACGTGTTCTTTTCTTGACTGCGCAGACGTTGAGGCCCAGTGGTGCTCGCAGGGAGACCTCCTAGCTGTGGCCGGCATGGAGAGACACGGACTTCCTGCGGAGTCTGCCTGCGCGTCCATCATGAGGAACGCCTTGGTTAAGTTCTATAACGTCCAGGGAGAACACATCTACACTTTGGAGACACCGGCACAGGTCGGTAAATCCTTCTGATGAAGATATCTGTTGAGGCTTCGAGCTGATTTTCATCAAACTAAATGGTCTTTCTTGGGAAACCCAGCATTTCATTTTTGGGCAACAGCCTACATTTCTATGGTCTACATATTCTTTTCAAAACAAAAGCTTCAGAATGAAGTACTTGAATAAAAAGCTGACAGATTCAGAGAAATATTTATAGAAATGGGTGCAGACCAGTACTGAGGACTAAAGGAACTGTTCTTGGATGTCTGTTTTTCAGAGGCCCATCACCACCATCTGTTGGGGGCACAGAGACTCCCGCTTGTTCCTTGCGTGTGGACCGGCGCTCTACGTGGTGCGAGTGGAGCACCGAGTGGCAAGCCTCCAACTGCTGTGCCAGCAGGGCATCGCCAGCGCCCTGCGGGAGGAGAAAGACGTGGGAAAACTGAACATGCCCTCGCTGCTCTGCTCTTACGTCACCACCGCTTTCATTCCCACCATCAAGGTATTAAAGTTTGATGAGCGCAGCCCGCTCAGGTCTGGTTTGGTGCAGCAGATGGTCAGGTGATAAGGTGGACCGCTTTCGTTCCCTCCGTCACGCTGTGTCAATCCCTGCAGAGACAGGCGGACTGTTTCTGACAATCAAAACTGCTGACGTGTTTTCACTCGATTCTCGTTTCCTGCCTTTGTTCTAGCCCCCAATCCCTGACCCCAACAACATCCGGGACTTCGTCAGCTACCCGACAGCTGGGAACGAAAGGCTGCACTGCACCATGAAGCGGGCGGAGGACAGTCCCGAGGCAGGCGGACCCTGCTACACTCTGTACCTGGAGTATTTAGGAGGGCTAGTGCCCATCCTCAAAGGAAGGCGCATCAGTAAACTTCGGCCCGAGTTCGTCATCATGGATCCGAAAACTGACGGCAAGGCAGGTGGGTTTGAACCTTCGACCAAAGGTGTTCAGAGGATTTCTTCAGTAGTTTCAGCAGAAACTGTTCACAGTGAGGCCTGTGAGTGACATCATCAGCGGGGCGGGACAATAGACCTGCCCGGGGTCGTCCTGTTTTACGTGTATATCCGTGCTACCATCGTTCACCTCTAAGGTAGCCTCTGCCACGAGCTGCACTGCGGTCGCATCTAGCCTGATTCCCAAACTTCCTTAAAGTGTCTGTTACACAGTGTGCCTTCTGGTTTTGTTCTTTCAGAGGAGGTGTGCGTGAACCCCATGATCTCGTACACTGACAGCTGTAACTGCTCCGACTCCAGCGACATCGAGCTGAGCGATGAGTGGGTCGGGAAGAAGTCACCAAAGTTGACCCGAGGGAACAGGTCATCTAAACGCCACAAATGTTATAAATCCACTTTTCTACAAGATGTGTTTGTTCCACCAGTTGAGTTCATGACTGGCTGTAAAATTTGTTTCAAAGGTTGAACATGGAGTCGAGAAAATCCCCCAAGCTTTCACGTGCCAATCAGGAAGGCCAACGGTCACCACGGCTACCAACAAAGAAGCCTCCAGTTCGATCGCCGAGTCTGACACGTCGAGAGTTTTCTATGGATGGGATCTCAGAGGTAGCGATGAGCTAGTGATACTTCCTGTACTGGATTTTTCACAATAAAATGACATCGTGTGTTTTCCTTGATACCTGATGATTTTTTTTTAATGCGCTTCTTCCATTTCTGGTTTCACAGCACAATTACCTGGCACAGGTCACATCGAACATTTGGGGGACAAAGTTCAAAATTGTTGGACTTGCTTCTTTCCTGCCCACCAACCTTGGTGCAGGTAACTCTCCCAAAAAACACTCAGACATGTTACTATCGCCATGACAGAGGCAGGAGAGAAAAAACTGGAGGTCCAGGAAGTAGAACAAAACACAAAAGTCCAGGCAGGAGACTGAGGACATGGAGAAGCAGAGAGACCAGAACCATGACAACTACATGTGTTTTCTTCTCTTCCAGTCATCTATAAGACCAGTTTGCTTCATTTGCAACCGAGACAGATGACAATCTACCTTCCAGAGGTGCGAAAGATTTCCCATGACTTCATGAGCCTGCCCGTGTTCAACCCCAATGTGTTCAGTGAGGATGAGGACGACTTACCAGGTAGGAAGGGAAGCATAGTAGTTGAAACATTTTAAGAATTGGGTGTTTGTGTCCATACAGAAGTGACTTCTTCTCGGTGTTTTTTTTTTTTTTATAGTGATGGGGCCGTCCGGAGTGGCAGGAGACAATCCTCCTTGTACAGTCAACATTCCCATCGCTCCCATCCACAGCCCGGCTCAGGCCATGTCCCCGACTCAGAGTATCGGCCTGGTCCAGTCTCTTCTGGCCAATCAGAATATTCAACTCGACGTCCTGACCAATCCGACAGCCACTGCCACAGCAGCAGCAGCATCGGCCCCCGTCACCGATCACGGCCAAGATGCGGTGGCAACGCCGTACCCGGTGCCAACGAGATACTCAAACCCCGGTCAGGTCATCTTCAACGGGTTGGAAATGGGTCCTCTTCTCCCTGGTACTCTCCCTCCTCCCCCTCACCATCTCCCACCGCAGCCTCACCCGCAGCGGTCTCATTCACAGCAGCCTCGCCAGCCGCCAACTAAACAGTCACAACAAATGCAGACACAGCAGCAGCAGAAACTGCATCATCATCAACAACAGCAGCAGCAGCTGCACCATCATCAGGCCCAATCACAGCAGCAGCAACAGCAGCTGCACCATCATCAGGCCCAATCACAGCAGCAGCAGCAACAACTGCACCATCATCAGGCCCAACCACAGCAGCAGCAGCAGCAGCAGCAGCAGCAACAGCTGCAGCAGCAGCAACAGCTGCAGCAGCAGCAACAGCTGCAGCATCATCAGGCCCAAACACAGCAGCTCCAGCAGCTGCAGCATCATCAAGCCCAAACACAGCAGCTGCAGCAGCAGCAGCAGCAGCTGCAGCAACATCAGGCCCAAACACAGCAGCTGCAGCAGCAGCTGCAGCAGCTGCACCACCAGCAGACGCTGCATCAGCAGCAGCAACACCAGGTTCAGCAACACCAACAAATTCAACCAACTCAACAAGTGACCAACCAACATTTTCAGCACCAACACCAAATCCAGCAGCAGCAGCAACAGATGCAGATGCAGCATGAACAGATGCAGCAGCAGCAGCAGCAAATGCAGCAGCAGCAGCAGCAAATCCGGCAACAGATCCAGGAGATGAGGCAGCAGCAGCAGCAGCTCCAGCAGCAGCACCAACAGATCCAGCAGCAGCATCAGCAGATGCAGCGGCAGCACCAACAGATGCAGCAACAGCTGAAAATGCAGATGACACTGCCGCCTCCTCCAACCGGATACCCGACCATTTCCCTGCAGCAGATTCATATCCTGCCTCAGATGCTGCCTCCCACCACTGACAACAGGGGGGAGCACGGACACACTCTGAAGCCGAGCCTGCCGCGGATTTTACCTCCCTCCTTCAGTGACACCGACGGGTCTATGGAGATACAGATGAGGAAGGTGAATCCTCCTCCTCCGTACCCGGGGACTGTGGTGTCTGCAGCAGCAGCTACAGCCGCCGCCGCTCCTCAAACTCTCGTCACAAACTGCGACAGCCCAAGTGTCCTGGCGCCTGACCCCTGCCTGAAGAAGGATGAATTCCTGCTCCATCCTGTCACTTTACAGTACCCAACACCTCTGGGGTACGAAAGGATCACGACCTTTGACAGCAGTGGCAATGTGGAGGAGGTGTGTCGGCCGCGCAGGCGCCTCATTCGCAACCAGAACACATACGCTGTCCACGGCATCGGAGGCTCAGCCACGCTCAAAGTCACCTCCTCAGAGAATAAGAAAATTCAACTTCCATACAGCTCAGCAACATTAAGTCGTCTGTCTGTCCCTCGATATTCCATACCAAGTGGAGACCCTCCTCCTTACCCCGATCCAGCCAATCAAGTCACTGCTACACTTCCCCCTCCTCAGAGGATCGACAGCAGTCTTATTCACGCCACTCTACGACGCGATCGCAGGGAAGTGGGCCTCAAAGTACCCCAGATGATGGAGAGCTCCAGAACCCTTCCCACCAAGGCCAAAATGAACAGTGCACTTGCACTTTCCTACCAGCAGAGGGTGCCCACTGCCTTGTACACTTGCACACAGTGCAGCAGTAACAGCAGCAGCACCAGCGTCAGCGTCAGTGGAGGTGGCACAATGAGCAGCGGGATTGCAGGTGGCACCGTGGTGAGGCAGGACTTCCCTCCTGGGAAAGGTGCACATCACAGCACCATTATAGTGCACTCCAAGAGTACCTCGCCTCTGGCCTCCCAGTCCTCCTACAGCCTGCTGGGAGCTGTCGATAACAGCCGCGACAGAACCGTGTACGTCAACTCGGCCTTCACCGAGGACGAGACGTTGAATCAGCAGTGTCACCTGGAGAAGTCAGTGCGTCAGCTGACTCTCGGTGATGTCAGTCTGACAGTAAAACGCCCTCCGCCTTACCAGTGGGACACCTCCACCACCGAGGAGTTCTGGCTCACCCCAGAACAAACAATGTTGGCTCCTCCACCCGGACCTCACAAACCACCTCCTCTCATTATTAGTCAGGCGCAGCACCTGGACGTGACCCGGCTTCCTTTTGTCCTCACGACTAAACCTCCCTCCAGTCCGAGCACGAGCACGTTGACATTCCCATCGGGTTACCAGATATCCCTGTCGCCGTTTCCTCCGGGTGTGAGTCACAGCAGACCCCCACTTCAGACCTTACAGAACCCTCCACCAAACGAGGTGGTCACTTCGGTTCCTTTTGCCCAACAGGACCCCAACTTGGTGCTGCCACCAGGCTACCCTCCAAACCTGGCCAACCTGGCCTGCTGCCCGCTGCCTCCGCTGTACCCGGGAGCGAGCTCCTGTGCCGGGCTCCAGCTGCACCCCGTCAGCTTGCACCCCTGGAACCCTTACCCTTGCCCACCACCCATGCAGGACCCTCCGGCACCCCCTCTCCCCACCAAAACTCATCAGATCCTGGAGAAGCCGATCCTCTCCCCACCTCCTCCAACTGCACCACCTCCACCGCCTCCCCTCCCACCTCCTCCGCCACCTACTGAGTTGCCACCATCTAAAAGTGCCACAGAAGATCTAGCAGAGTCTGCCAACAACTTCCCGGAGCCATCATCCCTGAACGAAAGCCCGGTGCCGCAGGAGTCCGAGCGCTTCAACAAGAAGAGCCGCAAGAGGCTGGACAGCCGGGCGGAGGAGGTCAACATGCCTACCGTCTCCGAGGGCAAGTCTAGGAAGGAGGGCCGCGCGCTCTCTGACTTCAACACGCTCATCTCCAGCCCCAGGCTCGGCAGCCGAGAGAAGAAGAAGCCCAAAGGCCAGAGAGAGCAGGTCAACAAAACAAAGAAAATGAGCAGGACCACGAACGAGTTCCAGGACAGCTCGGAGAGCGAACCAGAGCTGTTCATCAGCGGCGACGAGCTCATGAACCAGAACCAGAGCAGCAAGAAGAGCTGGAAGAACAAGCGGAGCCTGCGCATGGCGAGCGAGCTGGAGGAGATAAAGTGCCGCAAAGCCAACGAGAGAGAGGACCGCAGCTTGGGCAGCCAAGGGTTCGTCTATGTGATGGCCAACAAGCAGCCGCTGTGGAACGAAGCCACCCAGGTCTACCAGCTGGACTTTGGAGGGCGAGTCACCCAGGAGTCAGCCAAGAACTTCCAGATAGAGCTGGATGGTCGACAGGTAAACCACCAGCTCTCTGGTTCCAGGTCTTCAGGTGTTCTGCTGTTCGTTGGACTGTCAGGTACAAACTGACGACCTCATCCTCTTTGACACGTCTTTTTCTTCTTCTTCTTCTTCTTCTTCTGTGTTTTCAGGTGATGCAGTTTGGGCGAATCGATGGCAACGCCTACATCCTGGATTTCCAGTATCCTTTCTCGGCTGTGCAGGCGTTTGCCGTCGCCCTGGCCAACGTGACTCAGCGGCTGAAGTGAGACGGTCCTTCGATGTTGTTGTACATTAATTCACCACCAGTCTCGGACATGCAGATCATTTACAATCAGTGTGTTGAGGACAAAGTCACGTGTAGATGGAAGCTTTATCAGTCAGTCCATCATTTATAGTTCATGTATTTGAATGTAGTCAAGATGATTTATTATTATTATCATTATTGAGATATTATTTATGAGAATAAAAAAGATTTTAAAGCAGCCTGGAGAATTAGTGCCAAAGATATCTACCCCCTCTTTATTATAAATTGATTTAGATTTGTGGTGTTTATAAAATCTATAAACATGGCAAACACATGAAAGTACAGTGGCATTCAAAACTGATGATATATTTTCATGAAGCCATACCATACTGCACTATTTTAACTATTCATTATTACAGAATTATACAGTTTTATTACGAGTGTTAAACTCCTTGTTATTGTTATTTAACAACCTTTATTTGTGTCTTTAATATCTCATTTGTTCAGTGGTTACATTTTTAGTTCAGTCGTCTCACATTGTGTTCAAATTGCTGAACATGCAATAGAGGAATATATTGATTTCGGAGAGCTGAGTGCAGTTCACCACAGTTTGTATATTTTCTATCCATGTTACTTCTATGAAGTGGTGAAATGAACGTCGTGAATCATATTCAGTCGACCGCAAATCCTTCTGCAGAGCCGTTTAAAACCTGACACCCTGTTTTCGGTTTCCGTTTGGAAATTGAAACTGTCAAACAGTGTTCTTCGTCCCAGTTTCAGTTGGAAGCTCCTCTGCAGAGGCTGAAAGTGTCTGAGGGGAAATGTAGTTTTTATCTGAAGGGGAAGTCAGGGGGAGGAAATAAAGTCAGAATCATTTCACACAGTAAAGATCTTCACATCACTCACTCAGTTTTCTTCTCATCGTTTATTATGACGCTACTTGAAATCTGCATTTTGAATGTGAAGTACAGTAGTTTGCCTCTTTGGAAACCAGTGCTGCTTTCGATAGGTAGATAGATAGAGCTTGTGTGCAATAATGCTTCCTACTTAGAGCTGATGTTGTGCTTGCAAAAAGAAACCACGCTGCTGCAGTATTTAGTGAGTGACCTGACATCATGATATGCTTCGAGAAAAAAAAAAAGTGCTTATCTGTTGTTCATTTCAGTGATTCTGCACTTCACCTTTTGCTTTTCTTCATGGTGCCAAGAGTTCTTCGATGTTGAAAAAAAGACTGAGAGCAGGAAGTTATTAACCGTCAGTCGCAGTGAGATTCATGTAAATCTGGTGCTACTGTATAAAAGAAACAAATGTGATAATGTCCAGACATTTGTCATTTGTTTTTAGAAGATTATTTTAACCAGAAAGTATTCTAAAAGAAGCTGCGGGGGAGGTTTTCATTCAGTGTGTGTGTGCCATCTGTCGGCAATACTGCCGAACCAATAGTTTGCTGGCTGATTCTTTTTCTCTTATTTTGTGATGGAAACCACGTTGATATGACCGTAGATTTACAGAGACCTGTAGGGGGGCCGAAACGGAAATAAAATCTATTGTTCCAAACGGTTCTCTCGTTCTTTATCTTTTTTTAGTTCAGCTCTTTTATACACACCTCATCCTGCAGTGAGTTTTAGTGCAAAAAATGAATTTTTATCAATAAATTGGAAAAATGTGAGAGAATATGTCATTTTAATTATTATTTTCATTACTTCTGTACTCTGTATGTAATTTTGTGAAGACGGTCGTCTTTAACCAGTTATATCAGTGTCAAAAACATAAGACAATAGTAAGACACAAATAATGATAAAACAACAAATATTACTCATAATATGATTAAATATCATTAATTTAAATAAATAAAAACATCAGTTGGGCCGGTAGTCTTTGGATTCTTCAGATTCTTCAACAACTGGTATATATTTTTAGTAAATTCAAAACAAGTGAGACAAAAATACAATCAGTTCAATGCAAAGATTTACTGTAGATAAAAAAATAATCAACCTGAGGGTTGGTTTCCATGGAAATGATCTCTGCCTGAATCACTGAGGATTTCCGCTTTTTATAACTAAAAATAACCTCATCTTGTGTCGTGACTTGAGATCCACTAGATTTCTTATTTAATTAACTTCCACCATTGTTTACAGATTTTCAAGGTCACTGACTCTTTCTACCGGATGCCATTATTTTCTGGAAGAGCACTTTAAATCACTTTCAGTTTCATTACAGACATTTCATTTTTTGAAAACTGTGGATCAGCAAGATCAGAGTGATGCTTTCGTATTCAAATTTTTATCACAATTCTTTTATTTATTTTTGTTTTACTCTATATTTTATATCTATTCTTTTTTATTAATGTCTTTTCATGTGTTTAGTTTGTAACTGTTCTTATGCATTTGATCTTTTTTAATGTTTTTAAATTACATTTTAAAATGTTTTTATGTTCCTTTATATCTGTTTTTATGTGAAATGCGATTTTCTTGGTGTAAAGCACTTGGAGCTGCATTTCGTTTATTATTATTATTATTATTATTATTATTATTAATATTATCATCATCATTATTATTCAAATGATTACTGACGTAGGATTATGTGCACCACAGTTCAGTGACATCAGAGTCACTGACTGCTGCAGTTTTCGGATCTTCCTGTGGCCTGATGAAAAGGAAAATGAGACTTATTGTATTTTAAAAGTGAAAGCCTGAGGTTGTTTACTTTGACCTGAGAGCTGTGGTGCTGAGGGCTGAAGTTTTAAATTTGATCATGAGCAGCTTTTTGTTTTCGAGTTAAAGTGAGGGATGCTCCATATAAACTATCGTTTAATATTATTTAAAAGCAAACAGTGTTGGCAATTTTAGTATTTAGCCAAACTAAATATTTTAAATAAATATATCTCAGTCGTAGAGTTGTGATTAAACTTCACCGGAAGTGGAGCTTTATTTTGGAGGCGGGGATCAGTTCCTGTGCTTAGACCATAAACAGCGCTGAAGAAACACTCACGCGGCGCTGCGCTGCGCTGCTCGAGGCTGAAGTTTGCTGCCGCTGCACAGAAGCTGTCAAGACACTCCGTCCGTCCGTCCGTCCGTGTGTCCGCGGTCCGTGTCTCCCCGCTCCGTGTGTCGGTATGTCTGCAGCTCTCATCTGAACACCGGAAACAAAAACAAAAAAACCTCCACATTAAGACATGGAGCCGCAGACAGGTGGGTGACTTTTGGGACATTACTATCAGACGATCAGAAGTTGTTTATGATCTTTACCTCTGTGTTCGTGTTCCCAGATGAACCCGCCGATCTTCCTCCTCCTCCTCCTCCTCCTCAGAGGATGACCAGGAAACAAGTGCTCACCCTCATCTCCATGGCATCTGTCAACTTCAGCTCCATGATCTGCTACTCAATACTGGGGCCCTTCTTCCCCTCCGAGGTAAGATGTAGGGGCCACAGAACAGAACAGGCTGCAGGAGTTTTATTAAAGACAACAGAAATAAAACTCGGAATTCAGGAGAAATAAAACACGTCATTTAGTTTATTTCTTTGGTTCTTTGCTGCCACTTCAGTCATGACATTTTCCACTTTATTGACTGTTCTGCTTTGAAAATGTTTTCTGCTTCCTTCATGCTGATAAACTAAATATCTTTTGGTTGTGACTTTTCAAGCAGCTCCTCAGGCATTTTGTTAGGAGTCCAAACAGTCCATCAATTAAATAAGAAATAGATAAACAGATGAATCTATAATGATATGAATCGTTTATTTGTTTTATGGAGAGCAGAAGTTCCTATAAAAGTTCTAATAATTATAAAGTAATAATGGAGTTGTTTTTATTTAACTGCTTCCTGTCATCATGTTTTTAACGTGACCTCATACATTCCTGCATGTCGGTCTTTGATGGTGATTTATTGATCGCCTGCGGGTGCAGCAGCTGATCGGAGGGTGAAGAGGCCCTGATGTTTGATGGAGGCTGTGATCAATAATTAACCAGGGGTAGGGGGGCGGCGGGGGTGATCGGACCCCCGTCAGCAGCAGTGGACAGGGTGAATCATGTGCTCACAGCAGACAGCCTCCCTGAGGGCAGAGTGACCGGACAGGAAGTCCAGCTACGGCCTGACGATGTCAGGGCCCCTCAGAATAGATCAGCGTTCTTCATTGTCAGAGGCTTCAGTTCACTGATTCACCGAACCGTGATCATGTCCATGAACGTCCCTCCACAGGCGGTGAAGAAAGGAGCCAGTCAGACGGTGGTTGGCCTCATCTTCGGCTGCTACGCCGTCTGCAACCTGATTGGTTCGTTGATCCTGGGCCGATACGTAAGTAGACGTCGGTATTTTCATGTGTGGTGGGATTACTCCGCTACAGAACCTCTCCCTCCTGTTCGGATCAGATCGTCCAGATCGGAGCGAAGTTCATGCTGGTGATGGGGCTGTTTGTGTCGTCGGTGTGTACGGTCCTGTTCGGGTGAGTTTCTGATCTGTCAGTGAAGATGGAACACGTCAGACTGTTCATACGACTGCAGTACAGTTTCCTCTTTCTGAAAGGGACACACTGATGCTGCTGCATTACAGGTGCAAGAAGTTTCAGATGATCTATATTCATGTTGTCTGGGTCACACCTGTTTGTCTGAACAGCATTGAAGTCCCTCATAGAAAAACCTGGAAATATTTTGTCCTCTTATTAAGATGATGAAGATTTTCTCCATGACTAAAATATGATTTGTGGCGCTGTCGAACTTCATGAACATTCAAAAACCAATAAAAACCCTTAGACAAATTGTTACCAGAAGTGACCATATTTGGACGAGCTGGGTGAGGAGCCAGCGGTGGATCTGACCGATCTGATTGGAAAACCTGACGATACCACGTCCCGCCCACCGATCTTTTTAAAGCTTATTTTATAATTAATGAGGGATTATTTTCAGATGGACCTCCAGAAAACTAATAAGAAGGAGTGACTTCAGCTAACAACACCGAGATAACTGGTGGAGACATTTTATTCACTTTGTATTTGATGAGAGAAGTTGAATGGGACTCTATGGAGCCGGAGGCTTTTTGGAGCCGACCTCTAGTGGCACTCGGTGGTATTGTAGCTTTAAGGCACTTCTGCATCGGCCTCATTTTTCATACCTGGAAGCTACGAACACTTTTTTATACAATCTGTGAACTGAAACAGAATTATAGTCTGTATTTGAATAAGTCTTCCTCTGAGGTTGCAGCTCCTCTCCTTCAGTCTTTCCTGTCTAACCTGCCGTCAGCTGATTGTTCCCCTCCCTGTGTCCCGGTCAGGTTACTGGACCGGGCCCCTGCGGGCGCCACCTTCATCACTCTGTGCTTTGTGGTGCGCTCCATCGATGCCGTGGGCTTCGCCGGTGCAATGACCTCCTCTTTTGCCATGACAGCGAAAATCTTCCCGGACAATGTGGCGACTGTTTTGGTGAGCAGCTCGTCTGAGTGGTGCGTTGTTAAGATATTAGAGTCACGGGAAGACAAAGGAGGCCTCACAGTCTGACATTTTATGTATTTGTCAAGAGAAAATAATTCACACGGGCTGCAGGAAGCATGTTCATAAGCGTGTTGGTCCATGTTTTAACGCTCCTCTGCGTGTTTCAGGGGAGTCTGGAGATCTTCACGGGGCTTGGGCTCATCCTCGGCCCCCCGGTGGGCGGCTGGTTCTATCAGTCGTTTGGATACGAGGTCCCCTTCATGCTTCTGGGGTGTTTACTGCTGGTCATGGTTCCTTTCAACATCTACATCCTGCCGACCGTCGGTAACTGTCGACACAGGCCGTTTGTTTATAGTCAGTTGAGCCCAAAATTTATCGAACTTCTGACATTAAGAAGTGCAAAATATCTGATTCATCGACTGATAATCGCTCGTAATAAAGATATTTTACATTTAAGGGTTTACAGACATCAGTGCACCTTTTTTTCTGCCCAAAGTTTGTCAAACTTTAAAAACACGCACTCAGATATCAACACATCTGTGATCGTTCAGTGCAATTTAAAGCCCATAAAATCGGTCTGTGATTTTCCGGGTTCGTACCTGTGACCTGCATCCCGTTTTTCCCTCTGCTCAGAGGCCAACCCGTCTAAGGACTCCTTCTTCCGTCTTCTCACCCATGGGAAGATCGTCCTGATCTGCTACGTGATCTTCACGCTGAGCGCCGGGCTGGGCTTCCTGGACGCCAGTCTGTCCCTGTTCGCCATCGACAGGGTAAACTCACCTCTTTATCGTGAAGCTGATTCCCTTCAGAGAGGATTCTCCCGTGTGTGTGTGAATGAAGTGTTTCCCTGCCTCAGTTCGGTCTGTCCGCGGGATACGTGGGCCTCATCATGCTGGGGCTGTCGCTGCCGTACTGCCTGGGCTCCCCGGTGATGGGCTACTTCGCCGATAAATACCCTGTGAGTGTCAAAGGTCATCGAGCGTCACGTTTGAGCCGTACTTCCGCGATTTTAAACCGAGTGTCGTCACTCACCAGTCCGTCAGGTTCAGCTTCATGGTGGCGGGAGGCCTCATCACGGCGGTCGCCTTCTGTCTGCTCGGCCCCGCCCCCTTCCTTCACGTCCCGAGGTGAGTGTGTGCGGCAGCTTGGAGAGGAAAGAGGTGGAGTCACAGGTGTCAGAGGAGACACTGCTCTCACTGTGACATCATGGCTCTGGGAGGGCGTCGCCACTCAACTGCTGGGATCACAGTCTGGAAACCCCGCTCACATTACAGTTCGCCCAATCAGAGACCGGTGGGCGCGGCTAAGTATAGTTGAGTGTTTTAGCTGCAGCGGTGGTCGGATCTGATTGGCTAAAGCTGCTCCAGCAGTTTCTGATGAAACCGTTGTTTAAATTGATGAAAAAAAACACAATATAACTGAGCCTCCTCTTTGTGGTTGTTATGCTAAGCTAAGCTAACTGATGGCTCCTGCTTCCTTTGGATTTACCGGACAGATGTAAAAGTGGTAAAAGTTAATTTCTTAAAAATGCTGACCGTGGAACTATTAAAAATACCGCAGTTTGCAGCATTCATAATATAAAATGCATATTTTATCTTCCAACAGTAAACAATTAAATTCTCTTTTTCTGGACCAATAAGAACCGGAGGCACAAACAGGATAAATCTGTAACTTTTCTTATATATAATGGAGGTGTTACTCAGCAGGTCTCGTGTGTCTCCCTGCCGGTTACTAACATATTTCTCCTGACGATATCAACCCGCTCTCCTCTCCGTCTGCAGTCAGCTGTGGCTGCTCGTCCTCATGCTCGGCCTAATTGGGTTTTCTCTGGGCCTGACTGCCATCCCCACGTTCCCCGAGATCATCACATGTGCATAGTGAGTGGCTTCGCATGTCGCTCCACAGTCACAACCTCCTGTTGTTGTTTTTTTTAAATATGAACATGGAGTAACACGTGTCCTGTTGTTGCAGTGAACATGGCTTTGAGGAGGGCCTGAGCACCCTGGGGATGGTGTCAGGGCTGTTCAGTGCTGTCTGGTCCACCGGGTAAGTCCCAGGAGACGTCCGCTTCCCGTCCTCTAGTCTGTGATGTTTTGGAGTTTTAATGTTGACATGTTTTTTTTTTTTTTTTTGAAGGATGTTTTACGGTCCGATCGTGGGGGGGCTCATCACCCAGCATCTGAGCTTCGAGTGGGCGGCGGTGGTCCAGGGAGCGTTGGCGTTTCTCGGTGTAAGTATCAGCCGCCGCGGCGTTTCGTGTGTTTTCATCCAGTGTGTGTGATGCCGCGTCCTGTCCGTCCTTCAGGCCTTCCTCCTCGCCGTGTATTCTCTCTGCTGTCGACCACAGCGGCAGCCGAGGTAACCGGTGACTTCCCATCGACATGATAACACTTTTAAGAAGGACCAAAATAAGGTGCAACACTCACTCTGACGTTTGACTTTCAGGGCTGCAGACGACATTCGGCCGACCGATGAGAGGACTCCTCTCCTGGAGGAATGAAGGACACGTCGGAGGACACACAACCAACCCAAAAACTCTGAATGTCCCCTCAGCGGCTTCATTCTCATGAATGCTTTTAAACTCCACTTTCTTTCTGGTGTTTCAGGGATTCTGAGGATTTTTGTTGTTTAAAAATATTTTTATTTTGACCTGAAAATGATCCACGTGGGGATTTAAAAAGTCTTGCTTCAGCACACTAAATGTGCCTTTTGTTTGGCAGCTCGTCTGTATTACTGATCACAGGACTTGGATTTGACTGTGGACCTGCTGACCAAGTGAAGAATGTTGTTTTTCTGGAACATGTACAGATCTCATGTTAAATATGTGGATTTACATGTGCCGTGATTGTGTCAGCAGCACGATGTTTAAATTAAAATCAGATGATGTCGTGCCTTAAATAGCTCACTTTGGTACTTAGTCTGGTTTTATTGTTTCACGTGACAGAACAAATAAAGATTTGAAAACACTAAAAATGAATTAATGTCCTGTTTATATCAGAATTATGAACACAAAGGTATATTCTATCATTAAATATGAAATTATTACACGTATTGGTGTCTCATTGTCAAATTTGACCTGAAGCATATTTTCAAAATTTTTAAGAAACACCTGAAGTGTGTTTTTATGTTTTATATGAAGAAAATAAACAAACATTTAAAGTTATATTTAGTGTTTTTTATTGCTGTGAAGAATGTAGAAACTGTGATTCTCTTCCAGGCTAAACAAAGCACAGCTACAACTTTATAAAAGTTCAACTTGGATAAATATTTCAACATACAAAAAGATTATTGTACAGTTATTTATCTACATGTGATGAGAAACGGGCGGACCAGAGGGAGTTGGTGGGACACAGACCGGTTTACCGTGTGGGAGTTTACGCGTCGGGCTCGAAGGCACCGTTGCTGCGGCCGCTCGGCCTCCCGGGCAGCGGCCGATCCGTCGACCTTCCTCTCCTCCGGCTGCTGCTGCTGCCACTCCTCCTCCTCATCCTCCTCGGGGCCTCCGCATCTGAGAGTGTGGCCTGAGCCGGAGCTGCAGGGACGCCGGGCTTCTTCACCTTCTTTTTCCTTCTGGGTCTGTAGAAAAAAAAACAAAAAAAAACACATGAATCCACTGCCGTTATTACACTGAGGAGCAGCATCAAAGTGTTCTTTGTGAACCGCTACAGCTCGGTTTCACCAGCGTTAGGCAGATATGTTTTTGAAATACATATTTCGATGATAATGGTCCAAAGTGAGGTAAAACTGAGCCCTGCGGGAACCAGAGAGACCCTGCGTGTCAGTCTTACACCTGTCGGGCTTTTTCCTCCAGAGGAGCACACCGTGAGGCCTCGTGCAGAGCTCAGTGAGATGCTCTGCACTCATACGGAGATGTTTCACCTCAGGTTTGCTCTGAGCAGGCGGACAGGTGAAGCCGGGGATCGAACCGCCAACCTCAGGAACCCCCTTTAACTCCCTCCACCCGAGCCACTTACTTGGCATCAGTCAGCTCGGGTTCGGTGTCGGAGAGCGTCGGCTCGGAGAGAAACCGGAGTTCCCCGGACGAACTGATGGCAGCGGAGACCTTGAGAAATGAGAAAACAGAAGAAAAAACTTTTATAAACACACTTCACATTAAAGTGATCCTCGTGACCCGTCATGTGTGCAGCAGAAACTCTGGAATTTGGATCAGCAGAGGAGCAGAGAGGAGATTAAAATCCACAGAGCAGAGAAAAGCCAGAGGAGGTTAAAGCTCAAAGGGTTAACCTTCTTGGATGGAATTCTTTTACACGTGGCACAATCGCTCACTTGGTCTCAAGGGTGACCTGATTAAAGTTTGGTGGACAAGGGTCAAGGGTCAAAGTCACTGTGACGTCACGTTCCCCTCCCTGTCCCCTTTCCCTCCCCTGTTCCCTTCCCGTTGTTGTGAACGCGATATCTCAAGAATGACTTGAGGCAATTTGTTAAAATTTGGCAAAAACATTCACTTTGTACCAACGATGAACTGATACGATTTTGGTTTAAAGGTCAAAGGTCACCTTACAATAACCCATGCCTCTGAATGCAATTTTTCAGGAACTGTTTGAGGGAATTTCTTTTTTCACAAATGTTCACTTAGGCTCTTTAGATGTTGGAGGTCAAAGGTCAGGGTCACTGTAAGTTCAATATCGATATGGTTTTGGACAGATTTACATGTGAACTTGACTGGTTAGCAGTGCAGTGTCTGTCTGATGGTCACATGATACGTTCAGGGTGGAGCATCTCTTTAACAAACAGAAGGAGGAGACAAAGTGCTGCAGCTGCAGACAAACACCGATCCAGACCGGGACAGAAGGACCACCGTGTGGTTCTGTCTTCTTACCCTGGTGGGCGTCGACCTGTCAGCCGTCCCCTCAGATAAAGCCCCGTGTGCGTCCACAGATTTCGCGTTTTCACTGAAATCTCCTATAACAACAATAAATCACGGTCAAAGAGTTTTTTTTTTTTTTTTATCGTCTAAAAACCTGACCACAGGAAGTACGATTCACTCACTCTGATCGGCCACGTAAGACGCCAAGAAGTATCCCTGCTGCCCGCCGACCAGCCGCCCGAACCACCAGTTGTCGTTGTCTTTGTAGAGCACCTGGATGACATCACCGCGGCGCATGGTGAGCTCGTCGGATCGGCTGGCTCTGTAGTTGTACAGGGAGACGACCTGGTGGTTGGGGGGGACACAGAGGAGGGACGGTTACACAGAAGACAGGGACGACAGGGATGGTAGGGACGGAGATCGGAGAGAGATGGCGGGTACGTACGACTTGTTGGACGGGGGCGGAATCTGTCTCCAGGCCGGAGGAGGTGTGGTCAGGGAGGCTCTGATCGGAGGAGGGAGACGGATTTATCATGAACCTCAGAGGACGCTCAGTTTAAAAGAGACACGAAGACTCACCGTCTGCAGCCTGAAGGACGACACTCCTCGGAGCCGCTGACCGACCGGACTGAACCCGCCTGAAATTACACAACAGAGGAGGCAGCGTGAATATTTCATCCTCCTCAGACGCCCTGCAGCAGTCACTGCACACCGTACAGCTTTAGTCGAAGACACATGACGGAGGAGACACTCACGGCTCTGAGCGCTCAGAGCGGCCTGAGGGATCAGCTGATCCGCCACCGACCCGGACAGCTGCAGCTTGGAGTGAGGAGACAGCAGAGACGGAGGCGGCAGAGAGGCGTTCAGGCCCGTCTGAAAAACATAAAGGTGGATTGATTTAAATAGAAATGTTTCCCTTAAAGACTAAAAATGAAGAGCCAAGAGTTCATCATTGAAAATACATGATCATAAGTTAACAGATTTATCTGTGAGCTGTTTCCTTCATTAACGCGTAACCGAAGGAAATGGAAATCTGAGCTCAATAAAGTGTCATCACCATCTTTGACCGTAATAATCAGTCCCTCCAGGATTTCATTTTTTTTTTGCGGTAAAATTAAAGAAATTTTAAGAAAGGAAAAAAATGCTATTTCTTTTATCACCTCCCTGATAAATACTAATATACGCTGATTTCCTGTGATAATAATCCTGCTGCACGTCCCAGAAATATTAGAGGAATTAAAAAATAAATTGCAGAAAGTCCCCACAAATATTTTGTCGAGTGTTTGACTTTGCATAAATTATTGCAATGACAGGATTGTGATTTCCTGAAAAGACTGAATAAAGTATGAACGAAGGTGTGCTGATGGATGAAGAACTCACCGTGACAGCGGTACCTTGTTCGTACATCAATGCAGAAGCTTGATGTGGTTCCTGAAAAAGACGTGACGCGATGAGTTTGTCTCACGTGATATGAAATAAAACAAGTCTAATAATGTCAGCGTAAGACAGGAAGAGACGTTACCAGAACTGAGTCCAGCTGCTCCTTCACCCACTGCATCTTCATAGCGTGTCTGGTTGCCGTGGCGAACTGATCCATGGCGGAGGAGTCCTGCAGGGCGGGCGGGTCCGGGGTGGCCCGCATGGTTTTAGGGTCCGTGGAGGCCGATCTGCTAGCTGCCTTCAAGCTGTGCACCTCCAGCTGGGACACTGTTGGGGGACACGTCCGTGGATCAGAACATTTTAAAAGACCGGAGGGTCGGTGAGCTGCGCGCGGAGCGAAGAGACGGACCAACCTTTACGGTCGTACAGGTAGACGTGGACCGGCTGGCTCTGACCGAAGGCGCTGAACGCCACCATGTTCTCGTGAGGGTGGAAGGCCACGCCGTGCAGGGCGGTGGGGTAACATAGCTCCGAGTACACGGCCACCTGGTCACCTGGGAGACACAGTCAGCTGGAGTCACTCTGCCGCCACCGTACGGAGCCGCTCCTTTAAATCGGCGCCGGGCCTCACCTGTGTCCGTGTTCCAGACGTACGCCATGCCGTCCTCGCTGCCCGAGAACAGAAAGTTCCCGCAGGGCGTGAAGGTGCTGTAGATCCGCTCCCGGTAGTTGGTGGCGCCGGTGTACTTCTTCACAGCCAGACTGACGGGAAACACAAACACGGAACGGTGCGATCAGACTGTACCGCTCACGTTCCTGCTTCCTGTCACTTCAGAGGGGAACTCTCTCACTCACATCCTCAGATCCATCATCCTCAGCATGCTGTCTTTGGCGTGTATGAGCAGGCAGCGGCCGTTAGGGTGGAGCTGCAGCATGGTGATGGGGACGCCGCTGAGGTCGCTCTCGTCTATGTTCTGCCCAGAGACAGAAGCAGCGTTGTTAAATTAATCTCATTCCTCTGCAGGTATCTGATCGGATTCCTGTTTTATGTAACGTAACGCGGACTCCGGTACCTTCTCTACACACCAGTGGTGACACGGCTGCTGCCGCTGCCGGCCATCGCTCACCGGGGTTCTCCAGACGATGATTCGGCCCCCGTTGTCCGCGGAGAACATTCTCCTTCCTGTTTACAATGACATCAGACCTGAGAAGCGTGCGAACAAACATCAAATACACACTGCGCAACATGTTTCACAAAAAAGATGGCAAGAGGTTAGAAACGGAATATATTTCCTGTAAAAACAAAAACAAAAAAACCAGGGATCTCTGTTTCCTCTGCAGCTGAATCAGTCCCTGAAATAAATGAAAGTGTTTCTGCTTCTGGACACGTATGACCTCATTAAACCTCACAGACCACCAGACAAAACACAGACGAGTTCAGGGTAGAAAAATGTAAATTAGACAGAAAAAGGTCGGACTGACCACGATGTTTGGACTCAACATCGTTCACTAAAACGCCTCCTGTGCAGATTTCCCAGCATGCACCTCACCGACACCTGCACACGTTTACCTTCAGAGTCGAAACAGATGGTGTTGATGAAGCTGCCGTGGCCCTCGTACTCCTGCAGCAGCTGGCCGTTCACGTCGGCCACGTCCAGCTTCCACACGCGCACCAGACTGTCGAAGCCCGCGGACACCACCAGGTTCTGGGCCGAGGGATGGTACCGGGCCGAGTACACGAAGGACGGGTGGGGCAGAACCTTCTGGGCCGTTCCCTGCAGCCTCTCCACGTTCCACTCTCTGAGGGAGGACGGCAGCACGGAGGCCGTTTAATCATGTGAACAAATGAAGACGGCTGTGTTCTTTAAATCGACCACAACCCAGAACATGTTCATCTCATTTCATGTCATAGCACCGGACACTTTTTTTTCCATTCATCCCACACTGTATTTATTTATTTTATTTTATTTGTTTTTTTTTGTGTATATAGTATATGTGTGTGTGTTTTTATTGATTGCTCTTATTTTTCTTTCTAAAATAATAATTTTTTATCTACCTTATTTTTTATATCTTATACGTGTTTGTAAATGTTTTTCATATTGTGTGCACTTTTTGTTTTTTCTTTGCTACTGTGACGACCTAATTTCTCCACTGTGGGATTACTAAAATAAAATTTAATCTAATCTAAAAATGCTTTTACGAGGAGCACTGGCTCCCCCTAGAGGAGCCACAGAGAACAGACCCCGAATCGTTTTAAATTTTCCATCGGATGTCACAAACGTACCTGACAGTTCCATCAGAGGAGGCAGAGAGGAGACTGCGGTCATCTCTTGACCAGCAGAGATCATACACGATACTGAGATGACCACTGAAGGCAGCCAGAACCTTCCCAGAGGGGATCTCATACACTGAAACACACGAACACACGATCACGCTGCTGTGGAGTTTTAGATGCATCAGGAGGAGAATTAGGAGGAGAATCAGAAGGAGAATCAGGAGGAGCATCAGGAGAAGCATCAGGAGGAGAATCAGGAAGAGCATCAGGAGGAGAATCAGGAGGAGAATCAGGAAGAGCATGAGTAGGAGAACCAGGAGGAGAATCAGGAGGAGCATAAGGATGAGCATCAGGAGGAGAATCAGGAGGAGAATCAGAAGGAGCATTAGGACGAAAATCAGGAGGAGCATTAGGAGGAGAATCAGGAGGAGCATTAGGAGGAGAATCAGGAGGAGCATCAGGAGAAGCATCAGGAGGAGCATTAGGAGGAGAAGGGTTGGGAGGATAATCAGGAGAAGCATCAGGAGGAGAATCAGGAGGAGCATCAGGAGGAGAATCAGAAGGAGCATTAGGAGGAGAATCAGGAGGAGAATCAGGAGGAGCATTAGGAGGAGCATTAAGACAAAAATCAGGAGGAAAATCAGGAGGGGCATCAGGAGGAGAATCAGGAGGAGAATCAGGAGGAGTTCCTCACCTACAACAGGGAAAGCATCTCTGTCGGCACATGCAGCAGCCAGGACGGTTCCAGCGTGAGAGAAGAGCAGAGTGAAACAGCCCATCTGACCGCCGCGGAACGCCAGCAGAGGTTTGTTGGGAATCCGACAGATCTGCAACGGAAACATACGTCATATACTGTACATTTGAAGCTTGAAGCAGAACAATAAAAAGCCCACTGTAAATAATAAACCTCACACTATCCTTTATAAATCTTGTGGTGCATGCAAGATAAAAACAAATTGACACACATATGTGTTGATACGACTTATAACTAGAGTTGCCTCCGCCCACCTGACCAGACAGCCGGCTCCACCTGAGGACAGGCGGCTTGACGTCTGCAGGCCGAGTCAGGCTCCTCTTGGTCACCTCGTTCTGCAGCTCACTGTAGGTGGTGCTGCCTCTCTCCTCCTGCAGCGCCATCATGGAGCGGATACCGGGGTCCACCTGCACCACAAAACACAGGATCAGACGCAGCCGCAGAGTCCACTGAAGGTCTTCACCCCCTCACAGCTGCAGAAACACCTGACTTACATGTTCGGGGAGTTTGATGCCCTTCACCGTGACGTACAGCGTGGACGCGTACTTGGTTCTGGGGTACTTCCTCCACCACTCGACCACGTCCACAGTCCTGGGCTGTCTCTTGGCCCGAAGAGGAGGACAGAAGAGCTGCAAGCGGAGTTTGCTGCCGATGTTCAGGACGCCGTTGGTGCCGACGAGCTGAAGGGACGGAGGGGAAACGCACGAGTCAGACGGAGGGAGCGCGACGGGGTTCTCCTTCCTCTCTGAGCGAGAGTTTTACCTTCAGGAACGCCCAGGCGATCTTCCTGAAGCCTCGCTCATGCTTGTCGACGACGACGTTGGCTCGCGCTTCTTCCATCGTGACAAAATCCAGAATCTATAAAGACATCAAAGAGTCACTGACAGCTGCAGCAAAACGTGCTCAAATATATCCGCGGGCTAAATATCTCTTACCTCGAAGAATAGAACGACTCGGGGGCTTTCGCCGTGTCGCTGAACGAAGTAGCCGAAGCGTTCGTTGAAGATGATCTGCTCCTGCCACTCGGGGATGATCGACTTGTTCTTCTTGAAGTCGAATGGCTGCGTCATGATGGGCAGGACGTGGTCGACGTTCTCCTGCTCGTAGAAGGAGGAGACGGGACGGTGGCTGCGAGGAACCAGAGGAGGAGGGGAGGTTTGATCACATCACCTGAAACGGGAAACAGAAACAGAGCCGTGCGATGTGACCTCTCACCTGTCCTCCTTCTTCACGTACTGGCCCGTGATGTCGTCGACCACGTGGATCTTCACCATGGGGTGGGAGACGAGGACGTCGGTCTGCAGCCGGTCCGTCCGGTGGACGAACACTCCGAGCACGAGGCTGTCGTCGAACGTCGGTTCCCGCGGTGCTTCCGGCTCCGGTTCGCTCTCCTCTTCGACAACTGAAAACAAAATCTGAAATTCATCCATGAGGCCCGTTTTTATTGCCGCTTTGTGAATCCTGATCATTCGTTACCAGTTACCGTGCTTTTTCTTCTTCTTCTTCTTCTTTCCTCTGGACTCGTTTTCCACGTCAGCATCCTGGTCTGCGTCTTCTTCCTGATCCCTGTTGGAGAAAAGATCTACATTTAGTACTTACAAATATTTTTTTTAAAAAACAACCAACGGATCCATGAGAGGAGGAGCTGCACACGCTAACCCTGCGTCTGACTCTGTGACGACCGACTTCAGCTTTTTCTTCTTCTTCTTTCCCACGTCGTTATTCAGCGTGACAGTTCGGACAGCGTCCTCGTCGGCTTTGACCCGTGTCTTCTTGAAAGTCCCCTCCTCCTGTGCGATCTGCTGCTGGTACTCCTGCAGCAGATTGTCTCCTGCGTCCTCCTCCTGCCTCTCTGCTTTCGCCTCTGGATCTTCTTTGCTTTTCCCTTTCTTACTTTTCCGCTTGGTTTCCTTTCTGCCACCTGTGTCGTCCGTGTCCACGGTGACCTCTGACCTGGAGGCGTCTGCATCCTTCTGGATGTAACTGCTGATGTCCTCAGGGACAGGGAGGGGAGGAAGGTCCCTCTTACTCTTCCTCTTGGCTTTCGATGTCTTAATCTCCTCGTCGTTTTTACTGTTGTTGACATTCACCCTCTCTTCTATCTCCATCTCCTGCTCTCTCCTCTTGTTCTTGGTGTAGCGAGGGCTACCCTGTTCGGGGTTGTACGTGTTCTGGAGGATGGTTTCGTCATCTTCCGTGTCCTTCTGGAGGTTCAGGTTCTTCTTTAGATTCTGCAGCTAAAAACATTGAAAGAGGAGAGCAGGACAGATGTCAGTATAGCTCTTCTTTAATAAGATTTCCACCATGAAAACTGGTCTGCATGGCCTGCCGGGATATTTTGGAGGAAGGACATGAAAGATTTATTTTGACATGAATTTCCTGCTGCAGAATTATGACTCTTCAAGGACGTATTCTGCAGTTTCTATCTGATCTGACGTTCTTCCCCACTGACGGTTTACTGTGTAAATCGAGCACATACCACGATAGTCTCCTGTGTCTCAGTGCTCTTCTTCCTCTGTTTTTTCTTCTCTGATTCGGTGTACTTCTTGAACACCTCGTTGAATCTTTCCCGGGTCTTTGCCCGGTCTTCACTCTCACCTGGAAAAAGTTTACATGGTCATTATTAAGATCAATTCACATATTAATATCAGTACAGCTGTGAGGTACTTCTCTTTAGTATTTCCGTTTTACTTCTAATTCACTGTTTCACATTTAAAAACATTTTACTTCAGAACAGGTATTTATATTCATACAACACATGCTCGACAGGTAAAAGTTGCTTTCATCCACGCAGATCCACTGATTCAATATATTTTGCTGATAAAACTTGTTTTAATTCAAGCAGGGCATTCTTCCTCTGGTGTGAAGAAGGGACAGCAGCGGACTCACCTGCTGGCATTCTTAATGTCTCTCATCGTGGGTGTAAAAGCAGAGTAATCCCGGGTGGAAAGCTCTAAAAACACTAGATCTGGACGAGGTTAACTGTCAGCTCGGTGATCCACACCGACTCCTGACGTGTTGTTTTTCAGAGTGTTTCAGTTCAAGTTCAGCAGTTCCAATAAAAGCACTAGAACAAAGCCACGTCGTGTTTCAGGAGATCTTTGCTGAGCTGAGGCTGAACTTATGTTAGCAAAGCAACTTTTATGACAAGCTAACAGTGGCTACTTTTGCATGGTAGCTACTTTAGCCGCTAACATGCTAAGTGCTGATGCCAGCAAATTTTCGTTGTTAACCTTTTACGTTTGTATTAATACAAATATTTAACATATAGAGTGAGCTTTAGATATAACACGCGTCGCATTAATAAAATTTAAAAAAGCGGAAAATTTAGTCGGCTGAGGATGACGACGTCTTTCCCTGCACAGATTAAAGCGATGTCCTCCTATTTCACCAACAACGCTGCGACGGTTACCAAGTCAACGACGTGAGGGCGGGGCGTGGCAGCCATGTTCGTGACGTAACACACAAACAACTTCTTCTACGGCGGTTGGCAGCCAGTTTATCGATGCCATAGACACGTATGTCTATGATCCGCGTATGACCGCCACCTTCTGCTCGGACTCGGGTAAAACCGCTCGAACTGCACCTTTAAGATTACGTCATTTCAAACAGGAAACGAGCGGCGCACAATAAAACTTTATTAGCAAACACACACACACGCCTCCCCCAGGTCGGGGAGATTGTGATGCGGTTCTGTGAGGTTCTCCGTTTGTTTTGAACAGAACTCTTCACGTTCCCGCCATTTTCTGACACGTTGATTCCTTTAAGACCAACTTTTGTTTACGGGGAAGTGAACTGGCGGCTGACGTCATCTGCACACTGACTGTTGTCCTGTACTCTGACTGTTGTCCTGCACACTGACTGTTGTCCTGTACTCTGACTGTTGTCCTGCACACTGACTGTTGTCCTGTACTCTGACTGTTGTCCTGCACTCCACACAGGGTGAGCAGGTGCACACCCGTGTTACCGTTTCCGGTCTCATCCCCTCTGTTTATTCCATATGTTTAAACCGGACTGCTCTTGAGGACATTGCCAGCTAATGTAGTCAAGGTCAGTCGTGCTAATTCTACTTCCTGTTTCTGTGTTTAAATAAATACAACTTGAAATTTTAGCAGTATAAAGGAGTTGTTTTACAGACCCAGGCTGGTTCTCAGAGCTCCGTATCTCTTGCAGTGATAAACACCATGTTGTACACGGTGACGCGTTCAATGACATCACTGTCCTTGTGTTGCAGCTCACCTGTTCACCTGTCCGGCTGTCTGTGGAAGATGCTCCTCCGGACCTTGTGGTGCAGGCTGGGAGCTCAGCGGCCTGCAGAGAGCAGACCAGTTGCGGCCGCTCTCTCCCAGTCCGTCCTGTCCCACAAGTACGAGTCCAGATCCTGGACTCGCGCTGGTCCCCGGATCTGTTCTCGTCTAAACACTCTTCAGGAGCAGCAGGAGCAGCACAAGCATAAACGACACCTTCTGCCTGCTTTATGTGCTTTAAAAAGTCCCCGCAAGACTTTGTTAAATGTATCCGGGGTCCTAACTAACTGTGGACAGACGCGTTTGTACACGTCCAGCATTGTAAAGTCAGTGTTAAAGCCTGGCATAAAACCAGCAGCGGTGGCGGGAAAACGAGCTCCCAAAGGACCACGCACGAAACAACCTTCCCGGGCCAATCAACCGTCGCTGAGGAACGACAAGGTGAAGGAGCCTGCAGTCGAGATTTCACCCTCTGATACGGGTCAGGTTCCGGTCCAGAGGCTGATCCAGCTGTTTGTCTCTGCAGGATATGATGCAGTGCATCGCCTTCGCTACAGCGGACCAGTATCACCTGCCGACGCTCTGCCACGACCTGACAAATCACGGCTTCCACGAGATCGACCTGCCGAGAGGTAAAGAGTACACCCGTGATCCGTGCTGTCTGCAGCCACTTGAATGACCGTCATGCTTTCATTTCAGATGCCTCCAATGTGCTGTTGATCAGCACAGACATGGCTGCCAAAACAGATGACAACGCCCTGATGTTCTTCTTCAGGTACCAACAAGGAGCGCTGTCTGATGCTAAAAATGTATTCAACAGCATTGTTGATTATTAAATACTTTTCAACTGGCTGGATGGTCCCACTCCTCCTTGGCCCCGAGGACGCGGCGTCCGTGATTTTCAAAAATAATTTCAGATTTTGATCGGTCAGACCACAGGACAGTTTTCCACTTTACCTCAGTAACACAAACGATGGTTTTCAGAAGCGCTCCTGAGCCCATGCAGTGATTTCCACTGCAGTTTCGTGTCCGTATTTATTTTTTTAATGCAGTGCCTCCTGAAGATCACGAACCATTTAATTTTGGTTTTCAGCCTTGTCCCTTGTGGAAAGTATTCTGCTTTTTTGGTAAGTTTGTCCCAACTTTTTCGGAAACGGGTTTGTAGACGGGGGCTGGATGTCAAACCTCAGAAAAAGAACTGCGTCATCGACGTTTGGCTCACATTATTTAGTCGGTAATTCACGTTTTTGTTTTGTAAAATGCTAACTTTTCTACATATAAGAGGTGTTTTATTGAGTCTTGACAGCTTGTCCTGTGATTACGTCAAACACAGACACACTGAGACGTGAAATAAAAAGAGTCTCCTGGTAACAGCCCTGCTCAGAGTTTTGTTCACCGACTTTCGCTCCGACCTTTCAGGGAGGGCTCGGTGGTGTTCTGGAACGTAGAGGAGAAAACGGTAAACGTCACTACCACAGTACGATCTTTATTTCTTCGCCTGCTACGGGGCTCTTCAACGGTGCGACGTGCATCTTGTGTTGTTTGCAGATGAAAAGCGTGCTGAGGCAGCTGGAGCGTCACGAGATCCAGCCGTACGAGGTGGCCCTGGTCCACTGGGAGAACGAGGAGATCAACTACGCCGTCGGAGAGTAAGAGCAGCTGCACTTTGGGGTTCGTTCCTCCAGACCTCTCTGAAATGTTTTCCTCTTCAGGGGCAACACGAAGCTGGAGCGAGGTAACTTCATCCTGAGTTGCAACATGGAGGAACGCGAGGCCATCCTGGAGAAGTTTGCGTTTTCGAACGCGCTGTGTTTGTCAGGTGAGAAACCTTCAGGTGTGAATCGTAAACGTGTGAAGGAGTAGCGTCTCACAACCGCCGTCTCTGTCTTCCAGTGAAGCTGGCGATATGGGAGGTGGCGTTGGACAACTTTGTAGAGTCCATTCAATCGATTCCAGAGGTGAACCAAGACGCTGAATGGGAAGCAGCCACGAATAATGAATAATTAAATGTGTGTGATTGGTTGTTTGTGGGCACTAGTCACTATTCTCCCTCTGCAGACGCTGAAGTCTGGACAAAGAGTGAAGCTGTCGTCTGCACAGGTGATGCAGAAGATTGGAGAGCTTTTCGCGTTGAGGTAAATCTGCACAGCTGCAGCTCCATGTCCTCCGAACATGAGCCGCATTTAAATGTGCGTGTTTCCCTGCTGCCGCAACAGACACTGTATAAACCTGAGATCCGACCTGCTCCTCACGCCGGACTTCTACTGGGACCGAGAGAACCTGGAGAAGCTCTACGACAAGACGTGCCAGTTCCTCAGCATCAACCGCAGAGTGAACGTGAGTGCAGCCGCTCCGAGACGGGATTCAGCGCTACAGACTCTCAAGACACGTTTTTGATCTTTGATCAAACATCACATGGTTCCAGGTTGTGAACGAGAAGCTGGAACACTGCACGCAGCTCACGGACCTGATGAGGAGTCACCTGAGCGAGAAGCACAGCCTGCGGTTGGAGTGGATGATCGTCATCCTCATTACGATCGAGGTAAAGGAGGTCACGCAGCGTCTCTGTGCAGCGTTATGATCTGCCGGCGTCATAAATAAACGTATAAATGTTTTTCTCGCAGGTTATGTTTGAACTTGCAAAAATGATCTTCTAGAAGTTCACTGGGAGCTGCATGAAGGAAGATGCTGCTCTGTCAAAAGGTACTCGGTCATTGAACTCATGAAGGCATCCTCAATCATTTTGAATGTCTTCATGTTTTACAGAAAGAATTTCAACACCTCAATCACTTCACCTGCTGCCGATCAGCGCTGCAGGATTTTACTGCGTTAAAAAGAAAATCAGAAGCACGTTTCCAGATGACCTGATCGCTGCTGAATTTATGTCCTTAATGTCAATTTTACATCATGTACAAACATAGGTGCATCTCACTGAGATTTTAACGGACTTCTTTGGAGCGTGACAGCCGAGACTCACGTCTTCATGCGACTGACGCAGGAAATGAAATCCAAATTCATCAAGTCGTAAACTTCAACTGTGAGCACTGTGTCATTAGAAGATGCAAATAAAGTATTTATGTGACATGTTCTTCAGGTTTCAGTGTCTGCGTGTTAAAGATCAGCTTAACTCTGATTCTGCAGAAGCAACACAGGAGCGTCTTCAAATTTACAGGAAGTAATTTATTCACGTAAAATAAGATTTTATTCATAAAACATTGGTAAATATATAAATAGAAGGAACTCGGGTGCATTTAGTCATTAGTCGACATCAGATCAGCAGTAATTGTTCATAAAAGTTAGCTTAGGTTGATAAAAAGCAGCTCGATGTGCTATTAATAAAACTAAGCTCGGAGCTGCAGGAAAACATTTTAAGGCGCTGCTGATTATATAAATTCTAAATATGTTTTTCATAAATTGATAGTTGAAATCAAACATATTGTGTCAGATATCACCATGCTCTCATCATGCTCTTATTTTTGTAGAAATGTGTTAAGCCTGTTTAAGCATTAAAGCAGTTATGTACAAGAGAAAATATAACAACCCCGCTTCCAAAAAAGTTGGAACGCTGTCTAAAAACAGAATGTGATTATTTGAAAATCATGTAAGCCCATATTTAATAAAAAAAAAATAATTAAAAAAAAATCACCAAAGACAACGAATCAAATGCAGGAATTGAGAAATGTCATTGTTTTATAAAAGAATATATGTTCATTTTGAATTCAATGGCAGCAACATGTTTCCAAGAAGTTGGGACAGGGTCAATAAAATACTGGAAAAGTTGTGTAAAAAAGATTCAATTCTGTAGTGGAAATCACTGCATGGGCTCAGGAACACTCCCAAAAACCGTTGTCTGTGAACACAGTTCATCGCCAAACCACATTCTGCACGTATTCCAACAGCATGGCTCCGTAGTAGAAGAGTCGGGGTGATAAACTGGCCTCCTGTAGTCCAGACCTGTCACTCATTGAAAACATTTGGCGCATTGTGAAACTAAAAATATTACAAAGGAGACCTTGAACTGTTGAGCAGCTGAAATCCTATATCGGGCAAGAATGGGAAATTTCACTTTCAAAATTCCAGAAACTGGTCTCCTCAGTTCCCAGATGTTTACAAAGTGTTGTTTAAAGAAGAGGTGATGCAACGCAGTGGTAAACATGACCCCGTCCCAACTTTTTTGAAACATGTTGCTGTCATCAAATTCAAAATGAGCACATACAGCATCACACCGTGTTGCATCACCACTTTGTTGTAGATGCAGCTACAAGCTGTGTTCACAGACGACGGGCCCAAGCAGTCATTTCCACTCCAGAATTGACTCCGTTTTACACAACTTCTCCAGATAATTTTTGCCCCTGTCTCAATCTTTTTGAAACGTTACTATCATCAAATTCAAAATGAACATGTATTTTTCATAAAACAATAAAAGTTCTTAGCTTCAACATTTGATATGTTGTCTTTGGTCTATTTTCAATTAAATATGGGTTTATAGGATTTTCAAATAATCACATTGTTTTTATTTACATTTTACACAGCATCCTAACTTCTTTAGAAACAGGGTTGTGATATTACATAACCTCTGTCTGTTCAGGTCAGCCTGTTTTAGATCCTATATGAACATGTTTTGAAGTAAATCAAAAGTACTGAACGATAAAATGATTTGTGAACATCATGAAAGCCGTGAAATATCTACATTTACTGATATAAATATAAAAAGGTATGAATGTGTGCTGTTCTTGGGTTACATCCGTCATGAATTCATGTTCCTTCTGAATTAAATTTAAATGTTTTTGCAGCTTTTTTGAACCATAAAAGACAAAAATCGGATCGTATTTGATGTGATCGGGAAGACTTGATGTGATTAGTAGTCAATACATGGCAGACAGCTGATTAAATGTAGTGAGAGGCCACAGCATGGTCGATCACACTACCGGTGGAGGTAGGTTTATGTTGCCTCTCATCAATCAAACTCTTCATAATATTGATAAAATAATCATAAACTAGCTTGAGCGGTAAATATTTTTGGTTCAGCATCATGTGAGAAATAAAAGGCTCTGATGGCTCTCCGTTTGGATTGTCCAACCTACGAGAACAAAGACAAGCAGCAAGACGTTAGTTTGTCTGAGAGGATCACTGACGGTGATGAAGAGCAGGGTGATGAAGACGAGGCTTACCAGCTGCGTTAATCCCACTCCATCATAACGACAGGCTCCGGGTGCTCCAGTGCGACCGCAAAGTCTTCTCCTTCACTGTCCACCTCACATGTTCCTGCAGCTTCTGCCGGACCCTCCTCATCCTCCTCCTCTTCAGCTGCTTCCTCTTCCTTACTCTTCGCCTGAGGCTCCTCCTCCTCCTCCGCTGCTGCTTCCTCCTGAGTCTGAGCGTCTTCCTGCTGAGTCTGAGCGTCTTCCTGCTGAGTCTGAGCATCTTCCTGCTGAGTCTGAGCGTCTTCCTCCCGAATCTGAGCATCTTCCTCCCGAGTCTGAACGTCTTTCTCCGGAGTCTGAATGTCTTCCTCAGCGTCCAGCCACACATCCTGCTCTGGTTCCTCCTCTGGTTCCTCGTCTGAGGCTTTAACAGCGTCTTCAGAGAGCAGCTGGCTCAGGGACACCTCCGTTCTCTCTGATTCTACTGTCTCAACTGTGTCCATTGTCTCTACTGTCTCTGCTGCCTCTACTGTCCGGACAGGTGGAGTTTCTCTCTCTGCAGCTCTGATTGTTTCTACTGCCTGGACAGTCGGGGTCTCTATCTCTGCAGGTCTGACTTCTTCTTCTACCGTCTCTGCCATCTGGACAGTTGCAGTTGCTTCTACTTTTTCTACTGTCTCGACTGTCTTAACAGTTGCAGTTGCTTCTACTTTTTCTACTGTCTCCACTGTCTCGACTGCCTTAACAGTTGCAGTCACTCTCTCTGCCAATCTGACTTCTTCTACTGTTTCTACTGTCTCTGCAGGTTTGACTTCAACCGTTTTTATTGTCTCTACTGCTTGTCCTGTCTCTGCTGGCTGCACGGCAGCAGTTCCTCTCTCTGTAGGTCTAACTTCTTCCGCTTCTACTTGTTCTACCGTCTCTGCTGCCTGGACAGTTGCAGCTACTCTCTCTGCAGGATTGACTTCTTTTTCCGTTTCTACTGTTTCTACTGTCTGTGTTGCCTGGACAGGTGGAGTTCCTCTCTCTGCAGATTGGACTTCTTTTATTATTTCTACTGCCTGGACATCTGCAGCAGCTCTTTCTGCAGGTCTGACTTCTTCTGCTTCAACTCTTTCTACTGTCTCTGTTGCTCGGACAGCCAGCGTTCCAGATTTGACTTCTTCTGTTTTTCCTGTTTCTACTGTCTCTGCTGCAGATCCCCTCTCTTCAAATTTGACTTCTTCCTTTCTTTCTACTGCTTGGACTCCGATTTCCATCAGCACTGGCTGATGTGTGATCACACATCTTTCAGCTGCTTCTGTGTTTTCTGTTGCCTGAACTCCGACCTCGGAAACCTCGGTCTGTCTCACAGGTCCGGGTCTCTCCACAGGAGGAGGAGGGGATGATGGTATCTTGGCTTGACCAAACTGTATGTTGAGTTTGAACTCTAAAGACAGGCTGGCGGGAGACTCCACGTTCCCGACAGACGAGATGGTTCCAGAGTTCAGTGGGACGACAGATGAAGAGTTCCTCGGGGGAGCCGTCTGGAGTGTCTGTGCTTCACTGACGGACTTCACAGTGATTTGGGTTTCCATGGCAGCTGGAGTTTCCTCCTCCTCCTCCTGGATGGAGGCCTCTGGACCTCCTGGACTCTTAGATGTTCCTCTGTGATCCTCAGACTCTCTGTGTTTGGTTGGCATAACAGGCTCCTTCGTCACTTCATTTGGTTCCTCCCTCTCCATCGCTGTGATGACCTCCTCTTCAGGTACCATCTCTGGTACTTTCTCCTTCACCTGAACTTCCTGAACAGTGACCTTGTCCTTCTTATGAAGCACTTCCTCTTCAGGTACCGTCTCTGGTACATTCTCCTTCACCTGAACTTCCTGAACAGTGACCTCGTCCTTCTCGTGAAGCACCTCGTCTTCAGGTACTGTCTCTGGTACGTTCTCCTTCACCTGCTGAAGGACTTCCTGGATTGTGACCTTCTCGTGAATCACCTCTTCTTCGTTTTGAGGAGTGGTGGAGAGGTTTTCTACTGGGTCGATGGTTTCGTGACAAACCTGCAGGACTCCTTTGTCGTTTGTGACTCCGACCTCCATCACCGCGTCCACGATGTTCTCGGCCGATCTGATTTCGATGTCCACCACCTGCACTTGGATCCTGTGACTCTCCTCCAGCTGGACCGATGGGACGTGCATGGTCAGAACCACCCTGCCCTCCTCTGCCGTCTCCTTCACATTGTCCTCCACTAACGCTGCTGCCATCTCCACTATCTCTTTAACCTCCGTTTCACTCGCCACCCTGTGCGTCAGAGGTTCCTGTGTTTCAGATGTTTTCTGGATCAGAACTGCTGGTATCGCGTCTGGAACATCCTTCAGATTACACGTGATGACCTGCATCACCACGGCGTGCTGGACGGCAGCGGCCTTCATCTCAGCAGCGGTCAGTTCTCCTGCGTGTTCTCCCTCCATGCTCACCTGCACAGAGCAGAGATGAACTTCAAGTGTCGGCTCATCTGACACTTCAGCGCTCTCCTCATTCGGCGCTGTGGTTCCTTCAGAGAACACGAACTGTTCTAGGACCTGAACCCGACCTGCTTCCTGCTGAACAGAGGGGAAGTGGACTGCTGGTACTGTCTGTAGTACAGCAACATCTGCAGCCTCAGTGATGGCGTCTTCATGAACATCTGGCTGGATGCTCTGATCTCCGTTTGTCTCTGAAGCTTCATCCAGCTGTGCCACAGCTGCACTCTCAGTTTCCTCTGTAACAGGAGCTGGAGGTGGAACATCTTCTTTCTCCACACTTTGTGCACCTTCAGCAGCAGTTTCTGTTACAGCATCTTGTGACTCTTCTGGTTCCACTGGTGGTCCTGGTTCCCCTCGTGGTGGTTCTTCTGACTCAACAGTATCTTCAGCTGCCTGGTTGGGTTCATCTATAACTGTTTCCACTGCAGCTGGAACATCCTCTGATATTAGAGGACCACCCTCCTCTGGGACTAACAGGGCAGCGTCTTGAAGATGTTCTGGTTTGGAAGAATCCTGTGGTTCGACAAGAACCTCAGTAAGAGCTGCTGTTTCCTCTGCTGCTGGAACATCCTCTAACATTTCTTTTTCTAGTGTTGGACCTCCATCTTCCTCTGAATCTAACATGTCAGCTCGTACAGCTTCTAAAACTTCTAGAACTTCAGTCTGGTCGGCGTGAATTTGTGTCTCTTTGTTTTCAGGCTCAGACAGATGTTCTGTCATCTCTTCAGGTTTATCTGCTGCTGGCACATCCTCTGATATATTTTTTTCTAGTGTTGGACCTCCATCTTCCACTGAATCTGACATGGCAGCTCGTACAGCTTCTAAAACTTCTAGAACTTCAGTCTGGTCGACGTGAATTTGTGTCTCTTTGTTTTCTGGCTCAGACAGATGTTCTGTCATCTCTTCAGGTTTATCTGCTGCTGGAACATCCTCTGATATTTTTTTTTCTTGTGTTGGACCTCCATCATCTTCTGAATCTAACATGGCAGCTCGTACAGCTTCGAAAACTTCTAGAACTTCAGTCTGGTCGATGTGAATTTGTGTCTCTTTGTTTTCTGGCTCAGACAGATGTTCTGTCATCTCTTCAGGTTTATCTGCTGCTGGAACATCCTCTGATATATTTTTTTCTAGTGTTGGACCTCCATCTTCCTCTGAATCTGACATGGCAGCTCGTACAGCTTCTAAAACTTCTAGAACTTCAGTCTGGTCGACGTGAATTTGTGTCTCTTTGTTTTCTGGCTCAGACAGATGTTCTGTCATCTCTTCAGGTTTATCTGCTGCTGGAACATCCTCTGATATATTTTTTTCTAGTGTTGGACCTCCATCATCCTCTGAATCTAACATGGCAGCTCGTACAGCTTCTAAAACTTCTAGAACTTCAGTCTGGTCGACGTGAATTTGTGTCTCTTTGTTTTCTGGCTCAGACAGATGTTCTGTCATCTCTTCAGGTTTATCTGCTGCTGGAACATCCTCTGATATATTTTTTTCTTGTGTTGGACCTCCATCATCTTCTGAATCTAACATGGCAGCTCGTACAGCTTCGAAAACTTCTAGAACTTCAGTCTGGTCGATTTGAATTTGTGTCTCTTTGTTCTCTGGTTCAGTGATTCCTTCAGACAGATGTTCTGCCGTCTCTTCAGGTTCATTTCTCATTGTTTCTGCAGGTTTAACATCCTCTAACATTTCTTGCTTTTGAAGTAACTGATGTCCACCATCCTCTGACTCTGATGTGCTGGTTTGTGCAGCTTCTGGTTCTGGAACAGTTTCTGCTTTGGAGGCATCCACCAGCTTAACATTAACTTCAGTTAGAGCTGCTGTGTCCTCTGCTGCTGGAGCATCCTCTGATATGTCTTCCTTTTGAACTAATTGAGGACTCCCTGCCTCTGGTGGTCCTGGTTCCGCTGGTGGTCCTGGTTCTACTAGTGGTGGTTCTTCTGATTCAGCACTGACATCAGCTGCCTTGTTGGGTTCATCTCTAACTGTTTCTACTGCAGCTGGAACATCCTCTGATATAAGAGGACCACCCTCCTCTGGGACTAATGAGGCAGCTTCTAAAACTTGTGTAACTTCAGTCTGGTTTATTTCTGCAGTCTGAATTTGTGTCTCTTTGTTTTCTGGCTCAGCGGTTCCTTCGGACAGATGTTTTGCCGTCTCTTCAGGTTCATCGCTAACCGTTTCTGCAGGTAATTGAGGACTACCTGCCTCTGACGTGGTGGTTTGTGCAGCTACTGGTTCTGGAACCATCTCAGAGGCATCCAGTGGCTTAGCCTCAGTGAGAGCTGCTGTTTCCTCTTCAGGTTTATCTGCAACAGGTCGAACATCCTTTGATGTCTCTTCCTTTTGAAATAACTGAGGACCACCCTCCTCTGACTCCAATGTGGCAGCTTGTACAGCTTGTAAGACTTTTGTAGCTTCTGTTGTCTCTTCTGGTTCATCGGTGACTCTTTCTACAGGTGGAACATCCTCTGATATTTCTTTCTCTAGTGTTGGACCACCACCTCCCTCTGACGGTGCAGCTTGTGCAGCTGCTGGTTCTGGGACATGTTCTGGTTTGGATGCATCCTCAACGTGAGCTGCCGTTTCCTCAGCAGGCCTCTCTGAATCCGACGTGGCAGCTTGTACAGCTCCGATATGAGTTTGTGGCTCAGCGGTTTCTTCGGACAGATGTTCTGCCGTCTCTTCGGGTTCTTCTGTGACTCTTTCTGCTGCTGGAGCGTCCTCTGGTTCTTCCTCTTCCAGCAATTGAACACCACCAGTCTCGTCCACCCTGACAGGTGATCGATCCTCAGAGACATTTTGTATGTTCTCTTCTATTTCTGTCAGGATTTGGACTTCCTGTTTCACATCCTGACTTTCTTCTTCTGCTGCTGAGTCTTTAAAGTCTGTTTCTGAGGCTTCATCTTCCACACAATCTTCTTCACCTTCAGGTAAAGTCTTTACAGTCACGACTTCCTTCACCTCAGATGAACCTCTCACCAGATGTTTGCTCTCGTCTGTAGTTTCTAAGTCTTCTAACAGTGAGATGCTTAGCTCAGAGTCTTCATCCACAGCGGTACCAGCCGTGTCAAACTCCTCAGTGGGACCCTCGGACTCAGCAGCTTCATCGGACACGTTGTCTGTCTGGACTGTTGCTGCACGCTCCTCCTCTTCCTCAGTGTTTGTGGCAGGTGTCTCGAAGCTTCTCTGTGTTTGCAGAAGATCTATCTGTTCTCCAGATGTCGGATGCTGGTTCAAACAGATGTCGGTGCTCGGCTGGTCCGGACACATCGGGACGTCGTCCGGACTCGAGGAAATGACTTCAGCGACCTGCTGCAGGACGGACTCCGTTTCCCTGCCGTCGTCCTCCGCCGGGATTGGCGTGGTGTCGCCAGATGTCTTCGAGGACTCCGATAACTGGGACACCGCGGAGATCATCTCCGTCTCGTCTGCCAGGGTGACGTCCGCCAGCTCTGGAGCGGTGATGGCCTCCGACGTGATCGCCATCAGGTCGTCTGCGATGGTGTCGTCTCGCACCGCCTCCTCGGCGGCCGGCGTCGCCATGGTTTCTGTGATCACACCCTCCTCTGGGATGTCGCTGAGCTGCTGGTGTTTGCTCGATAACTCTGACGGCTCATCTGGTTCTTCTTCTGCAGCAGGAGTCGGAGCTGCTTCCTCTTTGTTTTGGACCGGCTTCGCCTCGGTTTGCTTCGAGTCATCCTGCAGCTCCTGTTGAACGTGTTCCTCTTCTTCTCCATAACTTTCCATCTCTGCCTGTGTCTGTATGAGAACGTCCGTCTCAGCTGCATCGAACTCGGACAGCGGAACCACAGCCGGCGTCTCGGAGTCTTCATCATCTGAAGCCGCCTCCTTCTCAGCTTC
Organism: Brachyistius frenatus; assembly: GCF_029030835.1. Classification (NCBI taxonomy): domain Eukaryota; kingdom Metazoa; phylum Chordata; class Actinopteri; family Embiotocidae; genus Brachyistius; species Brachyistius frenatus. The sequence continues at coordinate 1,183,975 of NW_027210701.1, forward strand.
ATCAGACGACATCTCGTCCTGTTTCTCAGCCGACTTCCTCTTTTTTCTCCCCGGCAGGAGTTTCTTCAGAGAGAAGGAGGACTCATCGTGAGCGCCTTCGTTGTCCGACTGCACGTTGTCTCGGCCTTCATCCTCGTCTTTAGCTTTCCTTTTCGGGGTGACAAGTTTTTTAAAGGACTTCCACGTGGACCCTCCGTCACCCTCTGCAGGACTGTCGGCCTGTTTGGGGGTGGAAGCTCGGATCTCGTCATAACTTTCCAGCGGTGATTCTTCCTCCTGTTTCGGTCTGCAGTCTTGATTCTCCTCCTCGGAGTCGGATGTTTTGCGGCTTCTTCTCTTTCCAGATCCACATAAAACGGCCTCCCAGGACACTGACGAGTCCTTCCTCTTCTTCCCCTCCTCCGTGCTCTGATCTGAGATCTGCTCTCCTTCACCCGATTTGGTCTCCTCTGCTGGACCTACGGCGTCTTCGTGGCTCAGTGAGGACGTCTTCCTGCGCTTTTTCGGGGTCATAAGTTTCTTGAAGGAGGCCCATGCCCCATCGTCCTCCGGCGCCGCCACTGCGGGACTTTCTGCCGACTCAGCAGTCGACAGCAGCTGATCGGACACTTGTTCTCCAGAGTCCGACAGCTTGGCATCACTGGACTTCCTGCCTGTCTGCTTCTTGGAGGGTTTCTTTAAGCTGGATGCGGACAGGAGACGTTTCAAGGGACTCGCTTGGACTTTTTCCTGAGAGCTCAGAACTTCCGGCTCATTCATGACGATGTCCGATGGATCCTTGGGAGGAGGTTTAGCTGCATCTGCTTCAGTCTGGATCTCCTCTTCAGGTTCTGTATGAGCTGCAGCGACTTCTTCGTCTTGCCGTCGGTCCGGTTGCTCCCTCATCTCCTTCCCTATGTCCACCAGCTCCTTCTCAGCCGTCCCGAAGTCTGCTGACTTCTTTTTCTTCCTCAGACCGGAGAAGATCCCTGATGTGAAAAACCTTTTGAACGGAGACGCGAGCACCTCCTCATCAGGCCCGGATGAAGATGTCGGATGTGGCGTCTCCTCCTCTTCAGGTGTTGTCGCCTGCTGGGCGTCGTCACTCACAGGTGAGCTCGTTCCTGCCAGATCCGACTCCTCTTTGCTCTCCGTGGTTTTCTCCTCCAACGTGACGTCGGTCAGCGTAGGAGCTACCGTGGACTCATTCTCATCGGACTCATGCGGAGACAAGCTCTGTCCCGCGGTATCCTCCGTGTCCTCCGGTCTGTCCACGTCACTGTCGGGGACCTGTGCCGCCATCTCCACTCTCTCTGCGGAGCCGCTCTTCACCGTCAGCTTCAACCCAATGTTGCTGAAAAACCTCCTGAAGCTCTCGTTGAGCTCGTTCTGCTTCGCCTCCAGTTGGATCATTTCCTCAGCCACCTCTTCATCATCTTCATCTTCATCAGGCAGGTTCCTCTCATTCATGTCAACATGTTCTGAACGGGTTTCCTCTTTCAGCAGCTCTTCTGTGTCTGACAGAGAAAGGATCGCTGAAGCAGAGAAAAAACAACTATTGAAACACTGAATGAAACTGTGACTGATTCAATAGGAGGCATGAGCTCTCACCCTCTGCAGCCTCCTCATCGTCACAGTGACCATTGAACGTGGCTGTCGATCCGTCCGCCTTCCCGTTGACCTCAGAGATCTGCCCGTTGTTCCTGAGCGCCTGAAACCAGAAAAACAAACTCAAATCTCCAGTCTAACTTTTTATAAAAACTAAAATAACAAAATAAATCAGTTTAACACAGTAGATTCCATTCTCTCATATCTAAAAAAAAACATTTAACCAGCTTGGCTGGTGAGGATTTCAATGTGTGATTAACCGCGGCTCCAAAGTCCTCCGCAGAGATGCTCAACAGTCCCAATTGTTCCGGCTGGAAATCCGTGACCCAGATTATTGAGAAACATCTGAACGGGGTTTTAGAAACAGGAAGTCCATCCACAAACTTAATATACAGCTCGACAAAAATCTGTCAGGGATCCATTGCTCATTAATATGATATCAGTTTCCTGCTGAGGTTTTAAAAACTCAGGAAAGACTCGCAGAGGTTTAACATTCGATTTTTAAACGTGAGATAATGAAGACAGTTTTAAGGAAAAATTAAAAGATGATTTATTTGAGTGAATCTGGATTTATCTCTGGGAATATGAAAATAAAAAAGGACCATAAATAAATGTTTAAAAGATTAAAGTGGACAAACTTCTCTTTATCTGAATGTGAAGCGTCTTAGAAAATTCAATAAACTTTTCTGGTTTATGAAACAGTTTTGCAAACAGAAGTCCATTAAAAAAAAAAGCCTGATTTTTGAATTTAAAGTGAAGCCAACTTGATTTGTTTTTTTTTATCCTCACCACCTCTATAGCTCATAATCATCATTCCATCATTAAATCATCAACGTATGTGGAATATAAAGCATTAATGACTCGTCTCAGGGACTTCATGTTAAGCTGACAGGCATGATACTCCACACAGATAATCAATGCTTCCTCCAGCTGAGTGCAGCAGAGGAGAAACTCCATCTCTCCCCTGAGTTTCACTCGGCTTCCTGAGACCGAGAGCTTGTTATTCCTCCGTGCTGCATCTTTTTCCATCTAAAAACCACTGCAACATGAAAAAAGGAGCGAGGACGGGTCCTCGGAGGTGCAAGCCCGTCAAAATAAATGTTCGGGGGGGGGGGGGGGGACGTCCAGACAACTTCTTTGTTGTTTATTCTGTACCTGACTGATTAATGTTTCCTTCCTACGACAAAGCTGAAAAATCAAAGAATATATTCAATGATTTAAATTAATATCCAGTGTCTGTGCTGCAGGGAGGCTGATGCATTCACTGCCAGCAGGACTTTAATGGATGTGTTGGCAGCTGCAGCCCCCTGCCCGCGAGCACAATCTGCATTCCCACAGCTCAACAACCTCCTGGACACATTTTTATAACACAACACTTTATCTGTGATGAAGATTTTTAAAGAGGATAAATTACTGCAGCTTAAATAAAAAAGAGGAATTTATGCAATTCATCCATTAAATAATGAGTAAAATAAGCAGTACCTTGTCGTCGGTATTCTGCTGAGTTTGAAAATCCTCCACTCTTCCTCCCCTCTCTTCCTCCTCCTCATCCTCCTCGGCCGCCGCATCCTTCCTGCCGTCCCGTTGCGCAGACTGAGCGTCTCCCATGATCCGAGCTGCAGCTCGTCACCGTCCGGACACAACGAGCTCCGCGCGGGACGACCAGCTCCCAAATGCTGCAGGCTGGATGTTGGAAAGCTCTTCTTTTTTTTTTTGAGTGAAACACCTCCCTGCAGGATCACATGAAGCCATATGAGCCGAGCCTGGCCCGGCCCGGCCCGCCTCTCTCTGCATCAGGAGAAGAAGAAGAAGAAGAAAAAAATCTACAGAGAAGACGGGCTGTCCTCAGATGACTGAAGGAAATGTCCGAGCAACAAGCAGGAAGCTGCACTGCTGTCCGTTCATCACGATGCGCACCGGACATCACAAGTGTGTGGAGATGTTTCTACTGCAGGAGGTTTCAAAGAGAAATAAACTCCTCTGTGTCCATAGAGTTTCAATTGGAAAATTCATAATTCTTTTTATTTAAGAGGAAACTCGTTAAATTACCTCCAAATATGTCTGACATCAACAGAAACTCATCATTTTTAAATTTGAGAATTAAAAACAAGCTGAACAGTGAAGAGAAGCTTCAGGAATAAAGTTAAACTCCTTTTAATTTGTTTTTAAAACCTCTGCAGTTTACAGAGAAATATTTAAAGTGACATGTCATGATGTCACCTGTCAATCACTCAGGAGGAACTGCTGATGTTTCCAGATGTTGCTCAGTCATCAATAAACAGGTCAGTTGCTGTAACTGCTGCTGCTGATGGTGGTGACCCCGACAACCTGAATCTCACTGGAGGTTTTTAACTAAGGAAATCTTATTATTTCTAAATATCAATCACAGCTATGCAGCATGTTCTCTGAAGATTTTAAAAATAAGTTACTTTTTTAAACTAATAACTTTATTAAACGTCTAAATATAATTTGCTGGAACTTGCAGAACAACGTATAGTTTATTGAATTCATTCATCAGTACAAAATGCATTAATCTCAGAGAAAATATGCTTTGTACCACATTTAGCTACTTTCATCTGCAAAACAAGTTATTATTTAGTACTTTTAGTATTATTTCAACATAAACAACTGCAGACATAATGATTAAAACCTTTTGTTTATATTTAGAACTGCAGATTTTAACATTTATCGATACATTTTCATCTTTAATTTTAAGCACAAAATCAAACAAAATCTCATTATCCTTCATGCTTTTAAAATTGACCTGCAAACAATGTAACAGTTAATGAAGAACTTTAGAAAATAGATCAAAAGTGTTGATAAATATAAAGCAGCTGTCCATCACTTTGATGAATTGTCCTGCTGTTAATCATTTTGTGTAATTTGTTTCAGATGTCCAGTTGTGACTGTAAAAAAAACTGTCATTAATCAGATGTGATGGGATGATGACTGACTCCTGCTGTGATTGACATGTCCGCTGCTCCTCCTGCCAACTTTTATGCCTTCAACATGCAGACTGTGGTTTCTGATCGTCTCGAACATTATTTCATAACTGCATGAAATATGGTGGAAATTAGAGGAGTTTGAAGTGCAGCAGCAAGTTTTGTTGGAAATGGAAATCAACTGACTGCTGAAAATGGAGCAAAACAGACTTAATGTGATTTGGAGATTAAACTGAGCCGTGTGGGCCAAATATCATGAGCAGAGTGGGAGAGAGTGGAGCTGGAGGAGAATGGACCTCACATTTTAAATATTAAAGTGGAAAGCATTTGGACACATTATTTCCATTTAGTCTTTGTGCTTTAAATCAATCACACTGCAGCCTCCATAAATAAAAGGTGAAATTTAACATGAAGCCAACACGAAGCGTGTTTTGTTTTGAAAAGTGCTATACACATAAAGTCTGATTGATCGATTGATAAAACATAAAGAAAAAGGAAAAATACCTACAGCACAAACCTGACATGAGGCAAACCACCAGGTGAACTTCCTGCAGCAGGTGCTCCTGTGACATCATACCAGAGGCCGACCAATCAGAGCTCTGCAGGAGATCTAACTGAGTGAATTCTTTTTGTACCAGATCTAATAGTCGGAGAGACTGCAGCTGAAACACTTTTTAAATAAATCAACAACCGTTTAAATCAGCTAATTCGCTGTGTTACAAACTTCAACGTGTCAAAAACTGAAACAATGTATTCAAGTGGTTTTATGACATAATTCAGGTAATAAAATTGATTTAAATTCTGTCATTCTACTGTTACAAACGTTTCAGGTTACAGGGACGTCTGTAACTAGAATATGGCAAATATTCATAATCAATCAATCAAATACTCAAAATGAAAGTCATTATCCATCATTTATGTTAAAGTCACGTTGGATAAAATCAAATATCACTGAGCCAATATTTCTGATCAAATACCTTGAAATTGATATCACAACGATATTGGGGCATGAAAAATATTGACAACTGATTTTCATTCATTTAGAAATTAATTCAGTTTGTGTAGGTCTTTAGGTTTTTTAAATATAAATGAATCTAAACTGAAATGTATTTTAACAATGACGGTACAACCATCCCTGTATCAGCAGCCATGTTTTTACCTCCTGTGAGCAGCCTGACTGCTATGTTAGACATTTATTTTTTTTAGCTTAAAAAAACATGAGTCTAATAATACTTGTTTGGATTTTTAGATATTTGGTCTCAGGACAGAATCCCCAAAAATACATCAGATAAAAAAAAAAGAAGATGAATTTTCACATTTAAAAAAAAGTCAGTTTTGTTTTAAATTTTCTCTGCAAGTTTCAAATGTGGCTAATTTTTTGTAAGAAGGAAGACAATGCATTTGATTATGTGTGATGACTCCAGCTGGTTTATAAGTAGATATATTTAAGGTGTTACAAACATCCCTGGCCTGTCCTACATATAAAACAACACAACTGTCATTCTTTAATAAAACCTCAGACAATAAATCTAATATCTGTCTGTGTGCATCATTTAAATCTTTACATTATCAATCAAATCGTGTTTAATACCACTTTGTTTGTCTTCCCGAGGAGGCACGTGGGCAGGATGAAATCTGACACACCTGTGCTTCATCAGTTGAATAAACAGTGACGTATTCTCACCTGGATTGGCCAGATAGTGGCTGCTGGGTCCTAGTGCCCCTTCAATGACGATAGAGAGATAGATATCTATGGATAGATGGATAGATGACAGACAGACAGAGAGAGAGAGAGAGAGAGAGAGAGAGAGAGAGACTTTATTAATCCCATGAGGGTAAATGATTATGTTACCGCAGCATAGGTTAAAAATTAAATAAAGGTTCAATTAAATTAAATAAAAATATGACTTCCTGTTTCCCAGGCGACCATTTTCCTGCAGTGACTTTCATATAGTCAGGAGTTCTTAATCTGACCTGTTTGATGTAATTTTAGTGTTTCTCTCCATGTCTTCCTGTTGACCTTCAAAGTAAAAGCCTCTGAGCAGCTTCTTCTCATTACCTCAGGTGACATCTACCTGAGAGGATGTCACATGGCCTCGTCTTCAGTTCAGTATGAGCAAAACTGAATAAAACCTGATTAGTTTAATAATGATCCATCGGTCACGTCCTTCTTCGTTTAGTCTCTTCATTTTAAGAATAAATATTTTAATTCAAACGTCTAACAGTTCAGTTCAACAGAACTTTTCACCTGCTAAATATCTTCTTTGACAAACCAGTTTATTTTTAAAATTAAGACTTCATTCATCCCTCCAATGAAAGCTATTCACATACAGAAGCTCCAGTTTGAAGCTCCATGCTGAGTCTTCCTCACATCCCTCTGAGCTGAGCTGAAAATGGAGAGTAGCATCACCTGAAGTGGACGAAGTATGACCCTGGGAAGTCTGAGAGCAGAGCAGCATCTCTGAACCCATGACAGACATTCATGTTAATCTGATCAGACGCTGCAGACACTGCCGGCGTTGTGTGAAGCTACAAAGTGAATCAGATGAACAAATTAGAGTCACAACTCTGGGTAACTTAAAACAGCTGATGTTGTTTTGCAGCACCCCTGACTCCTGATGGGGACTCGGACTCCGGGGATCCTGCTGAGTCAGGCAGTTCCTGGTCTCAAAGCATCACATAAAACCAGTCCCCCTTTTTTTTTTTTACACCAGAAACTCATGAAATCGGATTAGAAAGCATGAAGGTCAGCAGAGTTTGAGGTGATCTGCAGCTGCTGTGAAGGAGTTTCAGAAGAAAACCAACATTTGAGCTGCACATTAGTTCACACAGCATGTCCATCACAGAGCTGCTTCTGTTGGACAAAAAAAGCAGAAGAAATGGGATTAAACACGGCAGGTTACAGAGATAATCCCCTCAAAACAGACATGCAAACATTTGAATTCAAACAGCAAAATGAATCAGTGCCATCAGTAAAGTGAATTATTATACATCTAAAAATCTTCTGTTTTACTCTCCAGCAGGTTTCTGACACATATTTTAAAACAGACATATTTACTGGATCTTCTTCACGTGTAATTTATCTTTATGTTAAATAAACTGTGTAAATAAATGTGTCAGGAGGAAAAAGGAGCTGCTTTCAAGACTGCATGCAAAAGCGCACAGCAGCGACCTTTGTCCTCCAGATTTGCAACCTTTTTGATTAAGAATACATTCTTGGCACATTCGCAGAGCCGTTTCCCAGAGTTTCTCCTGAGCAGAGAGGAGCTCGACCTCGACTGGATCACATGCTCCCGTCCTGACCGGTGAGCAGGGGGAGTCTTGATGGAGCTCAGAAACAAGATGCTGCTCAAATCAGAACCAGCTGACTCAGAACAGATGACTTCAGCTTTTAAAGTGAATTTTCTTTTTAGAGCAGGCAATCATTAAAATGAACCCAGAGAATTTTGCAATAATGGTTTTTATACCCACAAATATGTATGTAAGGAACTTAATAAAAATAGAAAGCTCAATCAATGTAAATCTTTTTTTCCAAGTTTAGAACTGTCACATGTTGAAACTTCAAAAAGAAAAAGAACCAACGTGTTCAGGAGTTCAAACAAAAAGATAAGAAATAGGAAAAAAGATAGATAGACGACTCTTCTGGCAAAAGATAAAACACCTTTTATTCAGATTTATTCAAAAAAATAAATTACTTCTTAAAATGTTTTTATGGAAATAATGAATTGTAGTCATGTTTGTTAAGATGTTTAATTGTTTTAAAACTAAGAGCTTTTAATTATTTTCTTGTTGAGTGAAGGTTCAGGTTTCTTAAATTAAAAGTAGGCTAGATCCTTTAAGTAAAGCCTGTAAATAGTTGCGTGTTTGTGGATGTTGAGGGTTTTAATCTGTGAGCTGCTGCTGTAACACTGACCCCTGCTGGATATAATAAAAACTGCACCGGTGAGCCGACCTCGGCAGAGAAACACAAAGTAAAAGTGAGAAATATTATGTCATAAATGAAAGTGTCATCAATATGATCAACTTTAAAGTTCTTATTCTGCAAGAAACCTGACAGTATTTGTATTTTTTTTATTATTAGTCTCCTAATATTGATGCATTGATCCATGATTATCACGTCCCTGCTGGAGCTGGTTGAGGTTGAGCTCCTCTTGATTTAGTCCAGAGGTTCATGCATCAGTTGGACTCCATGCAGCGGCCATGAGACCCAGTTTGAGGGTCATGAGACGACTAAAGGAAGAGGAAAGAGGAAACACTGGATCATGTTGGAGGCAGTTATTCAAATTAAGAGTTTGCAGGGAAACCGTCGACCGACTGAAAGTTTCTCATTGTGTCTTATTGTGAAAGGTGGAGGAAGTAACAATCCTATAAATAGGAGACACAGTAAGCATCATAAGATTGGCAGGTTTACATTTTTTGTTCCCTCGAGCCAATTTCCTCTGACATTGTCAGATTTTGGAGGTCAGAGGTCAAAGGTCACCTTGACCTCACCACAACTCCAGAATTCAACAAAATTTCACACAAATGTCTAACTAGATAAAATTATGAAGTTTTATATCCAAAAGGTCAAAGGTCACCTTTGCTGTGACATCATCATGTTTCTGTCCATCATTCAGCTTCATAACTGAGTCTGCACTTAGTTTAACTTGGTTTGAACTTGGTTTGGGACTAGTATTAAGTGTAGGAGTAGTTTTGGACATGTTTAGGACGAGCTTTAAACTAGTTTAGGACTCATTTTAAACTAGTTTTGGACTTGGTCCAGCTGAGTGATACACATGAGCGTGCACGTACAGTTGTGTGACACACTTTCCTTAAAAAAAAAAAAAAAAAACTAACCCTGTATGACTCAAAGTCAGGGTTGGAAACTCCTGATCACGCCTGTGGAAATCACATTCCACCTCTTCACCGGCTCAACCCTCCTTCTAGTTCAGATGATATTCATCTTCTTCATCTTCACCCGCTGCTCGTCTGTTTCACCGTGTGCAGCGAGAACAAGCCTCCGGTCACGGAGACAGAGAAGGTCCAAGGATCAGACTTCATGATGTCTTATCACGCCTGATCCTTCTGGCCCCGCCAGATAACATGTCTGAAATACTTCCTCTTTATCCTCAACACTCGTCACTGACTCGTCTCCCTGATGTTATCAACCCCCAGCAAAACGCTCCATCTGTGTGTGTGTGTGTGTGTGTGTGTGTGTGTGTGTGTGTGTGTGTGTGTGTGTGTGTGTGTGTGTGTGTGTGTGTGTGTGTGTGTGTGTGTGTGTGTGTGTGTGTGTGTGTGTGTGTGTGTGTGTGTGTGTGTGTGTGTGTGTGTGTGATGAGTCCTGGACAGGCCCGGCTTCCTGTTTCCATGTGACTCCAGAGGAATGCAGAAAGTTCAGCTGATGAAGGTTTGTAGAGTCATCAGTCTTCCGGCAGCTGTTAGTTTGGACTGAAGTCCCGCTCACGTCTTCACCTCCAGAGACGCACCTGAGGACACCTGACAGGTAAAATAATTCATTACAGGTGTGTTCTGATCTTTGAGGCGCAGCTGGGACTCACAGGGCTCCTGTACCAATCCATTCAGACGGTACGGCTGATAGAATCTATTATCTTTTTATTCTCTGAGTATGAAAACAATAATGCCCTTGTGTGTTTTTTTTCCTGTTGTGTCCACACTCCCTGTTTCTTCAGGTTGATAAACAGATTCTATGTTCGAACACTAAACTTTTATACTTTATATATATATATATATATATATATTTATATAGTGTTTTTCTGCTGAGAACAGATTAAATGTCTAAACAGATTAAATGTCAGAGCACCAGGAACATTTATCTGAGATCAGCTCATACCAGAGACGAACCGCACAAACTTATGACACACACACACTTGTTATTTCCCTGTTTTCACTGTATGTTGGACTGAAGCCTGTTTGGAGCCTGAAGCCACTGCTCAGGGAACATTTAACACACCGGACGAGAAGTTTTTCTTTCTTTGTCTTCTGTTTTTCTACTCAAAAATAAAGTGAACCCAGGTCCATCGACATGTCAGCTGTCAATCATCTTCAGGTCTTCATCTTCCTAACTGATCAGCAGCAGTCACAGGTGTGTCAGGTACAGAAGAGTCTCCACCTGCCTGACTGCAAATCTTTGAGCTGTTTCCACCTGATATCAACAGCATGTTGAAACAAGGTCGGTGTTTTTGACTCTTCTTCAGGGTGTGAGAGCCGATCTGCTCAAGTCACAGTTGGACGAGGTCTGGGACGCAGGTGGCCTCAACGCAACCTGGGACAGATTGGAGGACGTCTACTCAGCTGATGTCCTCTGATTAAAAATACAAATTCGGCTCCTGTTCGTATCCGACCCGCAGGCCCGTTCGTTTTGAGAGCCTGTTTGTCTTCTGCTCTCCTTCCTGGTGCAGACTTGTGGCCCCTTGTGGCCTCTGTGAGACTCAGGTCCAGCTCAGAGATCCCCCCCCCCTCCGTCTCAAACACGATGGATGAACTCCTGCTTCTCTTCTTGTTTCCTTTCAGACATGAGAGACCGACTGAGCAACCTGCAGCAGGTGCAGACGGACCCGGAAGGCTTCAGCACGGTGGAGCTGGACAACCTGTCGGAGCGTGGAGCAGCAGCAGCAGTAGGAGACCAGGACCGGGACTGGGACCGGGACCGGGACTGGGACCAGGACCAGGACCAGGACCGGGACCAGGACCGGGACCAGGACCGGGACCAGGACCAGGACTGGGACCAGAACTGGCACCAGAACCTGAATCAGGACCAAGACCAGGACCAGGACCTAAAGGGAGTCCTGCAGGAGGCCCAGCAGATACGTCTGGAGATCCAGCAGATCCAGAACGACATCAGCGAGCTGAGGGCCGTTAACTTCCAGATTTTGAATCAGACCTCGTTCCCGGTTCCTTCGAAGCGGGACTCCAACGCGATCGGAGCCGATGTGAAGCGGCGAGGAGAAGCCGTGCTGCAGCGGCTGCACATGATGAACGCGCTGCGAGAGAAGCTGGAGGCTCAGCGGGGCGGCGCCGATCCGGTGGCCCGCATCGCCCAGACTCAGTACCAGTGTCTCAGCAACGCCCTGCGGGAGGTGATGTTCTCCTACAACGACACGGAGATGAGCCACCGGGAGGCCTGCAGGAGGAACATCAAGAGGCACATGGAGGTGGTGGGAAGGGAGGTGAGCGAGCAGGAGCTGGAGGACATGATGGAGGGGGAGGAGCTGACCGTGTTCAGCGTCCAGGTGGAGGGCAGGACCGCCCACTCCGCCCTGCTGCAGATCGAGAGCCGCCACCGGGAGCTGCTGCAGCTGGAGAGGAGGATCCAGGACATCCAGGAGCTGTTCCTGGACGTGGCTGTGCTCACGGAGGAGCAGGGCGGCGCCGTGGAAAACATCCAGAAACACGTCCAGAACACGGACCTCACCCTTCAGGAGGCCGTGGGCAAGCTGGACCGGGCCAAAGCAGCGGACAAGAGCAACCCTTTCAAGAGGCTCTTCTGCGGCTGCTTTCCCTGTTACTACAACTGAGAGGGATGAAGGCGAGGATGACGTCACAGGATGGTGTCGTTACTTTGACTTTTGGGACATTTTTCTGATGATTCTTATGTTTACTGAAATCATAGTTTTTTTTTGTTAATGCTGTTGTACATGAAACAGACTAAATAATAAGAAAACGTCTTTACATACTGTATAAAGCAGTTTTTTTAATCTTTAATGTACATTTTTATGACGCTTCTTTTGGAATTTAAAACAATGTAATTATTTCTACATTAACTGCAGGACTATTTCTTCCACTAATGTAAAAACCTTGGAAGTTAAATGGACTCTGAGCTCAGAGGTTTCTGTCAGAGACAATGTTAATAACATCTGACGTTTTATTATTATTAATTCAGTAGAAGTTTTTTTTTTTTAAACTGTTCGGTAACAATGAAGAAGACTTGACTTTGTTGTGTCAGCCTGACAATAAATAAATAGGTTCTAAGATCCTTATTAAACGTTTCTTGTACAACTGAGTATCACGACCACATTAAGTAAAAAACTAAAATATGAGATTTTTTTTTTTTTTAAGTTTCTCTATAATAAAGTCGAAATGTCGCAAATAAAGTATATATTTCAAAAACAACGTTGAAATGTTAAGAAAAGATTTTAAATTATTTCCAGAAAAAAAATTACATTTCAGGATTAAAGTCAAACTTTTGAGAATAAATCAAACGTCTTGGTTTTTGCATGTGACTTTACAAGATGTTGTGTTTATTAATAAGTATATTTTGTCTCTTTTAGCTCATAAACACAGTTTATTAATAAGTTTCAGGACTTTGAAGGATTGTGCCGAAAATATTCACAAGTAGAAACACCAACTTGGAGGAAGTGGCTGAAACAGCTGGAAATGGACAGATGTGATGGTTTCCATGGTTACACCTGTACTTTGAACTCTATTGTCGAAATGCTAAATTAAAGTTATCTTCCTACTCTATTTTTTTTTGTTTTTTTTTGTTTTTGTACTTCCATGTGACTGATACTTCGCCCTGCTTCGTGCGTGAAGTCCGCCGCGCTTCGACACTCGAACGGAATCGGATCGGACTAATGATGCTCTCCTCCCTTCCTGGACTCAGACCTGTGACGGAGGGTGAAAAGGCGTGATCTTCCGCGTTGGTGTGTGCAGACTGTGTGTGTGATGAAGAGTGTGCAGCTGCGCGCGCCTCAAAACTCCTCTCATGTAGAAATGTTCTTCTGTAACGGAGACAGAAAGAGGAAACGAGTCTGTCCGCTGCTTCACGCACTTTCACAGAGAAGTTCGGCTGCAGAGTCTCACAGAAAGGTACGTGATCTGTTTCTTATTCTGTATGATCATATTTACACGATCAGGTCATCGATTGATTTATTGATTTGTGGAGGCTGTTTTCTGTCAACTTGTTTCTTCTGTTTCCTATTGGTCTTCTCTGGGAGTTTCGACATTTAAAACAGAACAGTTCATGCGTGAAACAGCTCGTGTTCGTTTTGTATCTGATGAGGTATCTCAGCAGGAAGTCACTTATCAGTTTCCTTTCCACTGATGAGCTCATCACAGAGAGCAGATTAAATGAATGAGGTTCTGTTTCTAACGATTAATGTCACATTATCTCCTTCTTCCTTCTCTATCTAACAGCATATAATATTTAAAACAGGAAATAATGTTGAATAGAAATGACAACAGCTAAAATAAAGAAACTGCTCTGTAGTTTGGTTCCCAACCTGTGGGTAGGGCCCCTCTAAAGGGTCACGAAGTAGATCCGAGAGGTTGAGAAAAATAGTTCTGCTCCATTATTTTATTCTTGGTTCTGTGAGTTCATAAAAAAGTCGTGTCACTCCTCTGATGCTGCTCTCCTCCAGGAAGAGACTGAATGTCCTCTAAATATCCTCTAAACGTCCCCTAAATGTCCTCTAAATGTCCCTTAAATGTCCTCTAATGAGGTCAGTAAACACTCTTCACTCCTCTTCCAGGTGAGATGAGGGACCGCCTGTGCGAACTGCAGACCTCCACCCCCAAGCCTGTGGAGGATGAGCGCAGGCCCGAGGAGGAGCAGCAGGATGAGGAGCAGCTGGAGCAGCAGGCCGTGGTGTTCGAGGGCGAGGAGGTGATGGACACCGTCTACAAGGAGGCGCAGGCAATGAGGGCGGAGATGCGGCTGCTGAAGGGGGACGTGAAGCGGCTGGGGAAGCAGAACACAAGGTTGCTCACGTCCGTCCGGAGGATCAGCAGCATCAAGAAGGACTCCAACGCGCTGGGACGGGACATCAAGGCCCGGGGGGAGGCCGTCTACGCCCGCCTCGAGAGGCTGGGGAAGCGGAGCAAGGAGCTGGAGGAGAAGCACGGCTCCACGTCGGCCGTGGCTCGCATGGTGCGCTCGCAATACGTGTCGCTGACCAGCGCCTTCCACGCCGTCATGTCCGAGTACAACGACACCGAGATGGTCCAGAGGGAGAACTGCAAGACCCGCATCCAGCGGCAGGCGGAGATCATGGGCCAGGAGGTGAGCCGGGAGCAGATCGACGACATGATCGAGACGGGCAAGTGGAACGTCTTCTCCGACAACTTGCTGCTGGAGGGCCGGACGGTGAGGTCGGCGCTCAGTGAGATCGAGAACCGGCACAAGGAGCTGCTGCAGCTGGAGGGACGCATCCGGGACATCCACGAGCTCTTCTTCCAGATGGCGCTGCTGGTGGAGGAGCAGGGCGGGAGGCTGGACAACATCGAGGCCAACGTCAGCGCCACGCAAGACTTCGTCGCCAAGGCGGAGATTCAGATCAGGAAGGCGGGGAAGTACAAGAAGAACAACCCTTGCAAGAAGCTCTTCTGCTGCTGCTTCCCCTGCTGCCGCTGACGCTCCGCCCGGTCGCATGTTCAACTCAGATTGTAGTTAAAAGAGTCGTTTCACAGCAGACGCCCCGAACACAGACACACCAGTGAGACCGGTCGTTGCATTTCCTGACTGTCAGCTAGAGAACAGCCTCCATGAGGCTGGAAACAACGCCCGTTATCGGCTGTGAATATTGAAATCACAAAGTTGTTCTCAGAGCGTCTGACTGTGAGTGGAAGTTTACAGCACACGTTTCCTAACACGTCTCTACTGACTGTGGTTAGTTGGAGGCTGATCTGCAGATGATTGCGCAACAGTTTGGTCTGCAGGCTCAGCTTCGTGTTTATTAAAACGACACTCCTCGTCGCCTCCTCTCTGTCCCATCACGTCTCCTCTCGGTGGGACGACATTGACCTTTTGCTCGACGGCGCCTCAGCTCCCACTGGGGGAACCCCGGCTGGTGAAGTGTTTGTCACACTTCCCCTGCAGAGTTGTGTGTGTGTGTGTGTGTGTGTGTGTGTGTGTGTGTGTGTGTGTGTGTGTGTGTGTGTGTGTGTGTGTGTGTGTGTGTGTGTGTGTGTGTGTGTTTTTACTGTCAGCATGACTTGCTTTATTTTAACTCACCCTCTCTGTGTGACTTCTTTCTTTTAATGTTGACCAGGATGGCCGAGTGGTTAAGGCGTTGGACTTAAGATCCAATGGACAGTAGTCCTCGTGGGTTCAAACCCCACTCCTGGTAGGAACATTTTAACTGGACCATGAGGTCTTTCAGAGATGGGAGGGAATAAATCTCTCCTAGAATCTCCTAGAAAGCTGTAGTCATAACCAATTTCTCTGAAAATTCCATATAAATACTAAATATTTTCTATAGAAATAGTGATTTAACTTCTCTGAGAAACTGTGAACAACGAAGTACCAGAAACCCTAACATCCAAACACCAAACCTTGGTGAGGAGGTGTTGCTAGGTGACTCATCCTTTTAAATAATGTGATTGGCTGATTAAAAAAAAAAACGCACTCTTTGTGAGGATATGCACAGAATGGACAGTGACATCTGGTGGAAATAAAATGAACTGCGCCCAAATAAGAGGCTGTGAAAATGTTTTTTTGTGTGCGTGATCAATCAGCTGATGAAGGTTGTGGCAGACCAGTCTTCATCACTGCTGCACTGTGGCATTTTTACAGCTGCCGAATATCTCAGTTTCATTTCTGTGTTATTTAGAGGGAGAAGTGAGCGTCTTTAAAGAGATCGACCACAAACATCTTCCCTGCACGATATAATTTATAGCGTTTTGTTAACGTCATTCAACGTTTTTGAAGAACATTTCTCTGACATCGTTGTACTTTCACAATTTTTTCCTCCGCTTAAAAAAATTCTTAAACCTCTTAAAAATTCTCTGGTTCCAGTTTTTTTCACCTCTTAAGATGTTCTGTGAATAACTTTTATCTTTACAAACATCGACTCGCAACTTTAAGAGGAAATTCTTTGAAATCTTTTATTAGATTTTCATCTCTATGGGGAACTCTTACTCCGAGTAGTCTTTATGAATATGGCCCACCGGTGCTTCACAACATGACTCACCGTTTCTGACCTTCACTTCCTGATTTCACACCCTCACGAGACACCGTCACGCTCATCTGTGACTCCGGACGCGTCCCTGGTTTTATACCAGTGGGATTCAGTGGATTCGTCTCACCGTCACCTTCCAGACGTGCGGGAGGATCTACGGTGAGAGTCCTTCCGTTGGAGCCGCAGTCTAGTTTGTCCCCTCTGGGCTCCTGTAAAAACACGGCAGCTATGTGGAAGAGGACCAGCTCCTTGAAAACACAATACTGAGTCCGATTCTGCTCTAATTAAAGCATAATTGTTGTGTTTTGCACCTCAGTGCCACTGTAAATAGAACCCTCTGAATCCTACAGACGGGTCCTTTAACGCACACGCGGTTCAGATAATTAAAGATACGGAGGTTCAGAAAACTCTTGATGTAGTGAAGCGTTCTTCCTTTGAAAATGAACGTTTCACTGCTGATCTCAGACACATGATGCGGTCCAAATGTAAACTGCTGTTTTTCCGATGCTGTAAAATGTTTGTTTCCATCAACAACGCTGAAAAAATACAGGATTTTATCCCGCCTGTAATTGAAATGATTTAAACGACAACAGTGATCCTATTTATTCTGCATTAAATAGATCTGATACACTGACAAGGAATTAAACCACATCCTGATTCATCACAGTGAAAAATGCGTTTCCTGTTTGGACTTCTGTTGATTTGGTGCCACCAAGCTGAAGGAGTGGAAATGTAGAAAGTTTGAAACTTTCATTTTCTTAGTTGTGAAGCAGTGGATCACATGTGCAGGTAAAATCCCTTATTAATGACAAATAATATTACTTGGACTTTACTTTTTGTTGTGAGAAGTTTCCATTCTGCCCTAAAAATAATAAAAACCCAAATCCATTTTTTTTTTTTCACCCAAACCAGGAAGTTTTCATGAACGTAACTTCCGGTCAAGTCCCGCTGCAATAAAAGTCAAGAGAACGTTTAAAAAGGAGCCTCTTTATTAAAATGCTTCAAAAGTCAAACAAATGAAGCTGGCAAACTGTGGTGAAAAAACACACACACACACACACACACACACACACACACACACACACACACACACACACACACACACACACACACACACACACACACACACACACACACACACACACACTTCAGCAGGAGTGAAAATAAAACCTAAAATAGTGACGAACACGTCGGTGTGCAAAGATCTGCACATGAAGAGCTCATGTTAGTCCGATCGGTGGAAGCTCAGGAGGCCGATGTCACGCTCGGCTCGGCTCCCCCGGTTCAGACCCGAAAACACGTGAGGGCTGAAGCTGCGCGTTTAAAAAAAAAAAAAGAAGTGTAACAAGTCATATAAAAACGTAATAAATCAACGCAGGTGCCTGAGAAATAAACCGAAGAGATTCAAACTCGCATGCAGAACACGAGCGAGGAAGACTCCCGCTGCTTCATCGCAGTCCGGACCCTTTACAGTACACGCCTTCATGTGCAAATCAATAACCCAAACCTTCAGAGGCAGATTTCTGTCAAAATAAAAGTACCGATACAAAAATAGGAAACCGAAAAGATGCCGACGAGTCAGGATAAAAAAATTTTTTTTTTTAAAAACACGCATCTTCATTCTGCATTCAAAATCTTTTCCTCTTCTTCTTCTTCTTGTTCTGCTTCTCTCACTTCTTAATTCAAGCTGAAACATCTGGTTTGTTCAGCCGGCCTCGTCGCTGCTCTCCAAAAAATAAAAATAACCATCAAACTTTTTGTTGGCCGACAAACATGAAAACACACAACCTGTTATTCCAGCACTGCAACGCACACCGTTATCTTATTTAATACTGAGTCAGCAGCTTCCTCCGCTGCGTGACGAGGCTTCGCGCCACGACCCTGAGACTCCGACGAGTGGCGGACGCGTTGTGCCGCCAACACGCAACCTGGATAAAAAAAATATTTTTTTTTTTTAAATACTGCGAGCGGAGTGAGAGAGGTGCTCGTTTTAGTGAGGGTGTCCGACAGCCTGGCCTGCAGGGTGCGATGAGGTCTGACACTTCCCACTCGCTCGCCGCCACTCGTTCACGGCTACATTCATTATTTCACGTGCTACATTTTTGGGAGAGAAGAGAAGAGAAGAAAAAAACAAAAAAAACCAACAAAAAAAAACAACTTAGAAACAGCTGCTGGTTGCTCGAGATGGCAGAAAAGAGGATCTGGCTTCACCTTGACGTGAGAGTCCGAGGATGAGGAGGAGGATGAAAACACCTCTGCTACGAAAACACCTCCGCTACTGCTACGACCACGCCAGACCTCAGACGCGGCACTGCTCGGGGACGATGCTGGTGAACAGTGGTTCAGGTCCATCGGTGATCAAGTGGTCAAGTTTAGCGTTGGTCGGGAAGAAAATCTCGCCGAGACCTGAGAAATCAAGTGTAGCTCAAGTTAAGGCTCGACTCGTCCCAGCAGCGACTCTCTCTCGTATAAAAATAGAAAAATTCGACACGAAAACATCTGATTATTTACAGATGCGGGTCTTGATGAATCCGTCAGCGGCCCCCGGAGAGGCCGACGTCTGTAAACACTTGGGAGGGAAATGCGCGCGGTGCTCGGAGGGGAGACGGCGTCCTCGCTCACGCCACCGGCTTGAGGACGGAGCGTAGACACCTCCCCTCCTTGGTGAGCTCTCGGGTGAAGCACATGCAGGGCAGCGGGATGGCCTCCTCCCGCCGGGATATCATGTTGAACTTGCACTTCTTGAGGTGGTCGGCCATGCTGGCGATGTTGGCAAACTTCCACTCGTTCACAGTGCCGAAGGCGGTGCTGAAACGCCAAACCTGAATAAACAGAGCACAGACGGGTGTATTTTTTTATGTTCCAAACCAATCAGCAGTGACGTCGCCCCGTTACGAAGCCTCCGGTTCAGATTCCGTCCGTCGCCATCTTTGTTAGTTTGGAGCAGGAAGTGACCATATTTGGACGGGCTGGGGGAGGAGCCAGCGATGAATCTGACTGATCCGATTGGAAACCTGACAATACTACGTCCCGCCCAATGATAGCTGTAACCTGACTGCACCACAGGCCTGTCAATCAAACAGACCCCCCCTCCACCCCACCCCAAATAAAATATTTTTGAGGCTTATTTTCTATTTAATGACGGATTATTTTCAGATGGACCTCCAGAAAACTAATAAGAAGGAGCGACTTTAGCTAACAACACAGATAACTGGTGGAGACATTTTATTGACTTTATATTTGATGAGAAGTTGAACGTGAGTCTATGGAGCCAGAGGCGTCTTGGAGTCGACCTCTAGTCATATAAAAACACCTCCCCTCCTTTATTGACTTTATATTTGATGAGAAGTTGAACGTGAGTCTATGGAGCCAGAGGCGTCTTGGAGTCGACCTCTAGTGGCACGCGGTGGTATTGCAGCTTAAGGCCTCGTTTTTCAGACCCGGAAGCTACGAACACTTTTATATACAGTCTGCGGTTCTGACATCAACATAGAAGACAAACCGGTTCTGAATGAGGACTGACCTTGTTGGTGATCTGCCACGATTGCGAGCCGTCGACGCGCCGTATCTTCTCCCACAGCAGCACCACCATCCCTCTCATCTGCAGCAGGCTGGCGCACACGTCCCTCATGGTGCGGGACACCCTGGACAGCTGACACAGGCTGAAGCTGTCCAGGAAACTGGCCACGTGCTGCAGCACCTCGAACGGGAGGTCGCTGAACTGGTCGCTCCGGGAGCCGAAGTGGCGGCTCTTCCTCGGGAGGTTTTCGCCGGCTTTTAAAGGCAGACCCGGCTGCACCCCGAAGGAGCCGAGGTGCTTGTCGTGGATGATCCGGAAGCCCTGCACGGACGGGCAGAAGCGCCTCTGCGAGTAGGTGCAGCCGTAGTAGGCCAGAGGGCAGCGCTGCTCCATCCAGCCGTTGAGCCCGGCGTGGATGTCCCCGTGAACGTTCTTGAAGTGGGACGAGAACTCGTCCCGCCGGAACAGCTGCCCGCACACGAACGTGAACATGGAGCGCTGCTTGGTTTGGTACCGGGCCACACACTCCAACACCAGGTCCAGCCTGAGCGTGTGGAAGGGGCTGGGGTTGGAGAGCTGCGGGCTGGCGTGGTCGCAGGCGGAGGCGGAGCCGATGTCGCCCACCATGGTGTTGGTGGCCAGGATGGCGGACGGGAAGGAGAAGGTCTGCGTGCCGAAGTCGATGTGGTATCCGTCCACGAAGCGGCTGTCGGAGATCCCTCGGCCTCCCGGGGAGTCGCCGAGGCAGAAGAGCAGCGCCGCCGTGATGAGGTCGATGCCGTGGAGGCCCATCGGGTCGTCGGCCACCTCCAGGTCCGACGTGTCCACCGCCTTGTCCTCCATCTTCGCTCGGAACAGGTAGGGGTCGGACAGCAGGGCGCGGCGGCCGTTGAATGTAAACATACTGATTCCTCGGAGCACTTCCACGCTCTGCAGCTTCCGCTCCAAACACCGGTACCGGAGCTCGGTGGGCAGGTGCTGCAGGAAGTTGTTCCTCATGTGATCGGACAGCAGGAATGGCATCGGAGGGGCGAGCGGCGCCTGCCGAGGGGCGGGAGGCTGCAGCGCGATGATGGGCACGTAGCTCGCCGGCATCTGTGGCCACACCAGGTGGGAATCGTCGATCGGCTCCGCGATGACGTCGTCCTTCTCCTCGAAAAACAACTCGACAAAATTGTTCTCTTCCGCCCAGTTGATGCCGTCTACGCCTCCCGGCGTTGTCTGGACACACCCCACGCCGCCGACCGCTCCGAGCTCGCACTCCGAGTCAGAGTCGCTCTCCTGCATGTCCACGTTCTTCCCACCCTCGGCGACGTACACGCCATGACTGTCCCCGTTCTCTCCGTTGCGCGGCGCTCCGTTCTTCTCCCTCTTCTCGCCGTTTAAGTTTCCGACGATCGCGTCGATGTCCGTGGAGTTGCTGAGGATGTCCAAGGCAGCGGCTAAACTTCTGCTCGTCTCCACCGACGCTCTGTACAGCTCGTTGTAGGGCTCCTCCTCCATGTCCACCGTCGCCAATGCCGGCTCCGGCAAACTCGATGCCGTGGCCATCTTCTCGCTCTCGTCGCCGCTCCTCGACACGGTGGTGGTGACCTTCAGGGACTCCAGCAGCATCCGCTGATCCTGCAGAGCCAGAGCCATGTCCAGCTGCTCCACCTCGTCAAAGTCTTTGCTCAAGTTTTCGTAGGACTTCCGGTCGGCGTAGCTCACGGGCCAGCGGTTCCACTCCATCGTGCAGCACACTATGCTGGCGGGGCAGGTCACCAGGTGCTGCGCCATCTTCCTCCTGGCGATGGTGAAGGGGCAGCCGAAGCCGCTGTTGAGGCACGGCAGCCGCTCGTAGGGACACAGCAGACGATGCTCCTCCAGTTTACAAGAGTGAAAGACGGCACCGCAGACCAGGGGGCAGCCGATGAGGTCGCAGGAAACACCCGCCTCCGGTCTCACCATGCAGCGTCTCTTGATGCACTTCAGGCAGTGGGGGTGCAGGCTCTCCATATTATTTTTTTTTTTTTTTTTTTTTTTTTACTGTGCTGGCCAGCCGGTGAGGGGGTGTCGGAGGGAGGGGGCCGGGTGAAGAGGTCAAGCCTGAAAGCAAACCAAACACGTATCGGAGTTGTTGAGAAACTTCAGACACCGTCAAGGGTTACAACAACAGCACGCGGATGGTGTCACGGTATCCCGGGAACACTCATGCAACCCTCAGACACAACACACATGAAGATTCCTTCACTGTAACGCGGTCTCCACACACGTTGTCTGTGCCAGGGTGTTTACTACATCTGCAGCATTTAAAAACACCTCTCTTGGGTTTCATGGTCACAAAGCCAGACAACCCTACCCCCACACACACACACACACACACACACACACACACACACACACACACACACACAAACACACACTTTAGATCTGAGACGAGCCTTCATTCATGGAATTTGGTAACCAGTCAGACAACAAGTCAACATCAAGTTTCAGCCTGCCACTGAAACCGTTTTGCGACACAGGTAATTACCTCGGATCATTAGCCTCGGACGTTCTTGGTGGTGTTACCGCCGTGGGGGGATTTATAGGATCATGAATAACATTCATTTAAAGACCCACAACAAGGCTGCGGTCCAAACAGGGAGGGCAACACAGGGGAGCTATTGTTCGGGTCGTTACTGCAACAGCTCCAAATTACGCAAGCACAGCTGGCAGGTTAGCAAGCAGCTAAAAACACAAACAAACAGCCGGTTCTAACAAAACTAATCGTCTACAGTCTGAGGGTCGGGAACACCGCCAAGTCTCTTTAACTACAGAAAGTGGTTTTCACAGTCACAGAGAAACGGAACAGTACGAATTTATAAGTTCCAACAACTTTAAAGCCAAACAAAAGAACATCAACAACATTGCCAGCCAGTTAGCATTAGCAGCTACACTCCGTTAGCCTACTTCGTTAGCCGGCTGGTAGCTTCAAGAAGCAGCTTACCCGCGTTACGGGGCTCTGCGGACGTCTGTGTTATTCTTTTTTTACTTAAATCAGCTCGATCGAGACCAGCAGAGCGGAAACTGACGCTACGTGAGCCGCTCGCGGTGTAAAATGAGTCCAAATCTTCTTATGCTATGAGCTGACTGCGGCTGGTTCTCCGGCTCTCAGTCCTCTGAGGCGCTCCGAGCTCTGTTGATCCCGGTGTGGGGCGACGCACTGCTACGTCATCACGTACAATGTCATATTAGGTTTATGGACGCGGACCTGAGAGAGAGCACTGAAATAGACCGAGTAGGGAATTACCCAGAGGACAGTTTTACAAGGAGCAGGACGAAGTATTCAGGGATTTACTCAAGTAAAAGTACTAATACACACCGTGGAAATACTTCACTGCAACTTACAGTTCTTAATGAGGTCAAAATACACAAGTATTATTTTTTAAATGTACTAAAAGAAACAAAAATAAAAGGACTCACTTTGAAAGTACCTAAATAAAAGTACTAATACACAATGTGAAATTATTTAAATAAAGATTTTTAATAAACACTGTAAAAGTAGGCTACTTAAATACAAGTACTACTACTACACTGGGAAAGTACTTAAAAAAAGGTATCAATACATACTGTGAAAGCATTTAAATAAAAGTGCCACCACACTGTGAAAATACTCCACATCAAGTTAAAGTATGTGTATCATCAGTAAAGTATACCTAAAATATGACAAGTCAAAGTAAATGGTCCCTGTCAGTGTTTTATTGTTTCTTTATGATCTCTGTATTTTTAAAATTATTTTACGGCTGTTATTTAAGTATATTTGAACTCCTTTATGTTTAATCAGCAGTAATGCATCATATTAAGATCATCATGTTTGTATTGTTTCTGTTCTGTAAGAACCACCTATCTCCATTCTCTATCAACCAGCTCAGAAAAACATTTTTACAATGTATCAGACAGTTTTAAAACAGTTTATTTAGATTAAAAATTTCGAGGAGCATTTGATTCTTCAGTTTATCAAAAAAAAAAATCGAACTTAAAATCAATAGAATTGGAGATACATGTATTTTTTTTTACATGTTTGAGAAGGGGATAAAAAAACTGATCTGAAGAGTAACTAAAGCTGTCATATGATTAGCGGATTAAAAAGTACAATATTTTAAATGTGACAGAGTGTTAGAATAAAGTAAATAGAGTAAATAGGCATTTTTCGCCACATGTGAGCGAAATGTTTATTAAATCGACTTCTTAAAGTTCAGTTCAGTTCATAAAGAGAAATATGTCCATGTTACAAGGTGTTTTTGTGTCCATCAGGGATCTCTGGTTCAGGAGGCCACCTCAGAGATGTGCTGGATGTTGGACAGGGTGAGCTGGGCCTCCCTCGCCGGGTAGAACCGTCTCGAGTGAAGCCACAGCCGCCCGAGCATGCCGGTGACCAGTAGCAGGACGAGCAGCAGTCCTCCGAGGACAAACGTCTCCACGGCCGGGACTCCACCTGCGTCTGCAGAAGACAGGACACAATACCGTTCTAATATATATATATATATATATTCACACGTTAAAGATCATCTTAAATCCCACAGATTTAATGAATACATACTCAGATTGGGTTTTTCACTGTCGTTTAATATTCGTCTGATTGGTCCGTAGGACACGGTGTGGGACAGAGGGACGTCTCTCCGCGCTCTCAGTGACGCGTCTTCACCGGAACAGTTCTGTTTGGGACATAACATGAGTGAAAAAGGACAAGAAAGGACGACGCGCCTCGTTCACAGGCCTCGTATATGTGAAATCAGAGCACCTCGGCCTGCAGCTCATATGTCTGAAAAACAATTCCAGGGTCTATATTAAGGACATAAGCCCCGGACACAACAGGAGACGTGTCTGTGCTGGCCTCTGAACGGCTGTCGCATGAGCTCACTCACAGGTCGGCACAGTCCGGGGCCGCCGTGGCAGATCTGGACGTTGCAGTGGAGGAAGACATTGGCGTACGAGCCGCCCACGAACTTGAACATTTGTATCCTGAATGCGGCGTCGGGGCCGAGGCCGTTCTTCAGCACGCTCAGGGTCTGCTCGCCCGTCAGGACCGGACAGCTACAGAGAAGTCCAGAGGGGAGAGGGGTCGGGTCAGGTCGGGTCGGGTCGGGTCGGAGTGTGTGTGTGTGTGTGGGGGGGGGGGCAAACACACGGCAGAGAGGATGTGTAAAGCTCAGAGAATCTGGAAAACATCCCTACAGAGAGGATGAGACACATCTCTCTCTCTCTCTCTCTCTGCAGCATTGTGAAATCAATGCACTTCACTGCCCTGCTGTTGCTAACAGAACCAAATACTGCCCCGGTTGTCAGGGAACATGCACAGCTGCTGGAGTCACATGATCCGAGAGGGCTGTTCTCTATAAGCAGCAACAAACTCTCTGATTTCAGATTTCACCAGAGCAGCCAGCACACGACTTCCAACATCATTAATGTGTGAATATGAAAAGCTGTTTGTTCAGCTGCTGTAAACATGACGAGGCGAACGGCTCACGCTACACGCTAACAGGGGCTCTGTGTGCACACCTGTCTCGGATGAAGGTGTACTGGACGTTGCTGTACGGGTCGCTGGTGGGCGTGGCCCAGCATCGCTCCATACGCAGCATCAGGTGAGCCGGTAGCTGTGACACACACACAAACATTGATGAGCCGTGAAATGCCCAGTCACGGTAAGTAAACAACAGGTGGAGGATTAGATTTCCAAGCGTCCACAAACGCAGCGTGTTGCTTAACGTTGTGTAACTCGGCTGCGACTATCTCGTCTGTCTTTCCGCCAAAGGTCAAAGGGTCAGCGGGTCCGCATAACCGGTTTTACCATGAAGACTTTGACGAAGATGTTGTCGTCCAGGGTCAGCGAAGGCACTGTTGTCCAGCGGTTCTCGAACGCCTCGTCCTTGTACAGCAGCATGGACACGGAGAAGTTACCGTCCTCCGTGTTCAGCGTGATGGTCCTGCACACCAAATAAAAAACACGTCGACCACATACACACAACTTCACAGGTCAGAGGTCACAGAAACGAAGCCCCCCCCCACACACACACACACACACACACACACACACACACACACACACACACACACCTGACATCCACGCGGATCATGTTCGCCCCGTTGGGCTGCTGCACCATGTAGTTGACAGGGTAGCGGCACACGAAGGTGATGTTGACGTAGTTCCTGATGATGACGTCAGCGATGTCGTTGTGGATGGTGTTGATGAACATGATGTGAGTGTCGTCGGAGGCCTGAGGAGAGATGGAGACACTCAGACAGGTGCGACGTCAGCCGAGTCCCTCAACATTACCTGTCATTCATTATTCTCTTCTAATATTCATTAATATTCATTATCACTCAATAGACTTCAGGTGTTTCAGGTTGGAATCACCAACCAGGAAGTTTAGAGTGAAAAGAGGTGTAATAATCCCATTGACCTCTAACCCTGGACTCATCTGCCTTCACTGATCACATCTGGACCATCTAAATTAAAGCTACCTGGTCAACGGTGCAGAAAACTCTTATTTTCATTATGAAATCATCTGCAAATACTTTTTTTTTGTTAAAATGATCAACAGTTTGCTCCACGAATTATCAGAAAATGGTAAAAATAAAAAAAGTTAGCCAACAGCCTAAAAAAATCGTTCATGTCCACAATAACAACTTTATATGTTTATTATTTAATGCTACCACTGTCATTAATAATTTTGTATAATTTATAAATGAAAGTTTTTATGATCTACTTGGAGAATGATCTGGCTTATTTTGTGAAATGTATTATTATTTGTTTGCATTTTAGTCACATTTGTTTTGTTTTTTAATGAGTGTTGATTTTTGTCTCTTTCTTTTAATGTTTTGCATGTTTTGTTGAGGACCCCCTTATAGTTTTTTTTTCCAAATAATTTCCAGAGAAAACTAGCAGCAAATTTAGAGAAGCTGGAAATAAGAAGTATATTTGGGAATTTTTGTAATTTTAACTCCTATCAGTTCTGCAGCTGATCCATTTAACTCCATTAAACTGCTTCACCTCCCAGTGCTGACCCAACAGAGACAGCAGGAGACGGCCGGAGACCGAGATGTTTGCAGGTTTCTAGCGTTTAACCAGCTCAGACTGAAGCAGCGTGCTGGTACAGACACGTCTTGGTGAACTCGGAGGTCACGCTATCTGTCCCGTCCTCCTCCGTGAAAAGATGAGAGAGGTGACCATCTTCACGCTGAACAGCAGATGAAAAGATTATGCTCCCATAAAAAAAATGTGGACGGTGGCTGAGCTCCGTTTGGACCCCTTGCTGAGGGAACATGGAGGAGGCTCCTGTTGCCCCTGAGCAGGATGAATCACCAACAGTTGAGACATCCTTTACTGCTTCTTGGTAAACACGGCATGGCACGGCACGGGGCCCCCCCTCCCCCAGCTGCCTCGTAAACTACAGAGGTGGAGCGCTGGGAGACAACACCACCTCTCCCCCCTTCCTGTTAACCTTTTGCTCACTTTACAAGAAAAAAAAACCTTCGTACATTCCAAGTAGGCGACTCAAGGACACACAAGAGGGGGTCCATAGGGGGATTCAAATGATGAGGGGGGGCTAGTTGGCAGCTGATTTACAGCCCCCCTCCTCATTCCCACCTATTCACCGAGTCTCAACAAATAATCATCATTTCCATGTAAATCCTGATAATTTAGAACTGGAGGGCCATTCAGGGCCCCGGAGCCACTCTGAAAGAGGCTGTAACGGGTTGGAAGGAACAACACGGCCCTTCCTCCTCCTCCTCATCTGGGTTTGTGCCTTTCTCTGTCCATCTTACTCTAAAGCAGCCATCTAAATGTTTACGTCACTGCAGGAAGAAAAGCCGCCGTTATTTTGACTCTCACGTAAAAGAGCGATACAAAAAAGAAAGAGGAGAGGAGGTCGTAAAACAGATGATTTGATGATGATGAGGATGTTTATGTAGTTATTAATGAAGATCAAAGCAGCAGCTCATCCTCATCTCTTCGTGACGGGCCGTCTGAGGTCACGTGCGGCGTCTGATTGGTTGGAACAGGTCGTACCGTGAGCGTCCCGCAGTCCGACAGGTTGGTCCTGATGCTGAAGACGTAGTCGTCCCTGACCTCGGTGCCGCGGCACTCCGGGTCGTTGAGATGCAAATCCCAAACCTGAGCAGAGAGGGGACGATGAGTGGAGACAAGACGGTCCAACGGGGACGACAGACATCAGAGTGACGACTTACGTGAACTGGAGGCACTTTACTGAGGAAGAAGGCACTTGGAATGA
The DNA here is from genome assembly GCF_029030835.1 of Brachyistius frenatus. Classification (NCBI taxonomy): domain Eukaryota; kingdom Metazoa; phylum Chordata; class Actinopteri; family Embiotocidae; genus Brachyistius; species Brachyistius frenatus. Next base: position 1,212,179 of record NW_027210701.1, read on the forward strand.
CGACCTCCATGTGGTCGTTGGTGCAGATCACAGTTTCATTCAGCTCTGACGGAGAGAAGATGAAAAACTTTAATTTAATAAAACCTGCAACTCAAATCATTCTAACTAATTTGATCAAGTTTACTCTGCCTGCATGGTTCTTCTACCGTGTGACAGAAAGTAAATTTGAATTTTTTTTTTAGTAAATCTTTTGTCTTAAAAAATGGATTACATCTCTTGTCATTCACGTCAGACTGAGAGTTACTAGCTCATTCGTGAATTATTTTTGATTAATTAGACAAAACACCAAGTGTTCAAATATGAAAATGCAAAGATGATGCCGTTTCCGCCCCTGGATGTTCGGCGTGAGCTCACCTTCCTCCTCCGGATGCAGGTAGACGGTCGAGGTGACCATCTTCACGCTGAACAGCAACCAGGCCAAACCCAGCCCGACCGCTGCCATCGTCCTCTCTCTCACTCTCTCTCTCTCTCTGTCTCTATCTCTGTCTCCGCTCAGGCCTCGTCCTCCTCTTCTCAATTGGAACTCTGTGGATCTTCAGGCTCGCTGTCACCAGAAGACGATGAGCCCCACTCTTTCCTTCGGCCCTCCACACACAGCTCTAATGAAGTGCGAGCCTCTCCGTCTGGCCTTAAAGCACCAGCTTGAATGATGTTGCCCCCCACACCCTCCCACCCCACCCCCGACAACAATGAGATTCCACACATGAGTGGGGAGAGCCGAGGGGAGTCCGAGGTAACCCGATGTGACCGCCCACCGCGGCCCGGTCCTCCCAGTAAACATCCTCCTCCGTCCCTCTAGCGGGGCCGGTCAACACCAGAGGAGCAGCAGCAGCAGCAGCAGCAGCAGCACGGGGAGCATTTCTTTGTTTCTCCATCTTTTGTCTGGATGTATTAAAACCTTTACGGGAGCGGGAATCCCAGTCAGGCAGGTGAAAAGAAACTCATTACCAGTCAAGGGCAATTCAGAGACAAAGAGCAGGACCAGGGAGAACATGTGTGAGAGGGGGGAGGGTGTGTTTTTTTTTGTTGTTGTTGTTTTTTACTGCAGAGAAATAAAAGCTGAAAAAGGAGAAAACGAGCCTCTTTCACACTTTTATTTTCCCGACCGGCCACATAGAGTAACACACAACAACACGGTGCAGTCAAACAGCGGACGTAGTCACCGAACCGGGAAATATGACAAACGGCTCCAAAAAGATGTAAAAGACCAGGATGGTCTGATAAAATATTTCACAGCTCACATAAAAAAAAGGAAAAAAAAAAGAAAAGCGGAATGTGCAAATTCGGAGAGTTCGTGAGCTCCACCTGCAGCTCGACTCACTCCAGAGGTTCGGTGTCGTCGGTGAACAGGTCGGCCAGGTCGGTGACCGTCAGCACGGCGGCCTCCGAGTGCTTCATGGCGGCGCTGCTGTGACTGCGGATCAGAAGGCAGAGAGGTCAGCGACACCTCCGACACGCTCCGAGTTTATAAAAAGCCATCATAAAACACAAACCTCTTCTCTGCCGTCTTCAGCATCGCCTGCATCCTCTCCTCTATCGTGGACTTGATGAGGAATCTGTGCACGAACGTCGGCCTGGAGGAGACGGGAGGTAGAAACTGGGCTCAACGTACAACTGATCCATTATTAATCTAATCTTATAAAAGAAGGCGAGTCACTTTCACCTCAAACTTTTTCGTGTGTGATTATTGCATCAGAAATGTTTGATTTTCTCAAAAACTCTGACGTCATGCAGCTTCTTCTTACTTGGTCTGTCCGATCCGGTGCACCCTGCCGATTGCCTGCAGCTCGTGAGCCGGGTTCAGGATCGGCTCGACCAGCAGCACGTGAGTCGCCTCGATGATGTTCAGCCCGTTGGAGCCTGTGTGCAGAGGGAGGAGGAGGATGTTGATCTTCTCTTCGTATTTGAAGGAGCACAGGTTCTCCTGCAAGTCAGAAATGCAGAAATCAGTCAGACATGTGGAAATCAGTTTCAATGCATCATTCTGAGTCTGTGTGTTTCATTTAATTTGAAACCACTGCTCAATATGCTGATTTTGCTCCATTATTTAACACTTTTAAAATGTTTCATCCAGAAATATAAAAGTATTCGATGTCGTCCTGCAGAATTTGACCTTCAGCTGCTTCACTGCGACTCTTGACACTTTATTTCTTCTTCTACAGGTCTGACAGGAAACTCCATTATAAAGCCTTCTGTCAGGTATGATCATATATTTTTTGTCGTGTCGTATTTTGCTGCGTCCAGAAGAAGTGAAAGATGAGATGGAGACCTGGAACTTGTGGATCCCGTTGATCTGAGAAAACTCCAGGCTGTTGTCGAACAAGGCCTTGGCGATGATGTCCAGCACACTCTGCCACTGCACACAGGAGAAGAAGAAACACAGAGGGTCAGACGGAGGTCATCAGCTCCTCACAGGTCTGAGGCGGCGTCCCGTTACCGTGGAGAAGACGAGACACTTGGCCCCGGGGTAGGACACTTGGATCTTCTTCAGCGTCCTCACCACGGCCTCCACCTTAGTGGAGTGGCTCCCCTGGCAGACAAAGGAAGGAGGAGACGGCGGGTTAGATCACGGAAACGCTCCAAGAGAGGGACAGAGCGAGACGCAGCTCACCTTCACCGGTATGTCCTGGTCCTGGCTGGACGCCTGCGTGGTGAAGACATAGGAGATCTCTGCGTGGGACGTGGTCTGCCTGCAGATGGCGCACTTGATGGCGCGGCGCCGGGAGCCCATGCTGTACTGCTCCACGATGATGGCGATGCACTCATTGCAGAAGCAGTGGCCGCAGGTCAGGACGGCCCACTGGGGGACAGAGACAGAGGGACAGTTTTGGAGGAGAGGACAGGACAGTTTCAGAGGAGGGGACAGGACAGAGACAGAGGGAGGACAGGAGAGGACAGGACAGTTTCAGAGGAGAGGACAGAGACAGAGGGAGGACAGTTTCAGAGGAGAGGACAGGACAAAGACAGAGGGAGGACAGGAGAGGACAGTTTCAGAGGAGGACAGGACATCCAGGAAGATATGTTTCCAGACATTAGCAGAGACTAAAGTCCACTCACCTCCTGTCCCAGCGGCCGGGCACAGATGGGACACGGCTCTGGGTTGAGTCCTCCGGTGGACTTGTCCTGTGACTGAGACAGACAGCTGATGTTATTTTGGAGTGAGATTTACGGCCCGGTTCTGATAAAATGTTCGGCGCTTTTTAAATCTACCTTCTCCAGGTTGGTGAGGTACAGAAACTGTCCGAGCTTCTTCTGCAGCTGAGACTTGGCCACTGCCTGGTCGTTCAGGAGCTTCACTCGGTTCTGCTCCACCTGCAGGCGGGAGGGACGGGGTCAGAGGTCAGGAATGCAATAAAAAAAAAAATAGCTGCAGCTTCCAGAGAAGTGCTGTATGTGCTGTGTTCAGCCACCTCGTGCGGCTCGATGATGTGCAGCAGTTTGGGCTTCGGCTCGTCGGGCAGACGGACGCGCAGCCTCTCCGTCGCCATGCCCAGCTCGTCAATGGCCGACACGTGGTTCCGCAGGACCATCCAGTACTCGTGCAGAACCTGCAGAGCGACAGAGTTCAGGTTCACCTGCTCCAGCTTTACGAAACACGTTCAGGATTTAATAACAGGAGGACGATGCTGACAGTTTAGATTATTGTTTAAAAAAATCTTCTGTGATTTAATCAGCGATGATACGACTTCCTGTAACTGGACTGAAAGTCCGAAGTTTGATCCGGACTGAGAGCACCTGTATTGGTCGGACCAGGCTCCTTTCAATCCTGATATTTGAGTTCTGACCAAACACAGTCTGTATGTAAAAGTGTTCGTAGCTTCCAGGTCTGAAAAATAAAGGCAGATGCAGAAGTGCCTTAAGCTGCAATACCACACAGTGCCACTAGAGGCTCCATAGACTCCTATTCAACTTTCATCAAATACAAACTCAATAAAATGTCTCCACCAGTTATCTCGGTGTTGTTAGTTAAAGTCGCTCCTTCTCATTAGTTTTCTGGAGGTCCATCTGAAAATAATCCATCATTAAATAGAAAAATAAGCTTCAAAAAGACATGTTTTTGGGGGCGTGTCCGTTTGATTGACAGGCCTGTGGTGCAGTTAGGTTTACAGCTATCGGTGGGCGGGACGTAGTATCGTCAGGTTTCCAATGAAATCAGTCAGATCCACCGCTGGCTCCTCCCCCAGCTCGTCCAAATATGGTCACGTCCTGCTCCAAACTGCTCCGAACTAGCGAGATAGCGACGGACAGAATTTGAACCGTAACGAGATGACATCACTACTGGTTGCTGATTGGTGAGAACGCAGCTTTAAATCATAAGAGAATCTGTAGTTTTTTCTTTGTAAAGTCTATTAGGACCCCATGTTTTTTTGTGATTCTTTATATGAACCGATGTGTTTGTGTGTCTCCGTACGAACCTTGTACTCCTTCTTCCAGAACTCAAACAGCTCCATGAAGGTGTTGCCCTCCTCCACCAGCTCCGCCTCCATCCGCTTCAATTTGGCGAAGGACAGGACAGCCTTCAGCGTGCGCTCCGTCTCGCTGGCCGCCCACAGCCCTCGGCTGGTGGTGGGCAGGCGGTCGTCCACCAGCCCCTCCTCGTCCTCGATCATCTCCTCGAAGATGGCCGTCTGACCTTTGACCCTGTCGAGGAGGTTTTTTTTTTTTTTTTTTTTCTGATCAGTGAACGCCGTCCGATCGAGTCCAACGGACGCGTGAATGCTGCTCTGCTTACGTGTGAGAGAACAGCTTGGACTCGTAATCCGTGAAGAGCTCGTCGGCTTTGCAGAACACGCAGCTGGGATATGACGAGAGGAGGTCACATTAGGAATCAAGAGAAAAATGAAACGCAAATTGAAAAGCTTTAATGAGTTCGTGTCTCTGGAAGCTGCATCATACTTGTTGAGCGGCAGCCTCATGGGCCTGAGGTGACACACAGTGGCCTCGTCGATGACCTTCTTGGACGCCGGACCCTCCAGCCTCGTCACCGCGTCCTGCACCGTCTTCTGAGACTTCATCAGGTCCTGCATCTGCGTGGACAGCAGGAACTGCAGCCCGCAGGCGTCCCTGAACCTGCAGGACAGCGGAGATGTGTTGAGCCTCCCGGGATCACAAATCACCGCACCTCACTCGCTCTCTCTCTCTCTTGTAAACCTGTTTACTTGTCTGCCATGGAGAGCTTGTTGGCCTGCTGCTTGTAGCTGCACGTCAGCTCGTTCTTCACGCGGGACACCAGGTCGTCGTCGGTGGCGCAGCAGATCGACCGCTGAATGACGTCCAGCCACCAGGGGGCGCTCAGCTTCACCTGGAGGGATACGCAGGGGGATCAGGATTTACATTGGAGCAATATTAATGGTTTTTACTCACAAAGGAAGATTTCCTTTCTTATTTTCTGCACTCAAAGGTTGCAGGTACGTAATCAATAACCTGTAATATTCAATATAAAGAACAGCGAAAGAAAGAAAAAAAGTTAATGTGAAGTTATTTTTTTTTGTCTTCAAACCATCATAATCAATACATCTGTTTTAATCTCTTCTCATTTCAGTTTTCTATGTGGTCAGATATTGATAAGACACATTAGCACGACAGCTCTGACATATTGCTGTGTTGGTTTGTTTTGCGCGGAACTGTTTTTTTTCCCTTCCTTTGTGTTTGTGTTTATCTACTAAATAAACGTCAATACATTTCTGTTTCTATAAATTACGCAAATAAATTCTCCTCCCTGCGTCAGGGTGTAACTGCAGGTTTACAGCCGGTTATTAAAAGTGAATTATCGTGAAACAAACACTGACTTTGCTCTCGGAAAACAATCAGTCCCTTCCAAAGAAATCGCAATCTTGCAAATCACAATAATTAACACAAATCCAAGCACGTTAAATTTGACCTCGATCTGCCGGAGAAAACTCCACAAATAACATCAAAATATTTTTGAAAACCTGCTGTAAAAATCTAACATTTTTGATGAAAACAATTACAAAAAAACTCTGCAACAACATACAAACTCGGTGTGTGTGTGTTTTAGTACAGTTCCCTTAAAAGTGAAGTTCTCACTTTTCTCTTGAGCTCCTTGATGTTCTGCAGCACCGGCTGCAGCGCCTGGTGAGCGTCCGCCACCTCCGAGTCGTACTTGGTCATGTAGTGCTGCCGCAGCTGCTCGGCCTGCGGACGGACGGACGGACACTCGGGGTTTATTCTCAAAGATAACAGCCGTGCAGAACTCCCGCCCGGGGTAAACTTTACCTCCTCGCTGAGCCGGTCGTCCCTCAGCGTGGGGGGGATCCCAGCATGCTTTGCGCTCAGCAGCTCCATCAGGTTGTGGGTCGCATGCAGCCTCTGTTTTCACCACAACAGGAGATGTTGGTATGTTTGCGCCGATCTCAAGAGTGTATTTAAAGGCGGGAACGTAAAGAACTTTTGTCAAAGGAGAGGACGTCTCTCTGCGGAGCTCGAACTCTTCACACGCTAAATGAGACGCGAGACCTCGTACCTGTAAAGAATCCGTTTTCAGTCGTCCTTTGTGCTCCTCTGATGAACGGAGCACTTCTCTGTACATCTCCACTGCATAACCAAACTCATCTGCAAGAGGCGAAAGAAACCTTTAAAAAAACACCAACACTTCCGTCGAGAGCTAATGAGAAACTCTCGGAAACAAAGAGGCGCGATTGCGGCTCGGCTTTGTTTCATCCGGGTTCCCGTGGGAAGGTGGGAGCAGCAGAGCGAGACGGGGGTGCGTACCTCTGATGATGTGGATGCCCGCCAGGCCGTTGAGAGCGCACACCAATTGTCTGTGAGCTTCTTCACACTCCACTCGACATTTCTTCTGCAGGGACTTCAGGAGCTCCTCCATCGTCATGGTGCTGAGGAGAGGGAGGCGACACAGAGAGAGAGCGACACGCCCACTTCAGACCAAAATCACTCATGAGTGAGTCAGCTTTAAATAAACACGGCTTGCAGGACAAAAAGGCTGCGGGGATGATGACGGTTAATTAACACTGCGGCCGCCCTCGGAGGGCACCTCTCACGACGCCGAGCGGCACGCACCTTTTCTGCAGAGGCAGGAACTCCCCCCTCACGGCCTGTGGGTGGCAGCACGCCTGCCGCAGCCTCAGCAGCGGACACAGGATGGTGCTGACGGTGCGCCGGTCGAGGCTGCCGAGCTTCAGGCTCCAGTCGGAGATCTTCCGGAGTTTGACCAACGCGTCCTGAGAGCAGACCTCGTGCTGCCGGTGGTAGAAGTGACCCTCGACGGGGGAGAAGCGCAGCCAGTGCACCTCTTCGGTCTGAGGGGGGATCTGGATCTGAGCGAACAGAAAACACTCAGGATGTATAAAGTCTGACGCGTTTTATTACGTCTCTGTTTATCAGGAGTCTTTAAAAGAGACGCAGATGAAGAACAGACAGAAAGAAAAAAACCTCTCTTTTCTCTCCTCCTTGAGATGCAGAACTTTTACCTGATCAATGACGTCTTTCTTAGCCGATCGCCACAATATCTGAGCGACTACGTTGTACAGAGGCTCCGTGTTTCCACGGCGATAGGGCCGATAAAGCAGCTGGACCCACCAGTGTTTGACCCAGTAGGGGTCGATGCCCAGGAACAGAACCAGGCCGTACAGATCTGCAGACAGAGAGCAGCGTCCGTTCAGGCTGGAGGAGGATTTTAATGACACGTCTCAGACCTGTAGAGGTGACGATGATGGTTTACCTTCCAGGCCTCTCTGGACCGGAGTGCCGCTGACGCACCAGCGGTTGACGGATGCGAGACGCAGAGCCATCTCTGCAGCCTGACAGACAAACATTGGAAGACTGAGTGAGCCGACGGAACCAGAACCAGAACCCCTCCCCTCACCCCCTTCCCTCAGCTCCGACATGCGAGTCCAATCCCCACCGCTCACCTTCGCTGTGGGACACTCGACCATCTGAGCCTCGTCCAGACAGATGCGCCACCACTCTACGGCCACCAGGGGGCTCGGCACGGCCATGTAGCGCTTCTGGTTGCGGAAGCGGCGGCCGTCCTTGCTGTTGCTGTGCGGGATGTCAACGTAGTTGAGCTCGGAGCGCAGCACGTCGTAGGTGGTGATGACCACGTCCTGCTCTGCAAGCATGTGGGGCTGGATGAAGCCGTGTTTCTTCACGCCCTGGTACACCTGACAGGAAGCGGGACGGATCAGTTAACCGTTCTCTGCAGGTGCTCGACGTAAAGCAAACAGAGGGGAGAGGAGGAAACGGGTTTGTGAATTAATGGATAATAGAAGTCATGTGACCCACATGGGCAGGAAGGGAACAGTTATAGATTTACAGCTAACTTAGCAGCTGTCCATCCACCACACGAGTTCATGAGCCTCCCCCAGAGAAGTTGGATCATGTTTATATCTGGTTTCTTCTTCTCTTAACCTGCAGATGATGGTGTTCAGAAGTGCTGCTGAGCCCGTGCAGTGATTTCCACTACAGATACTCCAGATTCCCTAAATCTTTTCATAATATTATGAACCGTAGATGATGAAATCCACAAATTCTTTTTAATGTTGAGGAACATTATTCTTAGATTGTTGCACTATTTTCTCACACAGTATTTCACTGCTGAGAGACTCTGTCTCTGAAAAGATCTTTTTAAACCTAATCATGTTACTGATCTGTTGCCAGGTAACCTAAGTAGGTGAGATGTTCCACCAGGTGTTTTTTTTTTTTTTTTTGCGTTACACAACTTTTCCAGTCTTTTGTTGACCCCGTCAGAACTTTTTGAAATTCAAAATGAGCACATATTTTTCAAAAACAATACAATTTCTCAGTTTGTTGTGTTTGGCATATTTTCAATTAAATATAAGTTTACATGGTTTGAAAATGATCACATTCTGGTATCATTTACACAGCGTCCCAACGTTGGTGTGTTTTGTGAACGTGTGACATCACACTGTGCGACACCACGTGTGCCCATAGAAACAGAAACTCTCTCACCAGCACCCGCAGCGACGAGGACCTGATGTGCCGGTTGATCTCCTCCACCCACTGGTGACAGATGGAGCTGGGGGAGATGATGAGGGTGGCCCCGGTGGAGACGGGCTTCATGGCCACCAGGCAGTGCGGGCAGTAGAAGGGCGTGGTCTCCAGGCTCTCCTCCTTGTAGTTGACGCAGTGCGCGTGCTGCCACAACTGACAGTTCATACACTGGACCCGGGCCTTGTAGTCGACGAGGCCCAGCTCGCCGCAGATGCACTCGAAGCGGTAGCCGGGCGTGTTGAAAGGGACCAACGAGGCTCTGGTGGGGGTTTCGCTCTCCTCCTGTGGATCCAGCCGCAAAGCTCCTCCCCTTTCTGTTCTGCACACGCCCCGCGCGCCGGCCTCACCTTCATCCTGAGACGCCGCGGAGGAGTCCGGCGTGTCGTCGCACTGGTCACCTCTCGGACTTTCCTGCCACCTCCTCCGAGTCTCCGTTTTCACGGTAACGTGTCCGTCGGTCGTCGCAGGGCTCCCATCCGGTCGGTCCTGCAGCGCCGCTTCGGCCTTCTCCTTGGCTCGCCTCTGAAACGTCTTCCTGGGCGCGATCTCTGCGCTCCTGCAGCTCTGACAAACACAACGCACACACTCAAGACACACAACTGGCTGACACCGTCGCACACTCACAGGAGGAGCCCTTCGTCCTTACAGACTTCGCCGCCGCTGCCGCCAACGTCTTCTTCGTCTCTTTGTACTTCTTCCCCAGCTTGAAGGACCCCGCCAAGCCGCGACCTTTGACCCGGTCCACCGTGCCCTCGTCTATGAGCTTGGTCAGCGTCTTCCTGATGTGGTTGCGGTTCTTCAGGAGGTCGTAGCCATAGGTGGCGCGGATGTAGGTGAAGATGGCGTTCACCGAGGCTCCTTTTCCCGATCGCATCTCCTTGATGGCCGTCAGGAGCATGACGCGCACGGCTGCACGGGGACAAAGTTGAATGTCAGGGACTGATGGAGGACAGACGGAGAGGACAAAGGACAGCGAGGGATGTACCTGGGTAGGAGATTTTCATCTTGGGCTGAGCTTCAGATTTGCAGCTGAAAACTTGTTTTCTTTCTAGCGGAGGAGGAGGAACGAAGTAATTCACAGATTTCCCCTAAAAAGCCGAGAGACACACCGTCAAGGAACACAGAGACATACGGAGTTTAAAACATAAGAGACAGAACATCCACACGGTCCGCACCACAGGCAGCGTCAGGGCCTCCTGCGCCACGTCCTGCCGGCTGTGAAACAGGATGAGAGCCAGGACCTCCACTGTCTTCCCGAGTCCCATCTCGTCAGCCAGGATGCCACCGGGCCACTCGACGCCGGCCAGCGGGAACTCCCGGATCAAACTGGAAAAACAACAACACCTGGAAGTCTCAGAGGGAGCATGTCACACCTGATACCCGCAATTAAACAAAAGTGACGTGCAGCCACAGACTGATGTGCCACAGCAGGTTATATCTGGTTTTCTTCTTTGTATGGTGGAGTTTTAACCTGCATGGTTTGCAGAAGTGTTCCTGAGCCCATGCAGTGATTTTCCCTGCAGAATTGCATCTTTTAAAAGGCACCGCAATGTTTCCCCTGAGAAAACTAAACTTTTATTGCACTTGTGATAAACAGAAGAGGACCTGAGTTCTTACCAGCCGGTGAACGGGTTGTAAAACAACTTCTTTCCACACAGAGTGACGAGCTCCCTCCACAGGAAATGCAGCGATTGTTCTGCAAAGAAAAGTAAAGTTTTAGTTTTTAATTTAACAGTGATTAGAAGCGCCCGGTCAAACTTAAACGACGGTTTTCATGAGCATGGTGTTTGCCACCTTTAGCTGCCACCCTCCTGAACTTCTCCCTCCTCAGCATCCAGTTGACGGCCTGCCTCTGATAGGGCCGGAGGACGGGGACGAGCGTCTTGTGCTGGACGTCGTAGGTGTCCTCCTGCTGCTCCTCCTGGTGGAGGTGTCTCACGTAGTCGTAGAGCTCCTCCACGTTCTGCCTCTCCAGGTCGGTGTCGCACTCCTCCTCCTCGTTCTCTACGACTTCTGCACTCAGCGGAGAGATGGAGGCGTGTCATCATTAGAGGTTCATAACCTGATTTCAAACCCCACAGTGCTGCAATAACACGTTGGGACAGCAGGAGCTCACCAGGAATAATGAAGTCGTAGAAATACTCCATGAACTTCTGCATCAGTTGGTTTGCTTTCTTCAGCCGAGTGTTGCCCTCGCTGAGGAACTCTGGCTTCCCGAGTCCAGTTTCCAGCAGGTAAATCCCCACCTGCAGGATGGAGGCAAACCTCAGATTACATAACAGTTAGCGGAAATTCAGATGCTGAAAAACAATCTCTTTGTGGTGATCAGAAAAATCTGGCAACATGATTTTATTCCCAGCATTGTGCGAGCTTTATTTACTGGTTCACAGGACAAAACTTTTTTTTTTTAAACAACAAACTGATGAAAATATTTCTTAAATGGACCAGAATGACTGAATGTCATAAAGATCCTCCTCCACTGCGCTGTGGCAGAGCAGTGATGTTACTGTTGGCATGGTAACGGAGGGCTCCCCTCTCCCACAGTTTAACACAGACATGCCCAAAGTCCGGCCCCCGGGCCAAATGCGGCCCGCGTTCATATTTCCACTGGCCCGAAGCCTCTGTCATAAAATCAATAATATGTGGCCCCCCAATACTGTTGTCCACAGTCTAAAATACACGCGTAAAAAAAGCAATTTTATATTTCACTACAGGATGGCAGTAAAGTTGTGGCCGAACTCTCGCGATCCAAAGCCCTGTGCAACCGCCAATTTCAACAATTTCTACTGGACATCCACGCTGAATACGGAGATGTTGTGTATCACACTGATGTAAGATGGCTCAGTCGGGGGTCTGCACTGCAGCGTTTCTACTCTCTTAAAGAGGAAATTGAACAATTCTTGGAAAAAAAGGGACAACTGATGCCAGAACTAACCGATCCTGTTTGGCTGGCTGATTTCGGATTTTTAGTTGACATAACCCAACATCTGAACGCCTTGAACACGAGCTTTCAAGGGCAAAATGCAATGATAAGCCAACTGTATTCACATATCAAAGCCTTTCGGACCAAGCTGCTACTTTTCCAAAGCCACCTGTCACAAACGCAGCCTCTGCAAGCAATAATGACCCGTTTTCCAGCACACAATATCAGTGCGCAAATGCGGAGGTATGCCGCAAACATCTCATCTCTGGCTGAGGAGTTTCAACAGCGTTTCAGTGATTTTGCAACTATTGAAAAGGAGATCACGCTTTTTTCCTCTCCTTTTTCCGTGGATCCCAGTGACGTTCCAGCCCACCTGCAGTTGGAGCTCATTGAGCTGCAGTGTGACACGGAGTGTCGCAGCCGGCACCAACAACTCCCTCTTGTCAACTTTTACCAGCAGCTGGATAAAGACAGGTTCCAAGAGATTCGAACATTTGCTCAGAAAATGTTGAGCTTGTTTGGCTCGACATACTTGTGCGAGAAGACATTCTCAGTTATGAACATGAATAAGAACCGTGTGAGGACAAGACTAAGTGACTCCCATCTGCATGACATCTTGCGCATTAAAACCACCGTTTTTGAGCCAGACCTGCCCCATTTACTGCAGTCGAGATCTCAGTATCACCCTTCGCATTAATGCAAACATGTTATTTGTTGATTCTGGTGAATAAAGGTTTGAGTTTGAGTCATATTTCATAGAATACTTTACTTGCATTCAATTTATTTTTATTATAATCTTCATTTATCCAGGTCAGGCAGTTATCAGATCTACCTAGCAGCAGACAGCATAGTAAAACAAAGCAAAATAAAAGGAAATACAAAAAAGCATTCCCCGTCGGTAGCATGTAAAATTCATGCTGGCCCGTATGACAATTTTTTTACGTCAATGTGGCCCCTGAGCCAAAAAGTTTGGGCACCCCTGGTTTAACACATCAATAGTAGCTTTAACAAACTTCACATCTGGCTTTTCTTTTGAAATGTTGATTTTCCTGCATGTTTGCCTTCGTTAGCAGCTTCAGGAAAAATCATAGCTGAAGGAGATGAAAACTGCTCAGGAAACAAGTTCAATAACACCAGATATTACAGTCTGATCAAAATGAAATTGAACTTTATAATGAATGTTTTCTTCTTCATCTTCAGATCAGAGTTTGATATTTGATATTCTCGCAGAGGAAAGTGGTCTCGTTATCGATGCAGAAACATCCTGCACACGTGTACAACACCACCATAAACACGTGCATTTAACCACGAGGTATACACGTATATAAACATGATGATTTTCACCTTGATCGACTCGTCCTGGGCCTGGTGGCAGAGCTGCACCACCTTCCGCTTCTGCAGCCAGTCCAGGTCCTCCAGCGGGATCCTGCTGAGGCTGCACTCTGTTGGACACGGGTCCTCCTCGGACCTCCACTGCAGCCCGGAGTTCTCCTCACAGCTGCTGGGACTGAAGCAGAGCTGGTCGAACACCCTGTGGAGGGTGAAGGTGCTCTGCTCGCAGTCGGGAGGCAGCCGAGCCGGCCGCAAGCTGAACTCCCCGATCAGAGCCTTCCAGATGTGGGCCAGTTGCGAGGCCGGCAGCACGGTGAGCGTCAGGGAGGCGGAGGCGCTCTCTGACGACGTGCCGGGGGTTTCCTCCGCGAGGCGGCCTGAGCGGGTGCAGGCGGAGCTGCTGGGGGTCGGGTCGACGGACAGGGCGGAGCAAGTCGGTGTCTGGTCCTCCTCCGGGATCGCCTCGTTCCTGCGGTCCTCCAGCATGTTCCACTCCAGCTTCCTCTTGGCCTCCTCATCCACCCTCACCGGAGGGGCCCTCTTCCTTCGGCCGCTCATCGTGAAACTACAGACAGGGGAAATTTTGTATTTATTCAAAAAATAATTCTGTTTTATGTTTTTACAATATCAGCAACATACAGCAAACATATAAATAATCTGATATTTGCTGCTATGTGATTTTAAACATTTCTTTTATACAGGGACAAAATGAAGCAGCTTTGATCCCCAGGTTGGAGACTGCTGATACAGACTCTTTATGTTTTCTGTAGGGTCTGGATCAGGTAGTCTCTCAGGTGTCCCGCCAGGTGAACCGGGTCCGCACCGGTTCCTGTAGCTTCTGTGAGTTTAACACTAAACGTTAAGTGGCCACAAGGCGGGAACATTAGCAGCCTGGCAGGTGAGTACAAAGTCCACCTCAGGTGCCAGTGCTCACCCTACCCTGCGACGGTTTCCCCTGCCTGTTGGCAGCTTCCGGTTTTAAAACCAGCTTCCTTCTGTCGGTGAAAGTTTCAGTGAACAGCAGTAGACAACACAACGAGACTCAATGCGTATGTCAGCGTCTCACCGCAAAACCAACGAATATAAAGAAGCGTATTTACTGTGTGCGCGTCTCCCGCAAACCGCTGCGGCTCTTATCGTTGCGTCAGAGTTCGGTTCATGTGGAAACAGGTCCGAAAAGTCTGGCAGAACAGCACCGAAGCACAGCTCACAGAATCGCTTCAGTGTTGACGTCCATTTTTAATAACAGGAAGTGACGTCAAAGCAGCGGAAAGACCGGGCAATACAAATAAAACGCCGGTTTTTTACTTCTTTTTGAGAAAATTAGATTAAATACAAATACTAGGTGTTATATTGCGATGTTCTTAATTTTCTGTATTTGTATGGGCACATTTTGGTATGCTCTCAGTCTGCGTTTGATTAAATTTAAGTTTTTAATTTTTTTTTCTTACAAAATGTAAAAATAATACACCTGGGGAGGGGTATTCATATATTTTGCCCTCCTCTTTTTTGCGTACTTTATCATTTTATTGCTGTTTTCTGTTTAGCGCTGATTTATGTTGAATAAACTTGTATTTTGAGTTGGGGTGCACTGGTAGTACCATACATCATCCACACGGTGGCAGTAGAGCGTGGTGTGTTTCTCCGGCTGCAGCAGTGAATGAAGTGAATCACATCTGTCAGTGAGAAACACGACGCAGGAGCTTCATTCATGTCAACTTGGAGAGTCTCTTCACACTTTTCATTTGCAGAATAAACAGCGTCCTGCTGCTCGATGATTGAAAGCACTTATCTCGTTTCTTTGAGGTTTTTTTGATCATTTGCATTCCCTCCCACATGCACCTCAATATTTCCCCCCAAAAATCCAAGAGTCTATGCATCCCTTCTGACGTGCGTGAACTGTGGCTTCAAATCAGGGACACTGCAGTGAGTGTGACCCGCTTTCGAGATGCAGTGAGGAAGAGGAGAAGAAGGGGGCATCTGATGATGAGTGCAGAGAGAGAGGGAGGGAGAGCGAGAGTCAGCCCGCCGTGTGTTTTCTCGGCAGAAGAGCTGGAGTCCAGTCTGGCTGCTTCAGAGGAGACACGCACCTACCATGTCCCGCGCTGCCTGCTGCAGGTAGGTGAAGTCATCAGACACACACACACACACACACACACACACACACACACACACACACACACACACACACACACACACACACACACACACACACACACACACACACACACACACACATCTGCTCGAGCGTTCAGCTGGGATGCATGCGAGTGACGATGCTTAATGATGAGCTGCGGTGGACGCTCCAGAGTCAGCTGTGGAGCGATGACTCAGGTGGACCGGGTTGGTTCTGTGTGTGTGTGTGTGTGTGTGTGTGTGTGTGTGTGTGTGTGTGTGTGTGTGTGTGTGTGTGTGTGTGTGTGTGTGTGTGTGTGTGTGTGTGTGAGCTGGTTTGGGAGGTAAAAGTTGAAGAAACACTCGCAGGTTGGATCCTTCTGAGGGAGCTGTCCGTGGTGCTGAAACTTAAAAAGGGTTCACTGTCAGTGAGATGAGATTAGCATCCTGTGAAGCCTGGCGGTTGTTTTTCTGTTCCAACCTGTAGGTGCATTACAAAAAACACTGCTGCATGTTTTTAAATAAAGAAGAGACCTCCCTGCACGTGTCTGTTGTCTTTGAATCGATTGTTTTGTCGGTAAAACGTCAGAGAAAAGCGTCACATTGAACTGATTACTGTACAGGACACAGAGAGGCATCGACCTCTGAGGTGTTTATTCTCCGGTTACATGTGTGTAAAAATAATTAACGCTGCGTGTCTCACCTGCAGGGTGACAACGCCGGATAAGAAACAGCTGAGTTAATTTCCCCCGTTTCAGGAGGATTGATGGACCCAAATGATGGCCAGGTGGACATGATTCTACGTTCAGCATCGGCGGCACCATATCGAATATGATTTACCTGACCGCCATCAGCGTTTTATATCTGCCCGTTTTGCTGTTCGAGGCGTTCGTTCTGTCCAAAGGGAAGTATGAGAGGTCGGTGGTGCCGAGCTCGGCGACCCGCCTGGTGGCCCGGATGGACGGGGATATTATAATCGGAGCCCTCTTCTCCGTCCACCACCAGCCATCGGCCGAGAGGGTGGCGGACAGGAAGTGCGGTGAGGTGCGCGAGCAGTACGGCATCCAGAGAGTGGAGGCCATGTTCCACGCCTTGGACCGGATTAACTCCGACCCGAAGCTGCTGCCCAACATCACGCTGGGCTGTGAGATCAGGGACTCCTGCTGGCACTCCTCGGTGGCTCTGGAGCAGAGCATCGAGTTCATACGAGACTCGCTCATCTCCATCCGGGACGAGACGGAGGGCTCCAGGTGGTGCATCGGAGGAGCGCCGTCCAGCCAGCCACCGCCCACCAAGAAGCCCATCGCCGGGGTCATCGGGCCCGGGTCCAGCTCGGTGGCGATCCAGGTCCAGAACCTGCTGCAGCTGTTCAACATCCCGCAGATCGCCTACTCGGCGACCAGCATCGACCTCAGCGACAAGACGCTGTTCAAGTACTTCCTCCGGGTGGTGCCCTCCGACACGCTGCAGGCCAGAGCACTGCTGGACATCGTCAAGCGCTACAACTGGACGTACGTGTCTGCCGTCCACACCGAAGGTAAGATGTCTCAACCTCGTCTCAATATTACACTGTTTTATAGTTATAGACTCGCTGGAACAGAACGATTCAAACTGAGATCGTCTGACTTTTAGTCCCAAGGTTAAACCAAGCTTCAGAACACTGACATTTCCCATAATGCAACTCAATCACTGTCGCCATGACACCGTCCAGGCCCCGCTTCAAAAGCATCACCTGAGCTTCATGTGTAAAAATCAGTGCAATGCCCCTTTAATGAGTCAACAGTTATGTTAGGTTTTTATGCCTCCATGCTACCGATAGCTACATCCGTCCATCCGTCTGTTTGTCCTGCAATATTTCAGGAACGCCTGGAGTGAATTGGTTCAAACTTGGCAAAAACATTCCTTTGGTGTCAAAGATGATCTGGTAAGATTTTGGTGATCAAAGGTCAAAGGTCAAGGTCACCTCCCATTGGCCCCATGCGTGAAAGCGAGATTTTAGGAACGCATTGAGGGACCTCATTCACATTTGCCACAAACGTTCACTTGGACTCACAGATGACGTGTGTAGATTTTGGTAATCAAAGGTCAAATGTCAAGGTTGATATGGCCTCAGTCCGTCCTTCTGCACCCATTCCATTCTTGTGAACTAATTCTCAGGAACACCTTGACAGAATTTGTTCAAGTTTGGTGCAAACATTCCCTTTGACTCAAGGATGAACTGATAACATTTTGGTGATAAAAGGTCAAAGGTCACTGTGAGTTCACATCTGCTTTCTGTGGTGAATGCGATAGGTCTTCATGGAATCTCTTCAAATTTGGCACAAAGGTTATTGGTCATCCGTGTGTTTTCTTTGTTTTCATACTAAATCTTTGGGTTTGGAGCTGAAGGATGTTTTCAGAAATTGTGATGGACGTCTTATCTGACGTGTCAACAAAACATCAATGGATTGTTTATTTCAGGAAATAAGGGCAATTTAAATCCTTAAAAACCTGAAAATAATCTCCATCAAAAATGTTGTTTTGCATTGTAAAAAAAAAAAAGGTCCAGACTAGCCGGCATCTTAGTGATGGTAACAGAACTGAATGCTGTATTTTAAAAGCATTTTAAAGCATATCAAGATTTATGAATAAAAAATCTGAACAATTGCAGTATGAAGACGAGTTTATCCAGTGGAAAACCTCCCAACTTTGTTACAATGATGAAGATGAGCCTGTTTGCTGCTTCACAGTGATGAAGATGAGCCCGTTTGCTGGTTCACAGTGATGAAGATGAGCCTGTTTGCTACTTCACAGTGATGAAGATGAGCCTGTTTGCTGGTTCAGTGATGAAGATGAGCCCGTTTGCTGCTTCACACTGATGAAGATGAGCCCGTTTGCTCCTTCACACTGATGAAGATAAGCCTGTTTGCTGGTTCAGTGATGAAGATGAGCCCGTTTGCTGGTTCACAGTGATGAAGATGAGCCCGTTTGCTGCTTCACAGTGATGAAGATGAGCCCGTTTGCTGCTTCACAGTGATGAAGATGAGCCCGTTTGCTGCTTCACAGTGACGAAGATGAGCCTGTTTGTTCTGCTCCTGATTCACTATAAAGAAGTAATGAGACACTTAAGAGCTCAAAGAAGAAGACGTGGGCTCAGATTTAAACAGGATGAACTGCTGCATGTTGAACGTATGACAGATGATGACTGACAGGCCCTCTCTTTCCCGTCTCCCAGGTAACTACGGCGAGAGTGGGATGGAGGTGTTCAAAGAGATCGCCTCGCAGGACGGCCTCTGCATTGCCCACTCTGACAAGATCTACAGCAACGCCGGCGAGAAGCAATTCGACCGTCTGCTGAGGAAGCTGCGGGAGCGTCTGCCCAAAGCCCGAGTGGTTGTCTGCTTCTGCGAGGGCATGACGGTGCGCGGGCTGCTGATGGCCATGAGGCGGCTCGGGGTAACCGGAGAGTTCCTCCTAATTGGCAGGTTTGTTAGCGAATGTTTTCCCGCGAGGCCTTCAGGTCTTTCTCTCACCAAACGGATAAAAAGTTTCCAAACAAGAATGGGGAAAATAAGTTTTTAATGGCCACGAAACGAAGTCGACACTTAAAAGACAGCAAAGTTCGAATAAAAAGAAACTCGGACGATAATGGCAGCTAATGTCTCAGCGTCCCATCACGAGGTCCATTTAGAAGACGTTCCCATTCAAACATTAACATTTCATCTGTGTCGAATTAAAGCTGCTTAAAACCGCAGAGTTCCAATTTAGTGGAGCTTTCATTATTTTTTCATCATCAATTCATTATAACTTAAAGTGAAACACTGATGCTATTTGGGCCGCTTTTATTGATGAAGGATAAAGAGGATAAAGGCGGTGAATCAATCTGAACACGAGGTCCAATTAGTAGCTCTTTTTGTAGCTTTCAGTCATGTGACACGATCTTCAGAACCAGGTTCACGTAGCCGCCGCCGTCTCGTATTATACAGACTACAGAGAGCAAGACAGAGGCTGAAACATGCGGCTGCACTCGGGACGGATTGAACACGAAAACTTCATATGGAACTGAAATATTGTTCCTCATCCTTCGGGGGCTGCTGAAGAGACTCTGAGTCGGGCCGGCTCATGAATAATGCATCCCGGCAGCTGAGCTCTCCCGCTCGCTGTCAGATCACAGGCGGGACGGGCTAATGTGGGGCAGCACCTCCAGTTATAAGCCGGGTGGTGAACATCAAAGCTGGTATGAGCTCGGCGTAGCAGACGTCCTGGAGTCCTGGAGCTACGGCGCCCGTGATAGACGTTCATTAACGCGTGAGCTCCTTCACTCTCAGAGGCTGATGAGGAGCAGCCGGGCCGAGCGTCCCGCGGCCATCAACTATATATAGGAAGTAAATAGGGCGGTTTGAAGCCTAAACTTATGCTCACCCTTCCACTCCGATCTGCACCGCAGCTTTAGTCTCAGCGGAAGATAAGGAGGGCGCGCGTGTGTGTGTGTGTGTGTGTGTGTGTGTGTGTGTGTGTGTGTGTGTTTTCTGGGTCAAGGAGACTTCTGAAAAAGGAAAATGTTTTTTAGAGCGATGCAGTGAGCGAACACATGCAGGCCGCTGCGGCCCGAGGAGCCGGTCATCATCATCATCATCATCATCCATCTCTTCTGCTGCATGCGTGGACGACGGAGGCGATGAAAGAAGATTCCTGGTCGTCTGCTGGACAAACGTCGTCCCCATTAAAAATAACTTCACGTGAATTGTTTCCCTGACCTAAATGAAATGACTCGCGGAGGCGTGTTCTCAGGTCCGTGTTCCGAGTGTCCGGTTTGTGCGCGTGTGTTGACGTCAGAGCCGTAGGGTTTTGGCACCGGCATGTGTTGGACTGGTGGGAGTGTGATGCTGAGAAGCAGATGGCCAGGTACCGTCGATGCTTTCGCAACCGGACCGCCGCCGTCGCTCCATTCTTCACATTCCGGCCAAAACGTGCTGCTGGCTTCTTCTCCGGGAACCTTTAATGTGTTCTTTAGAAGTGGAGATATTTCTGTCCCGCGGATGAACCACAATGTGCCGTATTTACAGGCTTTACAGGATGAAGCATGCAGCAGCGGTATTATTCATCCTGGTGTGTGTGTGTGTGTGGGAGGAGGGGGGGGGCAGTATTTGAAGTAAAAGCACATGAGATTCCTTCAGATAGAAATCGAGACAGTCAGAGAAAAATACTCACTGTTCTTTCCACCTGTCCCTCGTTGTACTCCTCTCCATTGTTTTTCAGTCCTCGCCTTCCCTTCTTTCGTCTGAGTTTTTGGCTCCATATTTGTTCTTGTATTTTAGGATCCTGTCTTTCCGCCTCAGCTGCAGCCGCCTCCCTTCATTTTTTCTCCTGATCTTGTGTTTTTGTTTTATGAAAGTCATCCAGCTTCCAGTGTCGTGCGTTCAGGTTCTTTCTGTTGTTCCATTTAATGATTTTTTTTTTATTTTTTTTTAAGTGACATTTGGGCCACACTTTGGAGGCCAGGAAGCCGTAGTTTAATAATTTGCAGCCCTAAACAATGTCTGAACAAAGTATGGCAGAAGTACAAATGACAAATATCTAATTAAATCTCTTCTCGTGAACTTTTTAACATCACCAGGCTGAGATATGGATAAGTTAAAGTGTTTTTTTTTGCCTCCTGATGTTTTTTTGCCGCCAGTTCTTGTGCTCACCCGTTTGCTCATCACATCGTCACGTGGCTTCCTTCCTCCGTGTTCCTCCTCCTTGCATGACGTCCCCACGTGCACACGCGTGTACTGTTCACCCGTTACCTACAGAACATCGTGAATAGAACTCGCAGTTAGTACTTTGTTCCACTCATTATATTTCATAAAAATATATCCCTCCTGCTCATTAAAATTTGGGTTTTATGACCATAAAATATAAATCTGTGATTTGTTTTTATTTTCTTAATTAATTCTTAATTTTATGCCAAATCATCTCTCATATCCTTATTATTTTTTAAATACATGCTCATATAATGGACTTTATGTCCTAGTTTGATGCCACACTGCAGAATGCTGCTTTAAAAATAAAAGAAGGGACTTTTTATCATTGGTTATGATTCAAACTAAACGTTTAGTGTCGTCAGCAGCATCTTTTGCTGCAGGATGTTAAACATAAATCCAATCGGTATAGAAGCAGAAATCTCGCCTCGGTCTGAGTGCGAGTTAAAGCTGGTGTGTCTTTGGAGCAGATTGCACCGCTACAGAAATCATCTGTGAATTCTCACTGGACTTGTGATTGTGTTTGTGGAGGCTTTTTTTCTCTTCCTCTTCTTCTTCTTTCAGCAAGTACAGCGAGTGGCGCCCGGGCCTCAGCAGGGGGCCGACAGGAAGCACAGTCAGGAGACAAAAGGGAGACTTTCTCTGGACTCAGTCTGCGTTTCACAGATCTACGTGTTGTTGTCGTCTGCTAGACGCTGACTTTTATTTTGTTATAAAGTCAACAGGATGCGTTTGATTTGGTTTCAGACAGTAGAGGTTCAGTTTAAAGGTTTCAGATCTGTTTTTGTTAGAAAGAAATAAGTGGCCATCTTGCCAGTTCGGAGCAGTTTGGAGTAGGAAGTGACCATATTTGGACGAGCTGGGGGAGGAGCGAGCGGTGGATCTGACCCATCTGATTGGCCCAACGATAGCTGCAACTGTCAATCAAACAGACACGGCCCCCACACCAAAACAGTCTTTCTGAGGCTTATTTTCTAATTAATGACAGATTATTTTCAGATGGACCTCCAGAAAACTAATAAGAAGGACTGACTTTAGCTAACAACACTGAGATAACACCTGGACACAATTTATTCACTTTGTATTTGATGAGAGAAGTTGAATGGGAGTCTATGGAGCCGGAGGCTTTTTGGAGCCAACCTAGTGGCACTGGGTGGTATTGCAGCTCCGTATTTGCGTCATTTTTCAGACCCGGAAGTACGTCAAATTCTATTTACAGTCTGTGGTTCCTACACATTTAATTTAAGGCCAGCTGGTTTTTTTAAATTTTTTTTTTTATGTTTGTCTCAGAAGATTGATTGAGAAAAGAGATGAATTTAGAGTGTTCTACCTAGCTTTTATGTAATTTAAAAAAATTTAATGAGTCATTTTCAGGCTGATGAGTATTAATATCCCAGTTTGAGCTGTTTGCAACAGGATGTTAATTAACAGGGAAATCTAATATGTTCCAATAAATAAACCTGTATATTGTGTTATGAGCACCGCTGAGCTCCCTGTGCTCCTCCCGCAGTGACGGCTGGGCGGACCGGATGGAGGTGGTGGAGGGCTACGAGCAGGAGGCCGTCGGCGGGCTCACCGTCAAGCTGCAGTCCGAGGAGGTCTCCTCCTTTGACGATTACTTCCTGAAGCTCCAGCTCAGCACCAACACCCGCAACCCCTGGTTCCCCGAGTTCTGGCAGTACCGCTTCCAGTGCCGGCTGCCCGGACACCCGCTGGAGAACCTGAACTACGCCCGGAACTGCTCAGGTAGCCCCGCAGTCTGAGGAGATGTGTTCCGGTTGTACATGTCTTTGTAAAGTGTGCTCGGTGCCTGAAGGCGCCTCAAACTGGAGCACGCGCTTTAATTATGAAAGAACCTGCCGCAGGGTTCGGCTCGGTCCAGTAACACGTTTTCTCATATTGTTCGTTTCCGTGACACGTGGCCTCACAGAGGATGATGATCTAGGTAAATTAAATCAAAGCTCGCGCTCGAAACGATGCTCAATAAGCACGTTTCCCAAATATGATTTTACATCCTGCTCATATTTCTTTTCAAAGTAAAAGTCTTCATATTTACGTTTCTCATTTTCAATTTTTTTTTAACTTATTGATGAACGTAAATATAAAATGATGCATGCTGCAAAAAAATAAATATTTGATGCTATCAGGACACTTCTCAGAGTTTATTATTATTATTTCCTTTGCAGTGTTTTCACATTATTTCCAAGAATCTCTTCTTTATGATGCTTTTTTCTTTAATTTCTTTGAATATTTTGTTTTTAGTTCTTAAATGTAGAGTTATTGTTTGCTGTTCTGTCACTTTTATTGTTTTTATTTTAATTGTTTTTATGTACTTTGGTGTAGAACTCCAAGATGGTGAGTGACTCCTCTGAAATTAAACTTCTTTCTCTCCTCACTGGAAATATACATAGAGGTTGACTGATATTAACGTTTTGCAATTAATCTCAGTCTGTCTCTAATATATGAAGCTATTGGGATGTTTGGTTTAGTGTCACACTGCAGTGGGAGCCCGACATGTGGCTCCTTCCTCTCCAGCCTCGATATAAAACAGCCCAATAACACGTAGTGAGACAATGACTGGCTGACCTGGCTTCAGCTGCATGCAGCCTCAGAAATAGTGAACACATGTTAAGTCCTGCAGCCGACTGATCCCGACATGCAGCAGTAGCTCCTCTGCTTGCATGCTGACATCACACCATCATTGCATCATGAGTGAAGCTCTCGCATCTCACTGAGGGAGGCGTCAGAGCCAAGGAGCTGTTAAAATAGGTCATCAGCAGCAGGTCCCGTCAGAAGCTCACCCAGCTGAATTCACTGTTTGTGTTTTTGTTAGTTTCCCAGCAGCCCTTCTCAACCAACAGCACCTGGTTTAACACAAGAGGCAGCAGACAGGATGAGGCTCACTGAGCAGGGAGATGCTGCGGGGTACAACGGGAGGATGCTGTCTGACAGAGAGTTTAAAGACACCTCCACAGGCTGCATCACATCAGACATCACAGCCAACTGCAGCTCTGACAGGATCAACTATGTTTTATTAAATATGCAAAATGGAAATTTAGGAGAAACACCAAACGTTAGCTGTGTTTGCACGACAATTTCACTCAAATACTATTACAGAGCAGCTTTTTAAGGTAAATATTCTGCGATTGTAGGAGTCAAACTCAGAGTGCAGTTACTTCAGACATAATGATCTTTCCGAGATCAAACATGAACTGAACTGAACAGATTGGATGCATGCAGCTCTCTGCAGCAGCACCAACCTGCTGCCTCTGCTTCTAGCTTGCATTACACTGAACTGATAGGGTGTGTTGGACTTCCTTTCTGCTCCAACACGTCACTTTGTGGTTCTGCTGGAGGCAGACGGGTCTAATTGAACCCTGACTGGTGGATGCAGAACTGAGCTGTCTCGCCATGGTAACGAGGTCTCTTTGAAGCCGCGCTCTGAGGCGTCCATGTCTTCTAACGCAGCGTCCCACTGAGGCAGAGACAGCCTGAACCCAGAGAATAATAAGAGGACTGCGTCAGTGAGCACCCTATCACTCCTCTGTAATCTGTGACACCCTGTAGACTCCTGAATCAGAACACCTCCAACATGCTACTGCTTGCAGTGCTGCAGCGCCCCCTGTAGGACAGACTCTCCGTCTGAGATGCCTCACTATGGTCTCCTCTGTGGGCAGGTTATGAGTCTCTGGAGGACAACTACGTTCAGGACAGCAAGATGGGCTTCGTCATCAACGCCATCTACGCCATGGCCCACGGGCTGCAGGACATGCACTCTCACCTGTGTCCCGGCCACGTGGGCCTGTGTGACGCCATGTTGCCCGTCGACGGGAGCCACCTGCTGGACTTCCTACTCAAGACGTCCTTCACCGGCGTGTCCGGGGAGGACATCTGGTTCGACGAGAATGGAGACTCACCTGGACGGTAAAACTCACATCTCTCATGTTCTCTGTAAAACACTGTGAATGTAAATGATTTCAGCTTGTAGGCGAACACCTACAAGCTTCAACAATGTCGATCAGAAACCAGCAGGAGGTCCAGGAACACACTTAATAAAAAGAGCTGCAGGAAAGATTCTCTCCTGTTTCACATTTAATGAATGCAAATTTAAGACATTTTTCTGATAGAACTCAAAGTTGTTGCCATGACAACAGACGATGCTTTAATTCTGGATGTTGCTGCAAAGACGCTATAGATTGTAAAAGTTGGATTCTTTACACACATGTTCAACCCGACACACAGAAGATCTGAACAATCAGCACAGATAGAAGGTGGACACCCAAGATTAGTGCCACACAGTCGCGCTGTTTATCAAGTCTAAAACAAAGTCCTAAACCAGTCCAGAAACTGTTTAAAACTAAACCAAAACCACATCTGAAACCAGTTTGAAACAAGTCCCAAACAGAGTCCAAAGTCACTCCCGAATAGAGTCCAAAATCAGTCCCAAACCAAGTCCAAAGTCAGTCCCAAACCGAGTCCAAAGTCAGTCCCAAACAGAGTCCGAAGTCAGTCCCAAAGTCAGTCCGAAATCAGTCCCGAAGTCAGTCCCAAACCGAGTCCAAAGTCAGTCCCAAACCGAATCCAAAGTCAGTCCCAAACCGAGTCCAAAGTCAGTCCCAAACAGAGTCCAAAGTCAGTCCCAAAGCGAGTCTAAAGTCAGTCTCAAACAGAGTCCAAAGTTAATCCCAAAGAGTCCAAAGAGAGTCCAAAGTCAGTCCCAAACTGAGTCCAAAGTCAGTCCCAAAGCGAGTCCTAAGTCAGTCCCAAACAGAGTCCAAAGTCAGTCCCAAACAGAGTCCAAAGTCAGTCCCAAAGCGAGTCTAAAGTCAGTCTCAAACAGAGTCCAAAGTTAATCCCAAACAGAGTCCGAAGAGAGTCCAAAGTCAGTCCCAAACCGAGTCCAAAGTCAGTCCCAAAGTCAGTCCCAAACAGAGTCCGAAGTCAGTCCCAAAGCGAGTCCTAAGTCAGTCCCAAAGCGAGTCCTAAGTCAGTCCCAAACAGAGTCCAAAGTCAGTCCCAAACAGAGTCCAAAGTCAGTCCCAAACCAAGTCCCAAATCAGCCCCAAACCAAAATTTTTTTTAAACCCTCTGTCCTGCTGTCATCGTGTCCCTCTGTCCTCCCTTCAGGTATGAGATCATGAACTTTCAGCACGTTGGGCCCGGCGTCTACGACTACATCAACATCGGCTCATGGCACGAAGGCCTCCTCAGCCTGGACGACAACATGATCCAGATGAACCGAAGCGACATGGTGCGGTCGGTATGCAGCGAGCCCTGCTCCAAAGGAGAGATCAAGGTCAGCTGCACGTCCTTCACATGTCCTACTACTCTGGTCCTTATAAAGGGGCCGTTGGTTATTAATGATTAACTTTCATGAAGGCTTTACAAATACGAGTTGTAAACCACTGAGAGGAACAAATCACATTTTCTGGTGTTGCTGCTCTGTGATAACGTAGTTTTAGAAGTTGAAAACATATTAATAAGTGCTAATGACATCAGGTCTGTTGTTAATTAATTAATTATTGTTAATTGGTCATAAATAAAAAGGTTGCACTGTCAAATCTGTAGTTGAAAAACAAGTCGTAAACACAGTTAAGTCGTTGCTGTTTCTAAGGTAACAAGTTTACATCCAATAATCAACAATGGGCAGCCTCTATTCACTTTGAATGAATAAAGTCAACAATATAATGTTTTCAAAGGTTGTTCTGGATTTCTAGGTTGTTCTGTTTCACAATAAAAGCCTTGTAAAGAAATGCAGGGTTTCTGTCTCTTGAGACGCTTTTAACTTGAAAGGATAGAGGAAGTGTTTAATATTACAGTAACATTAACAGGGCAAACGGTGACGGATCAAAAAAAGGTTTTCAGTTGAAGTTGTAAATCAACACCTTTAATGTGACAACTTTGACCATTTTATTTGTTTTTATCAGCTCTTCTTCATGACACTTTTATGAAAAACATGTAAATGAGTTTCCAGCAGATCAAGAGAACGGTGAACATTTTATTTCCTCACTTGGAGAGAAAGCAGCTCCAAACCTGTAGATAAATATTGATAAGACGTAAAATCATCTACAGCAACAAGCTGGAAACCCAGAAGTTGTAATTGATAATACATATATGAACTTTGACCCTTTTACAAATTAACAGGTGTTATTAGTATTTAAATTGATTTATTCTGTTAATATGAATAAATCAAACTTTTATGTTGAAGTAATGTCACATCGTCATGTGTTTGATGGCTGTTTTTATCTTTAGTGCTAAAACCAGTGTTGAAATATTAACGGGGAGCAGTCCTCTCTGTTGTACAGGAACACACGGCGGCTGATATCAGTGCTTCTCCATTTCTCTGCATGTTTCATGAACCAGGTGATCAGGAAGGGAGAGGTGAGCTGCTGCTGGATCTGCACCGCTTGCAAAGACAACGAGTACGTCCAGGACGAGTTCACCTGCAAGGCGTGCGAGTTGGGCTGGTGGCCCGATGAAGAGCTTGAAGGTAGTACTCTTCCTCCTCAGCTGCCTGCGGCACTCTCAGCCGGGTTTCCTTGATATTTGGGGAAATACGATGTCCTTCTTTTCAGAGTTGGACGAGAGCGTCTCCGGCAGCTGGTTAGCTTAGCTTAGCTCAGCGCAGAGGGTGGAACAGGCGGGAAATACAGACGACTCGGGACCCTCAAGGTCGGTTCACAGGGACGAGGCAGAAGTTCAGAGGTCAAAACCAGGAAGACAAACAAGGAGAATTGAGGACAGTAAACCTGGAACGATGAGCAGGAGATGACAACAGAAGCAAGCAGACTAAAAACACGAGAGGTGCACAGGTGGACACCTTCAGGTAATGAAACACGAGGACAGGAAGTCAACTGACCTGAACCAAGAGGACCGAGTGAGTCACCAAATTAAAACAGGAAATTAAAATGTCTTACAATACAAATAAATAAATGAATAATCAAATAACTCCAATAAAATTCACTTAAAAGTTAAATAAAATATTAAAATAGAGTAAACAACTATATAAAAAAAAAATTAAGATTTGAACTAACTACTTCGGTAAAATGTATACATATTTAATTGAAACTGTCGCAACCGTTGTGACAAAACTCCAGAACGTGTCGTCTCTCAGCCAGGACATATTTCATCACCAAATACCGAATATTTTTTCTTCTTTATGAATTAAACTAAGTATTTATAAGATTAATTGGTGTTGGACAGAGTCAGGCTAAGCTAAGCTAATTGGCTGCTGCTTCATATCACAGATAATAAATGGGTCTGAATAAACGTTTGACTTTAGATTTAAGCGCCTCGTCTCATCAGAGCAGAGGTTTTTAGTTTTGAGGTGAAGTGCGGTTGCCACGGCGGCTACAGGCATCCCTTCCTGTTGCGCGATAGATTTTTCCGGCGATAAGAGGAGGTTCTGTGAGGAAAAGTTCCTGCGACTCTTTTCTTCTACCTGCAGCCCCCCCCCCCACACACACACACACACACACACACACACACACACACACACACACACACACACACACACACACATACACCACCGCTCAGATCTGTGTGCTGCTGCTTCACAAACCTGTTCCGTCCTATTTTTCGCCACTTTCCCATGACACCTGAGAGCCATTCATCATCCTCAGCCCTTCATCCGACAGCAGCCCTAATTCACTCTCACCGCTCCTCTGGCCCACTTTCGAAGGGCCTTCTGCGCTCTTCAAAGACGAGACACTTTCTTAATGGGATCATCCTGCGTGTAGCTGCCGCGTCTTTAATGAGAAGAAGAATCTGAACCTGAAATCTGCTGCTGATTTACAGTAAATACGACACTCGGTGCGTCCTTGGCGTGAAGCACAGTCGGTTTTATTTGGATACATAAAAAAAAAAAAACTGCAGTGATGTAGTGTGTCCTGCTGCACTGCCCCCCCTCCATTCCCCTTTCCCCCCTCGGCTGGCTGCGGCCCAGCCTGGCCATGCCAGAGTAGAAAGGGGTTCAGGCCTATTTATAGTTGCGCTATAAACCTACTTTGAGACTTACAGTATTTTCAGATCGAGTTGTAGTGTTTGTAACCCAGAAGAGTTTTTATTTCCTGACTCCAGATGACCCGGATGCTGATGCTGAGATGTTGAAAAGATGAACGAGGAGCTCTCTGTGTGAAGTCACCGTGGTTCTATTCTCCCGTTTCAGGCTGCGAGACGATCCCGCTGCGCTACCTGGAGTGGAGCAACCCGGAGTCCATCATCCAGGTGGTCTTCTCCTGCCTGGGGATCCTGGTGACGTCCTTCGTGGCCTTCATCTTCGTCCTGTACCGCGACACGCCCGTGGTGAAGTCGTCCAGCCGGGAGCTCTGCTACATCATCCTGGCAGGCATCTTCCTGGGCTACCTGTGCCCGTTCACCCTCATCGCCCGCCCCACCGTAGTCTCCTGCTACCTGCAGAGGCTCCTGGTTGGACTCTCCGCCGCCATGTGCTACTCTGCTCTGGTGACCAAAACTAACCGCATCGCCCGCATCCTGGCCGGCAGCAAGAAGAAGATCTGCACCAGGAAGCCTCGCTTCATGAGCGCCTGGGCTCAGGTGGTGATCGCCTCCATCCTCATCAGTGTGCAGCTCACCTTGGAGGTCACCCTCATCATCATGGAGCCGCCCATGCCCATCAAGTCCTACCCCAGCATCAGGGAGGTCTTCCTCATCTGCAACACCAGCAACGTGGGAGTCGTGGCTCCGCTGGGCTACAACGGGCTGCTCATCATGAGCTGCACCTACTACGCCTTCAAGACCCGCAACGTCCCCGCCAACTTCAACGAGGCCAAGTACATCGCCTTCACCATGTACACCACCTGCATCATCTGGCTGGCCTTCGTGCCCATCTACTTCGGCAGCAACTACAAGATCATCACCACGTCCTTCTCCGTGAGCCTCAGTGTCACCGTCGCCCTGGGCTGCATGTTCACGCCTAAGATGTACATCATCATCGCCAAGCCGGAGCGGAACGTGCGCAGCGCCTTCACCACCTCGGACGCCGTGCGCATGCACGTTGGCGACGGCAAGATCGCCTGCCGGAGCAACAGCCTGCTGAACATGTTCAAGAGGAAGAAGAACACGGGGAACGGCAGGTAGGTTCTTTAATTGAGTCTGAGTAGGGCTCCTGAGGCACCGCAGGGATGCTGGTTTTACCGAGTCCCCTCTCGCAGGGAGCCTGATGTCCTCCTGTATTTACCTCAGCACGAACACCTGTTGTACAGCGAGACGATGTAGGTCAGCGCTCAATTCACACAGCCACTGCGACCTCTGATATGTCGGTGGAGTTAAAACGAGCATCTCTGTGTGCTGAGGGACGGTGAGTGAGAGCAGGGTTTCTTCAGGGTTCACCACGTTACATACAAAACATCCCCTCCTGCTATTGAATATATCTAAAAAGCCTCTATGAATTCAAGTTAAAGCCGTTTTAAAACCTGCAGATACCCTGTAACTTTGTTCCTTTTTACATGAAGCAGACTTGCTGTTGTTGTCTCCAGCTGTCCGGGTCCCGGTGAAGTAACAGACATCTTTATTTTGTTCATAGTTCTAATGGAAAGTCTGTGTCATGGTCTGAACCAGGTGCAAGACATCCTCCAAAAGGGGATCACACATGGCACAGACTGTCAGTGCATGTGAAGAGACAGGAAGCAGGTTCCAATCAGATGGCTGTCATCAAACCCTTAACTAACACGTATCACAACACAGCCCTGGAGTTCTCGGACCTCAGCACCAAGACTCTGTACAATGTGGCTGAGGAGGACGAGAGCGACCCCGTCAGATACGACCCCCCCGCCACCCACCCCATGATGGCCCACGGGCAGATGCCGGCCTGTGGGCCGAGGAGAGATGCGGGCGAGGGGGTGGCGCTGTATTCCCCAGAACCCCCGCAGCCTAACAGCATCATCCCCCAACACGTCCTCATGGACCGCCTCCGGGACGAAGTGGCGCTGAGGAAGTTCCACGGCGACGTCCCCCAGCTTGGCGATATGATCAGTGTGCCCGAGCCTGTGAGCGGGGGCAGGCCGGTGTACCACCAGGCCCACCTCATCCAGCAGGACCCGGTCCTGCCCGTGCACCTGGACCCGTTTGACGAGGAGCCCGCTTCGCCCTTCGAGGAGGAGGACGAGGAGATGGAGAACGAGCAGTTTGGCCTTCTTCAGGGCTACATGTACAACAACAGGCGCATCCACGACAACGAGGACTTGGTGGAGGTCAAACTGGCGATGGAGGACTCTCTGGCTCTGATGCCCCCTTCTCCTTTCCGCGATTGCACCGGCACCCCGGTGAGCCCCTTCCCCAACTCACCGGTGTCTGAGTCCATTCTGTGCTCGCCTTCAAATGTGATGTACGCGTCCGTCATCCTCAGAGACTTCAAGCAGAGCTCCTCGACTCTGTGAACCCGAACCCGAACCTTCCAGTCTGTGATAAGAGTCGTTCTGTCATTTTCTCTCTATAACTTTAATAAGATGATTAGAGGAGAGCAGCTTCTTTAATACGGTGGATGCAGTAGTTACAAACATTACTGTGTATTTCTAACATTAGCTTTTAGGATCAATAGATTTTGTTCTTATGAGACAATAACTAAGACTGTCTACTGTACATTTCTGATTTAATGTCTTATATAGAGACTTCTTTGATAAATATAGGGGGAGGTACCGATCAGATCTCTAACGGGGCAACTTTAATGGTGAATATAGTTTCTGTTATGCAACGAATCGCTCGTTAAGAAAACGTGTTTTGTGTCACACATCGTTTGTTAATTCTGTCCTTTATCAAGAAGAGGAAGAGGTTTTATTTGGGAAATGAGAAGATCTATATCACTCTCCTGTCCGTAAGCTAACAGGTAGTATACGCTAGCTTAGCACAGAGACGAGAAGCAGCGAGAGCAGCTGACCGGACGATCTAAACCTCAAACTGTTGCTTTTACACTTGTGGTTTTGGTCTTTATAAAACCATGAACATTTTCATCTACGAGCCCTGAATGTGTTTTTTAAAAGACAAGCCGACTATTTAAGCTAAACTAAGCTAGCTGCAGACTGTAGCTTTATATTTAGCACACAGACATAAGATCGGTCTCTATCTTCTCATGTTAAGTCTAATTAATACCCCGAACTGTTCCTTTCGTCTCGTAGCGCAGATAAAGAAAAAAAACCCGACGTGATCACTTGTTGGTGATAAATAAATATTATGCGTGATTTTTTTTGCTAACAGTGAATGTAGCAGAGGACAAGTTCAAGTGCCACGTTTTCATCTTTCCTTTTGTACATTTCTCTGGTTTCTATGGTCTCGACATGCAAGTGAAACCGGTTTAAAGTTTGTACCTTTTCTAATCAGACATCTGATTTCATTACTGTATTGATTATTGAATAAGATCGATGACATACGTGTGTTTTGTGAATGTACGAAGTGTGTCATATTTTGGTATTCGGATGATATCTATATGCAGTATTAGAGCTCGTTAGCTGTGTGTGTTTCTCTCGTGTGATTGGTCGCGTGCACCGATCAGTTTCCTAAATATTAAGCCTTTAACAGCCTATCAGAGTCGTATAATGTGATAAACCGTTACCATAGTGATATTTAATATGTAATCTATTTGTAGCCTGATGTATACAGTGCAGCATAAACGGAGAGCGATTTGAAACTATCTACTTAACGAGCATTTGAAGAACACTTGTTTGATTGGAGTAAATTAAATATTTTTTATGCTTTTGTCTCCTGTTTTTCATGGTGAAACGTGACTCTGGTTTTGACCCGTTTGAAATCAAAGGTCAAAGGTTCAAGGCTTAGTTTTGGAGGGAAAAAGTGACAAAGCAGCATTTTTTTAATCGCTTGGTTTTTTTTCAGTTTGGACCACTTTTCGGTAGAACGAGGCTGCGTAAATGTGTCCCAGTTTTACAGAGGATTAGGAAACGGAATATTTTAGCTGTCTCTGTGCCTGTCAGCTCGTCGTGAGGAGAGGAGCTGTTTAAAGTTTGATTACCACCCATTATATTAATAAAAGCTTCTGTTGGAGCTGAATTTTCCCCCAAAAAACAACTGAATGGGTCATCAAGACGGTGGTGTTTCTGAAAAGACAAAAACGCACCAAAAGAGGAAACATGACTTCATGGCATCTGTTATGATGTTTTAGAAATGGTTCCATATGTAAAATCTGCACGGAAACACAAGAAAAAGCAACTGCATTACATGAACACAAGTCAAAACTACCTAATGTTCAATTAGTTTGCTGTTCCCTTTAAATACATCCATTTTAATAATCTGATATCTCAAAGTCTCCTGATTTTACAGTTCAGCTAAAACACGTATTTAAATGTATAAAACTTGAATGCATTAGATGAATTTCAGCATAAATATTAGTGGTGGTTGAGCAGATCACACGTGGAGTCTTCGCAATAATAATAAACATAAATTCAAAAAAGTATTTAAATAGAAAATAAGCATGTTGTCTGCAGATTATAGAACGCTGTATCTTTATTATAGAGATTGTGTTGTGATTCATTTTGAGGAACAATACTGAGCCTGTAAATAAATAAGCTCCCTGTGTGTGTTACATTCCCACCTGTCTGCCAACACACACTCTCACTCTGCTCTGCGGCTGTCGGGAGGGGGTCTCCAGCGGGCTGTGATCCAGAAACAAAACCTTCAAACTAGAAGTTTTCGGCGAGTGAAAATAAATCTGCAGCTTTTTTAAAGGTTTTTTTACTTTTTCCCACGTCTCATTTTATTAAGCGGTGTCCAT
This sequence comes from Brachyistius frenatus, assembly GCF_029030835.1. Lineage (NCBI taxonomy): Eukaryota > Metazoa > Chordata > Actinopteri > Embiotocidae > Brachyistius > Brachyistius frenatus. Next base: position 1,246,002 of record NW_027210701.1, read on the forward strand.
GGAAACGTAGACATTTATCGCTGAAAAGTTTCTCACGTCTAATGTAACATGTCGGCTTCGGTCTGATTCAGCGTGAGAACTCGGATCACACAAGGAAGACAAAAAATAGTTTTATTTACTGTGTGCGTTTGGAGGGTTATAATCTGTCGCTACTTTGTTAAGTAATCCAGATCTGAGCACAAACGTATGAATGTTGTGTTTCCTGAAGGCCGACAAGATGTCCAGAGAGTCTTTTAAAGGACCGGTGGGTGCAGTATAGTGCTTATTAGAGGCTGCCTGGGTATCCTAAAGACAGCAGCTTCCTGGGCTGGTCTGACACCTCTGCACAGGTGAGTGGAATATTATTACAGCAGAGAAATATCCAAAAATACGTATATTAATAGTTAAAAAGTACAGTATTGTGCAACTGACTGTTGGTCATAAAGTGCACCGTGCATGCACATAACAGTGTGTAGAAATATAAATAACGGCGCATGCAAGTGTAAAAAGTGTACCCAAATATCAGTGAGTTGAATACTGTATAAAAAATAATAACCCAGCAGATGCATACACAACTCTCCAACTCATATCCACTCCTCATCAGTTATAGGGAAGTATGAATATTGATGATGCAGGTCCCTTCCTTCTCAAACAAATGACGCTGTGCAGCAGCAGCCTGTTTGGTGAGCAGCACCAAAGCGAGCGGGGTCCAGAGGAGAGTCCGAGCCAGGAGACCAAGGACCAGCTCGTGATGCCGCAGTCCTGGATCCTCACATCTACCTTCATATTAATATTTATCAAGTCACACCTGCGAGGAGCTCATTTCTCTGATAAACCTGTGATGGAGTCGAGATAATAAACAGATCAGCGGGAGACACACGCGCGTCCTGCTGGGAGACGTCTCGGTAGCCGACGAGCTCTTCAGCCGCAGCTCCGAGTGTTACTGCTCTGTTATGTAAGCCATGCATATAATTATCTGTTAATCACTTCGCATGGAGACGAGCTGCGGCCGCGTGCGCGAGCGTGGCAGCTCGGATTGATGGCAGAGAGAGAAGAGAGAAGCCGTGAGTGTGACCTGATTCTGGAGGAGGGAAGAAACATGAACACGGAGAGGAGAGAGGGGGGAAATACTGACTGATGCACAGCACATACTTAAAGATGTAAAATAACATTATCATCAGAACTGTGGAGTGTTGCATCATTTTGAAATACTCGAGTTTAAATCATACTCAGTTTAACTCTAAAAACTCTTGTTTGGAGTCACTTTGTTCACTTGAATCCTGTTTCTATTTGAAAATGCTTTTATTTTTGTGTTTTTAATGAATCAGAGGGGCTTTTACATTTGAATGAAATACACAATTCCTGTAGTAAACATCTAGAAGTTTAACCTCGTCCTTTATGTTCTCTGACATGTTGTGCATCACGCGGGTTATTTTTGCACACCGATCTGTTTCTTTGCTGTCCTGGACTTTTACTTTTTCGGTGTCCTTGCTGTGCAACAAGGGAACTGCTCCATATCCCGCCGCCGGGCTCCGATGCACAGCAGCTTTTTGTCCAAATGCAGGCTCTCTCAGGGTCTCTAATGTAAAATAGTTTAATTTAACCTTGGAATCATCTTCACGTATAAAACCCTGAGCTCCTGTGTCACATATCTGCATTCAGATTAAATTAGGAACTAATCTGCAGATGATTTCCTGATTTATAGATTATAAAAATGCACAGACTAATTTGGCCAATTTATCAGAAGCCGGAGCCATCACACGTCTGATCGAGAGCTGCAACATAAAGTCAGGAAGGGAGTTTACAGCAGCAGAGCCGGAGGGGCAGAGAGGGAAGAAGTACCACGCAACTGCTAATTCTGGATATACAGTATGTCCCAGATACTAGACACCCAAATTCAGGAGTCAAACCAGGAGGCTGGCCCCGATACAGCTTCACATCGGACACAAAAGCTCCTCGGCTTGTTGTTTGTAGATGTGACAGTGAGAACGGGAATCTCTGCTACAAATCCCATCACTGGTGCATTATTGATATCGCCCCATTTTATCTGCCCTCCAGTGGGCTTCTTCTCCCACAGCCTCCTTCATATATTCATCATTGCATGAAAATTTCCATTTAGTCAAACTTGTGAAGAGGTTGATGAAGAGTGAGGCTGTTTTCACGTCCCCCGTCTGTCTTTTGTCTTTTCAGTGACACACTTTATGAAGGTCTGTTAATTAAGGATTGTGTGTGTGGACGCTACACACACACACACACACACACACACACACACACACACACACACACACACACACACACACACACACACACACACACACACACACACACACACACACTGTGTGTTAAACTGTCTGTCTGACCTGCCTCAGTCCTTCCTCACATGAATCTTCACAGACCGATTGCATCCCGGACCGACCAATCAGGGGGCAGAGATCCATAACTGAGCTGTCCGTGGTGCTAAATCCTGGGGTCCTCAAAACACAGCAAGATGATGTCAGTGTCAGGAAAGGAGTGTGTTGGTAGGCTGCGCCACCTAGGGCACAAAACATGCATGTACAATTATAGCATGTTAGAAAATCTGTGTTAATAAAAACCAATGCTTTGACCTTGGACTGTTGCACTCGGACACCAGGACACTTTCTTTAGATTTAAGAACCTTTCAGTTATAAACGTCCGTCTGGGACGGATATTCTTGAGATATTGCCTTCGGATAACGCCTCGAAGGAATTTCTTCAAACTTGGTAAAAGCATTCCCTTAATTCCAAGGATGAACTGATTTGATTTGGGGGTCAAAGGTCAGGGTCACTGTGACCCCAATTTGACACATTTAAATGAACACAAGATCAAAGGAACGCCTGGATGGAGTTTCTTCAGCTTTAGTGAAGAAATTAACTTGGTTCCAATGATGAACTAATAAGATTTCTGTGGTCAAAGATCAAAGGTCAACGTCACTATCACCTCACTTTGACCTATGCTCGTGAATTTTTCAGGAACACATTGAGGGAATTTCTTTAAATTTGTCACAAATGTTCACTTCAGCTGAGCAATGAAGTGACTTGACTTTGGTAATCAAAGGTCAGAGGTCAAAGTCAGTATGACCCCACATCCGTCTTATCCATCAGTCCTATTCTTGTGAATGTGACATCTCAAGAACGCCTGGAAAAATATTCAGAACATGACCTTTGATCTTTGACCTTTGTGCTCTGTTTCGGTGACGTAAACTACATCCTGTATACTGTAGCTCACATCAGTTATAACTCAGAGTACAGTAGATGTAGAGTAGACATTAGGTATAATATGCTATAAGGAGCAATGCTGTGTGATTCCGATAAATAAACGGGAATCAGAGAACAAAGTCTCGAATCTATGCGGCATAAAGTCTCTCACAGCGTAAATAATGCGTATTAATCTTTATTCTAAAACTCTGATGGGATATTCTGTCTTTCATCTCCTCCATATGTCTCCATCAGATGTTTTATTTAACAGCTGCGACTTCACTCCGGAAACGGTGAAGAAATATCAGCCTGTATAAATGTGGGCTACTCCACCAAGGTGATCGTCTAACCAGGTTTTCTGGTTTTACAAATGACTCTGTGGAAGTTAGGTGACCTGATTTTTCCTCCCCTGAGAGGACGAGGAAATACGGCCTATTTTTCATGTGTGACACAACAGAGTGAAGAGGAAGACAAAAGGACAGCCTGTATCGAGTTTTGGTGGGAAAGACTGCACTGAAGATCAGAGTTCTTATTGTTTGTTGACTCTTTTTAAGCCTTTGAAAGGTGTAACATGAACAGTCATGGCTGCTCAGAGCCCCTCAGCCTGCAGGGGGCCACAAGACGACCTGAAACCTTTAGGCTCCTCTCTTCGGTTTTAAAAGGTTTTCAAGCAGCAACAACAAACACAAAGGCTGTGACAAAATATATGTAAAGCTATCATATTACTTTTTACTTCACAAGAACAAGAGACTGAAAATGAGTCTACTGTTTAGGTTGAAATATTTGAAAGTCATTTTTACTGTTACTGAAATAGAAACATATATTTTTTTAAATATATAAAGTATATCAACCAGTCAGATTTTTTTTTTTGTCTTGTCTTTCTATGTGTAGCCAGGGAGGAAATGTCCCTCTTGAGCTAATGTAGGTTCAGGCAGGCCTTGGCACCTCCGACTTCTTGGTTGACCCATTAGGCAGAGTATAAAAGCTGCACAGAATGAGCTGCTGTCAGCCTGTTTGTCCCTTTTGGTGGCAGTGCTGCATTGAGGATCCACAGTGAACTCGTAGGTGTTTTTAGGTTCAGTCTTTTAAGTAAAGTTATGCTGCTATTGGTTATCTCTTGTTTGTTTGTACCCCAGATCCATCTCCTCAGGGAGGCCCAAACCAGGTGTGAGCTTGCCCAGATAGAGGAGGCACAACATTCAGGCTAGAATTGAAAACCACTGATGTTTTGTTTTGTTCCTGTTTTGTGTTTCTTTATTTTTGTATCTCTGTATGTATTTATTTCAGCACAGGAGCTGATGAGGGCCCTGTCCCAGAGTCTGTTTCATCCCCCCCCCCTTTTTTTTTACTCCCTACAGCTGCAGCCTAGTCACCAGTAGCACTCTGCTTGTTTTAAAGCACATTGGATAGGTATTTTTTTATAATTGTAGTTTCTTCAAGAGTTGATTTAATAAATTGCTTTTTATTTTGCTGTTATATTAAAAAAATTATTTTTAAATAAACTTTGTAATCTTGGGGGAATCCTTTGCCTCAGTCCATTTGCTTTCTGTCACTTGTGGACCTGTGGTTGTTCTATCTAAATTCTAAGAGGAAATAACCCACCCTGCGGTACCGGTGGTCACATATGGCAGACAGGATGAATTGTGTCACCTGACAGAAATGACTTATTTTGATGTTTCCCGCCAGATAAAATGAGATACGTCACCGGTACCGGTCGTTAAATGAGCTCCAGTGATCAGAACCGCAGCGGCACCGCTGTGTTTTCCGAGACTCCGTTTCGCTCGCGGTCACCTAATGTAACGGATCACGGAACTCACCGTAACACCAGCGCTACATCCGGGTGAGGGCGGCGCGCAAACGCAGTCGCCGCTGCAGCTCTCTGCGTTTCCGTAGCCAGTTTGCTACCCGCTGAGCCCTGGCTGGGAAGCAGCTCACGGAAACGACTGATCCCGATCGAATATCGCCGGAGCTGGTCGCATAAATGGCGGATTAAGGCTACTGTCGGAGAGGGCTCGTTAAATCAATGCTTGTGACTCCGGTGCTGTTGGAGAGCGCGCGGGCTTCACCCTCCGTAACATGTGAGATGTACACAGAAGGATTTTAACGGTGCGTTATTTCGGCTAACTAGCTAGCAGCTCGCCTCGTCTGTGTTCTCGTCCGCCGCGTCGGTACCGGAGGAAAATGAAGAAGTTCAACATCAGGAAGGTGCTGGACGGCTTGACGGCGGCTTCTTCCTCCTCCTCCGCGACTGCTTCGCCCGGTGCTCCGCGGGAAAACGACGCCGTCCAGGAGACTCTCCAGTCGGAGCATTTTCAGCTGTGCAAGGTGGGTTTCCGTTAATAACCTCTGCCGTTACCGGGCTTGACAGTCAGATGACAGCAGGGTTGTTTCCGTCACCTGAACACACACACACACACACACACACACACACACACACACACACACACACACACACACACACACACACACACACACACTGGGTTTAACGTCAGGTATCCAGCAGTCAGAGCTGCGGGACATGAATCAGTCTGCTGGTTGGATCCGTGTTTGCGCTGCACTGAATTTGCGCCTCCAGCCGTTTAGGAGCTCCATTAGGACTGGAGGTTAGCTGTCTGTCTCCATTAGGACTGGAGGTTAGCTGTCTGTCTCCATCAGGACTGGAGGTTAGCTGTCTGTCTCCATCAGGACTGGAGGTTAGCTGTCTGTCTCCACCAGGACTGGAGCTCAGCTGTTTGTCTCCTCCTGCATCTGGAGGACTGTAATTTTCCTCCTGAAATGTCTGTCCCTCAGTGATCGTCCTCCTGTCCGTCTCGGATTGCTGAACCTCCCAGTAGACTGAGAATTGAACCTGTTCAGGGCCACGTGGGTGTGCAGGTATTGTGTTGGACAGCCTGAGTTGATGTCTCAGAGAACCGTCCTGCAGGCTTCGTCTCCGGCTGGTGATGGTGGTGGGAATACTGGACATGTTGGGTAGTTAATCAAGAGAAATATTCCAGCCTCCATCTGCACCGGTATTTATTCTATATCTGATTTATTTCCATAATGAGACCGGTTTTCCACATGTAGAGGATGTTTTCCTGCCCGACGGCGGCGGACATGATCGATGAGCTTACCGCAGGTCTGATATAAACTCTGCTCTGTCCTACAGACTGTGCGTCATGGCTTCCCATATCAACCGTCCTCCATGGCCTTTGACCCCGTGCAGAAAATCTTGGCCGTTGGGACTCAGACTGGAGCTCTGAGGCTGTATCCTTTGAGAAAAAGAAAAAAAAAGAGAGAAATAATGAAAGTGAAGTTTTTATGATTGAAGAAGTGATTTCATATTTTCACCCTCCGCGTGCACGCAAACACACTGGCCCAGTCCCTGGAGTCATCTTCTCAGAACGTCACATGACCGAGCTGCCTTTCAGCATTCCTCAGAGTCAGGAAACTTCACTGGGAAGAGGCTGCACGCAGCGCAGAGAAGAGGTGGAGGGTGGAAGAGGTCGGTGTGTGTGTGTGTGTGTGTGCGTGCGTGCGCAGCCTCCTCCTCCTCCTCCTGGACCACCTGCCTCATTAGTGGTGTTTCTGCAGCAGCATGAACAGCTCCTCCACCAGATGCTGAGGAACCCCCCCCTCTCTCCCACCCACTGCGCTGCCCAGTCAGAGTCAGGAAGTTACCTGGTATATTCTGTAAACAGAAGAGGAATCTCACGGCTGGAAGTCACTTTTCTCCTCCTCCTCCTCCTCCTCGTTCTCTTATCATTTTCTTCTCCTCCACTCTTTTCCTCCTTTTCCACCATTTACCATCCTATTTAAACGGCAGATAAATCAATTAAAACCTTGTAAATTTAAGGTCAATCGTATCAATTAAATCATACAGTTGAGTCTCATACAACACTGAGGACTCAAAACTGCAGGTTTCAAATGATATTGACCAGAAAGGCTGGTGGGTGTCGGTAGCTCAACTGGCAGAGCGGGTCGCCCACTAATCGCCAGGTCAGCAGGTCGAACCCCGGCTCCTCCGGTCAACGTGAGTAACTGTCAGGGCTCAAGAGCCTAAACCTCCGGTTGCTCCTAACTAACCATACGTTACAGCCCAGCCTCATCGGTGTCTGTGTGAACGGCTCAATGGATGGAAAACAGGGTAACATCGCTTTGAGACTGCTAAGGTGAAATGGCACTATAAAGGTGCAGAGTATTTAGCATATTTAAACAGCAGATAAATCCATTAGAATCTTGTGAATTTAAGATCAATTCAATCTAACTGAATAACTAATAAACTAAATAACTGGGTCCAATACGTAATTAATGACTGAAAATTACAGATTTCAGATTATTTTAACAGAGAAGGTGGTGGCTGGTGGATGTGGGTGAAAAAGTGCTCTTCTCCTCCTCCACTTCTCCCCCCCCCCCATCCTCTCCTCCTCCTCCTCCTCCTCCTCTTCTCTTCTCCTCCCCTCCTCAGTGTGTCAGGTCTTCCCCCTCCTCTGATCCCAGCTCAGGAGGGCCATCTGCTTTGTTCAGATGTCCATCAGTGGGGACTCCCGTCCTCGTCTTTAGCCAGATTACTCCCAGAGAACACACACCTCCATGTTGTCCTAACGTGTCAGTCGGACTGATGGGATTACTGCCGTCCATTTATCAGAGGACGCTGGTATCGATCCTCCTCCTCTCTGTCTCCAGAGTCTAGAGACGCTGCACGGCTCGGTGGACACAAGCCGGATGAGGTGTCCACGGGCAGTAAATGTCTGCTGGTACAAGACGTGTTTCAATCAGACAGTTACTGAGGACGGTCTCTGCTCCAGTTCTTCTGAACCTGGACTTCCTGTGTCCCTGCGCACTTAAACTGGATGATGTCATTATATATTTAAAGGAAGTCCAGGTCAGGAGACTCCTGCAGGTCAGCTGCTTGTTTGGAGGAGCTTCCTCTGCAGATGTACTGGAAAATGACCTGCAGCCTCTTCTCCTCCTCCTCCTCTTCCTCCTCCACTTCTACCGCCTTCTCTACTTCCGCTTCTTCTAACAAACTTGTAGAAAACATTGTGTGAATAACTTCCTGCTCTGTTGATCATCAGCTGAGTTCACAAGAAAACCTGCTGATGTTGAAACTCTGCGGTGAACCACGCTGGTTTACCCAACCAGGAAGTGTCTGCGTGTGTCTGCGCGTGTCTGCACGTGTCTGCGCGTATCTGCGTGTGTGTGTGATCTTACAATATTTTTCTTCTGTCTCTGATATGATGTTAAAGTTTGTGATGTTAAAGTTTATCCTCATAAGATCCTTTTTCCTGATAAGAATATAGAAATTGAAAATAAACACATGATCTGTAGGGCTGTGAATAATTTTATTATGTGATTTGAATCACATGAGCAGCAGATGATGACAGGAAGAATGACGGTGACTTTTAGTTTCATAACGACTGTCTTGAAGCTGCTGGTGAAAGTCCCACAGTGAAGCAGTACTTCCGGCCGATCCGATCACGGTGAAGAAGACTGAGAAACAGTGTCAGCAGCCTGTATTTCTGGCCGATCCGATCACAATGAATATTAAAATTGTGAAGTAGAAGGAAGTCCCGAAAGAAAAAACAGTCTCGGATAAAATCTGACACACACACACACACACACACACACACACACACACACACACACACACACACACACACACACACACACACACACACACACACACACACACACTTCATGTTATTAATGCTCAGAGAACTAATCAGCACAGAGTTCTAACTGGAGCCCGGCAGATCCATTACAGCGGTACAGATCTTTAGATCCTCTCTGGGCATGAAGCAGACTTAATGACTCTTCCTCCTCCTCCTCGTCCTCCTCCTCCACCGGGGAGACACCCCGTTCATTAATAATTCTGACTGATGTCGAACAGTACCTGCCAGGCCAAGAGCTCAAACCAGAGCCAAAGGTCAGAGGTCAACATGAGGTCAGCCGCCATACAGCCTTCGCCTGGCGCCAACTGCAAGTCTGAAAGACTGTTTGTCCTGTCCCCTGTCCACCTGATGTCCCCAGTTAAGTCTGCCCTTCAGTTTGCACACAGTGTTTTAGTTTCCACACAGTCCAGTCCTTTAGTTTTTCCACACAGTTCTTAGGTCGGTGATCCTGCATCAGATAACAATCAGCCCGATTTAAAGGGAACTTCCCCTGTTTCTACCTGATCGTCCAATTTCCTTTGACTCATCCGACTCTCAGCTTTGGCCGTGCAGGTGTGGAGTGTTACTGTCAGCATGAGAGTGGCTCTGCTGTCATCCAGCTCCAGTTCCTCATCAACGAGGTACGTTGTTATTCTTATGGAGTCACAGATTCGTGTTCTGAGCCACCACTGATGGTAGAGTGACCCACCTGCCTCCACATGAGGATTGCTGAACTCTAATACCGCCTGTATGTTCTGCACTCCCCTGCAGGGGGCGCTGGTGAGTGCCTTAGCTGATGACAGCATCCACCTGTGGAACCTGAGGCAAAAAATCCCAGCCATCCTGCACTCTCTGAAGTTCAACAGGGAGAGGTGAGGTCACATGTTCTCCTTCTAAACATCTGTCATAGCTGGCCTTCATGCTTCACTCTGTATGATCAGCATATTTAAAGATGAACTGATTACATTTTAATTTATATTTCATTCTTTACAGCTGCGCCAGTCATTGATTCATTATTAATAACTGATCAGTCTGAAAAGTGAGACCTTAAAGTGCAGTATCACTGAGGGCCACTTGGGCTGTCTCCATAGACTCCATATGTAATACCACTGAGGGCCACTAGGGGCTGTCTCCGATAGTCAGTAGTCAGTGTCGTTATGGTGTCATTAGATAAACTCCCCCCTTCTGATCAGAGTTTTGGTCCTTCTGGAAATAATTCAGTGAATATTAGGACTCAAACACAGATATGTTTGGAGGGAGAGGGGTGTGTGGGGGGGGGCACTGACATCACAGCGGGCTGCTGCTCGAGCCAATCACATGAAGCCGTCAGCACAGTTAGAAGTAGTGAGAGCAGCCGGCAGTATTTCCGCTGATCTATATTTAGTCGGGCTTCATCGGAGTGACACAGTGCTCGGCCTTTGTAATTAAATCTCAGTCGCAGGATCGCATTCGGGAGGTGATGATGATGAAGAGCCCGCCGCTGCTGCTGATGATGATGATGATGATGAAGCGCCCACTGCTGCTACTACTGATGATGATGATGATGATGATGCATCTTGATCTATTGCAGAATCACATACTGCCACCTGCCCTTCCAGAGCAAATGGCTGTACATCGGCACAGAACGAGGAAACATCCACATCGTCAACGTGGAGTCCTTCACCCTCTCAGGCTACGTCATCATGTGGAACAAAGCCATCGAACTGTGAGTCCACGCTTCATTCACCGCATGTCTGCTCAGAATGTGAAGGCCTGAGTGTGTGCGTGTTGCAGCTCTGAGCGGTGTGCAGGCGGTGTACGGAGGTGGTGATTCGGGCCGAGCCAGGACCTTGCTGCTCAGACTTCTGGAGGTGTTTGCTGCCTAATTTGACAGAACCGATAGGAAGGGGCTCAGGCTCGGTGACCCGCCCGACTCCTCCTGTGTCATGTGAACACCCGCTGCAGGGATCACAGGCATCTTCACATGGCTGCCCGCAGATAGAAGGGGGGGCACTGTTGGGTGGGGGAGCATTCGGCCGAGTGGCAGGGACACAGTAAAAAGAAAATGATAAGAGGAGGAGGATTATTTAATTTCAGTTTTACTCCTGAGAATAAAGTTGAAATTAGATTTCCAGAATAAAAATCAATTCAAGATTAAAGTCAAATGTTTTAGAATAAATGAAACTACTTGTGTGGATGAACTTTAGAATCAGTCTCATTCGTGCAGACTGAAACAGCTGGAAGTGGGCAGATGTGAGGGTTTCCGTGGTTACAGATTGACCAATACAGAGAGGATATGTTGTAACACAAAGCCACAATCAGACAACAGATGAAAGTGTTTGATCCTGAAGTTGTGGAGCTCAGAGACAGAAGTTCAAACACACTTCATCTGATTCTCGACATTGACACTTTATTCTCAAAATGCAAAATAAAAACAAAATCTTCCTCCTCTTAATATTTTTTTTTAAAAGTGGCCATGATACTTCGTCATAGAAATCAGATCCAGAAAATTTACATTAGCGCGAGGAATATTTTTTAAGTTCCTCCCACTGGTGAACTAAAACTGTCAGACCTTGAGTGTCGAGTGTTAAATTTCTGGCGGCTGAAAGCGTTAAATCAGCGTTTTCTCAGAGAAAAGTCGGATGCAGAATTGTCTCTTCAGTCCTGTGAAACTTGATATTCAGACACGTCTCGGTTTATCAGATCTCTGGTAGACAAGTCTTTCCGTCTCTCTGCCTGTCTGTGGATTCACCTCCTGCTGTGAACACAATCAGTGTCCTATTGATCAGATTTACACACCTGAGAGTCCAAACCGCAGTATGAACCACAGCTTTAGTACATTATAAACATTTGATCCTCTTAGTTCTGCTTTCATATTCTAATTTTGAACTTTCCATAACAAACCTGCATCCTGAGCACCTTTTCTGCTTTAATGGAGAACATTGAATGAACAGACTCATTTCATTGCCTCTACATTCTTATTATTCTTATTATGGCATTACTACCAGGATGTTGTGACTGTTGTTTAATGGGTGACGACCGCCTGCCTCAACTTCCTGTAACCAAAAGTCCAAACCAGAACAACTGAACCGTGTTCTCGGGTTCCTTCCACATCTGCTGCTTTGGTCCGGTGTAAAAGCATTCTGAGCGTCGCCGTGGAAACCGTACCCAGTTACCTCAGTTTAAACTCGCTGCCCGCGTGAAGCAGAGTCTTAACTGATTCTCTTTCATAAACGTTTATCGTCTGATGAGTTCATCTTCTCCGCCTGCATCGACTCATCAGCAGCGCTGACATCATTAGCTGCCGGAGCCGGACCTCTCTCGCAGGCAGCGACGCTTTCTCCACTTCCTGCATGCCCTCCACGCTCTGTTGCCACGGTGATCCCGTCTCCAGACCCTCATGTGACCCTGCCCTCCTTCCCTCCCTCCCTCTTTCCTAACTTCCCTCCCTCCCTCCTTCCTTCTGTCCCACTGGTGCACTGAAGCACTTTTTCTTTCGTGTCATCTCATCCTGTTTCTTCGAACGCAGATTCTTAATTTTTCTGATCTCTGAACAACCACACAGAATATTTTAGACATTAACCCAGATATTCTTCATCTGTCTTGACTCTCTCTCTCTCTCTCTCTCTCTCGCTCTCTTAGGTCCACCAAGACACACCCGGGGCCCGTAGTGCACATCAGTGACAACCCCATGGATGAGGGCAAGGTAACAACACTCCACCACTATAAACCACCTGACTGACGCGTTGGGGTCCTCGATGAGTCGATGAGTTCTGCAGCCGCTGCGAAGAACCGGCTAATTAAAACGTGACTCTAGAATCAAAGAGAGAAGCTTCCCTCGGAGACGGATCGCGTCCAGATGTTACAGGATGAGGAGGAGGCGGAACACGTGTCCGGCCGAACGTTAGAAAGCCTCGTGTTTTAGTTCCAGACGTCGTGCTTAGGACGTCCAAAATGAGCTGCTTCTTCCTCCGAGTGATGTCGGAACCACTCGTAGCGTCACGTAGTTGTTTCAGTTCGGGGATGAGGAAAGGACGAAGCCGCGTGGCGCTGTCGGAGGCGATCCGTCCTCCGAGCAGCGCTGACACGCTGCGGTCTCGTTAACCGACTGTTTCTCTGCTTTCAGCTTCTGATCGGCTTCGAGTGCGGCGTCGTGGTGCTGTGGGACCTGAAGTGCAAAAAAGCCGACTACCGCTACACCTACGACGAGGTGAGGCGCCGTCCGCTGAGGGGACGGGGTGGTTCACGGGGTTTTCTCTCTGCTGCTCTCAGTAATCTGTCAGTTCCATCGGATCAGTGAAAGATTCGATGTTGGTGGGTCAAAGGTCGCTTTCGGCTTACATCGACCCGGGCTAGTAGATGCTATACTTTAGGAAAGCGTGGAGGAGCATGGATCGCTTTGGCTGAGCAATGAACTGTTTAGATTTGGGAAGTCAAAGGTCACTGTGACTCGACTTGCATCGTTTCCTTCTCTTTTGTAAGCGCCTTGAGAGGACCGTCTTTGAATTTGGCTAACATCTTCACTTGGACGCGAGGATGATGTGGGTGGATTTTGGTAGTCAAAGGTCCTTATCTGCCCCTTCGATTCTTGTGAGCGTGATATCGCAGGAATGCTTTTAATCTCTTCAGATTTGACACGAATATTCACCTGGACTCCCAACAAAAATAAAAATAAAGAGTTGTTGAGGAACAGCTAATGATGCTCTGTGTGTCTCTCAGGCCATCCACTCCGTTGCCTGGCACCACGAGGGCAAACAGTTCATCTGCAGCCACTCCGACGGCACGCTGACCACGTGGAACGTACGAGCCCCGGCCAAGGCGGCGCAGATCATCACGCCACACGGTAGGAGCCGTCACAGGCGTGTTACACGGATCAGACTGACGACAGATGGATGTGTGTGAGTTCACCAGGCGTCCTGTGCTCCTCTGCCTCTGACAGGAAAGCAGCCGAAGGATGGAAAAAAGCCAGAACCATGCAAGCCTATCCTGAAAGTGGAGTACAAAACAACGAGGGCGGGGTGAGTGTGATGAGGCTCCGCCCATCCTGTGTCTCTACTGCCGTGGGTCCACATCCTGCTCTGATGAGGCCTTTCCTGTTATTCTGCACGTGTCCAGCAGGCCCTGCTGCAGCTTCATGCCAAGGGGTTCTGTTTATGTCGGATCTTTGAGTCAATTATGTTTCATTATGTTCGTTAACCGAAGGTGAAACTTTCTCATGAAGCTGGTGTGATTGTGCTCTGCCATGTGTTTGAGGACAGGACGATTATATCTGTCGTCATGATTAAAAGTAGCTCGTCCATCACAGATGCTCCTGAAACACTGAAACAGGGACAGAAACCCTCCAGAGGGACCTCAGCAGGAACACTTTTATCTTTAATCCCAGTGTTATTGAACGGGCTGTTAAACTGTGTGTGTGTGTGTGTGTGTGTGTGTGTGTGTGTGTGTGTGTGTGTGTGTGTGTGTGTGTGTGTGTGTGTGTGTGTGTGTGTGTGTGTGTGTGTGTGTGTGTGTGTGTGTTGGACTCAGGGACCCCTTCATGGTCCTGTCCGGAGGTCTGTCCTACGACAACGTGGGGAGGAGAGCCTGTCTGACCGTCATGCACGGGAAGAGCACTGCCGTCCTGGAGATGGACTATCCCATCGTGGACTTCCTCACTCTGTGCGAGACTCCGTATCCCAACGGTGAGCAGCGACTTTCCTTCAGTCGGTCGTTCACTCAGTCAGAATCTGGGAAGAGCTCAGCCGATCGATTCACGGCGTTTCTGTGTCCCAGACTTCCAGGAGCCGTACGCCGTGGTGGTCCTGCTGGAGAAGGATTTAGTGGTAATCGACCTCGGACAGATCGGGTGAGTCGGAACGAACTCTCCAGCCGTCAGACACTAATTTATGTCGGTTTATTAACGCCTTTTATGACTACCGTAATTTCCGGACTATAAGCTGCTACTTTTTTTCCCACGCTTTGAACCTCGCGGCTTAAACAATGACGCGGCTAATTTATGGATTTTTCCCGCTTTCACAAGCTTCATGCCGCCAAAAAACTGAGCAAAAAAACATTCTGTGACGGCGCTCAGTTTTTTGGCGGCACGAAGCTTTCATTAGACCAATGAAATTGCCGAACGGATTAAGGTGAAACAATGTAACTTTTTAGTTTACTGTTTAGATTAAATCGAGCGCGCTCAAACTTCCCATCATTCTGATTACGGTAGTCATTTTGTCACCCTCATCATGGCAAAGACACGAAGAAATGCATATGATGCAGCTTTCAAGTTGAAGGCGATTAGATCTGGCTGAAAAGGAAATAGAGCTGACTCAACACACAGAGAGCAGACGGCCGAGGTGTTTCTACTGTGCAGATCTGACTGAAAGCCAAAACAATCGCCACCGCAATGAAGTTTGAGGATTTTAGAGGTGGACCATCGTGGTGTCTCAGATTTATGAGACTTAAAGGCCTGTCCATCAGGGTACGGACGAGTCTGTGTCAGCAGCTCCCTCTCGACTACGAGGAAAAAGTTTCAAACTTCCACAAATTCACTGATGTAAATATAGCGGAGCATTCCATTGGCCTGCACGACATCATAAATATGGATGAGGTTCCTCTGACGTTTGACCTGCCTCTCACTCGGACTGTCAAAAGGAAAGGCGAATCATCCGTCACGCTGAAATTTTTATTTTTGTTACAAGCCGTGTTTCGTTAAAGTCTGTGTAAAGTTAATTTGTTTCAATGTACCGGTAGGCACCTGCGGCTTATAGACATGTGCGGCTTATTTATGTTCAAATTAATTATTTTTTAAAAATTTAGTGGGTGCGGCTTATATTCAGGTGCGCTCAATAGTCCAGAAATTACGGTAATACACTCGAAAACATCTCGGTTTTTATGTTTTTAAGTCTCAAATGCACCAATTTCAGATCTGGAGTCGCCGTCTCCAGGACATTTTGTCCTCCTGCTTTCAGGCCTGAATGCCTCCCAAACACACATGTAGGCTCCACAGACAGCTGCAGTAGTTGTGTTGGCTGACGGGTATCGCGTCGGAACAAAAGTCTCCACCTTGGTGGTACTCTGACAGCAGCAGGAGGTGGAAGCACACCCGACTCGACGACTCGGACGTGAACAGTGTTTTTACTTTAGGAGCGGATGAAGCCGACTTTATATTCTCTTTCCGACCTTATTAAACCATTTCGATGGGAAGAAACTCATCGTGGAGCTCCTGGCTGATTCACTTTCCCACCTTTAAAGTCGTCGGCTGTCTTCTCTAACCGTGACCCTCGGCCCCGGCAGGTACCCGATCTTCGAGAGCTCGTACCCTCTGACGGTCCACGAGTCTCCGGTCACCTGCTGCGAGTATTTTGCCGACTGCCCCGCTGAACTCATTCCCGCACTTTACTCTGTTGGCAGCCGGCAAAAGAGGCAAGGTTACAGCAAGAAGGTGAGTCGCTCCTCTTCCTCACGCCGGTGGTAGAATCTGCCGCATCTTTATTTATTTATTTATGAATGAATAAATAAAGCACCAGACACTTCATAATGCAGTGTTCGTGTTTCCAGGAGTGGCCCATCAGTGGAGGGAACTGGGGTCAAGGAACACAGAGTTACCCAGAGATCATAATCACAGGGTCAGCAATAAATTCATGTCAATAATCACGTGTCATTTACTTTTATACTCTTCTTTTAATATTTAATCTTCTTTTTTTTTTTTTTTCAGGCATGCTGATGGCTCCATCAAGTTCTGGGACGCTTCCGCACGTGAGTACTTTTCTAGTTTTCCTCCTGTTGACGGTTGAATATTGTTTTGGTTTTTAAATTTATAGTGTGGAAGAGAAATGTGATTATTTAACATCCTGAACTAGTGATGTCACTCGAGCATCTTTACACACTTTCAGTTCAGGCAGGAAACGGAAAAAGTAGTTTAGTTTATGTCTGAATCATTTCAATAATATGACAGAGTATAAAGGTCACATTCAGGAAAAAAAAATAGAGGAAGATTAAAGTTGAAATTATATTTTATATTGAACTTTTAAGAATCAATCAAGTTACTTTCTTTGTGCGTGTGATTCTACGAGGTGTCTCGTGTAGATTCTATTCTGTACTTCAGAATCGGTTTTAGTACCAAGAAACTTTCAGTTTAATTTGATTTGACCCAGTTTGTCTTCCGGAGGACTGACTCCTCCCACTGATCCATCTCGTCTCCCAGTGATGCTCCAGGTTCTGTACAAGCTGAAGACGGCCAAGGTGTTCGAGAGGGCTCGCGGCAAGGATGAGAAGCCCAACACGGACATCGTGGACGAGGACCCGTTCGCCATCCAGACGCTGTCCTGGTGCCCCGAGAGCCGGATGCTGTGTGTGGCCGGGGTGTCGGCCCACGTCATCATCTACAGGTTCAGCAAACAGGAAGTCACCACTGAGGAGGTTCCGGTAGGGACGCCGACACGTCCACAAGCATCGGGGCTTTTAAATCTGGAGCCAGCTGCCGTCTCCGTGAACCAGTCCGTCTCTGTGTCCTCAGCTGCTGGAGGTCCGGATGCAGTGTGAGCTGAGCGACGTGGACTCCCCCGACCCAGGAGGGGAGCAGACCCCCACCCTGCCACCGTCCTCCAGCCCTCAGGAGAGCGAGCCCCCCCCTCAGCCCTCCGCAGGCAGCAACTCCTCCGACGGACCCCGAGACAACATCCCGTGTCTACAGTAGGGACACTCGCGTCTTCTTCTTGTTGTTCCGGGTTTAAAAGATGTCTGACTGTAAAAAGGTGGAAGCAGAGTAACAGTAATCGGTGGGCTGAGATCTCCTTCCTGTGTAAACATCAGCATTGTGTGTGTGTGTGTGTGTGTGTGTGTGTGTGTGTGTGTGTGTGTGTGTGTGTGTGTGTGTGTGTGTGTGTGTGTGTGTGTGTGTGTGTGTGTGTGTGTCTCTCTGCAGGGTGCGGAGCTCCCCGCTGAAGCAGTCTCCGGGCTACCAGGTGGAGCTGGTGGTGCAGCTGGTGTGGGTGAGCGGGGAGCCGCCTCAGCAGATCAGCACCCTGGCGATCAACTCCTCCTATGGCCTGTGAGTCTCCATTATCCCCCACCTGTCTCTGTCTCCGTGGTGATGTCTCTCCATCATCCCCCACCTGTCTCTGTTTCCGTGGTGATGTGTCTCTATCATCCCCCACCTGTCTCTGTCTCCGTGGTGATGTGTTTCTATCATCCCCCACCTGTCTCTGTCTCTGTGGTGATGTCTCTCCATCATCCCCCAACAGTCTCTGTCTCCGTGGTGATGTCTCTCCATCATCCCCCCACCTGTCTCTGTGGCGATATCTCTGTCTGTCTGTCCAATGGTTGACGGAAATAAGAAACCTTTAGAATCAGTTCGGAGGTAAACCTGAGTGTGTCTCCTGTCCCTGTCATTCCTCAGCGTGGTGTTCGGGAACAGTAACGGTCTGGCCGTGGTGGACTACCTCCAGAAGTTGTTGCTGCTCAACATGGGCACGTCAGAGCTGTGCAGTCCGTCGGATGCCCAGAAGCAGCTGCGCTCGCCACGGAAAGCCCGCCAGCCGTCCGGAGGTGAGCTGCATGCCTGTCTCATGTCTCTGATGTCTGTCTCCGAGTCCTGCACTCGCCGCCTGTCTCCATGAACCTCTGACACGCGGAACCGGCTCGGTTCAGGCTGCAGCCTCCTCTTCCTCAGGGAGGCTGACACTTGACAGCCGCCCTGACTCCGCCCCCTGCAGTAGCTGCTCTCCCTCAACAGGGGGCATCGCTGACAGAGTCTTCATCTGTTCAGTTGGACGGTGGAGCGTGTTGGTGATCTGTACGGTCACAGAATCATCTTCTGGTTCCCGTTGAAGCTTCTCTCTTCCCGTCACGTCTTTTATCGTGCTCTTCTCTCTCTCTTCCCGTCACGTCTCTCCTCCTGTCAGTCGCGGCTCGTCTTCGTTCTTCTCAGTCTCCGCAGCCTGCTGCTGTGTTCACGACTCTTTTATCCGACACCAAGAGCAGCTTTTAATTCGTGCACCCTGCAGGAGTACTATGTGATAAACCTCACGGAGCAGCGAGCCGCTGAGACTCCTGAGGATGCTGTCTTCTCTTGTTGTATCTGATTTCTGTCCTTTTTTTTCTGTCCCACTGTCCGTCTCTCTCTGTGACCCGGTAAAGACATTCCACCTGTGGCGTCTTGCATGTCCAGACTTTCTAGCTTGTATTCAGAGTCTATGAAAAAACTGCGCTCATCTCACCTCAGTAAGTCCTGCTATGTCACTCCCCCCCCCCCCGTCTGTCCTCCTTCACCTCGGTGTCTTTGTCCTCCTCCACCTCAGAGAGATCCCCTCCTGGTTCTGATACCGCGACCCGATTCTCCAGAACTCCCCTCTGAAACCTCGGTGGTGAGGAGGGAGGACGGTTGGAGGGCTCGTTAACAGAACCAGGTGGTGCGTCTGTAAACCTGCTACCTGTGTTGCACCTGTAGGAGTGACCGGCTGTGTGAGCTTCCATTAGATGCATCGCTGTCCTTTGTTCTAACGACTGACCCTTCGTCGCTGCACGAGGGAGGATCAGTGAGTTCAGAGGCTGTGAACGATGTGCAGCGGCGTGACATGCACGGAGGAGGAGGAAGGTAGAAAACGAATGAGGAAGTGGTAGAAATCATCATCATCATCATCACCTGAGTTCCACACGTTAACGTGAATATTTGTGACTTCACCGTTGGACCTGAAACTGGAGCAGAGAAACATCAGTTTTCTTTGACGGTGGCGGGGTTGTGTCACCGTGGATTTGTCCTCCAGGGTCAGACTGTCAACACCGAGTTCTACTGGATTGTTAGCATTGTTACCTGGTCGCTAACTTGAGTTTAGCTGTTTTTTAGTGAAATTAGCTCTTTGTTAGCTAGGTGTCAGAGTTCTACTGGGACCTTCTGAGGCGTCTGAGGTTAAAACATTCGCTGTGAACCACCTGAACTGTGGCGCCATGGCAACGGGCTTCTCCAACACAACAACACGCCACTCACAGTGCACAGTTGAAAACAGGCGAGTCTCTCACCCTCAACAACACAATCGTAGCTCCCCCTCACACACGCGGATTTGGCTCCCTGCTGCTTCTTTCATACTCGGATGTTTCTCACGTGTGAAACTCAGGAAGTGATTTTAATCAAGTGATGCACACACAAGTGATGTTTATTCCCAACGGTTACATCTCCTCTGAGCTCCGTGCACGTCACGATGCCGCGCTCCGTTTGCGTGCAACAGAAGTCTCTGAAATTTTGATCCCCCCCTCGTATTTCCGCCTGTTGTTCTGTAGCTTCAGTACCAACTGCTTGACTGCAGGACTGTTCTTCTGATATTAATTTGTCTTTCTGTGGCTCCCGCAGCACTCTGTGAGTCCAACGACGGCTCCAACACCTCAGAGGACCGCTGCAAATCTCCCACTTCAGGTGAGCCTCCCTTTGCTCTTTTATATAAGTGTCACTTTATTTTGAAATCCACCTTTTTGGAACTGCTGCTAGAATCTACCTCACCCTGCAACTCGGACGACGAACGAAAGCCCAAGTTCATGGAGAAGGGTACTGCAGCTTTCAGAGCATGTACTTAAAGATGGATTCTATTTCTAAAATGTCTGATTTGTGTTTCTGAACCTCATTTCCAGTGAAGTTCAAAAGCCGACGTTTTTCCCGGACGGTTGCCAGTGACTTTGGTACTGTATGTTGGTCGCTCTGTGAATGACGGCAGTCTAACCACTCCGTGCTTTGATCCTGCAGCAGTCTGTGCATCTCAATTAACGGGTTCTGCAGCTGATTCACAAATCAACCCAGATTCTTCCGCAGATGCATGTCAGTGACGGCGTTTCACTTCCAGGCCTCAGATTTTCTATGCAGATTTATTTTGTAATCAGCTGTGGATGGAGTTTCTTTTTTCATTTGTTCTGATTCACAGCATAGAAAATCTGCCTGCTGGCTCTGACAGCTCTAACGTCTCCCAGCTGAATGAAGTCAAGTCTTCCTCGTTGATTGTCGCTCTGTGTTTCTTGTTCCAGGCGCTAACTGTTTGGCTGTCGACTTTTTTTTTTTTTTTTTTTTTTCCTTTCTTCTTTCCTCTCTCCTCCTACTCTCTCTGCATAATTACGCTCTCTGAATTGTAATCAACTCGTTCCTGCTTTGTTTGACACGACAGGCCCTGTGCTCGTCTGTGGTGCCTCGTTTCTCTGACGCTGGTCAGAAAGTGGAGACGGCAACTTTTGAGGATTTGTGATTTGGAAAGACAACAAAGTTAGAAGAAAAAAAATCTCCCTTAAATCAACACGAGGGCTCGGCACTGATACTTTTACGGTACCGACTGACATATGGCATTCAAAAAATTGTTTTAATGAATACCTAACTTTGTTTAATGGAAATAATCATGTACAAAGCCCGGAATGTTTAGTGCAGTACCACTGAGGGCAACCAGGGGCTCCAATAGACTCCCATTGAAAAAGCGTCAGTAAATGTTTGATTGACAGGCCCGGGGTGCAGCCAGGTTTTTAAAACAAGTGGGAGGCGCATAGTGTCAGATCCACCCCTGACTCCTCGCAATCTCATCCAAATATGGTGACTTCTGGCTCCAAAATGACAAGATGGTGACGCCTTAAATGTCAAACTGGAGGTGATGTCACAGTTGGCTGAGGCGTTTAGGGGACATTTGTAAATTGCAGTATCCACAGAAACCAACCTGCTCACACTCTCCCCCTCAAAACTGCATGAAAACTGAACATATAAACTACAATGTGTAATTTTCTATTAAAAAAAGTACTGAACTGGTGTCGACATCCAGCCCCGAACAATGCCGAGTCTCACTGCACACAGGAAGTACAGAATATAAAGTAGGTGCTGTGCGTGTGCGTCCTCAACAGTTGTCCTCCGGTTCCTGTCACCTCCTCATCCTCCCTGATATGCTCAGTAGTAAAAACTCTTCCCGAATCCTCTGCCGTGATTTGATTTTGTTCTTTTTGCAGTCGTCTTTCTTTTCTCATAAAACAGGGTGTTTGTTTCTGTTGCAGCCAAGATGTCTCGGAAAATTAGCTCGTCTGTTGAGCAAAAGGCGGAGCAGGGTAAGAACCAGCAGTGACCTAAAGTTTCCTCCCAGGTGTTCCTCTGTCCTGTGCATCTCCTTGCTCTGTGTTGTAGCTGTGATAGAAGCGCGCTGCCTGATGCTAGCGTGCAGTGTTCAGACCATGCCTCTCTGTTTGCACCGGCAGCGGAGGACCAGCCCCAGCGCAGGCACTCCCTCACGTATAAGAAGCACTTCTGTTGTATGCCCAAAGGCCAGATGGCAGCCCTGAGGGGCCAGACGAGGGTTGTCTATAGAACTCAGTCAGAATCCAACTGCTGTGAGTGGACCAACACGATCTGAAGTGGGATAACTGGTACTAACCCCGACTGCTGGGGCTTTTATTCTGAAAAACTAACCCACCTCACGATGACTGTTTCCTTCCCTCTGAGGACTCTGGACGGTGTTACAATCCTGCTTCTCTTGTTTCCAGCTGGTACATCTGTTCATTAAAGAGGGTTTCAGCCGTCGTCACGGCAACGAGACGGAAAGGAGAGTCACAGGATTTCCACCTGCATTTTTCACACTGTGGGTGTTAAAGTTAAAGTCAGAAAACAGATTGGAAACCATTCAAAGAAGCATCTCGGTGTGAAAAATCTCTGCTCTGCATCAGACAGCGGGTTATTGGTTGCCATGGAGATCCTGGATATGATAGAGGGTGTCCTCTGCTGACCTGAGCGTCCTGTTTGCTTGTAGATCTGCTGGCCCGCTGACCTCCTTCCCCTCCTCCCTCTTTCCCCTCCTCCCTCCATCACCTCCTTCACCTCCTCTCTCCTCTCTCCCTGTTCGGCAACAGATGGCAAGGACAACTCGTTCACCCGCTCCCGCAGCTCCAGCGTCACCAGCATCGACCGAGAGTCCCGCGAGGCCATCTCCTCCTTCCTCTTCTGCGAGAGTTTCCCCCGGAAGGCCGACACGCTGTTGAGCCCCTGTCTGCTGGTGGGGACCACACAGGGCTCTGTGATGACGGTGGCCCTCAGCCTGCCGCCCGGCGGGGACCAGAGGCTGCAGCAGCCCATCGGTATCGCCTCCTGTGGTAAGAAGCTGAACTGCAGGAGGGTGGATTCATTCACCAGTGAGGAGCTGAGGGTGGAGGATTGTGTGTGTGTGTGTGTGTGTGTGTGTGTGTGTGTGTGTGTGTGTGTGTGTGTGTGTGTGTGTGTGTGTGTGTGTGTGTGTGTGTGTGTGTGTGTGGACAAGTTCAGGTCGACATTCTTGACTACTACATAGTCACACGTGTGGTTGATTGACAGCAGAGTGGGCAGAGCCTGCAGATGGTCGACATGACGACTGTCATGAGGTTCAGGTGCAGCACACAAGCTGCATCATTGTGTTCTTCAGAAGGCTGGAAGGACCCACCAAATACTGTAGCAGCACCGAAGTCTTCCACATTGAAACCCACTTAAATCCCACGTTAAATGTTAATGTCAGATATTAACTGACAGTTTGAAGAGGATCAAACCAGGATTTTATTTCGCTTTTAAAAAGTGAAAGTTGTGAATATGAAAAAAAAATATTAAATTCATCATGAAGGAGGTTTCCTTTATTCTCTGTGCAAATATGTTAAATGACCAGCACCCTGCTGCTGGACCGTAAGTTGGATTAAAACCTTCATATGATGATGACGATGATGATTATGAAGATCTTTGATGAAGATGACCTGTCATGACCTGTCATACTCGTCTCTCAGGAACTCTGGTCCAGCTGAAAGGAGGCATCCTGACGATGGCCCTGCTGGACGCCGCGGGGACTCTGCTGCCCCCCTCCTACGAGCCGTGGTACGACCCGAACGCCTCTGACGAGGAGAAGGTCCGGAGGCGCCGGCCCGCCTCGCCCCCGTCTTCCCAGGAGGGCCAGGACTGTCAGTTCGCCGTGCTGTGCTCGGAGAAGCAGGCCAAGGTGGTGGCCATGCCGTCCCAGACATGCCTGCACAAACACAACATCACGGAGACGTCCTTTGTGCTGCGGGTCGATGTCGTGCTGATGGGCGGGGCCAACTGCATCGCCTGCTTCTGCGCCAACGGCCACATCATGACCCTGAGGTATCGCCCACTGCCGTCTGACGGAGATTCAGGTGAGCAGGTGCAGCTCTGACCTCTGACTTCTGACCTCTCGTCTCTGCGTGTATGATCTCAGCTTACCGAGCCTGCGTCCCCTGCTGGACGTGAACTACCTGCCGCTGACCGACATGCGGATAGCCAGAACCTTCTGCTTCTCAAACCTGGGTCAGGCTCTGTACCTCACCTCCCCCGCCGAGATCCAGAGGATCACCTACAGCCAGGAGACCTGCGACAACCTGCAGGTCAGACACAACCGGTCCATCACTGGGGGGAAGCGGGTGTTCGGGTTCGGAACTCCTGTAGAGGAGGGACTCCACATGTAGGTCAGGAGGAAACAGAGTGGTGTGTTCAGGTAGAAATGAAATGAGCAACAGAGGACGCAGGGGAAGGAACACTGCTGCGGTTATTAGTGTATTTTAACACGTGATGCTTCGTGGCTCGGTGTTCAGACAGACTGTACTGAAATGTTGTCGTCCTCAGGAGATGCTCAGTGAGTTGTTCACCCCCGTGGAGACGCCGGAGGCTCCAAACAGAGGATTCTTCAAAGGCCTGTTCGGAGGAGGAGCGCAGTCTCTGGACAGAGAAGACCTCTGTGAGTACACAACACCACTCAGTACTTCTACACACACACATATCTATAATAATGGGATGGGGTGGTTATCCCAGCTCACTTTGGGCGAAGGCAGGGTACACCCTGGACAGGTCGCCAGTCCTTCACAGGGCCACATAGAGACAGACGGAAACAAAGACCATTCACGCCTAAGGGCAATTTGTAGAATCACCAATTAACTTGAGGTGCATGTTTTTGGAAGGTGGGAGGAAGCCAGAGTACCAGGAGAGAACCCACGCAGGCACAGGGAGAACATGCAAACTCAACACAGAAAGGCCCAGGCCCTGATTTGAACCCAGAACCTTTTTGCTGCGAGGCCACGATGCTAACCACTACACCACCGTACCGTTCCGCCCCCCCTGGAAGGACTGTATATTTTATATTGTGTTTTTGTATTTGACCCTCTGTTCTTCTGGACGTGTCTCCTCTCTAGTTGGAGAGACGGGCGCCGGTAAGGCCTCCCGCAGCCTGGCGCAGCACATCCCCGGCCCCGGCGGCATGGAGGGCATGAAGGGCGCGGCGTCCGGCGTGGTGGGCGAGCTGGCCCGCGCCCGGATAGCTCTGGACGAGAGAGGACAGAAGCTGGGCGAGCTGGATGAGAGGACGGCGGCCATGATGGCCAGCGCGGACTCCTTCTCCAAACACGCCCACGACGTACGTTAACGCACTTGTTTAATGACCTGAAGAGTGTTTTCACTCTTCGTCCCTAACTCTCCTCTCCTCTCCTCTCCTCTCCTCTCCTCTCCTCTCCTCTCCTCTCCTCTCCTCTCCTCTCCTCTCCTCTCCTCTCCTCTCCTCTCTCCTCCTTAGATGATGCTGAAGTACAAAGATAAGAAGTGGTACCAGCTCTGATGGAATCGCCGGACTCTTTCATCAAGCACACCGGGTCTCTGCAGAGCCGCCGGCCGCTCCTCTCCTCCTCTTCCTCCTCCTCCTCCTCCTCTCTGTTTCTCTCCACGGAGGTGGGGAGTTCTGCTCCACAGAGTCACGCTTCTCCCTCCGCACAACATCATCTCTGCATCTCAGCTACCGGAGGACGGCTGCAGAGGAGACCCCGGCCGGCCGACGAGCAGGGACAGAAAGGGAGGAGGAGGAGCCGCCATCGCCGCCACGCACGCGTCTCATCTATCGACCTGTCGACACACCCGCCTGTTCGTTCTCACAGAGGAGAGACAACGCGTCTCCGTCCTTTACGGTGTCTGACTTGAACGAGGAGAAAAGTCTGATGAAGACCTCGGTGGAGGTGTCTGTCTGTCTGTATGTCTTTCTTCAAGCACTTGGAACAGTAAAAACAAACGGACAGCCAGACGATGATGATGATGAAGATGAAGAATCAGTTGCCTCTCACCAAATAAGGGCTGGTAGTTTACTAGTTCTTCACTGACCTTTTACAGCGTGAGAACGAGCAGTTTTATTTTTAATGGAGTTACTTATTAGAGGAGGAGGAGGAGGAAGACGAAGAGTTTGTTTGTGTGTCGGCATTAGGTTTTATTTTGAAACGGTTTACCCCCTGATGAAGAGTTTACACTGATCAAGCTGAAACACTGGAAACACTCCCCTCCCTCCCCCAAAGGTGTCATGTTCTTCTTCGGGGGTCGTATTTAAAGTCACTTATA
This sequence comes from Brachyistius frenatus, assembly GCF_029030835.1. Taxonomy (NCBI): domain Eukaryota; kingdom Metazoa; phylum Chordata; class Actinopteri; family Embiotocidae; genus Brachyistius; species Brachyistius frenatus. Next base: position 1,272,131 of record NW_027210701.1, read on the forward strand.
TTCTCGTTTAAAAAAACAACAACAAAAAAACAAGCATTAATGTACATTTAGTTTCCGTTTTTTTTTTTTTTTTTTTCTGCTACGGATCTCTCGACACGCAACCGCCTGGGTTTTGTTTTCGTCATCCTGTCGTAGCTGGAGTTGATTTTTCGTCCCGTTCCTCCGTGTGTAGAGAAAAAAAAAATGCATGCGTCTCTCACAGCACAGTGGAAGTGATGATGCTGTGTGTGTGCGTGTGTGAAAGATTGTGTGAGAGATTGTGTGCGTGTTCGTAGCTGCCAGTAGAAATGACCGCTCGGTCGTCTCTCTCAACCGTCCACTGAAAATCGTTCTCTTCTGCCTTTGCCTCATGATGCATATATGCTAACCTCTACCTATGTGTGTATCTGTGTGTTTGTGAACATACATACATATTCAGGAATATGTGTATGGGCGCCACTGTTTATAAATCTGCATAGATACAGTGGATTACAATAGGTCTTTTGAGGTTTTTGTTTTTGCTTGACAGTGTTTTCAGTGTGATTAATAGACTCCTATTGTAATTAGACTTTTATTTTCCAGGATATGCTGCTATGTGCGTCGCTGTAGGAGCATCATCTGTCGGTCTTTTACTTTGAAAAAGAGAGACGAGACTTTGTCGGTCCAGATTGCTGCCAAATGTTGTAAATAGCGGGACGGCTGGACACAAATCTGACAGTGCGGGTTCAGGCAACGTGACATACTGTAACGCCCGCGGCCATCTTCTTTTCCGACACCAAAGAGTTGTTTCGTTTCAGAGTCGTCTTGATTTTTTTTTTTTTTTTTTTTGGTTCCCACGTGGCCGAGCGATGGACGGCGCTCTCACGTCCAGAAGTGTGCTAGAAAGTCGACGGGTGTCAAGCTTCACTCCGGTCCCGAGCTGCTGCACACGCGCGCAGAGAAGGAGTTTCATTCCAGACCGAGATATCCGCCAGAGAAGCGCACGAAAGAGGAAGTTAAAGTGGGAGATGTCTTTCACGGATATGCATCGGTTTGGAATGAAACCTTCCTTCTTCCCCAGCTGCTATAAACCTCGGTCGTATCCTCCTGAGATAAACCCATGTGGACAAGCAGCTTTGTGGGTTTTGTACTATTTTTTTTAAATTATTTTTTTTTAAATAATTTGTGTTCGTTTGATTTCTATTCTCTCGTGTCCCATTTTTTTTCTTCTTTTTCAAAGGACCAAAACAGAACCTATGCTTATCTTAAATGTCATCCGCCAACTCTACTGATTGCTTCACTCTCAGATTTGTTTTCCACGTCAGGTTAATGATTCTGATATATTTATATATTTGAAAACAAATATATGTATACTTTTAATTTCATTGATCTATTAAAAATGAATACCTTTAATGTAATTTATTTGGGGATAGAATTAACTCACATTAATGTTGTGTATCACCATCCAGACATGACCGTAAACATTCTCTGGTATATATTGATCATCTCAGAATTAAGCTTCGCTCCTGCGGGAGGGCCGCCGAGTCCTTCTGCAACTTGTGGCCTCGACTTTAAAGTGCTTCAGTTTGCAACATATATGTCCTAAATGGTCTCTTCTTGCACATTGAAGGATGCATGATATTAAGTGTTTACGGACTTGAAACAACCATGTATTATCCCTCTTAGAGATTGTCTCTTTCTGGCATTTGTATTAACCACCATGTTGAACAAAGCTCATTTCATTCGTCAGCCATGTCACGCGTGAGAGACGGTGTTTATTTCATGGTTCATGTCGCTGTTGGCTTTCCCCGCGCTGTGGAAACACAGTGAACATGGCGCGAGGCTCCCAGCGGGGTGCGGGAGAGCGCTCGAGGGTTTCGCCGTCGCCATACTTCCATCCATCTGTCTTCTGGGATGAATATCTGTGGAGTTGCAGTATTTTCTCATAGTAGGCAATTTTTGTACAGTTTTATTAAAATAAATTTCACATGGATGTCTGACTTAATCTGCTGCCACAAACGGTTTAGACTGTAGATACAGTATATATAGATATTATTGTGCAATGGAAAATAAATGTAAAACCAATCATAAGCAGGTGTTGTCTCGTCTTTTCTGTTTGCACACTGACTTCAGTATGAAATCCTTTTTTTTTTTCTTCTCGTTTCTCATCCAATCAGCTATTTCTTTAATATAAATGTTTATTGCGGAAGACAGCTAAAACTCAAAAGTACAGATTTCAAATTATTTTTAACATACAGGGTGGTGGTTGTGGCTCAGGTAGTAGAGCATGTTGCTCACTAATCAGAAGGTCAGCGGTTCAGTCCGCAGCTACCTGTCCAGCTCCTCCTGTCCACATGTCTAAGTGTCTGTGCCCAAGACACTGAACCCCAAGATGATCCCGATGCAGCTTGGCCTCATTAGTGTGTGAATGGATGGAGAACAGTGTAAAAGCACTTTGAGCCTTGCTAAGGTGAAAAGGTAAAGAGTGCAGACCATTTACCATATTTAAACAGTAGATAAATGTTTGATCTTCCAATCAGCTACTTCCAAAACCGACTGTTTTAAACTGTAATAAACAGCATCAGAAATATGTCAAATTCTAATTATGTATTTCATTTACAGAGGAAATGGACTGTATCTGACCACATATTTTTTGCCATCACTTTTCACATTATTTAGCAAATACATGTCAAATGTTGAAGACATATCTTCTCTAAGTCCTCTATAATATTGTGTTTTAAATACTTCATTACCTGCATCCTGTTGTACCTAACCTTGTAAAAATCAGTATCAGTGTCAGTGAATGGAATTTGTCTTTTTATGACTTTTATGTCAAATGCATTGTGCACAACATTTAGGATATTAGAAATTAAGCTAAAAATAGAACTTGCACACACACACACACACTAAAAGCCAGCAAGAAATCAAAAAGCAATAAAAATAACAAACTAAAAATAAAATTGTACAAACACAAAAAATAAAAAAGCCCCATAAAACACAACTTTATTGAATTGAATTGAATTGAGTTGAACTTCAACGCGTTCACTGGTTCTACATTTCCCAGAATCCCCTGCAGGTTGCGCCAGTGCTCCAGAACTCCCGTCGTCCAGCGGTGCAGAGAGCCCAGCGGTGCCCGGAGCAGGAGCACCGTCCTCAGTGTGGTTGAGCCGGCGAACGGAGAGCGACGGGAAAACTTGGAGGCGGTGAAAGCGGGTCAGAAAGTGAGGTTTAAAAAGTGAACTCTGACCGGTTACTGGTTATTTTTACGTTTTTACTTTTCTACCGGCGGTATTTTAGAGGTTATCTCGCGCCGCGGCTCCGACAGCTGCCGTTAAATTTCTGCTACGGCTGAATGTTTGATGGACCGCAGCGTTTGGCTCCGTAACCGCCGCGATGACTGAGGCAAAAGAGGACGGAGGCAGCCGGACGAGACACGGACCGTTGACCGGACGGTGGGTTTGTCCTTTGTTTTTTAACCTGCTTATCTCGGTTACAGAGTGTTTCACCAGAAAAAAATCTTCATTTTAACTTTAGGTTCCGTCGGAGGCGCGAAGTAGCTAACGAGCTTTATGTTAAAAAGTCGAATTTAGCCGAACTAAAACTAACAGGTTAACTCTAATTAAAGACATCTGTTGGACTCGTTTTGTCCTCACAGAGCGGATGCAGGAGGTGCCACAGGTTGGACCTGCCTCAGACCCTCAGCAGCTTTTTGAGTCCTCATTGTCCCGCATTGATCTGGTCCCTCCTGCTGTCTCTTTCTCTTTACCAACAGATGTGTCTGAACCGGAGACCTGGAGCTGGAGCTGCGGGGAGGGCAGGTGGTGCGCGGACCACAGAGCTGGACTGCCTCAGCACAGCAGCACTGATGATGATGATGATGAAGAGGATGCGCATTTAAGATGAGCCTCCTGATATCCAGTCTGAAGATGAGCCACGGTCCGAACCTGGTGCTGCAGTGGCTGTCCCGGCTCCACCTGGGCCAGTACGTGGAGTCCTTCATTGACAACGGCTACGACGACCTGGAGGTGTGTAAGCAGATCGGGGAGCCGGACCTGGACGCCATAGGAGTCCGGATCCAGTACCACCGGCACCGGCTGCTCACGGCCGTGCGGGCGCTCAGAGAGGAGGACAAGAGGAAGGCGGCTGGCTATTACTTCACCCTGGAGCCTGTGGATGCTTCACCTGGCCGCCGCCACGCCTCCCACCCGCACGCGCACCTGGCGGGGACCCACCTGGCCTCGTGTCCTGGCAACCACGACTTGAGATTCACCGAGTGCAACGACTTTGTGACCTACCCCAAGCTTAAGCTGAAGGTGCTGATCCGGGACAAGCTGGCCAAAGACGGGATCAACCTGGGCCGAGCTCCGTACACCCACCAGGTAAGACGCGTCCTCCTCACAGCTGTCCGACGCCATCTAACACGCTCGCTGTGCTGCGATGAAGTGTGATGAAGGAGCTGGCATCCAGTGATTTCTTAGTCACCACTCCAGAGATGAGCGGCTGCCCGACAGCAGTTTATTTTCATACCATCCAGTTAATTTAATTACTCCTAATTAAACTGGGTGAGCGGCTGCCTGTTGGAACAGTCCCAGGATTGTGTGTTAGTGTAGCATCACTCATAGCTCGCCTGCTTGATGCTGCTTCAGGAGACCCTACTAGGGCTCTGCTTCTAGAACTGGACAAAATGAAAATCATGATTTTCTCAATACTTTTTTTCAATATAAGCTTTCATTTACCTGATACAGGAAATGGCTAAAACAATTGTGTTCAATATGAGATACAAGATATTCCAGGCAAGGCACGTTTATTTGCGTAACACGTTTCAACAAAACAATTCAAAATGCTTCACATAAAACCATTAAAAGCATCAAAACATAAGGCAAAAAAAGGACATTTAAATACAATTAAGAACGCTGATTAAAACATTAAAGACAATGATTAAAACATGAAGCAAGCTAAAAAATAGGATAAAAGTTCTCGTAAAGAACTGGAGTAAAATTCTTGGAAAAATAACAATATAAACATTGAGATAAATCAATTGAAACCTTGTAAATTTAAGATCAATCTTATCAATTAGGTTGCCCACTAATCAGCAGGTCAGAGGTTTGATCGCAGGCTCCTCTGGTCCACATGGCTCACTGCTCTCAACCCTTAACCCCAAGCTGCTGCCAATCAACCATACACAGCAGCTCAGCCTCATGAATGTGTCGATGACTGTATGAACGGGTCAATGAATGGAAACCAGTGCAAACGCGCTTAGAGACTGCGAAGGTGAAAAGACACGAATGCAGACTAGTTACCATATACCATATTTAAACAGCAGATAAATCAATGAAAACTTTGTAAATCGCTTGGACGCATTTCTTGTAACCTTCCATCCTTTTCTCAAAACTGTAAGCACAAAACCCAATTTTCAGACTACATTCACAAAACCTCTGACTCTTCTTGGAAAACCAAACTTTCGCCTCAAAACAGTTTAATCTGCGCTCAAAACTCAAATACAATTAAAACACACTGCATCCAAAAATTTTAAACAATGTTCATGGCATGTAGCTCCAGCAAAAACGTTTGTTTACAACACAGTAAATGCGTTTTGAATTAGAAAAAAAAAGAAAACATTTCACAACTCAGCGGATATGTATTTTTTTTGTTCACGTGTTCTCTTCTCTGGATGATGGTGGACACAGAATCTGCTGATGTTGGGTTTTACTCGTCCTGATTCACTCATCGTCTTTCCATAAACAAGAACGCGGTTCGTTACAGCAGCTCAGATTTTATTACATCATTTGCAACAAGTGTCATCAATGTTGAGTTGTTGTGTTTGAGCTATGACGCCTGTGCTTCAATTGTGCTCCGCTTTTGCTGCCTGCGGTCGCCATTATGCATCGCACGAGCATCACAGTGAAAAAATGTGTTCTAGTGAGTGAAAATTGTTTATGGTTTTGCCATAACATGTTATTCTCAACGGGCTGGCAGAACTCGGAACATAAAAACAATCGGCTTCAGTCTCTTATTGAGCCTTTGAAACATAATTTGGTTTAGTTTTAATTTGATATGTCATCCAGGTATGAATCAAGATCGCAATGGGTTTTTTCCGGCAGCCCTCCCTGCGTTATGGATCTCTGCTGGTACTGTGTGGTTGTTTAAAGCTGGGAGCAGCTCAGAGTTCAGAGGGGACAACACTATGAACGGGTAGAGGGTGCTAATGTGAAGTCGGTGTTTGGCTGCTTGAGCAGTAACGAGGAAGAAAACCAAAATCTGTGTGTTTAAAGAAATGTGAGTTCCACCACACTTCTCTGTGATGTTCTCACATTGCTGTCGTTGCCATAGTTGTAAATCCCTCTGTGGAAGGTGAAATATTACATAATCCTCCGGTGACCCGTGCAGACGGGCGTCAGTGGCTCATTGGGCCGGTCCGTCCGGATGATTGACAGCTCGTCATCTCTGCTCGTCCGGGTCCGCCGCGGCTCCTGGCAGATAATGCAATTGCAGAGGAGAGTTATTCCACTCTGCTGTCAACCAAATCCCTTCATCCCATTACGCGCTCAGCGGGAGGTCCGAGGCGTCCAGACGCAGAGCAGGCGGACACATGCTCGTCTCTGTGGAGGTGTGACTGCTGGATTCTAGCTTATCACAGTAAACCCGTGTTTACCATCCGTCTGCAGTACCAGTGAACCAGAATGTCCGTAACACGGTTTGTGTTGGTGGCAGCAGCCGTCCGTCGCCGGGAGACATTTTAATGTAGTTACTTTTTTTTTTTTTTCTCAGCTGATCCAAGTTTAAAACGCTGCTCATCAACAATGGAGTACATGAAGTACTCCTACATGTAGTACTCCTGCATGTAGTACTCCTACATGTTAGCACACCAGGACGACCACATCCCAACAAACAAAATAGGAGTCATAGAGTACGTCTGTATGGGACGATGTTTGAGTTTTTGAGATGACGTGGTAACATCTTCGTTGCATTTAAAGATTTTAGGTGTTAACTTTTGAAAACTTCTCATCTGCAGCTGCCCTTACAAACTCTATACTGTTGCATGTAGTATTCTTCTTCTCCTCCTCCATCTTTTTCTTCTTCTCCTCCATCTTTTTCTTCTTTTTCTCCTACATCTTCTTCTTCTTCTCCTACTTCTTCTTCTTCTTCTCCTACTTCTTCTTCTTCTTCTTCTTCTCCTACATCTTCTTCTCCTACATCTTCTTCTTCTTCTCCTTCTTCTTCTTCTTCTTCTCCTTCTTCTCCTTCTTCTCCTCCTTCTTCTTCTCCTTCTTCTCCTTCTCCTCCTCCTTCTTCTCCTCCTCCTTCTTTTTCTTCTTCTTCTCCTCCATCTTTTTCTTCTTCTTCTCCTCCATCTTTTTCTTCTTCTTCTCCTCCATCTTTTTCTTCTTCTTCTCCTCCATCTTTTTCTTCTCCTTCTCCTCCTCCATCTTCTCCTCCTCCTTCTTCTCCTTCTTCTTCTCCTGCTCCTTCTTCTTCTTCTTCTTCTTCTTCTTCTTCTTCTCCTTCTCCTCCATCTTCTTCTTCTCCTTCTTCTTCTCCTCCTCCTTCTTCTTCTTCTTCTTCTTCTTCTTCTTCTTCTTCTTCTTCTCCTTCTCCTCCTCCATCTTCTCCTTCTTCTTCTTCTGGTTCTTCTTCTCCTTCTTCTCCTCCTCCTCCTTCTTCTTCTTCTTCTTCTTCTTCTTCTTCTTCTTCTTCTTCTCCTTCTCCTCCTCCATCTTCTCCTTCTTCTTCTTCTTCTCCTCCATCTTCTCCTTCTTCTTCTCCTCCTCCTTCTTGTTCTTCTTCTCCTTCTTCTTCTCCTTCTCCTCCTCCATCTTCTCCTTCTTCTTCTTCTCCTCCTCCTCCTTCTTCTCCTTCTTCTTCTCCTTCTCCATCTTCTTCTCCTCCTCCTCCTTCTTCTTCTTCTTCTTCTTCTTCTTTTTCTTCTTCTCCTCCTTCTTCTTCTTCTTCTTCTTCTTCTTCTTCTTCTTCTTCTTCTTCTTCTTCTTCTTCTTCTCCTTCCCCTCCACCGTCTTCTTCTTCCACCAGCTCTCTCGGCAGCTCAGCTGATGTGTCCTATCTCCTGCTGCAGAGGATTGTAGGTCGGAACATCCAGAGAAGCGTGTCGGTCATCTTTGTATTTTTGCATGACTTCCTTTCTCACACTGTGTACTAGGACACAGGGAATCTGTTTCTGGTACAGTGAGCAGAGTGGTAGTGATTGTTGGACAGTCTTTGTGTCACAGAGCATCATCCACAGTGTTTAAATTGTCTTTACCGTCCTTCCTGTTAGCCAGCCTTCTGTAGATGTATAGAGACGACTGCCTGGTGTTTGGTGGAGGAGCAACTTCCATCCATCGGTGGTTCCTTGAGCTTTACATATTTCCTGACTGGTTCACAGCCAGCGGCCCTGCTGTTCATGAAACATTCAGAGGAACATTCAACTACTAAGTGCAGAGGCACTTTGTGATTCATGTCCAGCCGCCTTTGTAGGTTACAGCTGATCGAGTCGGAGTTTCTCTTATTCTTAAAAGCAGAACAACATCTGGAGTCGGCCAATCTCCGCTACGGTGCGAGTTCATCCTCGGAGTATTCTAAAAGAGAACGAACGGAGTCATAACTGCGCACTTCACTGATGCGGCCGAGCGAGAGTGCCGGACGGCCGTCGCCAACGCAGCGAGTCGCGTTTGAATCTCCGTCCTTCTGTGCGGGCGATGTTGTGGAGGGTTACGTCGTCGCGCTGCAGCTCGGTTGGAGACGGGCCTCCACAACCTGATCGTCTCAGCTTGGTTGAAAACAATCAGGTGTCCGATTTAAACGCGAGCAGCGTTCAGAGCAGCTTGGACTTCATCATCATCATCATCATCATCGTCTTCAGTCCATTAAACAGTTGCAGGTGTCAGCCCAGTTTCTAACTAGGAAGTCTGACTCCTCCAGCGGCACCGCTGAGTATAAAAATCTGTGCAGAGGATGAGGATGATATTAAAATGATGTCAGTATTTAGATGTTGATATTGTCTGGGTTTTTGTTTATAGTTTTATCTTGTCTACAAATAATTGTCCTAAAGGCCTGTTAAATTTCATGAAGTTAAACTTCACACTGAGGAACTTCACACCCAAAACAGTAACTCATTGTTTTATTTTATATTTCCTGTTGTTCCTTTTAATAAATTACACACGAGGACTTCATCTTCATCGCTAGTTTTTCCATACGCGTGTCTCTGATTGTCCTCCATCATGTTTAGTTCAGATCAGAGCAGCACGTTACGCCCGAGTGTTTTCTGGTTTGGATCTGCCGTCCCACAATGCCTCAGTCTGGGTTTGGTGGCGCGATCAATTCCTAGCGTGCCTCCTGTGAGTGTCCTGCACGCCTGACTGGTTCCCACAGGCCCATAGGACCAATTAATGACAGAGGGGGGGAGGGGGACAAAACAAAAGTAATGCAATTAAATCAGGCTGAGCTGTAAATGACCCAAACGCTGGCAACAGGAGTCGGTCACAGGAAGTGATCGGGAGTTTCACAAACGTCGATCCGGCTCATCAAACAGCAAAACGTGGAGTTTGAGAAGCTCATCACTGACAACATGTGACAACAAGTTTCTGTTGGAGGGAATTAGATTCTCTGCTGCAGTTTTAGCTTCATTAAAAATAATCTCTGGTTCTGAACTTTACAACAGGAACCCAGCGGGACAGTTAACGAGCTCTCTGTCTCTGTGTCGGCTGAGCAGCTTTGTGATTCGTCAGTGAACCACAGGTTCACATTGTCCGTCGTGGCCCGGCTCCGTCTGGAAGGACCCCCTCTGCGGCGGTCCCAACAATGAGCCCGAACGCGGGGCCTCGCCTGAGAACGGGTCTCTGAATGGAGAACATATCGGAGCCGTTCAGGCGTCTGAATGGAGCTCCGCATAACACACGGCTGCCTTTATGCTAATTTCAAACGTGGCCGAGATTTTGTCTGCAGTTTCTGTCAGTTCCTCCAGGAAAACGCAAACTCAAGCAATCGCTGCATTATTTGCAGCATCGTAATACTTTTAAAGTCTACTTTCAAAATGAAACTGACTTTATTACCAAAACGAAGTGTTTATTTCCAACCGCTGAGGCTCCGCCCCCTCTCCTCTCACCATCAAAACAAACTGCTGCTAGCTGACCGCGACGACAGGAAGTGACGGGGTTCGTGGGAAATGTGGTCTTATGATGGGAGTGAGGAATATGTTCAATGAGTTTTCTCCACACTTCCAGCTGTAAGAGACTGAACTTTGTTTTAGCGTTAAATGGATGTGATTTAAAAAAAGCATGTAAAGCTCTTATTTTGACAGCAGGTGAAGCCTTCGTGTTCTATATTACAGTCGCAGACGAAAACAACGAAAGTTTTCCAGCTGGGGGGTCATTAAGTCTGACAATTTTTATTCTTTAATTTTTTTATCAATCACGTTTTGGCTCTAATCAATAAAGAATTTAGTTGCCGCTGTGCTGTAAACATCTGTTACCATGTTGCAATGGGATCCTCTGACTTCATGTTCTGTCAAACCAGCAGGCAGTTTAGTGCTCTGACGAGGAGGAGGGGGGGGGGTGTGTGTTACATTATACATATGTATAACCGCTGTGTAAAGAGGGGTGTAATCACTGACCTACATCTGTGAGCTGGAGATGAGAATTGTTCTTCCTATCCAGTTGATTTGAGTGACAAGTGTCTGGAGGGGATTCGCTACAGGTCAGAGGTCATCAGCGTACGTGTCCAGCTACACACGTGATCGTTTTAGAGTCGTCACAGAGGAGTGGAAACTGTTAGTGTGTCGACATTTTCCCTCCTCCTGCAGCTTTTATTCCTCTTCCTGCCGCCTTTATTCCTCCTCTTGCAGCCTTTATTCCTCCTCCTGCAGCCTTTATTCCTCCTCTTGCCGCCTTTATTCCTCCTCCTGCCGCCTTTATTCCTCCTCCTGCAGTCCTCTATTCCTCCTCCTGCAGTCCTCTATTCCTCTGCTGCTTCGGCTATTGTGTTAGATTTCTAAACGGATCTCTGAAGCCGTGTCGCGCTCTCTGAATTTAAATGACCAGCCAGTAAAGAAATCCTCTTTTTCTTCGTGTCAGACACGTTGGAGGAAGTTTGATCAGGTCTGATTCAGCTCGGTGACGTTTCAGGACGTTTCTGCCGGTGAGCTCAGTGCATCTGCTTTGGAAGAACTCGAATAGGAAGTTATAATTCCCCTCGTGTTGTCTTGCCTGGTTCTGGTCCAGGTTTGTTTGTTGGTTTCTCTGCTGGTCTATTATTTTTTTTTTTTTTACTGCCGGGACCGTTTCAGCTGAGTCAGTAGGTATTTTCAGAGCAAGCTGCTGTGGAAAAGGCACCAACATGCTAACGTGGTTAAAAGTTTCTCACATCATTTATTTATGTAGTATGCTTTACGTTAGACATCAAAATTTCATGTCTATCCAAAGTGAAAATTGTACTTTTATATTACAGAAAATATTATTTGTGTTCATGGTCAAATTAAAGTTGTAAAAAAACTGAAAATATAATTGTATTGACCTACATTCAGTAAAAACATTTTATTGTAATTAAAGAAAATGTATTGATTAAGGTATAACTATAAATTATAGTTTGTACTAAATTAGAAATTTAGCTTGAGAAAAGTTTAGAATTTAGTGTTCTAATTAGTTTATTCTAAAGTAAAAACATTACTCGGTATTATTTTTTTCCAAAATAGAAAAAATGATGTGTGGTCTTTATCCTAATATTCTTTTTACTTTGTATGAAATTAGATTTTTATCCTGGGTAAAATAAATGTTTTTGATCAATAGTAAATTCAAATATTAAGTTTTACCAAATCATAAATGAAATTTGAGAGTAACTAATAAATCTAGGTGCAAACAATTTGAGTAATTTTGAAAAGGTTTTTAATTTGGTTAAACAGTTCGTCTGCATTGTTCATATTTTTCATTTAAAAAAAAAAAAAATCAATTAAAAAGGATGTTCAATTGCCTTTTCAGGATATCATGTCGGTAAATGTAAACGAGACGTCCGACATCATATTTAGTGTTCGAGTTTAATAGATGGGACTCAGTTTACATCCGTTTCTAAACGTTTGATCAGGAAACACCGACGCCAGCCTCAGGCTAACGACAGCCATCCATCGTGACCTCTGACCTCTGCCGCGCGTCTGTAGCATCGTGCCAGTAACAGAGACTCTTTTCATTAATCATTAGCGATATTACCGTGCGTTTCTCGAGAAAAGTGGGTCACAGCTTATCGTTTGTTTACGTGCTCGTCCCCTCTCGGGACGTTAGTGGCGATTCCACGCGATCCATTTTAATAATGCGCCCGGCTGCGAGTCGGTGCATTAAGAAGAGGAAGAATGAGAGGCAGGATTACTGGTGCTGCTGTTTACATTAATTATGTTCATCCTCGGTGCAGTGCTGCCTTTTAATACACGGTCCAGCTGCTGGATGAGGACTTATCTCCCCCCGCATCGCTCTGCTCTGGCCCACTTTAGCAGGTTGGAGGGTTGAATTTGTCCAGCAAATAGAAAAAGAAGCTGTCCACTGTTGTCCCCACGTTGTGTTAAAATTTGATCTAAAGTCTGAGCTCAGCTTTGAGACACATTTAAACCGGTCTGAACTGTTTCATGATGTAAGGACGAACAAATCCCCAAGAGGGAAGTAATCAATACACTTCCATTATTGTAATTTAGTCCTTTTCCATTTCCCCTCATGTAAAAGTAGCCTGCAGCCACAGTCTATATATAAAAGTGATCTGGAAAATGAGGCTGATGCAGAAGTGCCTTAAGCTGCAATACCACCGAGTACCACTAGAAGTCGGCTCCAAAAAGCCTCCAGCTCCATAGACTCCCATTCAACTTCTCTCATCAAATACAAAGTGAATAAAATGTCTCCACCAGTTATCTCGGTGTTGTTAGCTAAAGTTGCTCCTTCTTATTAGTTTTCTGGCGGTCCATCTGAAAATAATCTGTCATTAATTAGAAAATAAGCTTAAAAAAGATGTGTTTTTGGGGGGGCGTGTCTGTTTGATTGACAGGCCTGCGGTGCAGTCAGGTTACAGCTATCGATGGGCGGGGCGTAGTATCGTCAGGTTTCCAATCAGATCAGTCAGATCCACCGTTGGCTCCTCCTCCAGCTCGTCCAAATATGGTCACTTACTGCTCCAAACCGCTCCGAACTAGCGAGATGGTGACGGATAGAATCTGAACCGGAGGCTTTGTAACGTTCACAAACCAGTGTCACTAATGGATCCTGTTTGCCTGCAGCTCATTCAAAATGTCCACAGTTATGCACACGTCGCCTCCCTGCGGCTCTTAAAGTTCTTCTGCAGGTCACATCCTGTAACACCAGGATTTTTCACCCTGAATCGTGCCTGTCAGGCAGCTGTGAGCCCCCTTCATCGCTCAGGTGTTCCCGCCTCCTGTCAGAAAGCACATTTGAACTGGAAAACTACCAACGGTGTCTGCCAGGTCTCTCTGCTCTGCTCGTGTGTTCTCTTCCATCCAGAACCGCCGCGCGGATCAGCTTTCCCAACAGAACCAAGAACTCGGCGCCTCCTCACAGATCTCGTTCTAATGTTGAACTCTGTGCAGCATCCCTGCGGGGCGTTTATGAGTCAAACAGGAAGTGTTTGCCCTCTGAGTCATGTTGGACCCCCGGACGTCGTCAGACTACCTGATTCTTGTAAGAGCAGGCAGAGAAGTGAGAGGCAGCGAGTCCGCGTGGGTGAAACTCATCTTTGACTTGGAGCTTCCTGTTTGAAACCCGCTGGAACTCAGACTGAATCTGGAGGCAGACTGCGAGTGTGTAGTAGTGATTTTCTTGATGCTCGTGTCCCGCAGCTCTTCCTGACATGGTCAATATGTTCTGCGGGTGTTTGAAGCTGGCAGTAAATCTCTGGCCTCCATCTGTTTGATGGTTTTGCCCATTAGTGCCATGGCCTCGGGGGGGCAAAGGATTAGACTAACAGCACTGTTCCAGCCGGTGCTGTGACACGACATTTATCCATCACAGCCAGGGTTGATCTTTTTCTTGGTGTCTCAGTGTTAGATAGTTTTCCAGCCATAAATAAATCAAATAAAAACCGAGACCGTGTCGAAATCAAGAGCGTTATCAGGAAGGAAAACGACGGGTGTCGTATATCTGCGTGTTCTGGAGAGCTCAGCGAGACTCGGTCAGATTATTCGGACTCTCACAGCAGACTTTGTCTCTTTTTAAAGTGTCGCATCTGTTTGTGTAAATTCTCTTTTTAAAAGAAGGAAACTGAGCTGCAGCGGAGCGTCTTCGTCTGTCGAGCAGAGCCGGCTCTCGGACCGACCGCTGCCTCCGTCAGTCCTCCAGCTATGTGGTATCATTGTGATCACAGCCTCTCATCCAGAGAGCACATCTGACCTTTCCGGCGGGCTCCGGGTGTCGCGAGGCAGGGGTCACACTCCCGGCGGAGCTCAGACTGCTGCACCTTCTGATCCTCTCCCCTCCCTCCCCCAGAGCAGCTCAGGCCCTCCTCCTTTATAAATTTAACATAACAAGTCATCTGACACTATTGCGCGGAATCCCGCTGATTTTATCTCCAGCTTTGTATCTACTGAAATTCCTCCACAGTGTTGCGTCGCATTGGGAGAATATTTAACGTGCCCCGATGGCCCGTTGTTGTCGGCAGACGTGATGCATTCGCTCCCAGAAACCCCGGAGAAGCGCAGCAGCGGAGTGCATCTCTGTTTGTTTGCCTCGGGTTCGCCCATTAGCCTCCTTTTCTTCAGTCCCGGAGGATTTTCATAAGGAAAGCGTACGCGAGCTGCTCGGTCGCATCATAAGGGAGGACGTGTAGGAAATGTTGTGGCGGCTGCAGGACTCTAAATAAACACTGTGCTGAAGGCTAAACGAACTCCGTTGTACTTAAAAAGATTTTTATACATGCAAGTAAAACGATGGCTGATTTGTGGATTCATCAGTTAGCTGATTTTGCGAGTCATTTAAATGTGAATCTTTTCACATTTCAGTTGCTAACATTTTAGTCTGCACCTCGGGGAACATGGCTCAATAATAATAATAATTATTATTATTTGCAGCCCTGGAGCTCTTTCTTCTTTGTGTACTGTACCTTTAATCCAACAAGTGTCTCTGCACAGACCGAGGTTGGAAACCTGAGCCTGCAAATACACACCAGTGATATTCAGAGAGTCGAGTGATATCCATCAGACGGATGGATTTCAGTCTCATGTGAGTTGATGTATATAATCATGATCCGACTCAGTGGAAGTTCTCGGAAGCATCCGATCTTCGGCCTTCAGGGTCGTTCAGTCGACGGAGGACACTCCGACTCTTTAACAGGCCACCCTTTACTCTGGTAATCATAAAATCTGAAGGATGACGCACATATTTTTTTATCTTTCACAGTATCAGACACGATATTGTACGTGCCGATTTAGGATGTGATATAACTGGTGCAGAGTTACAGGACCAGATGAAAACATTGTTTAAGACGAAACCCACTGGCAGCGGGTCGGACTCTGCCTGAAGTGGAAAGAAAGCGACCGCAGTGTGTTGCCTGTCTGCAAAGATGACACAAGATCACTCCCACTACTCCGCTCCTCCGCTCCCTTCAGTGGTTACCAGTAGCTGCCCGCATCCGTTTCAAAACATTGGTACTTGCGTACCGCGCTGCGAACAGATCGGGTCCAGTCTACATCCAGGACATGGTCCAACCTTACACCCCGCCCCGTTCACTCCGCTCTGCATTGCCAATCGGCTTGTTGCTCCCTCGCTGCGAGCTAAACACTCTACAAAATCACGACTGTTTGCTGTCCTGCCTCCTAAATGGTGGAATGAGCTCCCCACCAACATCAGGACAGCAGAAACTCTGTACATCTTCCGCCGCAAACTAAAAACACACCTCTTCTGACTTTACCTTGAACACTAGAACTTTAGTAGCACTTAAAATGGCACTTACTGATAGCACTTTGTAGTTTGGCTTTCTTGAAGAAATTGTATTTTCTTGATTCCTGTTGTTCTGGGTTTTGTACCCTCATGGTTGAAATGCACTTATTGTAAGTCGCTTTGGATAAAAGCGTCAGCTAAATGAAATGTAATGTAAATGACATTGCTGAGGACTGCAGACCGAGGCGTCTGTGGCTCAGCCTGGTCGAGCAGGTTGTCACTACGCAGAAGGACAGCCGTTCAATCCCGAACTTCGTACGCGTGTCGTAAAAATGATGATTTTTTTTTTCGCTCAGAATCAAAATCACGATTTTCTCCATAATTTTTTCAGCACGACTGTTTATTGATACAGAAGACCGCTGAAACGATTGTATTCAATTAAGATATTCTGGTAAAACGATAACATAAACATGGAGATAAATCAATGAAACCTTTGCAGATTTAAGAACAATTAAAACCTACAGCTGAATCTAATCCATAACCGACGCCTCCAGCAAGCAGACCGCCTCGCGAACGTCACAAACATCTTCCGGCTCAGTGAGATGTTCGCCGAGATGAGTTGTGGTAGGGTCGACCCAGAACATGACAGTCTGTCAGCGGAGCTCCTTGTTCACGCCGCCACCGAAACATCTTCCTGCCTCATCTGATCAGAGCCGCCTTCGCATAAATTGTTGATGTGAAAGTCAGCGACCTGTTGTGGATGTAGACGCTCCGATCGAGCTCATCTGTGCTGAAGAAACGCGCTCGATTGAATCTATTAAGATCTAATCGGTCACATCCTCCTCTCCTCAGATTTCTGGACGTGCTGGAAATGTTTTATTGGAATGTTTTCGGCAGAATCCGACTTCTCCGTCGTAAATATAGAATCGATCTCCTGACAGAAACGGCCGAACCGGACAGCTTCTGTTAAACCTCATTGATTGAGCAGCAGGCGCTGTTCATAATCACATCCTCCATAATTCCGTATTGAATTACAATGCCTTTAACAGGATGAACTACTATTTCAGTTACCCGCGCTGCGATTGATCGGGCCGAGCCATGGTCATGTTCTCGTGTTCTGCTGTGTTTGTGCTGTCGTGGATGCAGCAGGAGGCAGATCTCCATGGCAGCGCGGCATGACGGGGAGCCGAGGTACCAGAGTCCACAGGAGGCGGATGGTATTTTAATGCAGCTGACTGGGTCACTGTGAACAGTTTGCATTGTTAAATTTCCGTCCTCTGAGATTACAGAAGAGTGGCGACAGAGCAGATTAAAGTGTGTGATTGGTGGAGAGGTACGGAGGGATTTCAATCTGCTTTCTGGGAAGTCATCCAGTTATTTGAGTCAGAAACGCTGAGAAGAGATTTTATTCCAAAAACTGCAGAGATGTACCACCACAAGTGTTGCAGCAGTGCATTGTGGGTAGTCATGAGCTCAGTGACGGCCTGGGTGTGTTGGTTCGGTACCTGGTGGAGTCTGACCGGGCAGACTGACAGAAGGCCCGTTAACTGCAACATATCTCCGTCCGTCCTACGTCAGTCCTACGTCAGTCCTCTGTTAGTCCTCCGTCAGTCCTCCATCAGTCCTATATCAGACCTTTTTCAATTCGGTTGGTGTTCTTTCGTCCTTCTGAGGGATTAGTTCCGAGAAGCCTAAATTAAAAGCCTCTATATGGCACAATGAGGCCAATGCCGAGCAGCAGGACCTGCAGCCACGTGTCTGGTGGATGGGAGTCCTGGTGATTCAGCGGTGAGAGCTGCCCCCCCCCCCCCAAGCCATGCATCTCATGAATATTAAATGAATACAGTTGGAAGCAGAGACACCTGACTCACCGAGCTCCATGCTTCCAGCCTGCCGGGCCGTACGTCTTGACTCTCATCCAAGAGGACAGCTTACATCTTTCAGAAAGTTTCCTAAATGTCACCCAGTTCTGATGTCACAGTTCTGAGCCATGCCAAGCTTTCGTTGGCATTTAAATCCTAAATTCAGCAGAAAGGTCGCAGCGGGGTTTGAATGGTGAACTGATTGTCACTTTGATTTGTGGACATGCTGTAATCACCGAGGGCTCAGAGAGGCTCCCAACAAAACACAGAAAATCGCATTCGATCTCATTCAACGGGGTCGAGGGTCGTCGGTAGGAGTTTAAACGTGTTTGGGGCAGCAGCTGGATGAGGTTTTATCTGCAGGGCCACAAGGGGCTGGGTGTTTGGAGGAAGAGTCGCCAGCAAGGAAATGTTAGATTTAGCCAAACAGATCAAAGGAAAGTTGATTTTTTTTTTTTCTATTCTGCACATGTAACCATGAGTCACATGTAATTTATCCTGACGAACTGTGACTCGTTACAGTTCTGCTCACCGACCGCAGCGAACGTTAAATCAGGAAAGTTTCAGATAAAACCCCGTTTCCCAAAAAGTGGGGACGCTGTGTAAAAACCTGAATACATGATTCAGCATTAACGGCTCCTCCCCAGATGTGCAAACTACTCACGTCATGTGCACCGACGCCACCCTAACCTGTCACGGATGCTGGCTTTTGAACTGAGCGCTGTTAACAAGCTGGATGGTCCCTCTTCTCTTTCTCAGTTTCAACATTTGACATGTTGTCTTCGGTCTATTTTTTAATTCAAATATAGTGTCCCAACTTTTTGGGAAAACAAGGTTTTACAATAAACACGCCGGCTGAAACATCCATGTGTTACAAGTCGGAGGTTTTTGCGGCATCCATCTAAAGTTCGTGTCCCGGCTGAAGCCTCCAAGTTCGTACTATTTGTTTGGGATTCTTCAAATGCAATCGCACGACACGAGTCCTGGAAGAAGTCCCGTTTGTCCCTTGTGTTTTCCTGCAGGGCCGTCTCAAATCCACCGCTCAACATTCACCATTCTTTCATATTTCACGTGAATCCGCCTGAACCCGTCGCTCGGCCGAGCCATGGAACCCCCCCCCCCCCCCCTCTCCCCCATCGTCAGACTTTTGACGCCGCGAATTCGAACGTTTTTAGTCTCCGCGTAATGAAACGGTTCGGAGACGGAGCGTCGGGGAGTAAACAAGCGGCGCTTGGAGCCGCTGACATTCAGCTCTCGGCTTCTCGGAGTTCCTATCTGGAGTCATCCTGGCGGAAGAATTGATTCCGAGTGTAAGACATTTTTATTTTACATGGATGATGGGAGCCGCGGACAGAAACGCACCGGTTCAACCACGGGTGTAAATCTGGGAGGTTGA
Organism: Brachyistius frenatus; assembly: GCF_029030835.1. Taxonomy (NCBI): domain Eukaryota; kingdom Metazoa; phylum Chordata; class Actinopteri; family Embiotocidae; genus Brachyistius; species Brachyistius frenatus. The sequence continues at coordinate 1,291,198 of NW_027210701.1, forward strand.
GCGAGAGCTTCTCTTCTCGGCCTCCAGCTGGGTTTTTATTATCGTGGGCGTTTGGCTCGGAGAGGTGTTTTTCTTTCTGGATAATTAAATGTGTTTACCGCAGATCTCGACACAAGGATGTTATCCAGATTTTCCTTTCGAGGGGACATCAAACACCGTTCTCCGGGCGGAGATCGGCGCAGACACGTGTCCTAACGTCCAATAGGTTGTCGTCTTCGTCAAGGTCACGGCTACAATCTGCTGCACTGGCGTCCATTGCTCCTCCGAGACGTTAATCGCGTAACGGCGTCCTCGGTGGCCAATAAAGTCCACAGGGGAAACGTGACTGTGTTCATCTACTATCTCATTATCTCTGGAACGTGACATGTTTATGGTTTTCATACTCTGGATTGTGACACACAGGGAATTTTTTTTTTTTTTTTTTTTTTTATCCTATAGCGATTACTTTGTTTTTAATCGTCGGCCTCCTTTTGGAGAAGATAAAAGTGCAGCATATCGTCCGTCCTCTTTTTTTTTCTGTCCTACAAGGTGAAATCTTTATACGAGCAGCTGTTGAGATTCTGCAGATTAACTGCAAATAAACCTGTTTTTAGGCTGCCTGCATCCTTATTTATTTGCTGATTCCATAATAATATTTCCATGTCTTCATTGTGCTCCTCCCCCCCCCCCACCACTCCAACCCCCACCCCATCCCCACACCCGTGTTTGGACTGCTGCCACTAATGACAGCTGCTCCACTGATGTCCTCGTGTCATCTTCATGCTCCATCAATACACGACTGACTCTCTGGAAACAACAGCAGCTTAACCTGAGTGTTACATCACTTCCTGTCTCCCTCTGAGACCCTTGCTGACTGCTCTGTGTGTGCGTGCGCGTGTGCACACATCTGGACGACATCTGCGGCGCTCACCTTCAGCTGATGAGGCCCAGTGGATGACGTGCCCATAGAGAATATTTCAGTCTGTGATTGGCTTTGATGTCATTTTTAAGACCTGAGGTGAGCCTGGAGGCCTCCATCACATCACTTTTTCTTTTTTTTTTTTTCATTCCTACAATAGCCGTGTTTTCAAAGGAAGAGATTTATTTACAAGCGCGCGTGATCATCGCAATTATCTGCTCATCAGCCCGTTTGGTTCGTATACGATCGAGCCGCACGAACAGCTGCTCCCTCCTTCACCTGTAAACTGTCCGCTCACCTGCGTCCATGCTCGCTGCATCATCTCGGATGTTTCGGCTCGTTCCTCTGGCTTCTCTCCGATCCGGCTTCTACTCAGCCGGCGCTTCCACATCGCCTCGTCCGCTTAACGGAAATGAAATGCAGACTCTCTCAGGAGGGCAGATTAAGGTGTTATGCAGCAGGCGGCTTTACTTGCATTCAATTCTTTCCCCTCAGAAGCCTCAGGCTGGAACGGTTGGAAGGAAACTATAAAGTCGTCCTCTGTTTTGTTTTCGAAGTCTGGCTCCTGATTTCACTTCAGTTTTAACCCTCTGCGTGTTTGGAGAATGTAAAATGTCTGCACGCGTCGGATGTGGAAGTCGCAGAAAGAGAGAAAAAAAAAAGCAGAGTAGGCGTTTCTGTTGGCGGTGACGGGAAGCTGGAGGACAGGTGTTTCACCTGTGAGGCCTCACAGCCAATCAGAATCCCCTCTGTGATCCCTAAGGTGGCAGAAACATATTCATACTCATTCCCAACCATCAGTGAGTGAAATACGACAGGACACGACCGTTTGCATTAGAAAACAGGTTTCTATGATCGTATTGTACAAGCAGTTGGTGCACTCTTCCTTTTCGTGGCCTGTATTTCACCTATGAAACAGAAATGCATGTGATTAATCTATATTTATTGTCCATGTTCAACGTCCTAGTTCTTAACTTAGATCCTCTGGCTAAAAGCTGCGTTACATAATGCGGTATACGGCCTCTTTTCATGCACCGTGAAGCAAACGGACACATCAGACTGCAGCTGGACACTTCTCGAGGAAATAATGGAGAAAATACATGAAGAGAGATGAACGCAGGAGAGGGAAAGAAAACTGTTTACAAAAGATTGTAAGAAAGCGTAATAATGAGGACGGACTCACTTTTCGTCCTGAGTAAAATAAATATCACGCTGCTGTGAGAAAGTCAAAACGCTTCAGAACAGATCTATTAGAGTGAGTGCATATGTAGATTTAATCAGTTCTTTTGTCCAATCTCTTAAGTGGTGAAGACGTTAAACAGCAACAGAGTTCATTATACATGAAACTCTGGAGGTTTAGTGTCAGCAGGGATGTTTTAAGACTCACGGGTTTAAAGTCTGTCGAGCGGTGACAGCCCGACCTCCGAGTGTTGAGGTGCTCTCGGGCTCCCCGTCGACCCTCGTGGTGTCGGTGTGCTCGGCTTGGTCGCGGTTAGCTCCCGTTAACGGACGCGGTTTCTGTTAAAGTGGAGGCGGAGTTTAGATGAGGAGGCGGAGTTTAGACAAGGAGGTGAATGCAGTTGGACAGGAGGTGTCGCGGTCGGAGGGAGACGTGTCCGATCGGTGAGAACAGTCCTCGTTGAACGTTGGAACTTTTCGAGCAGGTCGGATCTCCCAGAAGCCCCCGGGAGCGCCGTCGGCTCGGTCTCGGGGCGTTCCCTCGGTAACGTAATGGTTTGAAATGGGTGCCAGCGCTCGGGTTAAAATGCGGCCTGCTGCCTCCCGGCTCCACTCGTCTGTCTTGGTGGACATCAAAGACCCTTTGAACTGGCGGTTGCTCTGAAATCTGTCTGTGAATCTTTGAGCTGTCGCCTCAAATCAACACTCACGAATCCTGACAATAAGCAACACGCAGCGCCTTTAGCTCACCTGCTGATCTCACTTGTGAACTTCATGGAGTCTCCACTGTTCACTCTGCGTCTGAGGTCAAAGGTCGGGTCTCCCTCTTCCTGCTGTGTGTTTGAAAAGAGGAGAAGTCCGGAAGGTGTTTTCACTCATGTTTCACACCACCATGAGGATGACTTCATTCTGGGCCGCCGTGAGCTCATGTTTCATGATTGACAGCTGCTTCCGACTCCTTTGTGGCATCTCGCTGGAGGATGGGTGGGTGTTGTGGTCCTGTGAGGAAGGGGGAGGGTGTGATGATGATGATGATGATGCAGAGGCTGTGAGCTGGCAGTAATTACCCGAGCAGGGAGGTGAGAGGCGGAACAATCCACACCAGAACCATCAGAACCTCTCGGACCTCAAACACACAGTTTGGAGTTTAACTGAAAAATGAAGCGGGTCTTCAGAACCGGGTCTTTGTAGAGCTTCTGTGTGTTTTCAGCTGATCCGTCAGATATGCAGCGTGCAGACCGAAGGTCTGCTTTGGGCCTCCTGTCTGCCTGTTGAATCTGCCTTCCAGTTTCACTCGCCCTTCACACCCTTCTTCTTCGCGCCGTCTTGTCTCCGCGGCTGACATCCTGCGCGTCACCCTCCTCTTCATCAAACCTGCAGAGGGACCTGTCAGAATCCACTTAACCGCTCAGACACGGCCGCTTGCTGCTCCTCCACTTATCCTCTCCGACTCTCTCGGGGGGGCCTCGGGGCTGTCGGGCTGGACGAGGCCCCGGGGAGCTCCGGGACACAAATCATTCTCACCGTTTTTGGGTTTTATGAGCACATAAAAGAAATCGCAGCACTGATGTCCTGGTGGATGTAGAAGACTTCAAGGCTGCAGAATACTTCTGCTCTTAAAAATATCTCCGAGCAGAACATCAGAGGGTTTATTGTCTTTTTTTTTAACTTCCCAAACCAGCTCTCTGAAAGGGTCCCAGTCTCAATGAGTACGCAGAGATTACACCAGTTTGGCATCAGGATGCATTTGAAGATTTATTAATCGACTGCAGAGAGATGAATACAAACCGTCAACGTGACAGGAAGCAGCGAGTTTAAATGTTTGGACTCGTTTAGTTTTGATGGAGAAGATGAGTGAAGTCTGGTTCGATTCTGCTGCAGACAGACGAGCGGCTCGTGAGTAAAAACCTGGTGATTCGCAGTTTCTCTGATCTTTTAAAGCTTCAGACGAATTACTTTGCGAAAACCCGTCTGCTGCCAACGTTCAGAGACGAACAGACGTTCAATCTGAACGTGCGCGCAGAGCGAAGCCTTGAGGTCGCCGCGGCCCGGGGCCCCGACTCCTCCCGGGCACCGAGGTGAGGCCGCTGAGTGGCCAGCCGGAAAAACTGCCCTTTCTGGCGCGGGTTGCTTCGGCCCTCCGGCGCCGCATGCTGAGAGTCGCCCTCCACCGTCTCCACCTTCTTCACCTTCCATCTGCGGCTCGGTTTAATCTGCAGCCTCCTGCCTCGGCGCCGCTGCTCCCTGCTGCTACTCACCGGGAAGATTACAGACCGGAGAAAGATGCTCCGCACGTCAGCCCGCAAGCAAACGAGGTCAGCGCCCCGAAACGTACCAATACACAATAAATTGATATCAGATCTGCAGGAAAAGATGCTGCTTCTTCTCCAAATATTGAATCCAAAGTGTTTAATTCACTTTCTGCCTTCAGCCTCCATCAGCAGCTCACTGAGCTTTTTTTTTTTTTTATTGTTGAAGTGACTATCTGCTGCCATCTGCTGGAGCTCCGTGGTCAGACGAGTGTGGACAAGTGTGGATCTCGCGCTGCTGCTGGCAGGCTTCTCTGTGAAGAGCTATTTATGTTTTTAGTCATCTTTCTTCTGCGTGAGGAGGAGCGACGAAGAAGAAACATGGAACACGGAGTCGGTGTGTGGTTTTTACACGTGTCATCAGAGGGAGACGGATCCCGACGCGTCCCGCTGCAGCTCTGAGATGTGGAAGCTTCACTCTCTGAGTCAGCTGGACCTTGTGGGCTGGAGAGAGCGGAGCGCCCCACCCAGCAGCACACGCGTCACATGTGGTGACAGACCCACCCACCCCTCCACCCAGACGGCCCTGTAATGTATGCGAGCAGGACAACCCTCCTCCTCCTCCTCCTCCTCCTAAGGATGTATTGTCCTCCGCTCTCTCAGCTGAAGTTTTCAGATCGGAGCGGAGCTGCAGAGCCTCTTTAGCGCGTGGTGAGTTGTGCTTTCTGGGTTTGTTCTGGAATGTGGTACCGAATGTGGTCAGAACCGGCACTTTTCTGTGGATTCGGTTCTTTTCCGTAGAAAACTTTCCGGGGTAACTTTTCTATGCGCTGTTCGTAGTTCGTCTGTGGGTACTTTTTATTTAGTAGAAAGTTGTCAGTGATGTTTTAGAACTGAAACGTCTGATTTAACCCGAAGCTGCCGGATTTATTGACAGATGTTCAATATGTGTTATGGATGGTAACGGGGACATTAATTGGGGATGTAAAGCATCTCAGAAGATTTAGTTCTCAGTGGGAAACAGTTTCTTACAACTCTACTCTGAGTTAAACTGGAGATGACTGAACTTCTACTTCGTCTGAATCTTTAGTATTAAAGACAAATTCCCTGTACATCCTTCAAAGTGGCCTCCGCTCTCAGACTGTAAAAACTGACTCAAGACAAACATCTGAGTCAGAGGAGGACAGATCAGAAAATCTGCTGACACACATCCTGACCTGGTTCACAGAGGGTCAGTAAGTGTCTCACTAGGTGTGAGTGACGGGACCGAGGACCTGTAAAGACCCTCATTAGTCGTCCCCCACCCCCCACTCTCAGAAGATTGGGTTAGGATGGTGGTGGTCTTTCGTTTGCCTGAGAAACGTGACTCCACTCTCCTCTGCGGTTCCCATCTCGGGCTGCTCTTCGCATAGTCCCCGTTTCCAGTTGTGCTTGTTTAGTCAGCGTGTCAGCGTGCGTTTGTGCGGCAGCGTGAGGAGGACGCATGCACGCGGCGTGTCTACTGGACGCTCGGGGCTGCCGCCGCGGGATCATGTGGCCAAGCTACAATGGGCCCGTTGATGGCAGGCAGGAGAGAGCGGCCGCGGCTCGGCCCCTCCGTTGGCTCCTCTGTCAGCCTCGGCCTCGTCTCCGCACGGCGTGAAAAGCAGCCAGATTTCGAGGTGGCCGCGACCCGAGGGCACGTCGCTCAGCCAATGAATGGGCCTCTTCTCTGGACAGTCGAGCCAGTCACAGTCTGTCAGGACACGAGAAGAGGGAGCCCACAGTCTCTCTGTTCCTGTTTTCAGATGCCTCATTTGCATAGCTTAAGGGCTCTGTGTGAGTGAAACATGATGATGATGATGATGATGACGATGACGACGACGATGACTCACTCGCACAGAACGGGGTGGAACGGCCGACCGTCCTGCAAACAAGCTTTTTGTTGTTTGTGCACTGAACTTCTGTAGCTTTTATAATTTTATACAGCCAACAAACAAACAAAGCAATAAGTTTAACAATCACGTTGCCAGCTGCTGGAGTTTTGAAAGTGAAATGTTGTCCCGTTCTCGCCTGATATAGGATTTCAGCTGCTCAACAGTTCGGGGTCTCCTTTGTCGTGTTTTTCGTCTCATGATGCTCCAAATGTTTTCAGTGGGTGACTGCAGGAGGCCGGTCCACCACGGAGCCGAGCTGTTGGAATACGTGCAGAATGTGGTTCGACATCATTTTGCTGAAACAAACCAGACCTTCCCTGAAAGAGACGCATGATGCATATGTTGCTCCATAACCCGAAAATATCATTCGGCATTAACGGTTCCTTCGCAGATGTACAAGCTACCCGTGTCATGTGCGCTAATCCATCATGGATGCTGCCTTTTTAACCGAGCGCATGATAACAAGCTGGATGGTCCCTCTCCTCTTTAGCCTGGAGGACGCAGCGTCCATGATTTCCAGAAATTATTTCAAATTGTTTTCAAATCTTAAAAGATCGCGGGCCCAGAGAAGGCAGCGGCGTTTCCGGATCATGTTTAAATCTGGTTTCCTTTTTGCGTGGTGGAGTTTTAACCTGCATTTGTGGACGCAGCGACGAACTGTGTCCACAGACGGTAGTTTTCAGAGGTGTTCCTGAGCCCATGCAGCGATTTCCACTACAGAATCATTAATGCAGTGCTGCTTGAGGGCTCGAAGATTTTTGCCGTTGTTCCTTGCATATCACATTCCGTTTTTATTTACATTTCACACAGCGTCCCAACTTTTTTGGGGAGGAGAAACGGGGGTTGTAAAATGCTGAGTCATTGTCCTGCAGAGGAAACAAACCCCCCACGTGCCGGGTCGTGTACCGAAGACCTTTGGATCATTCAACTCGGCACAAACTCTATAATTTAGTTTTCTGCAACACGTTAAGAAAAGAACATCCGATTCAGGTTTTTACAATCGCAGGAAACTAAAAGAGGTGACGTCCAGGACAAAGACGCGTCCCGATGATTTACGGAACCCGCGGCCTCTCCGGTCGAGTCCCGATGACCGAGAGCGGAGCGGGCTGCGTCACTTGGGGCCTCCCGGGGTCGGAGGATCAGGCCTGAGGAGGTTGGAGGGGGGGTTGGAATGGGGTCGCCGGGCAGGAAGACAATAAGCGGCCGAAGACAGGGGCGGTTTCACGGCTTGGATGCGTGTGCTGCTTTATCTCCGAGCTTCCCGGCTGCGTGTGCTGACGGTTATGAAAGTCTCAAACAATGGCTTATCAGCCAGAGTTTTTCTGGCCGAGTGTCGTCACCCTCCTCCGGTCTGCGCCCTCACCGTTTGAACCCCTCTCTCCCTTCCCCCCATCCCCGCCCCTCTTATCTCCTGCAGGATGGCTCGGTGGGGAACCTGGACGGACTGGCTCAGGAGTACTCGCAGTATTACGGCACCTCCCTCAGCGACGTGTACGACAGGATGGAGGAGCTGCGGAGACGCAGAGTAGTGCAGGACGCGGAGATGGTGAGTCTTCGTCTCGTCAGCAGTTATTTCCCCGCAGCTTTAAAGGAACAGTTTCCCATAAAGAGAGGTGTCTTTACCAGCTTTGGTGAGGTAGATGAGGAGATGATGAAGCCGCGTCCAAAAATGAACACTTTATATTAGAGTTTGTGCAGGCGAGCAGTTTCGGCCACACGAGAGTGGTTTTTATTTTTTATTTCCTGGCATGTCAAACCGTTTTTTAAACTTCACTGCATGTTGTATTAAATGTCTGAACTCCTCTCAGTTAGCCTTTAATCTGCAGCACCGGGTGTGAAACATTTACTGATGCTGCAAATGAATATCATTTTCAGAATGAATAAACTGGAACATGTTCCCTCAAAGTGAACTCCTGAAATTCAAACAAACCCCCGCTGGCTGCTGTCGTTTCCACAGCGAGAGCCGCAGTCACTTGAGGTTATGTCTGTTTTTACAACCCTGTAATTGACTCCTCCAACTTCCTGTGCGTTTCAGGGAAAAGTTGACTTGATGACCACGTCAGTGCAGCTCCGCTCTGAGATCCAGGTGAGCGCGTGAGCTTCCTCTTCCTCTTCTCTGCGTCAGCCGATAAGAGAAGTTATTCAGATTATTCAGAGTGAAAGAAACGTACCAAGGAGGAATGTGTGACAGAGACGCAGCCTTCAGATTTCACTTCACTGTTTTGAAATATGACCAAGAGGAGGCGTGGGGTTCGGTTACCGTTAAATTACAGTCCCTCCAGGAAATTGTGATCTTTCAATCGCAAAGCAAGCAGATTTGTAATTTGGCCAAGTTCCTGCAATTTTGACTCAAAAACTGTCGTCAACAGAAGCTCTGCTGAAAATCTTACACCATAAAGTCTTCTTTCAAAATAAAACTAACTTTATAACCAAAACTAAGTGTTTGTTTCCAACCACCGAGGCTCCGCCCCCTCTCCACTCACCATCAAAACAAACTGCTGCTAGCTAGCTGTGACGACAGGAAGTGACGGGGTTTGTGGGAAATGTGGTCTTATGATGGGAATGAGGAATATGTTAAATGAGTTTTCTCCACACTTCCAGCTGTAAGAGACTGAACTTTGTTTTAGTGTTGAATGGATGTGATTTAAAAAGCATGTAAAGCTCTTATTTTGACAGCAGATGAAGCCTTCGTGTTCTATATTAGTCACAGACTGTTCTAGAAAGATGTGTCACTTTTAGACACTTTTTATCACTTTGAGCCCCAAAACAAAGAAAAAAACGCAGTCCGAGTCAAATATTTCGGTGATGTGCAACAGGATTATTATCACAGGTAGTCAGCACAGATAACTCTTTAGCAGGGAGGTGGTAATAAAAATAAAATCACATTTTGCTAATTCCTGCAATTTTGATGCAAGAAATTAATTTACAAATCCATAAATTACATCGCAATTTTTTTTTAGAAAATCTCCTTTTCTCCTAAAGGAATCTCTGGGACTCAGAAGCGCCACATCGACTCCAGAGACGGAGAGAAGGTAAATAACCCATTTAAAAAAACAAAATTATTCTATTTGAATGAATATTCAGACACAGTTTTGATGACTAGAGAGAAGCCGCTGCAGGAACAGACTTAAGGGATGAGTAAGATGATAAATAAGATGTGGTGTTGAGTTTTTACACTCTACGTAGTTATGATTGATTTAAGTCACATGACTTTTAGAACCTGGATCCGTTTCCGGTTTCCTGGTGTCACATCTATGAACTTCCTTCCTTCCCTCCTTTGTGTCTGTTGGAGGATTTTTTTTTTTTTTGACTAATTATGTTTTGTCATCAGAAAGTGATTCAGGTGATGACTAATGAGGAAGCAGCATATTGATCTGATCAGGTTCCTTAAGGAACCTTTGAATTCCTCTTGTTAAAGGCCTGTGTTGTTCAGGAGAACTTACACTGCCCCCTGGTGGAAGAAGAACATAATGTTACAGTAACAGTGGAGGGAGCTGATTGACTTTCCCTTTTTAAAAGCTCTTATATTTTCCTGAAGATTCCACAGAGTGAGACATCACTACTCTTAGTTTCTGGGATGTTCTTGTGTTCCTTTCTGGAATACGTGAAGTGTTATTAAACATCTACACGATAAATTTGATCGGGAGTTATCGTATTGATCAGAACATGATTAACAGTCTGAAACATCTACTGAATCTTTCTTAAGAAAATTAAACCAGACAAAGCATATGAATTTAACCCTGTATAGACACAAAAAAGTTTCCAAAAATGTTGGGACACTGCATAAAATGGAAATAAAAACAGAATGTGATGATTTGCAAATTCTGTAAATCCATATTTAATTAAAAATAGACCAAAGACAACATCAAATGTTGAAACTGAGAAATGTTATTGTTTTAAAAAAGAAAAAAAAAGCTTATTTTGAATTTGATGGCAGCAACATGTCTCAAAAAAGCTGGGACAGGATCATGTTTACCACCATGTTGCATCACCTCTTCTTTAAACAACACTCTGTAAACGCCTGGGAACTGAGGAGACAAGTTAATGGAGTTTTGAAAGTGAAATGTTATCCCATTCTTTTTTTGTATTTTTTATTTTATTGACATTTTACAGAGCGTCCAAACGTTTTTTTTTTTTTTTTTTTTTTTTTTTAATAAATCAAATCTTTAGACTGCTTAATGTATTATAGTTGCCAAATATTAAAGCAACGTGACCGACTATATATCTTTAAACAACACTGACAAATCGGGAACAATCAAAACATGAACGCAAAATCAAATGTAATGTGTTCGATTCAGGGAGGTCTAATGTGTTTTTGAAACCGAGTTACCAGAACAAGTGTGAGCTGAGAGACACACACCACAAACAGCGCAGAGAGACAACAGGGAGGGAGGGAGGGAGGGTGAAAGTGTTTGGGGAATGCAGAGGTCACGTTAGCGCCACCGCTGCTGTAAAAACCATCAGAACAGAAAAAGGCTTCATTGTTGCAGCGATGGCCGCAGAGCTCTGACGTCCGTCCGTCCGTCAGCCAGCAGCCGTTCGTCCGTCTTTCTTCACGAGTTGGACTCACCTGCGAGAGCGCCGCCGCTCGCTCTCTGTGATTCTTAATTCGAAACCTTTTTCTTTTTTTTAAAGTTATTATTATTATTATTATTAACGTGATGACGGACAGGACAGACAGGCTGCGTGAGGGAGATGGTGGGAGAGCAGGGACAATGAAGAAGATAACGTTGGACAGCAGGTAGCCTTCTGTCTGTTTGATTCTGCATTTCAACACTTCAAGAGGAAGTTAACGTGCGGTTTGATTTTCAGGTTTCCTGTGCACAAATCCAGCTCGGATGATGGATCAGGAGGTGAGATCGTGTGTTTAATGTGTTTTTATTCTTTATCGCGGCAAAGTAATGCGCCTCCCCCCGAGAAGATGAGGTTTTTAGTCAATAACAGTGACGATTACAGTGTGGAGGACTAAATGCTGCTGCTCGCAAATGTGTTTGATTTTGTGCTGCTGCTGTTGTAGATTGTGTGTGTGTGTGTGTGTGTGTGTGTGTGTGTGTGTGTGTGTGTGTGTGTGTGTGTGTGTGTGTGTGTGTGTGTGTGTGTGTTAAAAGTTTAAATGGTTGTTCTCTCCAGGTAAATGGGACGGGAAGAGAAAGAACAAGTCTTTTTGGCAGAGTTTCAGAAAGTCTCAGAGAGGAGCGGTGCGTCAGATTTCTAAAGGTGAGACGCAAATGCCATTTCTGCTCACAGGAATTATTTATCAGCATCTTTAACTTATAATTAAAGTAAAATGAAGCTTTCAGCGGTGTCACTTCTGTTTGCTTTGGCCGTTTGCAGGTGATGACGTCGGCTTCGTGGCCAGTGAGGTCACCATGAGTGACGAAGAGCGTATCCAGCTGATGATGATGGTGAAGGAGAACATGATCTCCATAGAGGAAGCCCTGGCTCGGGTATGGTGTCACGACTTTACGTGTCTGTGACTTGACCTTTGACCTTCTGTATGTTATTATTTTCAATCAGGAAAGTAAGCATTCGTTTGAAACGGGATGTACGAAGTTTGAGGCAAACCGGAAGGCTTCAAAAAATGAAATGTAAATATTATTGCGGTGGCTTGTCACCTGATGAAGATGACGTCATGTTTGTGTGCGTGACCTCGCTCGGACAGGTTCTGTAAAGCGTTCCGTTTTCCAGCCGTTTGAGAATGAATCCCACATCAGCTGGTCACCGAGCTTCACGAACTAACAGGCTCTTCCTTTTTATTCCCAGCTGAAGGAATTTGAGGTCCAGAACAGACAGACGTGCAGGTCGGACCCGGCGGAGTGGAGCGACCCCTGCGGGCCCGACACAAACGAGTCGTTCAGCTGCACCGTAAGTCTCCGGGCTCGGAGGGCGTCTTGGCTTTAGTGCTGAATCACGGCAGGCTGCGATGAGGCGGTGCCAGGCCGCCAAGCTGTTGACAGCCCTCTCTCTCTCTCTCTCTCTCTCTCTCTCTCTCTCTCGCTGTGTCCCTGTCCCACCGATGAACTGGGGCCCCTCTAAAGCCTTGCAGCTCTGGGCCCTCTCCCCCACCGCAGGGCACGAGGCAGACTTCTATTCATCGCTGTGAAAGCGCTAACCCCCCATTGTGCTGCGGTGAGCGGGAGGATTGAGCTGCGGCCCTGTTATGCAGGCCGCAGCTCTTTTGTGCCCGAGTGGGGTGATTAGGGGGCTCAGGTTCAGGCCACATTTTTCAGATTCGTCTGGATGGCCGGACTCTTTCTCTTCGCCTCCACTCTCTCTGGCGGCGGGACTCCCCTTGCGCTCCTTTGTTGATTATAGAGCGTTTCTTCTCATTTAATTATCAGCATTTTTATGAGTATTCTGGGATGTTTTGGTCAGCTGATGAACGCACGACGTGCGCGTGTGACTCGATTCTTTGAATGCACCACCGACAGTTTCCGACGATGCTGAAGTGTGATTTCCAGGCAGCGAGCGTCTCGGGTTCCCACGTATAGAAAGTGTGCTGTGACCCAGAGCAGACAGTTCACTGTGGTTTCCTACCACATATTTATTCTTAGCTAATGCAGGTTTCTACTGCAGGTGTCTGCAGCAGCCGCAGCACGAACACATCTGAAAAATAATATGTAGAAGGAAGTTGAGTTCACATCATCATTTAGTACAAATAAAGTGTAAGTTTGTGTAAATAAAAACAATGTGATGATTTGCTAATCATGTAAACTTGTATTTAATTGAAAATAGACCAAAGACAACACCTCAAATGTTGAAACCGAGAAATGTTATTGTTTTATAAAAAAATATCTGCTCATTTTGAATTTGATGGCAGTAACGGTCACTAATGTTGTTTTTTGTACTATGCGCTGACAATAAGCTGGATGGTCCCTCTCCTCTGTAGCCCAGAGGATGCGCCGTCCATGATTTCCACTTCGAATGAGTTTTAACCTGCATTTGTGGATGCAGTGAGGTACTGCGTTCACAGACTGGTTTTCAGCAGTGTTCCTGAGCCCGTGCCATGATTTCCACCACAGAATCGAGTCCGTCAGTCTCTTAAGATTCCACGTTGTCTACAAACCCAGTTCTCCCCTGTTCCTCCCGGCAGCCCTGCGACCTGTCCGACACCGAACAGGAGGAGACGGTGACGTTCAGGAGGCTCCACAAGCTCGTCAACTCGACTCGGAAAGTGAAGAAGAAGCTGATCAGAATCGACGAGTTCAAGAGGCCCGGAGCAGCCGACGGTACTTACTGAGAGTCTTTGTGCTGTTTGTTGCAAGATGAAACGAGTTAGACAGTTTTCATGCTGATACAAACTCCCGGCTTTGCGGTGTTCGCGGTGTCATTAAAAGGCTAAACGTGACGTCGAGTCTGGAGAAGATATCCTGCGTGAGGCCTGATTACTGTTTGCATGTATGGATTGTAATAACAGCAGTTACCGTGTTTATCCCTGATTATTTTCAGCCTGATTACAAAGTTTAATGTTCACCTTCCCAATGTGTTGGCCGGGCGAGACGTCGCCGCCGCAGCCGATACCTGTGTCGGTGTTTACATCTGAAACGGTCGGCGGTTAACTTCGCTCCTCTGTGCGTCCCCCCCCCTGCAGAGAGTGCAGAGAGTCTCTCCCCCGCCGACGCCGGCCTCTTCCTGTACTCCGGCCCGCCGAGGAAGTCTGCGGTCTGTCCCGTCGACTCGCTGGCCGCAGCCCTGCAGGAGCAGCTTGTCTACGGCCGCGACTCCGACAGCCTGACCACCTCGCCCTCGTCCAGCAGCCTGGACACGTGCGGCAGCCACGGGGTCTCCCAGGCCTTCGGCAAGTCCGGCGGGAGTCCCGCGCACCCGGAGACGGGCGGCGGAGCGGTGGCCGAAGGCAGCGGCTCGTCCTTCTCCGAGACGGAGGGCTGCAACGAGGAGGAGCACAAGATGGCACGATCGGTGACCGACGGAGAGCTCCGCCACCGGGTCCTCAACCCGCTCAGTCACCACGGGGTGAGTGCAGACGACTGGAACCAGCAGGTCGGACATCATTAATACTTTAATACAGTACAGAACGAAGCCCGCGGACGGATGTGAGTCAGAGTTACAGCGTTCAGGCTTTTCTTCAGCTCCTTCTGACTCCTTCAGGGAGCAGCACCTACCGTCTTCTACTCGTTTGTCTCACCCACCTGTCCTGCTGCTCCTCTGCGCAGTGCTGCGGCTCAGAAATAGTTTCATATCCTCCATTAAACTTCAGACTCACCTGGTTTCCTGTTGTTTTTGTTTCTTCGCAGCGAGCGTGCAGCTTCGGAGGGTTCGACCTGACCAGCCGCTCGGTGCTCGCCGGCGTCTCCGGCAGCAACAACACTGTACGTACCCGCTCTTCTGCCTGAACTCTCAAGATACATTTCATCTTCTTTACGTACGTGTGCTTCTCTGCGTCACTTAGAACAAAGACGGCGAGGGCAATGGTCTGTCAGACGGCGTCAAATCTCCGCAGGCGTCTCGCATCTCCCTCGGAAAGAAAGTGAAGTCAGTGCGAGATACGATGAGGAAGCACATCTCCAAGAGATACCACTGTTCTCTCTCCGAGCAGGTCGGTTTCAGAGGCGTTTACAGGTGGAAAGTAACGTGATGAAGACTGTGAATCACCTGCTCTTCCCTCTGTGTTGTAGTCGAGCCCGGACCGAGTGCCCAGCTGCCCTCACTCTCCCCAGATGGACTCGGACTCTCTGGAGAAAGCCAAGCTGAAGCCGGGAGGGTCGGTGGAGAGCCTGAGGAGCTCCCTGAGCGGACAGAGCTCCATGAGTGAGTCTGAGTCTGAGCTATCTTCATCAGTGTTCCCCAGCGCTGTGTTCTGGACCTCACTCATCCTCCTCCTGCAGGCGGGCAGACAGTCGGCACCACTGACTCCTCCAACAGCAACAGGGAGAGCGTGAAGTCGGAGGACGCCGAGGAGGACGAGCTGCCGTATCGCGGACCCTTCTGTGGACGAGCTCTGGTCCACACCGACTTCACCCCGAGTCCGTACGACACAGACTCTCTCAAACTGAAAGTACGCCTCCTAACACCACACACACACACACACACACACACACATACACACACACATACACACACAGAGGAGCTGTGTGAGAGACTCATCGATATTCCAATCTCCTCCCGCAGAGCGGAGAGGTCATCGACATCATCAGCAAGCCTCCGATGGGAACCTGGATGGGGATGCTCAATGGCAAGGTTGGCACCTTCAAGTTCATCTATGTGGACGTCCTGAACGAGGAGGAGGTGAAGCCCAAGAAGACGCACAGGAGGAGGAAGTCCCGACAGCCCAAACCGACGTCTGTGGAAGAGCTGCTGGATCGCATCAACCTCAAAGTAATGACGTCACGACGTGATGAAAACCTGTCGCGGAGCTGTCCTCCCAGCACCTCTGACTCTAATGTTCTGTCTCTGTTTGTGCCTCCTCCGTCCTCTCCTCCATCCTCTCATCCGTCTTCTCCTCCGTCCTCTCCTCCGTCTTCTCTTCCGTCCTCTCCTCCATTCTCTCCTCCGTCCTCTCCATCTTCTCCTCCATCCCCTCATCCGTCCTCTCCTCCGTCTTCTCCTCCGTCCTCTCCTCCATCTGCTCCACAGGAGCATCTCCCCACCTTCCTGTTCAACGGCTACGAGGATCTGGACACCTTCAAGCTGCTGGAGGAGGAGGACCTAGACGAGCTGAACATCAGAGACTCTCAGCACCGAGCCGTGCTGCTGACGGCCGTGGAGCTGCTGCAGGAGTACGATGGTGGGTCGAAGGCTCTCAGATGTACATCACATGATGTTTACACACACATCTGGGCAGGCGGAGACTTCTGTCACTGCAGATGCTCGTTCTTTCTGCTTGCCGAACCTTTATAATTATTTCCAGCATTACATCCTTAATTTGAACCTGCACATTGCATCCAAATTCCCACCCGTTCTTCTCATTTGAATTTCACAAGTATTCCTCATAGAGAGATGCAGCAGATCTCATATAAAACTTCACAACCTGAGCTTTCTTTCAATGTCAGCTCCTCGTCTGTGTGACGAAGCGTTGCAGAGAATATTGACTTTAAAGTTCCATCCGATTTAATCGTGGTTGCTCCAGTAATCCAGTTTTTAAATCACCGCTGACGTCTGTACCTTCAGGCACTAAGCACTTTTTTTTAATTTATTTTTTATTGCAGTGTCCCACAAACATGGTTCAGATGTTAACAGATTCCAGAAAATCTCCTCTACACAATTATAAAATGATATCTCTACTGACAATACTTAATGGTGAGATACTTGTAAAAACAAAACAATTTCATTTAACAACAAAAAAAAATTCTGATATAAAGGCTAATATAACAAATCTGTAAGTATTATCTAATTGAACGATGAAGGATTTAAATGGCCTCAACTGTCCTGAAAAAAAACAAGCTATGTCATGCATGAATGTTTAGCCCCAATAACCACCACCAAATGAGCACACACACAGTTTCCTCCCTGATCCCCCGGTGTGACCGTCTGCCCCCTGGTGGCGGCCTTGTGCCCTGCAGGAAGCAGCGACCCAGAACGCAGCAGCCAGTCCGGCGGCTCCCAGGAGAAGCTGCTGCAGGAGAGGCGGGGCCTGCTGGGAGACTCCCCACGGGACTCGGGCTGCTACGAGAGCAGCGAGAACCTGGAGAACGGTAACGACAGCCTGACCCACCTGTGAGCCCTATCCTGTCCTCCTCTTCCTCTTCATCCTCCTCCTCCTCAAAGACTCTGTGGTGGTGGTGGGGGGGGGGGCCTCCTCCATGCTCCAGCTTTCCAGGCCACCAGTTTTCACGCTCTTCTGGAAAAAGAAAAAAAACTCTGCTGTCGTCACATTTACTTCCTTCTGTTTCCGCACCTCCGACTTTTATCTGTTCACAGCTTTCACAGGTCACATTATTTCTGCCTTTAACCACCAGATTTTTAAGTTCTCATTATGATACTAAAAGCAGAGGAGCGATGACACAAGACGAGAACTCATAAATAGATCCTCATCCTCCTCCTCCTCTGCTGCTGCTGCGACTCATGAGGTGGATTTTCGGGTGACTGTTGAAGCGTGTGATGCGAGTGTTTGAACAGACTCTACTTTCAATTAAATAAAAGCAGCGAGTGCTTCTTTATTCCTGGCTGCATTGCGCTGCGTGTGCTTCCTGCCGTGGCTTCGGTCTGTGTTTCTGAATGTAGACGAGCGGCCGCAACCTGTTCACTCTCCGAACTACTCTGTGCGATATTTTTTTAGTCCGGTCAAGATATCATGTTGCACAAACGTTTAATCATGTGCCTGAAAAACTGCAGAGGAGTTCAGATCTTTACTTGTTCAGATGTTTGTATGCCTGTAAATGCACTAAAACTGCAGAGGGACTGCCTGAGGGTGGGGGTTAACCCGAAAGTGTGCTTGTGTCGGTTGAGGAATAAACGGCTCCGTGCTTCACCACAGTTGACTGCTCAATTCCTTCCTTTTCTTCATCATCTTCTTCATCACTTCCCGCTCTGACAGACGTGCATCACCTGCACACGCTGCACTTTTGTTTATTTCAGGAAGGGACAGACGGACTCCTGCAGCCGCCAGCAGGTCCTCGTCTGGGTTTGAGTCCCCTGCCCTCCCCCTCACCTCCTCCTCCGCCCACCCCGGTAAGAGTCCCAGCCCGCCCCGAGTCCCGCCATCGCCGAGGAGCATCCTGAGGTCACCTGAAGGTCACAGTCGTGGTGGGAGGAGCCTGAGCTGCGAGGAGCTGAGAGGAACCTCAGCAGCAGGCGTTCCGCAGCGCTGCTCCTCCCTGACGGTCCTCCACCAGGACCAGGAAAGAAACCCCGCCCTCCCTGCAGACCGGACCTCCATCCAGACCGACTCAGAGCGTCCTCAAAACTCCTCCCTGACGGTCCTCCACCTGGACCAGGAGAGAAACCCCGCCCCCCCTACAGACCAGACCTCCATCCTCCTGCCTCAACCCCCGTCTGCGGACACGTCTCTGTCCTCTCTGCCTTCCACTGCTTCGTCCATCTGCAGCACGTTTTCTTTCAAACAGGCCGAAACATGTCAGAGCTCTCGACTCGAGCCGTTAACGGTCCCGGCAGGACAGTCCGGTCATCACACAGCTACACCTCCTCCACCAGAACCTCACCTGGAACTCTTGCTGACAGAAACCAGCTGCACACCCGACCCTGCAGCCCACATCTCCTACGTGGCGAAAAGTCGCTCGGTTTCAGCCGCTTCTGTAGCACGACGGCTCAAATTTAAAAGAAACTTGAAGACGGATCAAAGGTCTGATGGAGAAACTTTCTGACGCGGTACCGACTTCTAAAGTCCAATAAGGCGGTTGGAGAATAAATGAGCTGTTTTCAGGAGGTTTAAGAAACTTTTTTTTTTTTTTTTTTTTTTTTCTCAGAACAGTTTTAGCGTCTTTGTGTGCCTTAAAAACATGAACTCACCTTCCTGCTGACAAACCGGATCCGGTCTGAGCAAGAATCGGGTCTCTGAGGACCAGATCAGAGTCCAGCTCACTTCATCACAACAAAGGTCTTCATCAAGTCATCGTTCATAGAGGATTCACTGTTTGTACAGACTTCATCACTGACACAATTAATATGAAGAACACGTAATGAATTTATTTCACATGACTAAATTCAGATTTATTTTGCTGTTGGTTAATTAAATGAATAAAGTTTATTTTACATTGTGATAATGCTAACAGGCTGTTTAGCTCTAAACTAAGTGTTTTTTTTAATAAAGTTTCACAGCAGATTTCTGGACTCAAAGAAACTTTTATTAGAAATTTAAAAATCAGTATTTATCAGAACATTAAAGAAAATTTCAACACTATTAGCAGCAAATTAAATTAAGTATTTTAATGTGATAATCTCTATATAAACTATGCAAATGTAAACTCTACTGATTCTTCCTTCAGTGGGTCCGAATGAGTTCTGATTGGTTGATCTGTGTCTCCTCTTCACCGCCGGTGTCTTGTTAATTTGAGGAGGTGCAGCTGGTTTTGTCGTCTCCTCACAGTTTAGCCTGCAGCCGCGTTTCCTGCAGACACTCCCTGACCAGCCGCAGAGCGTCCACCGCGGTGCCCCAGGCCAGCGACACCCCCCAGCCCCCGTGGCCGTAGTTGTGGACGACGGGCACCTGGCGGCCCTGCACCTCCAGCAGCTCCCTCTCCACCCGCGGGTTCCTCCTGCCGGGCCGCAGACCGACCCGCTGGCCCAGGACCTTGGCTCTGCTGAGCGACGGCTCCAGGCGGCTGCAGCGCTGCAGGATGCTTTTCGCGTCTCCTTCGTCCAGCTGCAGCCGCCAGTCGCCCTCCTGCCTCGTCCCGCCCACCGTGACGCTGTGTATCCCGGGGTAGATGTAGGTCGTGCTGTCTCCATCCCTGACGAAGTGCTGCAGCCAGGGGGCCTCCACCTTCAGGACCTGGCCCCGGATCGGGTGCACCATGGTGTCCCCCACCAGGGTTCTGGAGCCCAGACCAGAGCAATTAACGATGAGGTCGAAGCTGCCACTTAACTCCTGCAGACTGTCGACTTTCCTCTGCTGCACTCTGCCTCCGGCTTCTCTGAACCTTCACACGGTTGAAGTTGTTATCATTCAACTCGGAGTCATTTCAAACCTTTTAAAATAATTATAAAAACGACCTAACATACGGGACGCACCTCTTCTCCAGCCACGGCAGGTAGCTGGAGCACTCGCACTTCACGGTGGTGCACGCCAGGCCGAACTTGTGCTCCGGAAAGCGTTCCAGCTCCCGCTTGGTCATCTGTCGAAAGCCGATCACGAAGTCGGACCAGAAGGGCTTCTGATCAGAGGGAACCTCCCTGAACACCTGCCAGCTGGAGGGAGATCAGAGGAGCGGTTTTAACAGCATATCGGCTGAGGACTCGCCTCTGTCACAGATAACGGCCGTTACCCGGAGCTCAGCATGACTCCTGCCTCCGGGGCGTGTGCGGATTGAGCAACGGCCAGCAGGTGATCAAAGCTGTCCTTGAACCAGCGCCTTTGCCTTTCCAGGGGGATATCTGACCGACACACAGGGAAACATGCATATAGTTCTGCTGGACATTTATATTGTAAAAACTGCATGATATGTTTCATACCTGGATATTCAGCAGCTAACAGGATCCCTGCAGCCACGTCGCTGGTGGTGTCGGGGCTGAACCTCTCGGCCAGCACGGTGACGGAGCAGACAGGAAGAGCCTCGGAGATGCAGACGGCGGTGGAGAATCCAACCACACCGGCTCCCACCACGGCGACCCGGACGCTCCTCATCCTGCAGCTCAGACTGGAGGGAGAGAGCCGAGTCAGGTCCTGATAACCGGAGACACAGTCCAAAGATCAAGAACACAAATTACGTTACATAAGTCACACAGACAGTGTGTTTCTTTCAAACTAAACTTATTCCGTTAGGTCACAAACAAACAGCTCTAACTAGAGTACAGATCATGCAGCAGAAAGACCTGTTTATTATTATATATTACGTGACTAAATGCTTCTCGGTATACAGGTGCATTTCAACGTTCCAGCTGTCACTTTTTCTCCTTTATAAACTGGACTGCACGGTGACCTGCATATTTTACAAATGATTAATCTGCACCAAATGTAGCTGTAAAATAATTACAGAGTCAGACTAACATATTTTCCAACGCACTTGTGCCCAGCTGCCTTTTAAATAAAGCTGGAAAAACTCATTAAAATACACCGTTTTTTGACAATGTGCTGTAATAAAACGCAGTCCAAGTAAATTCCTTTCACTGCACTGACATGTATGTTAATTCTCGCGGCCGCGCAGGTCCGGAATAAAGTCACGTTACCAAACACGGCAGGGATTTAAATGACAAACTTCAGCCTAAAAATCGTTAAATTTTAACTGTCGGTAAACCAACATCCAAACCAACAGCCGAGGACGTTCAATGTCGGTTTCACGCAAGAGAACGTTTCAACCGACATACAAATCTCGCGATAGTACGCAGACCGTCCGCGCTGCAGGCGCTCGTGCCATCCGCAGCATGTGTAGCTCGGCGGTGCGCGTTACTCGTCACAACCTCACATCTCGCGTTAAGACCTTCACGTTCACACTGTCCGGCGATAGAAACGAAGGTAAGGTCCTATAAGCTCACTATTTTAAATTACTCCCGGTTAAGTGCGCTTCAGCCCGCATGGGTCCTGTACTAAACCGGGTTACTGTTTAAATTTAGGTAGTTGAACAGCTTGTTAGCTGTTTCTGACAGTTGTGGCCTGTTTCTAAGTAGCAGCGGACGCTTTGTTTGAGCCGGTTAGCTTGTTTGCTAACGTTAAAGTAGTTCACATCATCTTCAAACAGATCGAACGTTGATCAGGGAACTTTACTCCGATTGATTATCGAGCTTCCGTCGAAGATAAAGTCGGTCAAAATAAATATTACTGTGGTTTCATACACTTTGAATCAGGATTTATGTCTTTTATTAGTGTAAATACCAAACTATGCAGCTTTTATAAGTGAGATAAGTCTTTTATGTTGCTCTGTTATGATGAAGACGTCACTTTAGGCTGCAGTATTTTCATTATGTTTTAGTGTATTGATTATTTTTTTCCCCTTAATTCAGTCTTTTTTTCCCTCAGAAAACGGAAAATATTCAACAAAATAACTATAAATAACCTTAGGCTAGCAAACATTTTTTTTAAAAATACATTTTTACTTTACTGATACAAAACACCCCCCCCCCCAAAAAAAAATCCATTTATTTTTGATAAATTACTTATTATAGTTCACGAAAAGAAGCTTGAGGACTAAAATAATCAGAATTAAAACATAATTATTTGATTAGTCAATCAAAAGAAAATTCATTTGCAACTTTTTTGATATTTAATCAGTAATTTGAGTCATTAAAAGGACCAAACATTTTCCAATTCAGCTTTTCACATGTTAACATCTTAGAGATTTTAAAGAAGTAATTGATTAATGGAGAGAATCCTAGGGCAGATTATCATTATTTTGTTCTCAGAAGATGTATTTTTATTGATCTCAGGAACAGATGTATTTTTCTTGATCTCAGGAGCAGCTGTGGATGTCTTCGAGGGGAAGATGATGTCTCAGAAAGCAGCGGCTCCATCCTCCCCCCTCATGTCCCTTCATTCAGACTCGCATCAACAGAGCATCCTGGGTAAATTCGACCAGTTCCGGAAGCGCAACCTGCTGTGCGACATCACTCTGGTCGTGGAGGACGAGCACTTCAAGGCGCACAAAGCCCTGCTGGCTGCCACCAGCGAGTACTTCTCCCTGATGTTCACGGTGAAGGATCAGAGCCGTCAGTCCATCTGCCGGCTGGACGGCGTGGCGGCAAAGATGTTCGCGGCCGTGCTGGACTTCATCTACAGCGGCCAGGTGTCGGTGGAGGAGAGTGCCGCCGAGCAGCTGCTGGCCACGGCTCACTTCATGAAGGTCGGCCACCTCGTCCAGGCCCTCACCGAAGTCCCCCGCTCCGCGTCAGAGGTCAGAGGTCACGACGGGGAAGAGCACAGAGCCGATCCGGTGAAACACAGGCGAGGACGGCCGAAGAAGAGCGTTCCCGCTGCGGAGCCGGAGCGGAGAGACCCGCCCGCTGCAAGCTCGGAGGACGAGCGGCCCAAAGAAGATGGAGATTACATCCACAGAGAGCACCTGACCCGCAAGAGCCGACGCAAAGTCAGGCCACCGGTCAAATTCAAAGGCTACCGGGTGGAGGGTGAAGCAGCGGGAGGCACAGAGCCGGGGAGGAGAGGCAGGAAGAGGAAGTACCCCGACACCGAGGCTCGCTGCGACGACTGCGGGAAGGTGTTCAAGAGCCACCTGTTCTTAAAGATTCACCAGCGCACTCACACAGGTAACCTGACACAGAGTTTACATTTAAAGGGAAGGTTTCATATGACTTAGAGATAGAAATCCAGGACATGTCTGAAGCTGCCTGCCTCCCCTTCCCCCTCCCCACAGGAGAGAAACCTTTCCACTGCACCGTATGCGGGAAGAGTTTCACCCAGAAACACACTCTGCTGGCTCACCAGCGGATGCACACCGGAGAGAAGCCGTTCATCTGCAGCGTCTGCTCCAAGGCGCTCACCACCAAACACTCCCTGCAGGAGCACATGAACCTGCACCAAGGTGGGACCTGATGATGATGTCACAAACTTTACTTTGAAAAGTTAATATTTCAGATGTTCTAAGACACTTATTTCCCGAGAGCTACAAAAATCGAAATGATGGAAGTCCGTTTGTTTCTGTTTGACTTGTTTCTGCAGAAAAAAAATCCTTTGACTGTGATAAATGTGGGAAATCCTTCACTCAGAAGAGGCAGCTTAAAAGCCATCACAGAGTTCACACAGGTAAGACGCGAGACACGCCCGAGGAGCCTCTCGGTTCAGTGACATCATCACCTGTGAGGACTGAATCATGTGTTCTTTGAAGGTAAATCACTGCCCGAATGTGCTCAGTGTCACCACAAGTTCATGGATGCAGCGCAGCTGAAGAAGCACATCAGGACGCACACAGGTAAAATAAAAAACATCCAGCTGTTTAACCTGATGACATCACAGTCAGCTGACGTGATGACATCACGTTGCTTGCGCAGGTGAGAAGCCTTTCACCTGTGACATCTGCGGGAAATGTTTCACAGCCAAGAGCACGTTGCAGACGCACATGAGGATTCACAGGTGAGGAGGACGAGACTTTATTATAACATTAATGTTGACAATGATGTCATCCGGGTCACGTGATCCTTTATCTCTCCACAGAGGTGAGAAGCCGTACGACTGCAACATCTGTAAGAAGTCGTTCTCGGACCCGAGTGCGCGCCGCCGCCACGTGGCCTCCCACTCGGGGAAGAAGCCCTTCACCTGCTCCTTCTGCAGCCTGTCCTTCACCCGCCTGGACAACCTGAAGACACACACCAAGTCCCACAACAAGGAGCGCGCCGTCTCCATGGAGACCCCGCCGGATGCGGCTGCGCCGCAGCAGCAGAAGGAGGCGCGCAGCGTCCTGCAGCTGCAGCTGCCGCCCTCCTCGGAGCAGGAGATCCAGCTGGTGGTGACCGGAGGCATGAACGACATCAACTTCTCCGCAGCTGAGGACCAGGTCAGCCTCATCGCCGCAGCAGAGGGGGAGGGGACGCCGACGGCACACCCCCGACTCACCCTCCTCACCCAGCCGGCCGCACACGTGCAGAACGTGGCCCTGGTCGCCCAGGGCGGCGTGGTGGACCGGCCCCCTCAGATCCATGCCGTCAGCATGCTGGAGGGTCACGTGACGCACCCCCCCGAGCAGATGCATGTCATTACCCTGAGCAAAGAGGCCATGGAGCAGCTGCAGGCCCACCACGGCCCCCCGCAGCCGCTGCACGTCGCACAGCGCCCCCCGCAGCCACCGGGCCCCCTGGGGCCGCCGGGCCAGGCCATCCACATCAGCAGCCAGAGCAGCCAGCCCATCTCCATCAGCCAGACCAGCGAGCAGATCTCCAGCCACCACATCCAGGGACAGACCTTCCAGATCCAGGCGGGGACCGTGTCCTACCTGTACACCACCGGGCTGCCAGATACATGACCGCCTCCTACCTGTGCACCACCAGAGACATGATGCACCAGCTGAACTATGATGATCATAATCAGAGTGAGTAGATTAAAAAGAACAAGACTCACTAGAAAGGTAAACTATTTACATCATCTGTTGACCTTTGACCCCACCGTTTCACCTCACGCTGGTTGAGACTTCCGTCTTATTGTGAAAATCTCCTGAGACTTAAGTCACAACAAACAGGAAAAAGTTTGGAAACACGTTCTGTGAAAAACAATGCAGCAGATTTATTTTACACAGAAATCAGAAAATATCATTTCAGCCAATGATGTGAATATTCCTGAAAACTACATCAAAAACAGGCAGTTTTCTGCATGAGATGAACTCTTTGTTAACTAGTGTAGAAATCGAATGCAACTCAATTAGAGAAAAATGTATCGTGTCACAATTTCTTCTTCTTCGAATGAAAGCAGGAGTGTTTTTTATTCAGCCTGAGCGCAGGAGTTTATTTTGAAGGAAATATGGAGCAGAGCAGCGTTCAGGTGCTGCGCTGTGTTTCCTGCATGGATGCTCTGAAACACTGAATACACCAAAGAATAAAAAGCCTCGTTGAAGGAAAATATGCAGCGACAACAGAATCAATTCAGCAGCTTCAAAACACAGCGAATGCAGAGGTCTGACGTTCGGCAGCGCCTCGGAGGACGAAGCGTCTCGAGGATTTAAAGGAACTCTGGCTGCGGCTCAGAGGTCCGGTAGGAACGACTCGGCAGTCTGAATCCGGCGGAGAGGCGGAGTCTGGAGGAGACACAGGAACCTCATAAAAATGAAATCTCATCAGTTGGACTTCCTGATGAAGAAGATCTCAAATATAACAGAACTTTGGTTGAAGAGCTCCACCTGCAGGAGGGTTCAAGGCTTCATTAAATCACTCACTGCTTCCGGTCCGTCCCTCCTTCCTGTCCCCGCTCTCCTGTGCCCCATCTCTGCACCGACGTCCCGCAGCGTGCGGGACATCGTGGAGGACGTTGTGAGGCTGCCGAGCTCCTGGCGGCTCGTCTGCGGACCTGAGACACAAACAGTTTAAATTCTCCTTCCGGAACTATTCTGTCGGACTTCTTCCTCTCTGCTCTGAGGTGTGAAGGTGACACCGGGTCCTGTACCTGCAGACGGACTTGTGGTCCTCAGCTTGCGGCCCGACGGTGCGTCGCCGGTCTGGTTCTGACCTGGGAACAGAACACGGTGAGCCGCCGGTCTGAGACTCCGTCCGGGATCATCACAGTCCCGTCTCTCACCTGCCGTCCGGGTGTGTCTGGGGAGAGCGGCCTCCGTGTGGGTCACCTGGTTCTGAAGAGAGTCCAGCTGCTGGACGGCCCGCTGTTTGAGGCTGCGCTGCCACTGTAGCTCGTCCCTCGTCTGGACCCGGAAGAGGAGACAAGAACCACACGGGACTTTACTCAGCTTAATATTTACTCTGCGATCGTCGGGTAGTCGTCCACGCTGCTCCTGAATGAAACATCTCAACGTAATAAGTCTGTGGAGACATTCGGGATCCTCCGAGGATGAACCCTCCTCGCTGCAGTGATCCTCTGACTGGTCCTCTGGCGCCACCATGAGGCTGAATCCGGTCTAACACGTCTCAGCTGTTGGCTGCTTTATCTTCATCTTTTTCTGTTCTTCTCATGAACTCGGACTGAAGCTGCTCCGCTGACACTTCTCAGTCGACTTGTTATTTTTCTATCGTTCAGTGAAAATCCAGGTTTTCTTTCCTTCTTTTGTAAATCACCGTTTTCTAAATAAAGTTTATTACCGTGAAAAAACAAAAAGCTGATGTTGTGCAGTGGGTTTTTAGCATTGTATTAAAGTGGGTTTTTACTGGAGGACAGCACACACACACACACACACACACATACATCAGTGTGATGCGTCTCTGACCTGCCGGATCTCTTTGGCGCTGCGCTGCCTCTGCAGCTGGTTTGTCCTGCTGCCTCGATCCAGCTGCTCGCCGAGCTCCTTCAGCCGACTCTCTCTGTCCTCGACGTCGGCCCTCATCTCTTCCAGGTTCTGGACCCACCGAGAGTCCAGCTCCTGCCTGCGGCGGGCCTCCAGAGCTGACCGGTGCCAGGTCGCCTGCAGCTCCTGGGTCTGTGAGTATCAGTGGAAACAATCCGTGAGGAGTTTTACATGAATTGTGTGACATAAACGTGTTCGTATCTGCCTCGGTGTTCTGGATGCTGCAGGATGTTTCTGTCTTTATGCTCAGAAAGATGTCAGATGCATCTGAAATCCACCTTTTTCCTGCTTCTTCATTCAGCGTTCAGAAGCTCCTACAAATCCCATGATTCCTTTCGGCTGTTGATGGTGTTACGACCCCTACCCCTTTTCTGTTTGCTGGGGCTCAATAGCATTACATTCACCACTGATTGCTGCTCATCTTCACACCTCATCTTTCTTTTACGGTTACAGTTTGTCAATTTCACAATAAATCTGAACGTTGGCATTTCGGCCCGTCTCGTCTCCTCTTTTGTCGTGAGCGTTGAGCCGGTTTGTGACTATGGTTTAGAGGAGAAATGTTGCAGCGTCACCTTCCTGCTGAGCAGCTGCTTGGTGCTGCTGCTCTCCTCCTGACAGCGACTCAGCGCCTGCCGGACGACGTCCAGCTCCTCCTGCAGGAACAGCACCTCCTCCTCGGACGCCATCTTCCCCCTCAGAGCCTCGCAGCGGCCGCTCGCCTCCGTCTGGACTCAACGATGAAGGAATCAGCTTAAATGTTTACCAGACAAAATAAGCTGTCTGCTAAACACATTTATTATGAGCTTTAAAAAGGACAGTTTACCTGCTGACTTTGCAGCAGCTGTCGGTGAAGTTTCTTCTCGTCGGCCATCTTCCTCCAGCGATTCAGAGCCTTCAGCTTACGGAGCAGAGCGGTCAGCCGGCTGTTCTCCAGACTCAACTCATGGACGTCCTCCTGCTGATGGATAAGTGGGACAGAGTTTACAGGTAGAAACCTTTAACTGTGACTGTACCTTTAAATGTACCTTTAACTGTTACTGTGCCTTTAACTGTAACTGTACTTTTAACTGTGACTGTACCTTTAAATGTACCTTTAACTACGACTGTACCTTTAACTGTTACTGTACCTTTAAATGTACCTTTAACTATGACTGTACCTTTAACTGTGTGTTTATCTGCGATGCTCCTTCAGTGTCTGTGTTGCAGCCATACTTCTTCTTGACCTTCATCACTCTGTCCGCTCCCTCCTTCCTTATCCTGGTCACCATCACGCTGACGTCTCACGCCATCTTCCAGCGATACTCATCCAGAGTGGCCTGACATACAAACATGTGGTGACAAAGAACAAAAATCGTTAATGGTTCAAAAACTAAATATTAAACTCGTTAACTGGTACACCTGTTGTCGTTGCAGGCTGATGAAGACGAGGAGGAGGAGGAGTCTGACCTTCAGCTGGATGCAGGTGGAGAACAGGTGTCGGACCAGAGGATTGTAGCGCTCCCTGAACCTGAGACTGAGGTGCTCCTCTAACGTCCTCCTCTCCTCCTCCAGCTAAGCGACGGCAGCCTGCAGCGCCGAGATCTCCATCATCATCCCCCGACACAAGTCCGACGCCTGGGGGGGTAGAAACACAGTACCAGAACCGGGACCAGAACAAGGACCAGGACCAGAACCAGGACCAAAACAGAGGGAAACACTTCAGGTCCCATAAGCTCCTCTGAAGGAGTAAAAACCCAACCTGTGTGCGAGCATCACTCCTCCAGGCGTCCTTCAGACTCTTCACATCCTGCAGGTAACCGTGGAAACAGATGTCGTTAAGATTTAAGTTCAAGATCTCTCCATCGGATATTGTGATGTTTTCGGACGAGTCGATGCTCCACCTGCTCTCTCTGGTACAGAAGCTGAGTCTCCTGCTGCAGGATGCGTTCGTAAAACTGGGAGTAAAACAGGAAGCTGCGACGCTCGCGCTCCATCACGGAGGAGGAGAGGAGGGCGAGACACCGCTGCAGGTGGTCCTCAGAGACCTTCAGCTGCAGGACAGGCAGCCAGGAGTCGGGATCACTGACCAGTAAACATGTACAGTAACATCCTGATGTCAGAGGAGGAGGTGGAGTGTCCAGCTGTCCTGCGTCCCACATTTTGATTAATTCATTTCCAAGTTTTAATAAATAAGATCCCGTGTTTCAATTAGTTACTTCCCATATTTTAATTAATGTGTTCCCATGTTGTTGTTTTTTTATTTTATTTTT
The DNA here is from genome assembly GCF_029030835.1 of Brachyistius frenatus. Lineage (NCBI taxonomy): Eukaryota > Metazoa > Chordata > Actinopteri > Embiotocidae > Brachyistius > Brachyistius frenatus. Next base: position 1,320,208 of record NW_027210701.1, read on the forward strand.
TATAATTAGTTCCCATGTTTTAATTAATTACTTCCTGTGTTTTTAATTGATTAGTTCCCACATTTTGATGATTTGTTCTTAAAACTGAAATACTTTCAGTTTACATTCTCATACTGGAGGTAAACACACACACAAAAAAAAGGATAAATATGTCATCATAAGACGTGTCCAGCTGCAGCGTGTCCCAGAGGACACGGCGTCCTCATGTCTGTCCCACCTGTCCCTCCGCCTGCTCTGCTCCCTCCATCAGCTGCTGGACGAACGTCTCCACCGTCGGCGGTCTCTCCGGAGGCAAACTGAACCTCAGAGCAGTTTTCTTCCACAGGTCTGATGAGTCACAGAAGATTTCACTCTGACTGAGACTCTTCAGTCTCTACCTGTTAAAGGTGGAGTCTGTCGGGTTTTTTTTAACCTGTGGGGAGTCGATCGTCCCGTCGAGTTCTCTCGGAGACCACCAGGCTCAGCTCCCTGCTGATCCTCGTCTGCACCGCCCGGATCATGTCGGCCTCTGAGAGCTCCATCAGCAGCTTCAGCTGAGACACACACACGCGTCACAATGCCTCCTTAAGAGGACACGAGGACGAACCTGTGCAGGTGTCTGTCGTGCTTCTACCTGCCAGACTCTCACGTCCACCTCGGAGGCTCCAGCAGGGGGCAGCAGAGAGCGGCTGCTGCAGACTGAGGCCTCGTCCTGGAGCTCCTTCCCCATGTGGTGAGCCAGAGATCTCATACTGGGCTGGAAGACTTCAGCTCTGGAAGGAAAACACTCAGTTTAACTACCAGTTATAAAAGATGTGAGGTTAAAAGTTTATTATTGATCTCTTCTCGATCTCGATGTTCATTCACCTGTAAAGTCTCACGAGCTGCTGATACGCAGCAGGTGAGCCGAACACCTGTTCTCCCAGACGCCTCTGAGCCCAGCGCTCCTTGAAGACGTGGAGCTGCTTCGTCAGCAGGAGGAAACCTTTCAGCGTGGCTTGGACTCTGATCAGGTCCTGAAGAGGAGCGGAGGAGTCCATCTTCTTCCTCTCCTCCTCGTCTTCATCTTCATCTTCTGTGCAGCTCTGATCCTCCTGCAGAGAAGATAAAATTCAGGTCACATGACGTCACAGCACATCCGACTCAGGAATAAATCCATAAACTGTCCTTTACTTTGTTCGGTTTGCCGTCCTGCTGGAGGTCATCTTTGCCGCCATGGAGACGAACAGGCTCCGCCTCCCTATCGCTGTTCAGGACATCCTCCATGAGCAGGGACAAGCCGTGGACGGCGGCATTGGCCTGCAGTCGGCTGCGGTCGCTCAGAGAGCTCAGACACAGCTGCAGGAAACAGAAACCATTTATATCATCCTGAACTTCTCCAGTCTGATGTTTACAGAAACACCTGAAGTTCAACATGTGAAATCTATCTGAGAACAAACATGAGGTATTAAATATCATTCTTACACCTGAAGGTAAAGATGGATATGGAAATGTAGATGTTTTTACTGGTTAAGAGAAACATAACAAGGTATTGTGATCAATATGAGGCTCAGAAATAGAAAGATTCATCCTCTGGGGAGCCTGATTATCTGTTGTTTAATTTTTATTTTTTTTATTTTATACACTTTATTAATCCCCGAGGGGAAATTTCTTCACTACAGCAGGGGGGGCTCTCAGGGGGGAGATGCTGCAGCAGGCTGCCACTAGCGCGGCGCCAGGTAACCTGACCTGTGGTGCATGTTTTTGGATGATGGGAGGAAGCCGGAGAACCCGGAGAGAACCCACGCAAGCACAGGGAGAACATGCAAACTCCGCACAGAAAGGCCCAGGACCGGATTCGAACCCGGAACCTTTTTTGCTGTGAGGTGACAGTGCTAACCACTGTGTAGGATGTTATAATTTAGGACCATCCTCCGATAGTGTTTTTATTCGGTCCTGGACCGACGTTACCCGATGACATCATCACATTCAACATGTTGGACGACCTGAATGCAGAACTCGACAGGCGGGACGTACCAAACACGAAGAGGCTGCAGTCCGTGAGAGGCGATGAAACTCCTCCGAGGGAACATCGTCTGAGCCTGCAGGGGACGGAGGGACAGGAGTTAAACTCTTCTTCCACATGAAACACAAAGCATGATGGGATGTTTATCATGGGATGTTTGTGATGTTGACGATGTTGGTGATGTTTGTAATGTGTGTGATGTTTGTGATGCGAGGTGACGACCTGACGGCCTCGGGGCTCCAGCGGAGGAGGGACAGGCAGCGTGAGGCTGAAGACGTCCGGCTGGATGATGTCACTCAGCAGTGGAAGAGCAGCCTCCATGTTGTCAGTCACACTCTGGAAGGAAGTGACATCACCGGAGGAGAGGAAGGACTCCCTGAACGCAGAAACAACTTTTACTTCATAAATATGATTCCCGAGTTCGACTGTGACGGCGGAGAGACGCGGAGGGTGGAGGGAGGTTAACGTGTTAAACAGCGGGACGTGACGTGACCTCTGACCTGATGAAGTTCCTGACAGCCGTGTCGAACTGCAGCAGGACGACCTGCCGGCGCAGCTGCAGCAGACGGCCGACAGCCTGCGGGCTGCTGGAGGCGGACAGACGCTCCACCTGCTGCTGCAGATCCTGCAGCTCCGCTCCTAAACGGCAGAGACGCAAACATGCGCCTGATTCCTGCTGCTGTTCGGCACAAACATTCATCCGACAATCATAGCTGTCTCCAACACATTTTGTTCAAAAAAAAAAAAAAATCATCCTAAATTTGACCCTCGGATTTCCCCTGACGTTTCATATTCTGAATCTGCATGACAGCATTTTAACATCAACAGAAAATATTCCAAGTGTTGTGTCTCAGTTTTGATTTATTTCAATCTCTCGTTTCCACAATGTTTGTCAGTAGCAAAATTTAAAGTAATTTATTCTCCATCTTTCCCGCCACTGAACAGATGATTCGTTCTGGTGTGATGCTTCTTGTGTAAAACAGACCCACCGACGCCCTCGGCTCCCCCCCAGTCAGCTGACAGATGTGAGCCTGCTGCATCCCGTCCTCTCCTCCAGCGACTGGACTCTCCTCTGTTTCCCAGTTTGGAGAAACTCACCAGGTGATGAACGATGTCGCGAAGAGCAGAAACGATCTGCAGCGTGTGATGGAGAGCTTCGGCACGAGCCTGAAAAAAAACACGAGGTCAGTGCAGGAGACACACGTCAGCAAACACAGGCGGAGTCCTCCTCCTCCTCCTTTTCCTCCTCCTCCTCCAACAGGGAAACAGTGTTCCGGTGTTCCGGTGTCTCACCGGGACGTCCCGTGTTCTGAATATGTGCAGCACCTCGGTGAAGTGGGGGATGTACCACAGGTTGAGGACAGTTTTACCGTCATCACTCAGCAGCTGCAGCGGCCGACGGTCAGACGTCCTGTTGGAGGGACAGTTTACCGTCTCGGGTTACAGCTGAAGGAACATATCTGCAGGTTTATTGTCCAATATTCACCTGTTACCCCTTAATAACACAGTAAAATAAAACACCTCATGAAGGTGTACCCAAAATAAACTGAGTTATTAATTATTAATTAGTTATAGAAATTTAACTTCTATAAGAAACACACTGAAGTGTTTTTTTTTTTAAATTTGTATTTCAGACAGGTGACCTGTGAGGGAGGGAACGGAGGGTTAAAAGTGTCAGAGTGAGCGGCGCTTCTGTCTCTGGGGAGCAAGCCGGTTCACCGGAGGGAACGTTCATGCCGTTTTGGAAATCCTCGGAGTGCATTCCGCTCTGCAGCCTGGTGACAAGGCTCTCCTGCCCGAGGCCGGACCAGCGCCAAGCTCAGATCCCCGGGGGAGGGTGCTGAACCCCGGGATGGTGAAGTACTTTTACATTGTATTTAGCATTTATTTGTTTGTCTTTGTTTCGTCCTATGTAAATTGTTTAGCACACCTTACTTATGGGACAAGGTTTATTACAATATTTACCATGTTTTTTTTCTAAGAGGAGGTCCAGGCGTTTCCAAAAAAATAAATACATATTTGGAGATGTAAGAAGTGGTTTGGTGGAACATGACATTTATATAAAATAGAACATTAAACTATTTACAACAACACGGATCAAATCACAAGAATCCGAGCTTTCCAACTGACATGCAGTCACAGGTGAACTGTAGAGCTGTTTACAAACTGCAGACTGTCGGCCCTCTTGTGGGCTGTTGGAGTTTTAAAGTTATTCCACTGATTTTACACGGAACGTGTGTTTGCTGGTCCTGAAGAGTTTGTTCCACATGTAAAAGTTGTTTAAAGGCCTTCTGTGGCACGAGGCCTGAGTAAAGACTGATAAATCTCAACTGAACACAGCTGAATCTCTCAACAGTCACAGTTGATTGGCATTGTGGGTAATGTAGTCTTCATGTTTTGATAAGAAAGAAGTGTACACTGAACAAGAAAGCCGATATCTCTGGTTCTGTTCCATCAGTTTTTATCCTGTTTTACAAACTGTCCAGTGATGTTTGAACCAAAAATGCTAAATTAGGCTGTTTATATGTATATTTTGTATATTGTCTTGAGTATAACACACATTTATGATTTAGTGTGTTGACAGACAAATATTTTGTTGAGATTCTGTGGTGTCATTTTATATGCATCATATAGTGTTTTTGTCAGGGGTAATATTATATTATTTCCTTTTATTAAGTTTAGTTGTATTTTTGATGTGTAATAATATTTGGTACACCTCCTCTGAGATTTACCTCTGACCTGTTTTGCTGTATTATTTAAAGACTGCCAGGTTGAATGGTAAACTACAGTTCCCTACATATTGACTGAATTTGTGCTTTGACTGAGTTATTCTGTATTTCGCACATTGATAATATTTCCCACCGGTCGTACCTGTTGTTGGGGGAAAGGTCAGCTCCTGCATCCAGGGTGACTTTGGGCTCGGCGGCTCGTCCAATCACAAAGCAGGACTGACGAACGGAGGGGACGTTGTCCAGCAGGGAAGTCAGACTGTAGTAATACGAGACGATCTGTGCTGTCACACAGTGGACAGACGTGTGGCTGCAGAACCTGTGGACATTTACCTTCAGTCAGTTCATCTTTAAATAGCTCTGAAATATAAATGACCCATTAGGAGTTGCACGTTGTGACTGAAGCCGTGAATCTGTTTCAGGGACGTACTTCTTGAGGAAGTCGATGATGTGCTCCCGTTTGATCTTCGCTGCTTCCTCCTGCAGAGAGACGGACATTTGTTTTACTTCAGTCACATCAGTCCTCCCGTTGCTGCTCCTCGGCCTCCTAAACCATCCGCTCACTGGGGTTCTCATAAAACTTCCCAACGCCTGCTGCTTCTTCACAAATAGATCCAGCATCTCGTCACGCAGACCTGCTTTCTGCAGCTGGATGGACACAAAGGCCTCCGTCACCCTGAGACAGGAATGTATTTCATTAAAGAGCTCGTAAAGAAAAGCTCGTAAAGAGTGAAGCATCTGACCTCTGATTGGAGGAGGAGGACGAGGGAGAAGAGCTGGATGTTTCCTGTTTCCCACTTCCGGATTCAAATGTTCCATCTTTGTGTTCACTCTGAGAATAAAATGTAAAACAAAGTGAAGATTTAACCAGCAGTTACCAGAAAGAAACTCTCTCTCAGTTAGTTTTATTAATGAGCTGATTTAATGCTGTTTTGATGTGAACAGTAACTGTCAGATAAATGCGGTGCCGCCGCTCTGAGAGTATAAATGTGACTTTAACATTCACCTCCGCTCTTTGTGCCCAGTGACAAACACAGGCGAGCTTCACCGCAGCGATGAGGGCGTTCCTCTGGGTCACCTGACACGCCACACTCACCTGCAGGTTCTCCATGCTGTGACTGTTCAGGAGCTGAGAAGAGATGGAAGACTTCCAGGAGACCAGTGTGTCTGATTTGACCTCACCTGGATCACTGCCTCCTCGGAGCTGAAGCTGAACCTCCCGATCTGGGTCGGGTCCAGTTCCTGGATGCTCAGAGGAAGGTGGGCCGGGATCATATATATAACGGTGCACATGAGGAGACCTCAGACCTGTTTTATGCAAGTGTCTCAAAAGTGTAGTCACCTGTCCACCACGCTGTCGACTTCCGGTGCCGCTGTGATGAAAGCGGACCTTTGTTGCTCCTTTGGCTCAGCGAGCTCAAACTGCAGCGGCCGCAGGTGAAGGTGGAAGTTTCCGAAGCCGAGCTCGGAGGCCACGTCTCTGTACAACCTGAGAAAAGGATGTTACTGACAGTCATGTCAACAGAACACGCTTTCTCCCGTGAGGATTTAGAGGTTTCAGTAGATCTGGGTCAAGTTCTAAAATGTCCCTTCTTGTCTGGTTTCAGAGAGTGTTCGTGTCCTACTGACTGTCCCAGATGTTCCGTCTCTGACGCCGATTCCAGCAGCCGATGTCGGAGGGTGACAACCTCCAGCAGACTGCAGAAAGTTTCCACGGCGTGTCTCTGCTTCACGTCCCGCTCCTCTGCAGACCTCAGCAGGGAAAGGGCCGCCTTCTGAACCAGAACCGGATCCTCGATAAACACACCTGAGAACAGCTGTGAGGGACGGAGTGGAAGTTAGTGAGGTTGTTGAAGGATGTCAGCAGACTGTGAGGAGGGAAGATCACCTACATCCCTCTGAGTCTGACAGCTGTAGGAGGCTCCTGGTGGAGACAGGCGGTCCCAGCTCTGAAGGGCCCGCTGCAGGACCCGCTGCTGCAGGACCAGTTTGTGAGGGACACTCGAGGCTCTGTGCAGCTGACAGAGGTCAGCGTGAGCCTGAAGTAAACCCTCATAGATGGCCGAGGACAAGCAGAGAGACGGATGGACCTCCAGGAGGAAGATGTTCATCAGAGCAGGGCTGCAAAAGCAAAACACGAAGGGGGAAACACGGAGGTGAAACCAGGTGCCGCAGGAACACGAGGGACAGGTGAGCTCCTCTGGTTCTGACTGGATCTGATGGGCCGTCCTCCATACTGTCCTCCAGACCCAGGATCTGCAGATCCAGTCTCCAGACTATGCTCCAGACGGTCCCCCAGAGAGGAGCTGTTTATAGAAGAAGCAGGAATGTGATACAGGTGAGTGCTTTTATTGGAAGTGAAGGCAGACAGCACTAATGTTTGAAGTTGTTTGATAGGTGAATAATTTAATTTCAGTTTCCTCTGCAGACTCTGACCCACCTTCCATCAGTGGACGTTGGTCTCTCTCCGTCGCTGCCTCTGGACCTGCTCGAGCGTCTCATGGTCTCCTAACAACACAGACGTCACCTCCATCACATCAGCAGCTCCCACAGTGTCTCTCATTGTTTGTTGAGGTGGTGGATACCTGAGCGCTGTAGAGACGGATCCAGATCTCGGAGACTGCCTGCCGTTTGTTCTTCCTGCTGCGAGAGACGGAGGAAGACGATAAGACGCCAACAGGAGGAGAGGTCTGATGTTTCAGATCTGCAGCCACGTGGAGCAGATCGGACTCCTGGTCAGATGGAGGCGTGGACGACAAGGTGGGGAGTTTATATAGAGAGGAACTAAAAGTTTGGTTTTAGGGTGGAATAAGCTGCTCTCACCTGCAGAAACCTGCAGTGTGCCTTCATCAGCTCGTCGACGGAGCTCCTCTCCTTCAGCTCTGTGAGGATCTTCTGCTGCCACGGATCTCGTCTGGGTTTCACCTGCAGGACCGAACCAGAACAGTCAGCGTGAAGAAAACCTTCCTCACCGACTGTTTCACTGTTTAATTCTTTCGAACCCGGATGAAGGGGATCCAGTCGGCCTCCTTCTTCAGAGCCGTGTCGGCGTTCCTCCTCCCCCACTGGCTCTCCGTGGCGTCGCTCCCGTCGTACTGAGGAAACGTCTTCATCTGCTGCTGTCGTCTGAAGACGCGTCTGAAGTGGGTCCACACCTGGTGGGACAGCAGCACACCTTTTAAATCCACCTTCACACATTTAAAGATGAGCTGCTGTCGGCATGGTTGAGTGTCGTTACACGCTGAATAACTCCATCTCGTCTGCAGGAGTCCTGACGTTCTCCGCGTCGTATGGCAGGTGGAAGTCGGTGATCAACGCCTGCAGCTCCGGTAGCAGCTCCTCCAGGTGAGCCGTGTGGAGGGGAACAGGGTCGGCCCGACCTGAAGCACCTGTGGGTTTAATATATTATGTGATGAATGATTCCTGCCTGTCGGGATGTTTTCAGATTGGACATAAACCTGTAGCTGCAGTTTGTTCCAGGATAGTGAGAGCTGTCAGGATGCAGAAAAAAGAGCTTCTGTTGACCACAGTTTTCTGAGGAAAAATCGTGGAAGTTGTGCTGCTGCAGATATTGCAGACATAGCTTTAATTTAAGTTAATTATTGTGCTCAAAAGATCACGATTGCAAGATTTCTTGGAGGGACTGAAATATTATCAATGTGTCCCAAAGAAAGTTCTTAATCGAAGCACTGGACGCTCTCAAAGTCACTAGAATAAAAATCTGCTTCATGAACTCGCACCTGGAGTTTCCTCCACTAGTCAGGTTTAACATTTAAAGTCCAGATTAAATCGAAAGGTGAATTTGTGGTTTGAGTCTCACCATTATCATGTAAAGTTCCCTCATCAACCTTCAGTTCTGCGTCTCTTCTTTCACTCGCCGGTACGTAGTGCAGCGCCTGTTCAGGAGGATGTTTATAACTTCTATCATTTGAATTCACAGACCAGAAACAGTAAACTGAGACACGGGAGATCTTTGTTGTTGTTGTTGTTGTTTTACTCTGAGGAAGTTGTGGATGTTCTTAACAGCCTGCAGGTGGCAGACCAGCCGGCGCAGGTAGATGACCACATCGTCCTGAGTCAGCAGATTGGTGATGTTTCTCGGCCGGTCAGCATCTTCTCTCTGCTCGCCGACAGTCTGCGCGCTCTCTGAACTGCGTCCTCGTACTCCTCCGTCAGATACCGCACCTGGTCCTGAGAGAGAGTCACGAGTTGGCCAATCAAAAGGTTCTCAGCATCTCTAGTCCCTCATCACGTCTGCTCCGTGAAGGAGAGAGGAGATCATCCAGCAGAGGGTCCTTTTAAAAAGCTTTGTTTCCTCCTGTGTTTTCATGGATTCACACTTTTACAGAAACATTCTTATAACTGGGATTTCTTTTTTTTTTTTTTTTTTCTTTCTCCAGTTGCCGTGACGACAACAGCACATCTGGAAGCTAATATCTTTCTCAACAAAACGTCACAACTGTCATTTGATTTTCTTTGAATATTTGTAACGTCTCTCGTGAACTGACATTATTTAGATTTAATTCATTTAAAGTATCTTCTTTCTTTTTGTTTCTAAATCATTAATATTCTGGAGGATTTGTAATCTGTCACAGTGCTGAGGTTGACACAGGTTAAAGAGCAGGAAATAGTTCTGTGACCACATACAGATCATTTCCTTAATGTCATTGAAAAGTATAATTATAATCAGGTCGTCACCTTGTAATGAGGATAAAGCTCCTCAATGACGCCGGTGTGGCGGCAGAATCTCGTCCATCTGAGCATGAGCTGATACTTGATCTGAGCCAGGTGAAAGGACCGGTCCGTGTAGAACTGAGGAGGAAACAACATGGAGGAAACTATTTTAACCTGATTTATAAATCCCTCTTCTGTCTGTCAGGGAGTTGGTCTTCACCTGGTGCAGCAGCAGCGGCAGGCTGTCGGGACTGTACTCCAAACTCAAGCAGCTCTGCAGCTCTCTCTGTATGACGTCAGCCGCAGACCGGACCGGCAGAGCTTCGGCCACCTGAGACCAGGAGGAGACAGACACTCAGCAGAGACACAACGAGAAGCTGAATCAAGTCCAGCGTGATGCCTTCAGGAACCAACACATGTTCTTGTACTCACCTGCAGCCCTGTCCTCAGTGCATGCTCTCTCTCCACGCAAAAGAAGGAAACATCTCTGGGAGGTGGAACAGAGCTGAACATTTTTTTTTAACATTAGTGACACTTAAAGAAGCTTTAGGGCCAAACGGCTTTTAAAACCAATCAGCAAACCTGTAAGAGTTGAAGCCCTCTGCTCCCGGTGGGAATCCATTCTCCTCGATCTCGGCCTGCAGAGCAGAGAGCTGCTGCGACAGCTCGGCCTCCATCTGCTTCACTTTAACGGAGGAGGAAACTCTGTACGCCTCACACATGGTCCAAATCTTCATTCAGCTTCAGCACAATCAGAAATCAACTGAGATCCAGACTTTTCAAAGTAAAAGCCTCCTTCGGTGCTGCTAAATCTCGGCCCCTGAGCTGTTTGTTGTGCTGCTTCCCTGGCGACCAACCTCCAGTGGTCTGTGTCGCTCTCTAACTCTAAATTAGGTACCTTACTGGTGTGAAATGGTAGTTTTGGGAATGTAGGTCAAAAAATGGAGAAAACAAAAATATATTTAATATTTGATTTGAATATTATTGTTGCATCATAAGTGGCTTAACTTGTTTTCAGTTTTCTGGATCGGCCAAAAACAGACACGTGGGTAATCTATCCATAAACCATTTTTCTATTTTCTTTTTTCCACTGAATTTACCAATTTCATTTATTTTTGTACCACATTCCTCAATCCAGATGCATTTTTGGCCCTTCATAAGAGAGAATGTGGACTCCTCTGATCTGTATAATATAATGTCTCCATTCTCATGAGGAAAATGTTCTGATCTTTGAGCTGAGAGTTAAAATTCAACTTTAATAAAAGAAAGATATAGAATAAAGCAGAATGCATTTTAAATAGCACAGTAGTAGTAGTAGTATATAGTTAGATATTCCTAACTATATCTATATATACCGATATGTAAAACCATAGACATATATACGTGTATGTATTTAACAATATGTATGTATATATGTCGATGTGTAAAGCAGGAGGCAGAGATTCAGCTGTACACACCAATGACGGGCAGAGTGGGGCGGGGTTTTAGCTTTCACTCCGCCTACATTGAGCCCCGCCCCGAGTTGCCCACTACAGTGCGTCTTTACAGTTGTTGTCATGGTGATGTGACCCTCAACCGTAGATTCGGGCAGTTTGTTATCGGTTTTATCGAACACAAATGCGATAGTTGTTTTATTTGACCACAGAAATGGACTTACCGGCGACATTTTACGGTGAACTCGATAAAAGAAACCCAGTTTTAGTCTCTTTTAAACGAGACATTAACTCGTTTATGACACAAATTAAACAATTCGCTTCCGTTACCGACCAGGACAACAGGTCGTATGCTCGAGGGTAAGACGTTAAAAGCTAACAGTAACATTGGCTTATTGAAGTTCACGTTAGTTAGCTTCATTCTGTTTTTTCTGCCGTTATTGCCGAAGTTTGGTCTTTAAAAATTAAGTACTTTTACATTATATTTAGCATTTATTTGTTTGTCTCTGTCGCATCTAGTGTAATTTGTTTAGTGCTAATGATTTTTAGGTATCTGGGTTACAGTCCCAGCACAGCGTGGAAGAGCTGAGTACCGAGGGTCACCCACTCAGTGGTCACTGCGCATGCGCCCTGAAAGTACGGGTGTCTTAGCATAACAGAGATTTCGGTGAACCTTAATGGCAATACTGTCTGTTGCGCCCTGCGGGGAAGGGAGGGGGTGATGGTTATGAGTTGCAGTGTTAGTGCAGTGACCGAAGGGGGTGTCATAGGACTGGTTCTGGCCCCTCGTGGGTGGTATTACAAACCTGGTGAATCCGTCAACTATAATTTACTGCCAGTCTGTTTATATTATTCATTTTAAATTGTTTTTAATTTGAAGGATTAAAACCCTTGTGGAGATTTGGAAGAAATACAACCAGCGTCTGCCTTCGAATTTGTACCAGGAACACATGCTGCAGATTGCAGATTTTCTCTTTGGATTAAAGGTGAAATTTAAAACACGCTGATATCTGGTCTATTGATCTTTTTATTGTCTGGTTTATTCCACATGAATGAATTTCATTTGTCTGACACTCATATTTTTTGCCTCTTTGTGTGTGTGTGTGTGTGTGTGTGTGTGTAGATGTTCCACCTGGCTCTGTGGAAGGGATTCGGTCTCCACCTGCAGCTGTTCAGCTCAGTCAACATCACTGACATCACAGGCGTGGACCACTTCATGAGCTGCTTCTTCCCCGAAGGCTTCGATACAGACCAGGAAGTGTTTGTCATGAAGGTACAGTGCGCTCTGTGAGCTGATGTGCAGTGAGTCTGTGTGTGTGTTACGTTACAGCTGGTCGTACAGTATTATTGCTGTTGTAAAGAATTGTTGTGTGTGTGTGTGTGTGTGTGTGTGTGTGTGTGTGTGTGTGTGTGTGTGTGTGTGTGTGTGTAGATGCGTGCAATGAAGGGCTGTGCCTCGTGTATATTTGAGGAGCAGAAAAATCACAGCGTCCTGAGTCAGACGGGACTCGGCATCCTGCTGCGTGTGCTGAACTTCATGAGGATCATGATGCAGGCATTTCAGCAACATGAACACCTCCACGTGCAGCTGTACGACGGTATGTTAGTACGACTCGGCGCTTTTCTGACCGGAAACTTTGGAAAAACTAGTCGATTTTGGGAAATAGACAATTAATACATTCTGCTGTATTTTGATGTTGTTGTACAGTTAACCTCTGACTGTATGTTCTTCTCCGTCTGTCTCCTGTCATTTAGGCGCGTCACACATTTACAACATCAGCTGTTACCTGATGACGATGAATCACAGTGCACAGGTAAAAAAAAATGGGGCTCATACTGCTGCCTGTTTTTTTTTTTGTTGAAACTGTAGATAGATTTTAGACATGTCTGATACACTGTGAAGGAAACGGTAAAATATATGTCACCATTTATACATCTACGATCCCGTTCAGGTCCTGGAGTACCTCCTGTGGGCCAGCATCAGTTTAGAGCTGTCCATCCCTCTGATGACGGTGAAGTATCTGCCATTGATCGTCACACTCTACTGCGCCGTCTGCCAGTGTTACTATGACAACCAGGCTGAGGAGCAAGCGGAGGTGAGAGACGTCTGCGTCCAGACACCAACAAATGCACAGTCATCAAAACAGATGGAGATACTAACTGTGACCTGCAGGTTTCTGTCAGATTATTTAGAGCCATATGTAAATTCATGCTTAAATATTTATCGACAACAGCAGAAATGAAAGATTCCTCATGGCTGGCATGTTTATTGGTCATTTTTGTATGAAATTACAAATCTGTGTATTCAATTAGAAAAGGTTCACAAACTGAGTTAGAGTTGCTCTGAGGGTCTGATCCTGTTTTTTTAATTTGTTTGTGCATCTCTCAGAAGTTCGGAAGGAGAGCTCTCGGTAAAATCGTGACGCTGGCGGAGCTGGAGGAGCCGAGTGAGGGGGACGCCGAGACTCAGAGAGCTTTCAGAGAGGCCTCCATCAAGGTGGGAGTTCTCTGAGGTCACCAACACTGCAGTCACTTCACTGATACGGTGATCATGTTTTGTCTTCTTCTGTGATCGAATTCAAAGGTAATAAAGATGTTTTTGTTTTTGTTTTTTTCAGTTAGGTGCCATGATCTTCAAGCAGGCTGCGTTCGTGGCGAGACGTCCTCAGAGAGACAGACGGCTGGAGGACATAGTCGGCGTAAGAACATCCACTTTACTGTCATACCATCATATTCAGTGTTGAAGCTCATCCTAAAGTTTACCGTCACATTAAGGTCTGCTCGGTGTAGAAGCCAAACACTTCTACCTGTATGATGAAGTTGCATTACTGCTCTTTGCTGCATATATTTTTATGTCCTAATTTACTTGATGTATTGTACTGAATTTAATTAGGATCGTGTGCGTATCCTTCAGGTGCCGTGGCCTCAGACTGCGACCGGCCGCGTCCTCTCCGACCTGTTTGACTGCAGCGCCGCACACTTCCTGGTCGTCCTGGAGGCTCTCGGTGACGACGCGACACGCCTGCTGCAGGGGAAGATGCCAGACGACCTGAAGCATCAGAAGGTGGTGATGGAGCTCCTGTCAGCTGGGCTCGGTATATTATCTGGTTAGTGACACACACACACAGTGATTACAGTAAGTACACAGATGAAAAATAAACCAGGTGCAGTGTGTCTGAGTGTGTTAATGTGTGTTAGGAGTCACCAGCAGTGTTGATCAGAGGTGTGGCGACCACTCATGTTTGTCTCCTGCTGTACTGACAACAACATCAAGTCTCCTAGATTTAGCCACTACAGGTCAGTCACTTTTGTTGTTGTAGTTGTTGTTGTTTTTTTTTCTGACTGTTTTTCCTTTTTTTTTTACAGCTTCATCTGTATGTTTTATGATCAATTCTGCAAAATAAGATTAAAAGTAGAACAAAGACAAAACTTCTCTTCGGTTTAAATATTAACGCTTGGAATAAAACAAAGGTTCAACTTAGAAAGGGATAATAAATAAAAATCCAAATGTAAAATTAAAAAGGGAATGTGGGAGTCCGGAAGGAGTGTTTCAAGTTTTAACCACCTGACTGTGATGCATTTAGTTGCTGCTGTTGTCAATACTTATGAAAGACATTTTTCTTAGCTCTTCCATCATGTCAATCCCTTCATCGGTGTGTGTGTGTGTGTCTCCAGGAGAAAACAAAGTTCCCGTCATGTCTGCAGTGAAGTTCATCAAACTGCTGTTCCAGTACAGACAGCTGGATTCATTCAGTGAGCTGAGCAGAGAGATGCTGCAGGTTTTATCTGTGAGTCGCTCACCGGCTCTCCTCACCTGGTGCTTCTGGTCTCCGTGTGTGTGTGTGACCTGGTGTCTCCATGTGTGTGTCAGGGTTTGGAGGATCAGTCGTTCAGGAAGGCAGAGTGTGATCTCACTTTACTGTCCAGCTTCAACAGTCTGCAGAGTTCCCAGCAGATTCATCCTCGACGGGGCAACACGGACGACGGTGAGCACACGAGAGCTGACTCAGGGCTTTATGTTGTTAAACTGACAGCGCACAGCGCATTTAGAGGATTCTTGTAGGCCATTCATGATCATTGATCCTTAAACCTTTTCTCCCTTTTTCTTGATTTGACTGGTTCACTCAAACAGAAAATATTAGAAAATGAATGAAATAATAAGAACCACTGGTTATAGGTTTAGTAGTTGAAGATGTTGATGACACTTTACCATGTTATTAATAAGTTAATTACCGTAGCTTCTTCTTTATAATGTGATGTCTTTGTCCAACAGTCCGACAGAAGCCTTCCTTCTCCATCAGTGACGAGATCCCTCGTCTGCTGGATGCTCTGCACACGTCTGTCTGTGGCTCTGCCCCTGTAAGTGTCAGCTGTGTGTGTGTGTGTGTGTGTGTGTGTGTGTGTGTGTGTGTGTGTGTGTGTGTGTGTGTGTGTGTGTGTGTGTGTGTGTGTGTGTGTGTGTGTGTGTGTGTGTGTGTGTGTGTGTGAGAATGATTAGAGCTCGGAGGAGGACTTCTTACTGTGTGTGTGTGTGTGTGTGTGTGTGTGTGTGTGTGTGTGTGTGTGTGTGTGTGTGTGTGCAGGAGGAGCAGCCAGACAGAGACCTGGTTCTGGAGATTGTCTTCTCTCTGTGGAGTCAGATGAAGGTGGAGCCGCAGAGGGATCAACTGACATTCACACACTCCCTCCAGAAGGTGGATGATTATCACAAGGTTTGTTTTCAAAAAGGTCAAATATAAAGTTAAAGCCTCCTCACTGAGCACGTAAAATGTTGATGAGATAAAAGATGGATGTTGTCTGTGTGAACGTCCCTGCAGTGTCTGTGCTGCCTCTCTGCTCTCTGTGATGTGGCCTCCTCTGGTGACCTGGCGTCTGTAGACTGTCTAATGATGGCAGACATGATGTACACGTTGGGGACTCGACTGGAGAGAGCAGCTCAATGTTGGGATCAGACGCAGTGGTCAGGTGACGAACGACTTCCTGTCATCTGCTCCCTCATTGATATCTGCACTCCATCCTCTTTATCTTCAAACACTGTGTCGTTGTTCTCATCTCTATTACAGGAGGCCGTGACGATGATGATGATGTGAAGCCGAGCTGTTTCTCTCTTCTCCAGGTGTGTGAATATGCTGACTGACTGCAGATCATCCACTGATAACAGTCTACATTGTATATTGTAGTGTGTGTGTGTGTGTGTGTGTGTACCCACAGAGTACAGACACACAGCTGCTTCTGAAGGTGTGTGAGGTGGTGCAGAGGGGGCTTGGAGTTTTAACTTCAGGTGTCGCTGCTCTGATGCCCCGAGACTCCTCAGCAGTCGCCGAGTCGGCCTTCATGCAGGTAAGTCGACCTGTCAGACAGTCGTGTGGAAGATTCCTGTCGCTCCAAGTCGGCCTCTCAGGAACTGAACTGACCTCCTCCTGTTCTCATAGAAGTTCAGTCCATCAGTGTGTTCTCCAACATCAGAGGAGGGAGCGGAAGAAGACTGTCAGCACACTCTGTCCACAAACACCTTCCTGCTGGCCAGAGACCTTCATCTAAAGCTGAACATCCTCCACCACAGAACCTCCCTCCAGTTACTGCAGAGACACGCAGGTCAGACTCTCTGAAACACACACGGACACACTGCCAGGATCTCTGAGCAGCCGCTTGCCTCACAGACTGGTTTCTGAACCAGAAGTTTAAATGTTGACGTGACTGTTGACTTCCTTTGTTGTGTGTAGTTACAGAGTCTGAAGTGTTGGAGCGCATCAAGAGGAACAAAGTGTCCAGAGCTCATCTGCTGCTGCAGAAGGTCCTGCTGCTGCACAACAGAGAGGAGCTCGGAGATGGCAGCGAGACCAGACGTCTGCTCAAGGTCACACCACCACCCTCCATTAGATCCACTGTTATTAACAGGCATAAACGTCCTTTTGTTTCATGAGCCACTTTTAAGATGTCTGACGAGTGTTTCACTGATGTTCTGGACAGGAGGCGTCCGCCCTGACAGAGAAAGCGGCGATGGAGGAGAGACGAGTGCACATGTCCTACGCACCGAAGCCTCCAGATGAAAAGAAATCCACAGGAAGGAAGAGGGAGGAGAGGAACCCGGCTCCTCCCCCCATCCTCCTCTCCCGCACCGACCACTCCTTCACCTTCAGCCCAGCTCCTTACAACCTGGAGAGAGAGGTGAGATGAGAAGAGCTTTAAATTATCAGTTAATCTAACAATGATGTAATAATCCACCCTCCTCTGATGCCGTTTCCTCTACCTGGTTGTGTGCAGGTGTTCTGGTACCAGCTCTGCGGTCGGGTCACTGACAGCTTTAACCAGAAAGTCCGGCTGAGAGACTGCAGCCTGACGGGAACCGGAGACATGGTTCAGTTTGTTCCTGTCACATTTTCAGATCATCCTCAGTCTGTGTGTAGATGATGACATCATGTCTGACTCTGTGTGTAGGTCCCTGCTGTGAGTGGTGAGTGTGTTCTGACGGTGGACCGGCTGCAGCCCAACCAGACGTATGTGTTTGCTGTTGCAGCGTACAACCGACATGGCATGCTGCTGGGAAACACGATCGGGGAGACAACGTTCCCTCTGCTGGCCTCCATGCCGCTGCCGCTGCTCTCCACGTGGGCTCACCTGGCTCAGGTAACCTCCCTCCCTCCTCTCCTCCCCCTCTCCACACGCGCACACACACACACACACACACACACACACACACACACACACACACACACACACACACACACACACACACACACACACACACACACACACACACACACACACACACACACAACCAGCACCATCAGACAGACAGAGGAGGCAGGATGATGCAGCTGTGTTCACGTCTCCTCAGGTGGCCTTTCAAACGCAGCAGTACGATGTAGCACAGAGAGCCTGCAGGGTCCTGTGGAGCCACTTCACCCTCCCTGACAGGAAGTCCAACAGCTCACAGGGCCGACTGGCCAACACCAGGTGAGCAGGAACCACTCAAGCTCCGCTCAGCTCAAAGAACTCGTTTATTTATCTCCCTCTCATCTGTCCCCATCCTGCAGGCTGAACACACGAACCCTGCAGAGCTCCTCCCCTCACCTGGTCCAGCTGTTCCTCACCTCCATCTTCACCGAGACAGAGATCAACATCCAGCAGGGGGCTCTGTTCTGTGACTCCTTCAGTGACCTCGGACCGTTTACCTGGGAGCAGGTGAGCAGCAGGAAGTGGACCGACCACAGTGTGACAGGTTACAGGTCAAACAATGAAGTAGTGACATGTGGTCGTGCCTGCATGCAGGAAGCCAGACTGTCAGAGTGTGAGCGCATGCTGGTTGCCATGGACACAGCGATGTGTTTGAAAAACGGCACTGCTGCTGTTCAAGCTGCAGTTACCTGCTACGGCCTCCTGGCGCCGCTCATCTTCCACCAGATCTCTGCTGAAGGAGTTGTATATGTAAGCTATATATAAAAAAAAAAATCATCCAGACACGTCTGAACCATGTAACATGATATAAACTGCAGATTATTGATCAAGTGAGTCTGTGTTCTGACGTTCAGGTGCTGAAGAAGTGTCTGATGGTTCTGTTTGAGAATTCAGGTGTTCTCAAACAGAAGTGGACCGAAGCCACTAACGAGTCTTTAATGCACATGGTCACCTGCATCACCTACTACCTGTCGAAGGTGTGTACGAGTCCAGTTGCACGTTATGTCTTCAGCTTGCAGTCCACATGCTAAGCAAGGTAAAGTGTCTTACGAAGCAATCTGTGACTCTTCCCGCTGACAGATGTCACAAGTGCTGCAGAAGCATCGGGTGGGCAATGAGCTGATGGACTGCGGACGCAGACTGCTGCAGGACATCTGTGGCTCCAAACAAACTGAAGCCGTAAGAAATGGAAGAAAAAGTCTGTTTATTTAAATCTCTCCTGAAATTAACGGGAGGTCCTGACATTTCGTAATTGATATATATTGTATTTTTTTTAAATTTTTTATTGAAGACGGCTTAAATTTTAGACACCTTATTAACTGGTTTTATGTTTGTGTGTAGAATAAAACAGTAGTTCACGGTGCAGTTAAAGGTCATATGAAGATAATTCTCCAGCTGAAGGCACTGCAAGGAAAGCACAAGAAAAACATCACATCTCACATCGCAGCTCACAGCATAGTTGACGGTAACACACACACACACACACAGGTCTTCAAAACTAGTCTGTGGATGCAGCAGGAAGATCTAATTTTTTTTTTATAAACCACAGTTTCAACACTGAACACTGTGTCTTTATGTCTGCAGAGGTTTTCCGGCCTCTGACCGACTGTGAGGATCCCGCCGTGTTGTTCGAGCTGATTTCCTGCGGCAGATTAGAGGACGCCTATGTAACCGGTATGTTTCCCTCCCTTTTGTTGATGAACAATCGCTTGTCTTCTCTCACATTTGTGTGTCCTCGCAGTGATGAAGCTCAGAGGCAAAGCGTGCTTTATTGAGTTTGCGTCTCAACTCCTCCAGAGGAGTCTGGAGGAAGGTCAGTCGGAGCTGGTGCTGACCTGGGGATACAACATCTTTCAGTTTCTGTCATGGTGGGTCTTTATTAATCACCTGATCCACCTCTTTATGGATCATGCTGCAGTTTATTCATAATGTAATATGAATAAACTTATGCAGACTGTCTGTGACGTCCTCTCTGTCAGGCGAGACGAGACGACGAGGCGTCCCACAAGACAAATGCAGGTAAACTGTCAGAGAAACTAGAAGTAGTAGTCAGACTCTGAAAAGAGGTGGATCACTGTGGGTGAAACACACACACACACACACACACACACACACACACACACACACACACACACACACACACACACACACACACACACACACACACACACACGATGTGTAATTAGTTTGAATTTTTAAAACAGAAGAAGAGGACATGTGACAACACGGGAAGGAAACGAAAGCAGAAAACGTCTCTAGTGCTAGCTAAAAGGTACAACGTGTGTTTGTGTGTCTGTCTGTTTGTTTGTCTGTGTTCACGTAAGCACGCGTGTTCTGGACAACTTTCTGTGTGTGTGTGTGTGTGTGTGTGTGCAGGAGGAAACAGACGGTGAAGAAGCTGCTGACCATGATGTCACAGTGCTACAAGCAGCAGCTGAGGCGCTTCTGCAGGGAGGAGAGAGTGTGGAGGTCTTACCTGCACCACAGCACGGCTCAGGCTCACCTCACACTGCTTCACCAGGAGCATGGAGGGGGAGGGGGAGGCGGCCTGCACCTCAGGTAAACACACATCACCTGTTCTGTGTTGGTTCTGATTGATATATATATATATATAGTGTATATTCATGCTGTATATTATATTCTTGTTGCTCAGGTACAGCCAGTTCACCTCTCAGTGTTTCCCTCTGGCCTCCCATGATGTCCTGCAGTGGACGGCCTGGAAGCAGCAGCCGTCCTCTGGACACAAAGACATCTCGGAGGGACACTCCTCTCACAGCGGTCTCAGGGAGGACAAGAGGACGCCTCGCAGAGACAGGGACAAAGATGAAGGTGAGGAAAACGACACACTGAAGATGAAAAAAACGTAAACCCGATGTGTGTTCGATCAGCTATCTGAACTCGTCGACAGCTGAAGACCACGTCACAGAGAGCTGCAAGGAGGAAGACTTCTCTCAGAGTCTTCATCGTTCAGCCGAGACTCAGAGACCATCTGCTGCTGCCCTGCTGGGTTCGCTGCACAAAGCTGCCTCACACCTTCGCAGGGCCATGGTACTGTATGCACACACACACACACACACTGCACACACACACACACACACACTGCACACACATCCAGGTCATTCACTCACTGTGTGAAATTCAGTGTTTTGAATGTGTTGCAGGTGTTGGCCCATCGCGGCGGCCACTGGACCGCCCTGCAGTCCGTGTGTCAGACCGTGTGGAACCAGAACCGCAGATTCATCGTCCTGCTGCAGGCTGAAACCCCCTCCACCATCACATCTGAGCAGCATCAGTCCATCTTCACCCCTCTGCTGGTTCTGGCCACCGACTTCATCATGGACATGGTGAACACACTCGGGGTCAGTGTCATAAACTCTTACTTACTTACTTACGTACACACACACACACACACACACACACACACACACACACACACACACACACACACACACACACACACACACACACACACACACACACACACACACACGCGCGCGCTTGTTAGCAGCTCAACACACGATTGTTCATAAGAATATTTAGCTGAGCTCTCTGGACAGCTACATCAGCAGATATTCCTCACCATCATTCAACTGGCAAATCTCAAACAAGTTTCTTTATTCAAGCAGCTTCAGCCTGCAAACCCTTCTGTAGGGACACGAAGGTCACAGCACCTAATATAACTCACTACACATGCAGTAAAGGCCTGAGCTGAAGTGGTCCCGACTGAACTAGAGAAACCAAACCTCGAGGAGCAGAATCTGAGGACACAATTCAGTTCGTGTCTGTCCTCTCTGTCCTCGTCCCTCCAGCTGTGGCGTTTGTACGACCAAGACTCGACTGAGGATGAACTGGAGTCCGGTCTTCACTTCTCAGCTCCTCTGGACGACAGCACCCAGGTGGACCTGCGCTGGACCAGAACCTTGGTGCTGCACACTCTGGAGCGGCTCCACGACAGCTCAAAATGGGAGAGCCTGGCGCACTTCGCACTACTGTTCAACTCCTACACACGGTGAGGACGACATGTTATTGATGCAGGAAGAAAGGTACGTTATTTTTGTTTGATTTTGACCCGATGATCTGTTCCCCGATGAGGTTTGGTGTGCGTCCGTCTGTTCGTCCTCCACAGCGAGCGTTACGCCTGCAGCGTCACTCCTCTGCTCCTCCACGCTCAGAGGAGGCTGCTGGAAAGAATCACGTCTTTTGGAGGACCTGCTGTCCCACAACCGCATCACGTCAGGACACTGAAGGACACAGGGACAGAGGTAACACACACACACACACACACACACACACACACACACACACACACACACACACACACACACACACACACACACACACACACACACACACACACACACACACACACACACACACACACACAGAGGGACACAGGGACAGAGGTAACACACACACACACACACACACACACACACACAGAGGTACACACACACACACACACACACACACAGAGGGACACAGGGGCAGAGGTAACACACACACACACACACACACACACACACACACACACACACACACACACACACACACACACACACACACACACACACACACAGAGAGACACAGGGACAGAGGTAACACACACACACACACACACACACACACACACATTATATAAATTATGTCTGACATCTGATTGTCCTGCAGGAAGAAAGACCAACTTTAATTATTTTCATGCTCATGTTTGTTTTGTATTTATGTTGCGATGTCACACACTCCCTGCTCGCTTCAAAGTGCACTTCATTCTTCTCCTTTGATTACTCCTTTGATATGTGCTGTTTTCTGTCCTACACGTCAGGTGACCTCCAGAAGTTACGCCACCTGCCAGCTGCTCAGCGGTTGGACACCTCAAAGCTGCACAGCAACAAAACATAAACCGGCTCTTCGAAGAGCAGCTGAACTCAAAGGTCTGAACATGTGAAGTCACTCAAACAGCTGTAAACGGCTACCCAGAATCACAGCAGGGTAACAGAGTGTGTGTGTGTGTGTGTGTGTGTGTGTGTGTGTGTGTGTGTGTGTGTGTGTGTGTGTGTGTGTGTGTGTGTGTGTGTGTGTGTGTGTGTGTGTGTGTGTGTGTGTGTGTGTGTCTCAGGTGCAGAGCAGCAGCTGTCCATGTCCCTTGTCTGTGTCCCTCTGGACGTGGAGGACACGCTGCACTGCTATCATCAGGCTCTGGAGAATAAACCTGCTCATCTTCAGCAGTTGGAGGACAGTCGGTCAATGCTGCTGCAGCTACTGGTGGACACATGGACCTGTGAGTGTACGCGCACACACACACACACACACACACACACACACACACACACACACACACACCAGCTTTTTAAAACTCCTCCTCCTCTTCAGGCTCCGCCCCCTCTTCAAACTCCTGTCATCCAGAGACTGTCTTCAGCCTCCATGTCCCCCCTGACCGCATGTCCACTGTCCTCACTGCGTACTCCACTTCCTTCAGTAAGAGCGGACTCGACACTCAGAGAAAGACTTTTATATCCCACTGTACATGAACGCAGCACTGACAGGTGACCAGCAAGTGGGAGAAAGTTCTCAGAGGTCTCACTGTCAACTCTTCCTCAGAGCATCTCCACGTCGGCTGTCACAACTCTCTCAGAGTTCAGGTTCTCCACGAGACGGGAGACCTGCAGCTGTTCAACGGGAGACCACAGTGAGAGTCTGTCTGTGTGTGTGTGTGTGTGTGTGTGTGTGTGTGTGTGTGTGTGTGTGTGTGTGTGTGTGTGTGTGTGTGTGTGTGTGTGTGTGTGTGTGTGTGTGTGTGTGTGTCTGTGTTTAAAACTGCAGCCGTTTATTGTTTCCCACAGTAAAACATCTCGTAGTGATTTTTCTGTCCTGTTTGTTTCCCGCCTTCTTGTGTGTGACCTGCAGGGCGGCGCTCTCCTGCTGGAGTCAGGCGGTGGACATTGCCCTGCAGAGCTCCGACACTGTGAAGAGGTGGGACGGTGTTTCCTGCGGGGGGGGCTCCCTGCAGCAGACCCTGAGACGGGCCGGCCTGTGGGGGTGTCTGCAGGCGGCCGTTCTCACTGCCAAGATCGCTCAGTAGGTTTCACTCAGGTGGTCGCAGATGCGATGCTCGCTGCATTTTACGGACGTTAACGTGCCGCCGAAACCTACCTGCCTCTGAAGGTGTGTTTTAATCTGCAGGTTTATCTTCACTTCTCCTGACATGAGCCAGCGGACCGACTGCTGCCTGCTGTCTGCTCACCTCTTCAAGGTCCCACACGGTTCTGACTGTTGTTGATGACTCTGCTGCATGTTGGTCTCTCAGTTTATTTGTGATTGTCATGAGCCAAAATATTTGATTTCACAGCGGATTTTCTCAAAAACTGAGACGTGTTTTTTTTTTTTTTTACAGTAATATTGCAGTAATCTGTGCTGACTTCCTGTGATAATAATCCTGCTGTACATCCCAGAAATATCTGACTTTTAATCTGTTTTTCTGTCTGTGTTGAATTTATAGAACCATCACGGAGCTCAGTGATAAAAAGTGTCTAAAAGTGACGCATCTTTCCAGAACAGACCGTCTTTGACTGTAATATAGAACACGAAGGCTTCATCTGCTGTTAAAATAAGAGCTTTACATGCTTTTTAAATCACAAAAATTATTGCGATCACAAATTTGTACGTGTGTTTACTCCTGACATGCCGTGTGTGTGTGTGTGTGTGTGTGTGTGTGTGTGTGTGTGTGTGTGTGTGTGTGTGTGTGTGTGTGTGTGTGTGTGTGTGTGTGTGTGTCTGTCTGTGTCTGTCTGTCTGTCTGTCCGTTTTAATCCAGACATGCCCGTGTGTGTGTGTGTTATACTCCTGACATGCCCGTGTGTGTGTGTGTGTGTTATACTCCTGACATGCCCGTGTGTGTGTGTGTGTGTGTGTGTGCGCCTTCCACAGTGTGTGCTGTGCTGCTCCATGGCTCGGCCTCAGGACGACCTCCAGTACGCCTCCTACCGCCTGACGGGTGAACTGTTCCCTGGAGTCGACCTTTTCTCGGAGCCCCGCCGGCTCAACGCCGCCACCACCGTCACCAGCCTCGGCTTCGTCTGTCACTGGCTCTACGGCGCCGGCTACCACCTCACGGTACACCGACACACTCCGTCTGTCTGCGCTCGTTCTGAAGGCTAACTCGGTGCTCGTGTTTGTGATTTCAGCTTCTGCCCGTTCTCACCCTCCACCTCCACTTTGTGGGGACGGTGTGCAGAGACGTGCGTCGGACCGTTGAGGGCAGAACGCTGAAGGTCAGAGTTCAATTCAATTCAATTCAATTGTATTTATATTGCGCCAAATCACAACACGGGTCATTTCATGGCATTTAACACATTAAAGTCCTCACAGCAGAACTTTACAACATGAAACGGAGAAACCCAACAATTCCCACATAAGCTAGGAGGGAGAAAACTCCTCTTTAAGGGAGAAAAACCTCCAACCTCTGTTAAGAGGGGAAAACTCCCTCTTAACAGGAAGAAACCTCCGACAGAACCAGGCTCAGAAGTGGGCGGCCATCTGCCTCGACTGGTTGGGCTGAGGGGAGAGCAGAGAGAGAAAAGGACAGCATAGAGATACAAGACATGAACTGTTGGTGGAGACGACAATCACAGAGCAGAGACATGCAGCTCCACGGCCGGAGACATCTGCAAAAGAAAAAACTGAAATTACGCGAGCGAGGGAACTGAATGCAACAGACAATAAGAAAAAACTATGGGAGAGAAAAAGCATGAAAAAGCAGTTTGCCTCCTCTTCTTCCATGCAGACATTGTTCTCCTCCTGATTGGTGGAGATTTATTCTGTTTCCTGCAGATCCGAGCTCTGACCGAGCTGAGTCTGTTCTCTGAAGCTGTGAAGGAGGCGCTTTTTCTGTCTCAGGGAGGCGCCGTCATGCTGCCTCACGGACGACACATCATCACGCCGGATACCCAGGTACGATCACCTGATTTAAGAAACTTCTTCTGCAGCTCATCCACTTCAGGATGTTTAGCTTTTAATTGTTCAGTGCAGTCGTGTGTTTCTGTTTTGGCTGTGAACAGTTGTAATATCGATAAGTTTTATGTCTCACTATTTCTTACATATTGTGAATATACTTCCAGGTGTTTATTCTGCTGTTTGTATGTGAACAACTTGATCTGCTTCTGCACGGAAATATTAGTTTGTTTGTGCAATAATCTGAATAAACTTTCTGTTTATTGTGCAGCCGAAGAAGAACTTCTGCAACAACAAGACTCTTGTGGACAACATGGAGGTGCTTCTGCTGTCGGCTTTCTTTTGCATGTTTCTGCGAATTAATTACACGTGTGATTAAACCTTAAAGAGGAAGACATTCACATGTCTTTGTGCTGCTCGCTCTGCTTCATATTTCCACGCCAGTCCTGCACTGACACTGTAAGTTGCGTTCGTGGTGCTTGTTTTCAGGGTTTGGAGGAATTTGTGAAGTGTGACTTTCCTCCGGAGGTCTGCTCACAATTCGGCCTCACGCTGTGCATCAGAATCAACCTCGCTCGCGTTCAACTCGTCCTGGCGATCGCCAACACCGTGCGAGGTCGTCCTGCGGCAGGTGTGTAACCGAGAGTACTTCCTCTTTCTGTACGTCGGTTTTACTCGTGACGTTTCTCAGTAGAACATTTTTCCATCATCCTGTGCAGGATTTACAGACCAGACATTCACTTTAAATACAGTTCGTGTGGTTTTATTGTGAAAGAGCCACAAAGGATGAAGCAGTCTGATTGTGTTTCAGATTGTGTTGAAGGGGAAGATGGAGTGGACACTGAGGACTCCTGCAGAGAGACAGAGCAGCCAAATATTCTGGATCCAGAGAGGATCAAGGTCAGACCTGATGGAGATTTTAAACTTCTTTAGTTCACTTCAGTCTGTCTGAGTCTGAGAGGCAAGTCAGAGACCTACCTGCACTCTGTTGATTGAGACGAATCATTACATCCCTGATGAATCAACAGTGAGTCTCATCAGTAATAAAGTCATAAAATCACTCCAAATGCACACATGAAACCAAACTAGCTGGGAATGCCGATGATTGTTGAAATGTTGAAATGCTTTAGCTTTAAATGCTGTTTGATGGATGTAACATTATGACTGATATAAAATTCTTCTCCGTAAGATCCCTGCTCTGAAAGAAAACTGTCAACAAGCCATCTAACGTTCTTCACACATTGAGCTGCTTGTTCTCATTGTTGTTCTTACCAATATGGAGGAACTTTTTTTTTTTTGCGCCATACTTGTCCTCTCCTCTTGCAGCTCCTCCTGCTGGAAGCAGCGTCCTCCTGGTTGCTCTGCGTTTCTCAGCAGCTCCCGTCTCATCAGTGCAGCGATGCGGAGAAACTGGAGCTGACGATAGAATCCAGTCTTCTGAAGGCCAAGCTCTACCTGCAGCAGGGACGCGCTGCAGTCAGGTACGACGGCCTTAATGTGTGCGGACTGCGTCCGTTTGATCCGTGGCATCCTAACGGTTCTGATGTCCTCCAGCTCCAAGGTGGCAGATTCGTGTCTGCTGCTGCTGAGAACATCGCCTGTGATCGTGAGAAGATCCAGAACGGCCGCTCGGAGACGAGTACGTATCACGCGACAAGAGAGGAAGCACGTATGAAGTTCAACATGAAACGCCTCCCTGTGTCCCGATTGGAAAACATCCCCACATATGGTGATGCCTCCAAAGTGTGTCAGCAGCTCCCGACCTCTCTGAGGCAGCAGGGATCTGCTCCACATGCTGTGTGAGCATTTCTGAATATTATGTCCTCTCTGAAGGAGGCTACAGAATGCAACGTGTCGTACTCCCTGGAAGAAGACTGTCCGGCAGCCGTGGAGGCCAGCGAGCGGGTCGGACTCAGTCTGTGGCTGCGCTGCCGCCTGGTTCTGGTCCACAGTCTGGTGGCCCTCATCCCCGACCTGGCTGCTCCCTACAAAGGTCTGTAGTCTAGATAGATGGAGGGAAGAAAGGAGGGAGGGATGGAGGGAGGGAGGGATGCTTTATTAATCCCTCAAAGGGAAATTCTTACGTTACAGCAATACATACAGGGTAAAGCAATAAAAATGACAAAGGTAGTAAAAAATATTGAACTTTTTTTGTTTTTTTTAATACACATTACATACAAATAAAAAAATTATAATATTAAATTAAACTAAACTAAACAACAGTGCAATGAATTAAACAAACAAACATTATTATGTTATTGCGTGATGGATTTGGCCAGAGGTGAGTTAATGAACAGTCTGACTGCAGCGGGCAGGAACGATCTCTTGTATCGGTCCTTGTGAGCTGGATGAGTCCGTAGGAGAAAGTGCTCCGCTGTCCCTGCAGCAGGTGGTTGAGAGGGTGGTCAGGATTATCCAGTTTGTTCAGTGTCCTCCTCGCCACCACCTTTTCCAGACTGTCCAGTTTGCAAATCTACCTCCCACCTACAGGAAGACATCCCGCTGTGTCACTTAATAACACTTCTTATGTCCCAGTGTTACCAACAGATTACAGAAGCTGCACGTAGATCAGCGATAGGAAGATGAATGTCGGATATTAATTTGTTTGTGTGTCTGTTTAAAGATAAAAACATTGTTGAGGCGGCGGCTCGGGTGATCCAGAAGAGTCTGGATGAGAGCAGTCGATGGGGAGACCGAGATGTTCAGACCCTGCTGATGGTTGAAAGAGCCGAGCTGGAGGCACGGAGAGGGAGGACGAAAGACAGCATGGCAACACTGCAGGTAACAGCGCAACACACACACACACACATAAAACACGCAGCACAGAGACACACACGCATGCACACGCACACACACACATAAAACACGCATGCACACACACAGACACACACTGCACGCAACACAGACAGACACACACACATACAAACAACACGCAGCGCACACACACGCAACACACACGCACGCGCACATACACACACACACACTTTGTCTTTATTCATAAAAAATGTGTATATTTCATGAAAGACAGAAAAACAATTGTTTACAATATAACAATATTAATCCTACAAATGATTCCTACTTCATTTATTAATAAAACATAATAATGTGAGCAGGCTAATTTAATACCATTTGGCATCGTTGGGTAAAAACCTAAAAAAACAACATTCTTTTGTCTTTATTACTTTGGTTTTTCTGATTTTCTTTTGTATTTTATTCAAAACAAATGATGTTTTTTGATTGTTTTGTGAGCCTCGATATGGGCTGATATGATATGATATGATATGATATGATATGATATGATATGATATGATATGATATGATATGATATGATATGATATGATATGATATGATGACTGAATGTGCTGTAAAGTAATGAGAGTGCTGCCGTTGTTTGTAGGAGGCGGTGAGCCTGCTGTCTGATTGGACGTCCATGTCCCCAGGCTGCAGTGTTACTCTGGCTCGGGCCGCTCTGCTGCTCAGCGACCTGAGAGGAGAACCAGGACGCAGACTTCTGGATCTGACCCGGAAGCTGCTGGAGAAGCAGGTGAGCACCAGAACACACCGATACGTCCCGTTCACTGGTTCCTGCACAAGGACTTCAATTAGGCAGCCGCACACATAGGTCAACAACCGACCGAGTATGTGACCATCCATTTTTTAATCATCATAAATATGACATTTTGGACGACAGTATAACTTTTTTTGTGCTATTTCTGACAACATGGTATAAGTATGACTTTCGTTAAAGTTATGGAAGCTAACACAGTGGTGCAGTTGTCAGCGTCTGACTTATATGACTTTTAAACATATTATTGAAGAGGGATCAACGGTGCAGTGGTTGGCATTGTTGCCTCCTATTCAGGAGGTTCCAGGTTCGAGACTCACTCTTGAAAGGATGACATTAACATCTTAGATCAAAAGCCACGTCAAGGGCAAGAATCAAATCTGAAACCTTCTGACCAGGAGGCAACAACACTGCACCACTGTGCTGTCTTCCATAAAATGTTTAGAAGTCATATAAGTTATATAAATCAGACAAACATGCAATAAAGGCAGCACGATTTTGCAGTTGTTAGCGTTGTCATCTCACAATCAGGAAGTACTGGGTTCGATCAAGGGATTGGAACTCTGTCTGTTCTGTCTGCATGTTCTTGCTTGGAGTGTGACTTTGTCACATTTACGACTACATGCATGACATTTGTTTTACATTATGCATTATGGTTTAACATGCACAAGTTAGTCATCCATATTTTATTTTTAGGTTATTACTTATGCAGGAACATGCAAATTCCACATAGAAAGTCCCAGGCAGGGATCAAACCACAGACCTTTAGACTGTGAGATGACAACGCTGACAACTGCACCATTGTGTTGCCTGACATGACTTGGGACCGAAGTCATAGTTATAGCATATCGTTAGAAATAGCACAAAAAGTCATACTTCTTTAATGTCGTCCAAAAAGTGATAAAAAGGTCATACTATATAGCATGTCGTCCAAAATAAAGAGTAAAAAGTCATATTTCTGACGACATGCTATAAGTATGACTTTCGTTCAAGTCATGGAAGCTAACACTGTGCAGCTGTCAGTGTTGTTGTCTCACAGTCTAAAGGTCCTGGATTCGATTCCGCCTGGGACTTTCTATGTTATTAATTTTTCCTGTAAAACTAATAACCTAAAACTAAAGTTTGTCGTCCATAATATGGACGACTAACTTATGCATGTAGTCCATAATGTAAGTATAGTATGACTTTTTTTCATATTTTGGACCATAAAAAAAGCCATACATTTTTTTCATAGTTTGGACAACATGTTATAGTATGACTTTTTTTTTTCTTCATATTTTGGACGACATATGACTTTTTTTTTCATATTTTGGACGACATGCTTTATAGTATGACTTTTTTTTTTTTTTTTTTTTTCATATTTTGGACGACAAGTATGACTTTTTTTATGGTCCAAATAAAGTGTTATTGTAGTTACTGCTGTAACTATAAGCAAAATCAGCAAAATCAAATACTATTGACTAAATACCTGAATATGGACATTTTAATGATAGATATTGACTTTTGTTTTTTTTACTGTTTCTTTCAGCTCCGTGTTTTCGGTCAGACTGTCATGTTGGCTGATGGAAAACTAGGTTTCCCTCCTGGAATCACAAACATGTACCTCCCTCACCTCCACCTGCTGCAGCAGACCACTGAGCGACTGGGTAACTGAACACTTCACCTTCCACGCCTTCAAACTGTTCCAAAACATAATTTTACATGATTCTTCCACACGTGTAATAAAAAGATTTGTTTCTGTGTTTTTTCTGGCAGACTTAAGTGGTTCAAAAGTTTATAAAAAAATGTCACAGTAAAGTATGTAAAATATCTTTTTATAGTTCAAGCTGGTTGATATCAGCAAAATCAAATATCACAATAAATACTTACCTAAACAAGTATTTATACTCCAGGGAGTTTTTATATTTGACTGATAATACACACATACTTTATTTTCCAATGTGTATTCGTACTTTTTTTTCAGTACTATTTCTGTCTATTGGAGAAAAAGGCCAGCTGACTCTTTAATTAACTCTGAAAGTGTTAAGAGTTAAATGCAGTTTTATTTTGAAACTTGCAGCAGGAAGTACTTCCTTCACTTCCTGGACTCACACATTTGCAGCCTTCATCCTCTAGAGGGCTCCAGAGCTTTACCTCTGATGGTGATGACATCAGAGCCGTCAGCTTCTTCCAGCAGGTTTAAATAATTGAAGTCCAGAGTAAATAAAAGTGGAATCAGAGAGAGAGCTGTGAGGAGAACCAACTCACCGCCGCAGTCACAGCTCCTGCAGACTCGACCGCAGCCGCTCTGCTCCTCCTGGATACAGCATGTGATTGGCTCTGAGCTCATGATGCGATTACCCAATCGCAGAGCTGCAGCTGTGATATTCCTCCAGGGACAGAAATGAAACACAGGTACATCAAACGTGTCTCAGTGGTCCTTTAAGCTTTATTTACATGCACCATCTCAGACCGGACCGAGAGAACAGCTGGAATTACATCTGGGATCTTTTTTTTCCTTCTTTTGTAGGAGTAATAGGAAGAAATGAAACGTTGGCAGTGAGTTTGACTTCAACTGAATGTAAAAATATGAAGTTACAGTCAGCGTTTTTATTTCTCAGGTGAAATCATCCACATGAAGCAACATAAACTTTACCTGGAAGCACCGTTAAATTAAACGTTAGGCCGACGGGGTTCAATATTGAAACTGTTAAACTCAACACGCTGGATCATTTAGATTGCTCACTGACTGACGGTACGCAGGGGTTCAGGGGTCGTTCATTTTCTGTCTGAACCAACCTGAACAGATGATCCAATAAAAGTGCTTCTCCACCACACAGGAGACGGGACGTCCTGCAACAATAATAAATACACCCAGATAAATTCCTCTTAACATCCTCTCTCTCCTTCATCCTGTTAGTAAACATTTCATCCTGCTCTTCCTACAAAACTCTGCTGATGTTGGGTTTTATTTATTTACTTTTTTGCTCTTTGAACACTGGTTCTAAAATCTACACACTGTTTATCTTCTGCTTTCCACTCATTCGAATGCAGAAACATTTTGGCAATATTTAAAACACTGTGGTCGTTTCAAACCCCCCCTCCCCACACACGCACACACACTGCTCCTCCTGCAGCCGCTTCATATTTATAGCACCTACAACTCCTTCAGACTCGCACCTTGACGCTGCAGCCGCGTCTCCCTCTGTGGGTGTTTGAATCCGGAGTGTTTGCTCGTGGAAGTGGAGCCAACTGGAGCTAAATCAGGTCCTTAAATTCTGCCCTCAAGTCTGTTTACAGAGCTGCACCTCCAGCAGAGAGGAGGAGGAGGTGGAGGATGGAGGAGGAGGGTGGAGGAAGAGGGTGGAGGATGGACTAGGAGGTTGCTGCAGGAGGAGGAGGAGAATAAGGGAGAGAAGGAAGAGGATGGAGGACGAGGATGAAGGAGGGATCGGATCAGTACCGGAGGAGCTCTCCTCGTCAGGAGGAACAGAATTCACAGTAGCATCACTAAAATCACAGGGTAGAAATAAAAAAGAACATAGAAAACCCACACGATAAAGATCAGTTCACGTCTCGATAACATGTTCAACTCTACAGATCGATATTTGGTGTGTGACCCGGTGCATCATGGGAAATAAAAAGCTTCTCATTAACAGCTCTTGTTAAATGGTTCAGTCCATTTCGGCTCTTAAAGAAACCCTACAAAATAAAAGCGTGTCAAGTATCCTCCACTGGAACGTAGTGACGCGACTCCGCGGCTCTCTGTAAACACGCCGTCAGCCGGCGCCGGTACCGGTACCGGGCAACTGGGCCGACAGCTGGTTTGGCAAAGTGTTGGTTGAGGAGTGGAGGAGGAGAGAGAGGCGGGCGGAGACGTGATGCTGTGATATGAGTGATTCCCTGAGACGAACACGAGCTGATGCTGTCCATCAGAAAATGTCCTGACTGTCGGTCACATCTTGGAACAGTTCTGGAGACGGTTCTGTGTACAGAACCGACCTGATGCCTCACATCGGAAATAAAACGACATAAATACACCTTTACACGCGTTCTTCCCTCTAGTTGCACGATGCAGGACGATAATTTACATTTCCCCGTAGAGTTTGTGTTCCCGCTGCCTCTCAGCTCGGCACCCAGCTTTG
This sequence comes from Brachyistius frenatus, assembly GCF_029030835.1. Classification (NCBI taxonomy): domain Eukaryota; kingdom Metazoa; phylum Chordata; class Actinopteri; family Embiotocidae; genus Brachyistius; species Brachyistius frenatus. The sequence continues at coordinate 1,353,339 of NW_027210701.1, forward strand.
CGCCGACGTCTGTTTGGTCCCGGAGAAGCTCCCTGGGTTGCGGTTGGCGTTCTGGGCGGAGAGGCGGGACTCGAAGCTCAGGTCCAGGCAGTCCGCGTCCATCAGCTCGTTGCGGATGATGGAGTCCATGTCGCACTCCAGGCTGCCGTTGAACACGTCGAGGTCCAGGTCAGCGCCGAAGCGGTCCTGGCCCGACAGACTGGAGCCCAGCTGCATAGAGGCGTTCTTGACGGGAGACTTCAGGAGCGGCTGCTTTGCGGCGGCGGCGGCGAGGCCAGCGTCTCCGTCCGAGGTCGACGAGCCCGCTTGCCAACCGGGTGCCGGAGAGCTTTGGGCCGAGCTGGCGCCGCCGTGGTTCACCAGCAGGTGGTCCTTGCGGAGCAGCATGGCGTTCCGGCGGGAGTTCTGCAGGGCGATGGCGGTGCTGGCCTGCGACATGAGCGGGTCAGACTGGGTGAGCAGGACGTTGCTGTGGTCCAGGCTCAGCAGGTCCTGCAGCGTCTGGTGCTCCCCGAAGTGGCAGAAGGAGGTCTGCTTGTTCTCCTGGATCGTCTGCATCGGCGCTGGACGCAGGCCGGTGATGGACGGCGGACTGAACAGCGGGTTCGGCCCGTAGCTCCCCGACGGACTCCCCAGCCCGCTCCCCGAGCAGCTGAAGGTGAACACGGAGCCCGCCTGCCCGTTGGCTCCGTCATCCTCCTCTCCGGGAGGAGGCTGCTGGGACGCCGTCAGGCTGATGTTGTCCAACAGGTCGTCCATCAGGTTGTCGGACAGCCCGTCGTTCAGGTTCATGGTACCAGCCAGGTCGGAGAGGCCCGTGGGCCCGGTGGACGGCGACATGCTGCTGGGACTGGAGTAGAGCATCGGGGAGAGCGGTGAGTCGTCGTCGGGCACCTCATCCAGCTCCAGGTTGGCCAGGATGGGGGACAGACGGCCGCTCAGGGTGCTGGCGTTGGAGTTGGTCCGGGAGCGGAAGTCCGTCCAGGCGTCCAGCTCGTCGCTGCTGCGGGACGTGGGGCTTCCCGTCCACTTGGACAGGCTGGATGAGCTCTCGGAGCTACCGTCCTGAGCGGCCTGCAGCGAGGCCTTCTTCTTGGTGGCGCGGCCTCGGGCTCCTTTGATGTACTTGCTGTTGTCCATGGAAACGGCCCGTCGCCGGGGAGCTTTGCCGCCTTTCCCGCCCTCCGGGTTGACCATCCACCACGAGCTCTTCCCCGTTCCTTCGTTCTGGACTTTGACGAAGCGGCTGTGGAGGGACAGGTTGTGCCGGATGGAGTTCTGCAACGAGAAATAACATCGAAGTTAGTTGATATCGAATTAAAACATGTCAGACAGGAACCGGTTTAAAGGGGAAGGACGCAGAGTGTACACGACATAAGCAGCTTATTTTAAATCCATTTATTGGCTTCAAACTACTAAAACCTGTAAAAACTGTTGTTTCTAATTTTCTGTGGTTTTCGAGGAGTTTCTAAGACCGACATGGTGTTGCTGTTTACCCAGCATGCAGTGGGGTTTATTGCCAAGAAGCTGCTGGCTGCGTGATGAGAAAAGTTGGATTTACTGCAGACTAAAAGACAAAATTTGTTTCTGCTGCAGATTTTTAGACTTCAACTTTAGATCAACAGTAATCTAAGAAAGGAAAAATACAGTTTATTACAACTTGAGTCTCTTTTGAAGTGTTAAGTTTGAGAATTTCCCCTCAAGTCGGACTAACGTGAAGATTTATTTCAGTGATGTTGACTCTCGAAGATCTCTGCTGTTAACTTGACGAGTGCAGAGTGATAATCAAGATAAATAATAACGAACCAGGCTTTAATAAAAACCAACTCATCCTTTAAACATCGCCAGCTGTTCTGTGGAGAGCGTCTGTTTAGTTTGGGATCAGAAATGACTTTTTTTTTTTCTTTTCTTCTTTTTTTCCTTTTTCTTCCTAACGACAGAAAACGCAGATTATTGTCAGTCAGATCTGAACATCCTTCTTCCTGCAACTGAAGCTTTCTGTTGCGCAACTGGCTGTAAAACGGAGAGCTGAATCTTTCCAGCTCTGCAGTGTCTTCCATCAGACTCCTTTTCTCTGCACCTCACACTGTGACCTATTTCTGGCTGCTCAGAAAGGTCTGCAGGATTTCCCCCGAGATGTTCCCGACCACATTCAAAATTAAACAGCTGCGCCGCTGGCCGTCACACTCCAGCAGGAGGAGGAGGAGGAGGAGGAGGAGGAGGAGGAGGAGGCCGGCGCTGATCTCTGCGACCCAGAGGCCGACCGCACCGGGACGCGGTCCAGCTTGATTCTTCTAAACTCGAATTAACTTGAGTAAAACCGCGCTCGTTCTTAAATCCACCTCTCAGACGATTAAACTAATCAAACGGCAAACAGGCTCCACGCGTCCGAGCTGCAGGGGGACGGATGCCGACAGACGGGCCGCGGTTAAAAACCCTCCCGCTTGGAGTCAATTAAAGGATCGGATCAACCGGCAAACACTTGCATCTCCTCTGACAACAAAGATCACGGAACGAGGAACGAAAGCAGCTGCTCTCTTCCCTCCCGAGTCACCTGATTTAACTCTGATGGCTGCCTTCGACCAATCGGAACGAAGCCACGATCGTCTCGTTGGGTTTCATTACCGACTTTAAAAGGATGTCAAAGTTTGAGGTTTCATTGAGAGGTCGATGCGACTCGATAAATATCCGTTCAGGTAGTTTTAATGTTGGAAACAGAAACAGGAAACAACGAGCTCGTCTCTGTCCGACGTCTCGTCTTCACACTTCAGTTTATGAATATACAATCAAACTACACCGTTAAAACCAGCGAGCCCAGAGGAGCTGAGCTATGACAGAGCATCGCTAGCTGCTAGCCCCTGTTTCTGGTCCTTATGCTAAGCTAAGCTAACAGTATTCCTTTCAAAACTGGACAAAAACGTGATCATGTTGAATTTCTGGTTTCATTTTGGAGATTTTTCTTTAAATAAAGTGTCTGTTGGGTTGCTGACGGAGGCAACGGGACGGTTGAACTCGCCGTGTTTGGCGGGAAAAATCACAAACACGTTTCCATCCAGCAAGAGGGTGGGCGGAGCCAACGCATCACAAACAGCACAGCTGCAGTTACCACAGGCGCCGCCAAAGCGGACAAAACGAGTCGAGATGGTTTATTTATCTCGATTAAAAAACTGATTTCATCTACAAATAAAAACATCTGATTCACTTTCCAGCTTCCAGACGTGTCTATCCAATATTGATGTCTTCTCCAGTTGTATTTGTTCTTTCTGTTGACTCAACAAACATGAAATCAGACTTCTTATTTCTGGTTAAAGATGCACCGAACCTTCATTTTTCCTCTGAACACACATTCCTCAAACATCTCTGAACTCTACTGAAGAATTTAACTTGAATGCAGCAGAAACTGCGTTTAGTGACGACGGTGACAAAGAAGCAGAACTTCATCATACTGATCCATCAGGTGGGATCGACGGGTTCTAACTGATCCGAATGAGAAGGAGTGTGTTGATAAATATATATTTATTAAAGAGCTGCTGTACAACCAGAACCATATCTAACATCACGCCTGAGTAAAGGTCCGAGAGCTGAATACATGTCAACATGTTGGTGCTGGAAGGAGCCGCAGGCCGAGAGCACACAACAACACATGAATATATGAACCGTGTGCGGCACTTCAGGCGGTTCTGATCCGACTCTGAGCTCATTCATGAGGCTGTGAATCATAGTGGTGTCGGATTGGAAACACAACCTGAAGAATGACCGCAGCATTGAGTCCAGTTCAACAGAAACTGGAGACGAAAAGCTGCACTGAGGCCGACAGAATAAATCACTTGCACAAGTGGACCTGCTGGATGCAGCTGCAGGACCTGGTTCTTCTCCTCCTGAGTGGAGGAATGTGGCGGACCGAGCTGCAGATGAGCTGCACAGGTGCATACAGTAGGAGCTGCTGCACATAAAGATAGATCACAAAGAGCCCCCCTCCCGCTCCCCCACCCCCCACGCAGCGCTGCAGCAGCCTCGTTCAGAGCCGACTGGAGCCGTGCCAGTTCAGATCCAAACAGAAACACTGAGCTCCTCTCACACGGCCACACGTTGACCTACATCATTTACAGTCAGCTGATTGATTCCGGTGCCCGGGCCGCACGAACACACAGGGTGGCACGGAGCAGGGCCGAGAGCCGGGTGCTGGACATCCATTTACACTCAAATCTGGTTTCACGACACAGGACCAGAACCGAGACGTGTGCAGACAGAGAGTCAGGTGATCCAACTGTCAGAACCTCAAACACGCTCTGGACACACAGCATCTCCTCAGACGTGCTGATGTCAGCACATCTGAAGGAGAAACGTGAACCCTTTCCTGCTGCAGCTGCTGGAAACATCTGGACTCTGAACTTAGCATCACATCACATCCCTCTGCTCGTGTTACCCACCCTGAGTCCCCCCGATGCGCCCCATCAGCTCGACGAGGTTTAAACCGATCAGTCTGGACCAGCGCTGCTGGAATTTATTCCAGCAGCAGCTCCCTGGAAGCAGCCTGCCGGATTACAAACCTATTTTTCCCCCTCCGTCTAAATCCTGCAGCTCAGAGCTCATCAGACTTATTCCATGACAGATGAATCGGTTTGAACTAATCCTGAAAATCAAACAGAGGCAGCAGAGAGTCTGGTTCTGACTGGGTCAGTGTGTGTCCTGAGGTTAACGTGTGTGTGTCCTAAGGTTAATGTGTGAGTGTGTGTCTTGTGTTTAATGCGTGTGTCCTTAGTATAATGTGTATCTTGAGTGTAATGTGTGTGTCTTGAGTGTAATGTATGCGTGTGTGTGTCCTGAGTGTAACATGTGTCCTGAGTGTAATGTGTGTGTGTCCTTAGTATAATGTGTGTCCTGTGTGTAAGTCCTTAGTATAATATGGGTGTCTAGAGTGTAATGTGTGTGTGTCCTGAGTGTAACATGTGTCCTGTGTGTAATGTATGCCTGTCCTTGAGTGTAATGTGTGTGCGTGTCCTTAATATAATGTGTGTCCTGAGTGTAATGTGTGTGTGTGTGTGTGCACATTGTTGTGTGTATGTTGTATATTACAGATTATTTTGCAGCCTCACTGATCACCTGAATACACCTCAGAAGAAAAACACGAATGATGGTGCTGTCTCCCTCCACCGTGTGTTAACAGGAGCACGGTGGGCTGTTTGTTGTGATGACAGCAGCAGCGTGGCACCGCTCACCTTCCAGCCTGCAGAGCTGTTGCTGTCTCCTTTGTCCTTGAAGTAGGGCACGGACCGAACCATCCAGTCGTAGATCTGGGACAAGGTCAGCCTCTTCTCCGGGGAGCTCTCGATGGCCTGCGTGATGAGGTCTGCGTACGAGTAGTTGCCCCAGGCGTTCCTGCGGGCTGACGACTTCCTCAGCTGCTGGGAGGCAGAGCCGCCGGGGGCCGCAGGGGGGGTCTGCGCCGAGGAGGGCGAGCTGTCGGCGGCCTCCTCTCTGCGGGGGCCCCGCTGGACCTCCACGGGCTGGGAGACGGAGCTGCTGCTTGGCTCGCGGGGCTCCGTGAGCCCACCTCTGGATTTCTGAGCAGCGCCGCTCCCCGGGCTGTCACCCTCATCATCCTCTTCCTCGGGGATTACGTCAGTGTCGTTCGCCCCGGGCTTGCCTGCCTCCGGACGGGGCAGCGGCCAGGTGCAGGACCGCGGCCGCTTCTGGGGCTCGAAGTCCGGGTCTATCTCGACGTTTGCGGGCGGCTCGTCTTCGCTCCGCGCCGCCTCGGCCATGTTAACGTTGATGTCTCGGTAGTTACACAAAGGGTTAGAAAATCACTCAGGTCGCATTCCATCAATGTTGAGCGCGCGCTCCGGGACTCTTTATTTACTCTGCACGGGATGCAAATGTCGTGCCTGCAGCCCGGTTCAGCACGTGTCCGTCCCTCCGTCCTGCAGCGTCTGTCCGCGGCGCACGGAGCTCCTCCGACTGACCAGCTTCAACAAAACATATCCTTTTGTCGTGCACAGCCCACACCCAGCCACCCAGCAGCCCGCACCGCACCGCAGCGTCTCTACAGGGACAGACTAAGAGGCTCCGCGGAGACCCGCACAGATCCGAACGGCGTTCCTTCACAGGCGGCCGCGTCCTGCGCCGCGATGCTGCCCGACAGAGGAGGAGAATACCGCATCTAACGGCTCCACATCAGCCCGACACAGCTGCCATCTTGACCGTTTCCTCTCCGGAGTTCTTCAGCAGCCAGCAGCGGAGAGGAGCGTCTCTGAAGGCCGCCGGAGAAAAGCCTCAAACCCGCCCTCCTAGCACCGGAGAAACAACGCTGCATCCCGGACGCACATCTCCGGCGTCTTCACCGAGCCAGCACGGAGTCTTCCGCGAGGCCAGCAGCCCGCAAACACGCTGCGGTTGGCGCAAACGCTGCGAGTGCAGGAGACGCGATCCTGAACTGCGCAGAAATTAAAGTGACAGCGTGGAGACGACTGCCAAGTAGTGACATCACCTTTCATATGAGCACGAGACTCACAGCAGAGAGTCATCAGGGCGCGAGCTCCTCACTGTGAAATTAAATGTTATCATCAGTCTGGATGTCCGGACCAGAACCAGAACCAGGACTTCTTCATACACCAGCCATCCAACTGTTAAAAGACCGTTCAAATTCCTTTTATTTCCCAAATGCCGTTTAAAAAAAAATGAAAATAAAGTGACATGAATTGAATCAGTGTTTATACATCAGACTCAAGTTAAAACTATTGAATTATACAGAACATTAAAAATAGCAGTGAACGTATTAAACTGAACTTAACTTTGATTAATTAATGTTTAATCATGAGTAACAAAGCTTTAAAGGAGGTTATACAGATTGGAAACTTGTATATTATTAAAAGTGACTCTTCTTACAATCCTGTAGATTTTCTTGTTCCTGTTTTTAAATCTGATCAGAAATAATGAAGTCTGAAAATCTGACAGTCTCACAATCAAAGAAAATAAAATCCTCCGACCTGAAACAGCTTTAAATAAAAAGGACAGATTTAGTTTCTGCAAAAGAAAACAGATTCCACTAAATAAAATGCCACCATCTGTGTGTGCGTTTGTGTCTCTAAAGTTTGTGTGTCTCTAAAGTTTGTTTCTCACCTTCTCTCCTACACACTGCAGTAAATGTGTTTAAACAAAGAAAAGATGGAAACAAACTGAAGAATCATCATCGACTCGAACAAACAGCCGAACCCGTCTGCTGCTTCTGTGTTTAGATTTATGATGAATTCATGTAGTAATGCATTTTGAACTAATGTTCAAAAAAACATTAAAATGGCCCTCAAAAAAAAAAAGAAGGTCTTTCTGGAGTCCAGAAGTCGTCCCACGGGTTTAAAAAGTTGGACCTCAATCCAGGTTCATCTTAAGAACTTACTTTAAAAGTGCACCGTCGCTGTAAAATGACTGAAGGCTTTGATAGAGAAATAAATATGTTCTGTACATCGGGCTGATGGAGGGAGGGCGGGAGCGGCGTTTGGTCCGGTTCTGCTGGAGGAGTCCCGTTCAGGAGTCACTGCTGTGGTTTGCTGCTCCGGTCGCCCTGCAGCCAGTATTCCTCCGTCTGCATCTCCGTCAGCCGCGACACCGTCCTCTGGAAGGCGAACATCTCCTCCTCCCCGCTGAAGATGGACAGACTGCTGGCTTCTTCCTGAGAGCCACATTCAAAATACCAGATTTGAACACGTGCTGCAACTTCACGGCTTCACGTTTTTTTTTAATTTTTTTTTTAAATTTTCTATCTGACATTTGGTGCATTTAATATTCTGATCCTGCAGAAACAGGATGTCAGCTTTGAATGATTTCTGCGTATTTTTTTGTTTTATTCAGTCCCTCCAGGAAATCACCATCTTGCCACTGCAGAAAATTCCACAATATTATAACTTCCTGCAATGTTTCCACAAAAACTGTTGCCAACAGAAGCTCTGCTGAAAGTATAACAGCATAAAGTCACCTGTCAAAATAAAACTGACTTTATTACTACAGGAAGTGACGGGATTTGTGGGAAATGTGGTCTTGTGATGGGAATGAGGAACATCCTAAATGAGTTTTCTCCACACTTCCAGCTGAACTTTGTTTTAGTGTTGAATGGATGTGATTTAAAAAAAAAAAAAAAAAGCACGTAAAGGTCTTATTTTGACAGATGAAGCCTTCGTGTTCTATATTACAGTCGCAGACGGCCTCCTTGGTGACTCTTACCCGCCTCAGCCCGAGGTCGTCCATCAGAACGTGGCTCTCGTCGTGACTGTGATCTCCTCCGTGAACGAAGACGTCCTCCAGCGGGTGATCAGCGAGGATCACCACCCGCACCTGAAACAGGAGGACTCGCCGTTAAAAGGTCTGCGGGTACCGGAGATGCGTCGGTGCAGCTCAGGTGAGCGTGCGGGGGGCACCTTATGGTCGTAGAGGGCGTCCACCAGCGTGATGAGCCGCCTGGCCTGACTCTTCTTGTTGAGCGTCAGCAGAGGAATGTGTCGGATGAAGACGGTGTCGAACAGACGGCAGATCTCCAGGTAGTCGCTGGCTCCGAGAGGCTGAAACGTTCCACACGAAACCTTCAACGTTTTCTAGCTATTCTGGATTTAAAACCCCAGTGGAGCCACCAGTGAGTCGCTTAAACTCTAGGTTCAGTTCCTTCATTTCAAAAGACACACAAACTTGCAGAAAAAAAAAAGAGAAAAAAGGTGCAGAAAATAAAAACCCAACACGTATGAATTTATTAGCTATGAAGACAAAGCTGTGAACAGAACTTGGGTTCATAAGAACTCAGCAGCTGAACTGTGTAGCTGAAAACATGTCAATATTTTCAGGATTAATGTGAACTTGCTGAAATAAACCAGACTGTAGAAAGGCAGTTATCCATCGTGCAAATAAAACACTTCTCTCCGCTGGTCGATTTCAGTTTTTTGGACGCCAGACGTTCGAGACGTTTCTAACTCGCCGACGGCCGAGAAGGAAAACAGATCTGTCGAATAAGACTCTGCAGACCAACTCGTCTTTAAGCTGCGTGTCCTCCGAGAGGCCAGACAGGCGATTAAAACACAGACAACAGCAGCTGTAACGACATTCATCCCACAGTTTGTATCGGACAGACAGAAAGAGACTCACTCTGTCGCAGAGCTCCTCAAACGCACAGTCAGCGATGGTCCCGCACGCTTTGTTCAGACGCACCTTCCTGTTATGGACGTTCATGACTCTCGGTCGCGTTACTGTCGAAATAAAATCCGATCTTTTTACGTAACATAACCTGATGTTTCTGATAAACGTCCATCGGCCGCGGAGGGAAGTAAAAAAAAAAAATAGTCTGAAGTCTTCTTACTGTCGTTCTGTTTGAAAGCGAGTTCGTCAAACATCTTGTCGAGCGTGGCCTCGACGTCCGGCTCGCTGGAACTGCAGGAGACAAAACAACGTTACGGAGTGGCGGAGCAGACGATGCTGCTGCTGCTGCTGCTGCTGCTGCTACCGTCAGCACGTCTTACAGGAAGTAGAGTTTTCCAGCGGAGGGTCGGTTCTGTCTGCGGTAGTCGATCCCAGAATCCAGACGCAGAGTTTGGCAATATTTCTGCAGGAGAACGACAAAAAAAACAAAAAAAACAAAGAGCTCATCAGGCAACGGGAGAGAAAATATTTCACGTTCTCACCTGCAACACGGCGATGAAAGGGACGAAGTTCACTCTCTGCAAACCGTTCTTGTACAAGTCTGAGGGAAGATCAGAATTAAAGATTGATCAGATCTCAGTTGGTGATCGTTGAGATCAAAAATGTTTAAATATAAATATGTTTCCTATTAAAGCAGAACTAATTACGTTCTGCAGATTTGAACGTGCGACATCACTTCCTGCTCACCTTCAGGCGGTCGGTTCGATGTTGCCACGACGACCACCCCTTTCAGGAACAGGTTCTCGAACAGCTGCTTGAGGATCATGGCGTCGGCGATGTCCGTCACCTGGAACTCGTCGAAGCACAGCAGACACGCCTCCTCGCTGATCTCCTCGGCGACGGGAGCGATGGGGTCATACGACTTGGCCATTTTTCCTGCTTTCCTCTTGGGCAGGTTCTGTTTCAGCCGGTGGATCCCTGAAGGTGGAAAATGTATCTGCGTTATCTCCAGTCAGAGGTTCAACCGTCCACCTGGAAACACAGAAGGTCCGGAAGGAGGAAGAGACTCACGTTTATGAACGTCCAGCATGAAGCCGTGGAAGTGAACCCTCTTCTTCTTCTCCGTCTCCACGTACGAATAAAACAGGTCCATCACCATGGTTTTTCCAGTTCCTGAGAGGAGACGGATCGTTAGGAAGTCATCTGAATGTGAAACACAGCGGTGGCAGAGGAATCAAACTCAAACAGACACGTCTCTGTCTTACCAACATCACCGTAGATGTAGAAACCTTTCGGAGGCTTCGGCTTCGTGAAAAACTGAAAGATGTGGAGACGGAAAGTCAGCAAAAAGATTCTCAGACAGATTAATCAGTGAAATTTAACAAAACAAAGACAGATTCATTAGAACTTCTTCAGCGCAGTTAAATATTTCAGGACTCGATTAATTTTCACAGTAAAGGGAGCAGCTGTAGATCTTAGTGCGAGTTTGAATAATCCAAAAATAATATTTAAAAAATAGCAGCAAAACCCAGAGCATTTGTGGTTTTACTTTGAAAGGAAGCGTTTTACTTTGAAAGGTTCATTCAGAGCAGTTCCACCGGGAACAGCCTTGTCGGTGTCTACCTTGGAGAAGATGGAGGTCGGGGTGTTGCTGTACCCCCGCAGGGTCCGGTGCAACCGGTCCAGGTTCTGCAGCACCGCTTTCTGGTGCTCGTCCTCCCGCAGCGCCCCGTCCCGGATCAGCCCGCCGTAGTGGTCCAGAGGGCCGCAGGAGCCGCTCGCCGCGCCGCCGTCCTCCTCCGCCTGCCGGGCGTTCACCGAGGAACCTTCACGGAAACGACAACGACAAGATGGTCGGTACCGGAGCAGAACACACTCGGTGTTTACCTTCTGAAAACCGGCTTCTGGTCAGAAAGTTAGTTCCTCCGGTGGAAGACCAAAGGTTTACTACTAACTAGTCTGAGAGAGCGGGAAAATAACGACCCGGTAAGTTTACAGATCTGTAGTGACTCCAAGTTAACGTGGAAACACCGGTTAGTTAAAAATTAACTAGCTACACCGGTCAGTTAATAGTTAACCGGCTGCGGTGACTCCTCCGATGGAGATAAAACCAGCAAGACCGACCCGGTAAACGCTCCAAACTCATCGGAACCTGGTCTCACCTCGTCTGAGAGACGTCAGCAGCTGTCCGGGACAATATTTCTGTTTTAAAAGGAACCTGAAGCCCGCTGAAGCTGAGGATGACATCTTCACCCGCAGCGGGACGCACGCCGCCATCTTGAATTCAACGGAACTTTATCAACAAAGACAAAACAGACGGAAGCGGGTTTAAAACCAGCCAGAAGGGGGCGACCGACTTTTTATTGTGACCGCTATTATTGTATTAAAACATCCAGGATTATTACAAATAAACACTATAATATTATCTTTATTACTATAATTTTATAATGAACAATGTGAGTCAAAGTAAGACTGAAAAATAAAGAGATTGAAAAAATATAATTCGTATTTTAAAGAGCAAAATAAAAAAAACAAGTTGAAATTTAATAAATAGATTAAACCGAACATAAATTACAGTTAAGTGGAAGGTGTGAATGAATAGTCCCAAATAAAATGTTCTATTTCTAAAACTATAGATGCTGTTTGTATTTCTCTTTTTAATCTCTTTATTTTAGTATCTTTTTAAATTGAACTTTACTTATGTTTTTTTTATTTTATCCAAATTCCATAATGAATAAAAAAATATATGGCTAGATAAATTAAACAATAATAAAAAGTAATTATTAGTGCCTAAATATACTGAAGTACTGAGTGTTGTTACAGTGGGAGATAAATGAATGTGAGGCCTACTTTCATGGCCTAAATTTGGAAAACCCACATGTTCAAATTATGGAACGCTCCGTTTGAAGCTCGCCGTTAAAACTATTGATCGTCATGTGGCACAAAAACTGAGAGTGCAGACAAACTGTTCATATTGATGAGTGAATTGATCAGTGAATAATTAAAAATAAGCTCTCCAGTCTTCATGCTCCTTAACACAAATTAAATTTTTACATTATATGTTCACACATAAACTAGATTCAAATGATGTTTTTATTATCATGTTATTTGTGGCAAATTCATGTTTTTTAATATCTAAATAATCAGCCTGTTTTTTTGTTTTATTTATTGCTTAAATATTTGCCAAAACAGGGAAAAAAATAGCCTGAAGTATGTTCAGTGCACTATGATGCAGGACAAAGAAACGCACCGACTCGTCACATTTGGAAAATCCTGGAACCAGCAACTGTTTGGCATTTTCCCTCAAAGATGATCCAAACAGCCGCAGAACAAAAGAGCAATCAATCCATCAGCTGATCAATGAGGGTCTAAACGAACCGTATCAGTCGTTAATCTGAGTGTAAAACATTCACAGCACATAATAAAGATATTAAAGTACAAAACCACATACAAATATAAAACAATAAGAGTCATTGTTTCTCATAATAATTAACAGCAGTCCAGTTATTTCCTCCCTCGGCTCTGAGCTGTAGACAAAACATGGCAGACAACTGTCAGGGTGTTAAAGGGCTTACAGGCTTGTTGCCATGACAACAGAGGAGCCCTTCTCCCTCTCTCCCTTTAATGCACACACACACACACACACACACACACACGCACACACAGTGTCACTCGCTCTGTGTCTGTCTCTGTTGTACACACACACACACACACACACACACACTCTCGTATATATACAGTATTACAGTGAGTCCGCCTCGCTCTGAGGTCTCTACTGTTGGGAACTGAAAGCCTGAAAGCAGTGGGAGGCGACGGGATCCTCCACATCTGGTCTGGATGGTGAGTGCCGGCTGACCGCTTCCTGTTTGTTTACACGCGCTGTCCTTTGATGGATCTCCGTTGAATAGAGAAACATCCTGCAGCTTCTTCCCGCTACAGCTGCAGACGATGAGCCTCGTCTCGACGCTGCCGCTCGTTTTAAAGATTAGGGTGGAAGCTGTCATCCTCATGGTAATTCATAGCTGGGTAGCCATGGTGAAGTCAATCCCCCCCACACCCCTCCTCCTCCTCCCTCTGCTACTGCTGAATGCATTAGTCTAATGAGATGTCTGCAGCCTGTGTGCAGCAGCAGCAGCAGCAGCAGAGTGTTCACCAAACAGGGACGAGGGGAGAGATAGGATGGCTTCTCCTGCACAGTGACGATTCAGAGTGATAGTCGCCTCTTAGTCTGCTGGGATTTAAGACAAAAAGGTCTCGACTGTTGGGCTTTCACAATAGGAGACAGTAGGTAACAGCCCCCCGCCCCCTCCCCTCTCAGGTTTATTGGTGTGTTCTCCGAGCAGGATGGAGGTGCTGTTTCCTCCACAGCTCATGCATGGCTGCCCTTTTGTGTTGTTTGATTACTGAGCTGCTGAGTGCTCTGCAGTCTCTCAGTGTTTGGATGTGTTGTGCACCTCTGCCGGCTCAGTGTCTGCTGTAAATGGATGCTAATGCTGCTCTCCAGCACGTACGGTGCAGGATGATTAATGTGCACGTAAAGTGCACGCTCAGATGTGTTTCTCTTTCCTTTGTCTGCAGCTCCAAATGAGTGTACCTGCAGCCACGGCACAGAAGTCAGACAGCAACAACAGTGAGATGCAATCAGCTGCAGTGACTCCCTCCTTCATCCCCAGCCAGGCGGGGAAGATACCGGGCAGGAAGAGAGGGAGACCCCCCCTCCGCAATGTCGCCAAGATGGATTTTCCTAACCGCTATCCCGAGTCGCTCCCGCCGCTCAAAGTGCCGAAGAAGAGGGGGAGAAAGCCGGGCTTCAAGGTCAGCCAGAGGGGGAAGGAAGGGGTGATAGGGTGTGTGGGTGGGTGCAGTGTGTTTAAAAATGCATGTGTACACAGACACACAGGCTCCGTGCCCTTCAGACTTCACAGGACCTCAGTGTAACATCTGTTTGTTCTGCTGCAGTCAGATATCATCACGTTATTTCATTACAACCACGGCTGTTTTTGCCGTTTACTTCCTCGTCTCTGCAGGATTTGGATGCATGAATAAATAATACGACCAAACAAACTTGTCGTCCTGCAGCTCAAACCTCGGATGGTGATGACACCGCTGGCTATCTCTCCGCCCAGCAGCACCCCGGAGCCCGACATGAGCTCCATCCCTCAGGATGCTGCCACCATCCCCCACTCGGCCACGCCCCAGGTGCTCACAGGTACGCCACCCGAGCACTCGGTCCGGTCTGCAGCGGCTTAAAGACGCTAAAATGGTCACCAGACATTTCACCTGCTGCTCCATTTCTTGTTTCAGTCTGTATCTACATCAACAAACAGGCCAACACCGGCCCCAACCTGGACCGCAAAAAGATTCAGCAGCTGCCCGACCACTTCGGGCCGGACCGACCGTCGGTGGTGCTGCAGCAGGCCGTGCAGGGCTGCATCGACAGCGCCTTCCAGCAGAAGACCGTGTTCACCCTCCTCACGCAGGGCTACGGAGGAGAAAAGATATCAGGTGTTGTACCAAGACCTCGCTCAGGTGTTCCTCTCTGCTTGTTTAACACTTTACCTGCGGTGGTGCTGACACAAACACGCCATCAGCTCAGGTTGAATGAAGTGATGTGGAGGAGGCTGCGTGTGAGCTGTGTTTCAAGTGGTGCCCCGTTTCTGCTCCTGCAGCCACGTTTGATGGGAAGCAGCATCTCCTGAGCCTCCCCGTGGTGAACAGCATCGACTATGTGCTGCGCTTCCTGAAGAAGCTCTGTCGCAGCCTGCACTGCGAGAACCTGTTCAGCGACCAGCCCATCACGCAGCACAGCGCCGCCTCCTACCACTCCGACGGTACTTCACTCCCACAGTTCACTGCTCCGACACGCAGGCTACAGGGTTCCGTCTCTGATTCCTCCGCCCTGTCTGCAGCTGAGACATCGATGGCAGACAACTACCACTTAGACCAGTTGGATGGGAAGCGCTACTCCCTCGACCCCGGGGACTCCGCCTTCGGCTCCATCAGCTCCTCCTACTCCCCGAAGTCCTCCTACGGGTTCCGTTCGTCTCAGCAGTTCCCCAACGGCTCGGCCTCCATCGGCATGTGCAGGCAGTCGTCCAGCAGCCCCAACACGTTCCCCGAGAGCAACAGGACAGGTGGGACGTCCTCGCGAGGACGGTGGTGACCTTTGTCTCGACGAAACACAAACATAAAAGCTGCTTTCTTCTCTTTGTTCCTGCAGGAGGATATAACGCGTCTCCAGAGTCGCAGGAGTCCAAAGCTCCGCCCAACAAGGACCCGTCCACCTGGTCGGTGGAGGACGTGGTGTGGTTCATCAGGGACGCGGACCCCCAGGCTCTCGGCCCTCACGCAGACGTCTTCAGGAAACATGTAAGTCAAGTATTTCCTCCACACGTTACCTGCCGATGTCCCTTCCTCTCTGACTCCAACGTCCTTCCGCTTTCCTCAGGAGATCGACGGGAACGCTTTGCTGCTCCTGAAGAGCGACATGATCATGAAGTACCTGGGACTGAAGCTGGGCCCGGCCCTGAAGCTCTGCTACCACATCGACAAACTAAAGCAGACCAAGTTCTGAACACTCACTTTAAATCCAGCAGAACGTTCGACTGGGGTCACGTCTGAGGGCCGCGGGTCCGAGAGCCAACTGGAGGAGAGGAGAGTCTCCAGGGTGACGAGGTTTGTCGCTTCTTTTCGAGTCCCCTGAAGGGGCCACTTCCTGCTCTGCAACTAAAGTAGAAAAGCAAAGAGGTTAATCTTCGTTTTCCCTCCGAATCCAAGGGGAGATGTGATGCTTCAGAAAGAGTGAAACAGTCAGTGAAACATTCAGGTTTACTTCATCTTCAGTCTTCACGATGACATCTGTAACATCTGCAAACTGAGACTACAACAGTTTTCGGATTTACATACATTTTTGCCTGAAAAAAATCTGCAGTGATTGATTTTTCAGCCAATGATGATTGGCTTCTAAACCTTCTCAAATAATATTATACTTGCTAGAAAATGTTACAACATTACCATTTACTTTTGGAGTTGAGTTTTTGGCTGCCAGACATTCGGTCCCTTTTAGCTCCGTTTTTGGTCTCCACCGACTCCTGGAGGAAAATATCTGGCTCGTTAGATGTTAAACACTTTGTTCACCAGCTGTTTTCAAACTGTTTCTGGGTTCAAATGGAACTCGTGGTTACAAACACGGGAAGTCAGCAACATGGAGGGCGTCTAGAAGCCACAGAGGCTAACAGTTTATTAAGCTCACAGGAAATACAAAGACACAGAGGGAAAAGATGAGGCTGTTGGGAAGAGTAACATTTTCCTCAGACATAGACTATTATCTAAATTATGAAGACAAACTCTACATGACTAAAACTACAATATATTAGCTTAACATCCAACCGAACATGAACTTCCATGACCTGACTTTTCTGTAAACAAACACGTCACAACTGGTGAACTGGAGGCTTGTAGAACATTTAAGAGTTCCGACGTGGTGACTACCACAAGAGGGCGCCGTTGGTACGGACTCTTCTCTGTACCTGGTGAATACGACAACGTTTGAATGCAGCATGTATTTGTTGGTGCAGCAGAGACAGTACGACAGGTGCACCTCACACCTGGAGACTCTACTCTCTTCCCATTGGCTCACAGACCGGAGGTGAGGTCAAAGATTCCCATGATGTCACGTCGTGATGATCACACCTTCAACTCTCTCTCCACTTCCTGACTCAACGTTTGGCACAGAATACCGAAAACGTATGTTCATTCTTAATATATTTATCCATCATCTGTTCGACAGAAAACACTTTATACCTTCAGAAACTGTGTCCAACGTCGCTGTACGATCTTATCGTGTTTACTGAGATGAAAACATATCGATAACGGTGCATTATTGATTTTTGATCGAGAGATTCAAAAAATCATTTTGATACTATTTTTTTCACATTACTTTTAAACAAAAAGGTTCACCATTGAATTTCTTTTTCTTTTTTTTTCTTATTAGAATTTTAATATTAACAGCAGTATAAGCATAACAAACAGCCTCCATAGAAAGACTGCAGCTCTCCTGTAAATACACAGTATATAAAGGAAACGAGAGCATTGTGCGCGTGATATATTTATGTTTCTATATGCAGGATTGTTCCATGTTATCTCCACAGCCTCCACATGTTTTTAATTAAAATTCATGTTTCTATCCAGCATCAGTGATGATACAGAAGTTAAATGTTACACATGTAAATGGTATATAATATAATATTGCTTTTGTACACCACTTTAGGTGTACAGTATGCATCCTTTTCTAATCAATAACCTTTGTAAGTGAATGCTGCTGTCAGGATATTACATGTAAGCCATGCCTAGTGAGATCAAAGCAAGGTGTTTTATTTTGAAAATCACTATGAAGAAGTGTTTTGGAGGAAGCTGAATGGGTCAGGACTCTACGCCGGTGCTAAAAATAATCCACGTATTTACCTGTTTGCTTTCGTGTTTGTGAGATGTAAAGAAACTCCCACATGTACGCCGTGCTGTATGTGAGTATTAAATTATCCGACATGTTCGTGAGACTTTTCTTTTCTGGGCTTCGGCTCGTCCTGAATGCACCCAGATTTGCATTTTGGACCGCACGTCTGAGAATCATGTTGGCTGCGAGCCTCATCTGTTCTTCAACACGCATGATTTAACAAAGGTGACCTACATCTGCGGCTCTCAGGCAGCCTCTGGTCCTTACAGGGCCCCAAGTGAGTCCCTATAAATCAGAAACAGCTTCATTTTGTTTCTGTTTTACCTGCAGGTAGAATACTTAGAGAAAATCAACAGTTTCACTCAGTATATCATGTAACTCTGATCAAGTTCACACATCACAGACAGTTGGGACGCTGTGTAAAATGTAAATAAAAACAGAATGTGATGATTTGAAAATCAGGTAAATGCATACTTATTTAAAAATAGAACAAAAACAACAAAGTGTTGAAATGCTCATTTTCAGGGCCCTCAGGCGGGCACTGCATTGAAAACACCAATCTGTAGTGGAAATCACTGCATGGGCTCAGGAACCCTTCTGAATACCATTGTCTGTGAACACAGTTCATCACTGCATCCACTAATGCAGGTTAAAACTCCACCATGCAAAGAAGAAACCAGATATAAACATGATCCGGAAACACTGCAGCCTTCTCTGTGCCCGACAACGGAGCCAAGAATGGGACATTTCACTTTCAAAACTCCACCAACTGGTCTCCTCAGTTCCCAAATGTTAACAGAGTGTTATTAAAAGAAGAGGTGATGCAGCACAGTGGTAAACATGACCCTGTCACAACTTTTTTTTGAGACGTGTTGCTGCCATCAAATTCAAAATGAGCACATATTTTTCATAAAACAAAAATTCTCAGTTTCAACATTTGATTGCATTAGACTTTGGTCTATTTTCAATAGAATATTGGTTTACATGATTTGCAAATTGTAATTCTGACATGTTATTTTAGATTTTCTACATTTATTTTCGGTAAAATATCACATTTAATGACATACAGTGCATCCAGAAAGTTTTCACAGCGCTTCACTTTTTCCACATTTTGTTATGTTAAAGCCTGATTTCAAAATGGATTAAATTATTTTTTTCCCCTCAAAATTATACACAGAATACCTCATAATGATGAAGTGAAAATGGTTTTTTTTTTAAATTTTTGCAAATCTATTAAAAATAAAAAATGAAAAAAATCACGTACATAAGTATTCACAGTCTTTACCATGACACTCAAAATTGAGCTCAGGTGCATCCTGTTTCCACTGATCATCCTTGAGATGTTTCTACAACTTGATTGGAGTCCACCTGTGGTAAATTTAGTTTATTGGATATGATTTGGAAAGGCACACATCTGTCTATATATCTGTCTATATAAGGTCCCACAGTTGACAGTGCATGTCAGAGCACAAACCAAGCCATGAAGTCCAAGGAATTATCTGTAGACCGCTGAGACAGGATTGTATCGAGACACAGATCTGGGGAAGGGTACAGAAAAATTTCTGCAGCATTGAAGGTTTCAATGACCACAATGGCCTCCATCATCCACAAATGGAAGAAGTTTGGAACCACCAGGACTCTTCCTAGAGTTGGCCGCCCGGCCAAACTGAGTGATCGGGGGAGAAGGCCCTTAGTCAGGGAGGTGACCAAGAACCTGATGGTCACTCTGAGAGAGCTCTAGCATTGCTCTGTGAAGAGAGGAGAACCTTCCAGAAGGACAACCATCTCTGCAGCACTCCACCAACAGGCGTGTATGGTAGAGTGATCAGACGGAAGACACTCCTCAGTAAAAGGCACATGACAGCCCACCTGGAGTTTGCCAAAAGGCACCTGAAGGACTCTCAGACCATGAGAAACTAAATTCTCTGGTCTGATGAAACAAAGATTGGACTCTTTGGCCTGAATGCTAAGCGTCATGTTTGGAGGAAACCAGGCACCGCTCATCACCTGGCCAACACCATCACTACAGTGAAGCATGGTGGTGGCAGCATCATGCTGTGGGGATGTTTTTCAGCGGCAGGAACTGGGAGACTAGTCAGGATGGAGGGAAAGATGAATGCAGCAATGTACAGAGACATCCTTGATGAAAACCTGCTCCAGAGCGCTCTGGACCTTAGACTGGGGAGAAGGTTCATCTTCCAACAGGACAACGACCCGAAGCACACAGCCAAGATAACAAAGGAGTGGCTTCGGGACAACTCTGTGAATGTCCTTGAGTGGCCCAGCCAGAGCCCAGACTTGAACCCGATTGAACATCTCTGGAGAGATCTGAAAATGGCTGTGCACCGACGCTCCCCATCCAACCTGATGGAGCTTGAGAGGTCCTGCAAAGAAGAATGGGAGAAACTGCCCAAAAATAGGTGCCAAGCTTGTAGCATCATACTCAAAAAGACTTGAGGCTGTAATTGCTGCCAAAGGTGCTTCAACAAAGTATTGCGCAAAGGCTGTGACTACCTATGTACATGTTATATTTTCACTCTTTATTTTTAACAGATTTACCAAAATTTTAAACAAACTTTTTTCACTTTGTCATGATGGGGTATTGTGTGTAGAATTTTGAGGAAACAAATTAATTTAATCCATTTTTGAATAAGGCTGTAACATAAGAAAATGTGGAAAAGTGAAGCGCTGTGAATACTTTCCAGGTGCACTGTATAATTTCACATAACAAACATTTACTTTTGGCCCTTCATAGGGAATAATTGAGGCCCCTTTGCTCTACATATTCCCAAATGAAATTAAGATTAATCACAGCAGTGCATTTACCAGTCTGAGCTCCTCTGGAGAAGTTAAAGATGAAATTAAAGGTTATAGAATCACACTCAGTTGCTCATAGATAAAAATAGACTGTAATTTTTGTGGCATCACTCCAGAAACACGTTCGGGCAGATAAATATTACAGACAAACCTGATCTATTTCTTTACTTTCTGCAAAAAGAAAAGAAGCACTTTTTATTGGACCGATTCCATTATTTATTTTATGACTTCTTTTCATCATTTTCCCACCTGAATTTTTACTCTCTGAAGGAGAAAGTAAATCTGGGTTAAATGAGAGCTGGAGACACATCTGAAGACGACCAGGGGACACAGCTGAACGCTCTGGGAATATAATGTTAGAATAAACCTGAAGATTTCAGACTGAAGGAATGCAAATATTAAAATCCCTTAAAAGACTTTATTTTGTTGTGTGGTCACATTCGGAGGATTTGGGGACCCTGAAATTAATTTAATCTGTTTGACATTCCAGTTGCAGATTTATTGAATCTAATTCCTGATTGCTGAATAATTTGGTGTCCTAAATGAAGAGCTGCAGATCAGATAATCCAACATGTTTGGTTTGGTGGTGCTGACCATCCTCATCACGATGAAGAGCCCGTTATAAGTGAGCCTCCAGCAGCAGCAGAGCCTCAGTGAACTTGTGATGAGCCTGTGATGCGCACGGGTGACGCCGCTCCTGTTAGTTGCAGCAGCACAGACTGGCGTGGGATCATCTGGAGCAACGTCGGGAAAATCCACACATTTCATTAACGGCTGCTTTTTTATAAAGAGGCGCGCGGTGTTGAGAATAATCCCGTTTGGGCATCGGTTTTCATCAGAGGGGGTTTTCTGGACTTCCACAGCAGATCCATTCCGCGGAGACGCAGCAGAAACGGGCTGTAATCAGGTAAGAAGTGAAGCCTCACATGTCCGTGTCGTGTCGTGTTTTTCTTTTGTGACATTTTAACGCAGCAGAGCTTCGTGTTAATGTCGTGCATTATGTTTCTCATTTTGCTGCCGTGAGGATGAATGGGGGGGCTGAAGAGAGGGCTGCCTCTGGCACCTGCGCAGCCCTTAATATAAAGCCTCTGCGTTTTGCCTGGAAACAACCAGAAACGAGGCAGTCAGGGGCCATTACACGAATTAACCAAATGTCATCGAAAATTCCGCAAATAATTGGCCTGTGTGCGCCTGTAATGAGGCTCTGCGGCGCACCGAGGGAGCTGCCCTGCCTATTATAAATAGGTCTGTGTGGTTGTTGCATTTTGACATGTTTGTCGGCCCGATGCGCGCGGAGAGCTTTGATGAGGAGCAGGATGAAGATGTGCTCTAGAAATACTCTCACTGCGTCGTTTCCATCGGAATGCAGCAGCGATTGCCGCTCCGCTCTCAGGAGGCGGTTAGCTTTAATAGCATTAACTCGGATGTCATTGCCCAATGCGTGAAATAAAACTGCATCTGCTGGCCTGTGTTTGGCACAAGCACCCCGTCTACCTGTGGCCTGTCGGGGACGAGGCGGGTATTTGTGTTAAAACGGTGCAGCTGCAGCACGTCGAGCCGTTTCTCAGCTCTCAAACACTTCTGTCATCTTCCTGCAAAATGTTTGTCCTCAAGGTCATTCATGGCAGCCCGCTTCAGGGACAGCAGCCAGACTCGCTTCTGCAATTACCAACCGAGCGGGCCAGGGCTGACCATGTGACACCAGGGGATGCACAGAAGACGCTGTGGTTTGCACTGATTTAGGCTGCAGCGCACATTTAGTGCAGTTTGTTGTGGAGGCCCGAGCAGATGCAGCGCAGTGTGAGGAGCTGTCCAGGCTGCTGCTGCAGAGATGTGGACCATCTACTGATCTGCTGGGCCGGACTTCCCCACAAAGTCCCCCTCTCAGTATGCAAATATTATTCTGCTGCCTCATTTGTTGAATTATGAATCAGAAAATGAGGTATTCTTGGCCACTTTATGTCATCTGCCACAACATGATTCAATAATTCATGACTGAGGTGCCTCTGGCAGGCTGCTTGTGCTGACATGATCTCTGCTGAGGGCTTTCAGCGGTTCTGCTCGGTGTGTGGATGCAGACCGGTCCGCGATGTTCCCCTCTGATCCAGCGGCCTGCTATGGCTCGCTGCCCTCACTCATCTGAGGATTTACTGCAGCAGCGCCTCTTCTACTACCCAGCAGAGCCTCTTCTACTACCCAGCAGAGCTTTGTTGTCTCTGGCAGGTTATAGGACAGTGTTTGCAGTGGAAACTTGATAGCAGCAATCGAACATTTGATGAACTGGATCTGCTGTGACGGTGATGATCCAGGTCAGACTGTCACGAACAGGCTGCGGGACAGAAATAGAACAGGAGCAAATATCTGCTGCCGTCCAAGAAATAACACGCATTTACTCTCGGCACTCAGGTCTGGAATCATAAAAGAGATGTTCGTCCATTATTCACATGTTCTCGCACCGCAGGCATCATGGGAAAGCAGAACAGCAAGCTGACTCCTGAGGTGATGGAGGACCTGGTGAAGAACACAGAGTTCAATGAGCACGAGCTGAAGCAGTGGTACAAAGGCTTCCTGAAGGATTGCCCCACTGGCCGGCTGAACCTGGACGAGTTCCAGCAGCTGTACGTGAAGGTTTGTGGGACCCGTCTTCTGTCCGACCACCTCGTCACGCTCCATAACAACCGCTGCTCTAACTCAGATCTCTCCTGCAGTTCTTCCCGTACGGCGACGCGTCCAAGTTTGCAGAACACGCCTTCAGGACTTTCGACAAGAACGGAGACGGGACCATCGACTTCCGAGAGTTCATCTGCGCCCTGTCCATCACGTCCCGCGGCAGCTTCGAGCAGAAACTCAACTGGGCCTTCAACATGTACGACCTGGACGGCGATGGCAAAATCACCAGAGTGGAGATGCTGGAGATCATCGAGGTACAGATTAATGAGAGATCAGCCTGCTGCTGCTGCTGCTCACCTGCAGAGCTCCACAGGCTGCAGACAGCCTCCTGCACATGTGTATCGAACTACATTTTCTATTTCTGGAAACACGATGAGGATAGTGAATCTGATACGTCAGTGATATCGGAGCATATTGAGGAGTTCTGTAATGATGAACGAGGTGTTTTATTCTGAAACTATATCAGAGGTTTACTGGTCAGAGAATCCCCTGTGTTTTAAATATGGAGGAAAACTGAATCTTATTGATCACTATGAACTATAAAAATAAACAGGTTATTGATTTATCATATAGATGGATTAATCATTGAACTATTCCAACTGTTAACTTGCTGCTTTTAGTTGAATGATTCTCAGCATTGACTATTTTTTCAATTGTTTATCATTCGATTTAGCAAAAATATTTCACTGGATTTCAGTAATTTATTTATTATCGAGGGATTTTCCACTTGTATAACAATTTAAACTATTTTTAGCTTCATTATGTCATCTGTAATACCACTCAGGGCCACTAGGTGCTCTCGCCAATAGACTCCCATTGAAAAAGCATCAAGTTCTCAAAGTCAGTAAATGTTTCCCACAAGTCATCATGGTGTCATTAGATAAATTCCCTCCTCTTTATTATTATTATTATTATTATTATTATTATTTCTGGTGGTTCATCTGGAAATAATCCCATCATGAATTAGAAAAAAGCTTAAAAAAAGCCATATTTTGGGAGGCATAGCCATTTGATTGACAGGGCTGTGGTGGTCAGGTTTCCAATATAAGTGGGTGGGGCATAGTTCAGATCCACCGCTCGATCCTCCCCACCGCGTCCAACCAGCAGTGATGTCATCGTTGGTTTGTGAACGTTATGAAGCCTCCATTTCAGATTCTGTCACCATCTTTGCTAGTTCGGATCGGTTTGGAGCAGGAAGTGACCATATTTGGACGAGCTGGGGGAGGAGCCAGCGGTGGACCTGACTGATCGGATTGGAAACCTGACAATACTACGTCCCGCCCACCGATAGCTGTAACCTGACTGCACCACGGGCCTGTCAATCAAACAGATACTCCCCTCCCCCCAAAACACATATTTTTGAAACTTATTTTATAATTAATGAGGGATTATTTTCACATTGACCTCCAGAAAACTAATAAGAAGGAGTGACTTTAGCTAACAACACAGAGATAACTGATGGAGACAATTTATTGACTTTGTATTTGATGAGAAGTTGAATGGGAGTCTATGGAACCGGAGACTTTTTGGAGCCGACCTCTAGTGGCATCTAGTATTGCAGCTTAAGGCCTAATTTTTCAGACCCGGAAACTACGTCCACTTTTCTATACAGTCTGTCGAGCATCACATCCTCCTTTTAAAGAGCAGTAGATGATTAGTTGGACTCACTTTTCTGCGTGTGTGAACACACTCAGGCTTTGCTGTGTTACATAATGAATCTCAGTCCTCGGCTGACTCCTCCCTGCTCCTCACCCACAGGCGATCTACAAGATGGTGGGCACCGTGATCATGATGAAGATGAACGAAGACGGGCTGACACCGGAGCAGCGGGTCGACAAGATCTTCAGCAAAATGGATAAAAACAACGACGACCAGATCTCATTGGAGGAGTTCAAGGAGGCGGCGAAGAGCGACCCGTCCATCGTGCTGCTGTTGCAGTGTGACATGCAGAAGTGAGGCGCCGCCGCCCGCTCCTCCTCCCCCCCACCTCCCCGCCTGTATCCTCACACTCTGGACAGCAGCACACGTTTTAATGTCTCATTAGGTTCTCTGCCATTTCCACAGGAAAAAAAAAAAAAAAAAAAAAATACAACAACGCTTGGACTATTTTTCAATGGACTCGCTTCTTGTGGTCGTATGCATGAGAATGTCAAATGCTGAATAATTTTGAATCTAGCTATAAGATATCATCCATTTCTATTTGAGAACATGCCAACGTGATTTGTGCACAGTTACCCTTCACACCCCCATCCAGCCCTTGCTTGTATCTCAGTGGAGCACTGCGTTCAGTTCTGTTCCTGCAGTATTTAGGATCCCCGGTGTTCACTGCTGCAACTGCTGTACGCTTTACATGATAGTAACTGATCAATAACTCCTATGATAATTGTAACCGTCTCTACTATCCAGACATGGAGAGCAGAGAGGCTCCTGTCTGTTCCAGATGTTCTCGCACCACGGAACCCAGAAGAGTAGGTTCTTTGCATGCATATATTAGATGTCAAAAAAAAAAAAAAAAAATTAATATATATATATATATAAATATATATATATATATATATAAATAATCTCTTACCTTTTGCATCTGTAGGTGGTTATAAAAGAGAAACCCTCCAGTTCATTTAGTATTGTTGCATGGGATGTACAGTATGTGAATCATTAGCCGCACTTCAGTGGGAGCATGCTTCCCTCCATCCCACGCACACACGTTACCGTGTGACACGAGAGTTTCGGGGAGACGTCGGGGCTGCAGGTGGAGAGCGGTCACACCAACATCGTCTTTATGTTTTTCGCTTCCGTGGCTTCAGGGATGAGCAGAAACGTCTCTCATCCCGACTTTATGATTACATAGTTGTGCTTCAACGTAGCGGAAAGGCCCAGATTCAGCTCTCACACATCGTCCCCCACAAACATCCACAATTGGCTTCTTTCTCTGGCTGCTTATTTGATTTAAAGAAAAGAAAAAAAACAACGTTAAATTAGACTCCGAACATATCGACATGTTTACAGAAGTGAAGAGCACTGCTAACCGACCACAGTCTGGGCTTCTCACCTCGCTGCGACGAGCCGACTCCCGACGCTCCGATTCCAAAGCAGCACCAAGAGGGAGAAAAGCCTCTCACATGTTTACTGGACACAGCATTCCTTCGTATCCTACATTTTTGTAAGGAGAAACTTTTTAATCGAAAGGTCTCATCTTGTGTTCGCAGCGGTCGTGAAAGGTGCAGGACGCTCAGAGAGGCGCTCGTTAAACAGACGGTTGGTAGAAGTTTGAGGCTGTTAAGCTGCTCGTCGTCCTGCAGAAGCGTTTCGTCGTTCTGTCCATAACACGACTGAAACCGACCCTCACACTAACGGTGTCTTTATGATTTACGAGTCTGGCCACCACGTCAGATTCTCTGTCGACTAAATGTTTATATCAGATATGAAAACTCATGATACAGTGACTGTATTCTTTTATACATGTGGCATGTGTTGCACCCAAAATGAATTCTGTAGTGATTAAAATGAATAAACCATCAACAGGCTTTTTCAAAAGAGTCGGGCTGCCGGCTGGAGTTTATGATGATGATGATGATGATGATGATGACGGGGATAAAGAGTTGTTGATGTGTGCATGATCAGAAACAGGCTGAGGTTTCATTTATCACAGTTTTTTTTATTTCACTGCTGCTGAAGTTCTTCCACACATCTCTCTAATATCTTGTGCATGTGGCAGATTATTAAGTGTGATTCTCATTCAGCACAGCAGCGAATGTTTTCTGCATCTGGAGTCGACTTCTAAATTACCAGAAGATAAATTTAAGCTGCTGCTCGAGGCCCTGACTGTTAACTTGATGCAGTGTATGAAGGGAAGATGGTCGGTTTACACGGTGGTGAGGGTCTGAGGTGCTCCGACTGTTATAAACAGACGTGTATATTTAACAGAAGAGGAAGACTTTGACTCACCTGACAGAGGCGAAGTTCGTGCTGATGTCGCCGCTTCTCACCAACCTGAGAGGGATTTTAAAAAGAAGATTTATTAAACATTATGAGCCCAGTCGTTGCTTTTCTCCGTGAGCAAGATGAACCAGGATGTAACGTGGAATAAGAAGACTGATGTCTAAGCCGTCAGCCTCTTCTGGGGAAAAAAACCCCACCTGAAACAGATGTGTTCCTCCAAAGTAATCCCTACCTGCAGAAGAGCTCCTTCAGCACTTGCCACTCTGTCAGCTGCAGTTCAAACTCTGACTTTTACAGCGAATGAAAAACATCAGTCCAGCTGTGGATGTAAATAAAGAGGCAGATGGCACAAAGCAGGACCTTTCATACATTGCTAAGTGGAGAGTGTTTACAGCGTCAGGAGATTGACATACCAACTGAAGGAAGGTTTCATTCGACTGGTCGGGCTCACCCAGACGTGACAACTTCCTGTATCTGCAGAAGGTCAGCTGATTGGCTCCTCAGCCTGCAGGTCAGACGGATGGTGGTCTGCCAAGAAAAACAGAACACCTTCATCTCTCAAGTCTTCTTCATCGCTGCTGAACTTCCTGCAATAAGTTTTACATTAGGAGTCTATTCCTCATCATCATCATCTTACTTCTCCGTCACTTAAGTTGAAGACCATCATCATGCAGATGACATATTTAAAACTGCACTTTTTTGTACATTTGACATTGCAGTAGTTATACTGCAGATTGCATCATTAAATGCAGATAAATTACGTTAAAAACCTGCTGTATCATATTTGAGAAACACATTTACAAACAAAGTAAACGAAGAGGTACAAAATATGAAGTAATTACAAGTTCCATCAATACACTTCATATTTAAATATTAGTAAAAATATTAATGTTTTTCTTACCTCAACTTTTTCTAAACTGGAAAAGATTTTCCTGCCAAAAAGCAGTGCCTCACCAAGTGATGAAAGACATTTTGGATCTGACGACCTACTGTAGTGCACAGATAATCCACCAGGGGGCAGCTTGTATACAACAGGTTTTTCTGGAAAATATTGATCATACTGATGATGTGGAAGTCTCGGAAACTCAGGCAGCAAATATGATACAAACATGGAGTTAAAAAAATAACTTCTGAGTATGCAAACTGATGTAATTTACCTCAAAATTACTACAGACGAGTCATCTAGTAGTTAAACTTAAGATCTCTGCAGTATTTCAGAAACCCTTCAGAGTGTTCAAGACTTCAAACAAAGCAAAGAACGTAGCAGGTGATAAAATACTTCCTGTTAACTTTACCTGTCGGGTCCAGCCTTCTATTTGCACGGGCAGACAGACTTCCAGCTCGGTATGTGGACTGAAGCACTCACAGTTGTTTGTGGGTGTGGCTTAAATCTACGCTACCCAGTGATTGGCTGCCCACCCACCTGCTCCTGAAAGTTACTGTGGTCTCCTCAGGTTTTTTTTTTTTTTTATATATAAAAAGAAGAATCCCTCTTTGATCACCCAGGAGCACGCGCGTGCAATCAGAGTCCTTAAAAAGCCAGGTGGGTGTAAGCCCCGCCCCCTCCAACACCCAGCAGCTGATTGAAGAGAAGAAGATGAGTGTCTGCAGACAAACACGGTGAGAAGAGAAACCCAGCGGAGTGTTTAGATGGTTGAACATATGATTAGACATGAGAGAAGTGATGAACTGAGGTTTATACTGTGAAGCAGGATTATAGAGGTAACTTCCGGTTCACTTCCTACCGGGACACATCACCATGGTAACCTTTTTATTTTTTTATTTTTTTTTTAATTTCATCCTACAGCAGAAACCGAAGCTTTGAAGACTTGTGTTTGTTGGAGCCTACATGTACATGACAGTAAACCAATTCACTGGTTTAAATTATGTTTTATATTTATTTCTCTTTTGCTCCTCAGTTCATTAATAAAAAATGAGGCTAAAACTGTCATACATGTCATGAAAATACATAGAATAACTAAATGAAACCCTGGGTGGACACGGCAAGTTGTTAACCAGCTTCGTGTGACTTCGTTTGTCAGGGTTTGTTAAGCCAGATAACGGAAACATTTCCTGGGTTAGTTTGTTGAACCTGCTTTGTAGTTCAGGCCTCAGGAGTCACTTCAGTTTCAGTTCATACCTGTGGTTTATTCTCACCTGTCGTGTCTGGACTGCAGAGCATCACAGGAGGGTCTTAGTCTCCAATCTTAAGGTCCAAAAAACTGTCAATACAAAACAGAAAATGATCAACAAGTTAGGTAAAACAACATTCTCCTCTTTAAACAATTATATATATATTTTTAAACTATTCGGGGAAATATATAATTTATTTAAAGTGACTCACAGCTCCTAGAAATCACTTTACTGTGATACCGGTTTAGTTATTTTGATGTAAAGCAGATTGTAACTTGGTGACATTACCTTTGAGTTCTCTAAAAATTGTAAAAAGGACTATTTTCTTCAACATTAATACATTTTTCTCCCCGTTGCAGGTGTATTTGAGCTCTGAGCTTCATGATGTGTTCGATTCCTGGTCTTCCAATGTCGGGATCAGAAGTACCTGTTCTCATCACACGGGTGAACCTGAACCCCGGCTGTGGTCTTGTGGAATTATGGGTAAATATGGACAAAGGGAGAAAACATGTTTATGAGCAGATGAGAGAAAAGATTCAGACTCCCAAGAGAAGGTTTAATGGATCGGAAGGGAAATCGGCGGACCTGTGTCTGGTCTGCTTTAGTGACGCCTGGCACAGAGCTCGGATTGTTTCCGTTCAAAGTGAAACCTATGAAGTTTTCCTGATCGATCAGGGACAACTTCACGTCGCCACAAGTGAAGCTTTAGCGTGGGGCCACACGGACAACTTCCTCCTCCCTCCTGAGATTGAATCCGGCGTTCTCGCAAATGTCGTCTCTGTCGAGGAGAAGTGGTCAGAGAGAGCCGAGAAGTTTTTGATGTCTCTGCCTGGAAAGAAGTCGCAGGGACTGGTTCAACAGGTGCTGATGCCCGACAGGACAATCCTCCTGGAAATACCCGCTGTTTCCAAGCATTTGTGTCAGATTGGAGTTATGAAGACGATCCCGGTGGATGAGTTTAAAAGCCTTGCACTGAAGTGTCTCCACAAAGAAGAGTCTCCTGACGTCGTCCGTTTATCACAGGAACTGAATCTGAATGATCAGTACTTTTACCCTGAACTTCTGCCGGACGGTTTTGAAACTGTTCATGTCACAGAAGTAACTGACCCTCTGAATATTTTCTGCAAGATCTTGATTTTTTCCAGAGCACTGGAGATCTTGTCTGAACAGATCCAGCAACATTACGAAGAGAGCGGAGATCTCGGAGAGGCCCGACCGCAGACCGTCGCGGGTCCGTGTGCCGCCAGAGGAACTGACGGCAGATGGCGTCGCTCCTTACTGAAGCAAAACACTGCGACTAGCGACGGTGCTGTAGAAGTCCTGCATGTGGACGAAGGAAAAACTAAAGTGGTTCCTGTTGGAGACGTCCGACCTCTTCTTGGAAAGTTCCTGAGAATGCCAGTTGTTACGTACGTTTGTGCTCTGACGGGAGTAAAACGCACGGGGAGAGAGTGGACCGCAGACGAGACGGATTACTTGAAATCGCTGCTCCTGAACCAGACATTCGTTGCAAAGTTTGACCACCACAACATGTCTGAAGATGTCTATGATGCCACTCTCTGTGCAGCTGATGACACATGCATCAACGATTGTTTTATAAAGAAGGCAGGACTGACTCCGCCATCAAAGCCTGAAGGAGATGGTTTAAATGAACCCGTTCTATCATCACTCCTCAGTTCACTTGGAGACAAAGGATGCACGGAAGTCAAAGAAACGAAAAAACAAGTTGTCGATGGTAAGACGGATAATGTAGCCTTATCTGGTGCTGATGATAGTCATACCAAAGCGCACTCTAAACACCAGGACCCTCTGAAACACATCTATAACCGTCTTCCACCCGGTTTGCCCTGCGAGGTGCTGCACGCTTGTGATGACGGTGTGTTTGCTGCAGGAAATCGTGTCAACGTCAACGTGTCTTGCATCGAAAGTCTGCAGAAGTTTTGGTGTCAAACAACAGAACATTGCGACTCTCTCAGACGCCTCATGCAAGACCTGCAGAACCACTACACATCCGCCCAGGCTCAGCTGCTCGTCGAATCCATCTGCGTCGCCCGTAATCCCGACAACAGTGTGTGGTACAGAGCGAGGATCATTGCGAGCCGCCACTCCACCGCCGTAGACGTGAGATTCATCGACTATGGTCAAAGTCGAAAGGTCCCTCTGAGAGACGTGTGTCCCATCGATCCGTCTTTCTTACAGCTGGATGCGCTGGCTTTTCAGTGTTGTTTATTCAATCCAAAGACCGATCCCACCGCTGCGACGTGGACTCACTCTGCATTAACGGAGTTTAAGAAGTTTGTGGGTTCAGGTGCTTCGTCCAACACGGGGCTAAAATGCATCATAAAAGCTGTAACATGTAACAACGAAGAAGGTCCGGTCAACAGCGTAGATATCGAAGCAGCTACTGGCAGCGCATGCACGCTACTGGCTCAGAAATGTGCACCATCTGAAGCTCAGGTCCCATTGGATGCGTACACCTACTCCACCTTCAACATTGAGGTGGGTGGGAAGGAAAAGGTGTGGGTGACCTCTTCAGAGACCGTCGATCACTTCTACTGCCAGCTGGACAGGAATTCTCCTTTGTTTGACAAACTGAAGGAAAATGTTGCGCAGCTCCTCAACCAGCCGCCGTGCTCCAATCTCCCCCCCGGACTGAACAGTATTTGCTTTGCCAGGTACACTGATAACGAGTGGTACAGAGGTCAGGTAGTAGAAATGTCCCCAGAACTTAAAGTGCACTTTGTGGACTACGGGGATACCCTCGCAGTGAAAGAGGCTGACCTTCGCCCCTTCCCCTCTGACGCCAGTATCGCCAGGTCTGTTCCCGTGCAGGCCGTTCTACTCGCACTGATCGATGTCCCTGCAGAAGTACCAAGGGAAGTCAACCGGTGGTTTGCAGAGGAAGCCATTGGTCAGAGTTTTACCATTTCAGTGGCAGCGAAAGGGGAGAAAGGGAAGCTGATTGTGCAGCTGATGTTTAATGATTCAGTGAATGTAAACGAGGCCGTCAGAGAGAGGATGGCTGGTCTCGTTCAGCAGCAACCCGACAGCTCAAAATCAACCTATCAAGACTGTCGGAAAAAAGAGCTCAAGAAAGCATCGGCGTTGACAAAGACGATGGAACAACATGGAGTCCACAGCAGTGACAGAATGTGTGCTGAAGATGAGCTACAGATGAGTTCAATAGCCTCTGAACAAGAGACTGAACACGTAAAGACTTTGGATGAAGGAAGAACCTTAGAGGTCATTCCCAAGGAGAACGGAACTGTGGCAAAAGACGGACACATTGACTCCGAAATTAAACTGCCTTCTCTTCCCAGAAAGGTGAACATCTCTATGTACAAGAGGCCGAACATTTCTCAAAGCAAGACAGAGGTTTACGCTTCCTGCATCGTCGGGCCACATTACTTCTGGTGTCAGTACACCGACACCAAAGACCTGAACACCGTGTCGAAGCTCGCTCAGGAAGCTGGATGGGCAGAGCAGGACGGGACGTTCCCCGAGACACCGCAGCCTGGCAGTCCATGTCTCGCTCTGTTCTCCAGTGACAACCAGTGGTACAGAGCTCAAGCAATTCGGCGAGCTGACGACACACTCCACGTTCTATTTGTTGACTACGGAAATGAGTCTGAAGTTGACATTGTAAATGTAAGATCGCTGCCTCAGAGTCTGCTGGAGTTTCCTCCGCAGGCCTTTCTGTGCTTTCTGGATGGCTTTGACGAGTCAAAGGGCTCCTGGGATGATGAAGTTTACGACGACTTCTACAATCGGTTGGTTGATAAGCAACTCAAAATGACAGTCTGTAAAATTGAGGACCATTCAGAGGCAGCGGTTCCTCAGTATACAGTGAAAACCGAGTGTGACGAGGTGGTCATTAACGACTTAATGCAGAAATACTGGAAAGCATCTTCTTCAGAGCCGTCTAAGAAGGTGATGGAACAAACAGAAACTCTCCTCCAAGCTGTTCAAACAAAGGACAACACGACCAAATCTGACGTCTCCAAAGGAATCAACAACACTGACTCGTACAGGAAGCCAGAGATTTCCAAAGATACGTCTGTGATGGTGTACGCCTCCTGCATCGTGGAGCCTCATTTCTTCTGGTGTCAACACGCCGACACAGAAGATCTCTGTAAAGTGGTCCAGCTCGCTCAGGAAGCAGGACAGGTGGAGTCGGA
This sequence comes from Brachyistius frenatus, assembly GCF_029030835.1. Classification (NCBI taxonomy): domain Eukaryota; kingdom Metazoa; phylum Chordata; class Actinopteri; family Embiotocidae; genus Brachyistius; species Brachyistius frenatus. The sequence goes on from NW_027210701.1 coordinate 1,386,645, forward strand.
CCTGATGTTCCCTGAGACTCTCCATCCTGGCAGTCCATGTCTCGCTCTGTTCTCCGGGGACAACCAGTGGTACAGAGCTCAGGTAATCCGCAGAGAGGACGACACACTTCATGTTGTGTTTATTGACTATGGAAACGAGTCGAATGTTGGAGTGAAGGATGTGAGAGCACTGCCTCAGAGTCTGCTGGAGACACCTCCTCAGGCCTTTCTGTGCTGTTTGAAGGGATTTGACGGGTCGAAAGGTTCCTGGAAAGATGAAGTTTACGATGACTTCTATAGTCTTCTGGTGGATAAACTGCTGAAACTGACCGTGTTCAGGCTGGAAAGCAGTCACTCAGAGATGGAGGTTCCTCAGTACTCTGTGGAGATCGAGGGCGACGGAGCGGTTGTGAACTCACTAATGCAGAAACACTGGACAGGATTGGACTCAGACGACACCTCGGCAGGAAGGTTGGAGTCAGGTTATTAGACAAATGTTTGGCGTCATTTTCTGAAACTTTAAAAAGGTCTTTCTGCTAATGTAGGTTTGTCTTGTGGTCCTCAGTGGACCAGAAAGAAACCAGGACGATTGACGAGAGCATCGGGGGTTAAAGTCATCTAACAGATGTCGGCTAAATGTAAGGACTTCACTTGTATGGAAGTTTATTACATACAATATGAATTATTCATATTTCGACATCAAGTGAATTCCTAGAACTGGAGAAAGAAAGAGCACATTCAGTGTTCTTCAAAAATGGTCTAGTCTTTGTTTCTTCCAGCTCTGTTGGGGAACCAGGCTGACAGACCCATCAACCACGATGGTCTTGGTAGAAATTCTGCAAAATACAATGAAGCTTGTGCAAATAAACAATGAGTACGTGCATGGATGAAAGAGTGAGTGATTATTTATTTGCTTTGCAGGGAGAGTGGGAAATAGCGGGAGTTCTGGCTGCTCATTACCTGGACTCTCATTCATTCGTGAATTGTACAACTTTGCGATAAATCTGTGCAGTCAAAATCTCCAGATAAATATTGAGGGTTTTGTTTATTTTTCCTCTTGAACTATTGGACAGATATGATGTACAAATTTTGTTCCACAGATTTTTTTATGGGGTTGTTTCAACTCAGATTTACAACCTTTGACTAGCATTTGGACAAAAAAGACGACCTGAATTTGGTCAGACACTCAAACATTTAGCCCTGAAATTATGGTTTTAGTTTTATATGTAATACGGAAAACAGTCCAAAAAGATTGGGCATATTTTTAGTTATACTTGATTTTGGAATATAAGACAAAAACAATAATAAAACATTAAAAAAGTGTACTTAAAATTAAATAAATATTTTTTCAGATTTACAGAAAAAGTAAAGAAGAATTTATTTTGTTTTAAGTAAACATCCTTTACTTCTGTAGAATCCATTTCCTGTCCACATACAGCAGGTGGCAGCATTACCCGCTCACAGGTCCAGGTTAGGACTTGGCACCCTGTTGTGATCAACTGTTGCTCGGCAACCTATGCACCAACATGACAGAGTTGCACCAAGCTGCGGCTGCAGGCGACTACGATCAAGTTGAGGAGATTCTGAGGCAGCAGAGGTGCAATCCCAACCAGAGAGACATCGACTGGAGCTGCAAGACACCTCTCCACTGGGCAGCAGCTAAAGGTACTCAGGGAGGAGGGAGTTATCTCTGTCCTCGTCCCTTGAGTCACCTGCAGGTCTGACATTTCTCTAGTTTCAGATTACACCAGTTCGTCTGCGGGTGCTGCTCTGTTGACGGTAATGGCAACAACAACGGGGGCTTAAAATGCTCCGATAGGCACAGATAGACTTCATCTGACATAGAGGTTGAATTTTTTTCTCTGTCAAATAACTTCTTTGTACTGTGCAGCTGAGGTCAAAGGTCAAATTTAAAGGCCCAGTTTGAAAGGCAGTTTTTACTCCTGTATTTTAAGGTTTAAACAAACCTTCTCTCTTGAGTACAGCATCAGAAAATCAACGCAATTTAGCATTTTTTTTTAACTAGTATTGTGGCCTGACAATTATGTGATTCCTTCCTGCACCCCAGTGTTGCGTGACAAACAGGCCAGAAGTCTAATTTAATCTATTAAGTATCATGTAAAGGAGAGAATATAAGAAGGTGTCCGTGTCTCCGTTTTTTTTTTATAACTAGTTAAATGCATGATGGACTGGACCAGTTTTTTCAGATGCACCGCTCTGTGACATCTGTCCCCGAGGACACATGGAGATGGTGAGGATCCTCATGGAGCATGGAGCCCGGCCGGGCCTGAGGACGGAGCATGGATGGACTGCGGCCCACTTCGCTGCAGAGTCTGGGCGGCTGGCGGTGTTGCGGCTGCTGCACTCTCTGCATGCACCTGTGGACAAGGAGGACTGCTGTGGGGACAAACCGGTGCGGATAGCCAAAATCTACGGACACCAGGACTGTGTTGGATTCCTTAAAAAGTGAGACATGTTGTCTTGATATTAATAACCAACATGTGATCTCTTTAGAGGCCTAAGCTGCATGTTGTTGTATGTTTCAGGGCTGAGGTGGAGTGTCAGGCGTATCGCATCGTCGCAGCCCAGAAAGGGCTTTTAGTGGACGACTCAGATGAGGATCTTGTTGTGTGTGTGTGTGTGTGTGTGTGTGTGTGTGTGTGTGTGTGTGTGTGTGTGTGTGTGTGTGTGTGTGTGTGTGTGTGTGTGTGTGTGTGTGTGTGTGTGTGTGTGTGTGTGTGTGTGTGTGTGTGTGTGTGTGTGTGTGTGTGTGTGTGTGTGTGTGTGTGTGTGTGTGTGTGTGTGTGTGTGTGTGTGTGTGTGTGTGTGGACCGATCAGAGCAGAGAGAACGAAGAGAACCGCATCTCTAAAAGCAACACTCAGACGGAGGCCTACATCACCTCCACACAGGAAACTGTGTCCAAGAGTTAAAGCCTTTCACAGGCATGGTGTTTTATTCTCTAAAGTAAAAACAGTATTCCTTAGATAAGGTTTAAAATCAGTTTATTTTAAAGCGGCAAACAAAGAAACTCAGAAATTTAAATTTAACTCATAAAGAAGGAGTAAAGATTTTAAAATGCAGTTTGTTGTCAGTCCTTCAGGTAGTTTTCACTTCTTCCATGTTGAGTCTGACTTGGCAGTGCTGTCGCTGGTGGACGCTGGAGGCTGCAAAAAGGTGGGAAAATTAATCAATAATCATATTTTACCTTTAAATCCAGCCGTAGTGCACGTACCGTTTTCTTTAAGTAGTTCAGCAGAGCTTCACGGATCTGTCAAAAACAAATCTGGATTGAATACAATCTTAGTGATAGTCTATTACACATATTTATTGCTGATGACCGTTTGATTTATTTATACTGAGACTAATGGCAGCTGTCTAATAAATTATTACAACCCTGCTTCCAACAAAGTTGGCACGCTGTGTAAAAAAACCAGAACGTGGTGATTTGTAAATCATGTACAGTAATCATGAAGTTTTATTGTTTTATGAAAATATGTGCGTAACGCAAAAACAAAAAACTCCCCTAGTGGAACATCTCACTACTAATTACGTTACCTGGCAACAGATCAGTGACATGATCAAGTATAAAAGAGTGTTGCAAAAAGTTTTGAATTTGGGTTTACATGATTTGAAAATCATCAGATTCTGCTTTTATTTAAATTTTACACAGCGTCTAAATTTATTTTGGAGACGGGGTTCTAATACAGTTACAGGGTTGAGATTTTCCCCAAAGATGTAAAACGACCTCACCGTTTTGTCGCCCAGGATTGTGGTCAACAAAATGAACAAACCCTGGAAACCAAAGACAGAATTTAATGAGTAAAACAAACACTTAGTGGTGCAGATGTTTAAATTTGATTAGACAGATTATATTGATCATACCTGGAAGGAGTTCAGCAACGTGAAGGCATAATTGACAGCGAAAGCTATGGGTCCAGATGTGAGGTCAATGAGCATCAGAGCGAACCCAAAGATCCAGGTCACTCCAAAGATGGGAGTCAGCAGGATGACCGTCCTCACCACGGTCTTGGCGGCCGCTTTGTCCTTTTCATGAGTGTTCTCTGGGTTCTGGTGGTGATCCAGCAGCTTCATGATCACCACCAGCATAGAGAACACGTTGATGAAGACGATCATGCCGACTGGGATGACGAAGGTGTGGATGGAGCCTTTCAGCAGCGCAGAGTAAACAAGCCAGCAAGTGTCTTTGGAGAAATACAGGCCCTCCTTTCCGCTTTGGTTGGTGACAAACGTGATGAAAACGATGAGCAGAGGAACCGCGTAGCCGAGGACGATGGAGAAGCGCAGGTAATTCTTCTTGCTGACTTTGTGGAAGAGGAAGATGGCCTGATGAAGGAGAGTGCTGCTCAGACACAACATCCAGAAGAACATGGACAGGTAACAGAAATGCATCCCCACCGCGAAGATCTGGCACCAGGTGACGGAGATCTTCTCTGGTTTGGAGGAGGCTACAAAGCAGCAGTCAGCCACCAGCAGACACATAGAGATGTTGACGTGGGCCGTGTGGCGCAGGTACAAAGTGTTGGTCTTCACCACAACCCTCCAGATGACCAGCTCCACCACGAGGCTGATGACGAGTGACACGATGGACACGGACACACCCACGTAGGTGATCAGTGTTAGCCCGGGCACATCGACAGGATACTTGGACATCAGGATGGCGAACGAGGACAGATGGTCACAGATGCATCGTCCTGCGTTATCAGGCCCCACCCACACACACCCGTTATCTGACCAATGCTTGCTGCTGTTGTTCCAGAAGACGCAGGTTATCGGCACGTTGCGAGCTCTGGGTTTGAGCAGCTGGAAGTCGATGATGATCTTGATGTGAGTGGGCTTCTCGGTCACCGTGGACACCACGATGCTGTTGGGGATGTCGTCCGTCTCGTTGTAGGGCAGGTAGCTCTTCAGGTGTTGGAATCCAGCTGTTTTCACCAATCTGCCTCCTGAATTCCCCAGACTGACAGTGACGTTGAACACGCAGTTGTAGCACGTGTCATCGGTCCCATTACACGTGTCCACCTCGATGTTTTTTTTTGTGCTGCGGTTTGTGATGTTCGCCAGTTGGATTAACCGCTCCACTGAACTCAGGTAGTCCCCCGCCAGCGAGTTGTTCCCTGCAGCCAACGACTTCCACGAACTTTCAAGAGACTTTTCCAGCAGGTTGCTGGAGGAGTCCAGAAGGTCCTGAAAGGAAAAGAAGAGGAGCTGTTGAGTAGCATGAATTTTTAAAGCGCCAAATCACAACACTCAGAGACCTGTGGTGAGTTTAGATGGTAAATAATCTGAAATAATCTACTTTGTTTTAATACAACATAAAACATTTGTTAAAAACAACCCGGGAACGCCTGATGAAACTCAAACTGTCAGTCAATAGTCTGCTTTTTTCCCAACATGCAGCCTGCAGCAGCTCACTTCTTGTGTGGACAAATACCCTGCACTTTCTCTGGCTCCTTCACATTAAAAGGCACCGGGTCTGTTTTAATGTGAAGCAGCAGCAGGAAGTGTTTGATGGTAACCTGCAGCCTTAACGTGGTGTAAAACAAGCCTCGAGTTCTACTGTTGCCATCTTTGGAGCCAGGAAGTGACCATATTTGGATGAGCTGGGAAGGAGCGAGGGGTGGATTCTTCTGACTATGCTCTGCCTACCTATATCTGAAACCTGACTGCAACCCAGGCCTGTCAATCAAATGGCCTCGCCCCCAATAATTGCTTCATTTGAGTCCTAATATCCAATGAATGCAGGAATTATTTTCAGTTGATGCTTTTTGAAGCTATTGGAGCCAGCCCCCAGTGGCCCTCAGTGGTACTGCACTTTAAAACAGAGCCAGAAGCTATGTCCACTTTTATATACAAGTTTATGACTACAACTGCATATAAATATGACTTTAGTGAAGGTAAAAACATTGAATAAAACTGTAAATAAAAGCAACGTGACAAAATAAAAAATTAAATACTTGATATTTTAATTATTAATCAGGAGATAATCAGAGATTCAGTGATACTCACTTCTGCTGTTGACGCCTCGTTTATGTGAGTCAGCTTGTCTTTGAGCGTGGTCAGTACATTCACCGCTGCGTTAATGTTGGCGAAAGAGTTGATGGTCGGAGAGTCATTGGTGACGTTCTTTAGGCCAGAAAACACCTGTGCAGCGTTTTTGTCCAGCGTGCCAAGTCCGATGTCGGCGATCTGTGACGTCAGTGAGGATTCAGTGATGATGATTAACGGTTTAATGCTGTGTTTTTAAATAAAGGTGTTAAAGTCATTCTTACCAATGCATTCTGCAGCACCCTGTTCAGGTCAGAGTTCACACAAGCTGAAATCTCCTCCTCCCACACTCCTTTTCCCATACTCTGACTGAAACCATTAATACATTAAGCGATTAGTCGAACGACAGAATATGAATCATGCAAGAATAATAATTTATTAAATGTTTTCAGCTCCTCATATTAAATATTTTGAAAGTTTCTTTAATCTCTTGTGATAGTTTTGGACCAAAGAAGCAGCTGTGACATTTTTTGCTCTTCTGCGACAACAAATAAATTAATCTGAAAAAGAACTGGCAGATTAATTGATAATAAAAAAGGATCATCTCACCTGCACTTCCTTTGTCTTTGTCCAGCAGCGTTCTTGCATGTCAACTGTGCAGTAGAACCAACTTTAGTTTCTTCCCAGTCTTTATCAGCTGGACAGAATGGATCGTTAACTGTTGGGAGGAAGGAAATGTAATTAATTACTTAAAAGTAATCTTTAAAATATTAATTTATAAAAATGTGTGCACATGTATATTTTTTTTAATACACTAAAGGAAAAAATATAAAGTCTAAGTTAAAGGAAAATATACATCTGTATATCATACAACTGTTTTAATGTCCCCGCTCTTATTATTATTATTTTTTATCTTATTCATTAATGAATCACTAATAACATAAAAAACGACTTGAACAACAAAAACAAACCTGAGAGATGCAAATGGTTGTGAACAGGATTGAATAATTAGTGACGGTTTTATGTTGTTTTTGTAAATTCCTTTGCATTTGAACTATTTATTGATGGAGTCATATAAACTTTTTAATTCTTTTCATAATTCTGATTTTTATTGCCAAGTAAAATTTCAAACAATGTAACATTTTGTAATGTAAATCTATTTATTTGTGGATTGATTGATTAATTTGTAAATGTATTAATGCTACTAAACTATATCTCTTGTTTCTCTCTGTGTTACTGTACCTATTTATTCCTGTAAAAACCAAACAGCTGGGAACTCTTCAAAATAAAAGAACTACAACATATTTAGATTTCAGATACTTATCATGTGGTGAAATGTGTTTAAATTTACATAATTGTTAAAAAGATAAAGTGTGATATGATGTATTCCATTGTTGGATTATTTGAGGGGAGTTCAGGGCATTAAATTCACAATAAGAATCAGAACAATTAAATGTGTGTATTAATGGTAAACACAGTGTGATGTTGGACAATGCCTCGACTTCCAGACATATTTTAATGATTAATAATAAAACGTACAGTATATGACATGGATGGGGACCTCAGCGCTTCTTGTTTGGTTGCACCTGTTTGTAAATGTGCAGGACAGGTTGGTTGTTTCAGATTGTACCCCACACAGGACTACTTTATCAGCTGTGAAATCGTATGTCTCTCCACCTGCAGAGATCACACACATGCATGTCATTTATGTTGATAACAAGTTTCATTTAAACTCAGATTGAAAACATACTCACCGTCCTCTCTGGGTCTCTTCGTGATGTCTTTTTCATTCCACATCACGTTGTACTCCTCTCTGCTCTTCTTCACCTCACACTTGACTCTGACCTGCAGGATATCCGAGCTTGTCTTGCAGCGCGGGAACCCTGGCTGCGTGGACACGTGGATCTCCGGCAGCAGGCACACGTCCATTTCGGCGCTGGCTTTGTGAGAGATGGTGGTCAGTTTGCTCTGCTGGTGGTCGACACAGGAGTACTCGCCTGAAATTAAACAGAGAGGAGGAGTAAAGAGACTCCATGAGGAGCTTTTATTATGATTATTAAAGGTAACATGATGGTGATGTTGTTTGTGATAAAAAAAAAATTACAATCTGAGGTGAAATCAAATTCAAAGGAAGGGTTTCTGTTTGCTATTAATTTGAAACGACTACAAGGAAGTGCTGAGTTTGTATCAACATGTGATGCACTTTAACAGGGCAAACGGAAGCGGATTAAAAGGAGGCTTCTAATTGATGTCTTGAATCAAACCTTTTGTTTTTATTGGTTCTCCTGCAGGACAGATGCTTTGGAAATGATCGGATAAAAATCGGAAATTAATTTTAATTCAAAAAAGTGGGCGGAGCATTGTTCCTGTGCTTCGGCAGCTCTACACCTGTGGATTCAGGTGAGTTTAGACAGAAAAGAAGAAGCTGCAGAGGTCTAATAGACTCCCTTCCTTTAAAGGCCACACCCCAGATTTAAAAAAGAAAATTAATTTAAAGTTGTCGGATAAATGTGGTGCTGCAAAAATAGAAAATGGGCGGAGCCGACATACCTGCCCAGAGTTCAGACACTCTTAGGAGCTTGACTTCAGTTACTGACTCTGATATCAACACGGTCGACACGCTGCCGTTCGTTATGTCAAAATCCCCGTTGGGTTTCTTCAGTTGCCACACCAGCTGCGCAGTCAGTTTCTCCTGCGACAAGCACCTGAGGCTGGTGGCGGTGTTGTAGCACACCGGGTTGGGAGGCATGTGCAGACGGATGACACCTGTGAAGACGAGAGTCGCAGATTAATTTCGTTGCCACTATATTAATATCATTATTATAATTTGATTCATTTTAAACATGAAAATATGGATGTGTGCAGCTTTAATCAGTTTTGTAAAAGTTGTAACCTGACTGCAGCCTGCAGCTGCTCTGAGGCTTCACTTTCTGTATGTGCAGCAGCTACATGCTAACATTAGCATGCTCACAGTGACAGTGTTACCATGCTGATGTTTGGCATGTTTCTGTGTTCTCAGTTGTGGGTATTGGTCTTAAAATTTAAGCTTTTAAAATGTTTGCACAACATTCTGCAGCATCCAAATATATGAAGAAATATTTCAGGAGATAATTGGAAAGTTTTGCCTGCTGGTGGCGCTAAATGATTCATCCTCTGGGAACCACAAATTTTAGCAAGTCTTTTAAAAGCTGTTAAGATATTTCTCAGTAATACTTCCTGTTTATGTAAAGACTGGATTTAAAGGAGACTGGTTAATGTTAAATCCAAACAGGTGTGTTCTTGCTCACCTGTCGTCTCCAGACTGAGCGAAGCCTCCAGATTGTCACTCAGGTTTTGGGATTTTTTAATCAGATCTTGTGAATTGACGCTGGAAGCAATGATCATAGTAAAATCCACAATAATGCTTCCGGTCCTTCAGAAATGAAAAAAAAAAAAAAAAATTCAGATTGAAATAAGATACCCGTTTAAAACTAAATACATGAATAAACATTTTATTGGTAAATAAAAGAAAAACCTGAATCCTGTGATTGTTAAAGAGTCAAATCCTGTTAAAGTGCTGTAGACTTCCTTCATCTGGAAGGTGACACACAGAAACATTAATTCAGACTCCTGCAGGGTAATTCATTAAATAATGTTCTGTTATATTAATAAATACCTTTTCTAACAGGTCCTTCTTACAGTTTTCATAGTTCGGAGAATTTTGATCAGCCAGACATCCCTGAAATTTCACTCCCACCAAATTCATCGACCCTGTGATGGCGACTGCGAACCAAGCAAACTGTCCTCATGCTTCATGCAAATAAACACACACATGTATCGGAAAATATTAAATGAGCCGGTACCTGTGGTATTTAGGATACATGGTGCAGCCGTTTCTTCTTTCGGGAAGGAGCATTCTGCAGAGCCACAACACATCTGTTTGGACTGACACACGTCATCGCTCCACCTGTGTCCTTGCCGGCAGTTGCACTGTTTGCTGTCCGACTTGTCCATACAGACTGATCAGGAAGCAGAAGACCAGTTTCATAGACAGGTTCTTTACCTCAGAGATCACAACATGCAGTATTTTGGAGTTGTTTTTTTTACTTGTTGTAATTTTGAGGTTGTCCACATACAGGCTGGGGTCGTTCACAAAAGGCTTCAGTATCTTACTGATGTTTTCTAATGCAGAACGGTCTATGATCAGTTTGGCGTAATACATCTGAGTTGAGTTTCCTGAAACATGAAAAACAAACAGACACCTCAGAGACTCCAACATATCTGTTTACATGTTTAAATAAATGCGTTTATTTCGACACAGATCATTTTACCTTCTTCAGCCGCCTGTAAAAGAAAAGAATTCAGTTTAATGTAATGTTATAAAATCAAATTTAAAGATCTGACGATGCACTGCTGACAGACCTGACAGATGTTCAGGCCCAGGGCAGACAGAAATATACAGGTCCACATCCTGTTTCTGTAAATAATAAATAACATGAAAAGTCATTTTAATCAGCAAGCAAGAGCACTGCATTAAAAACAGACACATTTCTGGAGTGGAAATCACTGCATGGGCTCAGGAACACTTCTGAAAACCATTGTCTCTGAACACTGTTCATCGCTGCATCCACAAATGCAGGTTAAAACTACACCATGCAAAGAAGAAACCAGATATAAACATGATCTAGAAACACAGCTGCCTTCTCTGGGCCCAACAAAGGAGACATTAACTTTTACAAAAGTCATTTTCTGCTAAGATTCCTGTACTTTAACTCGACTGTGTCTTTCAGGTACTTTATACACCACTGATGAAGAGTACAAAAATATTTGTGTTCTTGTTCTTCTTCAGTTTAGTATGACATCATGTAAAATAGTAAATGCAGAAACATCAGCTCACCTATTCTCCATAATGTTAATCAGTGAACCACCACAGCAGCGTCCCGCGGCGTTAGAACAGATCACTACAGACGACAGGAGCTCACTGATGGAGCCGTCGCCGTCACCGCAGCAGCTGACCAGGAAATAAGTTTCCAAGCAGAGTTTACTGCATGCAAAGTAACGAGGCTGTTATGTGAAACTAATTTGACTTTCAAACACGGAAGCTGCACATTGGGTTGTTTTAGGAAACCATTCAGATAGAACTTCAGCAACAAAACAAAATGTGAAACATGATGTAGGTTCATATTTGTATTTGGAAAATACACATGACAGAGCAAAAAATGATGTTCAAGTGTTGATTATTTGTCTTAAAAATAGACATGTTGCAAAGAAAGATTAAAAATAAAGGCCACAAAGTTAAAATGTGCTGTTTGTTTTTAATTATATGTAAAGTTATTTCTGCTGAAGGAGGTGATACCAGCTTCTGATTCCAGGGGTACACTTAATTTTTCCAAAGAAAAATATCACCTCTATAGATTTTACGGTGCATAAATGACTGAAAAAGCTCATTTTCTTTGTGATGTTGTTCAAGTATTTACCATTCATCCAAATAAACTACGTCAAGGATGATCAGAAGATTTGCTTATCCAAATAAGAGTGTGGACTTTACACATCAACAAATATAATGGAGGCAAATCAACACATGCACCAGGTTGTTATATAGTATGTATTTACATGTAGCCTTCACTGGGTATCAGACTGTATTATAAAACCTCATGTTATGTTGGATGTCAGCAGAGCACAGAGAAGCTTTGTGAAGCAGCACTCTTCCTGGTTCTATTTGGATAATGATTGTGACTGATGTGGAGACACGACAGCTCCAAACAAAGATCTTGTGTTCCAAACACGTTAGGAATTCAACGGTTCATTCAAATCATATTCATGAGGAGCCGCTCTATTTATCCGGTGACCTTAACTGCCTGAAAAATACCCACTTCATGCTTGTTTTATACTGGTGTGCTGCTCTTTATGTGCCCTTTAAGATGGGATGTTCAGCTGTAAAACATGTGAAAAATGACAATAAGACAAGAAAACAAACTACAAAACTTTTAATCCTTTTTATAAAAAGGTTTTTTGGTGTTCCAACAGCATTACAGTCACACGCTCAGCCACAGGGGGGCGCTGTCAACTTACAGGGACACGCATACAGCTGCAGTCATGTATGAAGATAAAGCATCGCACTTGATCTAAAGCTCATGTTGCGGTAAAACAATGAAGTCCTGAATTGTGTCTTCGAGGACGTGAGGAAGTCGGGAGATGAATCCTTCACCACGAAGCTGAGGCATCTCGATACGACACACAAGTATGTTTTAAAGTCCCGGTGCTCTGTGCAAAGACGGCTTACTGTCTCACCTGAGAGAGTCTGACATCACACCGCTGTTTCATACTCCACAACAGGAAGAAAAGTCTGCGTCTCCTCTTGCAGGACGGCTCGTCCGTTACTCTCTTTGTGTTGAGGAGGACTTTGTTGTGCTGCTGGCTGCAAGAAGAAGAATGAACATTAAAATAAAGGAAGTCTAAACTGTGGACTGAAGTAGATCAACAGTGGAGCAAAGTTTTACTCTCTCACACCATTCTGAACCCAGACAGACCAGTGGGTAAAGATCAGGTGTTTGATGTGTTGTCCTGTTTCCATGACTGATAATCTGTGCAGGAATCTTTCTTTGTGCATCCTCTTCACTCTCACTTTAAACCTGAGCTTATAATCAGCTCTGTTATATTGTGTTTCCAGCAGCAGTCTTGTGTTACACCAACAATCTTCTGTTTCAGTGGAACTCCTGAATTTTGATCCTAAACAATGATAAATGTACAAACCGATTTCCCAAAAAGTTGTGACACTGTAAAATGTAAATAAATACAGAATGTGATGATTTTTAAATCGATTTATCATGTCTATATCTGGTTTCTTCTTTGCATGGTGTAGTTTTAACCTGCATTTGTGGATGCAGATGAACTGTGTTCACAGCCAATGATTTTCAGAAGTGTTCCTGAGCCCATGCAGTGATTTCCACTACAGAATTGTGTCCGTTTTTAATACTAATTTCTAATACAAATACAAATCTGACACACACACACACACACACGCACACACACACACACACACACAATATGTTGTCTAAGGTCTATTTTCAATTAAATGTGGGTTTATTGGATTTGAAAATCATCACATTCTGTTTTTATTTCCATTTTCCACAGCGTCCCAACATTTTTGGAAACAGGGTTGTAATTATGAATATTGAATTTAATGTTGTTGAATGCTGCTGGTTTTGTGCTGAATCTCCATCCCTTCACTCACTGTGTGTCCCAGCGGAGTCACACAGCAGAGCTTCTTCTTGAGGCGTTCAGGTAGAAAACAGAGCAGCGTCCCCAACAATGGATAAACTGTTCCTGGTGTCACGTCTTCTTCTTTCATTGGTCCTGAACAGAAACATGTTGTCAAACATTTTACAGTTAAACTGAGAGCTCAGGATTATAGAGTGTTTACGCAGGAGCTCTCCCACCTGTGAGGAAACTGATGATCAGGCCGGTGAGGATGACGGTGAAGCAGTTGAACGCGCTGTACCACATGTAGGACAATGAGTAGAACCTCCTCAGTCCAGATGGCTGGCTGCAGAACCAAAAGATCATTCAGCTGTGAAATGACCTGAGTGGAACCAGAACTCTGAACTGTCTGTGGGATTCTCACCTCAGAGTCACGTTGCCGAGTCCCATCTGAACTGCGGTCGTCATGTTGTCCGACAGAAGGACGACTCGACAGGCGGGCGGCAACGGGCTTGTGGTGGAGCTTCGAGTGACGATGCTCCCGATCCCAACCCAGAAAGCCACCGTCAGACCTGCACCGAGGCCGGCCAGCGCTCCCTGAAAGAACCGTCAACGACAACCTCAGTCAACCGATCCTGAACCACGAGCTAACTGGTTTATACAGGATACCGGCATATGACCTCACTGCTGAGGTGGAACTCACGGTTGCATTGGCCCACGGGAAGAACATCCCGAGACAGAACAGGCCGAGGATCGGACCGCCGACCATCCCGAAGATCTTCAGAGCCACCTGGAGTTCAAACGTGAGAACAGTCGGCTTAAACTTAAGGATGAATGTTGGTAGTTATTCGATCTATCATCAGGTGAGCTCACCTGTAACACGGAGTCCCCCATGAGGTGGGTGAGATAAGCCATGGCCAGACACAGCAGCCCGTAGGACGAAGCTGTGGGAGAGGACACGAGGTCAAACTTTAGAACAAGATTACGGAGCTCTTGGTCAACCCTTGCTGAATTTAAAGAGAGTGGACCTAAAGCTTTGGACAGCAGGGTCGCTCTCGCCTCCGTCATGGCGGGAAAATTAGGTTTGATGAGGTCTTCCATTGTCACGGTGGCCAAAGAGTTGAAGGCCGAGGAGATGGTGCTGCAGGGAGACCAGAAAATACACAAACACACCATCAACGCCATCTTTAAAATACAAAAACTAACAAACAACTTGCGCCTGACACGATAAGATACAACTTGTATATTTTAATGAAACTTAATTAAACAACAATCAGCTTCCTTGTAATGTTTGGAGCCACTAATATTCTGACTGGTTCGATGCTCTGTGTATATTTTTTAATTCTCTGTTTCATACCTGAGAGCTGCACTGAACAAACACGCCACGAACAGTCCGGGCAGTCCAGGCAGACCCTGCAGCATGTCCATCACAAAGTAAATCACCATCTGCAGAAAACAAAGTGTAAACTTAATTTCCTGGAACTCTTGAGTTTGATTTGCATAAATGTATTAATAACCTGAAAGAAAATATAAATATGACAATGCACACTCTGTGTTCTGCCACATTTGCATCAAGAGTGACTATAAAATATGAAAATGCTCCTGCAGCCCAGACGGTCTTCACAGAATTCAGTAGAAACTCTGTTCATCTTTAGTCTTATTAATCTTTGAGATGATTCCACTCACTGCATCTGAGGAGCCACTCAGCCGGTCCGAGTGGTCCTTCCCGCAGTAACGTGCAAACATGACCAGACCCATCATGCAGCTGAGAGCTAGAGCCAGCTGCAGGGCGGGGAACACCATGTAGCAGGACCTGCAGGGATATGTGTGTGTGTGTGTGTGTGTGTGTGTGTGTGTGTGTGTGTGTGTGTGTGTGTGTGTGTGTGTGTGTGTGTGTGTGTGTGTGTGTGTGAGGGGGGGGGGGGGGGGGGGGGGGGGGGGGGGGGGGGGGGGGGGGGGGGGGGGGGGGGGGGGGGGGGGGGGGGGGGGGGGGGGGGGGGGGGGGGGGGGGGGGGGGGGGGGGGGGGGGGGGGGGGGGGGGGGGGGGGGGGGGGGGGGGGGGGGGGGGGGGGGGGGGGGGGGGGGGGGGGGGGGGGGGGGGGGGGGGGGGGGGGGGGGGGGGGGGGGGGGGGGGGGGGGGGGGGGGGGGGGGGGGGGGGGGGGGGGGGGGGGGGGGGGGGGGGGGGGGGGGGGGGGGGGGGGGGGGGGGGATGGTGGGGGGAGGGGGAGAAAGGATAGGGGGGTTAGAACATCTAGGTGCAGTGTTTTCCTCTGCTACACGTTGTTTGTCGATGCAAGTCATACTGTCTCTATCGACGGACTCTTTTGGAAGGACGATGAGACGAGGAGCGTTCAGGTTGTTTGTAATCTGTCAGCTCACCACTAGATGTCACTAAAATGACATCCTGTATGTAACAATAAATTATATCTTTCATAGCGACATCAGGCTTATTCACGCAGCAAACATATAGAGTGACACCTGCAAAGGAACAGCAGAACTTATTCTGACAGTTGCAGACTTTCTATAACGCACATGTTGTACCAGTTCAATTCTGTGACGTCAACATGTCTGTCACAGCTGTGAGAGTATTTAAAGAATCTCCTCCACGTTCATTGTCTTATGAGTTGGTGTTAAATACATCATCAGTTTGAGTCTTCGTGTTACCTGACAGCTTCTCTCTCCGTGCGCGAGCTGAGGTATCTCTGCACCTGAGCCTGGTTCACTCCGTACAGCGACAGCATCAGGAAAACTCCGCCCACCCCGAGAGTCCAGAAGGTGTGTCTCTCTGTGGGGTCGGGGTTCAGGCTGGACACAGAGGACGAAAACAGACAGCAAGATCACTGTGACATGCAATACAATGTGTGCGGAGCAATCATGTTTCATTCACTGTGCCACATGTGTCAACTCAGGCAGCAGGTCAAGAAAGTCAATTAACTGACTGAACACAGTTGGAGGATTCAGTCCTGCAGGAAGCAACAGTATCTAATAAAAACCTTCTTAAACTTGCAGTAAATAATGTCTCTAAGTGATGATCTGGTTCCTTTTCTTTCCTCCCAAGCCAATAAATCAGGCTTCCATATGTCATCAACAGGCCTACATCTTTGCAGATTCTTGACTGTGTTTCCTCTCCTACAAACAAACTCACTCGAGACCAGAGATGCGGTTTCCCTCCTGAACTTTCCTCCAGACCTCCGACACGCCTCCGGTCTGCTGCACTCCGACCACGACGACGGCCAGCTGCCCCGCGAACATCACGACGGTCTGAAAGACGTCGGTCCAGATTACGGCCTTCAGACCGCCCTGAGAGGGGCAGATGAGGAACAAATCTAATGAATATACCCGTCACATCTTTTATATTAATATCTGGAGATGGGATTAATTGATTCGAGTCCAGACGATGATGTGTTATATCACTCACCAGAGTCGTGTACAATATGCACACCAGTCCAGTCACCAGCACTGTCCCCCATATCTCAAATCCAGTCACTGGAAGAAAAAAACAGCAACACACTAAAGCCAGGAATTTTATTTAATTAGACAAAGTGAAATACATGAAGGGGTCGTACCTGCATTTAGTGCAAAGGCAGGAGTGTAAACACACACTCCCATGTAGATGACCTGGAGGAAATAATCACAAATAATCAACTATATAACTGAAGTAATGACTATTTATATGCTAATAATAATGACTAACAAACAGCTAATTCTGCTCCAAACATGCTAAACTAAAGTCAACAAACAGGCTTTAAAATTCCCATTTGATAAAGTTTACAGTTCGATAGGCTCAGGTGACCCTGAACCATCCTCCAGGTCTGCTGCCACAGGCCGAGGCTGCTGGGAGATCTCCCATGATGCACTGCTCCTCTCCTCTCCTCTCCTCTCCCTGCTCCTTTCTGCAGCTGCACGGTTCTGGTCTGTGGTTTTGGTCTCTCTATGCTTTTCTTTTCTCTCTCTGCTCTCCTCTCATTCCAACCATTCGAAGCAGATGATTGCTACCTCTGCTTCTGGTTCTGGTTCTGTCGGAGGTTGCTGGATTCCTCTATAATGTTCTAACGTTCCGTTGTGAGAACTTTTCTGTGTTAAGTTCCCTGTAACAACTAGTGCTGTGATTTGTTGCTGTATAAATAGAGTTGAACTGAATAGTTCTGCACCCACCATCTGAAAGATGAAGGTCAACGTCCCACAGATGCGCACGGCTTTGCTGAATCGCAGCTCCAGATACTGTAGAAGAAAAAGTGGTGAGCAGCTCCTTTAAATCCAGTCCGGGCTAAGAACCAAAGACTCACCTGGTAGGCGCTGGAGATCTGCAGCCGGTACAACACTGGAATGAAGACATGAGCAGGAATGAGGAGACCCAGAACGTAGGCGCAGCCGATGAACCAGTACTGCGTGCCGTGGTTGTAGATCTCCGCTGGGACGCCGATGATGGCCACGGCTGACTGGAAGGAGGCAATGAGCGACAAAGACACGGGGAGGCAACGCATGCTCCGGTCGGCCATCAGGAACTCCCGTGTGGTGCGCTGCCGGCCGCCAGACAGAGCGTGATACAGCCCGATGGTCAGGGAGGCGGCGAGCAGCACGGCAAAGATCACATAGTCTGTGAGCGTGAAGTGCTTCTGGTCGGACGGGTCCATCCTGATTGACTCCCAGCTGCTGATGGACGAGATTGTGTGCAGCTGCAGATGAAGGGAAGACGTCTGTGCTCACACCCATCAGTCAGGAACAGTCCAGCAACCCTGAAGCAGAAAGAATCACAGATTAAATACATATCTGTAAGAGAGGGAGCATGTTTGTGTTTCCTCTCAGATAAACGTGAAGTCATCTGAACTGTCCGAGGTCACACAAACTCTGTCAACTTTCCCCTGCTTGTGCTGATCCAAAAATAATTGTTGGCAGTTTCGGAAATGGGAGGTTGAAACAGTAGCAGCAGATCTCTGAGGGCTCTCAAGGTCACAGATACGAAAGGTTCCAGCAAGCACAGGCAGCTATGACTCAGACACTTTTAGAAACTCAGTTTTCAAACACGTTGTCATTCAGAATATGAAGCCTTTTGACTTTGGACACAGTAAAATATTTTATTTTTTCTTGTTATAAATCCACAAAGACAGAAATAATAAAAAAAATAAAATAACCCATCAAGTATAGAGTCACTGTTAAAAAAAGATCTGCAGGATTTCAGCTTCTGAGGCCCGGAGCGAGGCCTGAGATCCCCGTTGAACTTCGGAGAAGACGGCGGGGTTGCAGAGCTGGAGCTAAGCTAAAGGCGGAAAGGAGGAAATACAAACCAGCGGTACCGGCGATCTTAATGGGGAATGTGAGGTCGTTGGCCAACAAGACGGACGAGCTCGGCGCGCTGGTAAAGACCCAGCGGGAATACCGGGAGTGCAGCATCATGTGTTTCACCGAGACATGGCTGCACTCACATTTCCCGGACCACAGCGCGGCCGTACCCGGCTTCAGGACTGCTGCACTCTGCATCAGCTGATGGAGGAACATACACAGCGATAACAATGGCGGACGTGAACTCCCTCGGCAAATAATAAGGGCGCATCCCCATGGATGTTCGGGCGGACAGAGACGTTGTTCGGAGCGGTAAGAAGAAAGGTGGAGGGATTGCAGTCTATGTGAACGAGAGGTGGTGCAATCCCGACCACGTGTGTGTGAAGGAACGTTTCTGCAGCCCGGACATTGAACTGCTGGCCGTGGGGATGCGCCCTTATTATTTGCCGAGGGAGTTCACGTCCACCATTGTTATCGCTGTGTACGTTCCTCCATCAGCTGATGCAGAGGCAGCAGTGGACACCATCCACTCCACTGTGGCTAAACTGCAGACTAAGCATCCCGGTGCATTTTTGGCAGTTAATGGAGACTTTAACCACACCAGTCTGGATAAAGTACTGCCAACTTTGCACCAGTATGTGAACTGCCCCACACGGAACAATAAAACTCTGGACTTACTGTATGCTAATGCCATGGATGCATACAGTACTACTGCCCTTCCCCCCCTTGGTAGATCAGACCACAACCTGGTCCTGCTGACTCCCAGGTATGTCCCCCTGGTGCAGAAGCAGCCTGTGACCACCAGGACTGTGAGGAGGTGGACACAGGAGGCTAAAGATGCCCTGCAGGACTGCTTTGAGTCCACGGACTGGAATGTGCTGTTTGGACCACATGGGGAGGACATCAACAGCATGACGGACTGTATCACAGAATACATTAAATTCTGTGAACACACCACCGTACCATCCCGGACTGTACACTGCTTCCCCAACAATAAGCCGTGGATCACCAGTGACCTGAAGGTGCTTCTTAACTAGAAGAAAGCAGCCTTCAGGTCTGGGGACAGGGAGGAGCTCAGGAGAGTGCAGCGCCACCTGAAGGAGAAGCTCAGGGAGTGCAAGGACTCCTAAAGGAGGAAGCTGGAGGCCAAACTCCAACAGAACAACGTGAGGGAGGTGTGGACCGGTATGAAGGAGATTACTGGGTTCAAGGGGAGAGAGAGACAACCAGGGGGCTCCCTGGAGAGGAACAATGAGCTAAACTGTTTCTTCAACAGGTTTAGTTCACCACCCTCATCTGCCTCCTCCACACCTCACACCTCCCAAACACCTCTGCTGTCTCCCCCCCCCTCCTCCCTCTGCGCCCCCTGGTGAACTGCATAGAGCCCTCAATCTCAAAGGGCTCTTCCTCCATCGACACCACCCCCCTCACCCCCTCTCTGTGACGACTGGCCAGGTTAGGAGACAGCTGGAGAGAATCCACCAGCGCAAGGCTGCAGGACCTGACGGCATCAGCCCCGTGGTCCTAAAGACCTGCGCCGTCCAGCTGGCTGAGGTCCTACAACACCTCTTCAACCTGAGCCTGAAGCTGGAGGAGGTCCCGGTGCTGTGGAAGACGTCCTGCCTGGTTCCTGTCCCCAAGAAGACGACTCCATCTGGCCTCAATGACTACCGACCGGTTGCCCTCACATCTCATGTGATGAAGGTGCTGGAGAGGCTGGTCTTGGCCCACCTCAGGCCGCTGGTGAAATCTTCTCTGGACCCTCTGCAATTTGCATACCAGCCTCATGTGGGAGTGGACGACGCCATCATCTACCTGCTGCAATGAGCTCAGTCTCACCTGGATGGAACCGGTGACTCTGTGAGAATCACTTTCTTTGATTTCTCCAGTGCATTCAACACCATCCAACCACTGCTGCTGAGTGAGAAGCTGCGGGTGGTGGGGGTGGACGTGCCCACCGTCTCCTGGATCAATGACTACCTGACAGGCAGACCACAGTTTGTCCGTCTGGGCAGTGTGCTGTCTGATACGGTGGTCAGTGGTATTGGAGCTCCTCAGGGAACTGTTCCGTCTCCCTTCCTGTTCACCTTATACACAACTGACTTCCAGTACAACTCAGAGTCCTGCCATCTGCAGAAGTTCTCTGATGACTCTGCAGTGGTAGGATGTATAAGGGATGGACGGGAGGATGAGTACAGTGCAGTAGTGGAGGACTTTGTGGAGTGGGCGGGAAGGAATCACCTGCTCCTGAACGTGGCCAAGACCAGAGAGATGGTGGTTGACTTCACGAGGAAGGCGACGGCTCCACAACCGCTGAGAGTCCTGGGAGAGGAGGTGGACATGGTTGAGGAGTACAAGTACCTGGGTGTGTCCATCGACAACAGACTGAACTGGAAGACCAACATCAATGCTGTCTACAAGAAGGTGATGAGTCGACTCTTTTTCTTGAGAAAACTTTGATCCTTCAATGGTTGCAGCGAGATGTTGGAGATGTTCTACCAGTCTGTTGTGGCCAGTGCATTGTACTTCGCTGTGGTCTGCTGGGGGAGCAGCATTGGAGCCGGTGACACCAACAGACTTAACAAACTGGTTAAGAAGGCCGGCTCCATCATCGGCTACAAACTGGACAGCCTGGAAAAGGTGGTGGAGAGGAGGACGCTGAACAAACTATTGTCCATATTGGATAATCCTGTCCACCCTCTCCACCACCTGCTGCAGGGACAGCGGAGCACTTTCTCTAAAAGATTCCTCCAGCTCCGCTGTCACAAGGACAGATACAGGAGATCATTCCTTATTGCCCACTGCAATAAGACTTTACAATAACTCACCTCTGGCAAAATCCATCACAGTACAATAACACTGTTGACTGTGTTTCTTGGTTTGTTTGTATATAATATATAGATATATACTGTACTGTATATACTGTGCATTTTATATTTATATTTTTTACTGCTATTTGATTGCTTTTCTATTAATCTATTCTATTATTTTATTCTATTATTTATATTATTATCTTATTGCTTCTGTATGCTGCTGTAGCGAAAAGATTTCCCCTCAGGGATTAATAAAGTAAATACCTACCTACCTGAAACGTAAGGATTTGCTGCTTTTCTGTGTAAACTGAATGTCTAATGGTGGTTTCTTCACATATATAACATAATGAAACTAGAATCTGTGACACCCGCTGCAGGATTTAACTCAGTGAGAAGAAACATGAGCAGGAAACGAGCCTGGTTGAAGTAACATGACACGTGTAATGAGGAGCACGTTGACAGCTGGAGTGTAAAGGTGAAACAGACTCACCTTTACACTCCAGCTCTGCCATTGGAGGCACCATGCTGCTGCTCGCGCTGCGTCACTTAAACGCGACGTGTCTGGATTATTTCCATGAATGAAAACAGGAAGTTGAGGCAGAGTGGAGTGGACATCTCGAAAATATCTTCTCTTCTGTTCAAAAACTGTTGGATTCGCTTATCGTCTCTCAAGCGCCACGTGATCACACACTGTTTTAAATCCTCTTCCGGGGTGGAAGTTGTGGGCGGGGCTGCGAGTAATGACGCAGCAGGCGCCAAAATCAAATGTTTGTAGTGATCGATTTCATCTGAGCAGCACAGACAACATAGTCTGTTACAACACAGTCTTTTACAACAAGGACATTCAACAGAACAAACCGGAGGACTTCGGAAACATGGAGGCAGCGTCCACTAGAGGTACCTCACAGCCCGGTAGCTTAATGGACTTAGCTGTAAAGCTACGTTAGCAAGCTAATGCTAGCGCCGCGGTTTGTTAGACTGACGCTGACAGCATTTATTTTTTTCTGTTTTGAGAGTTCATCAGAGTATCTGTTTGACCTGCAGGTGTTTTAAGTCACCTGAGTCTGCTGGAAGTTCAAGCTCGGAGCCGCAAAACTCAGCCGGAGCAGCAGAGCCGGGTGGTGGAGCTAAAGGCTAAAGTTGAAGCGCTGATGGTCCAAAGAGACAAACTGAGAGCGGAGACAGAGACACACAAGGTGAGTGAGGACAGACAGACAGAGACACAACCTTAATTGTATTTATGAAAATGGAAAAAGGGACATTTCACTTTTTAATCACGTATCTTCTGTACAATCAACCAGCCAGTATAATTTTTCTCCATTTTTCCAAAGCCCGTTTTTTATTTTTACGAATCAGAAATTGTTTTAAAGAATCTTTAACCTCTCTGGGATACTTCAATCCAGGTTTGACTTGAATAAATTAAGCTGTTTTAG
The DNA here is from genome assembly GCF_029030835.1 of Brachyistius frenatus. NCBI lineage: Eukaryota > Metazoa > Chordata > Actinopteri > Embiotocidae > Brachyistius > Brachyistius frenatus. Next base: position 1,409,338 of record NW_027210701.1, read on the forward strand.
GTCTGGACCAGCTATAATGTGGTCTAGGCTTCCTTAAAATGATTAATCTGCTCGTGATTGCTGCCCCTTAAAGACCCAGATGTGTAAGACACAAACTGAAACAGTTTAAATTCAGTTTGTAGTGACACATATTTCAGCCCGTAGATTTCCTGTTCTATGACATTTTAAATTGGTGTGAAACATCACCTCATGTGTTTTATGATCCGTCACAGAATCTGCAGAAACTGAGGTTGTCTATGGACAGACAGGGTGCTGATGATGAAGAGGAGAAGGAGGAGGAGGGAATGGATGAAGACTCTGAGAACGCTGAGGTTTTGCATCTGATGGCAAGACAAACCCAGCTGAAGGACCTCCTGGACCTTCATCACCTCATCGGTACCGACAGTCAGCTGTTTGATGACTTCTTCTCGTTCTGTTTTAACAGCCTCCTTATACTCATTTTCATCTCCTTTCACCTGCTCTGATGTCACCAGGCGGGTATGACGTCATACAGACCCGTCAGGGTAAAGGAGTGTGCGTATCCGTGGCGACTGCGTACCAGGGCGTCTACCTGGACACGTACAACCTGGAGATTGACCTGAGGCCGGCGGTGAGGATCGCCCGACACAACGTGCCGCCCTTCGTCCCCCTGAAGAGGCTCGCCGAGCAGAGTGGCATGCAGACGGACCTGAGGACGTTCCTGGACCTCCTCAGTCAGAACCTGAACGGCTTCTCCGGCCGCTGCCGGCAGCTGCAGCTCGTCAAGGTGACACATCGCTGTAATGTCTCTGAACCGAGTCCATGAAGATCGGAGCTCTGTGGGGGACAAACTGTCTGCTGCAGGACTCTTCTTGTCTTCTTCTTTGTGACTTCCAGCTGTTGTTTGGACTCGTTGTCTCTGCAGAATGAATTCACACCTTCACTGATTGAAGGATGAGAATATAAACATCTAAAGTGGCTCAAACTTTTGCACAATACTGTAAATAATCTCAGACAACATCCACTGATAAAGGTGTAGTTTTAATCGGTAGAAACGTACTCTTCTCTTCCAGGAAGTAGACAACTCCTGACAGTAACATCCTCCTGTCTGTTCATAGGAGCAGCACGGGTCCGTCGAGGTGATGGAGAGTAACGTGTTGTGTTCCATACTGGTGCTGATGTTCAGCGTGCCAAGAGGGAGGGCGGCTTTCCTCTGCAGGTTGGACTACACGGACCTCACCAGGTGTCTCCCCACCGCAGTCCACTTTGAATGTACAGGTAGGAGTCAGACAGACAGCTGCTGTATAGATTATAACTCACATCTGGAGAACAAACCACCTCCGCTGGTCTGTTCAACAGTGTGTCACATGACTCGCAAACACCATTTAAAACATTAAATCAGATCTGAAACAGTTTATTCATCAGAAAAGTAATCAACAAACCTCCTTTAATGTCCTCTTCTTTCTCTTTGACATCTTTCTAAATTCAATAATCGACGTCACTGAACACTGTGAATCTGATGTGACTCTTTCACGATTTTCTGATATTTAATTAATCAAATAAACAAACGACAGATGAATTACTGATAACATCAGCTTTCAGGAAGTTAAGAATTTTTTATTAAAAGGCAGATTGTTCAGAGAGCTGGTTTGATAAATAAATATTCTGACCTGCTGCTTCATTTCTTTGTGATATTTGTGTTTCTTTGCAGACGAGCGTCTTCCTGAGTCTCCTCAGTGGAAGATGAACTGCAGTTTACTGCTTGAGGTTCCTGTACACAGAGCTCTGACAGCCATGAAGAAATCTGGGAGTATCATTTGATTTATATAAAATAATAACAAAGACTGTAGTTTCTGATGAAGCAGCATCAGTTGTGCTTCTTCCTGTTTGCGGTGTAAGTTGATGATGTGGGTGACTCTCACGGAGGCTCTGCAGCGCCTCTGTCTTTGAGCTGCTGGATGAACGCCGCCACCTTGTGGTGTAACGTTTCCGTCTGCAGCCACCACAGCCTATCCGCCTCCTCCTGCTCCGCCTGCCGCTGCCGCGCCAGCTCTTTCTCCGAGATCGAGTCGATGGCTGCGATGCTCTTCATCTGCCGGAGCGACAGGCTGCTGCTGACGTTTCCTCGGCGTCTAAGCGGAAACGGTGCCGGCGGCGCGGAGACGGAGCGGCTCGTCTCGGGTCCTCTGCTGTGACGATGAGGTTGTCCTCCGTCAGACGTGTGAAGTCCTCTGATGAAGCTCTGCTCTCCGATGTCCTTCATGGCAGTGTTGACCGTAGCTTTGGGTTCACAGACTTTCACCATCACCACCCTCCTCACCTCTTCGAGCAGCGCCGCCTGTCTCTGCTGCAGCAGCTTGCGGGTCAACCGGTGCTGTTTGTCCAACATATTGAGTCTGTGCTGCAGGTCTCGGTCCTCCTTCTGGTTCAGTACTCTCAGGTTCCCCTGCAGCGCTGCTCCTCCACACATGTGATCCATCAGACTGATCCTGCAGGGAGAACAACACCTCGGTCAGTTTGTCTTTTTCAATAAAGGCTGAAATCTTCTCTTCTGACCGGGAGTCTGTCATCCGTCCTCAGAGTTTATTCCTGCAGGTGTGTTTGCTGCCATGGCTCTCTCAGCATGTGTAATATAATCTCCCATTGTGCACTATGTCAGTGAGCGTGTGCCGTAACTGTGCATCAACAAATTCCTCAGATTATATTTCAGCTGCAGTCACACGACGTCCTGCAGCTTCTAAAACTGATTGATGACGGAAGATAACATGATGCTGCTGTGTCAAAATGTTGTTCAATGTTTGAGTGTCATTTACAATCACAGGTGGAAGGCATCTAAGTTCAGGTTTATTATTGTCATTCCTCCACATACACATTTAAAGGAAATGTAGTTCCTCACAGTCTCAAGGTGCTGATAGAAACTAAAATAAAGGTTTAAAAAAGAAATTACAAAAAACAATGGAAATACTTATAAACAAGGAATGACAACACAAAAACTACGCAATACAAACAATATAAATATATGCCAGTTAAAATTCTGCATAGTACAAATAGAAGACACGTGATGGAGGACCAAATAAATACAACAAATTTAAAGACATTCATTCTCAGTTGATTTCTACATTAAGGACACAAATAAATAATTATTTTGTTTAAAAAAAAATTCTGACATGATTGTACATGTTTTTTCTTCAGATGTGTCAATTAGTTGTTTGAAAATGTATTAAATAATTTTGATCATGTGTTAATTGTTTAGGTTATTTTTAAGAAAAGATTCTCTCCTTTTGTTTGACACTAAATGCATCCTCTTTAGGTTTTGTCATTTTGGGCTCTGGGAACTTATAATTAACTTTCAGACCAAACAATTAAAAATAATTATTAGAATAAATAATAGTAATAACGATAATTTGCAACCCTTTTCTCCTCACAAGTAGTAATACAACTACTTTAATTCTCTTTACTGTTATTTATTTCTTAACCTGTAAATTGTTAGTACACTTCCGGAAACAACACCACGTGACTCCTCATTGATAAGAACCATATGTTGGTGCAGTGTCCCTTTCATATTCCTGCCTACACACAGCCTGCCCCTCTGCAGGGCAGATCCCTCCCATGACAAACTGAAGTCCAGTCCCGATGATGGCTCAACTAAACTTCCCCAAAAATTCGGCAGTCTCCTCAGAGTGGAAGAGCTGCTGACTTCTGCTGGTGAGCTCATTTTTCTAATTTATATTCAAAAGAGATTCAGAGTCAGTCATCATCTGTCTGTGTTTAAATAACTGCTGCTGCACTTTTTCCTTCTAATCCCAACACTGATACAGCTTAATCAATCAGTTTCATCCATTTAGACACTTTAAATCAAAGATATTTGGAACCGTTAGACTTTACAGCGCATGCTGTTGCGTAACGGCTCTTTATAATGTAATCGTGGAATTTTATCGTCGAATCAATACTGAACTACGTCCTGTTTTCTCCTGCTTTATATTCCTCTCTATCAACAGTTGTTTTTTCTTCATTAGGACTTTGTTACGATTAAAAATGTAAAAGTGTGGAGAGCCAGAGGGTCTAATTTGTCCGCGTTTTTTTTTTAATGTTAAAACTTGGGTTAGTACCAGACAGTATAGTACACGTAAATTACAAAATAATAACTAACAAGGTCAATAGTTCTTTCCAATTCTCGAAACCATTTGAAGTTGTATTTTAGAGTGTTTTCTACCTTTTTTTTTTTGTCTGATTTAAAAATTTAAACAGGCAAAAGTTTAGACTGCAGGTCCTTTATTTCATGGATGTAAATATATGGCTTTAAATAGATATCTGTTTTAAATATTATTTAAGGTGTTTCCATGAGTTTTAGAAGTTATTAAAAACGTGTAGGCAGAAACAGAAACAGCTCCTCTGGAATCTTTAACACACAAAACTCTCAACAAGTTTGTAATCCACAATTTTATTTTATAATTATTATCTAAAGTTTGCATGGTCTTCTTTTGTATTCGATTTACTCCAGAAAAAGTCAAAGGCAGATATTTCAAAATCTGGTCAAATAATCCACAAACTATTTGCATAAATAGACATTTTGTAAATAATTTCAATGAGATAGTGGTCCCCCCAAAAAAGAAGACATTATGTACTAATAAGCAGCTCTGAGACTTTACTTAGATTAAACTATTTAGTAGTTTACCCAAACAGTTAGGAAACAAGTTTACAACAGAAATCAGTAATGAAGATAATTTTTTTTATCTACCAAATCAACACAGATGAATTATGGGTCATTTTTCAGTCCTTATATTTGTTATATAATCCTGTTGTGTTATTACAGTTGATGGTAGAGTTTAGTGTCTGTAAGAACAGCTCCCTTAGCTGACCACTTTTACTTTATTTATTTTTTTTATTTCAATCCCAGCTGCCACTGCTTTGACCTCCAGATGCATCAGATCCTGCTCGGCGGAAGATTTCTACGAGGAAACACCTTCCTGACAGTGAGTGTTTAAAACGGCACAATGAAAGCCTTCATACAGCTGCTGCTGGATCAATCTTTTCAGGAGTTTATTTATACACAGATTAAACCCTAGTTTTAATTCCTTCTACAGCCTGGGAGGAGATTTAGCTCCAGCTTTGTGAAGATGATGCGAGCCGTGTGTGTGGACGTGCCGGGACCTCCAGAGAACCTGCTGCTGAGGACCATCCCCAGACCTCAGCCCAGAGACGGACAAGTCCTCATTAAAGTTCACGCTACCGCCCTCAACAGAGCAGATTTATTACAGGTACAATAATAATACACTCTGCTGTATGCAGCTCGTCTAAACCTGCTCTGATTAACACTCCCCTGGTGGTTTCCATAGAGACGAGGCCTGTACCCACCTCCCCCAGGCGAGAGTGACATCATCGGCCTGGAGGTAGCCGGGACTGTGGACTCTGTGGGTCCAGGAGTGAAGGGGGGGTGGGAACCAGAGGACAGGGTGATGGCTCTGCTCTGTGGAGGAGGATATGCAGAATACGTCTCGGTGCCGGAGGAGCTTCTCATGTCGGTTCCCTCCAACATGACTTTCTGCCAGGCAGCTGCCATCCCAGAGGCCTGGCTCACCGCCTTCCAGCTGCTGGATTTTGTAGGTATAGAAATGCTGTTGGACAGTTTTATTTAAAACATACACAATAGGCTGATCACAATTAACAGACTTTATAATAAATTACAAATTATTAAACAAGCATTTCTTAAGGTCTGATTTAAAACTCCTCTCAACTAAAATTTATCCTTCCAACTATCGATAGTTTTTTTTCCTGTTAAAAAGAAGATCAACCATTCAGTAAACAAACTATTTCACATATAATCCATAATAATGTGGAGCAAGGTGCTTTTATACGACTTTCTGTGATAACATCGAGGCCGATACCTCCATCTCCTCCCAGCCCAGGTGAAGGAGGGTGAGGTGGTGCTGGCTCACGCCGGAGCCAGCGGAGTTGGAACAGCCACCGTCCAGCTGGTCCGTCTGTCTGGCGCCGTGCCCATCGTCACCGCGGGGAGTCCGGACAAAGTGAAGATGGCCGAGAGTCTGGGAGCGGCAGCTGGGTTCAACTACAAGGAGGAGAGCTTCGCACAGGGAGTTCATGACTTCACAGGAGGTGAGTGAACTGTGTGATGGTGGCTACTTTACATGAGAGAATAGTGGTCTGGTTCACTGTCATGGATTCAGTCAAAATCTTCAGTCATGTAACTAATAACTGTAATATTACAGGAAAGGGAGCGGATGTCATCCTCGACTGCATCGGTGGGAGTAACTGGGAGCAGAACGTGGGCTGTCTGGCGGTGGACGGGAGGTGGGTTCTGTACGGCACCATGGGGGGGAGGGCGGTGGAGGGAGATCTGCTGGGCAAGCTGCTCTCCAAGAGAGGCCACCTCCTCAGCAGCCTCCTCCGGTCCCGCAGTCTCCAGGTAAGAATCACACACCAGCCGTGACCCTTCCTTTCTGCATGTCAACACGTGTGTCGTCTCTCTTGTAACTGACTCCTCCTGTGTGTCGTCTCTCTTGTAACTGACTCCTCCTGTGTGTCATCCCTCTTGTAACTGACTCTCCTGTGTGTCGTCTCTCTTGTAACTGACTCCTCCAGTGTGTTGTGTCTTGTAACTGACTCTCCAGTGTGTTGTATCTCTTGTAACTGACTCTCCTGTGTGTCGTCTCTCTTGTAACTGACTCCTCCTGTGTGTCGTCTCTCTTGTAACTGACTCCTCCTGTGTGTCGTCTCTCTTGTAACTGACTCCTCCTGTGTGTCGTCTCTCTTGTAACTGACTCCTCCTGTGTCATCTGTCTTGTAACTGACTCTCCTGTGTGTCGTCCCTCTTGTAACTGACTCCTCCTGTGTGTCATGTCTTGTAACTGACTCTCCTGTGTCGTCTCTCTTGTAACTGACTCTCCTGTGTCGTCTCTCTTGTAACTGACTCTGTGTCGTCTATCTTGTAACTTACTCTCTTGTGTGTCATCTCTCTTGTAACTGACTCTCCTGTGTGTCGTGTCCCTTGTAACTGACTCCTCCTGTGTGTTGTCTCTCTTGTAACTGACTCTCCAGTGTGTCGTCCCTCTTGTAACTGACTCTCCTGTGTGTCGTGTCCCTTGTAACTGACTCCTCCTGTGTGTTGTCTCTCTTGTAACTGACTCTCCTGTGTGTCGTCCCTCTTGTAACTGACTCTCCTGTGTGTCGTGTCCCTTGTAACTGACTCCTGCTGTGTGTCGTGTCCCTTGTAACTGACTCCTGCTGTTTGTCGTCTCTTCGCAGTACAAAGCTGATCTGGTCCGGGCTTTTTCACGCCAAGTGTTGCCGTATTTCTCTGACCAGCCCGGGTCCCTGAGGCCGGTGATTGACAGCACGTTCAGCCTGGAGGACGTCGCAGAGTCCCATCGACACATGGAGGCCAACAAGAACATGGGGAAGATCGTCATCAATGTGGTTCCACAGAGTGAGGAGGCTCAGGGATGAAATACATCTCACACAAAACTTTTAGATCTCCCATTATCTTACAATAAAATGCTCCAAATATGATTCTCCTACCGTGCAGTTTCTTCGCTTGTCAGGCTCACAGAGTGCTAACAGTTTATTAGCAGCCACATCCACAGATTTTATACATGTTCTGTTACATATGTCAAAAATGTTACAAGAAACCACGATAATAAAAACCCCATTTAAAGTTGGTGCAGACTCCCTGCAGCCTGTGCAGCTGTAAAATCAATACCGAAACTTCCAAATTTCCTGTAAGTCATTATGAAACTGTGGTAGTTACTTAAATTTTATTGTGCAATCAAAGAACCAAAAAGCAGCCGTGTTGTGGAGGGAATCAGTTCCTCTGCAGGAAGTAAATCCACAGAGGAACCTTTTACCATCTGAACAGTCTGCGACGTCATATTCATCAACTTCAAACCCTTATACCACTTATCTGGTGGTATTTGTCATATATGTCTGTTCTTTTATTTCTTCCATCTTTCCTTTGATTATGATGAAGACTAAATAATAAACTGAAGTGCAGTTTAAACTCAGGCAGGTGACGAAAGATTTTTTCTGATAAACTGAAGGATCAAATGTTAATCTAAATAAAATGTTTTAAAACCCTCTCTGATTCACTGGAAAATGTTTTTCTGAGCTGGTTATGGGATACATGGTTCTTACAGAACCGAAACAATACAAACATGATGATCTTATAGAATACAATGCATTACGATAGAGTAAACATAAAGTAGTTAAAATAATATTAATGCACATTAATTCAGCAGTAATAATAACAGTAAAACACTAACAGGGAGCATTTACTTTTACCTGTCATAATTTAAGAGAGTGTATTAGTATTTTTACTTCATTGAAACACCTGAATACTTATTCCACCGCTGGTACAATAACTGTTATAAAATGTGTATAGATATTAATAATAATAACTTCATTTATATAGCACCTTTCAAACAAGAAATGCAGCTCAAAGCGATTTACAGCAAGAAAATGACATGCGGTAATTCATATAAAAAATAAATAATAAAATAAAGAACATGCTAAAATATATTTAAAAGATAAAAAAGACATGAAACTCATAAGAACAGATAAAATTAAACACATCAATAAAATAAAATAGTATTAAGTAGAATAAAGCAGAATGCACTTAAAAAGCACAGTAGTGGGCAACCTCAATATATGTATATAATATATATAAATATATGAATATATATATGTGTGTGTTTACATGTGTACGGGTGCTTGTCGTTTATTTATTTACTTTCATATTTCCGGCGCACCAACGTGACCAATGACGCAACCGGAAGTTTTTTGTTGTTTTTTTACCCAGGGTTCCTTGCGGTCCGAAGCCGCTGTAGGTCCGCTGAACTTGTATCCATGGGGAGAAAACTTTAAATTCTGTTTCACTTCACGGAACAAACCGGAGAACTCAGAGACTCTATGATTCGACGGAAAACAACATAGTCATCTAAACCGTACGTAAAACTGACGTATGTTCTTCACTCCTCCTCTTCCTCATTCAGCACGACCTCCTGTAGAAGTAGTTTAATATCTGGGTCAAACTAAAGTCGTCACGTGTGTTTACTTGTTAGCTAACTGAAACCAGAGTTCCGCTGCTGGTTCCTGAAGCTGTCAGAACTTCAGCGGTTTGTTTATAGACTTTAAAGTTCCTGTTTGTGTTACCGTGTCCGACAGGAAGTGGTCAGTAACGTTGTTTTTACGTCCCAGACGCCTCGTCCTGAAACATGGAGGATCCGAACCGACCTCAGAGGAAGATGTCCACAGCGGGAGACAGTCTTTACAAAGTTCTGGGTCTGGAGAAAGGAGCGAGTCCCGAGGAGATCAAACGGGCCTACAGGTGCGTTGTAGCCCCGCCCAACCAGCTAATCAATACACGTCCGGCATTCGGTAATTAACTGATTGGTATCATGCCAACAAAAACGATGTGACGTAAATCAAACCACGGGCAGGACAGGAAGTGACAACAGACCTCATAAACAACATTCAGAGTTGTAAACAAAAAACAAAATTCACTGATTTAATGGTTCAGATGTGTTAATATTTACTCCTGATGCAGATTTAAACACTTCTCCCTCCTATCAGAATATATCATGAGTCAAAGTAAACTCTTTGTTAAGTTTTATCATGTTTTTTTTTGTGGAAAATCTATAGAAATGTTTAGATGTTTAGCAGCTGAATCACCTCCATGTGTTGTTTTGTTGTTGTTAATTAACTACTGAATGCAAACTTCAGGTCAATAAAATCTCAAGCAGTGTAAACCTGAATATCTGCACAGCAGCTGGAAGTGGTTGACATCTTTACCTGTTCAATGACTTTTAAAAAGTTGATTGATTAACTGATTTCACCGCTGCAGTAGAGAGAAACGTTTCCTGAGCATCAAACCTCCAGGAGGAAATATGAAGTGGGAACAGAAGTTAAAACATTTGAATGTCTTTGTGTTTTTATCAGGAAAACCTGTAGAGAAAGTGAGTCCTCCCGCCAGCAGCTGATGTTGTCAGGGTTCATAAAATGTTCCCATAAAGCACGGGTGTCAAACTCATTTTAGTTAAGGGGCCACATACTGCCCACTTTGATCTCAAGTGGGCCAGACCAGTAAAATCATAGCATAATAACGCATACATAACAACAATATTTATCTTTGTTTAAATCATTGGTGAAGGTTTTTGGATGATAAACCCTATTTTAAGGTCTTTCTACAATAAACTAGAAACATAAACATTTGTGGACTGTGCTGACAGGTCATCATTGTAAATGAGAATTGGTTCTCAATTGATTTTACCTGGTTAAATAAAGGTCATATATAAAGACCAAAAACTCAGACATCAGCCCATTTACGCTGTTTTTGAAGCAATTACTGGATCGATTAAAAAAAAATAACAAAACGTTTGTACTCATAAACCTCCATTTTCTCATAGAAATGCAATTTATGTCTTTCTGTAATTTTCACACTTAGCAAAGTCATCCGGCGGGCCGAGCTGGATCCCCTGTTTGACACCCCTGCCATAAAGTCTCACGTGTCTCTCGGAGTTTAACAGCAGCTGTTGGAGGACAGAAAGTTCATGATGGGGAAGTCGACTGTTTACATGAAGAGAAATGTATGAAACCAGACAGCAGTTTAAACCAAGTGTGCTTCTGCACATCTGGACAATTTAAAACGATCTCTAACCACACGAGCATTTAAACTCCTCTGCATCCGTGTTAACGGGCCTGAGAACACTTCACATGACCGCTCGCATCCACTGAGTGTGCTCCATGTGGGCCTGAGGACCTGCTGCACATGACATAACATATCTTCCCTCCTGCAGAAAATGCAAAATTTAAAAACGAGGTCAGCCGCGCCTGCAGTTTGTTATCCACATTGAAGTAACTGTCACGTGATGGACCAGGAAGTGAACCTCGGTGTCTGCGTTTTCAGAAGTAGAGTCTAAAACATCCTCCTTTATAACGGAAACACGTCGGCGTTTACATCCACTCTGCGATAATTATTACTGCCGCAAACAAAAAGATTTGAGTAACAATCTTTATTCCTTCACTCCCTTTTCTTTCCAGGAAGCTGGCGTTGCGGCATCACCCCGATAAAAACCCAGACAACCCTGAGGCTGCTGAGAAATTCAAGGAGATCAACAACGCCAACTCCACCCTGAGTGACGAGAACAAGCGCAAGATTTACGACGAGTACGGGTCCATGGGCCTCTACGTGGCCGAGCAGTTCGGTGAAGAGAGCGTCAAGTATTACTTCCTCATGTCCAAGTGCTGGTTCAAGGTGAGCGGCGGCGTGCGGCTGCGTTTGTGAACGGTTCCTCGGTAGGACGTACTGACGTTCCCTCTCCTCAGGCCCTCGTGGTGTGCTGCAGCATCTTCACCTGCTGCTGCTGCTTCTGCTGCTGCTGCTTCTGCTGCGGGAAGTGCAAGTCGCCGGAGAACGAGCAGAACTTCATGTACATGGACCCCGAGGACCTGGAGGCGGAGATCAGAGAGCAGGACACAGGTGAGTCCTCCGAAAACACCTGGAAAACACATCAGGTGTCACATGGTCCCGTTAAACTAAAAGGAATCCAGGATGGATTAATACAGAACCAAATCCTCTCAGTGACCTGATCAGACATCAGAAATGTTCAGTCAGTCGGGTTTGAAGTGAGGAGTTGGTTTGTTGAAATGTTTCCAGATGAGGCAGAAATCCTGCAGCGGGAGGGTCAGTGAACTTCACACGGCAGCAAGTTTGTGTTCACTGTGCAGATCAAACTTTCTGCCAGAAAATGGGAGACATCCTGGTCTCTGAGTCTCTGCTGATCAGATGGTTCTTTATGCATCTGAACACGGAAGCGGTGACGTTTTTCTCTGTGAAACTCTGTCTTGCAGCAGGAAACCGTGTCGTAATCACTCAGCCGAGCTCTAGCGGTGCCGCTCAGACTGCAGGTAACGTTCACCTGTTCGCCTGCTGCCCAACTCGCCTGCTCCGCCTCAAAGCAGCTTCTAACCCGTCGACCGTGCTCTCGCTGAATCGCAAACTAATGGCTTATTCAGCAGTTATTAACATGAAATAATTAATTAATACAAGAGCTAGAAGATGAAGGACAATCACACAAGAGGTTTTTTTTTTGTCCTTTGTCACTCAGTGGTAAAAATCCTGAGTTCTGTGTGTTCGGGGTCCCACGTCATCTCAGTTAAAGTTCCCATATCTATATTTCAGTCCTGATATTTTTATGGGTTGAAGAACTAAAAAGCATCTCATCATCATAGACCTGCTTTATGATCCGATAGAGATCTGAATTCATAAAATATGGGACCTTGGAAATAAATTTTAAAAAAAGGCACATTTAAACCATACAAGTCGTCTGCTTTGCTGTTCTTCACCGTGCAAACTCGCTGTTCTCAGGTTCACGAGTCAAATATCGGAGAACCGCTGATCTCGAGTGACTCGCTGCTCTCTGTGGAAACTGAAGGAACGGCATTGATTTAAGGCTTTTTGAGCATCTTCTCCGTGTCACGCTTCTGTGTTGTTGCAGCGTTCGCTCTGTTTGTCTCCTCTAGAAAATGTCATATTTCTGTCTTTGCCAACGTACGACGTCTTTAACTGCAGATATTCACCTCCAGAAATGATGTTTCATTTTCTGACTGAGAAGAAACAAAATCTCCATCGTTGTAAAAAAAAGATGTTTTTTTTATATACATTTATGATGCAAAAACCAGCGACACAGTCGTAGAGGGCAGGACACAGAACATCAAGAAGTACAATCAGAAATACTGACAACAAACAACAAGGGAAAAGTCTCTAAAGAAATAATCCTGATTTATCCTCCAGAACCAGCGTGGTTTATCATATTATGAATCACTCGCCAGTGAAGTGAATAGTTTTTTTTACAGTGTTTATTCAGTCTGTCTCTGGATCCTCCACTCTGGTCCAGACTGAAGTATTTGGACTAAAGTTAAAGGACACCTGTCCCTTTGGCGCCCCCCTGAAGTCGACCGCTTGCAGCTTCGGGTGTTCTACCGCTGCTCTCGAACTGACTCTTGTTTCTTCTCTGTCCGCAGGTGAGAACGCACCGATTGTGATTCAGCCTCACGCAGCCAACGGCAACTCGGGGGGCGGGGCCTCGCAGTCGGTCCCGTCGGCAGAGAAATGAAGTGAGTGTGCTGTCGACATCTGGATCGCGTGACGAGCGTCGGTGTGGTTTCTGTTTCAGAGCTGAGCGTCGGGCAGAGTTCATCTCAGAGGTTTTTTTTTGTTTACACGAATCAGAAGCGCTTTGATTGTGCCAAACGTTTTTTTTTTTTTTTCCTATCTTTTTAAATGCTTGTTTTTATCCAGACTTTTTGTATTTTTTTATTTGACACCTTTTTATTTTCTGACCTGTAGACGAACGATGAAACCATGCAGATCAAAGCCTCTGATGAGCACTTTAAACTCTTGTTGAGAAGCCGCGGTGGTGAGAGGACGGAGGTTCGGAGATGTTTTACATGTTTAAACTGTTCCGATCGTTCGCGGCTCGGTCCTCCGGCTCATAGACACACATAGTAGAAATAAAGTAAAGGGCTGCCTGACGCCGTGGAGCCTCACCGACCCATCAGGTTTAAACTAACGTGATGAATCCTGATGGTGTATTTACAGTTATAGAAAGTTAAAAGTGTCTGCTGTTGCACATCAAGCTGACGGCTTGTAAATATTTCATTTTAAGGAATGAGTCAGCATCTTAAGAGACGCTTCATCACTTCCCTCTGAGTTTTTATCCTTTATTTTTTTATCAGTGATGTAAAAATCCACCTGTCGACGAGTCCTCACATCACTGGAACTGAGCCGAAATCCTAAAAAATAACTTCTACAGATTTTATTTGATTCAGGAAGCAGGTTTTAATCAAGTGAGATGCTTTTTTTTTTAAAAATTATTTTTATTTTTCATTCACACAGATTTAGTTCTGTAACCGTGGAAACTAGCAACAGCGAAGGGACTTCACAGTCTGAACGGGATTAGCCTAGCTTAGCATAAAGAGTGTAAGCGGAGGGAAATTGCTAGTGGAAGGATCGGCTGTTGTTTGTCAGAGAAAATAGTTCCAGATCCACAGCTCGGTGTTATTTTCTGTTTGTGTACAGACTTCCATGTTTTTTTCAGACAGTCAGGCGGGCTGTATTTTGATGCTAAGCTAAGCTAACACCCTCCATACACAGACAGACGTGAGTTATATCACGGTGCTGTTAGTTAGTTTTCTGCACAAACAGCAGCAGGCGCTAATTTCCAGGTACTGATGAGGTCACAAACTTTTTTATTAACTGCACAGCTTTTACATTCATCTCCACTGTTTCCTGGTTTCCTGTTTGACTTGTCGATGGATCCGGACTGTTTCCTCTCTGTGGTGTCTGTTTGGTGATTATTCTGTAAACTCTGAGCTGTATTTTTCATTGGTGTTAAATTTAGTGTATATGAAGATTTCTGCTGGGTGTAAAGAATCTGATGATGATGATGATGTTGTTTTCACAGACAGTCGGCTCAAAAAACATCACTTTTACGTGCCACGAATCAGACCTGATGAACCTCACAGAAGTGCCTGAATAGAATTTTTTAAATAAAAAGTGTCTTTTATTTCTACAGTGTTGAATGTTTTTGGAGATTAAAACCGTGTATGATGTCATGTCCACATTCCCAGGAGTTGTTTCTCGTCTGTTTGTGCGTCAGATGAATGTTTTGTGTGACGAAATAAACTCGGGTTTAAACTGGAAACGTCTTCTGTGAGTCCGCTGTTGGCGAGCAGCACCGGTGGGCTCGCTGACCTCCCATTGGCTACTGCAGCTCTCCACCCCCTCAGATAACGTGTGTGTTGGAGCAGGTGGCACCATGTCAGGCTTCAACCCTGTTAAACCTGCTGTGGGAATGGAGAGAGCGACGGACTCGGAGAAGCAGCAGCTGATCGAGCCTCTCGCGTGGTGAGTCTTTGACCTTTAACCTTCTCTCATGAAACGCAGAACAGCAGCTTTTTAAATTTGTCGTTTTGTGCGATCGTCTGTTGTCTTGTCAGGTTGAGTCCTCTGGAGAAGGAGACGACCTCAAACTCTCGGTCCTCCGATGGAGACTCCAGCGTGGACGACCTGCTGGGGCCCGAGTGGTTTTGCCGGGTCGAGGACGCGACGTCGGGCGCAGACGGCGACACGAGACGTGTGGCCAGAAAAAAACTCTTCATTGCCGGCGCCGTCAGCCTCGTCTTCATGACCACGGAAGTGATCGGTAAGATGAAAGTCTGTTTCCCTGCCTTCACTTTTCACCCCATATCTTGGTCATTATAGGAGCGAACCTTTCATGCTGTATGTTGCTTTTATCAGGACAGTCTTGTCTGTCTAAAGCTTTCATCATTTAATTTAGTAAAACTTAGATATTTTATATATTAACTTTGAATTTTGTCTTTTGAATTTGTTTTGTTTTTACATGTATCTCACCATTGAATTGTTGGCGGTCGAAATATTTTTTCCTAATTGTGTAGAGGAGATTGTCCAGAATCTGTCGATATCTGAACCATTTTTGTGGGACACTTACTCAGCAATTAATAAAAAGTATGTACTTAGTGCCTGACGGAAATACATGAATTTTTTCAGTTGCAAATTTTGTTATTGCTACACATAAATGATTTATCTTTCTAAAGATGGTTTTACGTGCACTTTATGCCTTTATTTGAAATTGACAGGATATGAAGAGAATGACACACACACAACCACACACACACACACACACACACACACACACACACACACACACGTCTTCATCTTCCTCTTCCTCTGCAGGCGGGTACGCCGCTCGCAGTCTCGCCATCATGACCGACGCCGCTCACCTCCTGACTGACTTCGGCAGCATCGTGATCAGCATTGTCTCTCTGTGGATCTCCTGCAGGCCTCAAACACAGACCATGACCTTCGGATGGCATCGAGCAGGTGACATCATCATCATCATCATCATCACACCTGGAAACACGTCATAAAACCTGAGCAGCGTTTCCTCGCAGCAGATTTACAGAACGTGTAACGTTACTGCTCTTGGCTGCAGGTTTTCATATAAATTTGAAAGATTTTCCACAATTTTTTTTATTTTTTTATGTTGCAGACGTTTGAAACAGCTTTTAAATTAACTCTGCCGCAGTGAAAGTTCTCAGTCCAACGAACCAGCAGACCTGCTGTGGTTCAGGTGGGCACGAGCCTTTATTTCCCTTAATGGGTTCTTGACTGTGCCTCGGTCTGTTTTCAGGGTTTAAAAAGGTTTAAATCAGTTAAAAATGCTGAGTATGCGGCCTTCTTGCAGTTGGTGGGAGGAGTCCTCGAAAGGGCGCCGCCTACCGACTCCATAGTTCTCCAGGGGGATTTCAACGCTCATGTGAGCAATGGGAGAGAAACCTGTCGGGAGTGACTGGGAGGAGCGACCGGCCTGATCTGAACCCGAATGATGTTTCGTTGTTGGACTTTTGTGCTAGTCACGGGTCGGCCATAACGATCACCATGTTCGAGCATAAGGTGGTTCATAAGAATTTTTGGCAAACAATCCGACACCTCCGACCGATTGTTGAACCTTGGATTCAGGAGGAGCAGCATGGACTCCGTCCTGGTCGTGGACCAGTGGACCAACGCTTTACCCTCGCAAGACTACTGGAGGCGTCCTGGGAGTTTGCCCATCGGGTCTACATGTGCTTTGTGGACCTGGAGAAGGCTTTCGAACGGGGCCCTCAGGGGGTTTTGCAGGGGGCGCAGTGGGAGTACAGGGTTCTGGGGCCATCAGTTCTCTGTACAACTGCAGTAGGAGCTGTGTTTGCATTTTCTGCAAGTCAGACACGTGTCTGGTGGGTGTCGGCCTCCACCAGGTCCGTCCTTTGTCACCGATCCTGTTCGTGACCTTCACGGACAGGATGTCCAGGAGCAGCCGGGGGGAGGAGGACGTCGGGTTCGGGGGTCTCGGGATATTTTCTCTGCTGCTGGCAGATGCCGTGGTCTTGTTGGCCTTATCAGACCGTGACCTCCAGCGCTCACTGGGGCGGTTTGTAGTCCAGTGTGAAACAGCTGGACGAGAGTCGGCACCTCCAAATCTGAGGCCACGGTGCTCCGCCGAGTGGGGACGGAGTGCCTGCCCCAGGGGAAGAAGGTTAAGTATCTCGGGGTCTCGTTCGCAGTGAGGGTCGGATGGAGCGGGAGCTCAACAGGCATTTGGTGAAGAGGAGCTGAGCCGGAAGGCGAAGCTTTCAATTCACCGGTTGATCTACGTTCCGACTCTCACCGACGGTCACGAGCTTCGACCGAAATAACAAGATCGTGAGTTTCCTCCGTCGGGTGGCCGGGCTCGACCTCAGAGGTCAGGTAAGGAGCTCGGACATCAGGAGGGAGCTCAACATTGCAGTACTAGTCCTTCACGTCGAAAGGAGTCACTGAGGTGGTTCAGCATCTGATCGGGATCCTCCCTTGCGCCTCCCATTGGAGGTTTTCCAGACACGCCCAACTTGGAAGAGCCCTCGAGGCCGACCCAGAACACGCCGGAGGGATCATATATCCCATCTGGCCCAGGAACGCCTCGGGATCCTCCAGGATGAGCTGGAAAGTGTCGCCGGTGGGGGGGAAGTCTGGGCCAACTTGCTCCAACCTGCTGCCACTGTGACCTGATCCCTGATAAAGTGGGAGAAAATGGACGGATGGATGATTTTGGCCCTCATTTAGGTTTTGTGTGTTACTTGGCAGCCTGCGTAGGCGTCCTGTGTCCACATCTGTAGCGTTGTGCTGCGCGACAGCCCGTCTTCGGCTCGGTGTGACTCCGGCTTGTTTGACTCAGAGGTTCTGGGCATGCTGCTGTCTGTCTGCTCGATCTGGGCGGTGACCGCGGTGCTGGTCTTCTCGGCCGTGCAGAGGATCTCTGACGGAGACTACGACATCGACAGCGGCATCATGCTGGTGACCTCCGGCTTCGCCGTGGGGGTCAACGTCCTGTGAGTGCGCCAACCTTGGGTTTAGATAATGGCCCGCGGCGACAAGGAGCTCGTCTGTAAATGGCGTTATCTTCGTTGCACTCAGGATGGTTCTGATCCTGCAGCAGTCCGGCGCCTCGCACGGCCACAGCCACGGGTTTCCCACCAGCCAGCGTCGGAGCCACGGCAACGCCAGTGTGAAGGCGGCCTTCATCCACGCGGTGGGAGATCTGCTGCAGAGTGTCGGCGTCCTGCTGGCCGCCGCCGTCATCCACGTCTGGGTCAGTGTCCAAAAAAGACTTCTGCAACGAAACGTAAAGTACAAACAGGACGGAGAGTTTGCAGTCCAAAATAATAAACCACCGAGTCAGCTGGATGGAAAACTTAAACAAACTAACCAGAAAAGAGAAATTTATGATGTTAAACTCCTCGCTGAGAATAAAAACTGAACTTCTGAACACTCATTAGATTTCCTTCATCAACTATTTTACCTTTAATTAAAATCAATACGTGTTCTGGACCTAAGATAAAAGAAAATAAAGTTGTTTAAATTCTCTCCAGGAGACAAAATATGAAATACTAAATATTGATTAGTTTGTATTTATTCTGCCTCATTCTTGGGGTCAGTGTTGCGAATCTAGAATCTAGAATGACTCCAGATTCATCCTTCAAAGACGTCATTATAAAGAGAAATGAGTAAACGTGCAGCGACTGTGGGTGGAACGGGAGAAGAGCAGCATCTTCTTCATCAGACTGGGATTTATATTATTTGCCGCTGATCATATTTCTGTTTCCTCCGCAGCCTGAATACAAAGTGGCCGATCCAATCTGCACCTTCCTGTTCTCGGTTCTGGTTGTGGGGACGACACTTCCTGTCACGAAGGACGTCTTCAGGGTCCTGATGGAAGGTGGTCACTCTCCCCTCAGTCTGCGCTGACTCTGCGGTTTTACGGACAGTTGATAGACTGTTTATTTATTTTTTTCTGCAGGCGCTCCTGCGGGCGTCTGCGTCGCCGCCATCAGGGAATCGCTGCTGTCGCTGGACGGAGTCACATCTGTCCACAGTCTGCAGATCTGGAGCCTCAACATGACTCGGTGTCTTCTGTCGGTCCACGTCGCTACAGGTGAGATTGAATCTATCTGCTCACAGTCAGATCAGAGCTCCTTTTAACAGCTGACAGAAACATCGAGGACCGAAAACTAAAACGTCTGGATTTTAATGTCTCAGGTTTTACATCTTTATTTCAGGTTGTGTTGCGCTCATTAGTTCTCATGTTTCTCAAGGAGTGACGAACTACAAAGTCTTTAGAAAGTATTCAGGAATTGTTTATATGCGTGTCCTCAGGTGAGGATGCCAATTCGCAGGTCGTCCTCAGGAAGGCCACGAAGCTCCTGCGCTCCGAGTTCGGTTTCTCCAGCGTCACAATTCAAGTGGAGCGCTGCAGGATTTGTGCCGACGGCCCCGAACTGAAAGACGAGAGAAGAGACTGAAGACTGCAGGAGAAAGAGATGAGTTCACTGACTGCTGTCTGACTAACGGTCCAACAGAACGTCTTTAAATGTCTGGAGGATGTGAAAACATGCTATAGTATGACTTTTTTTTTTTTCATATTTGGGACGACATGCTACAGTATGACACGTTTATGCCATTTTTGGCCCACATGCTAGTTTTAATCTTTGATCTCGTTGTAGCTTCGAAATAATCCATCCGAAGAAAGACACATTTCGTGAATTTGTTTTGCAGCATTAATGTATATTTATTTCAGCCAGATGGAGACCAAACAGGCACATCGTGATGAGGTTGTAGAGTGTTCACAACAAATTTATTCAAACAAAAACATACAAATAATCTTAAAGCTCGAGTCTGGACAAAGTCCCGGTCAAAACAAGCGACTGATGATGAAGCATCCAGACGTGAAATTGTTCTTTGCAGGCAACAGTAAAAAAAACAACAACAAACAATGCTAGAAAATCCATGTTTGAACAAGCTGTTTGGAAAAGCAGCCTTTAGGCCCCTCCAGCTTTCCGGTAGTTGTTGTACGCCTCCTGGAACATGTCCTTGCAGGAGATTCTGGCTTTTAGTTTGGAGCAAATGAGGAAGGAGCCGCCCATCTTCCTGTGGAGGGAGTAGGTTTCCTCTGGAGGCGGAGTGAGTCGCTCCCTCAGCATCACCGGGATGAGGCTGTGGATGCGCTCGGTCGTGCTCTGCGTTCCGAAGTCGAAGGGTTCGGAGGAGGAGAAAGCCTCGCCGAGGATCATCACCGCCTCCACATGGGCCTTCTCCATTGCCTGAGTGCAGAGGAGAGCAGTTCATCAGCACGCCGAGTTCAATACCAAGCTGGTTGTCCAAAAAATTGAATTGTACAGCGTGAGGTTCTAAATGGCAAAAACAATGTCACACTATAGCATGTCGTCCAAAATGTGAAAAAAGAAAAGTCATTCTATAGTATGTCCTAAAAAAATAAAATAAAAAAAACTAACACTGTTGGTGTGGTAAAATAGGACAGTGGTAACCACTGTTGCCTTGTAGTACAAAGGTTCTGGGTTCCATTCCCGAGCAGGGTGATTTTGTGTGTTGTACAAAACAGTCATTCTATAGTATGTCCTACAAAATGAAAGTAAAAACAAATACTGTTGGTGTGGTAAAACGGGGAAGTGGTTAGCACTGTTGCCTCAGTCAAAAAAGTTCACTGTTCAATTTCCACCCTGGACGGGAGGACATACACCACTGTGCTGCCTCCATAACATGAATAAAAGTTATACTTTTATATGCATGGCGTCCAAACTTTGACAAAAAAAAGTCATACTATAGCATTTCGTCCAAAATATGATAAAAATATAAATCAGAGTCTGTTGTCGTCGATGGTTAAAGTCAAATATTATTTGGATTTCTTACCTTTGACTCGTATCCTGTGAGGAACTTCATGTCTCTTGATCTCTGCAGGACACCATCTCTGTTCCGATCTGCAGCTGCTTTAATAACCTGAAGACGGAGACACAAGACGAGTCAAAGAAAAATATCAGCTGTTTGTCGTCATGAAGGTGTGAAGCTCATTGTGTGTCTCTGCTGTGACTTAAAGATGTAAAGGAAACTTCAATAGAGGATTCTGCAGTTTGTTGTTCTGAACTGGTTTTCTGTCAGTAACGGAGGACTCAGAAATGTGTTTAGCTGCTTTTTCCCCACTTTAACTCAATATTTTGAATTTCCTGTTTTTCTACGGTGCTGTGAAGCACATCACATTCACTAAAGAAAAACAATTCCAGAGAAATATGACTCATTGTTCTCATGAATCTGAATTATTAGGAAACAACTCATCTCATCTAAGGTCTCCAGATGTTTTTCCTCTGTGAATGCTGAGGGCTTCCATATTAATGTTATTACTATATTTGTTTTGTTGGACAGATGAAACATTTGACCATAAAACTAAATACTAAATACAGGTTAATCAAATGATTTAAATTAATCATTGTCTGTTTTTTGGTTTTTTTTTACTCCTTTTTAAATCATTAACTAGATTAATATTAAGCTATTCTGTTTAAATGAGATAAGTCTTGTTTGTTAGAACAGGATGATGGAAAGTTTTCAGATAAAATAAAAAGATAATATTATTATGTACGAGTCCCGATAACAACAAGACAGTATCACATAGCACAAACAAAGCAAATCAAGCTTCTCACCTCAATGTAGGAGTCGGTGAAACTCTTGTCGAATCCTCGTGTCGCTCCAAAGTCCAACAGCGCCACCTGCAGACATGAAAGAGAAAATCACTCGGTGAAAACGAGGAGAGGTGAAACCTGTGTTTCTGAACAGACTGACTCATGCTGATATTAACAGACACATACTGACCTTGTGACGTTGAGGGTCAAAGAAGAAGTTGGACCAGTTCGGGTCGGTCTGCATGTATCTGAACTCAAAAAGCTCCCTCAGACATAAAGTCAAGATCTGCTCAGAAATCTGTCAGAAAGAGGAAAGAGATGAATTATTGATAATGTTCAAAGACATAAAAGAGATGACACGTCGCTGACGACTCTTCCAAACAGGGCGTCGTTCCGCCAGACCTCAGCTCTGCCGTTTTCAGAACCCACCTCGTTCCTGAGCTCCTGAGGGAGGTCCGAGGCCTGGTCCAGAGGGAAACCCGGTACCAGCGCCGTGGTGAGAACGTGACGGCTGCTCAGCTCCTCAATCACATCCGGAACGTAGAAGAACGGGTGATTCTGCATCAGATCTCTGATGCACGAGAAGCAGCAGCAGAGATGGAGGAGATCGTTAATACAAACACAGGAGAACATAAATACAAACAGAACATACAGGAGAACATTAATATAAACACGGGAGAACATAAATACAAACAGAACATACAGGAGAACATTAATATAAACACGGGAGAACATAAATACAAACAGAACATACAGGAGAACATTAATATAAACACGGGAGAACATAAATACAAACAGAATATACAGGAGAACATCAATACAAACAGGAGCTGTTATTAACTGGACACATTTTCATGTGTCTATGTGCTTAACTGGTCTTTATGTACAGTATATACACAAATATACACATATACACTTATCGTAGACAGTTAGTTCCTGAGGTCGGGGTGTCCTTTATGGGACCTTTACCCCACATTCAGGAAATCAGAGGAGTATTATAGTATGTCAGGCCTAAACAATGATGTATATTGTCAAGGAAATTCTGGCGATAGATAGATAGTGCGGAAAATAGAGATAAAGAAAAAGATGATAGATAAGAGATAAAATAAAGCGATAGAGATAAGAGATAAAGGGAAACTTTAACACCAAATATCAAAGCTGTGGTTCTGCACACCTATAAGGGGCAGCGAGGTTCATGTGCCTGTGAGATGATGGTACAGGTAGACATTTTTCATAAAATTGTGTTTATTTTTCTGACTTTTCTCTCACTTTTAAAAACTAGTTTTACCATTTCAGATGTCTAAAAATATGATTCATCAGAAATATATCTGGAAGAAAAATACTTTCTCAGTCGGCGTGTTCAGAAGTTATGCGGCATAAAGTTTCTGAGAATGAGTAAGAACTCACTGAAACTTTTGGGCACACTCGGCCTCTCTGATGTAATCGCACTCCAGCGCCAGCTCCCGGCTTGTGACCTCGATCAGGTGTTCGGGAAACAGACCTGCGGGAGAAAAGGTTCTCGGTTTATTGACAAGTCAGAGTCAGACAAAAGCAGCCGTTATCACCGTGACGATAAAACCCCTTCCAGCTCCGTTACCTTCGGGCAGCGCGTTGCTCAAACTCAGAGCTGTCATGATGTTATTCACGTCGCTGTCGATACTCTGGGCGACCCCGGGGTACTGGAGGAGGACGTGCGATTGTGGGAGTTACGTCACGGTTTGCTTTATAGCGTTTTATCACTGTGTAAACGCCGCTGCTCACCTGAATCTTCATGGCCACCTCTCTGCCGTCCTTCAGCCGCGCCAGATGCACCTGACCGATGGAGGCGGCTGCGAATGGCTTCTCCTCAAAGTACTGCAGCCGCTCCCTCCAGAGAGGACCGAGGTCGCCGCTGACCACTTTCTGCAGAGAAAAAAAACAAAAACTAAACGGGTCAGAGGAGAAGAACGGTGAACACGTCTCCGCACGACCCAAAGCTCCTCATCCTCCGCTCACCATCATCTGCTTGGTTGGCATGAAGTCGGCACTCTGACGAACCCGTTCGAAGATTTTAGCCAGCTGAGGGTTGATGAAGGCGTCATCTGGTGGAGACGAGGAAGAGGAGAAAGAGGAGGGTTCAGTGGGATCAGAGCATCGACCTGCTGGAGTTCAAGATCAGGCTCCATAAAACCTGCAAATCTCTCAAAAATGCAGAAGAATCCTTCTTTAACTGGCAGCTATAAACATCTGTAATACATAATAAAATAACTTTAATATTTCTGACGAGAGGGTCCATTCAAACAGTGTTCTGGAACATTTAAAGGTTTACATTTCTATTTATTTCATTTTATCTTAAAAACATTTCTTCTTGACTTAAAGTTATTCTGAAAACACTAAAAATACAATTTTAACATCTACTAATTATTTTCAGAAGAGCATGCATTTTTTTTTTTTGGTGCAGCAGAAAAAAGCTGGAAACTCAACGCTGAAATATTCAGCTGCTTAGTTTCACATCGAGCAATCTCACTCAACATAAACATGATTCAACTGAAAAACTATTAGTTTTAATCTACCAACTCTTCAAATTAAAAAGAAAGAAAAAGCATCAGATCCTCAGAAGTGACAAACTATAAAAAGGTGTTTCGTGTTTCACATACAAAAAACCTTAAATAACAAAGTTAAAATGTAAAATAATATTGTTATATAAAACTGATGAGTCAGCAGCCTGAGCTTGGACTCTCCTCTGGAATGGTGCTTATTGTGTCCGGCTGGCCTCTGTGGTTTATTTTGAGGGATGACATTTGGAGCCGGTAAACGATCCTGTTTTGTTTGTCCTGACGAGGTGTTGTTGTGAAGTCTGACAGGAACTCTGAGCCCGACACCCGATACTGCGTTTACAGCCTCGGCGGGGCGTCCGCGTGTCGCGATCGACTCTCAGTTCAGATACATTCGAGGTTCCCCGTGTGGCTCACCTTGAATACTGAGCATCTGTCCGAGCTTCAGAGCCGCACCTCGAACTTTACAGAGTGTCCGGACGATCCGTTCTGCGTTGGCTTCGGAGAGGAAGGCGCTCGAGTCCAGAACGGACGTTTTATCACCTGAGAACACACAAACTGTCAGCGCCCGTGCTGCAATAATAATAATAATAATAATAATAATAATAATTCATCTCTGAACTAGATTTACTGCCGCCGCCCACCACTCCAGTTTTAGTTTACGTCCATACCTTTCAAAACTCGTGTAGATATTGCTGCAAAGAAATGCTTCGCACACAACTTGACGGATGCAACGGATGTGAGGTCATATTGACCTTGACCTTTGACTACCAAAATCTGCTGACTTCATCCTCGAGTCCAAGTAAAAGTTTTTGCCAAATTTGAAGAAAATCCTTTGAGACGTTGCCGAGATATCGCAGTTACAAGACTGCGACAGATGCGAGGTCACCTGTTTATTTCCAGGTTTCAGTGAAACGGTATTTAATGTGATCGTCCTCAGTTTGAACCGGCTGGTTAGTTTATCCAGAGACAGACAGACGCAGCCTGGTTCGATTTATCAGTACAAAAACTAAAGTGTACAAACAAAGCATCACATCATCTGGTGACTCGTTCTTCTTCTGCGGCCGTGATCTCCTGTGAGCTCCAAACTGACAGATATAAGAAGGACATTTCTCAAAATATTAAAATTGTCAGCTACTCTGAGCTCGCAGCGTATTTTTGTTTGTATCCGGAAGATACCTAAAGTCCAGAGACGAGTTCACTGAGGTAAGAGACATCCCGATGATGAAGTTCTGTCCACAACCTGGTTTGGTTTGGTCAGCTGTCTAAATGATTGGTGAGCTCGGTGAGAGAGACCACAGAGATCTCAAAAGACCAACAGATGTCTTCTCACCTTCCTGTTTGGGCCTGAAACTCTTCTTGGCCACTTCTGCCATCGCTCCGAGTCCGAGTCCGACCGCCAGACCTTGAAGGAAGAAGAATCAGAACACGATGCCGGTTATCAGTCTGTCCTCACGCATCACCCGACTGATCTGATGATAACAGCAGCTACAAATGTGATGTGATAACGGAGGAGAGTCGGATGTCTGCCTGAAACACTCAGCAGTTCAGCAGAGAGTGGAAGAACCGAGCGGTACCACTTTAAGAGTTCTGTCCTTTAACAACAGGAGGCCTACAGAGGCTTTACTATTTGCCGGATTCTCGGGTATGTCCCACAAACATGTTCTCAGCTACAGATACTCATGTCAGCAAATCGGACTCCGGCTCTGCAGGACCGCTGCAGGAGGTGAGAGCCAGTCCAAAAAAAAAAACTACATAAAAACGCCGTACGAGAGAGAACTAAAACCAGCAGCTGTTCCGTTTGTACAAAGTCAATGTGTGTGATTTAAATATTGCATGTCCATTTACCAATCAGTCCCTGCTGCTCAGGAGGAAGTACCAGCGCTACCAAAATCATTTGCACAACCCTGTTTGCACAACTTCTGTCAAAAATAGTGGAGTTAAGTAATAAAACACCAGAGTTCATTTAGGATTTACAACAAAAACCCGGAGCTAAAAACCTGAATTAGTTCAGTTTCTATTATTGATTATTATGTTTAATTAATTCATGCTTCAGTTCAGAAAATATCATAAAGCAGAAATAATTGGTACAGGTTTGATGTGATTATTGCATGTAAAGGAAGCAAAAGAAGTTGGAAGAAATTATTCAGATGTGTTCGGAAGACTAAATAAAACTGGAAGCAATAAAAACTGCCAGTTATTTCCAGTTTGTGCCGAGATGCATGTTGGACATGTTTCCTGCAGCCTCAGCGATCTCCCACCAACAGTTTCTAGCCTGCAGTAGAAACACACGTACCTCCAAAGTTCAGGAGCCTTCCTATCCGGGTGACGGGCACCTTCCTTTCTCGAGCGCTCTCACTGAGCTGCAATCGGAGACACAGACTTTAAGATGCAGTTTGACACGCAGATATTTATCAAATATGATGGATTAATAAAAGACAGGGTACCGTTTGTTTGTGCTTCCCGTTGTCCGTCTTCTTGGCGTCTCTTCCTTTATCGACGTCCTCCGACGTCAGCCGTCCCACCGTGTTGTCCTGGTTGAACCTCCTCATGTGTCCACAGAGCAGCGGACCGGTCCGGTCCCCGGGGTCCCTCAGACAGTCGGTCCTGGACCCCCTGCTGCAGCTCACCTGTCTGTTCGCACGGTCAGTGAACGCAGCGCTGAAGCAAGGCGAGGAGGTGTGGAAGTGTGCTGCGGGGCTGCTGAGGACATCTCTCTGAAGGAAAAGAACAGAACTGATCTCATGAAGGTTTTCAGCTTCTGAACAGCAGAACGACACTCAGAGTAATGTGTTCAGTAAAAGTTGCACATTGTTGTGTCATCACACTATAAAGAATTAAAACTCCATGAATCCTCGTCACCGCCTGCTTTCAGCTTGTCATCATCATGAGGCTGCAGAGACAGGGAGACGTATCTGGGTTGAAACTCGATCTGCAGCTGCATGATAGCCAAATAACATCCACTCCTCACCCTCACTGATCCGGAGAGGTGCTGGAAGTTTACCAGCCTCTGGTTCCCTCGCCCCGTCAGGCCGCCTGGTGGAGCTCTGCAAGCCTTCTTCACCCGGGTCAGAACCCTCCAGAACACTGAGTCAGTCATGATGTCTGTGGAAGAGGTTGTTCTCCGGTTCTGAGGAAGGATACAGAGCAAGAACTCATCAGTTTAATGTTCCTGCAGGAGAAAGAAGGAGGAAACAAACAAACAGTGGAACTTCACAGAACATAAAAAACACACTGCAGAACATCAGAACAACAAAAACCTGCTGCAGAACCACAACAAAATTCACAAACATGCAGCAGAACATCACAAACATCGTAAACGTTGCCTCTGGCACCCTCTAACCCTCTGAGCTGAGTCAGTAAACAGGACCTGTAACTTCCACTCACCAGCAGCAGCTCTGCAGTCTTCTGAGCTCCATGAACATCGTGCAGCTTCGCTGCTCTTCGCTTTTTTCTGACTTCACGCGACGCTTTTAAAAACGTTCAGCTCCTCCTGGAGGCCGGTCAGATCATCCCGGAGAGACCCAGGGGAAGTTCCACCGTCGCTGGCCAATGCGGAGGAGTCCAGCCGCGGGCTCGGACACCGGCAGATCTCCGCACTGGTTCCGCGGACTGTCAGTCACAGCCGACGTAACATTCATGGCGGGCCGTGAAGTGGACACGTGGTGCGTCCAGGAGCTGCATGCCAAACTCGGACGTTTCAGAGGGCACGTCTTAGTTAGAGATATGGATTAAAAGAGATAAAAATATATTCTGCAGGACAACGAACAAAGTAAAAGTCACATGGTACAACACAAAGTTTTTAAAGCAGTGGGTCAGGAGTTATTAGGTTATTATTTTAGATATGTATTGTATATGTAAAGTAAATTTCATTAATCTTAAAACTGTAAGTCTGTCTGTATAGATTTAAGACTGAATTTAATATGCAGTGAAGAACACACAATCAGGATAAAATAGAAGTTGCTGATCAGTTTTAAATTTCTTGTAAAATGAACTGTAGAGTTGTAGAAAATCTCATTTTTTTGTCTTTTCTTTATTATATGGCACGTTAGTTCTTTATTTCTTCTGTTACTACTCACACCATCACACCGAGTCCGTCATATTAATACCCATAATTACATCATGGTTCTTTGCTTTAAGAACCTGCTGTGATGTGCTCATCGTGTTTTTTAGTCTGTTCAGTCTCCTGCAGCGTTTTGCTGTCCGAGTCGAACCCGATCAAAGTCCAGTCATCTAATCTGCTGACGATAATAACTCCTAACGACTTTATTCAATATCAACTCAGCTGGATCTAATCTGACTTCTTGAAAAATCACAAAATCAATACTCTTGACTTTCTGACATCAAATACACAAAACAAACAGAGGTGGTTCTGTCTATACAAATGGACAAAATAATAGAAACACCTGCAGGTAGATCACCGCTCACCTGTCCTGAACGTACACCACCTGTACAGCTCTGACAAACACTGAACATCGCAGCCTTCATGTTACGTGTTACAGGACTCTTGAATTAGACTAGATTCATTGTAGATTAGTGTTCCTAATAAACTGACCACTGAGTGTAATTCAGAACATCATGTG
This sequence comes from Brachyistius frenatus, assembly GCF_029030835.1. Classification (NCBI taxonomy): domain Eukaryota; kingdom Metazoa; phylum Chordata; class Actinopteri; family Embiotocidae; genus Brachyistius; species Brachyistius frenatus. Next base: position 1,437,992 of record NW_027210701.1, read on the forward strand.
ACCTTAAAGCTTTCAATTCTAACTGATGAACATTGGTTGGAAACAGTGATGAGACCATAAAACTCAAATGCTGACGAGGAGCTGAGAGAATTTATATTATAGACAAGTTGAGGAGCAGGTGATGAAGAGGAAGTGATTGAACAGATCAGCTGATGGAAAATGACGTAAACATTAAAACAGCAACACGTCTTCACCTCATCATGATGTCAGAGTTTGAATGAGTGATGTCACAGTCCACTGTTTGTTTTGTTTCTTAATAAGGTGTATATTAAATGCAGTAAATGTTTTCCAAAGCACATGCTTTAAAAAGATAAAATGTATGTATTTAATTCAATTTATTCATATCAGTGACATGTATAAAACTACATGAATCTCAGAAAGAGGAGAGATGCTCTGTACCAGATTTAGCTACTAGCTAATTAGCTTCATTTTAAAGGTTGCCGTGGTAACAGACGATGATGGGGAGGTAATTTGAGGCATTTCGTGATGGATGTGTTGAACTGTGACAGTCAGAGTCTGATGGCAGACTTCAGCTTCGGGAAGAGTCGCAGAGCGTTTCGTGTCGTCACCTCCATCACCGTCTCCACCGACACTCCTTTGATCCGAGCGACGTACTCAGCAGAGATCCGGATGTTTTTGGGCTCGTTTCTGACCTGTGGTCACAACAACGGGAAGCTGGAGTTATAATGCAGACAGAAAAGTAGTAAAAAAAAACAAAAAAACATACTGATGATTGAAAATGAAAAAAGTTAAAGTACCTGCTTCTCCGGACCGAGAGCAGGCGAGTCTGTTTCCAGACAGATGTTCTCCAACGGTAGCTGTTTCACAAGTTTCTGCTTCTTGGTGGAAAAAACAAAGAAATTGCCATCAGTTATCAACCTTCAATGTGACACATTCAGCCAATAAAAACACAGTCAGGCAACCAATGAAAACAGTCCAATAACTCAAGAGTTTGATGTTCTGTCCCGGTCGTACCTGTTCGCTCCGGATTACCGACGGTGGGATGGAGAAGAAATATCCAGCCTTCACTCCCTCCATGGCGACGGACGGTTTCCCATCGAAAGCATGAAGAAGAGCTTTTTCGACACCTGGTGACATCACAGAGGAGCTGCAGTAAAAACGCTCAATAACACGGTTCATCATGAGAGAGCAGACAGAGTGAACAGCTGAGCACCTTGTTCCTTCAGCAGGTGGATGGTGGGTCGTCCTGCCGACCGCGAATGAACATTTCTGGAGATGAAACACGCACGATATTACAGGAGTCCTTTCATTTCAGCACATTAAATATAACAAATATAATAATTTCAACATGCAAACAAATTACAATTTCTTCTTCAACCACTGAAGTGACCTCTCTTTTTAAAATGGAGGAATTATTCAGGCTCTTAAAACCCTGACTTTCACTGATAAGAAGTTAAACGTGTCCTAAAGCTCCTCCTCCATTGGGCTGCAGCAGAGCAGAGATGTTACTGTCGTCCTGGTAACGGAGGGCTCCCCTCTTCCACAGTTTAACACATCAATGGTAGTTTTAACAATCGTTACATCTGGCTTTTCTTTTGAAACGTTGATTTTCCTGCATGTTTGCCTTCGTTAGCAGCTAAAGGAAAATTTTAAAAAAAAAATCACATGTTGACTGAAGTGATTGTTTGATGAGCTGAAGGAGATAAAACCATCAGGAAATAAGTTCAGTAACAGATAGAAAAATACTGCAGGGAGAATATTACTGTTTAATAAAATGTAAACTGAACTCCAGGATGTTCCAGAGCAAAACATGATCCAATCACCTGACTTTAATGTGTGGAAGAGACTTTTTATAACTCCAGAACAGTCCAGGAGAAACTCCGTCCTGATCAATACATGTTGACGCGAACCTCTTTCAATGACTTGATATGGAAGGTGGAAGTCAGTGTAGAAACCGGGTGTTATCACTGGACTGTTGGACTGATCTCTGGAGGATGTCTCACTCTGGTGTTTGTTTTGTGATCAGATTTATTGCTTCCCGTCTGTATAATTAAATGAGACTCACAGAGGGAGGTCCAGCTGTTTGGCCAGCTGTGCCTGTCGAACGAGGACCTGTCTCTGAATGTCTTTATCGGTCTCGTTGGGGACATATCTGGGAGTGAAATCCAGGCCGACCTGCAACAGAAAGAGTCCCGACTGTAACAACACAGAATAAAAGATGGAGACTCTTAAAGCCTCATCGGGGATGCCGAGTCTTCACCTCTCCGATGGCAACCAGCTGATCTTTGTATTTCTCTATGACGGGCAGAGCAGCTTCGAGATCCTGTAAAACACACAGAAACCGTGTTTAATTCACACAAAACATATCAAAACACACCTGTAGTACACACTAACACACAAGAGGTTTACACAGAGCTCCAGGTGACTGATTGAGACACCTCTCACCTGCAGAGAAGCGCCCCTCTGCTGCTCCGGGGAAACCTCTTGAACAGGATGGACTCCTAAACATGGGAATATAAAACCCGGGAACCTGAGAACAAAGAGGCGCCGTCGGTTAAAACGTTACATTAAAGTTAGTCTCCATCATCCGAGTATTTTTATTTATTTATTTATTTATTTTTTTTACCTCTGCGACAGCTCAATGATCCGCTCATATTCTCCCACGTGCTCCGCCACGGCCAGCAGTCCCAACAGTCCAGCCTGGACAAAAACATGGCGGAAAATATCAGCTTGAAAACACCGAACACCTGGCTTCCGGCTCTCAGGTGACAAGGTGGCGTGACTCACCTGCTCCGAGCTGTCAATCACCTCCTCCAGGTCCTGCCGACAAACGGAGGAAAGTTAACGAGTCTGACAGGTTAAATATGAACTTAAATACGTTTATTTTACAGTCAGACCTGATTAAACTCCCGCGCAGAGATGTGACAGTGACAGTCGATGAAGCCCTGCATGAGGACGGTGTGGCGACAAAATCCCAAACATTACCACTTCCGGGCGGAAAAGAAACGCGTGAACTGGTGAGAGCGCAAGATTCACAACGCCGCGTAGCCCGGTAGGGCGGTGCTCTCTTAGAGCTGATTGGTTGAACCTCAACAGAGATTTAAACACCCCCCAGTGTTTCAGGAGGAAGCTGCTACTTGTTTTTCAGGCGCTTTAGTTCTTTTTTTGAGTACTTCCTGTTTCTTTCTGTGACTTTCTGCTTCATCAGACATTTAAATTCATCCCACCGGCTGCTTCCGCTTTGAAATGGGAGCTTTAACGGTGGTGTCCTTATCGATGCTGCTGATCGGAACCGGAGGAGCCAAATACGAACCGAACTGGGAGTCCATCGACTCCAGGCCGCTGCCGGACTGGTTCGACCGGGCCAAGTTTGGCATCTTCGTCCACTGGGGCGTATTTTCTGTGCCGAGCTTCGGCAGCGAGTGGTTCTGGTGAGCTCAGCATCTTCCCAGCTTCACGGACAACCGGAACCTAACTGATCATATTCATCGATTAATGTCCTGATAAGCACCTGCAGAATAATCTTCAAAAAATAAACATAAAACACAAAAATCTGAACAGTGAGGTGCATTTCGTTGATGTTCTGGAGCTCTTGATCTTTTCTCATGGTCTTCATCAGCTGGTCATGTCGTCTGAGTCTGAGCATCTACTGATGGAGCACATGTAAAAGCTCTGGAACCAGTCTACGCATCTATAATATGTTATTTTTCTGGATTTAAGGTTTTTAATTATTATTTTACAGTCAATAATTATTGCTAATTACATGTATTATAACATCTTTGTGGACGGTTTATTCTAATTTATTTGAAGGTTATGAATTTATAGTGATGTCTTCAGTTGTTCCTTCCGCCTCCTCTGTGTGTGCCGTGTTCTCCAGGTGGTACTGGCAGAAACAGAAGCTGAAGCCGTATGTCGACTTCATGCAGAAGAATTACCCTCCAAACTTCCGGTACCAGGACTTCGCACTGCAGTTCACCACCGAGTTCTTCGACGCCAAAGAGTGGACCGACATCTTCGCCTCATCCGGAGCGAAGTACATCGTGCTGACCACCAAACATCACGAAGGTGCACCAATGAAAACACTGAGTGGTGCATTGTGGGTGTTTCTGCAATATATGGGAATCTACATGAGCAGCACAAAAATGTTCCAGAACCACGTTTCACGTGTCAATGTTTTTTTGCACGTGAAATTCATGTGGTTTTTTTTTTTTCTGTAAGGTGTATATCCTCTTCCAGCCTATCAGGATCTGATCTGTCTTGTCGGTGTGTTTCAGGTTTCACACTCTGGGGCTCAAAGACATCCTGGAACTGGAACGCGGTGGACGTTGGACCGAAGCGAGACCTGGTGGACGAAGTGGCCGGCGCTCTCCGTGCCCACAGCGACCTGCGTCTCGGACTGTACCACTCCCTCTTCGAGTGGTTCCACCCGCTCTTCGAACAGGACGCTGCCAACGCCTTTGCCACCAACTACTTCCCCTCCGCTAAAACTCTGCCGGAGCTCTACGAGCTCGTGGTCCGGTACAAACCAGACGTGCTGTGGTCCGATGGGGACGGAGACGCTCCGGACTCGTACTGGAACAGCACCGGCTTCTTGGCCTGGCTCTACAATGACAGGTACACCTGAAGGGATTCAGGCACTGCATTAAAAACAGACACAAAGATGTAGTGGAAATCAATGTATGGGCTCAGGAACACTTTTGAAAAGCCAGTTAAATATGAGTTGACGTGATTTATAAATCATCACATTCCGTTTTTATTTACGTTTTACACAGCGTCACTACTTTGTCGGAATTAGAGTTATAAAAAGTGACCTCTGAGTGACCTACTTCCTGACAGTCCGGTTCGAGACATGGTAGTGACCAACGACCGGTGGGGGCGGGGCTCCATTTGCACCCACGGCGGGTACTACACCTGCGCCGACCGCTACCAGCCCGGACACCTGCTCAAACACAAGTGGGAGAACTGCATGACCATCGACACAAAGTCGTGGGGCTACCGACGCAACGCTGCTCTCAGAGACTACTTGAGCATCGAGCAGCTCGTGGCGGTGAGACTCACCTGGAAACTTCAGTATTTATTTCGGGTTAAATGTCTCTTTGGCAGTCTCCACCCTTTTTTCACAGATGTACAGCTGAAATAATAATAATGATCACTTAATTATAGACGTCATTTTTAAGCAGGTTTTCTGCTTTCAGCTCCTGAAATGTGATGATTTCATTGTTTTCTTTGTGGTATTGGATGGAAAACAATCAGTCACATAAAACAAGGCATTAAAAAGGTAATTTAAGACAGTTCTTAAGCATTTTATGACATTTCACGGGCAAAACATGAGTTTCAGCCCTGACGATGATTTAATATTTCTAACACACTTCAATTAATCCCATTAGATGTGATCATCTTAATTTGCGTGCTTGTTCTGAACCCGTTTCAACCACATCACACTTCCTCCGTCTCCGATGTCCCAACAGCTCCCTCTGCTGGTCGAGACCATGTAATACAGCTGAACGCCCCAGAAGAAGAAAAAACACAGCAACTACATCACCCATAAACCCTCTCACTGTTTGTTTTCTCTTTCACAATAAAAACAAATGAAAATAACAATAATTTTATTGCTAATCTGCACTTTATTTTCTCATAAACAGGCTTTATTTTTCAGTTGGTAAATTTCCCAGAGCTGAAGTTTACACATTAAACGTGAACAAAAACCAGTCAATATTCACATTCAAGAAGCTGAAATCTGTGAAACATCATCATTATTTGCTTTAAAATAAATCACTTTACCTGGGCCATTAATCGCCATTAATTTCCTAATAAATTAATGACCTCTTATTTGAACTCTTAGTTGAGATTTATCTGGCAGGTTTTAGGTCCCTTTGTCCTGAAAGAGAAGCACCTTCCAGATGTTCTGTGGTTTTGTTTAAAATAATCATGCTGATATTACTTGTGTGTGTGTGTGTGTGTGTGTGTGTGTGTGTGTGTGTGTGTGTGTGTGTGTCTCAGACGCTGGTGGAGACGGTGTCCTGCGGAGGAAACCTGCTGATGAACATCGGCCCGACTCACGACGGGCGGATAGCTCCGATCTTTGAGGAGCGTCTGAGGCAGATGGGTCGCTGGCTGAAGGTCAACGGGGCGGCGGTCTACGACACGACGGCGTGGCGCGCTCAGAACGACAGCATGGCTCCAAACGTCTGGTCGGTTCTGGTCCGCTGTGATCGGTCCGCCTGTAGAGACACAGTTGGAAGTGTTAAAAGATTATTTTAAATTCTTGTTTTTTCAGCTATTAGAACTCAGATATTGTTGATTAGATTTAATGCTTGATTAGATCCTACATATTGATTGCAGTAGTCTGTGTGTCCTCAGAGTTGATTAATGCTCCTGATATTTCCCAGGTACACCTGCAGGCCGCAGGAAAATGCTGTGTTTGCCATTTTACTGGAGTGGCCGAAGGACGGATCAATAACTCTGAATGAACCGCAGGTCACACAGGGACACACTCAGGTGAGACTAGAAAATTTATTTCATTCAAAGATTTAACCCTTAAAAACCCAGAATTCATCATTTCAACACTGTTTTTTAATGGATGCAGTTTTATAAACTTTCAGAGCTCAGTTCTCTGATCATTGATCTGTTTGTACCTGAGGATCAGTATTGATTTGACTGATTTACCTGCGTCCTGCTGCTGTGGTTCTAAACCAGGTGGAGCTGCTCGGCCACGGGTCTCTGCAGTGGGAGCCGCTGAAGCCTGGCGGACTGAAGGTTCTCCTGCCCCACCTGTCCTACAGCCAGATGCCCTGCCAGTGGGCCTGGAGCCTGAGGCTGACCGGGGCCACGTAGAGAAGGGAACCGTAGGGGAGGAGTACAGAGCCGAGAGACGGACCTGAGATCACTGAACACAAAAGGGAACATTGTTTTTGTCTGAAAACGCTCAGTATTTCAATATGAAAATGAAGAATAAATGTTTACACATGATTATTGTTTTTGTACTGAGGAACTTTTATGATCAGCTGAGAGTTAAAAGTGATTTTTAGTTGCAGAAAATGTTGTTGAAGCTGTCCAGGCATGAATCTACAGAGTACATGTGACAGATTTGAGCTCCACAACTTCATTAGATAAACTTCAGATTTTTATTTTAGTTATTTTTTTACACATTACTTCTGATTTCTAAAGCGCCTGTTTCTCCAATCTATGTGAATACTGAAATAAAAATAAATCCCAGCTGGACTGTTGAGCAGGAAGTCTTCTTTGATTATTGATTGACTGATTTTCCGTCACTGCCACCCTCTGGCGCCCCCTGTTGGTCACATGTGCAGCTGCCCGGGACATAATAAACCACCCTGACGGTGCGGGACGGATCTGAGCGCCCTGCTGATCACGTATGTCCTGGGAAAATATCTCTCCCCTGCAGCCTGTGGAGCCCGCCGCCGTCCCGAAGCTCTCCGGTGACCGGTAAGCCTCCGTTACACCGCGGACACACCGGGCTCTGCATCCGCTCCTGTGCCCCCTCCTCCCCCTTTCCCCCGCTGCTGCTGTAGGTGTATTTGTCACCTGAGCTCGTGCGTCCGGCACAGGGCTCGTCTCCGTGTTGTGTCTGCTACGCTGCACGCCTCTGAGGTGGGAGGTCCCTGCTCTGCAAATGTTCCATGACGTACAGATGGGGGGTTCACAAGGGGTTCTCACGGCCGCGCGCTCCCCGCCTTCAGCAGCAGGCTATCCCCGGGCAGAGACCCGCTCACAGCTGATCCCCTAAACAAACAAACAGAGGGTGCACTTCATGTTTTGGCACGTGCACGACAGGTTAGCCTCATCATCCTGCAGGAAAATGAGCTTGAAGCCATTTGAAGGTAGGACTGAGTGTAATATTAATATTCAATAATATAAATCTATTATCATGTATTGATTAATTGAAGCAGAAAACCATGTCAAAGTTTCACAAAGTCTGCTGCATGAAGGAATTCAAGCGACTAACATTCAATACAATTTTATCCAATATGATCACTTTTATTATCAATTTATGTATAAAAGTGATCATATTGGATAAAATTGTATTTTTTTTTCTATTTATTGGCATTTTATGGACCATCCTAACCTGATTAATCAGATGGTCCATAAAATGCCAATAAATAGAAAAAAAAATCGGATCTTTCTGTTGGTCTGCAAACTCAAAGATTTGTCAAAGACTTTTACTTTAATACCTCAAAGAATTAATAGGTTCATCTGTATATTATTTTCTGGATTAATTGTGCATAAATTATGAGAGAAAATACTTGTTACTCTTTCCGGAGATAAAAATATAATCGCATCTGAAAAATGAGATGTAAAGTTGCTGCTTCATTTTCTGGCCATGCACTGACTGATGAACTAATCCTTTAATCTCCAGACTGTAACAGCTGAGCAGAGTCCAGTGCATCAAATATTTTGATTTCAGATCAATGTGGACCTGAATGTAGACATAATTTAATATTAAATATTATCATTCTTTTCTTTACGTTTAATTTCAACCCTGTGAGTAAATATCTGTCTCTGTGTGATCACGCTCTCTCTGCACTCCTTCCTGCAGTAATTATACATGTAGACAGGAACTGGGGGAGGGAGGGGGGGCAGTTAGAGAGTTGGTACAGTTGCCATGGAAACACACAATCATGTCAGATTATTTTCAGGCGCTTCTGCTGCGAAGATGGCATGGATGGATGATCGATGAATGAGTGAATCAGTTTTCTGAATGGTCTCGTGAGACCTGAGGGGGGTGAGGGGTTATTCAGGTACTTGTAGGTATCAGCTGCCTGTTGAACCTGCAGGGTTCACTGTCCTGTATGAGCACCACTACAGCCAGCAGGGAGGAAAGCCTCATTCCTTCATAAATCCCCCCCCTCCCTCTCCCCCTCCCGTCCTGTCCAGAGGACGACCCGAGGCCGACCCGGGGCCAACCTGAGGCCCGTCTAAAGCGGTCATCAGGGCTGCTCTGGAGTTTCAGATGGCGGAAATGCCAGGCAGTGTGTGGAGCATCCTGGGGGACAGACCATTATATTTATAGAGATGGACGACTTGACCTTCACTGCACCAGGAGTATCAGCCATTTTAGTGCAGCTCCTCTGGATACTGAATCCAGCATAATGGATCTCAGCTGCAGTGCAGTTCGTTAGCTTCATCTCTGGCTTGTTCGAGGCTATATCTAATAATAGCTCTCTGCAATTCCATACTGTGGATAGTCTCCGTCTATACACAGCCGCTGCATTCATGCTGCCCTCCTGGCGCACAGTGAGTGGCTGCTTTCTGAGGGAAAACGCTCTGTGAAATTACAGGAAATAAAAAACGGGACATGTTCGAGGGATTCAGAGCTCAGAGCTGGAGTTCAACTAAGAGTCATTACATAAGTTTAAAGGCTTTGTTTTGCTGTGTGAGCCTCGGAGAGAGATCTCTGGTGAATACGTCTCAACCACAGAAAGCACAACCGCCAACCCGAAGCCAAGGACTCCTATTCATAGAGGCCCCCAGTTGTTGTCACCCTGAGACTCAGCGTGAAGCCGAGGAGGACGGTCCGATATTTATAGTGTCATTTATATTGTGTTGAGAGGCCAAAGTCCCACACAAATGACTCAATTTAAAATCAGGGGAAAGACCTCATTCATTGATCAACATGAGGAGACTCTGTACATTCAAATACAGTATATCCTCAAATTAAAGCAGTTAATGTGCTCTAAAGGAGGTGATCTATGTCATCCATCCATCCTTTATCTGTACTCACTTTATCTTGAACAGGGTCACGGGGGTGGGGGTGGGGGGGTGGGGGAAGCCAGGTTATCGTCCATGACAGGGCTAACACACAAAGACAGAAACAGAAACAGACATCCCTTTATACGCTCACATTTGTGTTAACCTGCATTTGTGGACGCAGCGATGAACTGTGCTCACAGACGATGGTTTTCAGAAGTGTTACTGAGCCCATGCAGTGATTTCCACGACAGAATAGTGTCTGTTTTTAATGCAGTGCTGCCCGAGGGCCCGAAGATCACCACCATCCAATATTGGTTTTCAGCCTTGTCCCTTGTGTAGAGATTTCTCCAGATTCTCTGAATCTTTTAATAATATTATGAACCGTAGATGATGAAATCTACAAATTCTTTGTAATTTTGCATTGAGGAACATCATTCTTAGATTGTTGCACCTCTTTCCCACACAGTCTTTCACAGAGTTGTGAATCTCTCCCCTTTGTCACTGCTGAGAGACTCTGCCTCTCTGAAAAGATCTTTTTATATTCAATCATGTTACTGATCTGTTGCCATGTAACCTAATTAGTTGTCAGATGTTCCACCAGGTGTTTTTTTTTTTGCGTTACACAACTTTTCCAGTCTTTTGTTGAACCTGTCCCAACTTTTTTGAGACGTGTTGCTGCCATTAAATTTAAAATGAGCACATATTTTTCATTTAATTTCAGTTTCAACATTTAATATGTTGTTTTTGGTATATTTTCAATTAAATATGGGTTTATGTGATTTGAAAATCGTCACAATCTTTTTTTTATTTACATTTTACAGCACGTCCCAACTTTTTTTTTGAGAACAGTGATGTAAATATGAAGCAGGTTTCACTGATGAATATGAATCCTCAGTTAAAATATAAATTATGAGAGTACAGTCTGCGTCTTCAGGCTTCCATCTGAATCCAGAGGAAGTCATTAGTTTAACTCCTACATCTGATTCACAGGATGAAGTTCGCAGCTGCACATAATCTGCTGTATTGTCCCAGTTTTTTTTTTTTCCGTGTTAATGACACCCTCATCACGACTCTCTCCATTCACAAAGCGAATCCTGTCGGTGCTGGGAGGAGCTGGCTGCAAGCGGGCTGTGGGTGTCTCAGGATTCAGGGAACATGTCTAATTTCTGCAGCCGGCTTTCATCGAGCTGAAAAGGACCATGCTGTAGGAAATGCACATTCATGTGATTATAGCCTTTCAGAGAGCTTCGGCATCTCTGCTCTGCTCTCGCTGACCGTGTTCACATGCTGAATTCAGATCTCTGAGTTTCAGGTGATGAATGTGAGGAAGGTGATGTGGAGCTCCTTGGATCCTGACAGCCGGCTCCCCCTCTCCTCTCTGTGTGCAGCGAGGCAGCTGCTGCTCTGAAACACAGAGAGGAAAAGCGTCCTTAAACGTGGGCTGTTGTGTAATCCCTCCCAGGGCCCCTTTGCTATTTTTGTGCCTGGGTCCGCACGTCACGGTTGGGTATTTTCTCTGGTGACTAGCTCGCATCAATAGACCTTCTAATGTACACCCAGTCGGCCAGCAGCTCCACGACTGATGGGACTTTACCTCGCTGATTTCCTTCATTATTGCTGCCCGGACATGAGGAGAATGGAGAGACGGACTATGCAGCGTGAGAAGTGTCACATGTGACTGTGAAAATGGGACAGGGGACGATCCAAATGTCAGGTTTGTGTGAGGATTATATTTGATATGTGAATGTCAGCTGCCGAGGCTTTTCTCCCATCAGACCGTGTACTTCATGTCATTCTGATCACACAGCCGCTTCATGCTGCTGCCACGGCTCCTCGCAGCCCGCTGATATTTATGGACATGTTGTCATGCCTGCTCCCTTTAATGGCCAACTTCGCCTCTAATGATGTAATGCAGCGGCAGGACGATGCTCTCCGTTTGTCTGCCGATCATCTCTCCATCCATGCGGACATACTGTACCTCTGTCAGCCCACCATCACCCCCAAACACACCTACAGCCGCCCACCTGCCTGCTGCTGCTGCACATCATTGCTGCTGTGTCACATATATACTCTGTAACTGTGGCTTCTTGTTGATGGGATAGGCTCTGAATATGTCCCCCCTCAGTTCAAAGGTATGCATTGTTTCTGAGGGTCTTATCTCGTTGTCACTCTGCACCCCCCCTCCCTCCCCCGTCGCTCCTCTAAGAGGATGGAAACTAAGCAATGAGGTCATATCGACCTTGAAAGGGAGCTCCCTACCAGGCCTCTGAGTGTTGTTACCCCCAGGCACCCCACTTAGTTTACCTCCGTGAACCTCCCCACTCAAACATGGATCCTTCCAGTCCTCCCACCCCCTCCCCTCTCCTCCTCCACCACCACCACCACCACCACCTCCCTCTCATCATCCATCATATGCCTTCGTTATTTTTCTGTCTCCTGCTGAGGAAGAAGCCCTGAAATCTGCCTGAAAGCACCGAACTGTTAAAGGGACGAGCGTTTCTGCAGAGGAACACAAAGGGTAGATTTTCATCCTCACAGCTGCTTTCAAGCATCTCTCGGCATCTCGAGAGTCACCTTGAATTCTTATCCTCTGGTTTATGCCTGAGCGGTGTGCGGTGCGATAACAAAGAAAGGAAGGGAGCGAGAGGAGGAGAGTGAGAGTCGGAGGATGTCCTAATTAAGGGGAACTCAGAGGGTTTGAACCAGATAATCTTACATAACCTCGTTAGGGAGGACACAGCGTTTGATACTGAGAAGATGGAAACGACATGCCCTCAGATACCATGCCCGCGGTGCCGAGCGAGAGCAGCGAAGCGGCTCGCTCGGCAACAGAACCAGCAGGCGTGATGCTGGTTCTGTTGGGTTGCAGCACGCCGTCCTGAGCGGCTTGGTGTGATGACAACAGGAACTCAGACAGGTTGGAAGGTTCAAACCCCACGAGAGCCGGAATATGACCAGCAGAAAAGAAAGTGAAGCTCTGAGGACACATTGAATACACCTCAGACAGAGTTAAAGAGAAAAGAAAAATACATATTACAGACAATATCAGGACTTTATTCCTCCTGTTAGTTAGTCTTCCCTCACAGGACACAGTCTAAAATCTTTTTGTCTGCAGGCCGTGTGAGGTCAGGCGGACTAACTGAAGCAAACAAATGTGAAAAGGAACCAAAAGAGGACAGCAGGACAGGACAGACAAGAGTTACCACATTGACCAAACTATTTTAAGAAGCATCATTTAAAACCACAATAAAGCCAAACAGCAGCTGTGTAGAGCTTCCTGCTCAGAAAGCTCTGCACAGCAGCAAGCTCAGAAAATGTGAAAATGCCCAAAGCACACCAATATTTAAATAGAAGCTCCAGCATCAAATTCAATTAAAAACAACCCACATTTAAAACACCAGATAAAATTTCTTACCACAACTCAAGACTCCATCAGCCCAGACTGAGGCCTGCGTTTCCTCCAACAGAGAGGATCTTACATCACTTCACACACCTGACTTCCTTTGTTAGCTCCTCCCCCAATCACAGAAAAATAGGAAACTACCAGGAAACGTGCAGGTAGACCCGTCACACCTGACAGCCAGTGATCTCTCCTCAAAACACGTTTATTCCTGATATTATATCATCTACAGACTTATATATTTCTGAAGATCATTCTCACTTTTTTAAGCAAAGTTTTAATAAAAGCCTGAAATCAAATAAACGCATAGCACAGTCAGGCATTTTAAATTCTTTGCATGTATTTCTTCATTGCGCTTGAGGAAATTTAGGATATCTTCCACAGTTGACATGAGGTGTCATTTTCTATCCATTCCTCCTGTGAGGTTTTATTACGATTTTGAACGTCTCTCACTTTAAAATCTTTTGTCTGGTGCATCTTTATGTTTTTTGTGTGCATATTTTTAGTTGTCTAACTCTCCTTTCTTTTTCCTCTCTTTCAGATGACCCTTCCCTGCAATTCACATGCATGTTCATATCACCACGGTTACATAACAGATATTGTCCTTAAAAATCGACCTCAAAGGAAGTGACATTGGATTCATGGAGTCACTTGAAACTACTGCAGGGGTGAAGAGCTCCACGGAGGGTCAGGACAGAAATGTTGCACAGAAAAAATGCATATCAGAGGCGACTCGGAGGAGGCCGTCGGTCGAGCTGGAGGTCAAAGGGTGGCACCACCAACGAGAGGACACTCAGAGCAGAGACACGTGTGGCTTCAAGGACGTGTCCGACTCAGGGAAAACAGCCCAGGCCCAGTCCACAAGCCATCCGGACTACGAGGTGTCTTCGTACCCGCTGCAGTCCACAAAGCCGTTTCCTGTTGGCAGACAGAAAGTTTCTGCTCCGTCGCCGGGACCTGCCGCTCACAGGAAGTCCCCCAGCTCACCTGAGGGCGCCCAGTCAGGGATGGAGCCGCTGGCAGAGACGGCCTGCAAGGTGGAGCAGAAACCGCAGAAGCCTGGGAAGTACGTCTGTGACTACTGCGGCCGGGCGTGTGCCAAACCCAGTGTGCTCAAGAAACACATCCGCTCACACACCGGGGAACGGCCCTATCCCTGCGTCCCCTGCGGGTTCTCCTTCAAAACCAAGAGTAACTTATACAAACACAGAAAGTCCCACGCTCACTCCGTCAAAGCTGGATCGGTGCCATTCTCAGAGCTCGCTTCTTACAATGCCAATGCGGACCAGGGGTCTTTTGAAGGGGAAGGAGAGCTATTCTCTGATGCTGAGCAAAGCACGGACACGGACGAGGACACTCTTAATGACCCGCTGCTGCTGCTGGACTCTCCAATGGAGGGATCAGATAACACCGCTGTAAAAGTACTAAATCTCATTGCTCAGAAAAAGGGAGCCACGTCAATGTCAGCTCAGGATGGTTCACCCCAGCCCCAAGAAATCAATGCGCCTCCTGCCGCTGCCGAGGCTAGTCGTGCAATTCAATCTTGCACGATCAAACAGAGGCTTGCGCTCCGGCTGTCTGAGAAAAGGAGCAGCGACTCCGACCACAACCTGTCCCTCCCGAGTCAGTCGAGCAAGGGCAGCACGGACTCTGGCTACTTCTCGCGCTCCGAGAGTGCCGAGCACCAGACCGGCCCTCCGAACACCAACGCTAAGTCCTACCAGGAGATCATGTTCGGGAAGTGCTACCGGCCGAGCCCCAAGCAGATGACAGCGGTTGTGGCCAGCAGCACAGACTCCGGCGAGTACGGCGGGAAACGCTCGGAGAAAGGCGTTTCCCGCGTTTTCACCCAAGAGAAGGACACCGTGGAGTCGATCAAGATCAACACAAAGTCATTCTCGCGGGAGGAGGAGAAGGAGCCCGAATCGGACACCGGCTCGGATGTGGGGCCTCTGATCAGGAGCAACTCCATGCCGACATCCTCGGCGGTCTGCCTGACGATGCCTCAAGCCCTCCGAGGCAGCCACTCATTCGATGAGAGGACGAGCACTGGGGGCATGAGGAGACTCAGGCGCCAAGCTGCTTTCGAACTGTCCCCGCACGATGGCCACGCAGACGCTGACAGCCACGCGAAGATGAGCGACAGTGGCGTCCCACCCTCAGGACCAGAGATGGAAAATTACCCCTCCTTGGCGCCGAGCATGAGCCATCATAGACACGCGATGGAACTGGCAACACGGAAACGCCGCAAGGAGAAGAGGGAGGAGGAGGATCTGACGAGTCAGTATGAGGTACATCACGAGCAGGTTGAGGAAATGTTAGACTCCGGCAAGGACTACGATTTGAAACAGGCGGCGGCGCGGCGGGCATTATGGCGTTAGGGAAGGGACACGCTCAGATGGACAGGTGTGACATGGACATATCGATGAGCCCGGAGGTGTCCGGCCGTAAAACCTTGGGGAATGTAATCTCAGTCATCCAGCACACAAACTCAATAAACAGGCCTCACCCCGAGCAGTCCGACTCGTACAAATATCTCGGCCAGAGACAGGACAGCGTTTCCTCGTTTCAAGCGATGGAGGCGAGCGAATCGTTCGAGATGGAGCGGAGCGACAGCCGACTCAGGCAGTCGCTTCAAATGGGGCCCAAACTCGTGCGGCAGCCCAACATACAGGTCCCGGAAATCAGGGTCACGGTGGAGCCTGACAGTCCAGAAAAAGCTGCGGAGGTGCAGGTGAAGGAGCCGGAGAAGCACGTGGAGGAGTTCCAGTGGCCTCAGAGGAGTGAAACTTTAGCACAATTCCCTCCAGAGAAGCTGCCTCCGAAGAAGAAGAGGCTCCGCTTGGCCGACATCGAGCACTCCTCTGGTGAATCGAGCTTTGAGTCGGCGTGCACCAGTCTTTCGCGCAGCCCGAGCCAAGACAGCAACTTATCCTACAGCTCCACCTTCTCCTTCGACCGGGAGGAGAGCTTGAAGTCGGTCTCTCCGGCCAGGCAGGATGAATTTGGCAAACCGCTGGAGCTGCTAGCGGTCCCGGGCAGCGGGCACTCGCTCTCGGTGCTCAACCAGCGTCAACAACACGAAATGAGACGCTCCTCCTCAGAGCAGGCGCCGTGTAACTTGCGCAAGGAGTTCCCAGAGGTACGCAGCATATCGTTTGACTACGGCAGCCTCTCTCCGACATC
Source organism: Brachyistius frenatus (assembly GCF_029030835.1). NCBI lineage: Eukaryota > Metazoa > Chordata > Actinopteri > Embiotocidae > Brachyistius > Brachyistius frenatus. The sequence continues at coordinate 1,454,250 of NW_027210701.1, forward strand.
CAAAGTTAGACACGTGGACATCAGCGCTGCGAAGGAGAGACGGAGGGGGAACTTGGTGCGGCAGGAGTCGTTGAATATGGAAACTGAAGTAACACAAGTCCCGTCGCAGGTGTTCCCGCCGTACCTCAGTAGCACCTCTCCCCCCTTTGCCGCGGTCACCGTTCTGCCGCAGGCTCTGCCAATCTTCTCCACCGGGAATACATTTCCTCAGCTGTCCCATCCCAGCCTGTTGGTCCCCGTGAGAATCCAGACTCATGTCCCGTCCTACGGCAGCATCACCTACACCTCAGTGTCTCAGATCTTCGACAATCAGTACGACGGCGTCAGCTCCACGCTTCAGAGTCGAACCTCTCGATTATCTGATTCTCATAATAAACCTCCCTCCTCGCACACCCTCAATGTGGAAGCCCTTGATTTGTCATCAGCTAAACTGAAGACAGGCATCCCTCTGTCTCTGACATCCAGAACCATCTCCACCACCAATGCCTCCAGCGGCGGCGCGAACAAACGAATGCTGTCCCCCGCCAGCAGCCTGGACTTATTCATGGAGGTGAAGCAGCAGAAGCGTGTGAAGGAAGAGAGGATGTTCGGGCAGATCGTGGAGGAGCTGAGTGCGGTGGAGCTGGGGAAATGTCATTTGAGCGAGGAGAGGGGTCAAAGGTCAGAGATGCAGTGCGCTCCGGATGACTCGTGTCGGGGGAGTAAATTTCTCACACTTCAGCACAAAGTGGCGGCAATGGAGTCGGCGATGAAGAGCAGCCTGCCGCCGTACTCAGTGATCTCAGTGGGCGAGGTGAAGAAGGTCGGCGGGGAGAAGCGGGGGCAGACGGCGGTGGCGCAGCTGGTCTCCAGTCAGGACATCCTGATCTCAGACTCCGAGCACTCAACGCTGTTATCTCAGTTTCCAAGTCTTCGCACCACGACAGGTGTGAGCTGGTGTTATCTCAACTACACCAAGCCGAGCTGCTCGCACGGCGCCGCCCCCTTCTCCTCCGTGTATGCCACCTGGTGTGTGAGCTCCCACAACCCCAACCCGCTCGAGCTGAGCACCGGCGCCGCCCTGGCGCTGCTGCGCTCCCGCCAGAGGGGAGGGAAGGTCATGTACACGGTGGCCGCCATGTGTCAGCCCGGCACCGGCAAGCTGGTATCATCCCTCATCCTCTGGAGGCAGACCATGGAGCAGGTGAGGAAATGGTCCCAATTCTACGTGTCGTGTGAGAGGGAAGACCTCTTTATGACATATCTAACTGCTCTTATTAATACCGAGCTGCACTGGGTTGTTTTAAACATTAGAAATGCAGAAAGTTTGAAGAACCTGAGTCGCCATAATTTGATAAACCTTTGGCAGATCATGTTTAACTTTAATTCATCTCTTGTTCTGCCTTTTAATTGATAAAAAAAAGAGAGAGATATCTTAGAGTTTAAACTACCAGACACATTAAATAATGTTCCAGTAAATCCTGAGACACAACAAAGTGAGTCTTGGCTCCTGTACTCAGGTTGTTCCCAGCAGCAGCAGCAGCGGCATAATTCATGTTTGCGCAACATGCTGTGTAATGCCATGTGTGACACACAATCCTGGATGCATCACGTTACACCGTCGATGCGGCGTCCACTTAAAATGGATGTTAACACGGCGTTTGTTCATCCGATGCAGCTGCAGAGGAAACCGGAGCCCAAAGAGGTGGACATCGGCTACGGGAAGAAGGTGAAAGACATCGGCTGCCGAGCGAAAACCGCCAAGGAGGAGTGGAAAGAGAGGGAAGCGTCCAGCGCCCAGACACTGCCAACACGGGTTAAGATCTTTGAGGGAGGGTCAGTCACCATATTAGTTATCATAACACCTCTGCTGACTGGAAACACGGCGGCCATATGAGGACAGAGCAAGCGAGCGTGATGTGTCACTCTCGCTTTCCTCACTGAAATATTTCATCTCTCTTCCAGGTACAAGTCCAATGAGGACTACGTGTACGTCCGAGGTCGAGGTCGGGGGAAGTACATCTGTGAGGAGTGTGGGATCCGCTGCAAAAAGCCCAGCATGCTGAAGAAACACATCCGGACTCACACGGACGTTCGACCGTACATCTGCAGGGTCTGCAACTTCGCTTTCAAAACTAAAGGTGAGTAATAATAAGAGAAATGCATCTTGTTTAGATAATAAATGTGCAGCAGAAGCTCAGTTTGAGTGTTTTCTGATGTATTTCCTGCAGCACTTTAACTTTTCCTCTTTTACAGGGAACCTGACAAAACACATGAAGTCGAAGGCGCACATGAAAAAGTGTCTTGAACTGGGCGTATCCGTGACGATGGACGAGACGGAGATGCAGGAACACGGTAAGATGCAACCCAGCGTCGATCCGTCACATCTGTCCAGCTGTCAGACAGAAAAACTAAACCGATGTGTCTTTGTCTTTCAAAGTGGACGAAATCCAGGAGTCCAAGACGGAGGTTGCCGTGACAACCAAGCATCAGTTCTCAGATGCTGATGACTCGGACGGCATGGACGAGGAGGCGGATGAGATCGATGAGGAGGACGACGAGGATGAGGAGTACGAGGGGGACTCCACGCCGAAGCTGCGTTCGAGGAGCACGAGTCCGCAGTCGTTCGGAGTGACGTCTCTGTCGGTGACAGCGACCGACGCCATCCACGGCTGCTCGCTCAGCTCTCTGCCTGGAGCCGACGTCCGTAAACCAGCTTCTGGCAGGCATCCGGGCTCCGACCAGCGTGCCCTCCTCTCGGCCGAGCAGCGAGAGAAGTCGGTGGACGAGGACTCGCTGACCATGCTGTCCCCGGACCAGACCAGTTTCCTGTTCGACCCGTACTCATCCTGTCTGCTCTCTCCTGGCTGGGAGTCTCCCATCAGAGAGCCCTCCCCCTCACGCCCGCGCTACCCGTCGCCGAGGCGAGAGCTCTCGCCGCGAGGTCGCTCTTCCCCCCGATGGGACACGTCCCCGCTGAGGCCCGGCTCGCCCAGCTTCTCCCCCATCCAGCACCCATCCCCGGTGTCCATGGAGCGGCCCGTGTCTCCGGGGACAGAGCTGGCTGGGAAGCGCGAGTCCTCGGTGAGAGGACGGCAGAGGGTCGTCCTGAGAGCCGTGTCACCGCGCCGAGGCTCGCACCAGCACAGAGGAGGCGGGGACAAAACCAGACACCACGCCAAGATGGAGATGACGCAGCAGGAAGGAGGCTTTGATCTGGAAATGGTACGCAGCTGCTCGGTTCAACTAAAAGCTTTTCACTGCTGTTTATATCTGTTTATATCAGCACGATATCTAAAACACTCTGTGGTGGATAATCAGGCAACGAGCAGGATATTAAACAATAAGTCAATTGAAGTTTAAAAAGTTGAAAGAGTTTAAAAAATATATTTTTGGGGAACTTTAGAGACATTTTTACAATTTTATTTATGAGCTATGAAAGTCTAGAGCCACATTCACGTCTTTGTCAGGAACAGCAAGAGTCTGAGCTACATTTAGCATGTTAGAACATTTTCTGGTGCAGCTGCTGTTTTTAGAGTAAAACAAAGAAAAAGGACGACCTGTTGATAAACTTGAGGAAATTTGAATAGTTCACCAAAGATATGGTCGATTCTCTCCAAACCATCAGCCTCATGATGGAGCTCGATGATCCTCTGGGGACCATGAATGTAATGATTTCATGATTTCTGACTGATATATTTTCACGCGTGTCTTGTTGCTAACGCTGCTGCCGACATGTCGTTGCAGGATGCGAGGAGCAGCCTGGCATCATCACTTCCTGCTGCTGCCGGCTCTCATCAGCACCAGAACATCCTGAGCCACCTCCCTCTCCACTCCCAGCAGCAGGCCCACTCTCTGCTGCCCGTCGTCCCCGTCGGAGGGCTCCAGATGTTCCACTCCCCTTCGGCCTACGGTGCCGCCGTCAGCCCGCCGTCAGCACCGAGCCCCCCGAGCAGCGGGGGCCAACGGTGCATCAGCAGGGAGGGGTCCGTCCAGGGGTCCGAGGCGGGAGGGGAGGACGTCCGGGGCCAGAACCAGGAGAAGAACCCGGACCTCGGGGTGTCGGACAGTCGGCAGGAGGAAAACGTCCAGATGTGCTTGAAAGCCATCGCCTCGCTGAAGATCACCACAGAGGACCCTCACTGAACCTCTCTTCTCTGTACGGTGCCCCCCCCCCCATCCCCCTCGCTGCTACACCTGCAACCTTCAGCCCTTTAGGCCCATAAGCTCATCTCTGTCCCATTAGAGGCAATATAAGAAGACTTCCTGTGGTCCTGCACACACCCGGACAGCTTCTTTTAAACCGGACAGGAACCTTCATGGAGACGAAGTGAAGTGACGAGCAGCAGGAGGCCGAGAATCATTTCTGGGTGCAGGTGCAATATGGAAAGATATTATGCTAATATGCCTTTTGTCTGACATAGTAGTTTGCGTACAATTGCACATAAATTATATTTATGGATTATGTACAAATGTCCTGAACATGTACTCCTTCTTAGATGCATACAAACAGTGTATTTTACTGTGTACTTTGAAAATAGACTGTTGTTTATGTAATCATATCAAGGTGTGATGCAGTAGTGCAGTAAATAAAGACTATTTATAAGGGGAAGTATGTGTAATATGAAACGGTCTGACCAAATTTTAAGTAGACGCTTCTCGTGCAGTTTGGTACTCGGGATCGAGCGGCCAACAGTCGGTGCCTTTGTTTTGCTTTGTCACGCTTTTCTTTACGAGGTCGAGTTTGTTCGGAGAAGAAATCTTTTTTCTCTCTTTTGGTTACTCGGTTGTGTCGGCGCTGCGGCCGGCAGACGGATGCAGCTTCGTTTCGTAAAACAATCTTAAAAAGATGTTGCTTTTTCTTAATGTTGTGGTTTTTATCTGGTAAACATGCATGGGATTTGCTATTGCACAAAAATAGAGGAAGTAATTATGTAATTATGAATACTGTAAGATGTATTTATATATTAGAACGTAAGCACTTATTGATACTGGTAAACATTTGACTACTCTTTCTATGGTATATCTGTATTATGCAGCAGTGATATGCAGTGAGCCGTGCCGGCTTGGCTTTTGATCTTTGCTTTGATTGAACTCAGCTTTTTTCTCGCTTCTCCAGACGACCACGAGCGCTTTATGACTTTTAAAGATGCACTTTCATCGTTTGATCTTTGAGCTGACGTGGTCGGAGTTTAAAAAAAAAAAAACAGACATTCAAACATTCCAGTTGTTTTTGTCCCGACGGGCTCTGATGGTCCGTCAGTACGTTTCTCTGCATTTAACTGGATTAATCAATATCACTTACTGTAAGTAATATAACGTTAACAGCATGAGTTATTACTGTGCTTTAGCTCAACATGTAAGTAATCATTCACCAGATGCATTACTTCTTCTCTGTATATATCTGTGTATTTTTATGATTTAAAGTATTTTTGCAGTGTTAAACTTTCTATGTGGGTCGTTTGTATCTCTCTAAGAGGTAAAATGTCTGCAGCTGTTTGATGAGGTTTAAAGAGGGAGAAAATCATCTTTAAAGAAAAAAACAATGTATTCACGTCTTCAGTTTGAGAAAAATAAAAAAAACCCACTTTGTTCACTCATGTTTACATAAAAGAATTTAAAGGTGCACTGCTTTAACGTTTCCGTTCTGGAGGTGTTTGGTTTCCTGTGATTTTACTTGTCGTGCTGCAGAGCGCTCAGAAATGTGAAGGGAACGTGAAGCTTTTTCATTTTGCTTTTGCATTCAGTATGTACTCAGACTGTGTTTGTGTTTTTTATTTTCATTATTATTGTGCATTCATATTTACTGAACTGCACTGTGCCTCTCATGTCTGTGGATATTCCCTGTAAAACACGCAGAGGACGAGTCGTGTTACCTCTCAGCTGAGATTCTTGGAGGGAGAAACCTCAGTAGCCAATCGTTGTTCAGCTATTTGCATCAGAGCTGGTTAGTCAGGACGGAGTGCCTCTTTTCTGCTATGAGGAATTTATTGTTTGGTGCTCTACTTTTTCAGATTAAAGATAAAAAATTGTTTTAAAAGAATATACTTCTAACCCAAGGACGTGTGTGGCCGCTTCTTTCATCCCTCTCCTCCTGCATGAAGAGCTTTAAAATCAGTCAGTTTATCTTTAGGGGAAATTAAAACTCAGTGACACCTGCTGGTGAGACACGGTCGCTGCAGTCGGAGCATAAAGAGCAGAAATAAAGGTTCCAGAAATAGCTGTCACCTTCACGTGGAGGTTTTCTTTGTGTGTGTGAGCAGCAGACAGAGAGATGTTCACTGAGAAGGAGATGCTGCGCTGCTCTCTCTCTCCGGGTCGGGGAGGAGGTCCACTCTAATTCTGACTAATCACAGAGAACAGATTCCTCCTCGTTTGTTAAAATAATGAGTTGTCTGTTAACGGCCTTAAATAAAATGATTTGTGCTGGTTTGAATCCTGTAAGATGGCTGCTGTTCACACACACAGGTTGCTGCTCAGATTACACCAGAATCTCTGTCTGTCCTCCCTCTCTCCGCTCCTCCCGGTTATTTTGAGGGGGTCTTATCACAGCTGTTGTATGTGTGGTGGCAGCTCGGCCCCTCCACACTCTTCCTCTTCCCCCTGCGGCCCTCGGTCCCGGTAAGACCCTGTCTGCTCCTTTCCTTCTTTCTTACGCTGAAATAGCCTCTAAATAACTTTAAACTCGCAGCGTTTCAGAAGCTCTTCTGATTCCTGACAAGTGTTTCTGTGACTGTGAAGTTAGTCGAAGGTGAGAAGCTGTGAACAGAACTGAGACTCGTGTGTCATCTGTTAACAACATGTGAAGAGACACTGTTTGTTTTGCAGCAGATAAAAGACAAAAAGCGTTCTTCCCAGTCAGTCACATATTTATATTTTAATTTCTGAGTGAATTTCTGTCTCTTTTTAAAAGAATGTTGTCTATAGATTTTTTGTTTTTGTTTGTGTAAATGTAATGTTCTTTAATGAATGTTAGTGATTATAAAACTCTGACTTCAATAAGACTGGATTAGAAATAAATGAATACCATGACCATATTAAGAAGTTCCTAAAATAGACCACAGCTCTGGAACAGGTGCCGAGAGTCCGAGAGACACGTGAAGGCTGCACTAATTATACACACATAAACAGGCTGGAGACACACAGAAGGACAGGCAGGAGGAGAGGCAGGAGGACAGACAGGAGGACAGAGAGCTGGGTGTTCTGTTAGTGATTTAGTCTCTAACATCATGTGATGGTTTTTAACTGACAGTCTGAGGAGGACACATTTTAAAAACTGCAGCTGGTTGTGAAAAGCTGCACAGAGATGCTGCAGCTTGTTGGTGCCTTGCTCAGAGGCACTGTGGTGGCACCTGCAGACGGAGGCAGTGAAGGTGTTCTAGTCATGAATTCATCTCAATCATCTGCAGGAAGCTGCTGACACATTGTGAAGAGTCGCAGACAGAAAGGTTCAGGTGAACATTTTAAGGTAAAAATTTGTTGGTGCTGCTTCTCTGTCACACTAACAGCTGATTAAATAAAACTGTTCTTCAGATTATTAGTGACACTCGTGATTTTTTTTACTACAGGTGAGAATAAAGCTTATAATCATCTGCTTTCAGTAAAACAGATTTCTGATTAAATATTATTCTTTAAAAAGAAAAGAAGTCAAAAAGACGTGTTAAAGAAACTCAGGAGGACTGAGATGTTGTCTTCTCTTTGCTGCCTGCTCATCACTGACCTGTCTCCTTTTCAGAACCATTTCTTCATCCCATCGCAGAACCAACCGTTTCCCTCCGTCTGCCAGCTCAGGAGACATGGAGGCTCTTCAGGAGAACGGTCCTGCACCGGCCGAGGACGGCCACGTGGACCTGACGGAGGACCCGACGGAAGACCTAACGGCAGACTTGGCCCAGCAGCTGGAGGACATCATTAGCACCTACCAGGCTGCTGAGACTCCAGCTGAGCCAGAGGACACGGACGAGGTCACAGCCGTCAGAGAGGCCGACTCCCGCAAGGACCAGAAACTGGAGAAGAAGATGCTCAAAAATCTGGGTCCGTTTTCTTTGTTCAGAGAGTTTCATTGATTTTATCTGAGGAGGGTTTGATTCTGCTCAGTCAGCAGAACGTGTGCTGAAAGTGAGCGGTGTGTGAGTCCATCAATACAGCAGGGTTTCCACAGGTCTGTTACGGTTCTCATCATTAATGAGCTTCACCTTCTCAGGGAAGGAAGCCATGCTGCTGATGCAGAGTCTGAACAAACTGGGCTCTCCGGAGCAGAAGCTGGAGGCCATCATCAAGAAGCACGCCGAGCTGGTGAGCGCATGACAACAGGAAGTGATGGGACATGTTGCGTGCAGGGCCAAAACGTTTGTGTGCATGTGTGTGTGTGTGTGCAGTTGGAGGAGCACCGCAGCGACCAGAAGCAGATGAAGGTTCTGCAGAAGAAGCTGCTGCAGGTGATGAAGGAGAAGGACCAGCTTCAGAGCGAGCACAGCCGCGCTGTGCTGGCTCGCAGCAAACTGGAGGGGCTGTGCAGAGAGCTGCAGAGACACAACAAGACGCTGAAGGTACGTCGGCTGGCAGACGCTCCTCATGCACGTTATTATAAGAAGAGCTGAAAGAGAGCAGCTGGTGTCACCATGTGCTGCTCCACAGGAGAGGACATCAGCTGGCACCAAACAACAAGCATGATGTCAAAGCTCAGGGTCTGACCGCGCGCGCGCACACACACACACACACACACACACACACACACACACACACACACACACACACACACACACACAAACACACAACTATGGCAGAGATGCAGGTTTTACTCTGAATCCTGCAGGAGAGACGGCACTTTCTAAAGATTCCACCTCAGATCAGGTCCAACTGACGAAATGTCCGCAGCCAAGACAAGTTTACTGACAGTGACGTCATGCATCTTTAAATTCAAAGAAACTTGCCAGTAAAGAGTTTAAAAGGTTTAAAGGGAGCTTTACCATCACTGATAATTCTGATGCACTGGTGAAGGAACAACAGAAGATTATTCCCTCAAAATATCTCCACAACATCCAGCAGCATGTGTTTTAAATCAGCTGAAACTAACGATGTTGAAGAATATATATTTAATTTTATAACATTTGTATTTATTTTATAACACCTAAGAAAAAATACAAATTATATTGAGCCTTGTTGGTCTGACAGTTGCAGCAAAACTAAATTTTTGGAGCCACAATGGAAAATAATGTTTTACAGACACATAAATACTGAACAGAAATGCACGTTCACCTGTGACTGACACAGAACCAGAGTGTTGGAACTGTAAATGCACCGTGCAGCTCGAACGTGCATCCCTGACCTGCAGGAGGAGACGCTGCAGAGGTGCCGAGAGGACGACCTGAAAAGGAAGGAGATCACCACCCACTTCCAGGGGACGCTCAGTGAGATTCAGGCCCAGATAGAAGAGCACAGCAGCCGCAATACCAAGCTGTGTCAGGAGAACAGCGCGCTGGCAGAGAAGCTGAAGGGGCTCATCGCACAGTACGACCAGCGGGAGGCGGTACGGAGCTCAGTGCACTTTATTGAGACCCAAACTGCATGCACACTATCACACATCTGTCACTCCTCACAAATCCTCCTGAATGTCTTCCAGAACCTGGAGAAGGTCTTCAAGCACAGAGACCTGAAGGAGAAGCTGCTGGAGACCAAACTTACGCAGGCCAACATGTTCCTGCAGGAGGCGCAGGAGAAACACCGGCTGGAGAAGGAGCACGTACGGCCTCACATCTCTTTTATATTATTATTATTATTATTATTATTATTATTATTATAATCATCATCTGGTGCACGTTTTAAGCCAACGTTTAAACGTCCCGCAGCTGCTGAAACAAGCGGCCGAGTACAAACTGCAGGTGAAGGCGATGAGGGAGCGGGAAGACGACATGAAGACGCAGGTACAGTCACAGGGCATCATGGAAAATCTGGCTGTTTTTTTTTGTAGACATGTTTCACCGCCTCTCCTCCTCAGCTCGACATGTACTCCAAGAAGTTCGATGAGTTCCAGGGGACGGTATCCAAGAGCAACAGCGTCTACAGCAGCTTCAAACAGGACATGGACAAAGTGAGCAGACTGTCTGGTTGAGTTTTTGTGGAGGAACAGGTTATATAGATATTATGTGAGGATGCTGTGATAATGAGCAGTGAAACATGATTTCTGGGTGCAGATGGCCAAAAGGATGAAGAAGCTGGATAAAGAGTGCCAGTC